>NC_140587.1:288282461-289698008 GCF_964204655.1 Triturus cristatus
TGACTGCCCAGATGTAGGAGGATTGATGGCAGAAGGTATGAAGCCTGGGGAAACCATGAGTGACTTTCTAGACAGAATGACAGAACCTTCCGAACAAGAAAAAGGACAGTACCAATACGGGTTCCCAGGTCACATTCTCCTTTAACATCCTTTAAAAGGGGCTGCCTACCAAAATACAGAGTGGATTGGACAGCATAGTAGAATTAGAAACCAAACCGTGGTGGGAGATACAGGCCCACATATTACAGTATTTAATAGTAAGAAACAAGAAAAATACAGGAACAAACCTTATCCTTATCAGAATTACCCTTAAGTTGTGATAAGGATAACTTGAATCAGGCAGTTGAGTCTTCTATTAAACCCTGGGATAAACAAAAAAATAAAGAAAAAACTAAGTTATGGGGTAAATCTACCCAACCGGAGTCCTCTGAAAAATGCTATTATTTGAGTAACCATGAAACAATTAAACAGCCTGATAGCTATCAGTATACTGACACACGTCATTCTCGGTCCTTTCAGGAAACATCCGAAAAATGCTTGGGCGAGAAGGATAATCAGAGCATAGATAAGAAGAGTATGGGAAACTGGAAAAAGGACTCACAATGCTCATCTGACATCATCACAAAAAAGGAAGAGAAACTTCCACAACAGAAGCCTCAATTCAAGAGGAAGAAACTGGCAGCGATTTCCCTTCACTATGCCACACATATTGAGGATGCTGCTTTTGAACGAGAGTGGGCACAGACTCTGGTAGACACCGCTGGTGGCAAAAGCAACTAATGATTTTATTCAGGTGGAAACACCGGATCAGAGAGTTAGCTGTCCAGGTAGATAATATGATTTGAACATCCAAATAAAGGGGGTTTTACCCTGTGACATTAAAGTCCTGTTTTGGGAAGAATTTAACACTAACGTATGACATTCTCTTGGCTGAGAGGGACTGGCCACCTGAATTTGTAAAAAAAAGTCCCACAGGGGAAGACATAATAATACCGTCCTTCTCCATCCTCGTTCCTGAAGGAGTTAAACATGCGTATGCCACGGAGTGGGCCCTTGTAGTACAAGCCCCGGCATTATACCGCAATCATGTAGTCTGGGATCAAGATTCACAATATTGTGTAATACCTATCCGATCCAGGCAACCACAATATCCCATTACGCATGAAGCTAAATGCCCAGTTAGAGAAATGTTAACACAACATGTATATCAGTCCTAATTGAGCCTTGTATCTCACCAATTTACAATCCTTTGTTTACAGTACCAAAACCAGATAATTCATACCGCTTGGTCTTAGATTACACACGTTTAAACAGTCACACACATACATTTGCAATACAAAATTCACACAGCATTAATAAACAATATTGTGCGCAAAAAATATAAAACAACTTGTTTTTTTCAATTAGCTTTGTCTACAAAACATAGCACCTGAAAGCAGCGATCTAACTGTGTTAACTGCGCTTGGGTCACAAAAAGTATTTTGATAACTCACTCAGGGTTATAATAAAAGCCCAGGCTTGTTCTCTGCCCATTTAACATCAATTTTACAAGAAACTGATCCAGAAGCATGGTCCTTTGTCGATGACATATACCTTATGGATCTTATGCATCTATCCAGAGTAGATTGCGTTATGGTGGGATTTGCTGAATTTGGCTACAAATTCAACTTCCAAAAAACAAATATTTCCTATCTTTGTGCCCTGTTCTTGGGATACGAGTTATCAAATGAAAGCAAAAGCTTAGTGCCACATTCCTTAGAGAAATGTGCACCGTCACAACCACCAAAAACAATAAAGAAGATACAATCACTTTTGGGCTTTCAAAACCTTGGTAGAAAATACATACCAGATTATGTACAATGGGTAAAACCGTTTATGAATTAATAGGCCCATACTTTACAAGCACACATTGGACAACAGAACATACACAGATTCTGAAATCAGTGCAAACTGACATGCTTGCTTCCAAACACTCACATACACATCTTAACACCACAAATTTGCAGAGGACACAGGCTACATGTATATAACTTTCAATGAAGGTGATACTGTACCAATTGCATATAAATCTCATTTGTATACCAATACAGAAATATGTTTTGCACCTACAGAAAAAATATTGACTGCAGTCCAGATGGCTGCTGTAAAGGAAAGATCATTGGCTCAGGAGAAACGCATGGCAGTGACTACCAGCCCAGCCTTAAAGGCTGTCACAGAGGCCTATGTTCCAAAGCAAAAGCCTTACATTCTAGATGGATACATTGAGCCATCTCCTTAACAGCTACTGACGTAGACTGTCTTTGATCCTACAAACACAAGAATACATACAATATAAACAAAAATACCGTGTCCAGTGTTGTTTGGCCTCTTGACCAGTACAACTTCATTGTCTATACTGATGACTTTGCCCAGTCCGCAGTTGAACTAAACAACAACTCTATGCCGCTTGTGCAGTGGGTATGAGAAAAATGTGGGATGGAGTCTTCCAGCCTCTAAAAACATTTACACATTCACTAGGTGATTGCACAGCTTGCTGAACTCAAATCTCTAATTCTGGCACTAGAAAATTCTGATCCTCAATTCCCCACACTTTTGGTGTTTGATCTGTATTAGTGTCTCCAGTATTTCAGTGCACACTTATGCTATTGGTTCCAGAATAGATTGAGAGACTCTAAAGAGAATACCATCCAGCAAAAGTCACTGTAGGGAAAGGTGGCACATGTTAAAGCATGTTTGCCACAGGCTCATGTAATTAATACATTAAGTCACATTCCCTTGCTGATAGATGTCGACTTCAATTCGGTGTTAGATGTGATGTTGGATCAGTCGCTTCTGCCCCTGACTTGTACCATAGCTATGTCAAATGCACAAGCACTGACTGAGTGGCTGGCCTATTGGTCTTTGGCTGACATATGGCATAATCGCAACCCAGACGTGGGAATCTACTCATTCTATTCCCCCGTACATGGTCTGCATGTAAGATTGGACCACATAGTGGGGTCACACAACCTGCTTCCTCCTGTTAGAGGGACTGATCACAATCCCCAGCTCTTGCATCCTAAATGGGAAGGGGGTCCACCACCCGTCCCCACCTGGAGCCTTCAGCCAGCGGCACTGGAGGACCAGGTGTTCCGTGCGTCCCTCGGGGTTGCGACTGAAATACTTTGAGGTAAACGACAGCTCCACGGGTGATACGCTCCTAGAATGGCATGCTTTTAAAGTGACTACTAGGGTACATTGTCTAGGACTCACTTTTAACATTTGTAAATAACTGGGCAAAGCACTTAGCAAAATAGAGCGCCAGTTACTGCGATACAAAATCAACATGGCTGCGGACATAGGGGAGACACAGCGCATAGACAAGTTGCGCAGCAAGCATGTAGACCTATTGGAGAGGCTTAGGTGCCACAACTACACGGCGCACTCTGCACGCACGCAACATCAGACAAGGCCGGGTTGATGCTTGCATGGCTTTTCCGGCAGGAACTAACTCGCCTACCTATATACGCTTTGCGCAACGACATAGGGAACATGTTATATACACAACACAAAATACATACAGCAATGACGTGACATTATGCAGCTCTCTACCAGTCCTCGCGGTGCTGTGAGAGGCAGCAGTTAAGCACCTTCCTAGATTTAGTACGCATACCCAAGCTAATCTCCAAGCAGTGCGAGACATTAGGCACACCAATCACCCTGGACGAAATTTGTGATGCTATCGCGGCACATTCAACAGGAAAAAACTATGGGCTGGATGGGCTACCAGCTACATATCATTAGGCGTATGCTGCAACACTGGTCGCGTCTAAACGCCCTTTACACCACTGCACTGGAAGAGTTGAAACTCCCCTTGTTGATGCATGAAGAGGGCCTAGTGTCACCGCTGAAGCCTGATATGGAGACCAGAGACTTGGGCACTTATAGACCACTAGTTCTACTGAACGTGGACTATAAGATACTGGCGAAAATCCTAGCTGCCCGTCTGGCGCCTATAGTCCCAAACATAGTCCGTGTGGATCAAAGCACTTTTTTAGAGTCGCCACATATTCTGCGTGTCATTGGCCTTACTCAGGTTGACTAATATTAGACACAGAGAAGACTTTCGACTCCCTGGAATGGCAGTTTCTGTTTGCCGCCCTAGACCGATATGGCCTTGGCGAAACGTTCATCCGTAAGCTAATATATAAGGAGCCGACGGTACGGGTAAGAACAGGCCCATATATATCTGTGCCTATCTTGGTGAGAAGATGGACCAGGCAAGGATGTCCACTGTCCATGCTCCTCTTCTCCCTAGCCAGAGAACCACTGGCAGGGGCCATTCATGCTGGCGCAGACTGGGGCATCCCCCTAGGGAATGGCACACACACGATCTCACTGTAAGCAGACAATATCCTGGTGTGCATTAGAGATATCCAATCATTCTCTCCACAAATAGCACACAGCCTAGGAGACTTCACCGCCTTGTTGGGGCTCAGAGTGAGTCAATGCGGCAAAGTCATCTTTATATCCTTTCAATGATACATGTCACAACCCGATCTATATACTTAATGGCGTAGTCGTACAATGGTAAGCCGACACAATCCGCTACCTGGGCATATGAATATATAGATAGCAGGCAAACTCGCTGGACGGCAACCTAGGCAGAGCATTGACGGTTGTCTGTTCCCAAATATCCCTTCGGGGCACGCTCCCACTGTCAGTAACAGGCGGAGTGGCCCTCACAAAAATGGTGATCCTTCCACAGTTCCTATACCATTTCATAAATTTTCTCTTATACATCCCCGCCCCTCTTTCTTGCCCTAGAGAAGATAATCAGAGACTTCATCTGGGGTAGCTCTCGGCACTGGGTAGCTATTAAGAAACTCTACTTGCTTACAGACCAAGGAGGCCTAGCATACAGCAACCATACAGCCACCCTGGTCCCTAGCTACTCTGCCTAAGTTGTTTTACCCTTGTGCGAAAGGAAAACCACTAGAGTTACTGCTGCTCTAGGTGGCATACGGATGTTATCGCAGGAGGCTGTATATCACCCGGAGTCGACGACCATACTCACCTGCCTTACTGCTGAAGGGCACACCTAGGGGAGCGCCATAACCACGGCAGCCGAACTACGTAGTTGGTGTGAGGCAGGGATTCAGGACATGGGAGACTTGTATCAGGAAGGTACCATAATACCTTACGCTACACTAGTTGAGGAAGATGGGTTACACCCAGGCCAATTCCTGCTGCACCGCTCACTCTTAGCTGCCCTTGTCACCAAATGGGGAGACATGACCATGGAGCCCTCAACACATCTTACAATTCAGTACTTGCATATGATGGGGTGAGCTGGAAATGTCATGCAATGGTTTTCAGCTTCCCCTAGAAATCACACTGAAGTCACACTGACACCACTGCAACTTCCCTTGGAGGGGGACCTGAACCACCCACTCAAGGACTTCAAATGGGCCTCGGTATTGGAGAGTCCTGTGCATATCCCCAGAAATATGCGCGTCTGCCAGATACAATTCTATATTATGCAGAGGGCGTACCTCACTCCAGCTAAAATCAATCGATATTTTAGCCATGTTGTCCCTATCTGCACCCGCTGCCACCTTACAGACGCAGACCTGTTGTACAAGTTATGGGAGTGGTGGTAGACTCCTTCTTCCACTTCACAGAACGCATCCTTCTCTTAGAGTGGGAGACCTATATCCTACATCTTTACCGTAGAAGTAAAAAACATAGGGTGACATCCCGCTTCCTAGATCTAGGATTTGCAGTAGCTAAGAAGCTGACCACAAGGAAATGGAAGGCTTCTGACCCCCTCACATACAGGCATGGAGGCACTCCATGCTGACATGGGTTAACGCAGAGAGCGTCGCACTGCGTCGGGAGGACACACTGAGCATTCGTAAGACCCCTGTCACTGTAAGCTGGGATGCAATATTAAACGAGCTCCAAAACATTCATGACATCGAGATGGACACGCTCCCCCCCACTGACAACAACACCTCGGTCACGTGCTGGGTAGGAATGTAGGCTCTGATGAGGATGTAGGTACGGGTTCATGGCGGGCGGGCGCACTCACTCACCATCTGATCCTCACAAACAAAAGCAAAGGGAACACATAGATATGTGGGATCAGGAAGTGCTCCAGTTCAACATACAACCACCTGTTATGTTATACATTGTCCCGTTTCATTATTACCTGCCTCCCGCAGACTACTACTCAGGCAACACTTACTGGGTTGACAAACACGATGCACTTAGAAACTGAGTAACTACAGATGATATTAAAGATCAACATGTGAGGCGCATATAGGCCTAACAGAAAAACGTGCTTGATACTGCTAGAGACACAGACACGCCCTGATTGCATCTGTACCAAAAACTAACCAAAAATCACTAATACAAAATGTGATTTATACTGTGTATGTCTGTATTGTTAACTGAAAGCTCAATAAAACAGATTCAAATAAAAAAGTTAATACATTGAGCCACAAACATGGTGGAATACACGTTGCTGGGAATTCACTGGCTGATGAAGTCGCAAAGGCAGCAGTTCAGACTGCTGTTGTAGCTGCAATTACTTGTTCCCATACGAGAGTGGATGGAGACATCATGGTTCACTCTGTAGCACTCCATTACCTAAAATGTATGCAGCACAATACTCCTGCTTACTGAGTGCACAAAACATACCTTTGACTTGTATTCCCGGTGTGGGGGATCAAGTAATTCCAAATTCAGACCACAGACTAGAATTGATCATAGCTGCTCATGAGGGATTAGCTTCTCTCTATGCAGGTGTGGCAGCTACAGTTTCCCTACTAAAGCAATGCTATTGGGTGTCTATACAAACAGACAAGCAATATGTCCTTAGCTGTGACATTAGTCAACAAATAAAAGCTTTCACCACAACATGCCCACCTAATTTTAAACAAGCCTTTGGCTTGTGTGTATCTTGACCATTGTGGGCCATTAAACTCTACAGGCTCCTTTAAATACATCCTATTAGCGGTGGATCATGTTCTAGGTTCATTTGGGTATGGCCACAGTGATCGGCTGAAGCTCAAAACTGTAATAAAAGATCTGCAAGACTTCATCAGGACATGTGCAGAGGCTGCATTTCACTTGGACCAGAGACCGGCGTTTGCCTCTAGTGCTTACCGGGATACCTGTGCACCCTGTGTGCAGCTGTGCCTTATTCCTCCACATTTCATGCTAAGGGAAATTCAATAGTGGAGAGGAAAATCTATGACTTAAAGCAATCTTTAAAAGCTAGAGTATTGGGTTCAGGTCGTAGTTTGATCCATCATCTGTATGGAGTCCAGGGTGTTTTAAATATTCTGCCTAGAAGATTCTAGGGCTGCCAGACTCCCTATGAGGTCCTGTTTTTGGTCTAGATGACAGTTTCAGACCTTGATAATCCTGGTACAGTGGCAACAGGTACGCCTTTTGACATCAATCAAAGTTTTGCTGTCTTACAGGAACAGAGTGACTTTCGAGATGACCGTTCAAACGAACACATTAAATGTTCTGCCATTGAAGATGTGAAAGTGCAACCAGCAACTCCTGCCTGGATTCCAAAGATTGGGTATCTAGTTCGAGAGAAGATTGTAGACAAGAAAGAATTTGGCTTGTCCTACAGAGCACCAGTGCTAGTCCTGGCAGTTGAAGGTACCAGATCAGTACTTTTCCCACCCACTTGCTGGTTGTAAATATATGAGATTTGTCTACATAGATCTCATAAAACCACACTATGTTGCCATCTCTGCAAAGTGGGTCAGAAGGGCTCCTGGCTTGGTAACTTACCTGTCTTCTCTCACTGCCATACAGATAATACTTTTACAAACAGTAAATTATACTGATGTTTCTACACCCTGGCAGAGGATATCAGACAATTAAGTTTTGCTACTTCCACTTACAACTACCAACACCATACACACACCATGGTGCCAATCACGATCCGGTAAAAAAATTCCCCGTACGACTCGTATCCGGTCTTTTTACCGTACGAATCGTACAAGTGCCGTACAAACTGCCAATTACGATTCGCATGGGAAAAAGACCATACGAATCGCATTGGGAATAATTCCCCACACGTCCTCGGGTCGGAAAATGTGTCCGACACGTCCCCGGACGATTTACCGTACAAATGTGAAAAGTGAAGTCTGATCGCGGAATCACGATCCATCCCGTGCGTCCCATGTTACAACCGTATGGAAAAAACACCGTCCGCACCGAACTCCCATAGCAACCATGAAGACATGTGCCCGCATACGCGCCGACCCCCCCCAGCCCCCATACGTTCGAGTCGTACCCCCACCCGTGTATGTACACCCGTGTACGTGTCGTACCCCCCGTGTATGTACACCCTTGTACGTTAGAGTCGTACAACCCGTGTACGTTCGAGTCGTACCCCCACCCGTGTATGTACACCCGTGTACATGTCGTACCCCCGTGTATGTACACCCGTGTACGTTCGAGTCATACCCCCTGTGTATGTACACCAGTGTACGTTCGAGTCGTACCCCCACCCGTGTATGTACACCCGTGTACGTTCGAGTCGTACCCCCACCCGTGTATGTACACCCGTGTACGTGTCATACCCCCATGTATGTACACCCGTGTACGTGTCGTACCCCCGTGTATGTACACCCGTGTACGTTCGAGTCGTACCTCCCCGTGTATGTACACCCGTGTACGTGTCGTAACCCCCGTGTATGTACACCCATGTACGTTCGAGTCGTACCCCCCCGTATATGTACACCCGTGTACGTTCGAGTCGTACCCCCACCCGTGTATGTACACCCGTGTACGTGTCGTACCCCCCCGTGTATGTACACATGTGTACGTGTCGTACCCCCGTGTATGTACACCCGTACACTTCGAGTCGTACCCCCACCCATGTATGTACACCCGTGTACGTTCGAGTCGTACCCCCACCCATGTATGTCCACCTGTGTACGTGTCGTACCCCCCCGTGTATGTACACCCGTGTACGTGTCGTACCCCCCCATGTATGTATACCCGTGTACGTTTGAGTCGTACCCCCACCCGTGTATGTACGACCCGTACCCTCACCCGCGTACATATGTAGCATACCCCCCACCCCAACCGTGTATGTACGACCCGTACCCTCACCCGCGTACGTATGTAGCGTACCCCTCACCCCAACCGTGTATGTACGACCCATACCCTCACACGCGTACGTATGTAGCGTACCCCCCACCCCAACCATGTATGTACGACCCGTACCCTCACCCGCGTACGTATGTAGCGTACCCCCCACCCCAACCGTGTATGTACGACCCGTACCCTCACCTGCGTATGTATGTAGCGTACCCCCACCCCAACATTCTAAGTACGGAGCGCACCCCAGGCCCCAACATCACCACCTTCACACAACATCGCGCATGTACGAGTCGTACCAAGCCAGACACAAGGACAGCACTGTACAACAAAATGGCCCATGTACACACCGTACACACGCTAAAAACGCACGTACACAACCAGGACAAAGCAAAACAACACAAGAATACACCATTCGAATGGCCCAAAGCCACAAAACATGTCCAACAACCACAAAAACAACACATTCACTGACCTGCAACTGCCAAAATCCAAAACAGAGGCCCAAAACACAACCACTCCTTATAACACACCCACCCAAACTTCAAACACAGCCACACCCACCAATGGACAAATAAAAAGGGCCCACACACACAAACCATGAGCCTTTGCAACAGACTCACTGCTGCCAGACCCCACAGACAACCTACAGCACCAAACTAGAACCTTTACTACACCTTACACTTGCACACCTTCACACACACCTTCACAAACACCCCCTCATCACATTCACACACACCTGCACAACCACACCCACACACCCACAACCATCCACACCCCCCCCACCATCCACACCCACACCCCTCACCATGCCCACTAACAAGAATCCAAAGTTCACTAGCCGAGAGTTGGAGGTCCTTGTCGATGAAATCCTCAGAGTTGAGCCACACCTCTTTGGAACATTGGTCAGACAGACCAGCATTTCAGAAAAAACAGCCATGTGGCAGACGATCGTCGATGCTGTGAATGCTGTTGCGGACACCAGAAGGACCAGGCATGAATGCCAAGCCAGGTGGTACGATCTGCGGAGCAGGGTCCGAGCCAAAATGACCGACGAACACAACCAGGCCAACATCACTGGAGGAGGGCCGCCCCGCAGAACCGTACAATACCATCCCTGGGAGGAGAGGGTGATGGCCATACTGCCGGTGGTGGCAGTCGACAGATTAGAAGGACTCCGAGACCCGGGTGAGTACACAAACAACTCACCTCACATGGGGGGAACGTCATCCACAACCAAACTCACAATCAGGCATGCAACCACCCCAAGCTATCGCATGACTCAACCACACTCCATGAACACGCACATGCCACTGGCGCCACCATGCCCCATGCACCCAGCTGGACAATGTCAAGTCACAGGCCACAGAAAACACCAACACATGACACGGTAAGCCGGATGACGGGAGGGTGGGCCACAAAAATCACATAGTGCAACTCAGAAGCAGACAACAATGCCCTCTGCCCATATGGCCTAGGTCACAGCCAGACAAACAGTGTGTCCCCACACAGGAAAGACTTGCCAGCAAATGGCGGACGCCTTGCATCAAGACACGGGGGTGACGGCACATTCTTGCACATGACAGCAGCTAATGAACAGCCAACACTGTGAAAGAGTGGCAGCACACACCACCACCACAGCAGCAGCGCAGACACAGACACTACACCCAATGGGTGCCTGGAGATCAGAAACAAACTCACATCAACAATCCAAGGGCCATTCAAAGATCTGCTAACAGTGTGTGCCCAGGAAGCTGGGCTGAGGTGACAGAGGGTGACACACAGAGGGAGGGAGAGGGGGACAGAGAGGGAGGGAGACACAGGGAGACGGACAGAGGGAGGAGGCTGACACACAGAGGGAGGGAGAGGGGGACAGAGAGGGAGGGAGACACAGGGAGACGGACAGAGGGAGGAGGCTGACACACAGAGGGAGGGAGAGGGGGACAGAGAGGGAGGGAGACACAGGGAGACGGACAGAGGGAGGAGGCTGACACACAGAGGGAGGGAGAGGGGGACAGAGAGGGAGCCAGAAAGGGACACACAGGGAGAGCAAATCAGCCTTGTGGTGTGTGGGAATGTCTGCTCGTCAGCAGGTGGACTGCGTGCATGTAGACAAGGGTGGCCAGTGCCAGAACCCCCCCTCTTCTCCATGGCAAAACACAGGGCCATGTCACAACCTGTGCACGAGCACAACGACAGCTACCTGCATTATCTAAGTGTGTGGAACCACTCCATGTGCCCACGTACAGTGCTACACGGAAGGCGCCAATGCATGGCTCGCCACACCTGCCCACTCCACTGCTGACTGCAGTCACAATTGACGCAGCAAGTAAGACTGTGCCACACATAGGTAAAGTCGCAAAAGCTGTGCCCAAGGGACATACCCATGCACAAGTGCACTGTGAGTGGAATGCAAGACATATCCAAATTCCCAGAGGAAATGTGCCAACTTAGAAACCAATGAAACATGGATGTTGCATGGAACAAAATTAACATTGTCTCTCTCACACACAGGTCAACGTCGTGGATCACCCCCTAACACTGGGAGGGAAGACTCACAGGACCCGGCTCGGCGGGATGACGGAGCCACCGGCAGCGACGACTCTCACCACTCTGTGGACGAACCCGACCCCGACTGACCTGGCCCCTCTGGTGTCCAACGACCTGCAGCACCTGCATCAGGTACAACTGGGCCAACCACCACCCCCACTCCTGCCACATCCAAGGAGACACCCAGGATCCCTGCCCCACCACCACAATGCAGCCAGGCTGGCCAGGAGGGACACGGTGTCCCGGGCACCCAGGAGGAGGCAGGCGACAACGCCAATGCCACCCCTCAGGGGTCCCGGAGACCCGATGTGCCCACAAGGGCAGGCCAGGTGCAAGTGGGCAGGGGTGGTGGGAGTGGAGGACAGTGGAGGCACGAGCCTGACCGGTTGGCTGGGGAACCGGTATATTCCCATGTCCGAAACATCCTGGACACATACCGGCAGGACACCACGGGCATGGCCCAGGTTGTGTCCACCCTCAACGATATGAAGGGGACCCTTGATGAGATCAAGACCCAGCAGGCCCAGCAACATGCGGAGCAACATGCCTGTCTACTGCGACACCAACGGCGGATGGAGGACAGACAGGCTGAGCTCGTGACGGTGTTCACGGGAATTCACAGTACACTCCGTCGGATGGCCGACAACATGGGCAACCCTCCCTGTGCCATCAGGCGTAGAACATCACCACCCACAGGGAGGGATCAGGAGGAGGAGGAGGAGACATCCGATGGAGCATCCGAAACATCGTCACGGCCTGCTTCTGAGGGTCCCCGCAGGAGGGCGGGTCGTCCACGGAAAAGACCGTGAGGGTCGGCGCAACAGCACCATCTCCCAGGACACCTGGCCTGGCACCTGGCCCACTGGAGCAACAGCAGCACAGCAGCAAAAGACATTCTCTGCCACATGGACTTGCTGGTCACTGTCTGACCAATGTTGACAAAGACTGTGGCATGGACTCTGAGGATTTCAAATGGCAAGGACACCAACTCCCCTAGTGAACTTTGGATTCCACACACCCGGAAAGCCCCTCATGTCAAACCCCCCCCCCCTACCCCAACCAAAATAAAAAGTCACACCATAAAGAGAAGATGCCTACTGATTGCATTATTACCGTACATGTGTCTTGTAAAGTCTAACCATGCCTGAGTTCTCATTTGACTTCAACCATCCACACCCTGGGGCCTGAGTCTGGCACCGGACACACATGGGTCACATTGTATTAGGCAAGACAGACATGGAGCACCATACACACCCGTGATGGGCCCAACCAGCTGAGGGGGTGGCCGCACAACCGTGCCGACAGACATATTGAGTACAGCGACAGCCATGCGCAGAGGTCAGGGATCATGTGGAGTGTCCTGGGGGGCACCCAGGTATGTGTGGACAGGTGGCAGAACCATGTCCTGCAAGCTTGAGTCAGGTGGATGCAGAGAATGGTGGCCTGGCCAATGTTGGATGCATGGGGATGGCACATGTCACAATACCCACACAGTCATGGACATCATGCACAATACACAGTCTAATCCCACACAAACAGCTTGCATCTTGCTACTCTACAAATAGACACATAGCCACTATCACGGAAAACCATGCCAGACATGCCGGATGCACCGTGGCAACACACCAGCATTGACTGAGAAGAGGCACCTTGGAGGCATAGGGACACCTTTATTAGTCATGTATTCGGAATTGCAGAGGCAACTCGGAGTACACATGAACGGGTCATGTGGAGTAACATGTGGGTCCAACACTGGCACCCCCCTTCTGCAGCACAAATGCGTGATAGCCCTGGAAATGGCACACAAGTGTCGGCTAACAGCTAAACACCCCCTGCTGCTCACGGAGCGACTGCCATACACCATTGATCCGCTGATGTGGAAGTCCCACACCATGTCAAGCCAATGCAAACCGTATGTGTCCGAGGGCAGTGTAACACACATTGATGCCATCATCACATTCCACAATCCCATCACTGATGACTGTCAACAAGTCTGACCATCTATTCAGGTGTACCCAGCTGCATGTCATGTGTACCATGGTGATGCGACATGTCTGCAGAGGAACCAAACATCGACAGGGGCAGTGTGCATACATCGTAAACAACTGCCACACCCAATACACCCCTGATGCATCCCTTACCCTAAGGAGACTTCCAAACTTGTCCGTGCGTGTAACGCTAAGTCAGCACACGATGACGTGTCCATGAGGAATAGCAGTGCCACAACAATGCAACCAGCAGACGGCATGCGCAAGTACCTGGGGATGAGAGACACACAAGAAGTCAGCCACAAAAAGCACAGCCACTTGCATGTGCATGTACTCGACACATGTAAGGATGACAACATGCCAGGTCACAATTATGACTGGGGAAATACACATCACTGGCACCATCACTCCAGTGACACATCCACACACACCTCTGACTCACGTGCCATACATGCAGATGGACACACACATCGCAACACATGCCACACGGGGATAGAATCCACGCTTGACCCCAGTCAACATGTCAGGGGTTGGGAAATGGATGAACTCATCCAGGTGAAGCAACATGGCCTCTAAGAAATCATGCAGCACACGGCAGAACATGCTCTGGGACATGCCACCAACATGAGCTATGGTATTTTGAAAGGTACCCGTGGCAAGAAAATGTAGGGCTGCCATTACCTTCAGCTTGGGTGTCAGTGCCGTAGGATACCTGTGCAGCGGTTGCAGGTGTGGTGCCAGTCTCGCCGTCAACTCCAGAATCAACGGTTGGGGGAAGCGGTAGCACCGGATACAGTCATTCTCCCGCATGTCAGCCAAGTCCGGAATTGCTCGGGGAAGAGGCGGCGCTCTGCAGTAATTTGGAAGTGACAAGGAAGAGTGAGTGCACCACAACAACAAATAATTTGTACTGAGCACATGTTAATCTGTCTATACACATATGCTACATACGGAGTCAGGTATGTGCCACATGCCCTGGACACGTATGGCTGCCAGGTGACACTCCTACCAAGAGCCAGCTACACACGGAGATTGAGAACCTCCACATGCCATGCCATGGGATTAGCTGTGTCCCAGTGCAAGTGAACAGCCAGACGCAAGACAGGAGTGACATACACCCACACATCAGCAGAAGTAGGATGCCGATTGCAGAGACTGGTAGCGGAACACTAGAGCCACAGGTCACATGACATTACACTAGGACAGCCCACACACCTTGCCATGAAGGTGCACATGTCATGACTCACCACACATTCATTGAGAGGATGCAGACATGTCCTTGTCACGCTACTCCGTGTCACATGCATACATACGCACCTCACATCCGATACCACATGTGGCATGGTGTGCGGAAGAGTGTGCAATGTCAATCTACACACAGACACATGTTGGTTGCTGCAACAGCTGCAGCTTTTGAGGGTGCTCCAACATCAACCTAATGGGAACCCCCCGCACATACATGACATAGTCACATCGTGCACCGTGGGTAGTGACAAGTCAGGTGTGGTAACCCCTGTACCGGGCATCAGGGGACACTTCCGTGTGTTGGTGTCCGTGCCATGCCAGTGTCGGTCATCCCAAGTGTGCAGTACGACATGCACACATGTCCAAGGAGTCAAGGGCATGCCTGGCACACATTGCACCGTCACACATTACATCTGTACACATCTCATCATACATCTGGTGCCTTCACGAATCAGGAGTAATGTGCCACATCACAGCCTGTCACACCTGTTCCCCACACATGTAGTACTGCACAGACAATGCCTTGATGTCCATCCATGTACAAGTATGTCCGCCCTATTCCTTCCTGTGTGCTGCCTGTCACCACTGTGATGTGTGAACACCGCTGTACTGCTGCTAAGAGGGCCTGTGTACGTTCCCATATCACTATGGGAGTGCTGCCGTATGTGTACCCATAGTGATGGTGAGCGTACAGGCATGTGTACGGTCAGTAAGTACGCATACGCGAGAACACCCATAGTGGTACGGGCCGTACACACGCCTGTACGTTCACTATCACTATGGGTGTCCTCGCGTATGCGTACTCGTACTGGTACGGCCCGTACACACGCCTGTACGTTCACTATCACTATGGGTGTCCTCGCGTATGCGTACTCGTAGTGATAGTGAGCGTACAGGCGTGTGTACGGGCCGTACTACTATGGGTGTCCTCGCGTATGCGTACTCGTACTGGTACAGCCCGTACACACGCCTGTATGCTCACTATCACTACGAGTACGCATACGCGAGGACACCCATAGTGATAATGAGCGTACAGGCGTGTGTACGGGCCGTACCAGTACGAGTACGCATACGCGAGGACACCCATAGTGATAGTGAGCGTACAGGCGTGTGTACGGGCCGTACCAGTACGAGTACGCATACGCGAGGACACCCATAGTGATAGTGAGCGTACAGGCGTGTGTACGGGCCGTACCAGTACGAGTACGCATACGCGAGGACCCCCATAGTGGTACGGCCCGTACACACGCCTGTACGTTCACTATCACTATGGGTGTCCTCGCGTATGCGTACTCGTACTGGTACGGCCCGTACACACGCCTGTACTCTCACTATCACTACGAGTACGCATACGCGAGGACACCCATAGTGATAGTGAGCGTACAGGCGTGTGTATGGGCCGTACCAGCACGAGTACGCATACGCGAGGACACCCATAGTGATAGTGAGCGTACAGGCGTGTGTACGGGCCATACCAGTACGAGTACGCATACGCGAGGACACCCATAGTGGTACGGCCCGTACACACGCCTGTACGCTCACTATCACTACGAGTACGCATTCGCGAGGACACCCATAGTGTTAGTGAACGTACGCACGCGTGTACGGGCCAATGCTATGCATTTGGGGTGCCCTAGGGGCCCGGAACGCACCGTACCTGTGGGTGAAGCTCAATTTTACATAGGGGACACATGAGGGACAAGTATTAAGGCCTACATGCATGCTGGTTGTAATGGAGCCCAAGTTTCAAGTTTGAATTTGTTCTGGAAGGTGCACAGCAGAAGTCAGTTGGAATGAATCTACTTTGTTGCAATGTGTTTGTGGGGTTGACATCATGCTGAAGAAAAAGACAGATTAAGAACCCACTGACTGCTAGGTTTGAAGGGATTGGAGGAAACATAGGATGCAAATGTGAGTGACCAATCACTCTGTACTCCTGTGCATGAAACAGGACAGCAAGGCAGATATAAGGCAGCCAGGTCCCATGAGGGAGCACTTGCCTGCACATATTTCCTATCTAACACACTGCTGCTGCTCGTGATTCCCTGGAACCATGTCAAGGTCTGCGGAGAGGTCACAGCCATTCACCCTGGAGGAGAACCTGGCATTGCTGGATGTGATCCTCCCACAGTACCCCCTGCTGTATGGGCGACCAGGGTATCAGGTGAGTGCAGAGCTACTAGCACAGACTGTGTCCCTTCTTTTGTGACAGTGACTTCTGCCATTGTGTCCAGGTGTGACACACATGCTATGTACTGTAGTGGGAGTCCCAGGGGGGGGAATGCCTGATGTCTCCCAGCAGTGCCCAGAGACAGGAGGGGTGGGTGCAGAGTCCTCCCAGCAGTGCCCAGACACAGGAGGGGTGTGTGCCCATCACTCCCAGCAGTGCCCAGAGACAGGAGGGGTGGGTGCCTATCACTCCCAGCAGTGCCCAGAGACAGGAGGGGTGTGTGTAGAGTCCTCCCAGCAGTGCCCAGAGACAGGAGGGGTGGGTGCAGAGTCCTCCCAGCAGTGCCCAGACACAGGAGGGGTGGGTGTGATGCACAGTGTGAGCCTTGATAATTGATTGTGTATTTGCCCTCATTCCACCTGTGTACTTTCACTGGCACGTACTGCTTTTGCCCTTCCCCAGAGGAGTATGTCCCTATGGCAAAGGTGCAATGCGTTGGCTGCATGACATGCCTTTTTGTAACCAGCTAATTTGTTCCCATATGTGTCTCTGTGACATGTTGCAGGTGTATTGATGTAGTGTCACTTGTTCATCCTCACAGGTAGGTGCCACTGCCAAGGAGCAGATCTGGCTGACCGCCGTCAGTGCCGTGAGGGGTGCGGATGGTCGGAGGCGGAGCCTTTCCCAGGTGAGGAAACGCTGGCAGGATATCCGGTGCTGGACGCGGAGGATCGCACGTGTCCTGCTGGGGGACTCACCTGAGAGCCATAAGAACCGCGGGCGCCGCCGTCTCTCCCACATCCACAAGCGTGTGCTGGCGGTGGTATTTCCAGACTTGGACAGGCGCTTACAGGAGATGCAGCAGCAGGAAGGGGGTAGGTACATGTGTGTTTGTTGTGTTTCACCAGCATTTGTAAGTGCACTGTTCCATGGATGCACTGCCAGGGTTTAATGGTGCTGTGCAGATCCTGTTACCCACAGTATTGCAGTGCTCTCCTGCCTCCCTTCCCCTCCTTGCAATGTGTTCCCTGGTCTGTGTGACGTCACTCCGTCACAAGGTTATGTAGCCTGGCACCTTCTCCGCGTGTACAATGCCTGCAGCACCATGTGTGGGGGTGGTGTGTAACATGTTTTGGGTCCTTGCCTGTGCCCTGTCCAGTTCTGGTCTTGTGGGTTCCATGTCAGTTGGCACTAATGCTGAGTCCAGACATGGGAGTTAGTCTCTCAAGTGTGAGGCCTTACAGCACGCATGTCCTATGTGGTGGCCTGTGACATGATGTGCATGAGTGTGCGGTATGCATAGTGCGGGGATGGTAGCGTGTGTTGCAGTCATTCCCATTCAGGAGCATGGAGTTGTGTGGCCACCACTGTCCCCAGGGGCATATTTTCCTAGGTATCATGTGTGTAATCCGAATATGTTGACAATCTCTGTGTCTACAGCATAGGTTGTGCTCTGTGCCATTGTCCCCTGGCCAAATGTATATTGACGTGAAATGTAGTACAAGTGTCCACTGTACAGACTGACCTTATTTTCCTTGTTCATACTCACGGTGGACATTGCCTGTGTGTCTTGTTACAATCATCTGATGATGCCCATTTGTACATGATTATTTGGACAGGCGCACCTTGGGTATTTTGTGTGCAACCTTGATTTGTTGCATCCCATGTGTATTTCACCCAGACTAAGGGATGTAAGTGCTTCCTGTGTCTCCAAAGAATAGTCTCATGTAGGGGGTGGGTGGTGCGGGCATGGCCTTCATGTCACAACCTGATATCTCCTTGCTAGGACTGGCCAGTGTGTGATGTTGGTCTGGACATGCACTCAAGGTGCAGTGGGCCAGTCATGGTGGGCATGTTTTCAGTTTAACCTATGGTGCATGTGCCTCTTGTTCCTGGATATGGTCCCTGCTCATCCCTATTTCCTGCCACGCTGTGTGGTGCAGATGCAGTGCTGGATTGTCCCCAGGGCCGTGCTCCTCAGTCAAAATTCCATTCCATCTCATGTGCTATTGTGTCATGCTCTCCATAGTTTTTCGGTGGCATGGTGGGTCAAAAAACTGTGTCTTGCATGCCCTACATATGTACCTTGTTTTGTAGATGTAACTCTTCTTTTGTTTCAGGCTATGCACTGTGACCTATGTAGATTGGACTCATGTGACATATGTATACAGGTGTATGATTCATTTCTGTCTCTTCACCCTGCCCACAGCATCGTCGGGGGACACGGAGGGAGACATGGGCACAGACGGAGCAGAGGGACCGAGCACCAGTGCCAGCGGTGACATCGGGGCTGGCACATCAAGTGGGACAGAGGCGGAGGAGAGTGAACCCGGGGACCTGTCGACTGGCACAACAGAGTATGAAGCTGACGGGTCCGAGGATGATCTCTCCGAGTGGGCGGCGGCTGCACCAGCAGCTGACAGCGGCACTACATCTCGCCCCGCCCCCTCCATTGCCATCAGCCGCCTCCCACTTGCTCGTGTCCCTTCCCAGCGTGCCCGGTCACCACATGTCTCCTTCCTGCCAGGCACCGCACCCCCTGCCCCTGTCTCCACTTCTGCCGCCAATGCCGAGTCTGTGGACATCCAGCGGCAGTTGCAGGTTGGTCAGGCTGCGATCCTTAATGTCCTCCATGCCCACGGGCAAACCCTCAACAACATCGAGGCATACTTGGAGGGCATTCATTCATCGCAGGCTGACCAACGCAACTTGCTGAGGTCCATAGACTCGACACTGACTGCAGCAGTGGGTCTCCTGCAGCGCGACCTCCCCCCACCTACCCCTGCCCCATCCACACTTCCCACTCCCATGCCTGTCCCACGTACACCCAGACGTCGGCATGCACCCACATCAACAGACACAGGCACCACACCAGCAGGGAAGGTCCACCGCACTCCTCCTGACACGCACACACAGGGTGAGGTAGGCACACCCACTGGGTCGGGGGGCAAACGTGTGACACGCAGCCATAGTGGGAGTCCGCATTCCACCCAGTCCACTCCCTCCAAATCCCCTCCCCTCAGCTCTCCTGGCCACATCTCCCCCAAGGACTCCTTCATGGCCGCTCTGTCCCTGAGCCCCACAGTGACACCACCCCGCAAGCGGTCAAGGAAGTCCTCGGTCAGGGTGGTTGATTCCCCCCCCCTGTCTACACCCTCCCCCAGTGGCGCTGCGACCCATCCCTCTGACCCCCCCCCTCCTTGGGGCCTGTGGTTCCTTCGGGTGCAGGGGATTCCCTGGAGGACCTTGCTAAGGTGTGCAGCGAGATCCTGGCCTCCACCTTTGGCCCTGCCCCACCCCCTGTGGTGGAGTCCTCCATCCCTGCACCCACGACGCCTACCCTTCACCCTCCTGTCCCTGCGGTGCCATCACACAGTGTTAGCTAGGTTTCTGTGTTCATGTAAGCAGTTGCTGCATGGTGAAATTGTCCAAAGGTGTATTCCTTCCTCTGTGTACCCTGCCATCTTCCCTGCAGGGTGTTCCCAATATTTAGCGCAGAGCTGTGTGTACATTAGCTGGGTGTGTGACGGACTCCTTCTACTTTGCACATGCATGCTGAGCGATGTCTCCACCTGCATCATTCGTGGCATTCTTGTTAGTCATTGTACTTGTCTATGTGGACTATTGACATGACTTCATGTGTACATGTTTTCTTTTCTGCGCTATGCATGCGTATACTCCCAGCCTCGCACACATGTGGTACATGTACTGCAGGGTCTTTGTGCACCTGACTGAAATTTGTGGGCATGGTATCTGTGGCTACTCCACCCTTTGCGTTCCATGGGCACTGCTGTGAGTGTTAGGCACACACCCCTCTTGTGACTGGGCACTGCTGGGAGGACTCTGCACACACCCCTCCTGTGTCTGGGCACTGCTGGGAGGACTCTGCACACACCCCTCGTGTCTCTGGGCACTGCTGGAAGGACTCTGCACCCACCCCTCCTGTCTCTGGGCACTGCTGGGAGTGATAGGCACCCACCCCTCCTGTGTCTGGGCACTGCTGGGAGGACTCTGCACACACCCCTCCTGTCTCTGGGCACTGCTGGGAGTGATAGGCACCCACCCCTCCTGTGTCTGGGCACTGCTGGGAGTGATAGGCACCCACCCCTCCTGTGTCTGGCCACTGCTGAGAGGACTCTGCACACACCCCTCCTGTCTCTGGGCACTGCTGGGAGTGATAGGCACCCACCCCTCCTGTGTCTGGGCACTGCTGGGAGTGTTAGGCACCCACCCCTCCTGTGTCTGGGCACTGCTGGAAGTGTTAGGCACCCACCCCTCCTGTGTCTGGGCACTGCTGGGAGGACTCTGCACACACCCCTCCTGTCTCGGGGCACTGCTGGGAGGACTCTGCACACACCCCTCCTGTCTCTGGACTCTGCTGGGAGGACTCTGCACCCACCCCTCCTGTGTCTGGGCACTGCTGGGAGGACTCTGCACCTACCCCTCCTGTCTCTGGGCACTGCTGGGAGGACTCTGCACCCACCCCTCCTGTCTCTGGGCACTGCTGTGAGTGATAGGCACCCACCCCTCCTGTCTCTGGGCACTGCTGGGAGGACTCTGCACCCACCCCTCCTGTCTCTAGGCACTGCTGGGAGGACTCTGCACCCACCCCTCCTGTCTCTGGGCACTGCTGTGAGTGATAGGCACCCACCCCTCCTGTGTCTGGGCACTGCTGGGAGGACTCTGCACACACCCCTCCTGTCTCTGGGCACTGCTGGGAGGACTCTGCACCCACCCCTCCTATTTCACGATATGTACGCTTAGAACATACACGGGTGTGGGTTAGCTCCATGCATACGAGGTGGGGGTACGTGTCGTACATACACGGTTGGGGTGGGGGGTACGCTCCATGCATACGCGGGTGAGGGTATGGGTCGTACTTACACTGTTGGGGTGGGGGGTACGCTCCATGCATACGTGGGTGAGGGTACGGGTCGTACTTACACTGTTGGGGTGGGACGTATACGTACGCGGGTGAGGGTACGGGTCGTACTTACAATGTTGGGGTGGGGGGTTCGCTCCATACGTACGCGGGTGAGGGTACTGGTCGTACTTACACTGTTGGGGTGGGGGTACGCTCCATACGTACATGTGTGGGGGTATGGGTCGTACTTACACTGTTGGGGTGGGGGTACGCTCCATACGTACGCGTGTGAGGGTACGGGTCGTACTTACACTGTTGGGGTGGGGGGTACGCTCCATACGTACGCGGGTGAGGGTACGGGTCGTACTTACACTGTTGGGGTGGGGGTACGCTCCATACGTACGCGTGTGAGTGTACGGGTCGTACTTACACTGTTGGGGTGGGGGGTACGCTCCATACGTACGCGGGTGAGGGTACGGGTCGTACTTACAATGTTGCGGTTGGGGGTACGCTCCATACGTACGCGGGTGAGGGTACGGGTCGTACTTACACTGTTGGGGTGGGGGTACGCTCCATACGTAGGTGTGTGAGGGTACGGGTCGTACTTACACTGTTGGGGTGGGGGGTACGCTCCATAGGTACGTGGGTGAGGGTACGGGTCATACTTACACTGTTGCGGTTGGGGGTACGCTCCATACGTACGCGGGTGAGGGTACGGGTCGTACTTACACTGTTGGGGTGGGGGGTACGCTCCATACGTACGCGGGTGAGGGTACAGGTCGTACTTACACTGTTGCGATTGGGGGTGCGCTCCATGCATACGGGGGTGGGGGTACGGTCCGTACATATGCGTCCCCACGCTATGATATGCTTGTGCGGGCCGTACCCAGGCCTTTGCCACGTGGGTACAGCCGTCCCGCCATTGTTGGGATGACGTAGGTGTGGGCGGGGTACGACTCGTACCCACGCTCTTAAGGCGTGGGTACGGGACGTACCTGTATTGTTGTGTTGCCGGTTCGCGTCGTCAGGCACTTCCGTTGTGGCGGACGCTGGCTTTGCTGGACACGCCCCCACCCCCTCGTAGTGACCAGGGCCTGGGGGTCAGGTATGTCCAGGGCATGTGTGCTGTGTGACTTTGGTAGGTGTTTTGTGGCCTGCCCCTGGTCCTTCCCCCCCTTTCCCCCCTCCCTTTGTTGTTCTGACCTTCTGCGGCGTCTGCGTCCGAATCTGTAGAGGAGGTCGACTGCTATGAGGGCCGGGATGACACGTAGGTTCGGGTCCATGTCTGTCCGTCGCGTACAGGTACTCCTTGTTCGCGTCGTCCTGATTTTCCGGCAGTTTTTGGCAGCCGGAAAATATTCACCGTGCGGGATGACGTCGGTGCGAATCGTGATTCCTGGTTCGTGAATGGCAGGCTGCGTGCGTACCGACGTCACGTCGGCGCTTTCCCGGATCACATTTGTATGTTTATTTTCGTTGGTCGGGGTTTTGTACGATTCGTACGGAAATGGTGTTTCCGTGCGAATCGTAATTCCATGTTTGTATATTTTGACGACCGGGTACGCGTCGGACGGAGAATATGCTCCGTCCGACGGTTCGTACCGGGTTTTTACCGGATCATGATCGGCACCCATATGTGAATTCACAGTCTTCGATTGCCACTCCTAACAACATTGTTTATTATGATCCACCTTTGGAGGTATCTAATAGTTCTGCAATGCCCTATGAGGTCCCTGCTTTTCCACAGACTTCCTCTGGCTATTTTGCCGACGTTGATGACTTTTCCTCAGGGTTGTCACATAAAAGATTGAATGGAATTCATGCATTTCTTTTTGGGTGAAACAGACTTACCTTGTTACACCTTGGATTTATATTTGTATTGTAGTTACATTACTTTTCCTTTTTGTGTGGATTGGATTTCTTTTTGCTCCTAAATGGGCATTAGCTCCCTGAATGCCCTGCTGTCGTATTGGTAACAGTGGTTTTAAAGCCTCATTCTTTATCACATAAAGTGCAAATAGACCAGTCCTTTGTGAACATTTCTGCATTTCCTCTCTGGGTGGCACTGTTTGGGATAAGGTACTGTGGGAGCGTGGGCCAGATAAACAAACACGAAGGCTGTATATATTTCGTAATGATGACGTTATTTTAATTTTAGTTGTTTGAAAGTTCAGATAAAAGGTTGTTGCAGGCTTCTGGATTCCTCAAGGGTTCCACTTCCGATTCTTCTGATGTGGTGTTCTCAGTCTCTTCCTCACTTCCTTTCTTCGGTGGTCTCCGACGGAGGCTCAAGTTGAGAGAGGAAAAAGAGGGAGCAATCAGTTAATGTATGTGGTGAGGCTCAGGAAGATGCACACCCCTTCACCAAACCCAGTTGGTGCCAATAATCAAGAAAAAACTGTGAAGACAGTGGGGGAGGAGGGATTGCTAAGGTAAACGATAACCTAGAATAAAGAAAAACAAGAAGATAGGACCGGGAATGCTTCTTCACAGGTTGCCTATTATGAGGTCTAGGAACCTGCCTTCATTTATTCAACTGGTCTCCTTTTTTATAAAGAAAATTAGTGGGCAGGTAAATCCCTCGGTTCGGGATCTCTATATCGTCTCACGGGGTCAGAAGGAGAGAAAAGTGCGGGTGGCAGCATTCCATGCATGCCTTATACACAGTGCCCGTTTCCCCTTCCTTCTCCCTCAGTCCCTCCTCCCTGTTCACCCTTCCCATCGTCACTCACCGGCTCCGCCGCAACTCTCCTGAGTTGCGGCCGCTCTAAATCAATCAATCAATCAATCAATCAATACATATGTAAAGTGCACTACTCACCCGCGAGGGTTTCAAGGCACTGGGGGGGAGGGGTGCTGCTACTGCTCGATTAGCCTGGTCTTGAGTAGCCTCCTGAAGGTTAGAAGTTCCTGGGTCTGCCGTAGGAGGATGTGGAGGGTGTTCCAGAACTTGGCGCCGAGGTGGGAGAATGATCTGCCGCCGGAGGTCGCTCTTCGGATGCGGGGGGCGAGGGCGGAGGAGCGGAGCTGGCAGTTCGGGGTGTAGAAGGTGAGTCATCTGTTGAGGTATGCCGGTCCGGTGTTGTGGAGTGCCTTGTGTGTGTGGGTGAGGAACTTGAAGGTGATCCTCTTGTTGAAGGGAAGCCAGTGCAGGTCTCTCAGGTGGGGTGTGATGTGGCAAGGGATGTCGAGGATCAGGAGTGTATGAGTTGTAGTCGTTTCAGGAGTTTGGCCGAGGCTCCACCGTAGAGGGCGTTTCCATAGTTTAGCCTGTTGCTGACGAGGGCCTGGGTGACCGTTTTCCTTGTCTTGGTGGGGAGCCACCTGTAGATCTTGCGGAGCATGCGGAGGGTGTTGAAGCAGGAGGATGAGACGGCGTTGACTTGCTTGGCCATGGAGAGTGTTGGGTCGAGGATGAACTCCAGGTTGCGTACATGGTCGGAGGGTGTTGGTGCTGCTCCCAGTGCGGTCGGCCACCAAGAGTCGTCCCAGGCAGAGGGGGTGGAGCCGAGGGGGAGGACCTCAGTTTTGTCCGAGCTCAGCTTCAGACGGCTGTTCTTCATCCAGTCGGCGATGGCTTTCATTCCTTTGTGGAGGTTGGTTTTGGCGGTGAAGGGGTCCTTGGTGGGGGAGAGGATCATCTGGGTGTCATCGGCGTAAGAGATGATGTTGAGGTCGCGCAGTCGGGCGACGTGGGCGAGCGGTGCCATGTAGATGTTGAACAATGTCGGGCTCAGGGATGACCCTTGGGGTATGCCCAAGATGATCTCGGAGGCTTCGGAACGGAAAGGGGGGAGGCAGACGCCTTGCACAAGTCCAGGGTGCTGATGTACTTGTCATTACCCATCCGCTTGATCATTTCGTCCACTCTAGGTAGTGGATATGAATCAAACTCAGATATTTTGTTGACTTCCCTGAAGTCAATGCAAAATCTTACCGAACCGTCCGGCTTCAGCACCAGGACTATGGGTGAACTCCATTCGCTTACTGATGGTTCAATAACACCCATACGCAATATTTGCTGAACCTCCTCTTTGATGGTGTTTCTGCGTGCCTCAGGTATCCTGTAAGTACTGAGTCTTAGGTTCTTACCAGGAAGGATTTTTATGGAGTGTTCCAACAAAGTCGCCCTTGCTGGAGTGAGGGAAAATATGTCTTGCAGTGGGTTAAGGGTGTCACCCAGACTCTGTTTCTAGTTGGGAGACAACTTCTTATCTATACACTGGTCGTATAAAGGTGTTGGACTCAAAGGCACCCCAACTACCGCAGGAACAGACCCCTTCCATTTTTTAAGCAGATTTATGTGGTATATTTGCAACACTCTCTTGTTGGCATCGATTTCTAAACAGTAGGTTACGGGGGTCACTTTTTCAAGAATGGTGTATGGCCCTTGCCATTGGCCTAGTAACTTGTGATCCGAGGATGGTATCATGAGTAACACTGAGTCTCCCACACTGAATGTACTCTCTTTGGCTTTTCTATTGTATTGGGTGTTCTGGTCCATCTGAACCTCTTCCATGTTGTTCCAGATGATGACCCAGATCTGACCTAGATGGGTTTTAAGATTGGACACATATTCAACCAAGGGTCTGGTTACATTTTCCTCATTCTCCCAAGTTTCGTGGGCCTTGTCTAGTAAAAAGTGTTATTGGCGGCCAACAGCAATTCGAAGGGAGAATAGCGCGTACTTTTTTGTACTTTGCCACGGATGGCAAATAATGCTAGGGGCAGCATATCCTCCCACTTCCTAGTTTCTAGATCCAGGAGTTTCTTTAGGGTACTCTTGAAGGTGGCATTGAACCGCTCCACTAGACCGTCTATTTGTGGGTGGTACACTGCAGTGTGAATTTGCTTAATGCCAAGCTGGGTACATACTTGTTTAATCAATTTTGAGATAAAGGGGGTGCCTTGGTCAGTTACTATTTCCTTTGGAAACCCTACCCTGGAAAAGATAGTTACCATGGCTTTGGCAATACAGGAAGCATTGGGGTGTCGTAATGCAAATGTCGACTAAGACCAACACATACCTACACCCTCTTCGGGAGGGCAATAAGGGACCTATCATGTCCATTCCTACTCTAACTAAGGGTTCATCTATGATAGGGAGGGGATGGAGAGGTGCCCGGGGAGGCCTATACCTGCTGTTCTTCTGGCAAATGGGACACTCATGGCAATAGAATTTTACCTGCTGATATATGCCTGGCCAATAACAAATTTCTAGTATGGCTTTTTCGTTTTTTTCATTACTGAAATGACCACCCAAAAGGTGGCTATGTGCTAGATAGAAGACTTTGCCACTGAATGGTCCAGGCACTAATAGCTGGGGGGATTGGGTGGGGCCTTCTTTTCTATACAACAACTCAGAATAAAGAAAAACAAGAAGATACGACCTGGAATGCTTCTTCACAGGTTGCCTATCATGAGGTCTAGGAACCCGACTTCATTTAATCAGCCGGTCTCCTTTTTTATAAAGAAAGTTAGTGGTCAAGTAAATCCCTTGGTTCGTGATCTCTATATCGTCTCACACGGTCAGAAGGAGAGAAAAGTGCTCAGCGGGTGGCAGTATTCCATGCACCCGTTATACACAGTGCCCGTTTTCCCTTCCTTCTCCCTTGGTCCCTCTTCCCTGTTCACCCTTCCCGTCATCATTCACCTGCTACACCGCAACTCTCCTGAGTTGCAGCCGCTCTCCAGCGTCCTCTTGTGGATACCACCACTCCTCACTCCACCGCTCGTCGTCCTCTTCGGATTCGGCGTCTCCCTCTCTAGTTCTGTTTCCCGACTCTTCCTCTCGTTCCGCTTCTCCCGCGTCTCCTCCGTCCGTCCAACTCGCTCTCCTGTTCTCGATGAGGCAGTCCCTCAACATGCCGCTTTAGGTTAAGTGAAATGACACATGTCACTCCTTTCTGATGACATGGATTTACAGGATTTCTTGTTAGGTCTTAGAGCTCCACATCATAAATGCTTTTTATATGCCCTATATAATGAACTTTGAAATATTTCCTAGCAGCTAGCTGCTGAGCTCATATGAGAAATTAGCAGGCCTAATTTAGAAAAGGCAGTTTCTGTTGTTGATAATGGCATGACTACATTATCAGCTAGAATGTATTCTCCAAATAACACTGTGTCTTCAGCAACTGACATCATACCAAGTGACATGTTCCCCTTACAACAAGGGAAAAGTCAACTTTTATCAATTATCCAGTTAGGCTGGACATTGCAGATTTTAAAATCTGGTTGCTTACCTTGGAAATACCTAAATCTGTCAAGACTTATTTTCACCTTATAATTTAACAAACTCGCAAAAACATAATTGCAAAAAAGTATGTGAAACAACATATGCTGAGCGTTTAAACCACTGATTTATTTCACTGCCAATTTGCACATTTCATTTCACGTCTTGTTTAAAACATTTTCAAGTAGGCAGATATGAGGCATTAGGGGAGAGATTTGTACATGAGACATGGATCCTGCCTTTCAATTTCAGATGTAGGAATGCATACGAAACTTAGTTTGGCCTTTCTCTCATTTGCACGGAGGTCAAACTTCACGGTGCTTGTAATGAATCCATGCCCAACTTTGCATGTTATTTGAAAGGTGCCCCAGCTGCTTTGATTCAGCCAGCATTCAGATTGATTTCAAATGGTATTTAATTGATGTTGAATGACCAAGGTTGGTGTGGGAAGAAACCAGGAGTATCATATGTGGTGATGGTTTCCAGAGATGTCATTAGCTGTAATATCGTGTTTGTTCCACTTGCACCTACAGTTAGAGAAGTGACGGTCTGTCCTTCAATAACTAATTCTAATATGAACTTTGATAGGTTGAGCAGACTGAAAGTGTTATTATTTCAGAAGGAGGTTTGTTTGACATCTGCTAGAGAGATGTTCCTGGTTTTACGAGGATCTGCGTTTAAAATGTGTCATGCAGCTCAAGTGCTGCGTCAGTTTTGAGATGCGGTAAGGATGCAGAGCGAGTTCTTCGTAATTGTCGCAGATCTCATAGGCGAGGGCTTGCAATGTGAAGTATGGCGTCAAGGATATGTCGGGCAGTTGCGGTGATGCATTGGTTCCTAGGAGCTGCGAGGCAGAATCTGTCATCATCGTTGAGGCTGATGTTGATGACAGATGCTAGGGCCTGCACCAAAGATGCAACGCCCAGCGGCTGTTCCGATGAGGTGACAGACTGCAATGCGATGCTGTTCTGATCTACACAGCTGCAGCGATGCATATGTTCTGCTCGGGGTTGTTCCACGCAGCCAAGAAGATGCATTGGTTCTGCTGGATCCACAGAGCGTGGCAGAGCACCTTAGCACCTAAGCCTACTTCCAAGAGTCCAGGACTGGAGTGGCACCACTTGGCTGGGATGGCTCACAGATGGCAGTGTCCAGGTGCTGGTTCAGCAGTCCTTCTTGATGGCAGTGTATCCACAGGTGTATTGAGTAGTAGGTGTATCCACAGGTGTATTGAGTAGTAGGTGTCTGAGGTCCAGTTTTTATACCCAGTTGTGCCTTTGAAGAGGGGGAGAAGCTTCCAGAGGTTTCCCTTTGAAGTCCTCAGGCATCCTGCCATCCCTACCCTGACTCCAGACTAACTAAGGTATGAAGCCCTTTGTGTGGAGGAAGAAGACAGCCTAGTAAAGTGTAAGGTAGGGTGTGTCCAGTTCTCCCCTCGCATTCTGCCGGTAATGGCCCAAAAAGTCACACCTAATCTTGCTATTGTGCTTGCCTGTCTAGGAGGAATACACAAAGCCCAAGTGTCCGCTACGCCAAGTCATGTGACCCAGAGACAGGCTTTAGGCACTAAAGGGCTAAGGCAGGAAAATGCCAACTTTATAAAAAAGTTAATTTTCAAAATTGCAATTTAAAATCCGACTTCACCATAATTAAGGATTTTCCATTACGATTCCACAGACACCAAACATTGACTTGTTATCTACTTCCATTTGGAAATTACAGATTATTCAATGTAACAAGGTAACCCCAGTGTTAGTCTACAGGAGAGGTATGCCTTGCAATAGTAAAAAACTTAACTTAAGAGTTTTTCCTGTCCAAGACATGTAAAACTAACAATTACATGTCCAACTTTTTAAATACATTGCACCCTGCTCTGAGGGCTGTTTAGGGCCTACATTAGGGGTGAAATATGTATTAAAAGGTTTATTTTGCCAGGTTTAAATGGCAGTTAAAAATTGCAAAAAGAACAATTGATGGACAGAAAGAAGAACAATGTCATACATTCACCCCAGTACAGAGTTCTGGGCCTAAATCCACAGTTTTTTTGATCACCATGCCATTCCAGTTTGGACCCAGCCATATGCAAACCAGTCTTGACCCTGCACCCAATGGGAACAGTCCAGCCCGAACTGCAAGGCCAGGTCCTCCCTGGACTCGAAATAAGCATCCTAGGACCGGTTTCAGGCTTTAAGCCTTTATTAGCCAGGATAGCTTAAATCCAGCAGCATGGAGAGCACGAGACCCACGTCTGGGCATACCCGTCCAACTCGGGGTGACAAATGCAAAAAGAACAATTGATGGACAGAATGCAGAACAATGGCATACATTCACCCAGTACAGAGATTTGGGCCTAAATCCATCATTTTTTGCTCACCATTCCATTCCAGTTTGGACTCAGCCATATGCAAATCAGTCTTGACCCTGTGCCCGATGGGAACAGTCCAGCCCGAACTGCCAGGCCAGGTCCTCCCTGGACTGGAATCAAGTATCCTGGGACCAGTTTCAGACTTTCAGCTCTCATCAGCCAGGATAGCTTGACTCCAGTGGCATGGAGAGCACAGGACCCACGTCTGGGCAACCTGTCCCACTTGGGGTGACTAATGCAAAAAGAACAATTGATGGACAGAATGCAGAAAAATGTCATACATTCACCCCAGTCCAGAGACCTGGGCCTAAATCCATCGTTTTTTTGCTCACCATGCCATTCCAGTTTTACCCAGCCATATGCAAATCAGTCTTGACCCTGCGCCCAATGGGAACAGTACAGCCAGAACTGCCAGGCCGGGTCATCACCGACTGGATACAAGCATCCTAGGACCGGTTTCGGGCTTCCAGCCCTCATCAGCCAGGATAGCTTGACTCCAGTGGCATGGAGTCTGTTCCCATGAGGCACAGGGTCAAGACTAAATTGCTTATATCTGGGTCTGAACTGAGGTGGCGAAGTGAGCTAAAGAATGATGATGGAGTCAACACAAATCTGTGACTGGGGGTGAGTATCTAAAAAGTTTCAGCGCTCTGTCCATCATCTCCTTGTGTTTGCTTTGTTCGCCCTAAGTTGGCAGGGCATGCCCAGACGTGGGTCCCTTACTCACTTTGCCACTGGTTTCAAGCTAGCTTGGCTGATGAAGAGTGTTACCCAGAAGACGGTCCCAGGATGCTTGTTTCCGGTTCAGGTAAGACCTCGCTTGGCAGTTCGGGCTGGACTGTTCCCATGAAGCACAGGGTCAAGACTGATTTGCATATTGCTGGGTCTAATCTGAGGGGGCGAAGTGAGCTAAAGAATGATGATGGATTCAACCCAGAACTGTGACTGGGGGTGAGTGTCTGAAAAGTTGCAACCCTCCATCCATCATCTCCTTGTGTTTGCTTTTTCATCCTTAGTTTAAAATTGCACACACAGGCTGCAATAGCAGGTATGAGAAATGTTAAAAGGGCTACTTAAGTGGGTGGTAAAATCATTGATGGTGGCCCACTAGTAGCATTTAATTAACAGGCCTTGGGCGCATGTAGTTACATTTTACTAGGGGCTTGCAAGTAAATTAAATATGCCGGTTGAGGATACGCCAACATTACCATTTTTAAGTAGTGAGCACATGCACTTGAGCACTGGTCAGCAGTGGTAAAGTGTGCCACTGGTTAGCTGGAGTACAGTGCATAGAGTCTTGTGGCCAACAAAAAAACGGTCAGCTACAGAAGACAAAAATCTGAAGGAATATCACACAAAAGATGGTATTTTCCAATAAACATATACTGCTATTTTATGAGCAGCGCCTTGCGGTTGAGATGCTTCTTTTTACAATACCTGTGTTCTTTGTACAAGTCTGTCAAGTACCATGCATCGTGGGTTAGCCTAACGCATTTAGGAACATTTTACGCTTCCCTGTAAGGCCTCACATTATTCATGAAATCAGCTGTAAATCCACCATCTGCCAGGTGATCCTCTTTATTAAATTCAGTATTTGGGCTTTGTGACATGGAGCCTGCCCCTACTGGCTGCAGGCCAAACAGAAGAGGGGTCCTGGTGGCACAGACTTATAGTAAGCAGCACTGTCTCTCATGGTTGGTCAAATTAGTTTATGCCTCTTCCTCCCCTGGTGCTGATTGGGGGATGCTGCACTGATGTCTCAACATCTGTGTGTGCTGTGCTACTCGACTTGGATGCTGGAAGTCTCCTGGCAGGGGAAGGCTAAGTCACTTCTGGGACCAGTCAGCACATCTGTTTTCCATTGTTGCTCAGGTGAGCCAAAAGGTCTAATTACTAATGGCACACTTTCTCGATATGAAGGAATGTAGTTCTTGTATAATGAGTTTTACAGTGGAATCATATATATTAGAAAAAAAAGATTTAAAAAAACTTGCCAAGAAGAAGGTTTGGCAAGGTGATAATTTGACTAGAGAACAGCGACTGGCTTTAACATCTTTGCAATCTGATTCCAACATTGTAATTCGCCAGTCAGACAAGGGGGGTCATGTGGTCATTTTGAATACGAAAGATTACATAAGGGAAGGAGTTCGTCAATTACAGTGTAAGGACTGCTATGAGCAAGTGTCACTCACTGTCATTGAGGAATCCAATGCAAGGTACCATGGGATGTTGAAAGCTTGGCAGACAACAGGTATTTTAGAATGGGATGAATTTGCATTTTTGATGAATCGGAATCCCAAAATTGCCATACTGTATTTATTGCCTAAATTGCACAAAAATGCTGTGAGTCCGCCAGGGAGGCCCATTGTGTCGTCAATGGGCTCACTATTAGAGAAAACATCAAAATACATTGATTTCTTCTTGCATCCCTATGTAGAAAAACTACCCTCATTTCTAAGGGACAGCAGACATTTTTTGAGTTTGATTAAGGATTTTGAGTGGAGAGAGGATTATTTTTTAATTACGTTGGATGTCTGCAGCCTTTATACGTCAATCAGACATGCCCAAGGGATTCAAGCCTGCCAACATTTTCTTAACTCCCGTTCCATCTCCTTTCTTAAACACAATGAGATGTTATTACAGATGATGACCTTTTGTCTGGAGAACAATTTCTTCATTTTTGATGGAATTTACTTTAGGCAGAAGCAAGGAACTGCGATGGGCACCTGTTTTGCTCCCAGCTTCGCTAATTTATTTATGGGTTGCTGGGAGCAGCAGGTGTCGAAGACGCAGCATCTGTACCCCAGCCATGTCAAACTTTGGCTGCGGTATATTGATGATCGTTTTATCATTTGGGGTGGTTCTGAAACACAAGCGAACAAATTCATCTCTGCTTTAAATCAGAATGAGATGAATCTGAAGTTCGAAGGCACTGTAATTAATCATAGTGTGGAATTTTTGGATCTACATATTCAGGCAGTGGAGAACAGATTGGTTTCTAAGCTCTTTCGAAAATCCACGGCAGGTAACACCTTGCTATATGCAGAGAGTGGACACCCCAAAACTCTGATCCGCAGCATCCCTTATGGGGAGTTCCTCCGAGCACAGAGGAATTGCAGTCGGGAAACGGATTTCATTGTGGAGAGTGAATGTATGACTCAAAGATTTTTAGAGAGAGGATATACTCCTAAGGTCATTGAGGAAGCACTGACGAAGGCGAAGAGATTCACGCAGAGTGAATTACTGTTACCTAGAGACAAAGGGAACGATGATTTGAGTGAAGGAGTTATAAGATTCATAACTACGTATCATTTTAATTCCTGGGAAATACGTAAGTGTTTAAATCAACATTGGAAGATTCTAACAACTGAACCAACACTGAAAGACAGAATAGTTTCTATGCCCAGTATCACCTATAGGAAGTCTGATTCCCTAAAAGATAAGCTCTGCAAGAATGAGGTAACAAGTAATTACAACACTAACAGTGACATACAAGGATTTTTTACTTGTATGTCCTGTAAAGCGTGTAAGTTCAGTGCCAATGTTAAGAGAGTGTACTATCCTGTCAGCAACACAGAGAGAAATATAAGTAAGCATCTTACTTGTATGTCGGACTTTTGTGTTTATGTTTTGGTTTGCCCTTGTGCAAAGAAATATGTGGGTAGCACGATGTTCACTGCAAAGAAACGTGTTTTGGAACATCAAAGGGCAATCCACAACAGGGACAAATTGTCTCCAGTTGCCAGACACTTTGACGATTCCATAATCGAAACTTACTGAAGTTCTTTGTTATTGATAGGGTGTTGGCAACACAAAGAGGGGGTGACAGGATACGAAAACTCCGGCAGTTGGAGTTGAGGTGTATTTTAGATCTGAATACTAAAATCCCTGAAGGATTAAATTCTGAAGAGGAGATGTCTTGGCATTTGGGGGAATGATCTTGCTTGATGGGAGGGGCCATTATTGCCAACTTCTGTCATCATTAGGATGATATCCCACCCCTTATATGTAGTGGGGGGTTTTCTAGTTCGTTTTCTGGTTCCATTTCTATTTCTATTTTTATTAGTGAATTTCCTGTGAAGAACTATTTGGTAATGATGAACTCTGCTATTCAAGTGATTATGTGCCTCTGTGTAATTATGTGTATCTATTCATCCATCTGGTTTATTTTGTTGAGTGTTATAGGATGTATGTTGAATATTTTGTGGCAGGCGAAGCTGAATAACATGAAGTCCAGTCTTTTTCTTGTGTTTCACAATGTGATCTCTTCATTTGGATCTCTTCTTCCTTTTATTTCAGTCTCTGTAGATCTGTCATGAGAAATGAAGAAGCCCTGGCTATTACGTCTGATATTGGAAATTACTTATGTCCACTTGGACTGAATGGGTTTGCCTTAAATATTGCAGCACTATCAACATGATGATAGAGAATCTATGTGTGATATGTCTCATTTGAGTATGATTTTTATTATCTAATTTGAATGATCTTATCCCCACTTGGGGCATGTTTTCTTTAAGAGGTGCTGCTATGTTACAGGAGCTTTGGTTATATGAACCAGAGTAGGGCAGAAACTGTTTATTACTTTCCAGTTTAACTGCGAGACGAGCGTGAGCTTATTAGCTTCATGCTCTTATAGCCATTGAAGTAAGTGGCAGGTTCTCTTATGCCGATAAAGGATACATTTTGTATTCAATAATACGTAACTATTTACGAGGAAAAAAACGGCATACTAAACCACTGGGAACTGGAGGCAGCATTTTGCGAATAGATTTGTAAAAGAATTGTTGAAGATCGCATCAGATACACTTGAGTTTGTGGAGAAATCCAGATTGCGTATGAATGTTAGTATTTTTCAACTAGAACTTTATTTACTAAATATTTAGGTTACAATGGATACAAGACTGTTCCAAAATGGCCGCCACACTTATGTTATAGGTTTGATGTGTAAGTCTGTTGTCTATGTTTATGTATATGACGTTGCATGCAACATGAAGTCTTAAATTTGTGTTTTTGAGACCTTTTACTTACCCGTGACCAAGGCGAGTTTCGCCGAAACGCGTTGGGTATTATCTGGCTGATGCTCTGTAATTTGGAATAAAATACGATCTTTCAATGACGGATGGACTCGTAGCGGTTATTGCTTCCTGACGAGAGTGCAACAGTACTTTGGTACTTAGTGATATTGATGGAATCATATATACAATACATTTGTGTAAGAGTCCGACGGTTTAAACCAGTCATGTGAAAAGAATGATGCCGTTTCTGAAATCACATTATTCAGTACTATACCACAGATTTGTATAACGCAGTTCCCACCCCTGGTTCCCTTAAGACACCTAAATACAAATACAAATGTTGCTACATATTATACAAGAGCAAGTTCTCATGAGAAGAAACCGTGGTTGCAATAGGTGAGGCCTTGGGAGCATTCACTCTCAGTAAAACAGTGTGCTATATGTTCCAAAATGGCCGCCACACTTATGTTATAGGTTTGATGTGTAAGTCTGTTGTCTATGTTTATGTATATGACGTTGCATGCAACATGAAGTCTTAAATTTGTGTTTTTGAGACCTTTTACTTACCCGTGACCAAGGCGAGTTTCGCCGAAACGCGTTGGGTATTATCTGGCTGATGCTCTGTAATTTGGAATAAAATACGATCTTTCAATGACGGATGGACTCGTAGCGGTTATTGCTTCCTGACGAGAGTGCAACAGTACTTTGGTACTTAGTGATATTAATGGAATCATATATACAATACATTTGTGTAAGAGTTCGACGGTTTAAACCAGTCATGTGAAAAGAATGATGCCGTTTCTGAAATCACATTATTCAGTACTATACCACAGATTTGTATAACGCAGTTCCCACCCCTGGTTCCCTTAAGACACCTAAATACAAATACAAATGGTGCTACATATTATACAAGAGCAAGTTCTCATGAGAAGAAACCGTGGTTGCAATAGGTGAGGCCTTGGGAGCATTCACTCTCAGTAAAACAGTGTGCTATAGAACTCTAAAGAAAATAAAAATCAGTCTATACTTGGGAAAGTAACATTACACCTCAAAACAGTGTTTACAAAGTTGCTTGTGCATGAATAGTGTCTGTGCTGGGTGAAACAGAAGTACAAAAATGACAGTATGCTGAAAGATGGCTGCAAGCAAAGTTAGACATCTTAAAGTCGAGGACTATAATTGCCATTGTTAGAATAAATGCAATTTGGCCAACATACATATTTATCAAAATAATACTCTTATGCATTAAAATCTGTATCACTACTGGACAGCAGCATCTTGTGACCGCCACTCAGTGCAGTGAGAGACAGCTCCTTGAAAGACACAAAGTCATTCTCAAAGATACAGCTAAGACGTCTTTCATGGTGAGGCCCATGATTGGGGGAAAATAGTGGTGGGGGACAGAGAAGGTTAACAGTAAAGCAATCCATGGTTCACCTGCTAGTATGTATCAAAGGTATATTAGAGTATACTCTCATTTTCATGACAATGAACAACTGAGCAGATCATTGTCTGTTCTGAACTTGACGGTGATAGCACACAGAGAGTCCACATTTTTATTTTCAGTACCAGTACTAGTGTGACTTACAAGAATGGGCTCCAACTCAGCGCCAGATTCTTCTTCTAGACAACATCTTTGCCACCGTTATTCAATGGAAGCTATTAATCAACATCAAAATTAATCAGTTCTTAAGTTTATTCAATTAGAGTTTTTTTTTTATAAAACATTTTATTGATTTTGCATACATTAATAAACCTGATCCACATTTCTGGTTCTGCACCTGCGCGCCATGAGAGGTATTTGACCTGTTTTAATTACATTTTGGCAGTCCACTCGGCACCCCTTTACATTGTCCTGCTCCCTGCTGACGAGAGGCAACTACCTCGAAACACGTGTCCAGGGATGGCTAAATGCAACACATACTTTTTTCTTTTTACACATCGTGGCATAGGCGTACCCGCCGTCGCCACTACATTCACCACAGCATTCACCACAGTCCTTTGGGGCAACTTGCTGGTGTGACGAGCAGTGTGCGACCAACTTGTGTTCAAATTATTACAGCTCCCGTGAGCTATCGGGCTGACGAGCCCTGGTTCTGCACCTGCGCGCCATGATAGGTATTTGACCTGTTTTAATTACATTTTGGCAGTCCACTCAGCACCACTTTACATTGTCCTGCTCCCTGCTGACGAGAGGCAACTACCTTGAAACACGTGTCCAGGGATGGCTAAATGCAACACATACTTTTTTCTTTTTACACATCGTGGCATAGGCGTACCCGCCATCGCCACTACATTCACCACAGCATTCACCACAGTCCTTTGGGGCAACTTGCTGGTGTGACGAGCAGTGTGCGACCAACTTGTGTTCAAATTATTACGGCTCCCGTGAGCTATCGGGCTGACGAGCCCTGGTTCTGCACCTGCGCGCCATGAGAGGTATTTGACCTGTTTTAATTACATTTTGGCAGTCCACTCGGCACCCCTTTACATTGTCCTGCTCCCTGCTGACGAGAGGCAACTACCTCGAAACACGTGTCCAGGGATGGCTAAATGCAACACATACTTTTTTCTTTTTACACATCGTGGCATAGGCGTACCCGCCGTCGCCACTACATTCACCACAGCATTCACCACAGTCCTTTGGGGCAACTTGCTGGTGTGACGAGCAGTGTGCGCCCAACTTGTGTTCAAATTATTACGGCTCCCGTGAGCTATCGGGCTGACGAGCCCTGGTTCTGCACCTGCGCGCCATGAGAGGTATTTGACCTGTTTTAATTACATTTTGGCAGTCCACTCGGCACCCCTTTACATTGTCCTGCTCACTGCTGATGAGAGGCAACTACCTCGAAACACGTGTCCAGGGATGGCTAAATGCAACACATACTTTTTTCTTTTTACACATCGTGGCATAGGCGTACCCGCCGTCGCCACTACATTCACCACAGCATTCACCACAGTCCTTTGGGGCAACTTGCTGGTGTGACGAGCAGTGTGCGACCAACTTGTGTTCAAATTATTACGGCTCCCATGAGCTATCGGGCTGACGAGCCCTGGTTCTGCACCTGCGCGCCATGAGAGGTATTTGACCTGTTTTAATGACATTTTGGCAGTCCACTCGGCACCCCTTTACATTGTCCTGCTCCCTGCTGACGAGAGGCAACTACCTCGAAACACGTGTCCAGGGATGGCTAAATGCAACACATACTTTTTTCTTTTTACACATCGTGGCATAGGCGTACCCGCCATCGCCACTACATTCACCACAGCATTCACCACAGTCCTTTGGGGCAACATGCTGGTGTGACGAGCAGTGTGCGACCAACTTGTGTTCAAATTATTACGGCTCCCGTGAGCTATCGGGCTGACGAGCCCTGGTTCTGCACCTGCGCGCCATGAGAGGTATTTGACCTGTTTTAATTACATTTTGGCAGTCCACTCGGCACCCCTTTACATTGTCCTGCTCCCTGCTGACGAGAGGCAACTACCTCGAAACACGTGTCCAGGGATGGCTAAATGCAACACATACTTTTTTCTTTTTACACATCGTGGCATAGGCGTACCCGCCGTCGCCACTACATTCACCACAGCATTCACCACAGTCCTTTGGGGCAACTTGCTGGTGTGACGAGCAGTGTGCGACCAACTTGTGTTCAAATTATTACGGCTCCCGTGAGCTATCGGGCTGACGAGCCCTGGTTCTGCACCTGCGCGCCATGAGAGGTATTTGACCTGTTTTAATTACATTTTGGCAGTCCACTCGGCACCCCTTTACATTGTCCTGCTCCCTGCTGACGAGAGGCAACTACCTCGAAACACGTGTCCAGGGATGGCTAAATGCAACACATACTTTTTTCTTTTTACACATCGTGGCATAGGCGTACCCGCCGTCGCCACTACATTCACCACAGCATTCACCACAGTCCTTTGGGGCAACTTGCTGGTGTGACGAGCAGTGTGCGACCAACTTGTGTTCAAATTATTACAGCTCCCGTGAGCTATCGGGCTGACGAGCCCTGGTTCTGCACCTGCGCGCCATGATAGGTATTTGACCTGTTTTAATTACATTTTGGCAGTCCACTCGGCACCCCTTTACATTGTCCTGCTCCCTGCTGACGAGAGGCAACTACCTCGAAACACGTGTCCAGGGATGGCTAAATGCAACACATACTTTTTTCTTTTTACACATCGTGGCATAGGCGTACCCGCCGTCGCCACTACATTCACCACAGCATTCACCACAGTCCTTTGGGGCAACTTGCTGGTGTGACGAGCAGTGTGCGACCAACTTGTGTTCAAATTATTACGGCTCCCGTGAGCTATCGGGCTGACGAGCCCTGGTTCTGCACCTGCGCGCCATGAGAGTTATTTGACCTGTTTTAATTACATTTTGGCAGTCCACTCGGCACCCCTTTACATTGTCCTGCTCCCTGCTGACGAGAGGCAACTACCTCGAAACACGTGTCCAGGGATGGCTAAATGCAACACATACTTTTTTCTTTTTACACATCGTGGCATAGGCGTACCCGCCGTCGCCACTACATTCACCACAGCATTCACCACAGTCCTTTGGGGCAACTTGCTGGTGTGACGAGCAGTGTGCGACCAACTTGTGTTCAAATTATTACGGCTCCCGTGAGCTATCGGGCTGACGAGCCCTGGTTCTGCACCTACGCGCCATGAGAGGTATTTGACCTGTTTTAATTACATTTTGGCAGTCCACTCGGCACCCCTTTACATTGTCCTTCTCCCTGCTGACGAGAGGCAACTACCTCGAAACACGTGTCCAGGGATGGCTAAATGCAACACATACTTTTTTCTTTTTACACATCGTGGCATAGGCGTACCCGCCGTCGCCACTACATTCACCACAGCATTCACCACAGTCCTTTGGGGCAACTTGCTGGTGTGACGAGCAGTGTGCGACCAACTTGTGTTCAAATTATTACGGCTCCCGTGAGCTATCGGGCTGACGAGCCCTGGTTCTGCACCTGCGCGCCATGAGAGGTATTTGACCTGTTTTAATTACATTTTGGCAGTCCACTCGGCACCCCTTTACATTGTCCTGCTCCCTGCTGACGAGAGGCAACTACCTCGAAACACGTGTCCAGGGATAGCTAAATGCAACACATACTTTTTTCTTTTTACACATCGTGGCATAGGCGTACCCGCCGTCACCACTACATTCACCACAGCATTCACCACAGTCCTTTGGGGCAACTTGCTGGTGTGACGAGCAGTGTGCGACCAACTTGTGTTCAAATTATTACGGCTCCCATGAGCTATCGGGCTGACGAGCCCTGGTTCTGCACCTGCGCGCCATGAGAGGTATTTGACCTGTTTTAATTACATTTTGGCAGTCCACTCGGCACCACTTTACATTGTCCTGCTCCCTGCTGACGAGAGGCAACTACCTCGAAACACGTGTCCAGGGATGGCTAAATGCAACACATACTTTTTTCTTTTTACACATCGTGGCATAGGCGTACCCCCCATCGCCACTACATTCACCACAGCATTCACCACAGTCCTTTGGGGCAACATGCTGGTGTGACGAGCAGTGTGTGACCAACTTGTGTTCAAATTATTACGGCTCCCGTGAGCTATCGGGCTGACGAGCCCTGGTTCTGCACCTGCGCGCCATGAGAGATATTTGACCTGTTTTAATTACATTTTGGCAGTCCACTCGGCACCCCTTTACATTGTCCTGCTCCCTGCTGACGAGAGGCAACTACCTCGAAACACGTGTCCAGGGATGGCTAAATGCAACACATACTTTTTTCTTTTTACACATCGTGGCATAGGCGTACCCGCCGTCGCCACTACATTCACCACAGCATTCACCACAGTCCTTTGGGGCAACTTGCTGGTGTGACGAGCAGTGTGCGACCAACTTGTGTTCAAATTATTACGGCTCCCGTGAGCTATCGGGCTGACGAGCCCTGGTTCTGCACCTGCGCGCCATGAGAGGTATTTGACCTGTTTTAATTACATTTTGGCAGTCCACTATGCACCCCTTTACATTGTCCTGCTCCCTGCTGACGAGAGGCAACTACCTCGAAACACGTGTCCAGGGATGGCTAAATGCAACACATACTTTTTTCTTTTTACACATCGTGGCATAGGTGTACCCGCCGTCGCCACTACATTCACCACAGCATTCACCACAGTCCTTTGGGGCAACTTGCTGGTGTGACGAGCAGTGTGCGACCAACTTGTGTTCAAATTATTACGGCTCCCGTGAGCTATCGGGCTGACGAGCCCTGGTTCTGCACCTGCGCGCCATGAGAGGTATTTGACCTGTTTTAATTACATTTTGGCAGTCCACTCGGCACCCCTTTACATTGTCCTGCTCCCTGCTGACGAGAGGCAACTACCTCGAAACACGTGTCCAGGGATGGCTAAATGCAACACATACTTTTTTCTTTTTACACATCGTGGCATAGGCGTACCCGCCGTCGCCACTACATTCACCACAGCATTCACCACAGTCCTTTGGGGCAACTTGCTGGTGTGACGAGCAGTGTGCGACCAACTTGTGTTCAAATTATTACAGCTCCCGTGAGCTATCGGGCTGACGAGCCCTGGTTCTGCACCTGCGCGCCATGATAGGTATTTGACCTGTTTTAATTACATTTTGGCAGTCCACTCGGCACCCATTTACATTGTCCTGCTCCCTGCTGACGAGAGGCAACTACCTCGAAACACGTGTCCAGGGATGGCTAAATGCAACACATACTTTTTTCTTTTTACACATCGTGGCATAGGCGTACCCGCCGTCGCCACTACATTCACCACAGCATTCACCACAGTCCTTTGGGGCAACTTGCTGGTGTGACGAGCAGTGTGCGACCAACTTGTGTTCAAATTATTACGGCTCCCGTGAGCTATCGGGCTGACGAGCCCTGGTTCTGCACCTGCGCGCCATGAGAGGTATTTGACCTGTTTTAATTACATTTTGGCAGTCCACTCGGCACCCCTTTACATTGTCCTTCTCCCTGCTGACGAGAGGCAACTACCTCGAAACACGTGTCCAGGGATGGCTAAATGCAACACATACTTTTTTCTTTTTACACATCGTGGCATAGGCGTACCCGCCGTCGCCACTACATTCACCACAGCATTCACCACAGTCCTTTGGGGCAACTTGCTGGTGTGACGAGCAGTGTGCGACCAACTTGTGTTCAAATTATTACGGCTCCCGTGAGCTATCGGGCTGACGAGCCCTGGTTCTGCACCTGCGCGCCATGAGAGGTATTTGACCTGTTTTAATTACATTTTGGCAGTCCACTCGGCACCCCTTTACATTGTCCTGCTCCCTGCTGACGAGAGGCAACTACCTCGAAACACGTGTCCAGGGATGGCTAAATGCAACACATACTTTTTTTCTTTTTACACATCGTGGCATAGGCGTACCCGCCGTCACCACTACATTCACCACAGCATTCACCACAGTCCTTTGGGGCAACTTGCTGGTGTGACGAGCAGTGTGCGACCAACTTGTGTTCAAATTATTACGGCTCCCGTGAGCTATCGGGCTGACGAGCCCTGGTTCTGCACCTGCACGCCATGAGAGGTATTTGACCTGTTTTAATTACATTTTGGCAGTCCACTCGGCACCCCTTTACATTGTCCTGCTCCCTGCTGACGAGAGGCAACTACCTCGAAACACGTGTCCAGGGATGGCTAAATGCAACACATACTTTTTTCTTTTTACACATCGTGGCATAGGCGTACCCGCCGTCACCACTACATTCACCACAGCATTCACCACAGTCCTTTGGGGCAACTTGCTGGTGTGACGAGCAGTGTGCGACCAACTTGTGTTCAAATTATTACGGCTCCCGTGAGCTATCGGGCTGACGAGCCCTGGTTCTGCACCTGCGCGCCATGAGAGGTATTTGACCTGTTTTAATTACATTTTGGCAGTCCACTCGGCACCCCTTTACATTGTCCTGCTCCCTGCTGACGAGAGGCAACTACCTCGAAACACGTGTCCAGGGATGGCTAAATGCAACACATACTTTTTTCTTTTTACACATCGTGGCATAGGCGTACCCGCCGTCGCCACTACATTCACCACAGCATTCACCACAGTCCTTTGGGGCAACTTGCTGGTGTGACGAGCAGTGTGCGACCAACTTGTGTTCAAATTATTACGGCTCCCGTGAGCTATCGGGCTGACGAGCCCTGGTTCTGCACCTGCGCGCCATGAGAGGTATTTGACCTGTTTTAATTACATTTTGGCAGTCCACTCGGCACCCCTTTACATTGTCCTGCTCCCTGCTGACGAGAGGCAACTACCTCGAAACACGTGTCCAGGGATGGCTAAATGCAACACATACTTTTTTCTTTTTACACATCGTGGCATAGGTGTACCCGCCGTCGCCACTACATTCACCACAGCATTTACCACAGTCCTTTGGGGCAACTTGCTGGTGTGACGAGCAGTGTGCGACCAACTTGTGTTCAAATTATTACAGCTCCCGTGAGCTATCGGGCTGACGAGCCCTGGTTCTGCACCTGCGCGCCATGAGAGGTATTTGACCTGTTTTAATTACATTTTGGCAGTCCACTCGGCACCCCTTTACATTGTCCTGCTCCCTGCTGACGAGAGGCAACTACCTCGAAACACGTGTCCAGGGATGGCTAAATGCAACACATACTTTTTTCTTTTTACACATCGTGGCATAGGCGTACCCGCCGTCGCCACTACATTCACCACAGCATTCACCACAGTCCTTTGGGGCAACTTGCTGGTGTGACGAGCAGTGTGCGACCAACTTGTGTTCAAATTATTACAGCTCCCGTGAGCTATCGGGCTGACGAGCCCTGGTTCTGCACCTGCGCGCCATGATAGGTATTTGACCTGTTTTAATTACATTTTGGCAGTCCACTCGGCACCCCTTTACATTGTCCTGCTCCCTGCTGACGAGAGGCAACTACCTCGAAACACGTGTCCAGGGATGGCTAAATGCAACACATACTTTTTTCTTTTTACACATCGTGGCATAGGCGTACCCGCCGTCGCCACTACATTCACCACAGCATTCACCACAGTCCTTTGGGGCAACTTGCTGGTGTGACGAGCAGTGTGCGACCAACTTGTGTTCAAATTATTACGGCTCCCGTGAGCTATCGGGCTGACGAGCCCTGGTTCTGCACCTGCGCGCCATGAGAGGTATTTGACCTGTTTTAATTACATTTTGGCAGTCCACTCGGCACCCTTTTACATTGTCCTTCTCCCTGCTGACGAGAGGCAACTACCTCGAAACACGTGTCCAGGGATGGCTAAATGCAACACATACTTTTTTCTTTTTACACATCGTGGCATAGGCGTACCCGCCGTCGCCACTACATTCACCACAGCATTCACCACAGTCCTTTGGGGCAACTTGCTGGTGTGACGAGCAGTGTGCGACCAACTTGTGTTCAAATTATTACGGCTCCCGTGAGCTATCGGGCTGACGAGCCCTGGTTCTGCACCTGCGCGCCATGAGAGGTATTTGACCTGTTTTTTTTTTTTTTTTTTTTTTTTTTTGAAACCGTTTATTACATGTTAAAAAAGGTTACAGGTATGGGCCTACAACCATCCGGCCGGCCGCTAGAGTGGCAGAAGCATATGACATACCTACAGTAAGAGTCTCTTGGCGGTGCAGATCGGTAAATCAGGAGATATCAATAGCGCAGGCCCCATAACTCCAAGCCCACGATACGGTTTCCTTTTTCCAAACAGAACAACACAAAAAACCACACCCGCAAGGCAACCCGCCATCCAAAGTGACGGCACGTGCTCCTTAAGTGGGGGATCCCAACCAGCAGCCAAACTCTGAAGAGGGGAATGGGAATAGATCAGGGACAGGGGAACCACATGCCCGCGGCTGGGGGAGGGGGTCGGCTAAGGGGACGGAGCTGGTGAGGCGGCCGGTAGCAGTGGCGGCTCACAAATACCCCCGCGATAGGCGTTCCAGGGGCCCTATTTGACCTGTTTTAATTACATTTTGGCAGTCCACTCGGCACCCCTTTACATTGTCCTGCTCCCTGCTGACGAGAGGCAACTACCTCGAAACACGTGTCCAGGGATGGCTAAATGCAACACATACTTTTTTCTTTTTACACATCGTGGCATAGGCGTACCCGCCGTCACCACTACATTCACCACAGCATTCACCACAGTCCTTTGGGGCAACTTGCTGGTGTGACGAGCAGTGTGCGACCAACTTGTGTTCAAATTATTACGGCTCCCGTGAGCTATCGGGCTGACGAGCCCTGGTTCTGCACCTGCGCGCCATGAGAGGTATTTGACCTGTTTTAATTACATTTTGGCAGTCCACTCGGCACCCCTTTACATTGTCCTGCTCCCTGCTGACGAGAGGCAACTACCTCGAAACACGTGTCCAGGGATGGCTAAATGCAACACATACTTTTTTCTTTTTACACATCGTGGCATAGGCGTACCCGCCGTCACCACTACATTCACCACAGCATTCACCACAGTCCTTTGGGGCAACTTGCTGGTGTGACGAGCAGTGTGCGACCAACTTGTGTTCAAATTATTACGGCTCCCGTGAGCTATCGGGCTGACGAGCCCTGGTTCTGCACCTGCGCGCCATGAGAGGTATTTGACCTGTTTTAATTACATTTTGGCAGTCCACTCGGCACCCCTTTACATTGTCCTGCTCCCTGCTGACGAGAGGCAACTACCTCGAAACACGTGTCCAGGGATGGCTAAATGCAACACATACTTTTTTCTTTTTACACATCGTGGCATAGGCGTACCCGCCGTCGCCACTACATTCACCACAGCATTCACCACAGTCCTTTGGGGCAACTTGCTGGTGTGACGAGCAGTGTGCGACCAACTTGTGTTCAAATTATTACGGCTCCCGTGAGCTATCGGGCTGATGAGCCCTGGTTCTGCACCTGCGCGCCATGAGAGGTATTTGACCTGTTTTAATTACATTTTGGCAGTCCACTCGGCACCCCTTTACATTGTCCTGCTCCCTGCTGACGAGAGGCAACTACCTCGAAACACGTGTCCAGGAATGGCTAAATGCAACACATACTTTTTTCTTTTTACACATCGTGGCATAGGCGTACCCGCCGTCGCCACTACATTCACCACAGCATTCACCACAGTCCTTTGGGGCAACTTGCTGGTGTGACGAGCAGTGTGCGACCAACTTGTGTTCACATTTATTCCTATTTTACATCTTAATACCTGAGGGTATTCACTACTTAACATACCATATACATTATTTCTGTGCCGTGTCCTTGCGAACATAAACCTCTTTTTGTTTTGACATCCAGCCTAAGCCACACAGCTCCCTGTCGCTGAACAGTCCACCACCACATATCAATTAGAGTATTGGAATGGTTTTGAAAACCTTTATTCTCAGAAAGTGATTAGTAAAATGTTTTCATCTTTTTATTAAATTATTAAGTCAGATAAAATCAGTTTATAGAAATGTATCAAGAGAAATATGGTTAGTCATTAATAATGCAAAAATGATGAGCGTGTTCCATAGAGGAATTAATCCCTATTATAAATTAAGGTGCAGAATTAAAAGCTAAACAACGCATCAAGAGTTTGAATAAAGAGTGAGATCAAAGGAGCATGAAGTTCAAAATCAAATTAAGTAGTTGAACTCTCCATAAGGAGCAGTTCTTGAAACTCCGCCAAATCTCAATAACCAAATAGCATCAGCATCCATTTGCATTAGTAATCTGTACAAATAAAACCTCAACAGGGAAATATGGGGCAACTGATGCAGTAGTTCCTACAAAAGTTAGTGATAGGAAAAAGGATGGGAGCATCTCCTCAAAAGAGAGTGGCCATCATTTAACTAGAATAGCACTAATATAAAAGACAAGAACACATGTAAACAACATTGTTGCAGGCTAAGTTACTTCTGCTCAATAGAAAGACATCTTTTGATGACGATCAGGCTTCGTTCTCCCTTTCAAACGAAAACGCACATGAAGTTGACAGTCTACCATCAAATATGTAACAGACATCACTAAAGTTTTGTTTTTCTGAAAGCTCTAACCTTGGTTCCCTGGGAAGCTTAATGCAGAGTCTATTCTATTATTTATTCAATGTTTCATTAAGTTACAATACCCTATTCTAAAGACAGAAACGTTTACTGGAAGATTTCTAGTTAGGTGATACTTTTTGTATTTCTTGTATGCAAGAATTATTGTTAAAATATGCGATTCTCTATTCAGTTTTCTATGAACACGAGATAGATAGGAAGCTTAGTTCAAGCGAGAATATGTAGCTCAAGGAAGACAATACATCTATAAAATTGGAACATTCTGAAGTTATGACAAAGATTCTAATCAAGTCACATTAAGGTCAAGCTATCAGATACATTTGTGCTTAGTTGTGTAATTTGTAAAGGTTCTGTTTGTTAAAGAGAAATCTATCAGTGGCCTACCAGTTAATATGGCTTCCTTATGCATTTTGCAAATTATCAGCTTTGTCAATTAATTTAAATTTAAAATGTCAGCTTTCTCAACACGGTGAACATAAAAGCACCACTTTAGTGATAGAAATGCCAGTGCTTACATGACAGACTGCAACCCTGTGCTCCTCCATTCTTTCTGACTCTTACCAGAAGTTGATGTTGTAGGAAAGTGCACAGTGTCAGATGAAGTATTGGTGGCAGGTTCCCTACAGAAGCTTTGTTTGGTCTTAAGCTCTGACATGCAAGTGAATGCATTGACTAGGTTTAAAATTGCTGCACCTCTTTTAAGACCCATCTAGACCATTACGGTTCAGAAAATGTTATTATTGTTACACATAATGTCATTTGGAGTGTCCCAGGAATGGGAGAGGTTTTGGCGTTACGGCTAGATCTGCCCACTTTCGGACTGGGGAACCAGGTTCCAGGTCAAGCATCAGTTCAACATCCTGTGGTTTTGGGCGAATAACTTAATCTCTCCGTTCCTTATAAAACATTAATGTATCCTTGTGTAATGTAACTGGTGCTCACTGTGAGACGTTGGCCTGATATATGCTGTCCACTAGTTCTAGTGGGCACCTTGTATCAGTCCAAACAACCCCTTATGGTGAATTGGTTAAAGACAACCTTTATTGAAAGCTATCCTAGTGGTAGCTATGGAGAGCAGCCTTCAGGCTAAGTCTTGAAGGAATGTAAAGCAGCTTGTTTTACCAGTCTATAATCTCTTGAATGATCAAATGAAAGGACAACCACACCAGGTATATTTTCAAAACATATGTATTTAAGATAAAACACACCCCTCTAGTCTCTTTATGAGACTGGAGGGCAGAAGTACTTAATTTACAAGTTAGCAATCAACAGTAGTAGCACAAATACACGTTTGGGCCCTAGGGGCGTACCAAACCATATACCAATAAAGTGGTATAAGAACCACAACTGAACTAGACACAAGGCCTAGAGCCTGTAGAACCGCTGGGACCCCAAGGAACCACCCAAGGTAGTGACACAGGGGACCCATGGGGGCCGTATGCAGTGTGTAAACACAACCGCAGGTTCCCGTTAGCTTCTATGAGCAATGTCGCGGTTGGAAATTCAAAGATTAGGGACACTTAAAATCGAGTTAGGACCAAGCCCTTTTGTACTTAAGAAGTTTTAGGGCCAGACCCATGGGAGCACTGGAGTACTCGTGTTACCTCAACCAGGGAAGCCAGGTGCATAGGTGTCTTTTGGTGTCGGGTCGCGTCGTCGATTTCAATGGCAGCTGGCGAAGAAGTGCGGCTGCCGTGAAGAGGAGAAGTGTCCGAAGAGATCCAAGCCTGGATCTAGGATGGAAGGAACCTGAAAGCAGAGGGGACAGAGTCTGGGTCACTTGCCGGTGACCGAGGGCAGGATTGACCACTGCCCACAGATGTCGGGTGCTTCAGGTGAGTTGATGGGTGTCTTGACTCTTCAGTCACGAGGTCCAGGAGGCATTGACGAAGTCCATGAGCCGGATTCGAGCTGTCCCACGAAGTCTGTTGAGTGCTGCGGTGTCTGCGACCAGATTGGACACAACAAGCCTTGGCAACGGCAAGTCTCATGGAAAGAGAAGAAGGACATCGGTGCAGACCAGCAAGGTCTGAGGGACTCACCCAGCAAGGGTAAGTCGGGGCATGGCTGGAGCAACCAGGAAAGCCCAAGTAAAAGAGGAGCTGCCTTCGTGGGGACCCACTATCCAACGGGCTAGCAATCGCGAAGGAGTCTCGAGTGGTCGCACTGGAACCTGGCCCACTGGTCACTCGCAGAGTGGAGGTCTGAGATCTTCAGTGCAGTTAGTGCTCAAGGCTGGGGCTACTCGGAGCCCAAAGCAGAACTTCAAAGATGAACAGGAAGTCGATGAACCAGCAATAGTACGCGGTGCCCAGGGGTCACGGTTCCTCATTACCCATGATAGCCACGGGCCTCCACTTTGCTGTGGACTCAGGGTAGCCTCGGGAAGTCAGGAAATCCACCTCTGGTGATGCAGAGACTTTGGTGTCCAACGGGAGCTTCGGAATTGCAGACCGGACAGTTGCTTCTTTGGTGCCTGCCAAGCAGGGGAGTCACTCCTTGACCCCAAGGGAGATGTCGTCAGTCTTGTCGTCAAAGTAGAACATCAAAGGTCCAGGATATATGTTGCATAGTTTCGTCCAGGGTAATCTAAAGTCGCAAGGACTGGGTTCCCATACTTATACTAAGTTTGGGGATTGGACATACTCTAGGGACCCACCTATGGGAGGGTTTGGAAAGAGGGGTGGTTACACCCATTTCCTTTGTCTAGTTTCGCGCCAGAGCAGGGGCAGGTAGCCAATGCAAACGGCTTGAACTGGAGTATGCACAGGGACACCAAGAGTGCCCCCAGTGCAGGACTTCAAAGCACCAGAGAGTGCTCCCACCCAGCCCCAATACACATCTGCCTGTCTGGGGCGGTGGTTACACCTCCCTGGGACAAGAAACCTATTGTCCAGGCCTCCCCTGCCGGAGTTTCGGTCAGCAGCAGGAGGCCAGACCCGTGTCTGTGGCAGAGGTGTCCATTTTGTGATGCCAGGGCTCGAGAAAGTCCTACTGGGTTAGACCAGTGTGAAAATGTCTCTCCCTCTAGAAGGGTGAAATGCTACCCCCGCCGCCAGAACTGGTGGGGGGTAGTATTCCAAAGTGTTTGACACCAAACACCACATGTTTCCGTGCAGCCATCCCAAAGTTAGCATTTACCGCTAGGTTATAATGCACTTAAGAGTATATTGTCAGGCTGCACCACAAACAGCATCAGAGGAGATACTTTGAACGCTGCAGAGGGGCTCTGCTCATGCAGGGGCACCCTCTCACATAAAAACCAAGCACTCTGCCATCAGGATTGTTAAGGCCTGCCATAGGAGTGACTTATAGGTTTTATATGTGTGTGCAATGGTAGTGATATAGGTAGCCTATACCACTGTAAGGGGTGCAAGCACCACCTAACCCAGGCTGCAGTAGCAGATCTGTGGTGCAATTTTGGAGTGCTTCCCAGGGGTGGTATAATACATGCTTCAACCCCTGGTAGGCCTCTGAGATACCTATGCCCTAGCTACATAGTATACCATATACTAGGGGCTTATAAGACACTCCAGAATCCAATTAGATATTTACCTAATGTACATGGAAACCATTTTAGAGAGGAAGCAGCTAGGCTGTGGTCCTGATTAGCAGGGCCACAGCCAGATTAAGGTCGAAAAACAGTGAAACCACCAGCAAAAAGTGGGGGTACCCATGTGAAGCAGATCCTACTCTCCTACACTCACGTTAAGTGCTTGAAACCATTGGGTTGAATTTTTTCTATGTAAAACTGCAACAAAAAGAAACAATAGGGGTGTCGCACACAAAAACATGGCAAATAGGAAATGGCACTCATAAGCAAACTCAAAACTAGGCAGCTATGTTTGCAACATGTTCTTTTCATTGAGATTTGCACTTCATCAAATGGCTAAAATAATTAAAATAAACCCTTCACTTACAGCAAGAACCTTTGCAGTGTCATCGTCTTTTATCAGTTTATCGGTAAATGAGGTCCTTAAAATTTTAAGTCTAATGCACACTATTTTTTTCAGATGAATGTTCACGTTATCTCTGAAGGTTAAAGCTTACATGAAGGATAAAGCTGATGCATTTTTTGTGGTGAGACAGCATTCCACGTAGCACCAACAATGAGATGCTGGTGACCATGAAACCCGAAGGCATTAGAGCGCATTACATGAGTACCAGTTGTGTTACAGACTTACACATTCATTTCTAGGGGGAACAACCTTTACAACGCAACTTTTACAACGCACTACCATTACAACGAAACTGTTACAACGCAAGTGGATTTACAACGCATGCCATTACAACGCAAGTCTTTGCATCGAGTTGCGCTAGATGGCGTGCTAACATTACAAATAGTGTAGCTTACTATCCCAACACCTTCCCTACTGTTAAGTGGACTGGAGTTGGAATAGTAAATTACACTTTTCTAATGTTAGCACGCCATCTAGCGCAAGTCGATGTAAAGACTTGCGTTGTAATGGCATGCGTTGTAAATCCACTTGCGTTGTAACAGTTTTGTTGTAACAGCATGCGTTGTAACAGCACGCGTTGTAACGTCATACATCCATTTCTAGGCACGGGGAGATTAAGTGATTTGCCCAGAATCACAGGATGTTTGAGCCTCCTGCCAGACTTGATCCTGGTTGCCCAGCTTCAAAGTCAGCTGCTCTAGCCATTAAGCCACATCCTCTCATTCCGTTCTGTAGTTTGAGATGCCCAGTTTTTATTGGCTACACTATTGCAGCTTCAAACTTGTAAATGTAGCTGATTTTGGATACAGCCTAAAATGGAAACCTGACTAGCCACCCCGCAGCACTGAAGGCGATCAGCTAATTCCTCAGTAATCCCCTTGTGTTTTTGAACAGACAGAAAGAGCAGAATTCAAGGTCTGGTATCGAAACTCGCTGCCAGCATGTGCATTGGGTTTTAACGGCTCCGCTTAAGCAACAAAGGGTACAGCATAGCCAAAACTTCACATATGACTCCTCCCTTACCTTTATGCAGTTACCCAGAGGTTTTCAGGGGAGTCCTTCAGGCTGGAATTAGGTGGGAGTCAGACATGAGATGTACAGACAAAAAGGTCGCCGCCACAAAGTCTGTTTGAATCCTCTGCCAAATTCAACGACTCCAGCTACCTCCATCTATAAAGCACCACAAAAGACTTCCACCCATGATATCTTTATTGAATTGAATCATTGCTGTCCTGGGTTCCTCACTACACCTTTTGTCTACAGCAGTGTAGTTCTGTTGCCCCACCTAATTTCCTAATTTTTTTATGGTGCTCCTTGATGTGTTTCAGAGTTGGTTTTGTGTCAGTGTTAAAATATAGAAATTTTCTTATCATCTCTGGCCAGCCCGATCTAGCCCTTTTTCACTACTTAATGTGAATCCCAGGATACAGGAGGTGTTTTTCATTTCAATGCAAAGTAGGCCTGTGTGTCCTCTCAGTGGCAGAATAAGGAATGATCACGCTTTTAGCCATCTTTTAGAATGCCTCAGGTAGTGTGGTGTGCCAAACATAGCATTTCCCTACAACATGGCAGATGGTAGAAATAAAGAGATGAAGAGCAAAAGATGCTAAAGCTGGTCAAAAGATACCCAAATTTACCACCACTACTCACATCACCACTCAAACATAAGGGCCTGATTTAAATGTTGGTGGTATGTAAACTCCGTTGCAATGGCGACATGAAGGTCCGCCTGATAGTTTAAATGTGGGCAGACCTTCGGTTTGGGTACCTCAGTGACTACTCTCTCACCGCCATAGCTAAACCTCTCCAATGAGAAATGGCCCATCAGAATGGGTGGATATGAAGCCATATGACTCCAATAGTGAGGGGAACAGTAGTTTGAAATTAAAAAAAATAAAACTGTTTGGTGCAAGGTTGCATCCTGCTGACGCTGCCCTGCACCAAACAGCGAGATACATTGACAGGAACTGCTTTGGCAGCTGTTCCTACAATGCTTTATACATGAACGCTTTTGTGGTGGTCATTTACATATTTGACAAGCACTTGATACTTCCATCATGGGGCGGAGTAATTTATCCTGTCCCGATGGCCAAGCCATCTATATATAAATTTATCCCAGTATCTGATCTATCCACTAACATGGAGCTCATTCTATAGTGTCTATCATCTTTGCACAATGTAGCCCACACCACAAAGATGAACACAGATCTCATGCAAGCAAGCATCCCAGGTTTTTGGAAAGACTTTAAAGATCTAGCTGGAAGGATCACTGAAGCTGAAGCCCACATCAGCTGCCTTGAGGACCAGAAATCTAAAGCACAAAAATCACTCATAACTGAAATTGCCTCTCTATCTCTGGACATCACAGTCCTGGAAATTCAAAACTGTAGAGGCAATCAAAGAATATTTAGAAGATGTCTGGAAAGAGAGAAAAACTTAGCAAACTTCTGTTTAGAGTTCCGCAATGCTTGAATCCCTTGTACATTGAACATTTCTTTTACGAAAGATTTTGAAATTGAGAGAGCACACAGAATCCCTTCTGTTTAAATTCTTGCGGCTTCACTTAAACCATGAAATATCCTAGAGCCATGAACTTTAGATCTTGGGGTAAACTTTACTGCTGCTAAAGAAATTCTAGAGGTTTTTAAAACCTTTTGCGAAAACTTGTATCAACCTGATAAACCCATGAATTTTGGAAGCTTCATAGATGTTTTCAACAAACGTTTCCTCCTGAAAATGTACAAAGAGTCTAAAAACATCTTAACAAACCTATCTCTCAGAATTAAATATTAAAAGCTTTTCAAGGTTTGAAGCTGGGGAAAGCACCCGGCCAGGATGAATTCATGAGTAAGTTCTAAAAAGGACTATACCTCCTCTCTCCTGACACCGTACATAACCTCTTCTCACACTTTTCCAAAAATAAAAGAATGCAAGGCTCTGTCTCCATGGTGACAATAGTAGTAATACCAAAAGAAGTCAAAGACCCCTTAGATATAGAAGCCTATTGCCCAATACCACATCTAAATATTGATTGTAAAATATATGTCAAAGTACTTGCAAACAGAATGGGAAAAGTTCTTCACCTCTTAATTCATCCTGCACAAACTGGCTTCCTCAAAGGAAGATTTGATTGCCACAACATAAGAACCTTATATGCAGAAAAGCTTTTGAGAGGGTTTAATATACTTTTCTTAGAGCCACTCTTAATAAATTCGACTTGAAAGATGACTACATCCGAATGGCGTTAGCTCTCTACTTCAACCCTCAAGCCTCAGTAATGATAAATAGTTTCCTCTCAAAACCTTTTCAGTTACAATAAGGTAAAAGACAAAACTGTCCACACTCACCCGTCCTGTTTTTTACTATCTATTGAACCACTCCTTGATTCATTAAGATCCAATATAAACATTAAGAAAATTCCCTTGAAATGGGGACCATAAAAGCTGCTTACAATGTATTGATTTTTACAGAACATGATAGTGCACTACCCCGTGTTTTGGAGACAATAACTGAATATGACAATAATTCTGGCAATTATTTTAATAAAGATGAAACTGAGGTTTTCCCCTCAACCGCAATTGTTTCCTCGGTTGTTTAAACTCCAGGTTTGTAGTATCAAAATAAAGCATTAAAATATCTGGGTATCTGGTTTGGTAGAGATAACAAGGATACACCAACACAAAACGAAAATATAAGAAGATCCAAAGTAAAAGAGGTACTCCTGCAATGGTCTCCAAAATGTATTTCCTGGTGGAGAAGGTTAGAGACCATAAAAATGATGGTGACGCCACTATTCAACTTCCCAACCAGTATGCCAGCACTACAATTTTCAAATACTCTATTTAGAACTATTGATGCCATACTGTCACACTTTCTTTGGAAACGCAAGAAAGTAATACTCTTACTAAAAAAACCTTAGACTGGATAAAAAAGATGGTGGAGTTAGACTTCCAGACTTTCACAATTATCAATTGGAATTCCTAGTTAGAAATGGCGCACTGTGGTTCCCTTCAACTATTCCTGATATTCCATAGTAAAAGACATTCACATGAGATTATTTGACACACAATCAACACTCTGCGCACACTAGACAAATACTTAATACCCGAAATAACTGATTCGGAGTCTGCTTCCCTGTTGTTGAATGAACATATCAATATTGATGGTACTTTCATTTTTTGAGAAAGTGAGGCAAAAAAAGGAATTAACCTGTTTAAAAATCTCTTTTGTTGATTTATAACTCAAACATAACCTTTCCAACTTGGACTTTTACATCTTCTTCAAGTTGAAAGCAGCAATAAGGATATTGGAGTATATTCATAATTACCTCGCCTTAGCGCAAAGGAGACTGTGGATCCTGCACATGTTGGACACCTGCGAAGCTCCTTAAGTTAGGCTTAGCTGATTTAAACCTCTGCTGGAATTGTAAAACAGACCCCGGGATTTAGTACACATGCTTTTTAATTGTAAACATATTCTCTCACTGTGGCACCAAATTCAAACAGTGTTAGAGAATATTTTTGTGACTTCAATCTAAGTTGATGCCTAGGTATTAATGCCTCTCCATTTCTTTTGACCCTGAACACTGCACTCCAATTCATTAATCTCATGCTGGCCATTGGAACGAAGTCGGTTCTTTAAGAATGGAAAATCTCTCAAAATAGTTTAATTCCATACTTGGTGGGCCTGGCTCCATTTTGTTAGAGGCACTGACAATATTTATATCCAGACCTCACATTTACTATTCTTCTAAAGAAAAATGTGGAGTTCTCTTGGTGTGTACCTACAACAGAATAAGCCTCCTCAATTATCCAAAAGACAGCTTTGCAAACCTTCTTAAATGAGAGCACCACCAGCTCCTTGTTCTTACCTATATATGTCTTCACGATCACAACCAAGATTGCTACCTGTTCATTCGCCCAGGTGTCTCTATATCCCTCTTTCCTCCTTTTGTGACTCTCCATTCTTATTTTCCCTTGTTATTAGTAAATTTTGGGGGGCAGGATCAATTAAGGTGTCAGTGTGTGGAGTCTTCCTCAGAAGTCTCCCCGCCTTAGTTCGGTCAAGCAGCATGAAGCTACTAACACAGAGCTCGTGCTTAGATACTCTCTCTCTCTCGAGGCAGAGAAGAAGTGCAGTGGCTCTTTCACTAGTTGCCATACATCAATAGCATAGGTGACATCCCAGGTGACAGGTCACGTTGTCGGGTCAGGCCACAACCTCGTAGCTACTTTTCCACTGGGCAGCAATGCTCCTGAGCGATGGTGAGATGATCTTGATTCCCAGGCTCTCTCCAGTGAGAAAGTACAACAGATCTCCATAACAGTATCAACGCTCAATGTATCCCCTTCTCTCCTTGCCTAGCTCCTGAAACTAAGACATTATTCTAGCTTACAAGAATGCTTTTTCCTCCTGCAACAGAAATGTTAGAAAGACGTGAACATGAAATTCAATTATTAATTCTAATGCGAGAGCTTCCAGGGAAAATGCATTTCAGGCCTACAAAATTAAACTAACAGAAGGGAAATGGAACATGAACTTTACGAAGTCATATAGAAATTGAATCATGTACAGTAATAATTTCGCCTACATATAAAATGTCACAATCAATAAGCACATTCAATAATGAAATAATTATCTTTTGCACAACACGTGCATTTCAGTTAATATTCTCTTCTAGTTACATTAATTTTCCACGTTATTTCTTCATGCATTCTACATTCTAGCCTAAACACATCATGTTCATGTTATTATGTTACAAGACTATAACAATTAGGTGAACACAACAAAAGATTATATGCTGATGCAGTCTAATCGTGGGATTATAATGCACCCGTACAATGAAAAAATGGATTTAGCGCTACATCAGCTCCAATCAGAAAATTGTGGCTCTGCTGAATCAAATAGACTTCATCTGGCTCCAGCTTCTTCAGTGACAGCGTGCCCTTTAAAACCAGTGTGACAAACCCAGGCCTCCTCGGTAACTTTGACCCATTCACTGACTCAGCTGCTCGAAACATTTTCACTACACACTGTATTAGGTACTCTATGCCCCTTTTAGTGATAGGGTGCACTGTCTTTGCTTGCGCCATGGCGCACCTGTACACTGGTGCGCCAAGAGCAAATAAGGACAGGGCACTCTATTACACCGAATGTTATGCCCCAGGACAGCCGCAAAATCATGCATTACCCAGGTCAGCGCCTTCAGTGAAATATGGATCGTTTGTTTCAAAGCCACTCCTTGTTTCACAGTGTAGGGGACAACCTGCTTGCTTCTTAATGAGGGAAAGAGAGAATCCCATGCAAACTGGCGCAATGAGTGACTGCATCTGCACCTACTAAAGGCATGCTTGACACTGCACCAGCATCCATAATACAGTAGCATACAACAATGTATCAACAGGTACTAATCTAAGAAATTATTTGCACAAAGTAAAGTAATTACATAGAAAAAAGAGAAACACCAAAGATTGATTATCACGGTTTGTAGTGACAGTAGGAACAAGAATAAATTGTGACATCAATAATGTCACTCTATAGATTTACAATCGCTATGAAGTGGACACATGGTGCTCGTGAACAAAAAATGTGAACGGCTGATGTGAGGCAAGTGAAGAGTGAAAATAACAGTTAGAGGGCATTCATTTAAAATGGTAAAAAACATAAATACTGGAGAAGACAATTTTACTGAAGTATGCTAAGTGCCAAAGGCCATAAATCCGCTGGTTATTGCCGACAGCGTTTCGATCTGTATTGTGTCAGGTCATCATCCAAACAGATTTTTGTTTCGGGACCGCAGAGACGAAGCACTTACTTTCAGAGGAATAGGAAGACTAATTGTTACAACGAAGCTCTTCCTTGAAAAAGCCCACAGTCAATGGGCCACTAGGGTGAAACACGTGTCGGCTTTTCTTTTCACTATCTCTGTTTGCACTTTATCTATGGAAATATAAATAAAAACCAAGCACGTGATAAACATCAGCAAAACGTCTGACATTTATTCCTTACCAACGTTGACTAATCGAGAGGGCACAACCCTCCATCTCTCTTCACAAATCATCCAGACAGAGATTGCACAAATTAAATTTGCATTCTGGGTGCAGTCTTGCATCAGGCGTGTAGGTTGGGCACTGTGAACCATGGCACGGGGTAAGAAAGGTGACCATGCAATGAAGTAAGTGGTCGGTCTGTGGAGTTAATTCCAAAGGTCAAGGGACCAGGATGTGTACCAAGTGCTACAAAACAACACTTGCTACCCTGGAGGCTTCATGGATAGACGGTCAATTTTTCTGCAGACGCTCTCCACCCCATCAATCAACACGCCCGGTCGGATGATCATTGTGTTGTCTGTTTTACCACAACCTGGTTTGCTCGCACAAACTCCTGCACCTCTCCTTATCAGGTGTTGGACTCATCGCAAAGCATCTATTGTCATACATTGAATAGGGTGCTTGTGCTCATTAGTGTAACTGATTGGTACACTTCCTGGTCCCTTGACCTTTGAAATTTGATCCACAGATGGACCTCTTGCTTCACTGTGAGGTTGATCTTCTCTAACAGGTCAATGTTCAAAGTGCCCAACCTCCACACAGGCTACAAGACTTAGTAAGAAGCAAAAAGAACATATGATAGACGGAATGCTGAACAGTGCAAACATTCACCCCCAGGCAACAGATCTGGGTTTAATCCATCATTTATTGCCCACCACACCACCCCAGTATGGACCCACCCATATGAAACCAGTCTTGATCCTGCTCCTCATGGGAACAGTCCAGTCCGATCTGCCAAGGCAGGTCCTCCCTGGATTGGAAACAAGCACCCTGGAACCGCTTTTGGGGCAAGACCCCTCATTGGCAAGGCTAACTTGAATCCAGTGGCACAGTGAACACAGCACCCACGCCTGGGCATACCTCTCCCACTTAGGGTAACAAAAGCAAAAAGATCATATAATGGATGGAATGCTGAACAATGCAAACATTCAGCCCAGTCAACATATCTGGGTTTAATCCAAGGTTTTTTGTCCTCCATGCCACCCCAGTTTAGACCCAGCCATATGCACATCAGTCTTGACCCTGCTTCTCATGGGAATAGTCCAGTCCAAACTGCCAAGCCAGGTCCATCCTGGCTTGGCAGTTCGGAAACAGTTCAGAAACAAGCAGCCTGGGACAGGTTTTGGGGGTAACAGCCCTCATTAGCCAGGCTAGCTTAAATCTAGTGGTGCAGTGACCACTGGACTCACATCTGGGCATACCCTTCTCACTTAGGGACAAAAGCAAAAAGAATATATGAGGAACAGAATGCTGAGCAATGTAAACATTCACCCCCAGTCAACAGATATGTGTTTAGTCCATCACTATTTTTGCCTACAATCCCACCCCAGTTTGGACCCAGCCATATGCAAATCAGCCTTGACCCTGCCTCTCATGGGAATAGACCAGTCCGAACTGCCAAGCCAGGTCCTCCCTGGCTTTGCAGTTCGGAACAGTTCAGAAATAAGCATCCTGGGACAGGTTTAGGGGGTAACAGCCCTTATCAGCCAGGCTAGCTTGAATCCAGTGGCAGAGTGAGCACAGGACCCACGTCTGGGCATACCCTTCCCACTTAGGGTAACAGAAGCCAAATTAACTTATGATGGACAGAATACTGAACAATGGAGACATTCAACCCCAGTCAACAGATCTTGGTTTAATCTGTATTTTTGTTGCCCACCACACCACCTCAGTTTAGATCACGGCAGCCTGGCTTTAGAAAGGGACATAAGACCCAGGCACTGTAATACTGGGACATAAGCTTTATACCGTGAAGTTCTGTGCCTCTCCTCTGCCTAGCAGCACCAATAGAGCCTGATGCAACGGATCTCCTCTGACCAAATATGCATTACTGTATCACCTGCTCCTCAGTAACACATTCAAGACTGCCTCACATAGATGTGAAAGACAAGCGTGCTGGTTCATTCAAAACCGTGATGAGTCTCCACAAATGAAAGAATGATGGATGTCTGTATAGCAGTGCAGCCGTATGCAAACTCCCAGGGGCAGGGCTGAAAACAAGGCTTGGAAAATGATGCGTTCTAAGCCTCATGGAAGAAATGTAAGTTACAGTGCGGAGCGAAACAGAAAGAAGAGAAACAAATTATAGACACCGGATCCAATGGCGAACGAAAATGTTTAAGCCTCCTAACAGAAAAGTCTGCAGTTAAACAAGCACAGTGCTAGACTGTGCAGGCAAAAGTTTAAAAAAGTCCCACAAAGCTGATAAAAACAGGACTTAAGTCGCAGTATACTGGTAAGAAGAACACACAAAGAACAACAGGAAATGGCATTTTATTACCAATACAAATGAAGGAAAAGTAAGTGGCAAGCACACCAACCAATGAAAAACAACGGCAGGAGGGAAGCCCCTTTTAAGAATTATATTAACAATAGATTTCACCATGCAGGTGAAACCTAAAAAGTTAACAGTGCTTGTGTACTGGGGCAGTTTACAACTTGGAAAGTATTTTGCAAGGTATGGAAGACTGAACAGATTTGAGCTTGCTGCAGACAATGTTTGTTTTGATATCAAGGAAATCAACAGTACAGACTGACCCACCAGATCATAAAACAGGCCCACAAACAGTCAGAAAATGGCCCACCCACTAATCTATCAGACTAGCCCATCAGGCACTGTCTGACTGCCCTGTAGGCCAGTTCAAATCTTCTTCCTGTTAATTTGTTATCACTGAATCTGGTTCTAGAACACGGACCAGGAAGTCACGGTTCTCCACACAGGCTTCACCCTAGTAAGGTGATTAAAAATTACTGATTACTTACTGATACTTATTCTCAAACTACACAAAAAATGTTTACATTTCGATGATGAATACATTTGAATAATATAACGAGAAGATTCACATTAAATCACTAAGCTATGAATTTTGTTAAAATTTAAAAGTGATAGCAGGTTTTTTTCACCCCTGGTGAGCCTAATTTAGGATCTATTTGATTGGTATTAGAATATGTGACTATAGACTTAATACTGTTATTACGCATAGTAACTTGGATTTGTGTCAGCTATGTAGGCATGCATTATAAATGGATATAAGGATTTTATCACTTAAACAATAGACACAGGAATGTTCACAGACATTGTACTAATAGTTATGTTGCGATGGTAAATACATTTGAAACAATCCACAATCATATTAGAAATAGAGTACTTCCATCTGATACTGGTATAATACTAGAATGGATATAGTCAGAGATGTATGTATACACTAAGATTTTGTTTCTTTTTGTATTTTAAATTAAATAGTTACATTTGTTATTTCTATTATTTCAGCCCTGATGATGTCCTTTTAGGACGCACGCGTTGGCTGATTTAATTCTTGCAACAAAGGGTGATTTAATTTACGCAACAAGGCTGAAAGTCCAAAATCTGAAAAATCTAATGATATTTTATGAAAAGAACTTGGTTTGAATTATAATAAAGAAGAAAGGATCTAAATCAAGAATCATCTGCCCAATGACTTTTTTCGTTCAGAGAAATTGATTATTATATTGATATTATTGTATCTAAATTGTGTTACTCCTTCTCCCTATAATTGAGTATTAGCTAGTGTGGGTGTTTAGTGGTAAACCACAAGAAGTGAGCATCTGATTACAAAACTTTTGTTATATATGGAAACGCCTAGTGCGTTAGTGTTGTAAGCCCTACCGCTTGAGCTCTGTTGTTAATATAGATTGTTGTCGGGTTGGGTTGAGCTCTATTTTAGCTCTGCTCTTTGGGCCAATGTATTATATAAAAACCGTTTGAAATTTCAAATAAAACGTAGGTTTCAAGCGATGACATTTACCTTGGCTGCACAAGCTACCTAGAAAAGCATTGCAACTCGTATAACAATAATAATAGTTAATGTTCTAAACTCATTGAATTGCCAGAATAACAGGTGTACGTTTACCTAACTTATTGGTACACGTTTTTCGACATCAGAACCTTGTAAAAGCTTCAGATATTAAAAAAGAGAAGGATGAAAGGATGAGTCGGCCATGCTGCAGATTCAAACTTGCAATCTGCTGATGTTTAGGAAAGCTCTTGCTGCAGCAACTATCTGGGCCATACAGACTACAGCTACTCAATGACTCTAAACTTTTCTGCTAGAGCGCGCGGTGAGGACAGCCCTCCTTCTTCCCTTTTTAAAAAAATTACAAAAACAAAATCGACAACTATCTTCATTTTGCACATTGCTGGTTTGCACAAACTGCCGCTTTTACGCTCTGTTTTTAACTGGTGAATTAAGACTTTTTAATAACAACGTGGGCACACTGTGTAATTTCTGCACTGTTTACTTTTGTTCGCCTTACCGGGCATTAGCGAGTTAAGCTGCTGGGTCGCAGTTCCCGGTCCGTCGCGGCAATCAAGAGCCGATTGTACGGAGGGACGCATCGCGACGCCACCCACTCTCGACCTCATTTCCGGTCACGGGGTACATTAGGGCGATGACCTGCCGGCCGCGCTACAGTTTCTGCTAGAGCGCGCGGTGAGGACAGCCCTCCTTCTTCCCTTTTTAAAAAAAATACAAAAACAAAAACGACAACTATCTTCATTTTGCACATTGCTGGTTTGCACAAACTGCCGCTTTTACGCTCTGTTTTTAACTGGTGAATTAAGACTTTTTAATAACAATGTGGGCACACTGTGTAATTTCTGCACTGTTTACTTTTGTTCGCCTTACCGGGCATTAGCAAGTTAAGCTGCTGGGTCGCAGTCCCCGGTCCGTCGCGGCAATCAAGTGCCGATTGTACGGAGGGACGCTTCACGACGCCACCCACTCTCGACCTCATTTCCAGTCACGGGGTACAGTAGGGTGATGAACTGCCGGCCGCGCAGCGGACGCGCGCAGCGGGCGTGCCGCCGGCGCGCCGAAGGTGCACCAAAGGCAAGCCCGTCTGCGCCCGTCCGCGCCCAGACCGTGACCGGCGCCGGCCATACTGCCGTTCCTGGGCACGCCCAACCTCGGCAATGGTCTCGCGAGGCGCTGCTAACTCTTCGCTGCCCTCCCTGCGCCAGCCCTCAGAGGCTTGATTTTACCACTGTCCCCGGCTCCTCAGAGTTGCAGTACATGTGGCTACTCACCAATATGCGGCCGTGGGCCGCGGAAGGAAACTAAGACCAAATTCAATGCTTGCCTCATCAACTGCAGATCCCTGGTCAAACATGCCTCGGAGATATGGTCTCTCTTAAGTGATGGGACCTGGGATGCCATGTTTCTCACAGAAACCTGGCTTACCCTGGACACAGTGACTTCCATCGCACTAGCTATTCCATCTGGCTTCAAGATGTGCCACGCTAACCGTGAGGGGGGTAAAAGGGGGGGCGGAGTGGCCATTATCTTGAGAGAAACTTGGGATCTGGTGTCCTCTGCCCCACCGTTTGGGGAAGGCATTGAGGGTCTATGCTTCTGCATTCATTTAAATCCCTTTTTCTCCCTGGCTGGTTTTCTCATTTACAGACCACCAGACTGTACGACAATGGCGCTTCAGAATTTATGCAGCCTCATTGTTCAAATATCTGTAAAGTACACCAACTTTATGGTTTTAGGCGACTTCAACCTACATGTGGATGATGCAGACTGCTCACAAGCCGATCATCTGGTATCCTCCTTAGCAGGCGCTAACCTTATTCAACTGGTGTCTGCCCCTACACATATAGCAGGTCACACCTTAGATCTTGTATTTACCACCCTTGCTGATGCTGCTATAGCGCCCCCCTCCCCTCTAACTTGGTCTGACCATTATTTGATTCCTCTTAGTTTTCCCCTGCCTGTTCTTAAACAAAATGAGGGCCCTCGCTTTATTCACAAGAGAAACTTGAAAAATCTGAACGAAGCAGATTTATGCGTCACTATACAGGCTACTTCCCCCAGCCTGTCCTCTGACCCGAATGCCGATGCCATTTCCGTGCACAAATGGATTGCAACGGCAGTAGATTCTGCAGCCCCAGTAAGAGTAGTTAAATCTGCAAGACTATCCCCCACTGCTCCCTGGTTCTCCCACACCCTTAAAGAGTCCAAGAGCAAATGCAAGAGACTCGAACGTCTGTGGAGAGTAAGCTACGAAGCCCTAGCCAAGACATCTTATAAAAAGGCCGTAAAAGTTTTTCATAGGGACGTCAAAGCTGCTAGGAGAGACTACTTCGCTAACCGCATTATGAAAGCTGACCACTCCGGCAGCGAGGTGTTTAAAATAGTGAAATCATTCTTCAATCCGACAGCAATAGAGTCCAAGTTGACTCCCACTCTTACCTTATGCGAGAAGATCGCACACCACATTGATAGCAAAATTTTAAAGGTCTATGACTCTTTCGGCCCTTCAGCACCTACCAAAGAATCAGACACACCCCCTTCCAAGTTAATGGTTTCAACTTTCAGCTATTTTACGCCTATATCCACTAAGGAAGCGCTAGCGGCCATTCAGAATTGTCACTCCGGAGCACCCGATGACCCTTGCCCGCCCAAACTGTGGAAAATACTTTCCGCCCCCCTAGTGGCCACGCTTCTCCAGCTATGGAACTCTTCGCTGTCTACTGGCATTTTCCCCGACCCATGGAAACATGCTACACTTCTTCCTCTAAAAAAGAAACCAAATGGGGACCCGGACGACCTTAGCAATCTCAGACCCATTTCTCTACTCCCTGCCCCGGGTAAAATGCTCGAGAAATTAGTGCAACGACAAATGACCACTTTCATTGAGCAAAGTGGAGCTTTACATGATACACAATCTGGCTTTAGGGCAGGCTTCAGCACAGAGACCGCCCTCCTTGAGGTAGCCGAGTCAATAAGATGGTCGCTGGATTCAGTAGCCTCTTCCTTACTGGTGCTCCTGGATCTGTCAGCAGCCTTCGATACTGTGGATCACCCCATTCTGGTCAAGAGATTACAGGGTGCAGGATTTGGTGGAAAGGCCCTGGCCTGGCTGTCTTCCTTCCTGAGCGGTCACACGCAGAGGGTCGCCCTCAGGCCATTTGAGTCTGCCCCACTTCCGCTATGGTGTGGAGTCCCCCAGGGCTCCGCCCTGAGTCCATTACTTTTCAATCTTTCTCTGGCTCCGCTCTTCTCATTGATCAACAACTGGGGTGTGAAAGCGATTTCCTACGCAGACGACACCCAGCTGTTCTTCTCGTTTAAGTAGCAGTCCGCGGAGGCTTTCAAGAACTTCAAAGGCTGCCTGCGTGACATAGCCATCTGGATGAATGCCAATAAATTAAAGCTTAACGCAGGAAAGACCGAAGTCATGTTCTTCGGTGCGGGCTGTATCCCCGATGCGGATTTATGGTGGCCAGAGGAGATGGGTCCGGCGCCCTCCCCCGCTCACTGCATTCGCAACTTAGGTGTAAGGTGGGAGTCGGATCTCTCTCTCCTAGCCCAAATTCAACAGGTCTCCGCAACCTGTTTCAGGAAACTAAAGAACTTACGGAAAATTCTGCACCTCCTTCCGGAAGACTGCAGAAAAATTGTTGTCCATCCCACAGTCACATCCAGACTGGACTACGCAAATGGCCACTACCTAGGTCTTCCCAAATATGCCATCCAACGTCTCCAGTTGGTTCAGAATGCGGCTGCGAGACTGGTTCGCCGGATCCCTTTCCGACATCATGTCTCTCCGCACCTCCGGCTGCTCCATTGGCTACTGGTCGAGAAAAGAATTATTTTTAAGGCACTGACCCTGGCCTATATGGCCTTGCACGGTAATTGGCCACGCTACCTGAATGACAGATTATGCCCCTACAAACAGATTCGAACGCTACGTTCCAACTCGCTCAACCTACTACACTCCTCCCGTTTCAGAAAATCACGACGGGGTGGAAGATCCTTCACGGTCAATACTGCCACACTTTGGAACCATCTGCCTAGCCATTTACGGCTGGCAATTTCAGAATCCTGTATCCGTAAAGCCCTGAAAACATGTCTCTTCGGCTCAACTTAAGAAGTTTTTTGGAGGTCAGTCGTCTCACCTTTGTAGGTCAATCTAGCTTCCTCTACTGCTAGCGCCGGGACACCCCTGCTTGGGGTAGCTGTCGCGCTCTATAAGCTACAGTATTATTATTATTATTATTAAACTTGCCCATTCACTGCTACAGAAAAATCAGTACAATTGTTAATCAATGCAACATATAGATACAAATCTGACACAGCAAGTTCAGTACAGAGGCAGTTTATTCTTTTGTTACAAAATACATCCAACATGCCACTGCAGAATCATCGAACAAAAAAAACAGGTTGCCATTTAAAAAACACAGTCATATTTCCCAATACAGACAATTTCGAAGACAAAAGAGCGACAGAATATATGGACAGAGTTATCTTACATTTTCAGGGTGTGATGTACAAATGCGGCTGGTTGGTCAAGTCAAATAATATTACTGAGTTGCATTTTGTGTGATGGAGTGCAACAAAACGTACACGCAAACCTTAGATTACTTTACGCTCTGATGAGATTGTGTGTTTACGGTGCGGTGCATACTCACTACTGACATTTCATTGTGTGCGTGTCTGTCCGAGTCCACAAGCGCATCAGTATCTTGGACTGACTGAGAGTAGTGCCAGCACTTTATGCAGCTTCATTGTCTCACCTCCCAGGTCAAGAGAGATTGGAATGATGTTCCTAGAATGCAATAGCAGGAAGCCAGTGCTGTACAGGGACCTTGTTTACACCACATGCAAAACCCGGGGCTGAAAGCGAGACTTGGAGAATGATGCATTTCAAGCCCTGTGGAAGAAATGTAAGTTACAGCGTGGAGTGAAACAGAAAGAAGACAAACAAATGAAAGATACTAGATCGGACAGCAAACTAAAACTTTCAAGCTTCCTTACAGAAATGCCAGCAGTTGAAAAACAAGCCCAACGCAAGCGCTGTGCAGGCATAAGCTAAAAAAAAAGTCACACAAAGTGAATGAAAACAGTACTTGGGCTGTGGAACATTGATAAGAAGAACACACAAAGAACAACGGGAAATGGCTAACATCAGTTTAGGAATAAATAGAGAAAAACTTCTTCCATTGTAATTTAAAACTCTCTTTAATGGTAAATTCTGATTTTAAGTTACTATTTTGAAAAGAATCTTTAAGAAAGTTGGCATTTTCCGGCCTAAACCAAGTGTGCGTTTTCTAACAGTGTCCTGGGTCACATAACTGTGATAGCTCTCTTGTGGTGTGATGTGTGAAGGGCCCTGGGTGTGGGGAAGGGTGTTTCTCTCCCAAAAAAATGGCCTACGGTGGTTGTAGTCAGCCTTTTCTGAACTGCAAAGGATAGCCTGGTGGTTGTGCCCACCCTCTTCCTGACTTTTGAATCTGGCTGCTTTGTCACTGGCAAATGCAGCTGTCACCTGGGCCTGCTTGTCCTTTTTTGTTACCCTAGACAGTTTGAGCCAAACCAGGGAATGAGGAAGAACTGACCAGAACCAGTTTAGTAGTAGACGAAAAGAGTGACCCCGACACGCAGGCAGGCACTGGGTATAAAAGTGACACCCTCAGAACCTCACATCAGAATTCTCCTGGATCTGTGTAACATTCAGAAGGAGGACTGCCCTGCTGTCTGAAGAAGGAAGAAGGAACCCGCTTGCCTTTATCCACAGGGTCCACAGAAGTGACTCCAAGGATCAGTTGGGTGACCTCCTGTTTTACCTACAGGGACACAACAAGACCTGCTGCTGGCCTCTGCTGGAGAGAGTCCTTATCCCCAAGATTTGCCCAAGAGGTGCCCCCCAGGTCCAAGACCTTTGGCAAGTGTCAGAGTACACTCCACCTGTTTTAAAATGAAGCTATTGGTGAAAATCAAGAAGTTGGGCTTTCGCAACAGCAAGCATCCTTCTCGCGTCATCAGCGATCGCTTCATCTCCCGCCAATGCGAAGTTCGGTGGGTGACGTGCTCTTTGTGCCAAACAGCAACTGCCTGCATCTCCCGCCAACGCGAAGCTCCAATGGTGACCTGCTACTCAGACCGATAATAATCTCATTGAGGCCCCCTCCTACGCAAAGCTCTAGTTTAGGATACTTGCATGGATTCATACCGAGACAATGTAAAGTCTTTACCGGGATTAACCTGGTCCCTGTATCTGGCCCACGCTGCATTGTGGTCGGCCTGAACTTGTGACTTTGACCTGGTACAGCCGTGAGTGGCGCTTTGTCTTTTTTGGCAATATTTTTAGATGAAAATGTAAAAATTCATAATTCCGGTTCTACTGACTGGACGTTTGTCATTTTGGTGTCATTTAAAAAATATATATTTACTCTATTTGTTTAAATTGGTTTGGGTTTTTACTTGTGTTATATTTTTACTTCATAACTGTTTGATTGATGCATAAATACTTTACACATGCCCTTTAAGTTAAGCCCAACTACTTTTGAGCCAAGCTACCACAAGGTTAAGCACAGGTTTATTCAGTGACTTTTGAGGTTCACCCTGACAAGGGCTGTGTTTATTATTCTAAGTGGGCCTCTCATCCCTCTCAACTAATTACCCAATTTATCACATCATCACACACCACCACAGAAATCTTGACTGGCTGCTTCTGAAACAATGGATCACATCATAAACGCTCTGTCTTACATGTGTGTGTATCAATGTCTCAAGAATCCACATACATACCAGACAAAAACAAAATGTGCCCCCTTCCGGCTATTATGTTCTAACAATCTCAACCTCATCTACTATCACAAATCCAAATTCAAAGGAGATAAATAGTTCTCAGTAGCCAGGCCTCGTCTGTGGAATAGCCTTCCCATACTTCTCCAAACTCCATCAACATCCTCACTTTTAAGAACATTTAAAAACCTGCCTTTACCAATTTAGCTGGCCCTTCATTCTTGCTTCCACCTCTCCCTTTCTCTTTTTTGCTTACAAGCAATTTAGTCATGCAGTGTGCATCTGTATAATTAAAAATTGATTAAACATGTAAAACTGCCATTTTTACTCTGCAATTAATGTGTGATTGGTATATTTAAAAAAAAAAAACAGATAAAGATTCTGATGTTGTTGTGTTCGATTTCTGCTTATGCTTTAGAGGCAAACCCTGAAATTGCATCCTTCAGCTCACTGCAGACATTCCCATCTCATTGAATGAAGAGATTGTAAATTATAGGCTGTCTTCACTGCAAGTAGGGGATTTAGAAATTTCTCAGTTACTTACCGGTAATCTTCATTACTCCTACTCTTGCTTGTCCCCGTCCCATTCATTACTAATGAGGTGAATTCACCTCCCGAGACAGAAAGTAGAACAGGAAATGCTTGCAAAGCGTCCCTCCCCCACGGGCATTAGCCTATAGGGGTACGCTTTACCCTAGCATTCCACCTTGAATACCATGCTTCCTCAACGGTTTGAAGGTCTTGATGCTCGGGAGGGCGAGAGGAACATAATGAATGGGATGCAGACAAACAGCATTAGGAGTAAGGAAGATTACAGGTAAGTAATTGAGCAATTACCTCTACGTTCTTATGTCCCCATCCCTTTTATTACTAATGAGGAATACCAAAACGGTCCCAACAAGACCACTTGTCACAAAAACACCCTAATGCCTAGTCTATTTGTTTAGAGGTAAAGATTCAACCTCTAGTTAAGTACCCTGCTGGCACAAGCTAACAAAATAATAATAATAATAAATCTTTATTGCGTGATTAATTAAAATTATTTCAATCAAACATCTTTACATTACACAATATCTAGAAACTGTACCACAAGTATCATTTAAAAATTACCAGTGCAATCATAATTATGCTGCAGAACCAGACCAATTCACCATGCATTGAGCATTTAAAGATAGGATATATAATCAATCAAATATGAGCTTAATCGTGCATAGTTAATTACATTTGTAGCACATATAAAAATACATCAATAGATACTATAGCAGGATATTGCACATATTACAGTTTAAAGTGCCAAAGTGCAATAATTACTAATTACAACATATAAAAAGAAGGATAAAATGCAATAAAAATACATCATTAGTTACTATAACAAGATATTGCACAAATTGCTTTTCAAAGTGCCAACGTGCCATAATTAATAATTCCATTGTATAACAACAATAATAAAGTGCATCAATAAATACTGTAACAGGGCTTATATTGTTATAATTCTAATTATCTCCCTAGAACCAAATGAAGTAGCAAAATATATATAAGAAAGCTCATAGGTTCAAGGGACATAAATACGATACATCTCAAACTTGTTATATCAAACATTTTTCGGCTGCATTTAAATTTTTTATCTGTTAGCATAACAACTGGATCGATTCACCAGATAGTGACCTAATTAGTACCTGGCGAGCTGATCTAACCCCGATCCTCAAGAATAGCGGTTTCAAAAAGATACCTTGAATGTTAATCAACTTAGGGCACACGCACACTGTATGTATCGATGTCTCTGGTGACCAACCGCATAATCTACAATTAAAATCTGGCCCCTACTGAATCCATGACCGCGTGCCCTCTTTTGGAGGATTTATTCCCGTTCGCAATTTTAAGAAAATATTTTTTAATTTTGCTGAAAAATAAACAGTCAAATATGGTTGGTTGCGTAAAAATTGGTATGAGTTCATCACATACCATGCATAATTTTTTCCTGCTAATGCATTTTTATCCAATTTGAGGGATTCAGCTTTAATCAGTTTTTTAAAAATTAACTTATAGTTGGGCATTTTCAAGTCTTGGAGATCTACTTGCAGACCAATGTCTCTTAAGAAGGTTAAGATATGGGATCTCCATTTGACAGCATAAGCAGACTTGTCTATTTCTATCCAGCAGGTGTTCCCTTGCGATGCAGGGGCTGATGAAAACATAGAGTACATGCATTTCAAAAATGCTCCTTCCGATACCAAGCACTGTCTCTGGAGACTAAACTCTAATCTTAGTCCTGCTTAGCCTACTGATCTGGGAATCCCAAAGGTTGCTTTGAATGCCTTAACTACCAATAAATCTAGGAGTTTTGCATCTTTCCCTCTGGTAATGTGTGAGCCATATTGGAGGGTTGACTGTAACTTGGCTTTCACGACTTTAGGAATATAGTCATATGATTGACAATTCAAAGATGTTCTTTATAAACAGAATAGGACTGATGGAATCTATGAGCAATCGCCTCCCGAATAGCTCTATTAAGAGATTTATTTACCTTAAATAACTTTGAAGTAAACCATACGTTTGAAGATTTGAACAGCTTACTTATTTTTCTAACCTGTTGGGCTGCTTGTGTGATTTCCTCTTCTTTAGCAATGAGCCAGACTAACCTTTTCAGATTTTATGATGAATGGTCAATGTTGGGAAGTTCGTTCGGTCTGGGGTAGCACATCACTAAAAAGTTAAATGTAGCGATCTGGGGGTAATGATCACTTTAGAGCCGAGGGATTACCGTATTTTCAGACAGTTTTGACTTTAAATTATCTGAAATAAACATGTAGTCAATAATTGATCCATGTTTATAATTTTTGAACGTGGGGATGAAACTAGATTTTTCTTTTACCTGACTAAGCCCGGCCTCGAACATAATATCACGACACTCTTTTGCAATTCCGTTGATTCTACCATTTACTGAGGTAAACAGAATCAGATGCATATTAAAATCTCCAGAGACTATAAGGCCTACTTCAGGGCGCTGGATTGTTAATGTACTAAGGATATCTCGCAAGATGTACAACTGCGTCAGCCTTTTTTCTCTGAGGTTTAGAAACGCATTGAGTATAAATAGACTAGATTCAGTATTATTTAACACAAGACATTGTAACCAGTCCAGATCAAAATCCACCACTTCCACTACAAGATTTAGGTCAGCTGCAATATAGCACAAGAGTCCACACTTTGCACAGCCAGATTTATTAGTTCGGACTGCCAGGAAACTAAACTCATTAAACCCAAGCAAGGGAATCATTTGTGCGCTCCATGTTTCTTGAAGTAATAAAATTGGAAAAGAGTTTAAAAATAATATTGTATCGGGGTCAGACAGTAGGTGGTTCAGCCCATGAACATTCCAGGAGCATAGTCGTATTTGCCTAGCATGAACATCTGTTGCTAAGGACATTCAATTTCTATCGCCTCTGGGCACCTTCGCCAGAGTAGCTGGAAGCCGTGACCATCCCTCCATTCGTACATAATTTTTAGGTGGCCCCAACAAAATCGACCCCGTGTTTGTGGATTGGTAATCAACTAGCCAGGACTGCTGGATTGATTAACAAAAACAAAAGTTTTTTTCTTTTTTTGTTAGAGCCTCACCCACTCTAGTAGGGACCTGCTTCATCATCGGGTCTATTCCTGGGCCCTAAAAACCAGGATGGGCTTGACCATATTCCATGGAGCAATTTGGATATTGTCCCTGCCAGGGTCGTAATCAATAAAATTACCACAAACAACCAAAGTACCCCTTTGCTTGAGGTTGTTTTTGTATAGTTAAAAATTATTACATAAAGGGAATAAGGATATGGTCCTAATACCCTATACTTGTTGACCTGTTTCAGCTCCTATATTGAAGGACACTCGGGTCCAGGCCTTTCTTCAGGACCTACTGGTTGTGTTGCCCAGGTACACACGTTCAATCACTCATTCCGTGCACCAGATACAAGCATTCATACTGATTCACTACTCACCTAAAAACACGCTGCCTTCGCGTCTTGATTCCGGCATTGGAATAAAGATATATAGCACAAGAATGATCGTCAGGATGATGCCATGATGCAAATGGTCTTTATTCATCGTTGTACATTGTTGCGAGTTTCGTGTATCATGTTCAGTGTTATGACCACACAACTCAAGAATGCATGCACACATGCAGTGACAATTCACTGTAAAAATATCTCCAACTTTGTAAATGCAGATTTTTTTTGGCTTAACACTAGTTTGATGCCGTTTTGTCAGCATTGTGGTACGTGATTTTAAAAAAACACTACGGGGCAGATTTACGACAAAGTAACGCAGCACGGTGCAGCAAGTCATTTTGCTGCACCGTGCTGCGTTTGGAAAGCACAGAGATGCGAAATATTTTCAAGATTATGTCGCATCTCTGTGCACAAACTGCAGCCATGCGCCGGCACAGGCACTTTTGCACCATGGTGCAAGGATGCCTGCATCGTGGGTAGATTGTTTTTGTGCAGGAAGGCGCACTTTCCTGCACAAAAACAATCACAGGAGGCTTTTTCCTCTTTCAATGCGTGCTGTAGAATGCAGCACACATTGGAAGAGGAAAAAACGAGGAGAAATCTCCTGGTTGCGCCTCGCTACGCCACCTCTAGGGTGGCGTAACATTCACAAGCATCTCCAGATTTACAATTTCTCGTTAATCTGGAGATGTGTCTTGTTCCATGGGTGTTGCATGGGAACACCCACAGCAACACCCATGGAACGCCCCTTCCACGCACAATGCTGCGTGTGAAGGGGCCATATTTACGAGGAGAGGAAAAGTCACGCAGGGTGGCTTTTTCTCTCCTTGTAAATATGGCGCATCCCTGCAAATCAGCAGGGATGCGCCAGGAAAGATGTGGCACGCAAGTTTACCCTTGCGCCACCACAGATGCGCCGCATTTACAATGCAGCGCATCATGGCGTGATGCATCTGATGGCATAAGGGCGGCGCATTGCTGGAGTCGTGTCGCAAGCACGACGCAACTCCAGCAATGCTCAGGGGCTGCCCATACCGAACATGCTGCGTCATGCCTTACACCTTCTTCAAGCAGGCGCAGGGTTTTGACGCAGCTGCGTCGGAAAAGTGACTCAGTGCAATCTTGTAGATTTTACTGCGTCACTTTTCCGAGGCTTTTTCCGACGGAACGCCCACCCTGCATACATTAAACCTGACGCAGGTTTTAATGTAGCGCAGGGCTTTACAACGTGACGCATCTCCCTAGATGCGTCACGTTGTAAATAAGGCGCAACATGGCGCATGGTTTACGCCGCCGCTGCGTCACAGAAGTGACGCAACGGCGGCGTAAATGTCTCGCAAGGGGCTTGTAAATCTGCCCCCAAGCATTTATAGGTCATGAGGAGTCAGGTTCAAGCTATGCACTTCTTTATTTTAAACAAGAACACAGCCCACCCACTTGGGAATCTTTTAAGGCCACGTGCGAGGGGAGGAGAGCATGCCCCTTTAGAAACAAACTATGTTTAGGAATCATGTCAACCCACACAGGGAGGAAAGAGTAGAGAAATCTGGTAAATGAATCCAAAAGGATTAGGTAAAAAGGAAAAACCATCTCGGAAGGAAATGAAACCTAATGGCCAAGAATTTCCACCTACTTATAGGCCCACATCTCCAACCGACTCCACAGCTGCCTGTTAGTAGAATGCCAGTATTTGTACACATGGTTGTGTGACCAGCCTGATTTTTATTCTCCTGATGTTGTACATGATGAAGTCGGGCAGGGACGTACTGGCCGTAGCGGGCATCGAGCATTTGCCATGGAGGCTGGAAGGGTGGGGGCTGGTTTGGGAGTGGTGGGGGACGGTTTTGCAGCGATAATGCCATATCCACCCCCAGTAACAAAAGCAGCAGTGCCAGGGGCTGGATTTGTTAAGCTGCATTGCTTCTCACCCCCCTTCCTCGGGGCGGTGGCTGCAGTGCTTAATTTGTAAAATATGAAGTGCAGGTGCTCAAATGTTTGTCGGAGGCCACACCTACTTTTCTCTGGCTCCACCCACTTCCTCCACGGGCTCCACCCACTTACTATATTCGCTCCACCCACATCTTCAACTGGCACTGCTAAAAGTCAGATGTAATATATACCTGATCCGAATTTCAGCAAGGGAGCCTTCCTCATAGTAAGGTTTTGATAGGAGGTTCCCCTGCCCTGTGAACAGTGTGTTATACCCTGCAAGAAGACTTAATAATACTTCCTGGCTCCAGGTGTCTATCTTCATAGATCACAACACAGTGTAAGGTGTAAGAGCAATTTGCATCATTCACACATTGCATAGATACAATCCTACGTGTGTAAATCAGTATATAGGAAATGTTACACCAGGCAGGACTACAAGGTATAGGAGTCACAGGTTACCCATGATTGTCTTTGTAGGCAATATAGTTTAAGAGTTCGAAGTCTGGAAAAGCGCAAATTCAGAATTTAAAACAGAACAGCATTGTTAGGGGTTCTCTTCAATAAGAATTGATTTCTACCCAAATTAACCCTTTTTGCAAGATTAGGATAATGAAAGATTGGGCAAAAAAACACATAGCTCTAATATATAACTTGCCGTTTGCATGCAGCTCTTTGATGACAGACTTGTTAATAGCTTGCTGTTCTATGATATGATTTTAACTTACAAACTGCAAGTAACAAAAGGATCCCTCTGACAGAAGCAGTAACAAACACTGACCTATTTTACATTATATGCAATTTTTGATCTGCATGGTAAACGTTCTTTGCAGCAGGTATATAACCCTTTACTACCTTTCAAGCAGTCACAACTTCCCCTAGACAAAACTCCTGTCTCTCTCCAGGTCCAGGAAGACGAATAATCACCAGAGTTATCTTGACATTTTAATTTATGCCTGAATATGCTCAGAACTGGGCCCTGCTGCCAGGTCCTGTCTGCCACTTAAACCCCTGAAGGCCTGGACGGGAATGGCCACTATTCCGAATCGGACGGTGGTGGTGGTGAGCCTGAGGCAGTGCGGGTATGCTGGGGTGTGTGTGGAAAAGCACCGAATGTGCGCGCAATTGCAATGTGGAAACAATCTGCGCACGCTGCTTGCCGTGCACAGCCCCAACCCCCGCAGATTTGCTGAACCGAAACTGAATCCATGATCCAGGCAGCCTGGGCCGGCCCGCAACTGTGCAACATGACATCATCAAACTAAGTGCCGCGGACACTCATCATCACACACTGCATCATTCAATATAAAAACATATAATCAGGGCGCCTGCCAGGCCCTGCCCTGCCTCACCTGCGCAGCTTTATTTTAAACTCATGATGATTAGGCCGCCCGCCGCCGCCGGACTACCCCAGGCCATGCCTCACCTGGTGGCGCTTACCTCTATGTACTGCACAGTCCAGAGCAGTAGTCTACTCCACCGCTGAGTCCACTGACCTCAATGCAGCTAACGTCGTCCAGGTCCCGCTACTTTGAACAGCAGCTGGCTGGCCACGATGACTCGGACGGTGTGGTGGTAAGCCTAAGGCAGTGCGGGTATGCTGGGGTGTGGCAAAGCATCTAATGCACGCGCATTGCAATGTGAAAAAGTATGCGCACACTGCTTGCCGCGCCCAGCCCCCACAGATTTGCTGAGCCTGGCCCTGAACCGAAACTGAATCCATCCCAGTAGTACTGTAGTACTGACCCATCCAGGCAGCACTGCCGGGCCGGCCCGCAACTGCGCAACATCCACTACTGACAACATCTGATCAAACTAAGGGCCACGGCCACTCATCGTCAGACCAATCAACATTCAAAAAAACAGTAATCACGGTGCCTGCCAGGCCCTGCCTTGCCTCACCTGCACAGCTTTATTTTTTATATCATTAATCATGATTAGGCCGCCGGCCTACCCCAGGCCATGCCTCCCCCTCACCTGGTCCGCCGTCGCCGTTGGAGTTCAACCACCAGTGTGGATACTCGGTAGTGCTGGATGCGGTGCCGGTCACGGTGGTGAGATGCGGCCGTGCAGGTATGCTGGGGCGTACCGTAGCAAAATTAAAGCAGCGAATGCACGTGCATTCAATTGCAAAATCTGCGCACGCTTCGCTGCCTCTGCCGCGCACAGCCCCAATAGAAGAAGACCAGCCCAGGCAAAGCCCTGCCCAACTCAGTGTCCCGCCCACCACTGGGCCGGCAACACTGATCCGCGGCCGGCGGATTGAGCAGAAGTCTAGTCTTGTGAGTTGTGAAAGAGACGAATGAGAATCGGAGTCACGTCACCATTCAGTTAAGTTCTTCACCATGATCATCAGTCCTGTCATGAACAACACAACCAGTACACGGTAAAGTGACAACAGCACTTACGGACGTATAGCAGCACACGCTCTCTGTGCCAGTGCCACTAATTGTCAATTACTGACGTGCACTAAATGCGTGACTGTAGACCCGGCCTTGATAATTAAGTGCCGGTGCTAAGCACTGGCAAGCACCGGCACAAATTAAGCTCTGGGTGGCTGGCCCGACAATATCGCCATGGCTGCTTTGTGTTCCCAGTCCAGCCCAGAAGTCGGACTGAGGAAACATGGAAAAGTTCCAAATGTATGCATAAAAAGGCAAGCGTGGTTCCTGTCATACCACTCCGACTATTAGTAAATCCTGTGTTTGGATCATAACAGGCTTACATGGGGGAGCACCCATTCGTTTTTTTGGGGAATAAAGGGTCTGTGTATGTTCCAGCTAGCTAAAGGAGAACCAGAGCATACATAGGAAATGTAGTCTCCTACAGGTACAGTTACTAGATGGGGAAAAGAACCATTTGTTTTTGTAAACAAAACAGGTTATTATTAAAAACTTCCCATCGCTGATTTTCCACAGGGGAAATATTTCCAAAAAGCTGAGTCACAGCCATGTAGCTGGAACAGTAGTCAAAGACATAGGAATTATTATGTGGGAATTCCCTATATTCTCCAATGTATTGTTACAAAGCACTTTGTAAAGAACAATTAGCATACATGCCAATAGCTCCGATAGACCCGATTCTGAAGTAAAAAATTGCTTTATGTTGGCTGTCTCCCGCCTAAAATTGCCTCTGCTTCAATAGAAGTCTCACAGTTCTTTTTTTAAATCGCCCACTTTCCTCATCTAATATGTTTGCATGTATGTATTAGATGTGATCATATCCCAGTCTAGACTAGAGGAGAACAACATTCAAATTAACTTATGACAATGAGTTCAGTTGGCTCCTAGAGATATCATTGTTCAAATCGGATTTAGAAGTCCCAAATCTATATACCCATTGTTGTTCCCTTTCGAATGAATGTCCTTGTCATATTGTCACTTTGATTTTTTTATGACAGTCCTGTGTATAGCAGTGCTTCCGGGATACATGTACAAACCTTTTTGCCCGGTCGAAAATGGGCCAATTCACAGAATTTGCCCGTTTGGAAAGACAAAAAGGTTTTTGGCATATGCAAAGCCAAATAGCGATTCGGGAACTTGTTAATGAATCACCATCTGGGTTTTGCAATTCAGCATTAGGAATGACATATTAAGGGCGTACCTTTCTAATAGCAACTCGTTGTGACATGTGCGAATATTTTACAACCAAAATGTGGTCGCAAATCATTCGCATTTTACCACCTACTTCAAGAAGGTGGTAACCCAGACGCAAACAGCAAGGGGTCCCCATGGGACACCTTCCATTTTCTGAATGGTTGCAAGAATGTTTTTAGGGTCCCATGGACCACTGCCTAATCTTAAGAAATGAAACTGAAACGTTTAATTTTTCTTTTTGAAACGCATCCTGTTTTCCTTTAAGGAAAACGGACTGCATTTAAAAAATAAGGTTGCTTTCTTTAAAAGCAAACACAGACATGGTGGTTTACTGTCCCCAGCAGGCCACTAACCCTGTGTTTTCAGCGATTCCTGATGGTTCGTAAATTGCAGCCTACCTCATGAATATTAATTAGGTAGGTCAATTGCGACCCACTGGGAATCGCAAGTGAAACTCAAAAGAGTTTTGTACATTTGAAATTGCGATTTTCTGATTGCGATTTGCAATCAAGAACTCGCAATCTCTGACGTATGTACATGTGGCCCTGGGTGACCCTTCTCAATATAGTGTGCTGTTAATTTATTAGAGGATCTTTGGCACCTGATATTACTGCGGTGTTCAACTACCCTGAGTTTAATTTTCATTGAGGTCATTCCTATAAATCATAATTTGCATGGGCATTCAGCCATATAAATCACATTGGTAGAATAACAATTGCCATGACTACGTTGTTCACATAGCGTTGATAAACCCAAATAAATAGTTTTGTAGTTCCTTTTATCTCTTATTGAAGTCAATCATGCTTCATGGTAGTCACCTGGTATTGGATAACTATTGCTCCACCTTTATTAGTTTATTTTATAACCAAGTGCGTTTTTCACACAATAAATCTACTGCACACGTTTCTTTTCTTGTCAGGTTATAATATTCCAATGTCCTACTGCCAAGCTTTTTACGTCCTTTATTACAGCCTCTTCAAACATCAGATCTTCCGAGGGGACAGAAGATGCTGGAGAGTGGAGAGTGGAAGAAAGATGTTTTTCTCAAATTGGTTGTATGCTGATCCATTATTGGTTCTGGCTCATTTAAAAAGAAAGCCTTGACTCTGATATTCTGTCATTTTGGATCTGAGTTGGAATATGTCAGCGAATGCACTGGGAACACAACTGAAGCCCTTATCAAGGACACAAATCCTCTCATCAGCCAGCTGCTCTGTTGACAGATTAACCAATCTTGTTGCGGATTCCTTGTCCTGCTCTGCATCTTCACTCCTTCTTGTTCTGGGACTGGTTCTCCCCAGTGTATCTGTTGGACTTGTCCATTTTTGGCTAAAGTTCCCTAAACGTTTTGCTTTCCCCTAGACCTTTTTTCTGACATGGTGTTGCCAATTTAGATGCTTTGAGCACTTTGCCACTGGTGATCACTGTCAAAGTGCAAGTGCTTCCTGTGTAAAGTGTAATGGTAATTGGTTGTCCATGATTGGTATGTTTGCCTTACTATTAAAGTCCCTAGTAAAGTGCACAATGTGTGCCAGGGCTAGAAATGCAAATGCTACTAGTGGGCCTGCAGCACTAATTGTGCCACCCACACAAGTAGCCTTGAAGAGGGAACTCAGGCCTGCCATTGCAGTGCCTGCGCCCAGTTTGTTAAACTGCCATGTTGTTCTGACAAGTGCACCCACTTGCCAGACCTTACCCTTCCCTCTCTATGCACATCAGACACCCCTATGGTAGGTCCAGGGTACCCCCTCGTTTCATTTTTCACTGTTGAAAGGCCATCTTGCCCATAGGATATAATGGGGAGGCTGTGTAATATGTTTCCCAGCCTATCTTCCCAAAGGCTTAAGATAAGAGAGGTGAAGGTTAGTGTGCCTGAACTCACAATGTAATAACACATCTTTTTATGAAGGTGGTTTTTGCATTATGTGTTTAGAAATCACTCTTTTAGGAGTGGCTAGGTTTTTGTGCTCTAACATTTCTGTGTGCCTCTGCCTGGTTGTGGATTGACTGTCTGGATTTGAAAGTGATAGTGTTATATTTCATATCGGTACCCTAACATAGGTCCAGGGAACATCGTACACTTTCCCTACATCCGCTCCCGTTATTTCATATGAACGAGCCTTATAAGGACATAACTCCAAATAAGGACAGACTGCCTTGTATGAACGTAACGCCTTATAAGGACTGTAGCCTTTTATGGACTAACCCTTTCACCTAGTTCCATGCCGAGTGTGGGTTTTTCCCAATCGATATTGCTAAGACATCATCCTTAGCACATATGAATTATTAATGAACACACTCTCCAGGAAGTATACTTCACCTCTCCCATCAACGCACAAGGTTTAATCCCCAACGTCATACCTCATACTAAACAATGGGTAACACACGTACATAGACTATATAAATACAGCACCTCTTGCTATCAGAAAGCAGGAGGGACCCAAGACTTCGAGGCCAACACACTGACCAGAGACGCTGCAGCTCTGGCATAATCTCGTTCCAGCTGATAGTGGTCTAACTATCCCTTGTGGGGTGTCCAGCTCAAGTCCAGGACGAAAGTCCCACATTCTCACTATCCAGGTATGGGGGTTTGACTCAATACTAGCGGGATTCTTGGCTCTTAGATTCTAGACTATTAGGCTCTTAGGCTCAGTAGCTCTTTCACACCTACTTACATGTTAGGTACACTTAGGTAAATCTAGTCAGGCATCTTAGGAGTGCGCACTTTATTTTATAAATGCATTTCATATTCATGTATATGTTCGAGACTATTGCAAAATGGTAGAACAATACTATTCCTTTTTATTCACTGTAATGCTGGTTCTATATCTCTGCTACTGTCTTACAGTTGTAACAGCGCACTTATTATACATGAGAAGAACTACGGTACAATAAATGTTTATTGTAAAAACGTTCAATTGTTTCTTCTCTGTATCTCTCTGAGAGCAAAACAAGCATGCACGAGTGACTGGGTGAAAAGTAGTATATTGTTTCACTGAATCTGAGATTATTGTGTTCTGAGGTTGCAAAAACTGATCTCTCTGATAACAGGAGATTCTAGTAGCACTACGAGCTAGCTAATGCGAAAACAGGCTAACATATTCGGTGGGGGTGTACAGAGTCAGTCTGCCACCAGGCTCACAGTTTATGTTATCCGCAAATGCGTAGGTCCTGCATAAAAGGGTACTATTGGAACTACACTACAAGGCACTCAACGTGGTATATTGATGGCGCACTTACTCAACAATAGAATCTGAGTAGCCCAGTTGTGCTTTTTCTCAGAGACCCTACTTACAAAACCCAGAGACTTCTGGAGTAAGTGGGCAAGAACTCTGCCACAGCTGGGTATGCGAGATAACCTATGTATTGGCTGTTGGTTAATCAAGCTTGAAAGGACAATATTCCCAAAATTGTGCATAAAACCTTTGCAAAAACAAAATCCTTTCCTTGGACAATAATTCCGTGTCTTAAACATGATGGCGGATGGGGAAAGAGTTTTAAACCAGGGATTGAATCAGTCTGGTGAGGAAGATGCGGATGCAATAAAAATTGGACCCAAAGTAAGACAAACTTTAACAGTTTAACTACTCAAACATGGGTTACAACCCAGAGGAGGTTGAGTAATATTGCTGATAGAGGCGCACAAAGATTTCAAAACAGAGGTATTCTACTCACGGGTTATATTCCCAGCAGCCGATGCTGTAACACAAACTTTTCATTATTACATACAAGATGAGATTCCAGCGGTCTATACTGCTTTTGAGGAGACTGAGATCCTGCTTACTTTCCAGGAACATATTTTCTGGTTTAATATCACCCTACCCCACATAAAAACAAGAGCAAGGCTTGGTCCTTTAGGGATTCCAGGAGCAACATGGCCGATATTAGCGACCTATGCACCACATCCAGACACTGATACAATGCCACAAGATGAACTACTTGTTCAACACAAAGAGTTGATAAACTCTACAGAAACATGACACACTTTGTCTTAAGGACTCTAGCGGTCCAACCTACAGTAATTACACCTACTGCAGCTCCTACACAGAGCTCAGGTACTAAAATTACTCCACAAACATTACACGCAGTAATGGGCAAAGTGCCCACAAAACGTGAACAAATTCCTTTCTGGGTAGCTCAGAAGATAACCCAGTTAGAAGCAGTATTTCCAAATACAACACCATTTGAAAAACCCAGAATGTTAACATTCTGTTTGCCCATGGGGTGTACACCACGGTTAGAGAATTGACCATCTTGGGGTACAGTCTTTGCTGCCATATATACCAGAACTCATGGTATTCCTTCATTAGCAGTAGTACCAGATGTATTAAGACAAATACAAAATGACTATGGAGCAGAACCTGCCCTAAACTTAGGGATGAAGTTGTTAAACAACTATGATCAGTTATCAGCCATAATACTAGCTAACATTAAAGGGGAAGCAGCATCAGTGGCAATCCGCCAATGCCTAAGGGAGTTCTCTCCATTAGAACGGGAGAATGAACTACCCAAAATAATTGACACTGCATATGCAGAATTAGGTAGGGATAGTTTGGGGGGAAAAGCTTTAAAACCTCAACTACAGGGCAGTCCTGAAAAGGACACTTTTAAACAGACGCCCACTTCTTCTAAGAAGAAGTGGGATAAAAAAGAAAACTCTAAAGATAAGAGATCTCAGTCCCGATGTAGGTCTCCTCAACAGGACCACTCTGAAAAGAGATACAACCTCAGGAATAGGGATAATATTAGGAAACCTGACAGGTATCAGGATACTGATACACGTTCCTCTCATTCCTTTCAGGGCCTGAAGAAAGGCTCCGAAAGAGAAGTACGGTCAGAACACAGAAAGGAGCGCACACAGTCCAGAGACAAGCAGCACGCTCAAGACTTTACTTCTAAAAAAGAAGATAAGCAAAATCCAAAACCTCAATTTAAGAAAAAGAAAGTTGCTGGTCTCAAAATCAGACATGCCCAGAATTCTGAGGACACAACTTCTGAACGGGGAATGGGCTCTGACGATGCTTGACAGTGCGGCAGAAGTAACAATAGCTCGCCAGAACCTGAAGGAATTTCTGGTGACAGCAGAGTTGAATGATTATATCACAGTGGAAACACCAGACACCAGGGTGAGCGTCCCACATAAGTTATTGGAAATAATACTCCAGATGGAGGGTGACAAGCTCAGGAAAGTAAAAGGTCTTTCATCTGGTTATGACATCCTGTTAGCAGAACAAGATTAGCCGCCTGCATTCGTTATAGAGTGCCCTAGGGAAGAAAGTATAATTTTCCCTGCATTTTCCAACCATGTTCCTGTTCACCTTAAACATACATATGCACAGTAGTGGGCAGTAGCCCAAGCCCCTACATTGTACAAAAATCATTCAGGGTGTGATGAGAACTCAACCTACCACGTGATCCCGTTACCCAATAAAGCAAGAAGCTAAAAAACAAGTCAGGGAGATCTTAGATCAACTTGAATACCAGGGGGTCAATAAAAAATGTATCTCTCCAATGAACAATCCTTTGTTTCCAGTTGCTAAACTTGACAATACATATTGTCTGGTATTAGATTACAGACATTTAAACTCATGGACTAAGACATTTGCTGTCCAAAATGCACATAGTGCCGCATTGATGAATAAAATTGTACGTAAAAAATATAAAACCACACTTGATATCTCAAATGGATTTTTCTGCCAAAATATAGCACCTGAAAGCAGGTATCTAACAGCCTTCAGTGCGTTAGGGTTCCAACGACAATTTTGTCGACTCGCCCAAGGATACAAAAGAGCCCCGGGGTATTTTCAGCAAGAGTAACAGATTTACTTCAAAATTTTGATGAAGAATTGTTGTCCTATGTGGATGATATTTATCTGACTGACGACGGCTTAGAGAGACACTTGACCAGGGTAAGCACCATCATTATGGGATTTGCTCCAGAAGGCTACAAATTCAACTTTAAAACATTGAAAATAGCCCACCGAAATGTCTTATTTTTAGGCTATGAGTTGTCAATTGAAGGCAAAAGTCTGGCAGCTAACTTTTTAGAAAAATGTGCGCTGCTCCAGCCTCCAAAATCATTGAAAAATTTACAATCACTACTAGGATTCCTAAATTTTGGCAAAACATACATTTTAGATTATGCACAAAGGGTAAGACCTTTCTATGAATTAATCAAACCTGACTTTTAAGCCAGAGATTGGACACAAGAACATACTAATATACTCCAGGAAGACATGATTGCTTCCAAACACATACAGACACACATAAACGTACGCCACTTGGTGATCCGAATAATTGCGGGTCAAACCGGGTACACTTATTTGACCTTCAATGAGGGAGAAACTGTACCAATCGCATACAAATCACAACTGAACACAAATGCAGAAATGCGTTTCACTTTAACAGAGAAAATCCTGACAGCAGTTCAGACTGCTGTAGCAAGAGAAAGAGCACTTGCTCAGGGGAAACGCATCATTGTCGTTACTCCAGTACCGGCTTTAGAAGCTGTTACAAAAGCCAGCATCCCAAATGCGAAAGCGTTACATCCAAGATGGATATAATGGGCTAATTCTCTTACTGCAACAGACATACAGATTTATTGGTTTAAAAACTCAAGCATTCCTGCAATATGAACAAGAATATCCTCTACCTAATGAAATTTTGCCTTTTGACCAGTATGAATATATTATTTACACTGACGGATCTGCTCAACCGGCGATAGGAAGTAACCAGCAATATTTTTCAGTATGTGCTATCGTAAAAGGTCGGATGCGTGATGGCAAGTTTCATCCAAGCTGCACAAAGATGCAATCTCTAGGAGACTGCATGGCTCAGTTGGCAGAATTAAAAGCACTGATACCGTCACTTGTAAATACGGATCAGGAATTCCCCACACTAATCGTGTGTGTTTCTTTTTACTGTGTACAGTTGTACAATGAGTACTTACAGCAGTGGTAACAAAACAGGTTTAAGGATGCAAAAGGTGGCACAATTAAGCATAAAATGCTATGGAAACGGGTAGCGGAATTGAAATCCGAGCTACCGAGGACTCACATGATCCATACACTGAGTCATCAACGTGATGGCGTTCCCGTTGAAGGGAATTCATTGGCTGATGAAGCCGCAAAAGGGACTGTTCGCACGGTTCCGTAGCTGTGCTGACTCATTCGAAAACGAGAATAGATGGAGATATAATGGTAGCTGTCATCACATCACGCAAAGGCAGCACCTAAAACATTTCCACTCAAATACTCCTACAAGTTAGATGCACAAACCATTCCATATGCTCAGATTCCTGGAGTGGGGGATAGAGTAATACCGAATATGGATCGTAGGCAAGATTTAATACTAGCTGCACATGAGGGTTTGGGCTCTGCGCACACAGGCGTTAAAGCGACTATTTCTTTACTGAAACAGCGCTTTTGGTGGCCAGGGTTATCCAAGCAAACTAACAACTATGTCTTGAAATGCGACATCTGCCAGCAGATGAAAGGCTCCACCATTACAAGCCCGGCACAGATGTCATTACTAAAGTCAGACAAACCTCTTGCATGTGTGTACTAGGACCACTGCGGCCCCTTACAAATGGACGGGGCTTACAGGTATATCATGGTGGCAATGGATTCATGCTCTAGATTCCTATGGGTTTGGCCTCAGCATTCTGCTGACGCTCGAAAAGATTTGCGAGCCTTTATTGGTACGTACGCAGTTAGCACGTTACCCTCTGACCGGGACACGCGTTTAGCTCTCGGGCTTACAAAGAGGCCATGGAAGGAATGGGCGTAGCATTGCGGTTCTCAGCTCCGTATCATCCTGAGGGAAATTCTGATGTGGAGAGAAAATAACGAGACTTAATGCACTCTTTAACAGCTAGGGTATTCGGCACCGGCGGTAGTTGGGTCACGCACCTTTGTGGGGTACAGCGGGCATTAAATAACAAGCCAAGAAGCTCTCTAGGGGGTGTCGCTCCATATGAGGTCCTCTTTGGTACATGAATGTGGGTACCTGATCTTGATTGTGAAGGCGCAGTGGCGGATGAAAAACCATTTGACATCCATGATCGTTTGGCTGTTTTACAGGATCTAAAAGAATCCAGGACAAAACAAAGCAATGTCCATCTAAAGCAGACCGCCACTGAGGAAGTCAAGGTAGTCACGGCAAGACCTGTCTGGATCCCAAAAGTCGGGGATCTGGTCAGAAATAAAATTACGGACAAAAAGGAATTTGGACCATTTTACAGAAAACCTGTACCAATCCTTGCAGTACACGGTACAAGAACTGTGCTGTTCCCGCCTCTTGCCGGAAAAAAGGAGAAAAGATTTGTCTCAATCGACTTAATCAAACCACACTATGTGGCCAATACTATACAGTAGGCCTAGTGGGCCCCGATGTAGCAGATGTCCTCCTCTAGCTACAATCCAAGAAGTTCAAAGAGGAAAACTCATAAAGTTTGAAGAGCCATCTGTAAGGAATGAAGGACTAAGCAACAATGCTACAGAACTTGTTCCACTTGAACCAAACATTCGCCATCAAAAAGAAAATATGAATAATTCACAAGTTACAATTAGACCTAATACAAATGTCTACATCAACATGCCTCGTCGAGAGGAAAAGGACATTTCAACTAATCCCGATGCAATTCCAACAATTGATCGAACTGCTTCTGGCTATTTCATTAACTTTGATACGTTTTCACTGGATCCAAGCGAACCGGAAACGACATCAGCCAAAACACCATTCAAGCATGAATTAAAGAACTTTCTTCTCTTTCTTCAAAAGACATACCTGATATCACCTTGGATTGAACTCTGGGTAATTTCTGGGATAATGTTTTTTCTTTTATGGCTAGGTTTAGTTTTGACTTTTAGTATGCTTATTAATGGACATTATCTTCAACTAGATTCCACAGCCGGAATGGTCAACATCCTTCTGAAGCCACACACATTTTCACATCGTGGGCGAAGAGACTTGTCATCAGTGAACATTACAGCAGTTCCTATATCCGATGGTATAGTATGGGACAAGGACGATTTCAACATTTTCGGACCGACCGAACTTTCAAAAATTAACCATGTATTTAAAATATCATTAAGTGATTTTATTACCTCCAGGACATTTTCTGATGATTGGGACACTGAAACAGTTAATAACATGTTATCTGATTTAGAGAAAACTGCTGAATTTTCTAATAATGAAATGTTAGAAGGTTCATCAAATTATGACAAATTGTACTGTTATCAACATTTTGGTCATCATTTCCTGCACAAATCCATTTCACCTAGGAATGTTTTGAATACAATCAGTGGGAACATTGCCCAACACCACCAAAAACTAGTTCACAAGTGTTTGCACAGAAATGTGCTTACTTTTCAGGATTTAACACAACAGATCCAACCTCATTTTATTATAAGGTTGTACCAACATCAGCACTGAGAATTATGTTGAAGAACACTAAACAGATTTACTCTGCTTCCTTTTTGGCTCAATTGTCTGAACAGGGTTTCGACCTATGGAAAGACGAAATTGACACAAAATCGTTTTGGGGTTCAAAGAACTGACAAGTCCAGGGTACAGAGGCACTATTTAGAGCATGCCTCTTTCCGCAGCAGATGATCTTTTTAAATGAAACTGTGCAACAGACATCCTGTCTTGGAATAGCCAAGATAAAGGACCTGAACACTCCAAGGTTGGCTACACCGACACATGGGTGGCAGAATTCTTCTATAAAGGAAGGGTCCACAGTTGATGACATACTAAAATACAATAGATCAGACAACAATTGGCAGGAGTGGGTGGTTTGACCCTTAGACACAAACACATGTCACAGAAGGTTCCTGAACATCACCGAGGGACTCAGCATGCATAGGCCGGACCCACGTTATGTACAGAAAGAACATCAATGGGTAGTGTTATCCTATAGTGTTGAGAAGTTGCACCTAGATTGGCTAGAAACCTCAACGCTGGCAGAAGTGAAACACCACTTATCTTTACTCTCACAAGACATGGATCTTAGGGACTTTTTACTAGGACTTAGGAAACAACATCAAAAATGTTTCATATATGCAGGCATTTATGCTGCCTATAATGAAATCTGGAAAATTTCACAACAAGAAGCCGCAGAGAGAATACGGGAAATAGACCGTATAAACTTAGAAAAAGCTTTTGCTGTGGTGGATAATGGGTTAACAACTTTGACCTACAGAGTATATTCATTAGGCAACATTGTATCTTCTGCTATTGACATACTGGAACAGCATTTAGCCATATTACAACACTGCCAATCACAGTTACGTTCTATTATGTTATTGAGCTGGATGCTACAATCTTTGCATTCAGGCCTTGAGCCTTGGCTTTTTATAAACAGTACGTCTCTGTTTTCAGAATACAGTCTAACTGATACCAACATTGAAATGACACAAAGGGGAGCTAAATATACAATGCTGCAAATTGAAAAACTGGAACGGATACCATTCACAGTAGCTGAATTACCATCAACTGAGTGGCTGATCCATGGCCAACTCACTCTCCCGGTCACTACATTTCAGTTTCACTATTGCCTTTAGCAAAGGCAGGCAGGCAGATATGAAAAATTGGGTAAAGAATACATTAAGTAATCCTGGGATTTACCATATAGATTTCGATGCCGGAGTGGGGATCGAGAAGTGTTTCTTAGTGGTACCAACTGCAAGAACGCTTTAAGCGGCTCTCGCATATGCCAAGATATCATTTTGCACGAAGTGTGTAATGGTTCAGTTTCAAATCTGTCTTGCCACATGAAAGGAACACCAGCTGCCGTAATATCGCCAGTGTTCGAGTTACTTTCGAATGGCAGTTACTTGATGCTGAATGATCAAGGTTGTTGTGGCATGCTTCCAGGCGTTGCATATCTGGTCACCGTGAACACCAGGGTTACTTGCTGTATGCAAGTATTGTTTTCTCCGACAAATACAGTCAGGGAGATGCTAGTATGGCCTTCACTGAATGTTTCGTTGATACAGTTTGATGCTTTGAGCAGAATGAAAGCCATGCTTTTACAAAAAAACGTGCCACTGACCTGCGCTCGAGAAACCTTTGAACTTCAGGTTGCAAGGACCTCAACCGAGATACAGGCAGTAATTTGAACAAACTGCCCCTACATTTCACTGAAATGGTGGGACGTATCTTTAATATGTCTGATACGAGTGGCACTATACACCTATTTAAGACAATAGGGTCCAGATTCCTTAGTACTTTCCAGACTATCCTCGGAGTTATTCCTAACTTCATACACTCCATGTTTGGAAGTATTTTCGGGGGTCTACCTCTGATACTGCTAGCTGTAGCTGGAATCCTGATTATCGTCTACTTGCTGTGCAATGGACGGACCATCCGCCAGCGAGATTGCGAAGGCTCTCCTGGAAAGACATTACCGTGAGCGCATGGTACAGCATCTCGGTGCACCCGGCCTACGAGAACTAAGTGCTTCTTGGTTCTTATCCTTCAGACCAGTCTTTGAGGACTGCATCGTACCTGCCTTCCGATGCCTGTTCTGCGGAGGCGAATGCGAGTTGGACATCTGTCTGACACCTCTGACGGAGACGCCAGCGGACGTAGACTCCAGGCTGGAACCCTTGTGGTCTCATGCTCGACTCTGTCCCCAGCGTATTCCCATCTTGACGCATGCCTTTCTTGAGGAACCGCAGGTGCCTTTCACGACTGAATAACATTTCAGCTCCAGCATTGACACCGAGGTTTCGAATCCGGTACCGGAGGCCTACACACCAGCTGTTGGCAGCAAGGAGTTTCATCTATGCACACTTGACGTGCTATGCGAGGTATTGCAATGTTTTTCCCCTGCTGTAGCAGGCAGCGATAATGTTATGTCTAACAGCCAGGACTTCTAATCTGAATCTGGCTCACCGTGTGCTGAGAACAAATTCAGAACTTTTTCCCCTTTTCGTTTTCAAAAACACTTTTCAAATAGACACTTTCTATCTCAAAGCATGGACTTCTGGGTATGCTTACAGTAGTTCAACTTGTGTGATCAAACTCATTTAGAACTGTGATTTGCGGAACTTTACGACAATATCAAAAATTACCAAAGAACATTTTTTCCTCGTTTTTTAAACTATTTTTAAATGATTTTTAAACGTTTTTAGAAACATTTGAAATGACTGCTTGATAATTTTATACACTGACACTGTTATGAAAATGTGTATTTTGGAATGTGTATTATTATTGTTAAATATAAGGTGGAGTGGGTGTTATATTTCATATCGGATTCGGTACCCTCACATAGGTCCAGGGAACATCGTACACTTTCCCTACATGAGCTCCCGTTATTTCATATGAACGAGCCTTATAAGGACATAACTCCAAATAAGGACAGACTGCCTTGTATGGAATAACGCCTTATGAGGACTGTAGCCTTTTATGGACTAAGTCTTTCACCTAGTTCCACGCCGAGGGTGGGTTTTTCCGAATCGATATTGCTAAGATGTCATCCTTAGCACATATAAATAATTAATGAGTACACTCTCCAGGAGGTATATTTCTCCTCTCCCGTTGACGCACAAGGTTTAATCCCCAACGTCATACCTCATACTGAACAATGGGTAACACACGTACATAGACTGTAAAAATACAGCACCTCTTGCTATCAGAAAGCAGGAGGGACCCAAGACTTCTAGGCCGACACACTGACCAGAGACACTGCAGCTCCAGCATGAGCTCGTTCCAGCTGACAGTGGTCTAACTATCCCTTGCGGGGTGTCCAGCTCAAGTCCAGGACGAAGTCCCACATTCTCACTATCCAGGTATGGGGGTTCGACTCAATCCTAGTGGTATTCTTGGCTCTTTGATTCTAGACTATTAGGCTCTTAGGCTCAGTAGCTCTTTCACACCTACCTACATGCTAGGTACACTTGGGTACATCTAGTCAGGCATCTTAGGAGTGCGCACTTTATTTTATAAATGCATTTCATATTCATGTATATGTTCAAGACTATTGCAAATGTACTATTCCTTTTTATTCACTGTACTGCTGGTTCTATATCTCTGCTACTGTGTTACAGCTGTAACAGCGCACTTATTATACATGAGAAGACCTACGGTACAATAAATTCTTATTGTAAAAACGCTTGACTGTTTCTTCTCTGTATCTCTCTGAGAGCAAAACAAACATGCACGAGTAACTGGGTGAAAAGTAGTATATTGTTTCCACAAGTCTGAGATTATTGTGTTCTGAGGTTGCAAAAACTAATCTCTCTGATAACAGGAGATTCTAGTAGCACTACGAGCTAGCTAATGTGAAAACAAGCTAACATATTCGGTGGGGATGTACAGATTCAGTCTGCCACCAGGCTCACAGTTTATGTTATCCGCAAATACGTTGGTCCTGCATAAAAGGGTACTATTGGAACTACGCTACAATAGGATCTGGGGAATGTCTTGACCCAGGGGAGAAGGTGTCAGGGTTACGAGCAATCTTACCTGTTTGTTGCTTGTTAGAAGATTTCGCCGAGACGTTAGAGACCAACTTCCCAGTACCCCTGCCAATAACTTAGTTGAAAACAAACACTAAGGCTATTTAGTTGGGATTTAGGGAGGAGGGCCGGATCCTGGACGCTAAATGTTCTTAGTTGTCGACCTATGAAACAATAAGAAAATGTATTTACTACCTCTAGTTCTACACTACTCTACAAATACACCTGTTACTAACATTAGCATTAACTGGGCTCCAAATACTTTCCTACCTGCGATCTAGAAGTCTTTTGCGTCCGTTTTGTCGTCGTGAAGTGTAGATTGGAGAGTAGTACTGGTGGTTGATGTAGAAGACCATAGAAGAAGATGGTTTCCCAGATGGTTGTCAACTGGAATTTAAACTATAGAAAAATACAGGAAATAAGTTACTAATTTTCTATGTCCACCTTTCTATGTCTCAACTAATTTGTGCCCTTCACTTTTAACTTCTACACTTACTTCTTTAGAATTTCCCAGCACAATATTCTTCACGACCTGTATGTAAAAAGAGATACAACTATGCCTAATACACAGCAAGATATGTACTAATTGACTTCAATATGCATAACTCAAGTTTGTTTTTATCCTCTGACTATAACATGTCTTTTTTCTTTTTGCAGAAAAAAGGAGTCCAAAAATTGTTCCAGGAAACAATATCAAGGTAAGTTGTGAGACTCTTACTTCCTGCTTTCTTTCGTAGGGCGCCTGACAAAGAAAACTTTCACTTAGCTTTTGTTTCTTTTCTTTTCAGATTCAAGAATGCTGCAACTCCATCCCGACCACGGGTGAAGAAATCGGAGCATCTTTGAAGTCTGGCGTCTTTCCCTCAAAGAGCTGACAAGCGGACATCCGTACGCGTCAGTAGGCAGTAGGCAAAGCGTATTCTGGAAGATGGGTGTGGCAATATGTAGGCTTGCCACACCCAAGGAGTGTTTACGCTAAAGCACGTTCAAGTAACGTGCAAGAAGCTTGTCATGTTCCAAAATGCGCGATGCGTGCTGCACAATGCACCAAAGCTTTCCAATGCTCGTTTCACCTTTGTGCAGAGTGAAAACGAAGCATCTCTCCGTGATTGTCTGTACGGTGCTCAACTACAAACAATTAGGCACTAATGTCTTCTCATTACAAATGTGAATAAGATTACATTAGCAAAACACTTTACATAAAGCGATTCCTAAAGATATAAAAATATAAGTCCACAACATGTATAGGTTTATCAGTCCAATACACCAAACATTATCCAATACACGGCGTGCTGGAAGCACGGGACAGGGGTGGGTTTTAATCAGGGAATAGTACGCTCTTAAAGAAGCGATTTGCAAACCACGTCATTTAGTTCTTCTTAATTTTAAGACTGATGACACTGTAAATCATGACATTTTCCCCCCCGCACAATCCCCCCTAAGACTTGAGGTACAGGTTTTGGTTTGTTTGGATAACGAGAATGAAATGCTTTTACCAATCGCGGGGCATTTTGAACATTAGCAAGAGGCTCCCAAGAGCATTCCTCAGGTCCATAACCCTTCCAATGGATTAAATAAAACAATTTTTATCGCACTGTTTTCAAATCGACTATAGATTGTACTTCGAATTCTAGTTTGCCATCAATGATTGTAGCTGATAGCTTAGCTATGAATCGAGTCTAAGAATTAAAAGGCTTTATCAAAGAGACATGAAATACCGGATGAATTCGATATTTAGAAGGAAGAGTTAGTTTAATACTGACTGGATTTATGATTTTTTTCTATGACAAATGGACCTATATATCGAGGACAGAATTTCTTATTCATTGTGATTTTTAAATGTTTTGTGGATAACCATATTTTATCTCCAATAACATAGCTAGGTTGTGTAGATCTATGAGAATCGGAGATAACCTTTTGACGTTCCTTAGCATGTTCCAAATGGTATTGCGCTAGAGATTGAGTTTCAACCAACTTTTTAACGTGTTCCTTCATAGATGGTACACTAGAAGAGGATAGAACCGAATCTGGCATATTTTTGGGGTGAAAACCATAGGTACAAAAAAATGGAGACATGTTAGTAGAAGAGTGATCCATGTTATTATAGGCAAATTCCAAAACCCATAAGATGTCTGACCATTCACTCTCAACCTTTGTCAACACACAGCGTAATAGCTGTTCTATAGTTTGATTTGTGCGCTCAGTCAGACCATCTGTTTGAGGATGATAACTAGAAGATGTGCGAATATCCATGTTTAAAGATTTGCCCAAATGTTGCCAAAAATGGGAAATAAATAGGGCCTCTGTTTGAAATGACTACTGCTGGAATTCCATGTAACCTAATTACTTCTTTTGCAAAGATAGAGGTAAGCTCTAGTGCAGTAGGTAATTTTTTTAGAGGAATAAAATGAGCCATTCGAGAGAAGTGGTCTACGACTGTTAAAAAGGTGGTGAAACCGTCGTGAGTACGGGGAAGTTCTACGATAAAATCTAGCGACACTGTGTACCAGGGTTGTGGTGTAATTGGTAAAGGCTGTAATAATCCACTCGGAGCCTGATGTTGTGATTTATTTTGTGTACAGACTATACAGGTTTCAACGTAATTGTGCACATCTTTAAACATGGTAGGCCACCAGAAATGTCGTTTGATTGAGTGATAAGTCTTTGTAACACCTGAGTGAGCTGCCATAAGAGAATCACGATGCAATCGTATCACTTGTGTTTGCAAACTTGTAGTTGGCACCAAAATCTGATCATTCATGTACAAGAGATCATTTCTTATTTGTAACAAAGGATATGTTTTCTGCCAAGTTGACATCGTTTGAGTCATAAACTTTTTTTTAATGTCTTGAATTACATCTGTATATACCGCCCCCACTTGAAAACATTGTGCTGGTAATATAGGTTGTCTTGAATCAGATGCTGGGTACATATCATCTAAAATCCCAAGCCGATATAAGGCATCAGCTTTTTGATTTTCTTTTCCTGGACGATAAGTGATGATAAAGTTATAATCATTCAAAAAGAGCGTCCAGCGAAGTTGTCTGGGTGTGAGAGCCTTGACGGAGCGCAAACTTTGTAGGTTTCTATGATCGGTATAAATTGTTACAGGATGTCGTGCTCCCAACAAATATCGATGCCATTCTTCAAATACAGCTTTAATTGCTAACAACTCTCTATCCGCAATGGCATAATTTTGTTCTGTAGGTGTAAGTTTCCTGGAATAGTAAGCTATAGGATGCATTTGCCCTGTTTCTTTATGTCTTTGAGATAATATGCCTCCGATAGCAAATTGGCACTGCCTGATTGACCTGTAGGCCAGTTCGATTCTGGCCATGAACCCCAAAATATGGCTTTTGCCTTGATCATTAGTCTCCCGATTGTTATTAGCTGACTTCATTGTTTGTACTACAGGGTGTACATAATGGAGAGATGACAGGATGAAGTGTATATCATACTTACTATTGTGTGCATGTTCCCCAGAACACAGTAAGCCAAGGCTCATAAGCATGCATGTCTTCAGGAACAGAGGAGCATGGAAGCATGTGCAGCATCTGTGAGCTGCCTGGACAGAATCCTCTTATCATAGACGGACGCCTTTTGTGAAACACATGTCACATGAGCTTGCAAGACTCTCACAAATCATGCCAAAGATGGCAGCCATCTTGAAAAACAGAATATATGATCCTTGTGGTCATCAAAGGCATCTGGGAACCACAGACGTTTCTTATAAGAAACAGACTTGTGCTTGTTTGTTTTATAAGGAGCCATCCATAGAGATTAAGAGCTCTATAGCCCTTGTTTGCCTCAGAAGAGTTATCTATATAATAATGAACAATGTTGTACTGTTTACTCCGCAAAGAATCAGCTACATGGGTTATGAACTATTGCAGACTTCAATGTAAGTTTATTATGACAAAAGAATTGTTGCATTTTTGTATGGTATGCTGGTATCAAAGATACTGAATACACATATGACCAGGGTTAGAAACTAATTTATATAAATAAAGAAACAAACTCTGCCTGGCAACTCAATGCAAAGAATGAGTTAAATCATACATTATAATGCTAAAAAAAATCGCAATATACCACATAAGGATAACAATATATCTCATAGCTCAATCATTAACATGTTGTTAAAAACATCAACTGTATTTATTTGGTTAACACATTAGAGTGGTATATTGGTATTTTAAAAAGTATGAAAAATAGGATCACTGCACAGTATTTACAGCAGTATATTGGTTCCAGAAGTAAATATCACTGGAAACACAAGAAGAGACGTTAGAAGGCACAGAGGGGCAGATTTACAAGGCCCTTGCGCCACTTTTGCGTCACTTTTAACATGGGAAAAGTGACACAAAAGTGGCGCAAGGGGCTTGTAAATATGCCCCAGAGTGTTTTGTGAAATGTGACTATTTTGACCACATTTCATATATTTTGCAATAAAATAATCCTATCAGAACTGTGTGTACGTTTTCTTTAGGAAGATCAAAACATTATTAAAATAATTACTTCAAATACCCAGTTTAAAATGCGCTGGGGCCGTATGGCACAGGACATAACCGTGGGCTTCTTTTTACTTAACTGCAGTGTCTAAAGCTCATATGTTTAACTGGGAATTTCTTTGAGTTAGTGCTGGAGCTGAGACACTGCTGACGCCATTGACTGGAAGCACTGCGGCCACGCCCACCACCCTTAGGCCACGCCCCCCTTACTCGGTATTTAGGCGCGCTGATGTACGAGCGCGACTAGAGAACTGGTGAGCTCCTGAGGCGGATAGCCGGGAGATTTTGTGAAAACCGATTTGTGTTTTAATTCTTTTAACATTTGTGTGATACTGTGTGCTGAAAACCTAAAATCCTACCTGCCACTCGCCCAGTGTACTCCCAGGGCAGCAGACCTTAGCGCTGAGAGGGGAAAACCTTCCACGGCTGACGCCATTGACTGGAAGCACTGCGGCCACGCCCACCACCCTTAGGCCACGCCCCCCTCATTCTATAAAAATGTGCTTCCCCCGGAAGCGCAGCGGACGAGCGCAGCGGGCACGCCGTTTGCGCGCCGAAGGCGCGCCTAAGGCAAGCCCGTCTGCGCCCGTCCGCGGCCGAACGGGGCCTGGGGCCACAGATCTTGGTTCATCCACACCAACCACTATAAGGTATGGCAGACATGCTTTGCTTGATCTCCAACCTGACATGCCTGCAGCTTGTAAGCACGCCATGACCGCCCAGTCGTTAAGTAAATGTACAGGGTGTAGCTTTGAACCCATGATCCACATTCCAACAACAAGCATGGGTCACTCCCTGAAAGCAGCTCTACTCAATTGTAGATCTCTCCGCAAGCACGCCCTCGAAATATTTCATCTACTCGAGGATCAAAATCTTGACATTCTATTCTTGACGGAGACCTGGTTAGATGAATATTCAGACCCTGACATTATCCAGGCCATGCCCCATGGCTACTCCCTCTCTAGATTGGACAGGAAAGACGGAAGGGGGGGAGGCATAGCCATAGCCACGAAAGCCCCTCTAGTCTGCTCCTTAGCTCCTATACAGATCGATCACAGTGAAGCTGGATCCTTCACAATTAATACCGGCCCCAACCACTCCGTATCGGGCATCCTGATTTATCGCCCACCTGGCAGAATGTATGACTTTACTTCCACTTTAATGGAAGCCATTACTCACTTAGCACTTAGAAAGTCCAGACTTCTAGTGCTAGGTGATCTCAATGCTCATTTTGAAGATCCACTAGACAATGCTGCCTTTGAGATTCAAACGGAGCTTCTTTCGGTTCAACTTGAAATGAAAAACAAGGAACCGTCTCATCAATTAGGTCACCTACTGGATCCTATCTTTGGGAACTGGCAGGGAGTTCACACCTTAGAGTCTATACCCATCCCTTGGTCGGATCACTACATTATCCCGATCACGATTCAACTGGACAGAACTGAGCATTTCCAACACCAATCTCTGCGGTATAAACGCAGAAAATGGAAGAGCTTTTCTATAGAATCTTTTATTAAAATTACTCAGGAGGAGGGCCCTCCTAAAGGGGAAGACTGTGAAGCAGCTAACAATAATCTAAATAATATCGTAATCAAGGCCCTCGATATCACTGCCCCCAGTCGTATCATGACTAATGCCAGGAGACTAAAAAAAGCTGCTCCCTGGTTTAGCCAAGAACTGCAGACCATGAAAACAACCTGCAAAAAACTTGAGAGAGCTTGGCGCCAGAATTTCTGCGCAGAAACTAAAATAAAGTATAAAAACTCTCAAAGAGTGTACTACAAATCTGTACGTTTGGCTAAGGCAGAGCACTATCATTCCCGTATCATGGAAGCAGGCAATTCCTCGAAGGAATTATTTCAGATTTACAAAGAAATATCTGTAGTAGATACTAACTCCTCCATTCAAAATGATTCTGTGGAATCATGTAATGAAGTTGCACAGTACTTCTCAGGTAAAATCAATAAAATATATACAAGCTTCGCCAATCATGTAGAGTCGGCTTCTGACTTCACAGAAAATGACAGTCTTATTAAGACTCTAAAGTGCCTCAAATCTCTTGAAGTTCCCTCGTACGAAGTCCTGTCTAAACTGTGTAACAAAATCAAATCGGGCTCTCCCCGAGACCCGGCGCCTCCGAAAATTTTAGCTGAAGCCTTCCCTGCTCTAGAACCTCATTATAGACATCTACTTCAGATCTCATTCTCCACAGCTTGCCTGCCGGCGGACTGGAAACAGGCAGTTGTACTACCAATCAAGAAAAAGCCGAATGTCAGCCAAGACATTATGGACAACCTTCGGCCAATTTCCCTGCTACCTTACTTAGCTAAGCTAGCCGAGAAAATTGCCAACATCCAACTCATGGAACATCTTGAAGAACACGATGTTTTCCATAAATCCCAGTCGGGTTTCAGATCCAACTTCTCAACGGAAACGGCTCTCCTCAGTGCCACTGAAACCCTACGCAAGGGAGCAGACGAGGGCAAGACCATGGCCCTCATCATGCTCGACCTCAGTGCCGCGTTTGACACTGTAGCACACTCCATCTTGCTACAGTGTCTAAACAAAGCTGGAGTAACCAACAGGGCATTGGGATGGCTGAAAGCCTTTCTGATCGATAGAAGCTTCCAAGTCCAAAGAGGGACTTCCCTCTCAGACAGTGTGCGGCTTGAACAGGGGGTGCCTCAGGGCTCGGCCCTGAGTCCCACCCTGTTTAATCTATACATGGCCCCCCTGGCAGAGGTGGTGCAATCATTCGGCGTGGAGCTTGTCTCTTACGCCGACGATACGCAACTTCTAATATCTCTGACGCAAGCCCCATCCACGGAAGCCGTTAACTTTAACAACTGTATGAGCAGGCTGGCATCTTGGATGACAGAGCACTGTCTAAAACTGAACGGAACCAAAACAGAGGTCATCATCATTGGAGGTAATGAGACCAATTGGACTAAAGAATGGTGGCCCACCTGTTTGGGTCCTTTGCCCCCTCCCAGCCGGGAGGCGAAGAATTTAGGAGTCTGGGTTGACAATAAGCTATCTTTTGATAGCCATATAAAGAGAACTGTAGGCAAGTGCTTCGGAGTGATGAAGACTCTCAACCGTACCCTTGACTTGCTGCCTCTCAACTCCAGACGGACTATGACGCAGGCACTAATAACTTCCCGGATTGATTACGGGAATGTTTTACTCTTAGGCACTTCAGAGAAAAATATAAAGAAATTACAGGTCATACAAAATTCGGCAGCACGCCTAGTATTAAGACTGCCCCGCAGAGCCCCTTCACGACCCTCTCTGGCAACTCTCCATTGGCTGCCTGTCAAGAAGAGGATCATTTTTAAAGCTCTGCTATGGTGTCACAAGATCCTCCATAACAAGGCACCTGCCTATATGTCGGATCTGGCTTCGCCATATGAACCCAACAGAACCCTTAGATCCAAAGGTACAGGTCTGCTCAGAATTGCCCGTCCTAAAAAGGCCAGAATGGGAGGCAGATCCTTCCGCACAGTGGCAGCGAAGCACTGGAACCTCCTGCCCATGGACATCAGGTTAGAGGTGAATGAGACCTCTTTTAGGAAGAAATTGAAAACTTGCCTCTTTAATCCGTGATAGGTCCTCTTTTTCCACATAACTCACTCTCTCCACAGCGCGGGGACACACCGGGAGGCGTCACCAGGCGCTTTTACAAGCTCCTTTAAACTAAACTAAACTGCACAGTTCTGGAAAAGTGGGCAGTGGTTGCTCCTCTGTTTCCGAGCTCTGCTGTCCTCAGCTCAAGCACTAATATTTCAAGTTTAATGTATGCACTTTGGACAGTGTAAACACATAAAGACAGAAGCAGCTGTACCATGCATGGCCACACATGTTAATGATACAGCCCCAATCTTCAACACTAATCCCTGAGACAGATGTGTTCAGGGCCAGACTGGGAACTCAAAGCAGACCTACAAATTTGAAGGACCAGTCCCCCTGCTGCTTTTGTTAATGGGGCTTATATATCAACACCGCTGCAAAACCAGACCCCAGTAACAAAAATGTCCTCCACCGCTGCAAAATTGGCCCCAACCTTCAAGTCTCCTGGGGAAACGCCTGATGCCCGCTACGTCAAGTCCGGCCATGGATTTGTTCAATCACATCATCCAGTTTGAAGCTCTGAAACCCTATGTAAGGGGAGCCACATGGCAGACAGAGCCTACTGGGCCTCAACAGTAGCAGTAAAAGTTAAAGTTTGTAGATTAATATTAGCACAACTTATCCCCCGTGAGGGTATCCAGGCGCTGTCAAGGGACATGTGGAGATTAAGTGATTTGCCCAGAATCAAAGGATGTTGCGCCGATGCTGAAACTCGAACCCGGATCCCCAGCTCCTGAGTCGGCAGCTCTGGCTGCTGCACCACATCCTCTCCCAAAATAATTTGACACTGGTGTCCAGAAGTCTGTCCTATCATGGATCTGAAAAACTGGGCCAAATACAACCCTTGGTCTCAGGGTAGCTTGGTGAGCAGTCACAGGCTTTTCAAAGAGACAGTGCATGGGGGCACAAGCTCAAAACTCAACAATCAATCAAAAGACACAATAACTTCAATGTGCACCAAGTACTTGCCTTTCTCGAGGCTGTACTAAATACTGCAAAATTCAATCCAGTAAGAAAGGGCAGTGATCCAGATGATGATTCTCCTTAGTGAAGCTACGCCCACTGATTCTCCCATGTACTATCTCCCACTCAAGAGACTTTCGATAAGCTTGCTCCTGCAGCGATTATGAAAGAAGCATGGATAAGCCCCCAGGATAAATACTGGCATCAACAAGTCAAAAGCCTTTTACATGTTCTTACCCATGATGGTGTAGTTGTTTCGGAGTTTCTGAGTCTCTCCCGCTTGACTCCTGTGGATCTAATAGCGCAATGTCCCCTTCCCCCCTCCACAGGCAGAGGCAAAGTAGCTGGAGGTAGTGTTCAGAAGCCACTTAGGAGGCAGAGCGTGGCCTGTGTCTCTTCTCAGATAGCCGTTCAGGTTCAGTCCAGCATCAATTAGTCATCCTGCTGCTTCTGCGCAGGCGTGAACCCAGCTGCTGCAGCCCCATCTGGCCAGTGAAATTGATGCTGCCCTGGTTGGACTCTTTCCTCAAGCTCAAGCAGGAATGGGTCCTGACCAGGCCAATATGATTACCTGGGCAGGAGTGGCCCAGACCGGACAAGATACATTCACAAAGGCAGTTGCAGCCCTGACCGGGCCGGGACAATCACCAAGGCAGTTACAATCCCAACTGGACTGTTGCATGCACATAGGCTTTTCATAGTTCCTGCCGGTAACCTTCTGAGATACCCAGGGATCCTCTGCAGCAGGGCTGGACTGGGAACCAAAACCGGCCCTAGCAAAGTGCTTGGCTGCCCCCCCCTCCCCCCAGGGGGGATTGTGGGTGCCGCCGAGCTCTTTGCAGGGCCGGTTTTCGGCTGATTTTGTTACAGGGCCGATTTTGCAGCTATGCTGCAAAAACGGCCCTGTAACAAAAACGGCCCCCAGGGGCCCAAAACCGTCCCCCACCCATGCGGCCCACTGGGGGATTGCCCGGTGCCTGCTACGGCCAGTCCGGCCCTGCTCTGCAGCTTTCTTTGAATGCCCCTCCATCCAGGGACATGCTGGGTTTCTCCTGAATAGTCACTGCTTCTGCAGAGCTAGACAGACTTATTATTTGTCTGAGCAGGAAGCCAGGATTACACCAGCATCAGAAAGTACATATTTCAGTTGATATCTGGTCACCTTTGGCAGACTGGCTGTGAGGCAGCCACCAGCTCTGGCCTCACAGCAGCCCTTTAGTACTCTGCTGAGCATTTCCTATCTTTGTCATGAATGATTGGGAACTGGAATAGAGCGGGTGGTTTGGATCACACTTTTATATATATTTTCTAGAAAAGAGATGTTGATCTCCAATCTCAACCTTCAGAACTGGTTTGGGGTGGTTCTCTTTTCAAGTGTCCTTCACAAGTTTCTTTCTAGACACAGCTATTGAGTGGAGTGATGCTTCTCACAGCAAGTAGCACTGGAATTGTCTTCAAACTGGAGACCCATTTTTATGATTCTTTTCAATTGCCCATGATCACTGCTTTATTGTATTTTTCTTTTCTCTTACATATTGCATGTGTTATCCCCTCCTTTCCCCTTCCCCCCCTCTTCCCTCCTCCCTCCCTTTCCTAGCTGATATTGTGTATTGATTCTCCCTTTTTCATTCCCTAATAAAACTTCATTGAACTTAAAAACTGGAGACCCATTACACAATGAAGTGTGTTTTTTCCTACTACTGTACATACATACAGTATGAAAAATAGAACTGCACAGTATTTACAGCTGTATAGAAGGATACATTCATGTTGAAACATTCTAGATCAGGATCTTTATTTAACTTGAGTACCTTTGAATGGAGGAGCCTAGGACCAAGTAGTGGTTGAAGTTTTGTAATCCACAGATATGTATACAAAAGAAGGATTTGTTATTACCTAACTCTCTTTTACAGGTCTATCAACAATTATCCTTTACTGATTTTATTGATGTGTGGTACATATGTCTGAAAGAATGAAGTGTGGGAATGGTTTGGTTTGTGTAAGTCAGTGTGAGTCCTATTGAGTTTTTATGGGTCATTGGAACTTGGGGAGTTTCTCAGTGTATCATTATATACCACTGTAAATAATGTGCAGTTGTTCTAGTTTTCCTACTATTTAAAAAAAAAAAATACCACTCTAAAGTGTTAAACAAATAAATATATTTGATGTTTTAATACAATGTGAATGATTGAGCTATGAGATTATGGGCCATATGTAGGTAGCCTCACATTTACCGATTCATAAATACCGAATTTTACCGATTCGGTATTCATGAATCGGTAAATGTGATGTAGTTAATGATTCGGTAAAGTTTACCGAATCGGAAAAATTCGGTAATTATGAATCGTATTTACCGATTCGGTAATGAGGCATACCTTCCCATTGATTCCTATGGGCCTGGAGGCCCATAGGAATCAATGGGAAGGTATGCCTCATTACCGAATCGGTAAATACCGATTCGGTAATGGGGGGAGCATATACAAGGGTGGCAGGGTGTCACATTGACACCCTGTTGCACCCCTGAATCTTGCATGTGTGCACATGTGGCGCACATACATGCCCTAAGGGCATGTATGTCTGCCACATGGCACTCTTAAATCAGCAAAATATTGCTTTTTTCAAGGTATTCGTTATTTATCACCAACCTGTATTTGGTGGTAAATAACGAATTTCTAATACTAATTTTCACTCTTTAGAGTGCTCCCTACATCTGATTTCAGGATTCGGTATTTACCGAATCGGTATTTTACCGATTTCTTAATTTCCGATTCGGTAAATACCGAATCCAGAAATCAGCCCCCTACATCGCAAATGCCTAAATACCGGTCGGTAACGGGATATTTACCAAATTTCGGCCGTTACCAACCGGTATTTGGCTTCCTACATGAGGCCCTTAATGTTAACCTATAGGGCGTAATTGGGACTTTTTGTGCATTATAATGCATGATTTAACGCATTGTTTGCATTGAGTTTCCAGGCAGGGTTTGTTCCTTTATTAGCTTGGTTTATTCCCCCTTGTCCTGCTGGCACATTAGCTTTCAAGGGGCCCTCTTTCCTTTGTCAGGGTTAGAAACTACACATGCATTACAAATGAATGATTTCAAGTTACAAATATCACCTTGTCATCTTGAACGCAAACCAACAATTAAAATGTATTTAAAAAATCTGAAGGTAGCTCAGGCTGATAAACTTCCTGAGGGTTATTCGCTTGCTATAAAGAAATGTAATTGTATTTCAATTTAGAAGAAAAGCAGAGTTAAAAATTGTAATAGAGAGTAGAAATACAGAGAGCACCTGCAGATGCAGAATAGGCAAGCTGAACCATCTATGTTCAAACTATGATTATACTAAAGCTCTCCTTTGCCTTTTAGAAATCAATGCTCCAGTAGTGCAGGTTAAGTCCAGCTGTGTAAAAAGGCATGTCACAATATCCAGGGTCTCGGTTTCTCTCACTTCTCCCATTCCCCTATATGGCGCCACAATCGTATTGTTCAGTTGGCTTTGAGTTTTGCGAAGTGTGAAAAATATACTTGCTCCTACTGGGTCTGATTTCTAAACGAGTGCTTCCTGAAAAGAGACAGCCCCACTTACGTTCTTGTCCAATGGTGAAAATGATTCCATTTACGCACATCTTCTGGGCCCTATTTTCTACCTAATGAGACACTCCCTGCAGCAACTGTTGGACGCCTAAGGTTATAATTTGCAGAGAATGGTTAAACGTGATATCTAATAAAAAGAATTGCAAATCACGCTTGATCCACATTTTGTCTAAATTATTGGCTGGAGGTGTTTGTAAGCCAACAATATACCTGATGGTCTCTCTTTTCTGGAGTAATGAATCAGTGGAATTTACCTGCATCATCAATGTGTTTTTCTAACTTAAAGATTCAGAAATGGGTCTCGGTTTTGATGCGTTAGTAAGATAAAAATGCCGAAAGCTTTACTTAAAGTGAGTCAAGAATAAGATAGTGATGTAGCGCAAAACCCCTTTTTCATTGTAGGGGTGCATTATAATCACACGTGTAGACTGCATCTGCGCATAATCTTTTGTCGTGTTAACCTAAGTGTTAGGATCTTGTAATGTAATAACATAAATGCGATGTGTTTAGGTCAAAATGTAGAATACATTAAGAATTAATGTGGAAAATCCAATGTAACCAGCAGAAAACATTAACTGAAATGCTAGTGTTGTGCAACTAACAATCATTGTATTATTGAATGTGCTTATTAATCTTGTTGTTTTACATGTAGATGAAATATTAACTGTATATGTTTCAATTTCTATATAACTTCGTAAAGCTCATGTTCCATTTCTCTTGTTAGCTGAATTTTGTAGGCCCGAAATGGATTTTCTCTGGAAGCTCTCGCATTAGAATTAATAGTTGAATTTCATGTGCACGTTGTATTCTGTTCTTTCTCACGTTTGTGTTGCAGGTGTAAGAAACACCCTTGTTAGTTAGAATAATGTCTTTGTTTTAGGAGTTAGGCAAGGAGAGACGAGGATACATTGGGAGTTAATGCTGATAACGAGAACTGTTGTATTTTTTTCACCGAAGAAGGCCTGGGAATCAAGGTCATCTTGTTACTGTTCGGGAGCATAGCCGTCCTGTGGAAAAACTACCTATGAGAATGTGGCCTGATTGTATGTTGTGACCTGAAAGGAATTATGGGAAGACACCTGTGATATTGGAGTATTGCAAGTAGGGAAAGAGCCCCACTTCTTCAATGCCTTTAGATGAGAGAGCATCTTAGAACGAGCTCTGTCTCAATAGCTTCATGCTGCTCGGTCCATTGTGGTGGAAAGACTTCTAAGAAAGACTCGACCCGCTGACACATTAACCTATCCTGCCTCAAAGAATGCTTAAATAGGGATGTCACGCTAGTGTTAGTGTAGGGACAGATTAATGCATTATTTTCATCAACCCTCGATGCAGGAGAATTTATACTCCTGTTTCTTGATCTTTGGCATCTTAATTCTTGAATGAATTGTCTGGTGCATGTTGCACTGTCTCAACCTTATTCGTAGATTTGGCTTTATGTTGGTTCCAGTGTACTTCTACGCCCTCATCTTGAGGTGTCTGTATGTCCAGTTATTCTTTGCATTCTAATAAATCAACTACCCTTATTTAGTAGTCTCAGAATATTATGGGCCTAGAGAACTGCAATTGAATTGATTGACGTTTTTAATGATTTCTCTCCCCTCCACGCTCTCATGCTGAGAAAAAGTACCATCGACTTGATGTTCTAGAGTAGACCTAGAACATACGGGCCGGGTCCTTCAATAATGAAGCTTATGTACCACTGTAGCAAAAAGAAATGACACTTTATATGCTAGCCTAGTGGATGAGAAAGCTGCTTCGTGAAGAATTTCAAATAAGACTGTACAGCTTAATCATTAACAATATTTCACAACCAGTAAAGAAACACGGCTCCTTTGATTTAGTTCAGAAGAGACCAGCAGCATTTTAAACAGAAAAAGAGCAGGGAATGCTTACATTTCCAACTCAGCTCGATAAATTACTTTACACCGTTTTGTCCGCTGTGCAGAAGTTGTTTTTTTCACAGAAATAACAAATATATTGATTAAACTGTGAACTAGATTTATGTGAAAGCTTCCTATTGAAATCTGCGCGAAAACTCTTTTTTTGTTGAGGGTGTAGATGTTTGACGTCACTGGAAGTGTATGCTCATGTTTTTTAAACACCTGTGCGTTTGACTTGCAATATTCAGTTCTGCACAGACTGCCTCCTCAGCCATCTATTGCGGTGATATGCCCCCTCGCGTATACCCAGTGCCACTGTAGGGGTCACTGTTTCTTTCTTTGAGCGCGTTAGTCCTTTAGCCGTCTTTGCGACTCCTCTGGCATAAAATAAATCTGCAAGATCTGGATTTAGTGATTAGTTAAATCTCTCGTGAAAGAACCCGCGCAACAGTAAGGATAATCACCCAGGAGCCCTGTTCCCGCCCCAGCCCGGCCCGTCTCTTCGTGAGCAGCCTAGTCTATCGGCTTTTACATACAAGCATCGTCTGACTGCACAGAACCGTGTTTTGGTAAAAATAACAGAGGGGCATATTAACAAGCCAGGCAAGTGAAGCCCATGTTAGATGTGAAGGACGTCTAACATGGGCTTCAATTGGAATTCCATAGAGCATATTATCAAGCCCATTATCGCCGTTTTAGCGGCAGTTTTCTGCCGCTAAAGCGGCGATAATTTTATCGCCTGTCTTGATAATTTGCCCCAGAATTAGATAGAGCAGAGCCTTTGCAGACATCTCCGCAGCACTCACGCCAATTACGTTTCAATTGGATTTCTAATTACACGTCAGGGGCGAGAGGGGCGGGACCTCCATAACTCCCTGCACGCGGTATCATTGACAAGGGCCGGCGGCTACTAATGCTGCGTGCTGCTCCCGCTCACAGGATTACAGACGCAAAGCGTGGAATCGGCATTTTTTCGCTTAATTGCGGTGTATGTAGGTCAGGCCTAAAACATGAACTGTTGGCAAAGGGACGTCAATGTAGTCAGGGAAGGGCGCGCTGCCCTGTCAGTTCTAATAATTCGTAAACGAAGCTCGGCGTGCACAGTTTAGTGGAAACGTCCCGGTGGCGGATAGCCAGATACTGGCAAGCAGATAAAGAGTTATTAAAGCAAGCGACTGAGACTTCACTAATTAATGCTGCCAGTGGAGTGTCTGGATGGGAGCAGGCGTTGACTCTGAGATTTCAGAAGTAAATATCACTGGAAAGACAAGAAGAGACTTTAGAAGGCACAGAGTGCTTTGTGGAATGTGACCATTTTTTTAAATCACATTTCATGCATTTTGCAAAAACATTTTCTTATCAGTACTGTGTGCCCATATTCTATAGGAAGATCACGACATTATTGAAATAATTACTTTGAATAACCAGTTTAAAATGCCCTAACTGTGGGCTTTTTTTTACGTGACTGCAGTGTCTAAAGCGCACATTTTTAACTGGGGATTTCTTTGAGTTAGCGCTGGGTCAGAGCGGCTGCACAGCTCAGGAGAAGTGAGCAGTGATTGCGTCTCTATTTCCGAGCTGTGCTGTCTGCAGCTCATGCACTAAAATTTCATGTTCAATGTATGCACTTTAGACAGTGCAAACACATAAAAGCAGATGCAGCTGTACCATGCATGAGCACACATGTTTATGATATGGCCCCAATCTCCAACACTAGTCCTCGAGACAGATGTGTTCAGGGCCGGACTTGGAACCCAATGCAGCCCTGCCAGTTTTGATGGATCAGTCCCCTGCTACTTTTGTTATTGGAGGCCGATAAATCAGCACCCCTGCAAAACTGGCCACCAGTAACAAACACGGCCCCACGGTGCAAAATCGGCCCCTACCATTCCAGCCTCCAGGAGAAATGCCTGTAGCCCGCTACGACCACTGCGACCCTGGATGTGTTCAATCACGTCATCAGGTTTGAAGCTGTCAAAGGGCAGAAAAAGGCATCTGGACCCCAACTGTAGTAGTTGAAGTAATTTACCACTGGTTTTCTGAGGGCTGTCCTATCATGAATCTGAAAACTGGGCCAAGAACAAGCCTTGGTCTCAGGGTAGCTTGGTGAGCAGTCACAGGCTTTTCAGGGAGGCAGTGTGCGAGGGCACAAGCTCAAAACTCAACAATCAATCAACACACACTATATCTTCGATGTCCAGCCAAGTGCTTGCCTTTCTCGCACCTGTACTGAATACTGCACCATTCAATCCAGTAAGAAAGGGCAGTGATCCAGATGCTGATTCTCCTTAGAGAAGCTACGCCCAGTGATTCTCCCTTGAACTATCTCCCACTCGAGGGACTCTTGATAAGCTTGTTCCCGCAGCGATTACGGAAGAAGCATGGATCAGCCTCTAGGACAGATACTGGCTCCGACAAGGCAAAAGGATTTCACATGTTCTTACCCCTGGTGGTGTCGTTGGCAGGGAGTTACTGAGTCTCTCACGCTCGACTCCTGTGAATCTAATATCTTAGTTCCCTTCCCCCTCCAGGGGAAGAGGCCCACTGTAGTTAGAGGGAGTCTTCAGAAGCCAATCAGGAGGCAGGGCGTGGCCTGTTTCTCTTCTCACATAGCCGTTCAGGTTCAGTCCAAAATCAATTAGTCATCCTGGTGGTTCTGTGCTGGTCTGAACCCAGCTGCTGCAGCCCCGTCTGCAGTGGCGGTGCGTCCATTGGGGCGCAGGGGCATTGCCCCACTATGCACGCGGTGCGTGCTTGCAGTAATGAATTTGAATTAGTAGCTTCAAATCATGAAATCAATACTAGTAGCGTAGCGGCCGGGAGTCGGGGACATGAAGGGGGTGGGTCCGGGGTGCGAGCGCTAAGGTTGAGTGACAGTTTCACCCACTGACTGACTGCTCGCAATTTGCGCATGCTCGAGTTTGGCTGATGGCCAGCACGAGCATGCGCATTCGCCGCACTGTCTGTCAGCCAGCTAGCCACTAGTTGTACTGAGAGGGAGGGGGCCGAGAGGCCGAGGGTTGCTTCATGCAGCAGCCCCCGTCTCTCGGTATGGGTGAGCCCTATCCATGCTCTTTAGCCAATCCAGGGCAGGCGCTGCTAATGCAGCGTCTCTGGATTGGCTGAGAGCCTGAGACAGTCTCAGACACCGCGCGGCAGCCTACAAAAAAAGAAGCATTGGGTGCCGCGCAATTATGGCCAATCACTGTGGCTTATGTCTGAACAGTGATTGGCCATGAGGTGCGCAGCGCACTCTGCAGTCCATCGCGTCATCACGCACGGTGCCACTGCCATACACACCTCGTGGCGGCGGTGGCTACAGTGTACTGTACATACAGTGTGTCAGTGTCACTAACTCTCCCGGACCCGTCGTGTCGACTCGTGTGGTGACTGACGTGACTCATCTGACTTAGTTTCAGACTGAGTGACTTCTGTGTCGTTCGTTGTCCACAGCAATTGTTGTTGTCCCTGACTCCCGTGACTACGTCTACGGTTGTCCATTGGTGAGTACAGGCCCTGAAACATCTCGCTGCCCTGTCGCAAAATGTCACCACATCATTCATCAGAGGAACAAATCTATCTTTAATATTCATCTGTTTTTCTTTCATATTGTAAACTCAACTGCAAATAGTAAATAGATTTATTTCCCGGTTACGACCCCTAGCGAGGCACTGCCACTGAAGAGCCTTTTTGGGGTGTAGCACCCCCTACTCTGGAACCCGCCATTAGTGGTTAAAAGGTTCACGCATTTTTTTCTAGTGCATTGATTAGTTGTGTACTTGTGTTATGTTTGTGCTCTTGTGTGTTTAGTAGCGTTTCGAATAGGCATCGAATGATAGGAGTGGCTTCTAGAAGGAGGCAGTAAGATTGTATTTGCAAATGCAAGTAGTACAGGAGTCGGCCTAACGACTAGGGCGGTGGACCTCGAATCTGGAGAACCGGGTTCGAGTCTCGGCATTCGGCAATGACGCTGAACCTCCCCGTGCCGAACAAAAATGAATGTGTCCTCATGTAACACAACTGGTGCTACGTAAAGCGCTCTGATACCCGATTCGGGTCAAGTTTGCGCTATAGTATATATAAAACTCAATTTAAAAAAAGTAGTGGTCATGTGTAATCAGAGTGCACTGTGTTGTCGATAAACACTCACGCCACACAGCATGAGTCCTGTTTAGAAATGATGGTGCTTGAAGCGTGCCTCCTGCCTAATGAAGTGATTTCTTACAGGAAGCCATAAAAATGCGGTGCAGGGAAATTATTAAACTCTTTTTTTTTTAAATTGGAAAAACTATTACGTAGAGTGGAGGCAACCATCATCTTCCAGATTAAAGAAGGCACCCAAAATAAGACGAAGCTGGGGCGATACACCCTGCCCCCCGCCAAACTCCATAACACCCCTAAGCAAAGCCCACGCCCGTTTGCTTTCATAATAACAACTTTTGTTTACTAAATAATGGCACACCCAAAAAAAATAGAAATTCCACATTAACGTATGCATTTATTCATTTATAACTCCAAGATTTTCAAGTACTTGCCAACAGGCTGGGCTGTGACTACAGCAAATGTACCATAGATGTTTTTTAAGGATTTGTCAGTTTTTTAAGTTGTGTCTTTTAGATTTAGAGGGAGTTTGTCCTATCCGTTGGAACTCAGAAAGCTTCTGCAGTTTTCTCCATTAACATCCCTGTTGATTTCAAGAACTTTGTGGGTTGAAAAACATTTTTAAGGTATAATGCTCATGTTTTTGTAGCTGCTGTTTCAAATATAGATGCACGTCCACCACGTTAAAGCCACTTGGCTTTTCTTCCTTTAGTCTGTTCAGTTCTCTGCTCTAAATCCCACATCAACGTACTCTGTAACTCAAAGAAAGAAATTGTCAAGTACCAGGAAGAAGCTTAACACATCCATCACATTTAATAACCCGCAGACAACACATTAAAAAGTACTATGAGCGAATGAACCCTGTGACCACTGACTTAATATGTCCTCATTATCACAAATAGTCACACAGGTTTGCACTCTCAGGGGGATATTCACAATCTATCGTCAAGTTAATGGCACATTATCGCAGCCAAAGTTGCGATAAACTTATCTCCCCAATCACAAGCTGGTGTTAATAGCCCACAGCACCAGTTTACCCGCAATAGCAGCCACAAAAAAAATCACCACAGATGACCTCTGTAACTATCGCTAATGAGCACGGGCGGCTGACTCACAAAAATCCTTTAGGGCTGTAATGACATTACCAGCGCGGGAGGAATTGAATTGTCCGCTTGGTCCTGGTAGACGTATGAGGCACAACGTTCAATGCTTCTACCCGGGCCGTCCATGGTGAGTATAGGCCCTGCCTGTCGCTCATCTTTCTGTGCTATGCAAAGGACTACGCTGTCCTCTAATACAAGATTCATACAAGCTGTTAAAAAAACAAACAAATATAAAAAGAAAAATAACATTTCCATATTTCTTAGTAATTCACACTGGTTTTGCAAGTTTCTTGCTGCCAAGTGAAAAAGTAAGGCCGCAAGCCTGCGGAAATGTCTGTGCTTGCCAGATCGTATTGGCTGTCGGTGTTACAGGTTTTCGGTTTCATTTTCTGTACTGTGTGTTCAAAGAGATTTTTTCAAGTAGGACATGCATTTAAAGAGCCGCACCAAAGCCGCCTTCACTCCCTCTGGTGCGCTGTGGTCAGCGTGCCTGCCTTCTAGTGATGTCCCAAGGAAATGGAACAGCCCAGCTCCTGATGACATTCAAGGTAGAAAGAGGCAGTCACCGGGGGCTGGCATCAATGACACACAACAACATGGCTTCAGCCGCTTCTGCTCATGCTCCGCTAGTCCCAAGCTAGAAGTCTGCATTTAGACACAGTTCGACAGAACGTGGCGATAACACGGATCAAGATTTGTTTTTAATTAGTCATAAGGGTACAAGGTATTTGCTTGAACCTTTGTCTGTCCTTTCTCACCATAGTACAACAAGCTGCGCTTCACATAATTTTGAAATCGTTTCTCGCTTTTATGAGTCTTGGGAATGCGAAAGTCAGTTTGAAGCATACTTTCCATGTGACACGTGTTCTTTGCTACTTTTTGTGCATGCAGACATTATGAGTGTTGGCGGTGCACGAAAATATTACATTCCTATATCACGCGCACTGCAAACTTAACCATTCTCATGCTTAATTTGAGCCGGTGGTTGCCTCTGGCAGCACCGGCATTTAATTCGCAATGACGGCAATTTATGTCAGTGCACCACAGGCTGACGCTTTTTGTCTAATTTTAGGATGAGCACAGCAACAGAGTCTTTAATATTTCAATATACAATTAAAAATGAATAATACCTGCTCCCCAAGCCATTCTTATGGTTTTGGGTGGCTTGGAATCAGTGATTAATATAAGCCGGTGATTTACGACACTTACAACAGTCTCTGAGACGGTAGAACAACAGTTATTTATTAATACAATGCACATTAAAAACAAACACCGAATACCTGAGCCATTTTTATAGCTTTAGGGCCCGGAATATTAGGAATGATCAAACTTGTAGGAGTGTAATGGTTAGCAGTTGTGTAGGTAGTGTTGGTGGCTCGCTGACAGGGAAATGGGTGGTGCAAGCTGCAGAGGCCTCCTGACGAGGGCCCCTCGCACTTATCTTCTTTTTCCCTTACAAATTAAGGAATTTTGGCATTTGTAGGAGTGTGATTGCTAGTAGTTGTGTTGGTACTGGCTTGCAGGGGAAATAGGTGGCGAAAGATGCAGTGGCCCCTAAGAAGGGACATGGCACTTACATTTTTACAATGTAAGCACTGCCCAAGGCTTGTGTCACATGCAGCTCATCAAAGATACATGTTTTGTGCAACATGAAGGGTAAATCTTGTATGCAAATCTGCGAGGGTAAATCTTTTGTTGATACGGTGGCGAGGTGGGAGAACACTCATGGAGCGCAATTAATTAATGATAACTGTATTGTTAACAGGATGGAATGAATAAAGCTTGATTTAGATCGTATCAGAGATTTTCTGTGTGATCCATTGCATTTTATTAACCATTTAGTGAATTTTTCTGGAAGTAAAATGAGAATCACCACATATCCATAGCTTTAAACCTCTAAAATTGTGTCATGTGTTGAAGGGGAAGCTCTACCCAGGCATTCATGATTACAGCAAGCAACCCTATCATTTTAGTCAGGTTCCCTGGGTTAGTCCATCTCAGATGGTACATCATATCCTGCTCTTTGGCTTTCCTTTCATAAACCTTACCTGAATAAATTCAAGGTAAGTGAATGAAGACTTTAACCCACAGAATGTGCTAGATTCTAAAAACAATTATGAGAGATTGACACTAGCCTACTTCCCAGAGCATCCTTACAGCGTTAGAGCTAGCTGAGAGTACAGTGATGTTTCAAAAATAAATTGTTCTATTTTTATTTTCAGCACCTTCTAAAGCTTGACAACCATTACCAAATTTTTGGTCAATTTTCCGGCGAAGAAAGAGACCTCCTTTGCTGCTCTTTCACCCCGGCTACGACCCAGCAAACACCAGAGTTAAAGGTAAGGAAACTGATGCTATTTTTTTTTTAGATTGGAGTTACGGCTATGTGTGTGGTCACTGTACATGGTGGTTGGGGTAGGCGCACATTCTGAACATTGTACCCTCAGTGGATGGAATTTACTAATAGCCTTAGCCCTGTGATTCGGGCAATAACAGTTGTTAACAGCACTATCTATCCCTTGCCTTGTTCAAGGCCCTCAAGCAGTGTCTGTTTCAGTGCCTTCAGCAACCACTATGGCACACAGAGGCAGCAGGCAATAAGGCTGTATTTTTAGCAGTCATGTTGTGCAAAGGGGAGCTGTTGGAGATTTATTGCGATACTGCACAAGATATATGTATTTATACTGAAATTTGATATTATTGCACCGCACCTTATATGTTGTACTTTGATTATTGACAGGTTTCTTTAATATATATTGGTAAGGCCAGCATCGGCATCATGAATACAGTACAAGAGCTGATTACAAGGTCATTCCAGGCACAGCCACTTGAAGAGAAACTACATTTAAAGCAATTAGGACCTCATCGGCCTGACATAAAACTACAGCAAACTTCCCAGGACAGAGGAAAAATGTCCACACGTACATTCTCAAATGCCTGGTACACAAAAGCTGATTGGCTTACAGGGTGCCCTTTAAAAAATTCTCTGTTCTGCTTCCTCTGCTTGCTGTTTGGTGGTGAGTTTTCTTGGACAAATCAAGGAGTAACAGACTTGAAGCATTTGTCTGAAAAAATAAAGAAGCAAGCACACACAAGAAAGCATATGGAAAACCTGACGAGACTGGGAATGTTGGGGGAAGATGCACCGACTGAGCAGCAGATAAGTGATGCATACCGCAAAGCAATAGAGAAACACAATGAAGCAGTTGATAGGAACAGACAGATTCTATCCAAAATAATTGATTGCATTCGTTTCTGTGGTGCTTTAGAACTGGCATTGCGAGGCCATGATGAATCAGAGGGTTCCCCAAATCCTGGAATATTCAAAGGCCTTGTGGATTTAATAGCAAGCATAGACAAGGATATGGAAGCACATTTAGCAAGTGCTACAGTCTTTAAGGGCACCTCTAAAACAATACAAAATGAGCTCCTTGAGTGTATACTCGAAATTATGAGAAGCCATATTGTGCAAGAATTGCAAAACACAGACTTTGTGGCTATTCAGGCTAATGACACCACTGATGTGGCCACTAAAACACAGTCCGTATTAGCGTTTCGGTACATTGACAATGACAGAAAAGTTGTGGAGAGGTTCTATGGTTTCACATATTTAAGAGACTCTAGTGCAGAAACCATTACTGCAGCTATACTGCGTCAACTGAGCTTAATGTTTCCAGAGCTGCCTAAAAAAAAAACAACATATCGCGCAAAGCTATGATGGTGCGTCCGTAATGAGTGAAAGCCTTAGTGGAGTTCAGAAGAGAATTCGAGATGTGTACCCTAATGCTCATTATGTGCACTGTGACGCTCACCAACTTAATCTTATTATGCAACAGGCAGTATCAAGGATCACCAAGACACAAATTTTCTTTCAGGATATAGGACAGGCTCGTCTCAGTGAAAAGATTGATCTCCAGATCCAGCATTCTTCTCACGTTCCCCCAAAAGAACAGAAGCACTTCATGAGATTGTGGACAAAAGCGTTCCAAGGGGATCCTCAACTCGTTGGAACTTTAACATCCGTACAGTCAACCTAATCTATGAACATAGAGAGGACCTTGAGAAATGTTTTGCCGCCATAGAAGACAATGATGAGTTTGATTACAAAAGTCAGACTGAAGCCCGTGGCTTTGCTAGAACACTACAAGACAGAGAGTTTCAGTTCTTACTGTTTTCATTTCATGATATAATGGTAGCTGTCGACCTGTTATACAATCAGTTACAAGCACGAGAGATAGATACTGTCAAAGTGCAAGTATATACTACTATGTTTGTACAAAGCATAAGCAAAGTGAGAGATGGGGTTGACAATTTAGACAGCAAACTGCCAGAGCAATCTACTTTCTCAAACCGCAGGACAAACATCACCACTCTGGTCCGAATTGCAAAGGAGATATGTGACATTGTAATTGTGCAGGCAAAAGAACGTTTTTCTTTCACAAAACATTTGGTGAGTGCCACATTATTGCAAAGTCAACAGTTTGCCAAATATGATGAATCCTTCCCGGAGCGTGCTCTGAATGAGGCTGTGGAAGCTTATCCTATGTTCAAAAAAGAAGAGCTGAGAACTGAGTTGACTGTACTGTACGCAATGCCTGTGTACCGGAAGGCCACAAGTGCCTTGTCTTTGCTGGCTTTAATACATAAACTTAATATGGAAAAGTCACTTACAGAGACACCTCCTTTCAGCTCACTAAGGCCAATAGCTATGTGTGGTGAAACATAAAAGACATTGTACCCCAGTAAATTCACTTGGAACTGTTTATTAACTTATTTGAGATATTCGTTTAGTACAGACTTTGTCACTGGAGCAATGCGGCACTTCACAAGAAACCAAATAACTATCTGAGGGAACTTCAATTTCCATTATAAGCGAGGAGCTGTTTTAAAGTTGGGTGACAATGAAAACACCTCTTATTTCTGGGGAAACTGCTAGATCCAAAGGAGAAGTCATAGGTACATTTCTCCCACTATTAGAGAGTATGATGGGGAAAATGGCCTCTTTAGATTCTCCCCTGGTCCAACTCTAAATCAGACTGTTAAATCACGTTAAACTGTAAGGAACTATTTTACAGACTAATGTAGAAATAAGTAGTAACTGGAAACCATTCGTTTTATGGGGAAGTGCACAATGCAGAGAAGTAAATTCCTTCATGAGATACATGGTATTTTTGAGGAGTTTTCTTTGGGATATTTTCGTCTGGATTGAGTGCTTCCTCTGGAAATCAGTGGGGTTTTCAGTTACCTCCAACTCTAAATCAAGCCCTAATGTTCAGTGGTTTTTGAAGATTCTTCAATTTCTGGAGGAAGTGCTCAATCCTGTGATGAAGCTCTCAGTGGGATATCCTCATCCATAAAGATAGCATGGAGGAGTAAATTCCACTGGTTGAGTTTCTTCTGGACTTAGCTCTTCAATGAGAAACCAAAGGAGTTTCCATTAATGCGCAAATCTAAATCAGGTCCTGTGTTCCATTAAATATTATTTTGCTCAAGTTAAAAACAAGCACAGGCAAATGAAATAGGTCCCAGCTCCAAACTGAAAGGTTTTATCTTTTGCCAATGCTTTTTTATTCTCATTCACACGCAAATCATATTTCATGATGGATGTGCACACATGCAGACTCATAGCCAGAAATTTAGCAGTGGGTATTCTGTTCCCCCATTACTAGTTAGCTGCCAATGGTAAACATGCTTTGTGAAGCAGGCAAACATGTATGATGTTATGCATGCATAGTAATGCAGGGCAAACATTTTTAATTCACAGTTCTAACACCACAAACAGCTATTTCATAATGTTAAATAAAAAATAAAAAAATAATTAAATATAAAACACACACAAAAAAAGAAAACAAGCAGCCCAGTAGTGCTTTGCAACTGACAGGTCCTCGAGATCAAGGAAACACATGCACTCCCATGGAATGCTCAGTGCAAAATAAAAAAAAAACACTCATCCTGTCAGCAGAGGAAAGAAACAACTCATGCAATCAGGAAAATGCGAGACCAAAATACACACGAGTGGGGAAAACACAAGAATAGGGTGAAAAGTAATCTAATCAAAAGAAGACACCTAAGATTGTAAAGCTACCTATTCTTGAGCAAGGGACTGCACAGAGTCCACTCTAAGCATATGTTATGTACCAGGAGCCATACGTTTGTCGAAGGACTGCTAAAGCTGTTGGCAGCCTAGACCCAAAAATGCAGTATGCCTAGTGCCATGTCAGCTCTGAGACAAGTTATTAATCGAAGAACATTAATTGCGTTTTTACAGGAACACTATGGCACAGAGCAGACAGCCTTTACTTAGAAGTAATATAGTCTATAAAAATAGAGCACATTGTAATACAGTAAATGAGTTAAAAAGACAGAAGTCCAATGAGTATAACTGGTATTATGAGTTTTTTTAAGTTTAAAGTTCCTATTAGCACCACAAAGCATTGAGCGCTTAACTGTGGTCATCTAGTTACGCTTGACAGGGTTTAAGGCCGACCACGATGGAGAACAGGTTGCATACAAGGACAGGCTCGTCTCAGTGAAAAGATTGATCTCCAGATCCAGCATTCTTCTCACGTTCCCCCAAAAGAACAGAAGCACTTCATGAGATTGTGGACAAAAGCGTTCAAAGGGGATCCTCAACTCGTTGGAACTTTAACATCCGTACAGTCAACCTAATCTATGAACATAGAGAGGACCTTGAGAAATGTTTTGGCGCCATAGAAGACAATGATGAGTTTGATTACAAAAGTCAGACTGAAGCCCGTGGCTTTGCTAGAACACTACAAGACAGAGAGTTTCAGTTCTTACTGTTTTTATTTCATGATATAATGGTAGCTGTCGACCTGTTATACAATCAGTTACAAGCACGAGAGATAGATACTGTCAAAGTGCAAGTATATACTACTATGTTTGTACAAAGCATAAGCAAAGTGAGAGATGGGGTTGACAATTTAGACAGCAAACTGCCAGAGCAATCTACTTTCTCAAACCGCAGGACAAACATCACCACTCTGGTCCGAATTGCAAAGGAGATATGTGACATTGTAATTGTGCAGGCAAAAGAACGTTTTTCTTTCACAAAACATTTGGTGAGTGCCACATTATTGCAAAGTCAACAGTTTGCCAAATATGATGAATCCTTCCCGGAGCGTGCTCTGAATGAGGCTGTGGAAGCTTATCCTATGTTCAAAAAAGAAGAGCTGAGAACTGAGTTGACTGTACTGTACGCAATGCCTGTGTACGGAAGGCCACAAGTGCCTTGTCTTTGCTGGCTTTAATACATAAACTTAATATGGAAAAGTCACTTACAGAGACAGTGGCTTTACTTAAAATTGTCATAACCACTCCTATGACAACAGTCGAGTCAAAACGATGTTTTTCAGCCTTAAAGAGGATTAAGATATTCCTGAGAAACACCATGCTTGAGGAAAGACTCAATGCTTTGGCAATGCTCTCTGTAGAGAGCAAGCTAGTTCAGAAAATCTCGGACTTTAACATTAAAGTTATTGAAAAGTTTGCTGCTCTTAAAGAGAGACGTACTGATTTTATTTACAAAAAGTAAACAATGTTGAATGCTTCTACTTTGCAACCAGTTTAGTTGTTTGTTAAATAAAAAACATCTGTGAGTGAAGTACTCAGAAATGCATTGTATCTCGAAGTCTATTATGAAGCTCTGTGGTTATACTGAATAAGCAGCTACCTATGTTATATGACATCTCTTTATTAATGTTATAACTGCACTTTCACAATTGCTTTATTAACCTTCCTGCTTTCTCAAATTTGCTTGAAAATGCACCATTTTTCTTCTCTTTTTTCAAAATTTTCTCAGGGGGAGAGCCCCTCCGAACCCCCCTTATGGTGGTTCGGGCTCGCTCGCTCTCAACGGTGCAGTATACCAATCATTTTACGCCCACCACTTTCAAATGTCACAAGCCGCCCCTGCCCGTCTGGCCTGTGAAATTGATGCTGCTCTGCTTGGGCTGTTTCCTTATGCTCAAGCAGGTGCAGATCCTCACCATGCCAATATGATTGCCAGGGCAGTAGCAGCTCCAACCTGTCAAGATACATTCACAAAGGTAGTTGCAAACCTGACTGGACCGAGACAATCACCAAGACAGTTACAGCCCCACCTGGACTTTTGCGTGCAGATAAGCTTTTCATAGTTCCTTCCGGAAACCTTATGAGATACCGAGAGATCCTCTGCAGCTTTCTTTGAATGGCCCTCCATCCAGGGACATGCTGGGCTTCTTCTTATTTATAATCACTCCTTCTGCAGGGCTAGACAGACTCGTTCCTTGTCTGAGCAGGTAGCCAGGCTCACACCAGCATCCGAAAATTCAGATTTCAGTTGATGTCTCCTCACCTTGGGAGTCTGGCTGTCAAGCAGTCACCAGCTCTGGTCTCACAGCAACTCTTCTGAGCATTTCCTATCCTTGTCGTGAATGACTGGGAACTGGAATAGAGCAGTGTGGTTTGGATCCCACTTTTATAGATATTTTCTAGACAAGAGATGTTCATCTCCAATCTCAACCTTCAGAACTGGTATGGGGTGGTTCACTTATCAAGTGTCCTTCACAAGTTTCTTTCTAGACACATCAATTATGTAGAGTGATGCTTCTCACAGCAAGTAGAACTGTGATTGTCTTCAAACTGGAGGACCCATTACACATTGAAGTGTGTTTTTTCCCTACTACTGTACATATGTTTCACACCAACTACACACTAACAGGTACTCGACATACACTTAAGATCAGAGCAATGTTCTAGACATTCACATAAGAGTAGAACTTTACACAAGAGGGGCATGTAGGCCACAATTTCAGTTACAGAATAACAAATTTGATAAACCGCCTGATCACACTACCAGTCATACAACAAGGTATGCTGCCACCACCAGTTGACCAAAATTAAAGTCCAGATAATAGATACACACACAGTCCCGACTCTCGGGTCTGGGGAAGACACCTATATACTATGAAGGGGATATTTGAGTCCCAAATAAAGCATAACAGTCAGTTTTTGAAAAAAACATTGTTGCAGCCTACAACCATACACAACATCCCATTCATGTTCAGTCAACAAACATACAGCATCAGCAAAATACCACAACAATTGACTCAGCCATTTGGCATGTTTTGAATTGAACTTTCTATATTTCAGGTCATATAATGGGACATCTTTCTGAGTCTTGCGGTAAACCCAATTTAAGTGCAAAGAAGAGTTTGCACCCAGATCAGGATTCCAAGTTTGGTGATAACAATCACATTACATGCATTTGCCCCACACAGTTTTTGCCTGGTAAAACTTGGCAGAATTTTCGCACGGAAAGATCACATCAATCTCAGTTCTGCAACTCAAATCGGGAGATTGCATGATGTATTACTCAGTTATCTCCCATTCACCATTATACAGTAATACTGCACCAGACAAATTCTGGGCCACACAGTACAGTATCACTTTTTACCAGGTACTGCTTTAGTACAGTTAATAGCCATGTGTCCATAATAAATACCTTGGAACAATGGAAATAAAAAAACATATGTTTTATTATATTAAATACACTATTGGTAAAATGTCAGAAACCTTTTTTTAGATGCACCCAACTTTACACCTCCTTTCAGCTCACTAAGGCCAATAGCTATGTGTGGTGAAACATAAAAGACATTGTACCCCAGTAAATTCACTTGGAACTGTTTATTAACTTATTTGAGATATTCGTTTAGTACAGACTTTGTCACTGGAGCAATGCGGCACTTCACAAGAAACCAAATAACTATCTGAGGGAACTTCAATTTCCATTATAAGCGAGGAGCTGTTTTAAAGTTGGGTGACAATGAAAACACCTCTTATTTCTGGGGAAACTGCTAGATCCAAAGGAGAAGTCATAGGTACATTTCTCCCACTATTAGAGAGTATGATGGGGAAAATGGCCTCTTTAGATTCTCCCCTGGTCCAACTCTAAATCAGACTGTTAAATCACGTTAAACTGTAAGGAACTATTTTACAGACTAATGTAGAAATAAGTAGTAACTGGAAACCATTCATTTTATGGGGAAGTGCACAATGCAGAGAAGTAAATTCCTTCATGAGATACATGGTATTTTTGAGGAGTTTTCTTTGGGATATTTTCGTCTGGATTGAGTGCTTCCTCTGGAAATCAGTGGGGTTTTCAGTTACCTCCAACTCTAAATCAAGCCCTAATGTTCAGTGGTTTTTGAAGATTCTTCAATTTCTGGAGGAAGTGCTCAATCCTGTGATGAAGCTCTCAGTGGGATATCCTCATCCATAAAGATAGCATGGAGGAGTAAATTCCACTGGTTGAGTTTCTTCTGGACTTAGCTCTTCAATGAGAAACCAAAGGAGTTTCCATTAATGCTCAAATCTAAATCAGGTCCTGTGTTCCATTAAATATTATTTTGCTCAAGTTAAAAACAAGCACAGGCAAATGAAATAGGTCCCAGCTCCAAACTGAAAGGTTTTATCTTTTGCCAATGCTTTTTTATTCTCATTCACACGCAAATCATATTTCATGATGGATGTGCACACATGCAGACTCATAGCCAGAAATTTAGCAGTGGGTATTCTGTTCCCCCATTACTAGTTAGCTGCCAATGGTAAACATGCTTTGTGAAGCAGGCAAACATGTATGATGTTATGCATGCATAGTAATGCAGGGCAAACATTTTTAATTCACAGTTCTAACACCACAAACAGCTATTTCATAATGTTAAATAAAAAATAAAAAAATAATTAAATATAAAACACACACAAAAAAAGAAAACAAGCAGCCCAGTAGTGCTTTGCAACTGACAGGTCCTCGAGATCAAGGAAACACATGCACTCCCATGGAATGCTCAGTGCAAAATAAAAAAAAAACACTCATCCTGTCAGCACAGGAAAGAAACAACTCATGCAATCAGGAAAATGCGAGACCAAAATACACACGAGTGGGGAAAACACAAGAATAGGGTGAAAAGTAATCTAATCAAAAGAAGACACCTAAGATTGTAAAGCTACCTATTCTTGAGCAAGGGACTGCACAGAGTCCACTCTAAGCATATGTTATGTACCAGGAGCCATACGTTTGTCGAAGGACTGCTAAAGCTGTTGGCAGCCTAGACCCAAAAATGCAGTAAGCCTAGTGCCATGTCAGCTCTGAGACAAGTTATTAATCGAAGAACATTAATTGCGTTTTTACAGGAACACTATGGCACAGAGCAGACAGCCTTTACTTAGAAGTAATATAGTCTATAAAAATAGAGCACATTGTAATACAGAAAATGAGTTAAAAAGACAGAAGTCCAATGAGTATAACTGGTATTATGAGTTTTTTTAAGTTTAAAGTTCCTATTAGCACCACAAAGCATTGAGCGCTTAACTGTGGTCATCTAGTTACGCTTGACAGGGTTTAAGGCCGACCACGATGGAGAACAGGTTGCATACAAGGACAGGCTCGTCTCAGTGAAAAGATTGATCTCCAGACGTAGGCCCAGAATTACTATGATTATGAGTCAAGGTTGTGTCACTTTCATGGACCGGCCCAACGCAAAATCATTTTTGGCTTTTACGAAGTCGTGCAAGACCTCTTTGCATGGTTTAGTAAATACAAAGTAATGCAAGACAGCACATTTCCATGCATTCACCCATGTATTTTGACGTATACTCAGACCTCAGTTTGTGCCAAAATGGTGCGTCTACCTGACAGAGGCAAAAATCAGGAGAAATATCTTGATTTCTCTTTGTTACTTGCTCTTTCCATGTGCGTTGCATACTGAAGCATGCATAGAAAAAAGAAAATGCTTCCAAGGTTTGTTTTTTATGTAGAAAAGACACCCTACTGCACAAATACAATCCTGCCCATAATAAAGGTACCCTTGTGCCATGGTGAAAAGATGCCTGTGTTGTCACTAGGCAGTCTGAAGTGCACCAGCACAAGGAGAGCCACACCTTAGTAGATATTGTTCTTTTCCGCTCCCTGCCTTTGATTCAACGTAGCACAGCAACCGTACTTTCTGCCTGCATTGTGTGAACTTTAAATAAATATGCCCTTTAGTCTCTGTAATGGAAGTCAAAAATGCTCAGCAGGGCAAGGCAACAGGCTGTGGCCCAAGAGGGGGCCACATATTTATGTACCTGCTGGACAAATTCTCGGTGAAGCTGTTGACTTTTGGAAGGGAGAACTCCGAGTGTGAGAAATTTGAATTTCATGCCTAATGAAGGTTCCTTGCCAGGTGGATACTTTTTGCACCTTTGCCTAGTGAAAATGTCCACCTTTGAACTTAGCCCTTTTTTGGAGGTCAGGTTCTTCCAGTGGGGCAAGACTGCAGGCCGTAGGCTGTAGCCAAAGAAGGCCGAACGAAGTAGGATGGCATCTCTGCAAGGTTATGCAGAATTGAATGTGTTGCTGCAGAGAAGAGCTGTTAGAAATGGGGGTCTCTAGTTGGCAGAGGTAGGTACCTTTGTCCAAATAGGTACCCTTGATTCTAGTCAGGGTAAGGGGAATACACTTCTAAAATATCCCCTTGGTAGCTTGACACCAGCAAAAAGGCTTATCTCAGAGGCAGTGTATAAAGCATTTGTGAACACAGAGAGTAATATGGTAAAAACACTACAAATGTACACCACACCAGTTTAGAAAAATAAGTAATCTTTATCTAAACCAAGCAAGACCCAAACGACAAAACTCCACAAAACAGTTAAAGGATATGACTTTCAGATGGTAGAAATAGTTCAGTACAAAGCAAATTGCAGATGTGACACTTTTCACGCAAAGTACCTTGGATGCGTCACGCAAACAAACAAAACGGACCGCAGCGAAGGTGGTGGCTTGGATCCTCACACTCAGGGAAAGTTATGCATCGGTTCCTTGCTCCGGGGGAGGTGATGCGTTGGTTCCTTACTGCTGCACAGGGGAGGTGATGCGTCCGTTCCTTACCGGAGAGAAGGTGGTAAGTCGGTTTCTTATTGCGTGGGGAGGTAACGTGACAGTTTCTTACTGCGTCCCCCAATGATGCGAAAGACTTGGTGCCTCGATGCGATGCGACGATTTGGAACGATGCGTAGATTCTTGCAGCCGCACAGCAGACCTTGCGTCGAAATCGGTGCAGTGATCTTGGACTTTGGAGATCGATGCACTCGATGCGCCGATTTCTTAGGCCATGGCAGGCGCTGCAATGGTTTCTTCGGCAATGCATTGGAAACAGGTACAGATGCGTCATGCTTCTCTGTGCTGTGTTGAATTTCCAGCTCCCAGAGGAAAACAATCTCTAGAGGTCCAAAACAACAGCAGGCACCTCTTTCCATATCAGAACTCCAAACAAGGAAGTTCAGAGGAGCTGGTGGTGAAGTCTTTGTGTCCCTGAGACTTCAGAACGGGAGTCAAGCTCAGTTTCAAGCCCTTGGAGACCTTCCTCAAGCAGGGGACACAGCAAACAGCAAAGTCCTTTCTCCTTTCCTTGGCAGCAAGAAGCCACTGCAGGCAAACACCATACAGCAAACAGCACAGGGGCACTCCTCCTCCTCAGCTGCTCCACCTCTTCTCCTCTTGATTCCCAGAAGTGATCTAAAGTTCTGGGGCATGGGCCAAAATAGTTATACTACAACATTCTTTATTCTCTGGTTCCAGAGAAGCCCTGTGCTCAGTCAAAACCAATTCTGTCCTCTCTGGTGCAGCTTCCTGGCAGGAGGTGAAGACAGCAATGAGGATGGCAGACCAGGCCCATTCACATGAAAGGAAATCTCCTCCCCCTATTCAGCCCAGCCCTGACTCATCAGACTCTCCGGAGCCACTGCACCTCCCCAGCCCCTGACACTTCAAACCCAGCAGAGGCTTTCGATGGCTAAGCAAGAAAATACATACTTTCTACAAGTGGTATTTTCAAACACAGAATGTAAAAATCACCCTCACTAAAAGATGCCTTTTAACATTCTGAGTTCAGGCATGCAAAACTTTATTTTCCTACCTTGTTCCCAGGGGTAGTTAGGCTTATAAGATGTTATAAGCAAACTCCCCATTCAATCCATTGGGAACAGGTAGCCTTGCAATAGTGAAAAACTAAATTGGCAGTATTTCACTGTCAGGACATACCACTCACACCAGTGCATGTCCTACCTTTCACATACACTGCACCCTGCCCACAGGGGTACCTTGGGCCTACCTTAGGGGTGACTAACATGTAAGAAAAGGGACAGTTAGGGCATGGCAAGTGGGTCCATTTGCCAAGTCGACATGGCAGTACTAGACGGCCCGCAGGCACTGAAATGGCAGGCCTGAGTTACCTTTACAGGCTGCTTATGTGGGTGGCACAATCAGTGCTGCAAGCCCACTAGCAGCATTTGATTTTCAGGTCCTGGGCACACACAGTGCACTGTACTAGGGACTGACTAGTAAATCAAATATGCCTATCATGGAGTCAACAATACATAAACACAATTATTAGGGAGAGCATATGCACTTTAGCACTGATCAACAGTGGTAAAGTGCCTAGAGTCATAAAACCACCAACAGGTGAGAAAAAATATAGGAGTAAGGCAAAAAGTTCTGGGATGACCCTGCAAAAAGGACCATGTCCAAGAAGAGCGTAGCGGGAGCAACCTGACTCTTTGACCCAGAGATGATGCACCTTCATCGGATCAACTTGGCAGGTTGGTCCCTATCCCCCGTTGGTTCTAAAAGTAAAAAGTTAGCAAAGAGTCCCAGATTTCAGGAAACTGTAGGAGAAGTACACTTTGATACTAGCCAAAGATCCAGGACCTTGGGAACTTAGGGGTGAGGAATCACTGCAGCAGAGGCCAGCAGCAGAGCCTAGAGCAGGTCTGGGTGGAATTGTTTAGCTGGGAATGCAGAGAAAGGCCTCTTGTGGCTTGTTGTATCCCTGTAGCCCAAATAGTAGGTCAGCCTTACGGCTGTTGGGGCCAACTTCTTTCTCCTGGGTACATGAGCAGGAACAGGGCCAGTCTTCAAGGTATTTTTTAGGTCACAGACAACAGATTCAGTCCTCTTCTATTCCACAGGTCCAGAAGTGATCTGAGGATGCTACTATGAATGCCACATTTAAGTCCAGTGCCAGCCTGGGGCTGGGTAAAACTCCTGGCCACTCCCTAACCAAAGGGGTAAAAGTTCCCACGGGTGATCCTACTCATTTCTGCAGCACTTCCTATGTGTTTCAATATAATCAATCCCATAATGCTCGTCTTTGGCCAAAACCAACATGGCAGTAACTTTCTTCCCCTGTGCAGAGATCATGTGCCCATTCCTAGAGGTATGGCTAGGGGAATGAGCAACCCTTCTTTCAAACCAGTTCTGGAGCCAGCTCCTTTCTCATTGAGTTCGGTACCTTACTGGCTAGTTGGACAAATGAAAGGGGCAGGCCCTGTTGTTAGCTACATCTGCATGTAACAGGGTATGCCATTTGATGTTATTTACGTTTCCGGGCATAGCCCAAGTGGTCATCCTGTCAGACAAACAGAACACCTTCTCACATCCAAGATCTTTGTTTCATCTCCGGAAGCACATTTACATCTCATCAGGGTGCAATAGAGCTCCTGGATGACAGGTGGAAGTTCATGCAAATGGGCTTCTAGAGACTTAATAGAAGCAACAGGTAACTTTTTTAAAATACAAGTTTTTAAATATTTATAACAAATCCGACTTTGCCAATTGATTTGTCTTGTGATAAATATGTTAAACGGGCCAAACATAAATATTGTAGTTGCTTTTTAAGAGAAGATAGCCAATATTGCATCCCAATGCTGTCCTGTGGAACAACTACCCCTGCTGAAATAGGGATAGAGGGATTTTTGACTGTAAGGACATGTTTAACATTAAACCTTTACATGCCCCACTTTTAAATATCATGCACCCTAACGTATGGGCATGTAAGGCCAACTTAGGAGTGACTTATTAATATTTAAAAATAGTGTTTAGGCCAGTCAATAAGGCTTAGTTTTGCACATTGAATTTGTAGATTAAACCTGCACAGCCTGGCTACTGGTGGCAGGCCTACAGTCATGTTTGCATTACCACTATAGTGGATGGTATAAAGAGTGCTTCAGTCCATTTGTTATATTTAACTTACAGGCCCTAAGTACATTGTGGGTTTGTATATTAGAGACTTTTAAGTAAGTTAAATATGCCAATCAGGGGAATATTTATTCATCATGTTGAAAGGGGGAACACAGGCACTTTACCACAGAGTTCTACAGCCAGAAAAAAACAGCCAAGGTAAACCTCTGGGGTGGTACCACCATGCAAAGAATGGGAATCTCCAACAATATGGCATTATGTTAACAATCTCCGGTAAATATCCAGTATGTTGCTCTCAGTTGTTTGAGTGTTGAGTGCTGGATGAGCTTCAATCACCTTAAACTCAATGATGACAAGCCTGAGATTATTTTCCCTGTCAAAACATCAACACTGTGGGACCTTCCTTTTTCACGTCCATCACTGGGATTCCAAGCCCAACCCAGTAACCCCTGTCAAAAGTCTGGTTATTGGAATGGATTCTGCCTTGTTCATGGCAAATCAGACAATGGCTATTGTCAAATCCTTCTCCTTCCAGTGCACATGCTGAAATTCTTTCTGCATCTTTTTTAGGGGTAGACGGAGCTCTCTGAGTTCTACTACACGGAATTCAGCAGCATTATCTAGAAACTCCATGAGAATACGTGTAGTTCTGCCTGCGTCGGAGTGCCACCTGGTCATTACAAAACTAACAATATCAGCCCTGTGGAATGCTTTGAAGTTGAACCCTGTTCTATGTCACCTCTATGGAAAAGAAATATTGGCACTTCTACTGTGTATTGTGTCCTTTTTGGTGCCAGTAATTATGTGAAACATCCAGGAAAAAAAATGTTTCAAGCATTCTAGATGGATTTTGCATTTGCATTCTTTGGTATGAACACAATGATGGCGCAACAAATACATGTCGGCCCCTGCTGACCTTCCACTCATGTGGATGCACAGCGCCTCGATAAATTTAGCACCTCTGGTGGGGTGCTTTCAGTTATTCTCATTCACTGCCTCACTCTTTAGTGTACATTAAAAACATTTCTCTCTCAAACCATAGGTACTGCATAAAGCTGATGCTGAGTATTTTAAAAGTACATCGCTTCTACAAACTTGGTCTAACCAAGATAGCCTTGGAGTTATGGTTTCTGCACAGGAAATTTTAAGTCGTGTGCACCTGCATCCACCATATAATATCCTTCAGAAGGTAACTCCAGGGACAATCTGCAGTACTAATATCTATCAGTTACCAAAAAGAGATGAGCAAAACAATGTTTGTCCTTGCCATGTTTCCTCGAAAGAGGAGGCTTCTTTGCTTTTGTTACGTGTCACGTTGTTCAGTAACAAAGAGCCCCCTTTGTTATAGTTGGAGTTTTCGTGCAGAGGGGCATTTGGTGGGCGAGCCTGACTATAGATGAGGAGATGCCATGAGAGATTCATCCAGAAATATGTTGCCTCACACATTCCCTGTTTCATAATGCAGGTATAAACAAGTTACACGTCACTTAACCCAAACTGCTTTTGTAGTCCATACGACTTCACATAAAAAGCAACAGAGGAAACGATTACCGCCTATGGCTTTTGAACTGAGAAACCTATAGCCAGGTGGACTAGGAAATGCGGTATCCCCGCACAAACACCCCTTGTTGTTCCCGCCAATACCTAGCCTCGAGCGTGCACCACTGAGAGGGGGGCCGGTATGAGCCAACAATAGCTTCTCACCTAAAATGCGCAATGTTGATGCTCACATCTCAGTCCATGCTGACTCTGAGCAGGGTATGCACCAGATGAAACTCCACTATTGCAGGGGCTACCATGTTTCATTCAAGAGAGTCAGCTCAACAGTAAACACTAGCCTCCCAACAGCCAAGCTACCAGAAATGCATGCTGGAAGTACCAACGCCGGCTTCTCAAGTGCAGAATACTGAGAATTGTAGTCTTGCAGCAGTAACAGCATCTTTTGTGGTTGACAATGTGCTTAATGCGTTTGTGCCTTAGTAGGATATGGGATAGATAACCGACAACACTGTACAACCAGGACTTCATGGCCGGATGGAGGAAGCCGCGTTTGGAGCTCCCGTCATGCTCCCAGCTGATATGGTTGGCGGCACCCGTTAGGCATTCAAGCAGAGAAGTCCTGCAGTTTTAGCAGTATTGGATGTTTGCCGGGAGATGTGTGCTTGGGAGACTAGGATCTGCGTAATCGGGAAAGTGCAATCCCGCACAACGAACACAACAACTGAACTGAGTTGCCTACTCCTTTCGCTGTCCCATTGAGACCGGCAGACGAGTTTCACTTGCATACAGAGGTTTGATCCATGTAGCTGGCTTACCTTGGAGGAGCAGCTGAGCGGGTGGGACCGGTCGTTGGCTGGATTGTTGTTATCTCCATAAGGATTTTCCTGCTCTGTAGTTATTCCCCCACGCCAGACAGCGGTGAGTGAGCAACATCTGAAGGGGTTGATCTTTTTTTTTTTGCAGTGGCTGAACGGTATAAGTTCATGAACTGTATGCGAGTATATTTTCCAATGACAACTGTATGACATAAGGACAGCTCTGGTCCTTTGATAAAAAAATGCTTTCTGTTTTCTTTTTGAGAAAGTGGCTGAGGCTGCGGAAGCAGCCACGTAGCTGTGGTGCGGCTTTCGGCCATTTGAAATCTCATCCCGGGGCAGATTGATAGCGAAATATGGATAATGAAACGTATTTCCAGGGATTCAACAAACAAGCCGCGTTGGAGGGCGTGGCTTCGACGCTGACCAGGATGGCTGCGTAGTGGCGTAGCTCCGCAATTTTGTTCCCGAGGGGATTTGTTATCGGGATGGCCAGCCGAATATATCAGCCTAATTATGCCAAAGCCTGTTTCTACATCTCAGCGGTGAGCCTCGGAGTACTTCAAATGCCGTTTTCATGCGAGTTTCGGCAATTTTGATGCCGCGGCTCGTTATTTTCTGTCAGCGGCCGCCATCTTGTTTCTCTTTTCACCGCAATTACCATGCTCGAGAGAGAGTGAGAAAAACTGAAGTCTTTACAATGCTTTATTTCCTGCACGTAGGTACAGCTGAAGGATCTCATTTTATGATGGGCAAGTGAGTCTTTGTATCCGCTAAAGCCTTGCTGTTTCTGCTTTCTTTTTTTGTTTTTTTTGTTATGTAAGCACTGCAATCTGCCCTCTCAGAAAGCAGCAATCATCTTTTAATACTCATCTTGCTTCATGTGGCGAATATTCGGTCATTCCTGGCTGACAACATTATACTGTTCTTGTTGAGTCTTTGATTTCTGGACTTTATTTGCACTCCTTCGTCTACAGAAAAGTCTGCTTTTAAATGCTGCGGTGAGCTCTGTAGTGTTTTGGCTGCCGTTTTTTGTCGTTTTTCATTCATTTAAGAGACGTGACTCGTTTCTTATGTCAACTGCCGCCATTTTGAATTTCTCCTCAGCAAGCTAAACACATCGCTATTCTCATTGCTCAATTGCCTGCATTTTTCCTTTCCTGCTGCATTTAACATCTACATTGCTGTAATGACCAACTAATTCTTTTTGCACTTGCTTGGACTCTATTCCTTCAACCTATTTTTTTTACTACTTGGAGTTGTTGACCATCGTTTTTGGCTTCTATGGATGCTACTTATATTGGGCTATTCTTAATTCACTCTGCAATCCTTTAAAGGAGGTTTTCTCTATTTTTGACTGTTTTTGAGCCTATTCTGCATATCCTCTCACTTTAAAGAGCTTGGAAGTCGTTTCTTCTGTGCCTTTGTTGTCCTTCTATGGGGAGAATGAAAAATCTCAAGCTTGCAGCATCTTCTAAGGTTCCTGCGTGCTCAGACTCAGACTTTAATTTCAACTAAATTGATGACCCCTCTCCTCAGAAACATGATCATCCGACGGGCACAATTCCCAAGTCTCATTTCTCAAGCAAATTGCCTGCGACTTCCACTAAACGGCCGAAAAAGGATCTCCAGTCAATCCTTCCTCATCTTCCATGGAGTTAATCTTTGAAAAAATCCGTGCTTTAAAATCGTTTACAGAGGAAACTAATAGAACTCTTCAATTTTTGAATGACAAATGGTCTTCTTTGGACTCACGAGTACTTATTGTGGAACAGCGAACTGAATCTCTTGAAGCTTCATGCTCTTGTATTTCCTCTTTAGAGTCCGAAGTATCTTTACTTAAGAAACAAGCTGAGGATTTGGAAAATCGAAACCGCAGGAATAATCTTTACGGTCTCCCTGAAAATATTGAAGGCTCCAACCCAACCAGCTTTTTTCAGTAATTTTTAGTTAAGCTACTGGACTTACCTGCTAACCCTCCTCTTAACATTCAAAGAGCCCATAGACTCGTTCCTCAGTCTTCTACGAACCATGTGGTGTCATCATGCTTTTCTTGCAATACACTGACGTTTTACAAGTCCTACCTACTGTCAAGTCTAAGAAACAAATTTCTTGGGAAGGTCATCGCCTATTTTTCTCTCAGGATGTGGCAAAAACTACAGCGGACCGTCAGAAAAAGTTTCTTGACGTATGTCCTCAGTTGCGTGCTATAAATGCCAGATTTGGACTTCTCCATCCTTGCATTTTCAAGGTCACCTATAAAGAAAAGACTACCACTTTTGAGGATCCAGCGGCATTACAAGACTTCCTTACTCATCATGGAGCTGACGTCATGGACACATCTAAGCCTGCTTGATTGTTGTTTCCTATGTTGATATTTCTTTGTCTTGGTTTATCTTGAAGATTGTTTTGATTGTAGTTTTGTAATGTGCTAGTTTTTAGATGTTATAAATCACTCATCTTATATCTCTTATTCTGGTGTATTTTGTTTTATATTTAATGTCTTTTCTTCCTCCTTATCCAGGTGTCTCAACCGTTCCATTATTCGTTTGGTCTCCCTTCTCTGTCAGAATTCTGATTGTGTACCCCCGGGAGTTCGATGGAGCTCTGGTGCTGTCGTCATCATTCTTCCGGAGTGGTCACTCCCCAATTCGTCTTGTATTTGTAGGTATGTCTTTCAGTCGTCATACGTTTGACCTGTACTGTCTCCTTGTTTTTTATCTTCTTTCTTTTCTATCGGTATTGATCTCTATGATGCCCTCTTTACTTATTTTTTCCCTTTTATATCCTTACTTTTCTGTCCCCTCCTCTCTGAAGTCTTTTTTCCTAATTCAACTGCTTTATTTTTCTCACCTTTTCTTTTTCTGCACATTTCAATCAATTTGTTTTTTTGTTTTTGTAAGCATACGGATTGTTCATACTTTTCCTGTTAAGTTACATTTCGAGTCACTACCAGGAATATTTTTTCTTTCGCTTCTTCTTTATCCCTTTTACCTACCTCTTCCATTTCCCCTCTTCTTTTTTCTAAAATATATCCCTCTTATTTCTCTTACAACTTACATACTTGTAAATTCTTCTTCCTATTACAACTGCTCTTTTTCCTTCATTTTATCTCCTTCTACATATCCAAAGTAAATTTAGCTCTGTTTCTTGTAAGCATACTATTTGTTCATACTTTTTCCATTAAATTACATTTTAGGTCACTACCTGGAATATTAAAGGATAAAATAATCCTATTAAAAGGCAACGGGTGTTATCCCACCTGGCAAAGTTGAAAACTGACATTGCTTTACTTCAAGAATCTCACATTTCTGAAAATGAAGCTTCCAAGCTAAAAAGATGCTGGGTGGGGCATGTTTTTAACTCTTCGGCCTTAGGTAAGAAAAATTGTGTTTTGATTTTATGTCACAAAAAATTAAATGTTTTTGTTGTTCATCAGGAAGCTGATATTGAAGGACATTGGGTTATTGTTAAGCTTCTTATAGATAAGATTCCTGTAGTTATTTTTAATGTATATGGACCTACATCGATTGAAAGACACCTCTGGTCTATTTTATCTAATAAATTACTACCATTTGATGATGATTACATTATATTTGGTGGTGATTGTCATCAAATTCTTGATCCCATTCTTGACAGACACTCTAATGTTAAGTTCACCCCTTCTAAAATGCAAGCTCAATGTGTCTCCAAAGTCGGGCGTAAAGCGCTAGTTGATATTTGGAGACTTTGCAACCCTGACCTTAGAGACTACAGTTTCTATTCGGCTGCTCACCACTCCCAATCCCATATTGACTACCTTTTCTTATGTAAACCCCTGTCCCAACATGCCATTCATTCTGAAATTGGTTCAATCATCATATCAGATCACGCTCCTGTTTTCGTTGACATTGACTTGGTCTCCTTTTCCTCTCACCCTGCAAGATGGCGTTTTAATAATTCCCTATTACTTGACCCCAATTTTTGTCAGAAGTTTAACTCCTTTGCTTTAGAATTTTTCAGCATTAACAACACCCCAGAATCTCCTTTTCTGATGGTATGGGATTCCTTTAAAACAGCGGCCAAAGGTTTTATTATGAATTTTGTGTCACAAAAGAAGAAGTCTTTAGAATCCCAGTCCTCTCAGTTACTTAATAAAATTAGACAATTGGAATACACGTATTATCATTGCAATCATTTGGAAGTTCTCGTTATTATGGTAGCCAAAACAAAATGGGTAAATTGTTGGCTAACTATTTAAAAGTAAGAAAAGATAGAGCTAAAATAGATTCTTTGCAAGGCTCTGCTGGCACTCTGATCTATAAAGATAAGGATATTTTAAATGAATTTGTTTTCTTCTATAAAAATCTTTAAACTCCTGAATGTTTACTCGATAAGTCTGACCTTCTTTCCTATTTTCGATCCATTGCCTCTCCTATATCTAATCACATTGATTTCAAACCTTTGGGAGCTGATATTTCCCTAGCAGATATATCTCATGTGGTTTCAGTACTACGCCGTGGGAAGGCTCTTGGGCCAGATGGATTTACCGTTGAATTCTACTCTTACTTTGCAACTATTCTTGTACCTAAGCTTTTACTTTTATTCCAATCTTTTGGGGGCACTGGTGCTTCCAGTGGTACTTTTCAAGAAGCACTGATCTGCTTAATTTCCAAAGATGATAAGGATCATTCTCTTTGCAAGAACTATCAGCCTGTTTCGTTAGTTAACATAGATTATCCAATCTTTGTGAAAATTCCGGCTCTCTGTATTGATGCCTGATCTCATTGGTCCTGAACAAGCAAGTTTTGTTAATGACGACTTGCATCTGACAACTCTCGAGTCTTTTTTAATATCCTAAGCAAAGCCTCTTCCCTGGATCATCCGATTGCAGCGATTACCCTAGATGCTGAGAAAGCTTTTGGCAGGATTGGTTGGAACTTTATGTTTCAAGCTCTGAAATGGGCTGTTTTTTTCCATAAAGTAATAGCTTTAATTTATTTATTATACTCAGACCCCCGGGCTTCAATATTTGCTAACGGTAAGGCTTCCGATTACTTCTAATTGCATAGGATGCCCTTTGTCTCCTTTATTATTTATCATAACCCTGGAACTTTTCCTAACTAAAATTAGACTAGATGATTGTATTACAGGCTTTCAATTTGGCCCCCATCAAGTTAAGATGTCAGTTTATGCTGATGATATTCTTTCATATTGCTCCAATCCTGAAGCCCCTCTAACTCCTTTTCTTCAGCAAGTATCCTCGTTTTCTAAACTCTCGGGTTATCGTCTAAACGCTGATAAATGCGAAATGTTGCCTTTACATTTTCTTTGTCAAAAACATCTCTTTAATTCCTCTGGTTTCACTTGGCAACCCATTAAAATAAAATATCTAGGATTATGGTTTGCACCTTTATTATTTGACACACTAAAAGCCTCCTGGTGGGGCTTGTTAGACTCTATTAAGATGATGCTCTCCCCTCTTGTGCTATATATTATTTCTATGATTCCTATTCATATCCCTCAATATTATTTCAAACAAATTGATTCTACATTGATAAAATTCTTGTGGAAGGATAAACCATCACGTATAGCCTTATTGTCTTTCAAGAAGGATTAGCCTAACGGAGGCCCCAAGTTCCCTGACTTTAAAATGTATCATTCTGCTTCCTCACTAAAACAAGCTGCTAAGTGGAACTCTACAGATCTTCCCTTACATCCACCTCTTTGGTTACAAGTAGAAGAATCTCTTATTGCCCCTTTTAACTTTCAAGAGATTTTAACTTTTAATGCCAATATTGCTTCTTTGAGGTTCACCGGTCATTTCTCATTCTCGTAAACTCTTATCTCCCCTACTACATTCATCACATCCTTCCATTAAATCCCTTTATAAACAGCCTATCTGGCATAATAGATCAGTACAAATTCGTGATCGTCCAATATACTGGAAAACATGGCATTCTAGGGGCTTACGCTGGCTTTCCCAAATCATATCTGATGACAAACCCCTTACTTTCCCTGATCTCCAAGCTAAATTTTCTTTACCGTCATCTTCCAAATCACAATATAATCTTCTTCATCTTTCCCTCACTCAGTTTCTTCAGAATCTATCAGCTTCTGTTGATCTTCCTGTAGCTCATGATTCTTTACTTTCAACTCTAGAAGGTTCTCCTTCAGCAACTAACATTACCAAATCTTTACTATTCTCTTCAGAAAGGCATTAATCAAAAACTGAGAGGACATGGGAAAAGGATTTTTCTCGAGTGGCCAATTGCTATATGGGATAAAATTTGGTCTAAGCTTCATAAGACCTCTCGGGCTGCAAATACCACACAAACCATAATATATTTTTAGGCACCTCTATCACCCCATTGGCCTCAAACACCGTTGAGTTTTAAACTTTTATACTTATTATTAGCTATTGCATTTCACTTAATAACTTCAAATTGGAAATAAGCTGAGAAGGTCACCTTCAGGGCATGGTGGAATGCTGTTTGTTTTTACCACCGACTGGACACTAGCTATGTTTCTCCCATATCTCTAGCAATCAAGAGGGATCTTTCATTAACAACTTATGTATCTCAATCCGTCTCTTCCTTTGTCGCCTTTAAAAATGTATCAGATGATGTACGGAAACCACCTTAATTTTCTCCCTTTGCCTTTTTTCGCATGGCTATTTAGTTGGTTCTTCATTACCGAATGTTTATTACAATACTTTTCTGACTTCTCATTTATTGTTATGCTTACAGTGTTACACCATTTGTACAAATTGTATGATGTTTTAGCTGCTCTATATTACTTACTTTTGTTCCCTTCCCCCGCTTTTCCTTTATTTCACACTGGTGGGAGTGCTGCGGGGCGGAGGGGCGGGGGAGGGGCAGGGCGGGGGGTAGTAAACTATGGCATACAGCCGAACGTAGGTAAGTAAACAAATAAATAAATAAAATGAATTTCATTGCTCGCGCTGCATCGCCAAATGGATAACCAGAAATGCAAAGTTGTTTCATGAGAAATTGACAGAGATTGCTTCCGAGATTGGAGTGGAAATAGGGAGATCCAAATTATTGCAGAAACCATACAGAGTAGAATGTACTGATAAGGATTTGGAGAATATGAATGTGTCAGGTAGAAAACTACAGATAAAAGAGTTAATGACCATTTTGCAGAAGTGGGGAGACATTGACAAGTGTAGAACTAGGTGGACAAGGAAAAAGGAGGAAGCACAAGCAAAGGAAGCATCATCTGCATTCTTACTAAAAGAATCAGAAAAAAGCTGAGAGATTGTGCCCCATGAGTGAAATTCCTAGAGGTGGATATGTTCATGTTCCGTGGAGCAGACAGGATATTTTTTCAGGTAAAAGAGCAGAATCAGAATGATCAAGTGGCGAATGGTGGTAAAATAAGAGGACGAATGAATAGAGAAGTTTCCTTGTCATGCGTGCAGAAAGCTTGGACATTGGAAGAACGAGTATTCAGGCCAAATCAAAATTTCAATCCACAGACGTAGAATGAAGTGATTGTGAATCAACTGCAGCAGGTAGTTGATCTACAGTATCAGGTGCCACCAGCTCCTATGCCAAACTTTGTGAACCATCAAAAGTACAGTACGGACGCCAGATTTCACAGAGCAAGTGGTAAGAAAAAATTCTGTGGTTTCACAATATCTTTTACAGAATAGTAATGATGAAGCGGATTATGAGCAATGACTAAGTGGGGAGGAAGAGGAGTGCGTGCTTGGCGCATCCTTGCCGGTAGATCAGTCAGGTCCATTTATTGATGGGAAAGTGGAAAGTAATGATATTACTTTTCTATTACTTTTCTACTGGATATTGTGCTACCCGGTCTACTGTGAGAACAGCAGACTTCCCAACCCTACCCCTCTCGGGACAATCGATCCAAGTTGTAGGAGTTCCGAATCGACAGGTTAGAACCCCAATCACTAAGCCAATTGAAGTACATATTGGAAATTTTGAAGACATGCATCCATTTGTAGTGTGTGATTCTAGTCCAGTAAATCTGTTAGGACAAGACCTGTTGTGCAAGATGAACTGCACAACCTACTGTATACCAGATGGTGTCGCTTTTCAAACCCCTGATGAAGATATTGTATACACGATGTTATTAGCCAAGCAAGGTTAAGAAGTAGATGGAATGTTTTCATTGATGACTGAAAGTGAATTCCCTGAAGAATTGAGAGCCACAGTGAATCCTGGTGTATGGGATTTTAGAGGAAAAGATATTGGGCTCATGTCAAATGTAGACCCAGTGAAATTAACGGTGAAAGAAGGAGCAAGTTTATCCAAACACACAACCGTACAAAATGAGTCAAGAAGTAAAAGCAGAAGTTGTTCCAGAAATTGAGCGAATGATTAAAGAAGGCTTTTTGAAAGAAATAATGAGTAGTCCCTGTATTTCGCCAATAATTGGACTTACAAAGCCTAGCGGAAAATAAAGAATAGTGCAGTATTTAAGAAAAATAAACAAAATTGTAGTGCATTGTTGTCCATTAGTGCCAAATCCAGCAGTGATCCTTTATCAGATACCCTGGAATGCAGGTTGGTATACAGTAATTGATTTGTGCCAAGACTTTTTCTTTATTCCTTTGCACCCAGGTAGACAGTATTTGTTTGCATTTAAGTTCGAAGACCGTGTCTTGGCATGGTGCCGAGTTCCTCAAGGGTATACAGAAAGTCCCTCAAGTTTTCATCAAATCTTAAAAAAGTGTCTAGAAACATTGGTCATGCCCAGAAACTCTGGTTCAGTACATTGATCACCTACTAGTGGCATCAAAATCACGAGAAGATTATGTCACTGACACAATTGCATTGCTGAACCATTTGGCCGAACGAGGACACAAAGTGTCTCCAGAGAAATTGCAGTTCTGTAAACAAGAAGTAAAATATTTAGGGCATAAAATAGAAAGAGCAGTTAGAAAAGTGACTCCAGAGAGAATAAAGATAATAAAGCAAATGCAGTTACCCCAGACACAAAAGGAGATGAGAATGTTTCTCGGAGTAGTTGGGTACTGTAGGCAGTGGATTATAGGATTTTCCCTGCTGGCAAAACCTTTGATTCAGCTGACTCTAAAAAGATCTGATTGTTTGGAATAATGAGTGCGTGGAAGCATTAGTGAAATTGCAAAATAGTCTGTCTGAGGCCCTTGCTTTAGACATGCCTGATTATACGAAATAATGTGTACTGTTCTGTTGTGAGAGAGAAAGTTGTGCACTTTTAGTTTTGACTCAAAGACAAGGACAAAGCCTACGTCCAGTAGCATATTTTTCTACTACTTTGGATCCTGTGGCTTCAGCTTTACCCGGCTGCTTAAAAGCAGTAGCTGCTACTCCGAGTCTCGGAGCAAAGTGAGTCGATTGTGATGGGACAACCAGTCAAAGTTTATGTTTCACATTCAGTTGAGATTCTTTTGACAAGAACTCGAACACAGCACCTTACTCCTAGTTGGATGACTAAGTATGAAAGAGTGATTCTGGGAGCAGAAAATGTGACAGTAATAAGATGTACCATAATGAATCCTGCTATATTATTACCAGACCCATGTTGTCAGGAAGTGAAGGATGAAGTGGATCATGATTGTTTGAATGTGACTGAGATGTGTACTAAGCCCGACCCGATGTAAAGGAAACACCCTTAAAAGATCCAGACCATGAACTATTTGTAGATGGGTCATGCATGAGAATCGAAGAAGGAGGACTTAGTACAGCCTATAGTGTATGTAAAATTTCTGAAGTTATTGAAGCATCCTGTTTACTGGGAGTCAAGTCTGCACAAGTAGCCGAATTAGTGGCCTTAACAAAGGCATGCAAAATTGGGAACAATTGGAGAATAACCATATTTACTGATAGTCAATATGGTTTTGGGGTTGTGCATGACTTCGGCCAGCTCTGGATGCAGTGGGGATTACTGACTTCTTCATGATCTCCCATCAGGAATGGCAAAAATGTAAAACAGTTGTTGGAAGCAATACAGTTGCCAAAAGAAATAGCAGTGGTTAAGTGCGCTGCTCACCAGTCAGGAAATGACCATGTGGAGGCAGGTAACAGATATGCAGACCAAATTGCTCAATATTGTGCAAGAAATAATATGGCACTTAACCGAAAGATTAAAACAAGTGAAATAGGCTGCCAACTTATGCATTTCACACCTCTAGAAACATGGGATGAGGTTATACAGTTGCAAGATGAAGTTGAGGCAAAAGAAAAGGAAATCTGGGTAAAGTCAGGTTGTGAAAGAAGGACAGAAGATGATGTATGGGTGTACACCGATGGCAGGCTACAGACCAGTCATGCCAGATTGCCTGCTCTCTCAAATGGCAAGAATATATCATGGGGACATACATGTTGGTAGGGATGCCATGATTAGACTATTCAGACAGAGTTGGTACAATCCAAAGTTTAGGTTAGTCGCAGAGAGCTTATGCCAGAGATGCTTAATTTGTCAGCAGCTAAACCCAGGCAGAAAGACAGTGGTTAGTTGGCGAAGAATTGGAAAGGCAGAAGGACCATTCACAAGATTGCAACTAAATTTCATTGAGTTACCTCCGAGCAATGGATTGAAATATGTACTTGTCATAGTGTGCCTGTTCTCGAGATGGGTAGAGGCATACCCCACAAGAAGAAATGATAGCCTTACAGTTGCTAAAATACTGTTGAGGGAGATAATACCTCGCTTCGGTTTTCCAGTGACTTTGGAATCAGATAGAAGACCTCATTTTAATAATGAAATAATTTGATTGATCGGTGAAGCACTCAAAATTAAACAAAAACTGCACTGTGCACACCACCCAGAGGCTTCTGGAGTGATTGAGCAATTAAACAGCACAATCAAATCCAGGTTAGGAAAGGTGTGTGCATCCACATAACTGAAATGGCCAAATGCATTGCCTCTTGTGTTGATGGGACTCCAAAGTATTTCTGACAGAAAATCAGGATTGAGTCCACATGAAATACTCAATGGAAGGGCAATGAGACAATCATTCATTCCTGGACATAAATTGATTAATATAACTGATGATTTGGTATTGTACTATTGCAAAGGATTGGTTGACCTAGTGTGTTCTGTCTCTCACCAGGTCGGGGAAGACGCAGTTGCCAGGCAACCAAGGCAGGTGCATAATTTCAATCCTGGAGACTGGGTGGTAGTGAAGAAACACGCCAGAAAGTCGTGCTTAGCACCCAGGTGGGATAAACCACGTCAAGTCATACTGGTCACTACTGAAGCAGTGAAGTGTGCAGGTTTACCCAATTGGATTCATGCGAGCCATACCAAAAGAGTTTCAGGCCCCACTGAAGAAGAACAGCAAGTGATTGAACCAGTTGTTGTCAGGAAACTGCAAGCTTATGGTCTTTGGGGATTTTCAAATTGTTTGATTTGTGCTTCTAACGTAAGCAATCATTGTAATCATGTATTTCTCCCTTGTGTGCCAAGAAAAGACTGAGGTAATAAATTTTGGCATCTTCATTTATTTTTACTGAGCAATGCTTGTTTGTTTAACTACACGTTTTGTAAACGTTTGTTGACACGTGTTTGCCCAGCACGCGTAAGAGATGCTTCCCTGGTTGCTTAGATACTGTAGCTACACGTGCGTATGAAGGGAACGCCCGGTTGCTGCTATAAATAAACTGCACGCTGTTTTCCCGTTGCTTGACTTCGTCGCTGCATTCCGAGCAAGCCGAGGAAGAAGACTTCAGGGATTCTACAAGAACGGAAGGCGCCTTCAAGGAATAGAATTGGTTAAAGGTCAACCTCCGAGATTCAAGGCAGCAACCGAGATCGGCTCCAAGATAAGTCCCGAGTTTCTTCGGGTTTTTGTTATTTCATTATTGGACGCGCACCTCGCGCTTGAACAATTTAGGCATTAACCTGCAATAACGTGACATTGCGAAAAGCGCTCGCTTTTTCTGAGCATTTGACTTGAGGCTTATCTGAATCTGACAAATTGGGGAAGTGTTATTTCTTCTGTTAAACGCTTGGCGTTCATGCAAAAAGATTTCTGTTTACATTTTCTGAAGTGTGTATCACAACTATTTTAAGTCTTGAATGTTATGTGAACATAATGGAGAGTTAATCAGGGAATAGGAATATTATGAAAAACCATTGTAGAACTGTTTAATCAAAGATGTTAAATGCAATTACAGGTCAATGCTTGTAGGGAATATGTTGGTTTTCTCCCAAAGAGTTTTACCTTTACAGAAAAGAATTAAAACAAAAGTTTAAAGAAGCTTAGAGGGATAGTTCAGCTGAAAGACAGAAAGGTGAGCAAAAGGTGTAGAGAGTTCCATTTCAGAACCGTTGAATGTGCTAAAAGTCTTTATGACAGTCTTGTTTCTTTTACTACAGTGTTTCGCCAATTGCACCAACGCATAGAAAAAGAGGTGCATCTTTGTGGGCAGAAGTAGTACACTTAAAAAAGGTGATCCTAGTGGAAAACAAAGAGTGATTTGTCTTGAGCCAGTCGCTTGATATAGACTTTTAAGATTTGTGCTGTTGCATTTTCCTTTAGCCCAAAAAAGAACGTGAGCAACCTTCTATAAGTAAGAACCCGGCTGAGCCAGGAGAAGAGTTGCAGTGTCTCTTATCTTTGTGTGTTGTTTGTTGTCCCAATCCCCTTCCCTTTTGGAGTATTTGCCAACGTCATTGTTAGAATCAGTGAGGTTGAGAGATAGTCCAGACGGATTTGGGAAAGTTCTTCAACATCGCCCCTGTCAACTACCTGGATTTCAGGTGAGTGGTTCGACACTTACGACAGAAAGTCAAGCCATAACATTTACAGTTGACCTGGGCTCCCAGTTAAGAGATGACTTACAGCGCTATAAGCCCCGAGACAATCCTTGGGATCCTACAGTTCGACCCAAAGTGGTGCTACAGCCACCTCGTTTCACTTTACAGTCTACAAATTCTGAGACTCCTTCAGTTCCGCCTATTAACGTTTCAGTCACTACCCCAACTTCCGTTCCTTTAGCCCCCCCGGAGCATTTCCTTGGGGATCATTCAAAATTTGATATTTTCCTTAATCAGTGGCAGTTACATTTTTTGTGTCATCCAGCGGCCTTCCCAACTGATGAAGCTAAGGTTGTCTTTGTGTTGTCTTATTTGGGCGGAGTCGCAGCAAATTGGTCTATTCCTTTTGTGGATAGGGATGATCCAATTTTACATGACTTTTCGCGCTTTAGAGCTGAATTGCGTAAATTGCGTAAATTGTTTGCTAGGCATCAATTCATTCAGGCCAGTGATAATGAACTCCTGAGTTTGCGACAGGGATCAAAGGATTTATTGACTTATATGACTTCCTTCAATCGTCTAATCGCCGAAACTGAATGGCCTGAAGAGAAAAGAACATTGTTGTTCTATCGTGGGCTTCGGGATGAACTAAAGGATGTTCTGGCTCAAATTCTTGACCTCCCTACTGATTGTTCAGATTTTATGGACTTAGTGGTCCGATTAGACCATCGGTTAGGAGAACGTAAAGGGGAGAAATCGCGACCTGATGCTCCGAGAGTTTTAGTTTTTAAACAAGAAAGAAAGGAGTTCAATCATACCAACTTGGACAGTGTTGAGCCCATGCAAATAGGTGGAGTCAGGGGGCCATTGTCAAAAGAGGAAAAAGACCGTAGGCGTAGATTGAAACTCTGTTTGTACTGTGGGAAGTCTGGGCATTTTGCTCGAGAATGCTCTTCAAAACCAACCACGCCAAGAAAAGTGATCGGTTGCAGTGAGTCTCCTTTGGTTACAGATGACCTTTAGTGAAACGTCCTGGCCCGATAAATGATGAGACCCCCCTATCGAGCATTTCTGATTCCCGGGTCTCCCCACAACATTTGGCTAATACTATGACTACTGTCTCTCGACATTTAACACTCATTGTCACCTTGCTTTTGTGAAATGAAGTTAGGAAAGTTATTCCTATCCTCTTAGATTCAGGAGCTACCGGAAACTTTTTAGACATCGGATTGGCTAAGACCTTGGATATCGCAACGTCCAAAAAGACGGTGCCAGAACCAGTTCGAGCTGTCAATGGATCTGAACTAACCTCAGGTCTGATCCAATTCCAGACTCAACCATTAACTATGGTTTGTGCTGATGGACACTCGGAGGAGATTCAATTTGATTTAATTGACACTCCTGGTTTTGGTGCTATTTTAGGAATAACTTGGCTTCAGACACACAACCCCAAGATTGATTGGGTTAAAAGAACAATAACCTTAGATTCTTCTTTTTGTGCTCACTCTTGTTATCCGAATAAGAGGATGCCCATTACACCTTTACATTGTGCCTCTGTTAGATTTCCTTGTGAAGAACAAGGCTCTTCAGTACCTCACCATTACAAAGATTTTTCCGATGTCTTTTCGGAGGTAGAGGCCACCCAACTTCCACCACATCGGTCATTTGATTGTCGAATAGACCTCATTCCAGGTGCTACCTTACCTTGTAGTAGAATCTATGCTCTTTCAGATCCAGAGACACAATACTTATGGGAGTATCTAGATGATTTACTCTTGAAGGGGTTTATACGTCATTCAACCTCCCCAGTAAGTTCTCCTCTATTCTTCGTACCGAAGAAAAACAAGGAACTTCGCTCCTGCATAGACTATCACGCTCTTAACAAGGTCACAGTTAAAAACCGATATCCTCTTCCACTCATTCCTGTCCTCTTAGATCAGGTTAGGAATTCCACCATCTTTACCAAGCTTGATCTTAGGGGTGCTTACCATCTTATTCGTGTAAAAGAAGGTGATGAGTGGAAGACGGCTTTCCGAACTAAGTTCGGATTGTTTGAATATACTGTGATGCCCTTTGGGCTTTGTAATGCACCTGCTGCATTTCAGTTTTTCATTAATGAGGTGTTACAGGATTTTTTGGATGTCTGTGTCATTTGTTATATAGATGACATTCTGATTTATTCTACGTCTACTGAGGAACACGTACATCACGTCAGAACAGTGTTACAACGCTTACGAGAACATCAGCTGTTCATTAAACTAGAGAAATGTATGTTTCACGTTTCCACTGTTGAGTTCCTTGGCTATGTGCTCTCTCCTCAAGGTATAGGCATGGATCATTCCAAGGTTCAGGCTATCTTGCGTTGGGAATCCCCTAAGTCGGTGAAAGATATCCAACGATTTTTGGGGTTTGCCAACTTTTACCGACGCTTCATTCCAGGATTTTCTTCTTTGGTGACCCCTATCAAGCAGTTACTAAAAAAAGGGGTTCGCTTTAGTTGTTCAGTTGTGGCTGAGAGAGCCTTTCAGAGTCTAAAAAAGGCCTTTACTGAAGCACCCATTTTACAACATCCTGATCCCACTCAACCATTTTATGTGGAAGCGGATGCTTCTCAAGTAGCGGTGGGAGCCATTCTATCACAAAGATATCCAACTACCGGTCATCTTCACCCGGTTGCTTATTTTTCCAAAAAGTTGTTACCAGCCGAACAAAATTAAACCATGGCACAACGAGAATTACTTGCCATCAAGTTAGCCTTTCAAGAATGGCATCATCATTTGTTATGGGCACGTCATACTGTCACTATTTACTCAGATCACCGTAATCTACAATTCTATCAAAATGTCAAAGCCTTAACTCCCAGGCAGCTGCGCTGGCTTCTGTTTTTTAGTGAGTATGATTTTGTCATCACCTATAAGCCTGGGAAAGAACAACAGAAGGCTGATACCTTGTCACGCCTTAGTTTCCAAGGTACTGAGGTAGATCAGGATGAGTGTAAATCGGTTATTCCTGACAATAAAATTGTTGCTCTTTGTGGCCCATGGGAGTTTTGGTTACAAATTGAAAAAGATCAAAAAGAAAACAAGATTTTACCCAGATTAAGAAAACATAAGGATTTGTGGTTTCATGGCGATCAGATTTATGTTCCAACAAAAGAACTTCAACAAACAATTTTGTCCTGGACACATGATTCCGTTTTTTCTAGTCATCCTGGGTGTAGAAAAAATGTTGAGCTTGTAGAGCGACAATTTTGGTGGCCAACTCTCTTAGAAGATGTTAAACAATATGTTCAAACATGTCCTATTTGCATACAATCTAAAAGCCCCCATGCAGCCCCAGCAGGGTACCTTCATCCATTGCCTATCCCCTCAGCTCCTTGGCACACGATAAGTATGGATTTTGTCACAGATCTTCCTGTTTCAAATGGTTGTCATGTAATTTGGGTGGTGGTAGATTATTTGACCAAAATGGCTCATTTTGTTCCTCTTAAAAAAATGCCTACTGCCAAAGAACTCACTGATCTATTCAATTCAATTCAATAGTTCTTTATTCGGTTGTTAAAAACACCATAAAAGGACATATATACACAATACATGATTTTTTTTTAAAAAAACAATTAAATCAACATCGTAAGAACTCTTGATAAGAAAAAGGAGTACGTATTCACATCGGAAGTGCATAGACTCTTGGCAATCACAGTTTAAGCCTGTCCTCTAGTTGATCTTAGTCTCAGTGCGACTTTAATAAAATTCAGTATACAACACAAAGTCAATGGGTCAGCTGCCCTTTGTAAAAAAAGTAGCGCTGGTTTGACCTGAGTCAAATTGGCCCTTTTCATAATATCAATTAAAAATCTTCGCCTTGGAGTGGAATAAAAAGTGCAAAGAAATACAAAATGAAGGGTGTCCTGTGGAGACAAATTGTCGCAGCCGCAGGCCCCCTTCTGCTCAATCGAAACAGTATAGCCTAATGGATCAGCTAATAAATATGGTAAAAGATTGAGCCTAAACGGGATATAAAAAATCTGTCCTGTGCGTTGTACATGAGGTAGAGATAAGGTTCCATTCCCTCAGTGGTCTTGATGAGGCTATGTGCATTCACTGTCCCCTTAGCCCCTTCTTCCATCATTCTGCTTGTATTTCTTTGGGCCAGGAACAGTCTTTTTAACTTGGGTTTATCCTGAGCTCTAATTACTGACGGATTAATGAAGAATTCTATAAGGCCCAGGCTCTCCAGAATAGTCTTGACATACTTGAGCCAAGGTATATTCATACATCTTTCTCTCCCTAAGCAGTCACTCAATATTTGCCTACTTATCTCGGCTTCCGGATTTGCCCAAATATTGAGCCACGCTAAAATGGGTCTATACTTGGCCAAGTCTTCAATATATGGCCTCCCTAGCTCTCTATGGGCAATAACAGCTGGGGTACTGTGGGGGATTTTTAGTACGGACCGAAAAGTTTTGTTTTCCTCCCGCTGCAGTTGTTTTATGTCTACAAATCCCCAAACTTCCGCACCATACAGAGCTTTAGAACAACAAATGGAGCTGTACAAATTCATTACTTGTTCTGGAGACCATCGCCCTAACCTTCGCCCATAACTAGTTACTGCACCATTTGATGATATTAATTTTCCGCATCTCTCTTCTACCAGGGGGGTGAATTTTAACCTCTCGTCAAACAGTATCCCTAGATAGGAGAAGGTCTGCACTTTTTCCAGTGTGTGAGTCCCAATTCTGTGTATAAACTTAGACCGGGATTTATTACCTGCCATCATTACAAATGATTTGCCAAGATTTACAGAGAGGTCTAAAGTTCCCATAAACTTCACAAAACCGTTAATTAAGATCTGTAAACTGATCTATTCATTCAACATATTTTTAAGTTACATGGTTTGCCATCTGCCATTGTTTCCGACCGGGGCCCTCAATTTATTTCTAGGTTTCGGAGAACCTTCTGTTCGGCCATGCAAATTGATGTTCGTCTGTCTTCTGCTTACCATCCACAGACAGACGGACAAACTGAAAGACTAAATCACACCATGGAACAGTTTTTGCGTTGTTTTTCCTCTATGTGGTCCACAGAATGGGATAAAGCCTTACCCTTGGTTGAATTTGTTTATAACAATTCTGTTCACACAGCAACAGGGGTTTCCCCGTTCTATTGTTTATTAGGTCATCATCCACGTATGTTACCCATTCCACAACTAGATCTTGACATTCCAGTTCCTGCTGTTTCTGTCCATCATTCTAATTTACATACTATTCAGAAAAAAGTCATTGATCATATGTCTCTCTACCAACAGCAGGTAAAAACACAGGCAGATAAACATAGAAGAAAAGCCCCACAATATTCTGAAGGAGACTTAGTTTGGTTATCATCCAAGAATCTTAGGTTAAGTGGTTCTCGAAAACTTCAACCACGGTTCTTAGGACCATTTCCGATTAAAAAAATCATCAACCCAGTCACTATGGAATTGTGTTTGCCCACTGACTACCAAATTCCTCCTGAATTCCATGTTTCCCTTTTACAACCTTATGTAACACAAACCAGATCTGGTCCACCTCCCCCCCGTTAAGATAAATGGTCAATGGGAATACGAGATTGATTAAATATTGGATGCAAAAAGAAAGAATGGTATTTTGTATTATCTGATAAGTTGGAAAGGTTACGGCTCAGAAGAAAATTCATGGGAGCCAGCTTCTTCTATACATGCTCCCCGATTGCTTAAATTATTTCATCTGCAACATCCCACGAAGCAACGTCCTGTATCAGGGGCTTTGAGGGGGAGGACTGTCAGGAAACTGCAAGCTTGTGGTCTTTGGGGATTTTCAAATTTTTTGATTTGTGCTTCTAACGTAAGCAATCATTGTAATAATGTATGTCTCCCTTGTGTGCCAAGAAAAGACTGAGGTCATCGTTTTTGGCATCTTCATTTATTTTTACTGAGCAATGCTTGTTTGTTTAACCCCTTCCCCGATCATGACGGAGCCGCTCCGTCATGAGCCACGGTTGCCGTGTGCTCATGACAGAGCGGTTCCGTCATGTCACGGCCGTTGGCGGCCGCTCCGCCTACGCGGCGCTGTTTCCCCGCCTGTGCGGGGGGACAACACAACTGGGCGGAGTCATGACGGAACCGCTCCGTCATGAGCACAGCTCAACCGTGGCTCATGACGGAGTGGCTCCGTCATGAGCACAGCGCCACCGCGCTGCCCCCCCGCACCCCTCAGCGCTGCGGCGGAATTCCCGCCGCAGCGAAGGGGTTAACTACACGTTTTGTAAACGTTTGTTGACACGTGTTTGCCCAGCACGCGTAAGAGACGCTTCCCTGGTTGCTTAGATACTGTAGCTACACGTGCGTATGAAGGGAACGCCCGGTTGCTGCTATAAATAAACCGCACGCTGTTTTCCCGTTACTTGACTTCATCGCTGCATTCCGAGCAAGCCGAGGAAGAAGACTTCAGGGATTCTACAAGAACGGAAGGCGCCTTCAAGGAACAGAATCGGTTAAAGGTCAACCTCCGAGATTCAAGGCAGCAACCGAGATCCGCTCCAAGCTAAGTCCCGAGTTCCTTCGGGTTTTTGTTATTTCATTATTGGACGCGCACCTCACGCTTGAACAATCTAGGCATTAACCTGCAATAACGTGACATTGAGAAAGCGCTCGCTTTTTCTGAGCATTTGACTTGAGGCTTATCTGAATCGGACAAATTGGGGAAGTGTTATTTCTTCTGTTAAACGCTTGGCATTCATGCAAAAAGATTTCTGTTTACATTTTCTGAAGGGTGTATCACGACTATTTTAAGTCTTGAATGTTATGTGAACATAATGGAGAGTTAATCAGGGAATAGGAATATTATGAAAAACCATTGTAGAACTGTTTAATCAAAGATGTTAAATGCAATTACAGGTCAATGCTTGTAGGGAATATGTTGGTTTTCTCCCAAAGAGCTTTACCTTTACAGAAAAGAATTAAAACAAAAGTTTAAAGAAGCTTAGAGGGATAGTTCAGCTGAAAGACAGAAAGGTGAGCAAAAGGTGTAGAGAGTTCCATTTCAGAACCGTTGAATGTGCTAAAAGTCTTTATGACAGTCTTGTTTCTTTTCCTACAGTGTTTCGCCAATTGTACCAACGAATAGAAAAAGAGGTGCATCTTTGTGGGCAGAAGTAGTACACTTAAAAAAGGTGATCCTAGTGGAAAACAAAGAGTTATTTGTCTTGAGCCAGTCGCTTGATAGACTTTTAAGATTTGTGCTGTTGCATTTTCCTCTAGCCCAAAAAAGAACGTGAGCAACCTTCTATAAGTAAGAACCCGGCTGGTCCAGGAGAAGAGTTGCAGTGTCTCTTATCTTTGTGTGTTGTTCGTTGTCCCAATCCCCTTCCCTTTTGGAGTATTTGCCAACGTCATTGTTAGAATCAGTGAGGTTAAGAGATAGTCGAGACGGGTTTGGGAAAGTTCTTCAACATCGCCCCTGTCAACTACCTGGATTTCAGGTGAGTGGTTCGACACTTACGACAGTTGTGACTGCTGAAGGTTGTGAAGTCAGAGAATCTAGTGTGATAGATTCTGAAGTTATAGACAAAGAACAACCGAGCACAAGTCAGGGGGAATGGATACCAGTGATTTACACACCTGAAGTTGATATTCAACCAAGAAGAAGAACCAGATTACAAAGACAGGAAAGTAGTGAGGACTAGATAGGTGTAGAAGAACACACTCAGGCAGAAGAGAACAAAGCTACCCGAAACCCTGAGCAGGACCAGACAGGGAGAGAAGAACATACTCAGGCAGAGGTGAACAGATCTGTTCGAAGACCTGAGCAGGGACAGACAGGAAAAGAAGAACACGTTCAGGCGACAGAAGAACAAATTGTAGTAAGACCTGAACAGGACCAGTTAGGAGAAGAACAAGTTTGGGCAGAAGAAAATCAAATTGAAATAAGACCTGAACAGGACCAGATAGAGGAAGAAGAACAGGTTCAGGCGGATTAAATATCAACAGTAAGACCTGAACAGGAACAGTTAGAGAATGAAACAGATCAAGAACAGATTGTGCCTAGACACTCTAAAAATAAAAGAAATTTAGGAAAAGACAGAGAGGGTGAAACTGCAGTTCAGGTTAAAAGGGTCAGAAAAGGGGACAACTGGCCAGGTGGAGTTAAAAGAGTAAGATACTATCTAAGAAACACAAGAGAAAGACCAGAGCAAATGAATGAGGTTACTAGTCAAACTCAGTCTAAAAAGTGAATTGTAAGAAACAAACGGAGAAGTCCAATACTAAAAATTCAGAACAATAAATACAAGGGCCCTGAGTAAACCTATGTAATTTTAGAAGAGTTTGAAAATCTAGACTTGAATGAGGAGTGAGAAGAAGTATATGCTGCACAGAATGATGAAGGGAAAGTGAGGCCACCTTGAAAATAAGAGTTTGAAATTTCAAGTGAAGAAAGGAAAGAAGAGAAATCTTCTTAGATCAAAATGGTGAAAAATGAAGTCACTGAGCAATCGAAACAAAGTTTAAAGCAAAGATGCTGTAGAGCTTGCATATGTAATATTCTATTAGTGATTTCAATATGGCTATTACTAACAGTAGCAGTGCCTCATTTTATGATAACAAGTAAGAAAAATGAAACAGTTACTAATGAGAAAACAGCTACCATTAAAGGAGATAGTGTAGAATTAGAAGCACCAGATGAGACATATTTACATCACACAGTATTAGATAATGATACGTCTTTAAATGCTTTCACAAAATTGTTATTTCAGTATATAGATACAATGGAGATTAGTGATTGTTATGTTTGTATGAAATTACCAGCATCAGTGAGGGAGTTACATATCACCATTTACCTTTAACATATGTTATATCATGTAGTGTTCTAGCAGATCTGTTCTATAAAACAGGCAAAATTCAGCATTATTATTCAAACTTAGATGTAGTATTATCAGAACTTTCTATTTGAAAGAATATGAATCCAGCACTTAGTAGTCAAGATGCACAGTTCCAGGGTGAATTTTTCCTAACAATGAAATTGCTAGATATAGTAAAAGCACACAAAAATAATCTAACATGTATATTACGTGAAGAAGAGAAGGTATTTTTTAATGTAGTTGAACAAAGGAGACAGGATTTCCAAAAGAAAGCTGCTGAACAGAAAACTCATGTACAATCATGGGCCGAGAAAGAGGCAATTTATACAGCTGGCAAGGCTCATGCTGCGATGTCCCTAGACTTTGTGAAGAAAGGGAAAACCTGCGTCCATAGGTTAAAGACAGATTATAATAACGTATTTATTGGTTCCAGTGAATGTGAACATAACTTCCTGATTTTGAGAGGCTGGGGAAACTGATCTAGCATTTCCTGGGGTTTACTACATGTGTGGCAATAATGCTTACTATAAGTTACCTACATGGTGGTATGGAAGCTGCTACTTTGGGATAGTATTTCCGGAAATTTATCATGTGAAAAGAATCACTGGAAGCAATGAAAACACTAATGGACTAACACGAACAAAGAGAGCTACTTTTTCAGAAATAGTAGGTGATATATTTGGTGCATTGATACCTTCAGTGGGAGTCATTCTGAATTCAAACAGAATCTGTAAATTGTCAATAGTTGTTGATCGTCTCTTGACTGATACTGCGGGGGGTGTCTTGATGATTAATACAGAGATGGTTGCGATTAGGTCTATGGTTTTGCAAAATCGACTTGAACTTGATATCCTATTAGCAAAAGAGGGCAGAGTCTGTAGAATGTTGAAAGTGCAACATTGTTGTATTTACATTCCTGATAAGAGTAAAGAAATTAGAGGGTATATTAAGAATATTACAAAACTTCATGAAAATGTGACACTACTGGAAGTTGATAGTGTATGGGAGGGACTAATAAAAGGTATTATTTCAATAGGGACTTGGTTTTCTGATCTAAGGAAAGGTATTTTAGGTCAAATAATTATTCCAGAAGTTGGAATAACGATAATAGTTTTGACAATAATGATTTGATGTAAATGTTGCAGGAACAAAGGAAGAGTAAGAAAAAATGAAGTGAATGGGAAAGGAAGGAAAAGAAAGAGGGAATACGGTGAAATTCAAATAGAGGAAATGAAAGGAAGGATATATAAAAAGATGAAAGATTTAGAAGATGAAAATGAGAAAGCAAAAGAAGACAATTAGAATGAGAAATGCTAAAAGTTGACATCTGGGGGCATATTATCAAGGTCCGGCGTTAAAATTATCGCCTCTTTATCGGCAGAAAACTGCAGCTAAAGCGGCAATAATGGGCTTGATAATATGATGCAGAGAATTCCAATAGAAGCCCATGCTCTGGTGTGAACATGGGCTTCTATGGGAATTCACAACGACATATTATCAAGCCCATTATCGCCGCTTTAGCGGCAGTTTTCTGCCGATAAAGCGGCGATAATTTTAACGCCGGACCTTGATAATATGTCCCCTGGTTTGGGATGGGTAATTTGTGATGGCTTTAAAATGCCATCAGAGAGGGGATTGATGGAGCAAGGACTCATAGAAAAGAGACTTGCTCGTAAACAATCCGCTCCTTTACCATAATAACCAGTTATTAAATTTGTTTTTTGTAAAACTAATGCACACCACACAAACACGCGGGTTAGTGAAGCTTGCTTGCTTATGTGTTTACTAACATAGATAACATGAATGAAGGACTAAATACGCTTTAAACGGGGATTCTTTACTGCGCTTGGGTCAACTGCATCTACGTAGTATGACGAGCTGTCACTTGGAAGGAAATTCTTGCGCATGAGCAGTAGGCACTAACAAGGTGGCTTAAAGGCTCACGTCACTTGTAACAACAGGGGAACCCTACTCACAACGGAACCAGGGTAATGATTAGATATGGAAGAACAATGGTTCCAGTGGGTAATAAAAAATGATTTAGGCAATATATATGTGCACAATGGCAGTGAATTTGTAAAGGACTCCGTACTGTCAGAGGACAGAAAGAAATCTCTACACAGTTGAATCAATACTGTATTTTATACACAGCAATAAATGGTATATACATTTCTTTTGAATCATAAACATACAAAATGTTTTAACCGTAAAAAGGTTTTTTGGTGCTCAGTGTCCCCAAGTGAAAATTGGAACCCAAAAGTGACTGTACAAGATAATAATGTTTTTTAGAAAAATAGGTTTCCATAAATAAGAAAAAGAAACAGAACGACCATATCAATACAAATTCTTGAACAGTTTATGTATGCAATGATACAGGCTGAATTGTAGTCTGTTCTGTGTGTTTGTCGACGGCGTTTCGACCCTCCTGTGAATGCGGGGTCTCTTCAGGACTAAGGATACTGGGACATCTACAATAAATGAATGAAAATGAGCATGAGGCCCGTGTACCGGCACAGATGCGAGAGACTAAAATGAAAAGGCCAAGTTGAGGGAAAGTACCTGAATGTAAAGGGCACAGCTGAAGTGAAGTGCTATCGTGAGAGGTGAACTAAAAAACTCACGTGAGGACCCAGCCGGGTTCTACAGTCATAATGGGGGACAAAAAAGTTGTTATGTATTATCAGACATGGTTGTAATCGTAACGAGATATAAAGGTAAATTGTGAACGATGCGAACAATGCCAGAAGAAACCAAAAAGACAGTTTACCTCACGCGGTGGCCGGCTCTTTGGATAGGGAAGACAGGGCACAAAAACAGCTCCTCTGAAACGTTGCTACAGCCGTAGCAATTAGGATCCCCTTATCTCTTCTTGGCGTTTAGGGATCTGACATACGATAGTGAATGGCTACGGAGATGTTAAGAACAAGGGCAGATAGGTAAGGGCTAATTAGGCGGCAAGTGAGTAAGTAAAAACCCAATGCTGGGGAGTGCACATATGTACTTACAATTAGAGTTCAATCTTCTAATCTATGCAGCGGTCTGGATGAGCTGCAGATGAATGGGCGTGCAATGCGCTCTTGGTCTAATAACGGCGAGCATGAGTCGTCCGCTGTGTAATATACAGAAGTTGGCGCCAACCCTGCTTGCCGTTTGTCACGTAGCGTGCAGAACGCGGAAAAGTCGTTCTATCGGGGATCGGAGCGTGGATGGGTGGAAACCGAGGAAAGACTGTGCCCCGTGATGTAGAATCCCGCAAGACATTACAACTGATTGTGTAGTGGATAGCGTCTGTTGTTATTGTGAAAAATAAATTGAATTAAATTAAATGAGGCCAGTTAGAACTATAGCATGGACGCAATATGTGTCGTATAGTCTCATAAGAGGGAGTGTCCTCCCGTTCTTCGTGTCAGAATATGAGACCTCCCGGGTAGGATCTAGTAATAGATGGAGTGCAATGAAGATGATAGTGACAATGTGATAATGGTTATGCTGAAAAACACTTAAGATGATATAGACCCAGGTAGACTATGCATAAAGGACACATTTTCTGTCATATGTCCTCAATCGAGGAAATAATGCTCACAATCTCAATATTCAAATCTAAAACAACTTAAACAAGATGAGGGGGAAAAAATTATAAAAGATATTATCCTAACCCCAATTGAGAGCAGGAACACTCTGATACTTAGAACAGGTATGTGCCAGATGTGCCACTTATGACCGTATGGTGTGCTGCCTCATGGGAGAGCAGCACGCAGGTGCCTTGTCCTTTATGCATGTATTGGATGGATGGAGCTTGTGTCTTTACTGTAAGGTGGTGACGTACCCTCTCCATTCTTCAGCGGAATTTAGGCCTTCTGCTATCGAATTGACCCTATCTATCCATCTACATTCTATACGTTGTAGTATGCTGGTTATATCGCCACCTCGTTCTGGTAAGGAGGCGATATCAATCACTTGCCATTTCAATTGATCGGCCGTATGGTTTTTTTCATTGTAATGGGAGACCATAGGGGCATTAGGAACAGATCTGCGAATACGGCTGCGATGCTGGCAGATTCTAGTTTTCACAGGTTGTTGGGTCTGACCTATATAAGGCAGGTTACAGGGGCACCAAATGCAGTACACAACATTGCGTGTGTTGCAATTTGAGAAGTTTTCTAGGGTGTATTTGAGTGTGCCATGTTCAAAGGTAGAGGTGTTGAATGTAAACTCACACGAGACACAGTTACCACATTTGTGGTGTCCTTTAATTTTTGGTAGGCCCCACGCGTTTGTGAGAGTGTTGGGTGATTTCACCTTCTTGTCCGTGGCTGACCTAACCAGATGATCTTTTATATTTTTGCCCCTTTTGTAGGCGAAAAGTGGTAACTCGAAGGATGAGTCTATGCTTCTGATAATGCTCCAGTTTTTACTGATGAGGTTGCGTACCTGATTGGTATGTGTACCAAAAGTGGTGACACACACAATTTTTTCCATCTTGGGTTTTTCCTTGGTTTTCAAAAGTTCCTCCCTCGGACAGTACCAAGCTCGTTTGAGTGATCTTTTAACCAATCTATTGGGATAGCCTCTGTTGACTAATTTACCTCTGAGTATATCCGCTTCTCTCATGTAATCTTCCTTATAGGTACAATTACTGCGGATCCTGAGAAACTGCTCGAATGGTAGGCTCACGTGGCTTCTGCTTTGCTGAAAAGAAAACAAGCTATTATACTAACACTAATGAGGTAAAAGTATTAATAAGTAAAGGGAAATAGAGTACAGGTGGATGGTATACAGAGTGACCACATTATTTTTTAAACTAATATTTGTCTTTTGACTTTATCACTAGTGCGCAATTGGGCCTTCCATGTATACTGAAGTAAGCTGAATCATGTGACCCCAGCGCATGCCTGCTGACAGTTAACTCAGAAGGATGACATAAAGCTTGAACATAAGCCAAGGTCGCAATGTCTTTGCCCTGGGAACGGGACGGTAAAAAGTTCAACAAAGAACAAGTCTCGCTTCATGTATAATAAATGTTTCAAGTAATAAGTAGAGATGTGTGTGAAATAAAAGTTTTGAATAAAAATTAAGGGGATGGGTTTGCGAACAATAGTTTAATAGATATTGATGTCATGTAAGCATGGTGTGATAGAGCTTCCCCCTTTGCCTGATTAATCACAGTTAGTAGTTTAAGATATTGAAACATTAATGGTTGGAACATCCAGAACGAAAGCTTTAGTTAGTTAGTTAGCACGAGCTCAAGAACAAGCACGTGAGATGAATATTTGCTGTATGCGGAGATGCTGAATGCTGGGAGAGATGCTGTGAGATGCTGATGAAGAATCGAATGCAGAGCCTGAAGCAGAACTTTCCTTCCTAATTTAATTGGGTTAGAAGAAGACTTGCGGAAGAATCTCGAGGAGAAAGAGAGGTAACTATCCTGTCCTGAAACCTGTCCTGAAGTCTTTGTTTCCTGATCCATCTCATGGGACCCTCACCAGCCCTTTGGCCAGGGGGTTGGTCTTTCACACCATCCTTGGTAAAGTATTTTTCCCGTTATTTGCAAATGATCTTTTCTCTCTGTCCTCTCCTTTTTGAGCGTTTTATATTTGTTTTGTGGGGTACTTTAAAAATCTTTTTTACGAAAGAAATGGGTTACATTAAGTCTTGTGATGTTTTAGGTTTCCAATAAGGAGGTTTTAAATTTTATGTCACGTCATTTTCAGATGCTTCATTCAAGAGATGTTTCCACTATAGAATGCAGAGCAAGGGCAAAAATAGAAGTGATAGAGCGAGTGAGTGAGAAGGAGCGTTGTGGAAGGAGAGAATGAAACAAAGACAGAGTGAGTGAATGGCAGGGAGGCATAGAAGAGGAGTCTAGTTGTGAAGGAGACCTGCTTTTCCCTGCTTTTCCCTGCTCTTGACCTCCCACCCATCCCCAAACATACCTTCTGTGCAAAGTTGGTATGCCGAATTTCACGCCTCAGCAAGTGAGGGTGAGTCCCAGGCCAGGGGCTAAAGAGCAAAAGAGTGCCTGTGCTCAGACTTTCCCTGCTAGGGATAGTTTATCTGGAACAAGGCCTACTCTCTTGTATCCAGCAAGGATCTAGAAATCCTGCATGAATCTGCAAGGCACATTGGCAGCATAAATTTGCATAAACTGCCCCACCTATTGCCTTCCTACTTCCTGTGCTGTAGTTGTTTGTGTAGAGAGAGAGGTGGCAGGCAAGGAAATGTTGTGAGTCGGATACAGGACCCTAAATAGCTGGTGAGAGGTATGTGGTGTTCTAAAAGCATGAAAACTGTATACCTGTGAAATAAAGTGCTTTCGTATGTGTTCTTCTGTGTTTATTGTCCTGTGCATAAAGTTGCACCTTGTGTTTGAAGGTTTAAATTATTTCAGGCTTGCATGGAGGTAGACATTTCTGAGTAACTTTTATTCATTTCTTAAAAGCCTATACTGTCAGGATGGCCGAGAGGTCTAAGGTGCTGTGTTTAGGCCACAGTCTCCTTTGGAGGCGTGGGTTCGAATTCCACTTCTGGAATTCCTTTTGGAGATTTAATCTCCTTTATCAGGTTAACATCTGACGGAAGTTGCATCTGTTGGTCTTCACCTGGCACGTTATTCCGTTCTCATCTTGTCAAGAGAGATGGGGTTTCTCATATATTTAGGTTCTATAACGTCTTGCTGACAAAGCGCAATCCTTACCAAATGAGCATAGGACCCATGTAAGAGGTCATCTGGAAGAGTCATGCTCTTGTATGCCCCGGCCAGACGGGCCCTGCAAATTTGAAAGAATGCCATGCATCTGGTAGACCACTGGACTCCAGCACACTTACAGCAATTTCCTCAGGGCTTTGATCAGGGGCTGCTTAGATTTGCATACTCCAGCCTATGTTGTGACTTTGAGACCCCTTGTTGAAATTACTTTAGCCAGCCAAGAGGTGGCTATTGTCTCAATTTCAAAGCAGCTTTGAGCCGTTCAAGTGGCTGGTGAATAGCACTTTCTCTTTGTTCGCCTCAAAGTTCTAAAGAGTTCTCCATAGGTCCTGCTCTGTACAGATTGTTCAAAGATCTGTTGGAAGTGCATATAATAGGATAAATAAATTGAGGGCATTCCTTTTCAGTACCTCACCTGCATGGCTGTCTGGCCTCTGGAAGATGCTGGGAAAGCAAGTCAGGATGGCCGAGTGGTCTAAGGCGCTGCGTTCAGGTCGCAGTCTCCTCTGGAGGCGTGGGTTCAAATCCCACTTCTGACAGTCCTGTGTTTACTCTACTTTTTTTCTTGAGAAATATGATCATTTCCCTCGCAGTGGCTTATAGGATTGTCTTCTTGGAAGAGTGCAGTGAGTTTTTTCCTTGCTCTAGCCACTATTGGCCTAAGCTCTGTGCATTTTTTGGTTCCTAATATCTTTCTCACCCTTTAGATGAAAAAGCAGCATGGGGTCAGTATGGCCAAGTGGTCTAAGGCGCTGCGTTAAGGCCGCAGTCTCTCCTGGAGGCGTTGGTTCAAATCCCACTTCTGACAAAACTTGAATTCCATTTTCTCTCTCAGTTCCTTTAGAATCTCAGCGAAAAATTGGCAATGTAAATAATATCTGAATAAGTACCAAACTTCAGTTTCAACTGCAAATGCATTTGCCCTATTCTATCTTTAACGTTAATGTAATATTCTTCTAGCACTCGTGGTGTTTTATATTTCTTTTGTGGGGTACTTTAAAAATCTTTTTTATGAAAGAAATGGGTTACATTAAGTCTTGTGATGTTTTAGGTTTCCAATAAGGAGGTTTTAAATTTTATGTCACGTCATTTTCAGATGCTTCATTCAAGAGATGTTTCCACTATAGAATGCAGAGCAAGGGCAAAAATACAAGTGATAGAGCGAGTGAGTGAGAAGGAGTGTTGTGGAAGAAGAGAATGAAACAAAGACAGAGTGAGTGAATGGCAGGGAGGCATAGAAGAGGAGTCTAGTAGTGAAGGAGACCTGCTTTTCCCTGCTTTTCCCTGCTCTTGACCTCCCACCCATCCCCAAACATACCTTCTGTGCAAAGTTGGTATGCCGAATTTCACGCCTCAGCAAGTGAGGGTGAGTCCCAGGCCAGGGGCTAAAGAGCAAAAGAGTGCCTGTTCTCAGACTTTCCCTGCTAGGGATAGTTTATCTGGAACAAGGCCTACTCTCTTGTATCCAGCAAGGATCTAGAAATCCTGCATGAATCTGCAAGGCACATTGGCAGCATAAATTTGCATAAACTGCCCCACCTATTGCCTTCCTACTTCCTGTGCTGTAGTTGTTTGTGTAGAGAGTGAGGTCGCAGGCAAGGAAATGTTGTGAGTCGGATACAGGACCCTAAATAGCTGGTGAGAGGTATGTGGTGTTCTAAAAGCATGAAAACTGTATACCTGTGAAATAAAGTGCTTTCGTATGTGTTCTTCTGTGTTTATTGTCCTGTGCATAAAGTTGCACCTTGTGTTTGAAGGTTTAAATTATTTCAGGCTTGCATGGAGGTAGACATTTCTGAGTAACTTTTATTCATTTCTTAAAAGCCTATACTGTCAGGATGGCCGAGAGGTCTAAGGTGCTGTGTTTAGGCCACAGTCTCCTTTGGAGGCGTGGGTTCGAATCCCACTTCTGGAATTCCTTTTGGAGATTTAATCTCCTTTATCAGGTTAACATCTGACGGAAGTTGCATCTGTTGGTCTTCACCTGGCACGTTATTCCGTTCTCATCTTGTCAAGAGAGATGGGGTTTCTCATATATATTCAGGTTCTATAACGTCTTGCTGACAAAGCGCAATCCTTACCAAATGAGCATAGGACCCATGTAAGAGGTCATTTGGAAGAGTCATGGTCTTGTATGCCCCGGCCAGACGGGCCCTGCAAATTTGGAAGAATGCCATGCATCTGGTAGACCACTGGACTCCAGCACACTTACAGCAATTTCCTCAGGGCTTTGATCAGGGGCTGCTTAGATTTGCATACTCCAGCCTATGTTGTGACTTTGAGACCCCTTGTTGAAATTGCTTTAGCCAGCCAAGAGGTGGCTATTGTCTCAATTTCAAAGCAGCTTTGAGCCGTTCAAGTGGCTGGTGAATAGCACTTTCTCTTTGTTCGCCTCAAAGTTCTAAAGAGTTCTCCATAGGTCCTGCTCTGTACAGATTGTTCAAAGATCTGTTGGAAGTGCATATAATAGGATAAATAAATTGAGGGCATTCCTTTTCAGTACCTCACCTGCATGGCTGTCTGGCCTCTGGAAGATGCTGGGAAAGCAAGTCAGGATGGCCCAGTGGTCTAAGGCACTGCGTTCAGGTCGCAGTCTCCTCTGGAGGCGTGGGTTCAAATCCCACTTCTGACAGTCCTGTGTTTACTCTACTTTTTTTCTTGAGAAATATGATGATTTCCCTCGCAGTGGCTTATAGGATTGTCTTCTTGGAAGAGTGCAGTGAGTTTTTTTCTTGCTCTAGCCACTATTGGCCTAAGCTCTGTGCATTTTTTGGTTCCTAATATCTTTCTCACCCTTTAGATGAAAAAGTAGCATGGGGTCAGGATGGCCGAGTGGTCTAAGGCGCTGCGTTAAGGCCGCAGTCTCTCCTGGAGGCATGGGTTCGAATCCCACTTCTGACAAAACCTGAATTCCATTTTCTCTCTCAGTTCCTTTAGAATCTCAGCTAAAAATTGGCAATGTAAATAATATCTGAATAAGTAACAAACTTCAGTTTCAACTGCAAATGCATTTGCCCTATTCTATCTTTAACGTTAGTGTAATATTCTTCTAGCACTCGTGTTGTTTTATATTTGTTTTGTAGGGTACTTTAAAAATCTTTTTTATGAAAGAAATGGGTTACATTAAGTCTTGTGATGTTTTAGGTTTCCAATAAGGAGGTTTTAAATTTTATGTCACGTCATTTTCAGATGCTTCATTCAAGAGATGTTTCCACTATAGAATGCAGAGCAAGGGCAAAAATACAAGTGATAGAGCGAGTGAGTGAGAAGGAGTGTTGTGGAAGGAGAGAATGAAACAAAGACAGAGTGAGTGAATGGCAGGGATGCATAGAAGAGGAGTCTAGTAGTGAAGAAGACCTGCTTTTCCCTGCTCTTGACCTCCCACCCATCCCCAAACAACCACAAACATACCTTCTGTGCAAAGTTGGTATGCAGAATTTCATGCCTCAGCAAGTGAGGGTGAGTCCCAGGCCAGGGGCTAAAGAGCAAAAGAGTGCCTGTGCTCAGACTTTCCCTGCTAGGGATAGTCTATCTGGAACAAGGCCTACTCTCTTGTATCCAGCAAGGATCTAGAAATCCTGCATGAATCTGCAAGGCACAGTGGCAGCATAAATTTGCATAAACTGCCCCACCTATTGCCTTCCTACTTCCTGTGCTGTAGTTGTTTGTGTTGAGAGAGGTCGCAGGCAAGGAAATGTTGTGAGTCGGATACAGGACCCTAAATAGCTGGTGAGAGGTATGTGGTGTTCTAAAAGCATGAAAACTGTATACCTGTGAAATAAAGTGCTTTCGTATGTGTTCTTCTGTGTTTATTGTCCTCTGCATAAAGTTGCACCTTGTGTTTGAAGGTTTAAATTATTTGAGGCTTGCATGGAGGTAGACATTTCTGAGTAACTTTTATTCATTTCGCAAAAGCCTATACTGTCAGGATGGCTGAGAGGTCTAAGGCGCTGTGTTTAGGCCACAGTCTCCTTTGGAGCTGTGGGTTCGAATCCCACTTCTGACATGCCTTTTGGAGATTTAATCTCCTTTATCAGGTTAACATCTGATGGAAGTTGCATCTATTGGTCTTCACCTGGCACGTTATTCCGTTCTCCTCTTGTCAAGAGAGATGGGGTTTCTCATATATTTAGGTTCTATAACATCTTGCTGACAAAGCGCAATCCTTACCAAATGAGCATAGGACCCATGTAAGAGGTCATCTGGAAGAGTCATGCTCTTGTATGCCCTGGCCAGACGGGCCCTGCAAATTTGGAAGAATGCCATGCATCTGGTAGACAACTGGACTCCAGCACACTTACAGCAATTTCCTCAGGGCTTTGATCAGGGGCTGCTTAGATTTGCATACTCCACCCTATGTTATGACTTTGAGATCCCTTGTTGAAATTGGTTTAGCCAGCCAAGAGGTGGCTATTGTCTCAATTTCAAAGCAGCTTTGAGCCGTTCAAGTGGCTGGTGAATAGCACTTTCTCTTTGTTCGCCTCAAAGTTCTAAAGAGTTCTCCATAGGTCCTGCTCTGTACAGATTGTTCAAAGATCTGTTGGAAGTGCATATAATAGGATAAATAAATTGAGGGCATTCCTTTTCAGTACCTCACCTGCATGGCTGTCTGGCCTCTGGAAGATGCTGGGAAAGCAAGTCAGGATGGCCGAGTGGTCTAAGGCGCTGCGTTCAGGTCGCAGTCTCCTCTGGAGGCGTGGGTTCAAATCCCTCTTCTGACAGTCCTGTGTTTACTCTGCTTTTTTTCTTGAGAAATATGATGATTTCCCTCGCAGTGGCTTATAGGATTGTCTTCTTGGAAGAGTGCAGTGAGTTTTTTTCTTGCTCTAGCCACTATTGGCCTAAGCTCTGTGCATTTTTTGGTTCCTAATATCTTTCTCACCCTTTAGATGAAAAACAGCATGGGGTCAGGATGGCCGAGTGGTCTAAGGCGCTGCGTTAAGGCCGCAGTCTCTTCTGGAGGCGTGGGTTCAAAACCCACTTCTGACAAAACTTGAATTCCATTTTCTTTCTCCGTTCCTTTAGAATCTCAGCTAAAAATTGGCAATGTAAATAATATCTGAATAAGTACCAAACTTCAGTTTCAACTGCAAATGCATTTGCCCTATTCTATCTTTAACGTTAGTGTAATATTCTTCTAGCACTCGTGGTGTTTTATATTTGTTTTGTGGGGTACTTTAAAAATCTTTTGTACGAAAGAAATGGGTTACATTAAGTCTTGTGATGTTTTAGGTTTCCAATAAGGAGGTTTTAAATTTTATGTCACGTCATTTTCAGATGCTTCATTCAAGAGATGTTTCCACTATAGAATGCAGAGCAAGGGCAAAAATACAAGTGATAGAGCGAGTGAGTGAGAAGGAGTGTTGTGGAAGGAGAGAATGAAACAAAGACACAGTGAGTGAATGGCAGGAAGGCATAGAAGAGGAGTCTAGTAGTGAAGGAGACCTGCTTTTCCCTGCTCTTGACCTCCCACCCATCCCCAAACAACCACAAACATACCTTCTGTGCAAAGTTGGTATGCAGAATTTCACGCCTCAGCAAGTGAGGGTGAGTCCCAGGCCAGGGGCTAAAGAGCAAAAGAGTGCCTGTGCTCAGACTTTCCCTGCTAGGGATAGTTTATCTGGAACAAGGCCTACTCTCTTGTATCCAGAAAGGATCTAGAAATCCTGCATGAATCTGCAAGGAACATTGGCAGCATAAATTTGCATAAACTGCCCCACCTATTGCCTTCCTATTTCCTGTGCTGTAGTTGTTTGTGTAGAGAGAGAGGTCGCAGGCAAGGAAATGTTGTGAGTCGGATACAGGACCCTAAATAGCTGGTGAGAGGTATGTGGTGTTCTAAAAGCATGAAAACTGTATACCTGTGAAAAAAAGTGCCTTCGTATGTGTTCTTCTGTGTTTATTGTCCTGTGCATAAAGTTGCACCTTGTGTTTGAAGGTTTAAATTATTTCAGGCTTGCATGGAGGTAGACATTTCTGAGTAACTTTTATTCATTTCTTAAAAGCTTATACTGTCAGCATGGCCGAGAGGTCTAAGGCGCTGTGTTTAGGCCACAGTCTCCTTTGGAGGCGTGGGTTCGAATACCACTTCTGACATGCCTTTTGGAGATTTAATCTCCTTTATCAGGTTAACATCTGATGGAAGTTGCATCTGTTGGTCTTCACCTGGCACGTTATTCCGTTCTCCTCTTGTCAAGAGAGATGGGGTTTCTCATATATTTAGGTTCTATAACGTCTTGCTGACCAAGCGCAATCCTTACCAAATGAGCATAGGACCCATGTAAGAGGTCATCTGGAAGAGTCATGCTCTTGTATGCCCTGGCCAGACGGGCCCTGCAAATTTGGAAGAATGCCATGCATCTGGTAGACAACTGGACTCCAGCACACTTACAGCAATTTCCTCAGGGCTTTGATCAGGGGCTGCTTACATTTGCATACTCCACCCTATGTTGTGACTTTGAGATCCCTTGTTGAAATTGCTTTAGCCAGCCAAGAGGTGGCTATTGTCTCAATTTCAAACCAGCTTAGAGCCGTTCAAGTGGCTGGTGAATAGCACTTTCTCTTTGTTCGCCTCTAAGTTCTAAAGAGTTTTCCATAGGTCCTGCTCTGTACAGATTGTTCAAAGATCTGTTGGAAGTGCATATAACAGGATAAATACATTGAGGGCATTCCTTTTCAGTACCTCACCTGCATGGCTGACTGGCCTCTGGAAGATGCTGGGAAAACAAGTCAGGATGGCCGAGTGGTCTAAGGCGCTGCGTTCAGGTCGCAGTCTCCTCTGGAGGCGTGGGTTCAAATCCCACTTCTGACAGTCCTGTGTTTACTCTACTTTTTTTCTTGAGAAATATGATCATTTCCCTCGCAGTGGCTTATAGGATTGTCTTCTTGGAAGAGTGCAGTGAGTTTTTTTCTTGCTCTAGCCACTATTGGCCTAAGCTCTGTGCATTTTTTGGTTCCTAATATCTTTCTCACCCTTTAGATGAAAAACAGCATGGGGTCAGGATGGCCGAGTGGTCTAAGGCACTGCCTTAAGGCCACAGTCTCTTCTGGAGGCGTGGGTTCGAATCCCACTTCTGAAAAAACTTGTATTCCATTTTCTCTCTCGGTTCCTTTAGAATCTCAGCTAAAAATTGGCAATGTAAATAATATCTGAATAAGTACCAAACTTCAGTTTCAACTGCAAATGCATTTGCCCTATTCTATATTTAACGTTAGTGTAATATTCTTCTAGCACTCGTGGTGTTTTATATTTGTTTTGTGGGGTACTTTAAAAATCTTTTTTACGAACGAAATGGGTTACATTAAGTCTTGTGATGTTTTAGGTTTCCAATAAGGAGGTTTTAAATTTTATGTCACGTCATTTTCAGATGCTTCATTCAAGAGATGTTTCCACTATAGAATGCAGAGCAAGGGCAAAAATACAAGTGATAGAGCGAGTGAGTGAGAAGGAGTGTTGTGGAAGGAGAGAATGAAACAAAGACAGAGTGAGTGAATGGCAGGGAGGCATAGAAGAGGAGTCTAGTAGTGAAGGAGACCTGCTTTTCCCTGCTCTTGACCTCCCACCCATCCCCAAACAACCACAAACATACCTTCTGTGCAAAGTTGGTATGCAGAATTTCACGCCTCAGCAAGTGAGGGTGAGTCCCAGGCCAGGGGCTAAAGAGCAAAAGAGTGCATGTGCTCAGACTTTCCCTGCTAGGGATAGTTTATCTGGAACAAGGCCTACTCTCTTGTATCCAGCAAGGATCTAGAAATCCTGCATGAATCTGCAAGGCACATTGGCAGCATAAATTTGCATAAACTGCCCCACCTATTGCCTTCCTATTTCCTGTGCTGTAGTTGTTTGTGTAGAGAGAGAGGTCGCAGGCAAGGAAATGTTGTGAGTCGGATACAGGACCCTAAATAGCTGGTGAGAGGTATGTGGTGTTCTAAAAGCATGAAAACTGTATACCTGTGAAATAAAGTGCCTTCGTATGTGTTCTTCTGTGTTTATTGTCCTGTGCATAAAGTTGCACCTTGTGTTTGAAGGTTTAAATTATTTCAGGCTTGCATGGAGGTAGACATTTCTGAGTAACTTTTATTCATTTCTTAAAAGCCTAAACTGTCATTATGGCCGAGAGGTCTAAGGCGCTGTGTTTAGGCCACAGTCTCCTTTGGAGGCGTGGGTTCGAATCCCACTTCTGACATGCCTTTTGGAGATTTAATCTCCTTTATCAGGTTAACATCTGATGGAAGTTGCATCTGTTGGTCTTCACCTGGCACGTTATTCCGTTCTCCTCTTGTCAAGAGAGATGGGGTTTCTCATATATTTAGGTTCTATAACGTCTTGCTGACAAAGCGCAATCCTTACCAAATGAGCATAGGACCCATGTAAGAGGTCATCTGGAAGAGTCATGCTCTTGTATGCCCTGGCCAGACGGGCCCTGCAAATTTGGAAGAATGCCATGCATCTGGTAGACAACTGGACTCCAGCACACTTACAGCAATTTCCTTAGGGCTTTGATCAGGGGCTGCTTAAATTTGCATACTCCACCCTATGTTGTGACTTTGAGATCCCTTGTTGAAATTGCTTTAGCCAGCCAAGAGGTGGCTATTGTCTCAATTTCAAAGCAGCTTTGAGCCGTTCAAGTGGCTGGTGAATAGCACTTTCTCTTTGTTCGCCTCAAAGTTCTAAAGAGTTCTCCATAGGTCCTGCTCTGTACAGATTGTTCAAAGATCTGTTGGAAGTGCATATAATAGGATAAATAAATTGAGGGCATTCCTTTTCAGTACCTCACCTGCATGGCTGTCTGGCCTCTGGAAGATGCTGGGAAAGCAAGTCAGGATGGCCGAGTGGTCTAAGGCGCTGCGTTCAGGTTGCAGTCTCCTCTGGAGACGTGGGTTCAAATCCCACTTCTGACAGTCCTGTGTTTACTCTACTTTTTTTCTTGAGAAATATGATCATTTCCCTCGCAGTGGCTTATAGGATTGTCTTCTTGGAAGAGTGCAGTGAGTTTTTTTCTTGCTCTAGCCACTATTGGCCTAAGCTCTGTGCATTTTTTGGTTCCTAATATCTTTCTCACCCTTTAGATGAAAAACAGCATGGGGTCAGGATGGCCGAATGGTCTAAGGCGCTGCCTTAAGGCCACAGTCTCCTCTGGAGGCGTGGGTTCGAATCCCACTTCTGACAAAACTTGAATTCCATTTTCTCTCTCAGTTCCTTTAGAATCTCAGCTAAAAATTGGCAATGTAAATAATATCTGAATAAGTACCAAACTTCAGTTTCAACTGCAAATGCATTTGCCCTATTCTATCTTTAACGTTAGTGTAATATTCTTCTAGCACTCGTGGTGTTTTATATTTGTTTTGTGGGGTACTTTAAAAATCTTTTTTACGAACGAAATGGGTTACATTAAGTCTTGTGATGTTTTAGGTTTCCAATAAGGAGGTTTTAAATTTTATGTCACGTCATTTTCAGATGCTTCATTCAAGAGATATTTCCACTATAGAATGCAGAGCAAGTGCAAAAATACAAGTGATAGAGCGAGTGAGTGAGAAGGAGTGTTGTGGAAGGAGAGAATGAAACAAAGACAGAGTGAGTGAATGGCAGGGAGGCATAGAAGAGGAGTCTAGTAGTGAAGAAGACCTGCTTTTCCCTGCTTTTGACCTCCCACCCATCCCCAAACAACCACAAACATACCTTCTGTGCAAAGTTGGTATGCAGAATTTCACGCCTCAGCAAGTGAGGGTGAGTCCCAGGCCAGGGGCTAAAGAGCAAAAGAGTGCCTGTGCTCAGACTTTCCCTGCTAGGGATAGTTTATCTGGAACAAGGCCTACTCTCTTGTATCCAGCAAGGATCTAGAAATCCTGCATGAATCTGCAAGGCACATTGGCAGCATAAATTTGCATAAACTGCCCCACCTATTGCCTTCCTATTTCCTGTGCTGTAGTTGTTTGTGTAGAGAGAGAGGTCGCAGGCAAGGAAATGTTGTGAGTCGGATACAGGACCCTAAATAGCTGGTGAGAGGTATGTGGTGTTCTAAAAGCATGAAAACTGTATACCTGTGAAATAAAGTGCCTTCGTATGTGTTCTTCTGTGTTTATTGTCCTGTGCATAAAGTTGCACCTTGTGTTTGAAGGTTTAAATTATTTCAGGCTTGCATGGAGGTAGACATTTCTGAGTAACTTTTATTCATTTCTTAAAAGCCTAAACTGTCATTATGGCCGAGAGGTCTAAGGCGCTGTGTTTAGGCCGCAGTCTCCTTTGGAGGCGTGGGTTCGAATCCCACTTCTGACATGCCTTTTGGATATTTAATCTCCTTTATCAGGTTAACATCTGATGGAAGTGGCATCTGTTGGTCTTCACCTGGCACGTTATTCCGTTCTCCTCTTGTCAAGAGAGATGGGGTTTCTCATATATTTAGGTTCTATAACGTCTTGCTGACAAAGCGCAATCCTCACCAAATGAGCATAGGACCCATGTAAGAGGTCATCTGGAAGAGTCATGCTCTTGTATGCCCTGGCCAGACGGGCCCTGCAAATTTGGAAGAATGCCATGCATCTGGTAGACAACTGGACTCCAGCACACTTACAGCAATTTCCTTAGGGCTTTGATCAGGGGCTGCTTAAATTTGCATACTCCACCCCATGTTGTGACTTTGAGATCCCTTGTTGAAATTGCTTTAGCCAGCCAAGAGGTGGCTATTGTCTCAATTTCAAAGCAGCTTTGAGCCGTTCAAGTGGCTGGTGAATAGCACTTTCTCTTTGTTCGCCTCAAAGTTCTAAAGAGTTCTCCATAGGTCCTGCTCTGTACAGATTGTTCAAAGATCTGTTGGAAGTGCATATAATAGGATAAATAAAGTGAGGGCATTCCTTTTCAGTACCTCACCTGCATGGCTGTCTGGCCTCTGGAAGATGCTCGGAAAGCAAGTCAGGATGGCCGAGTGGTCTAAGGCGCTGCCTTCAGGTCGCAGTCTCCTCTGGAGGCATGGGTTCAAATCCCACTTCTGACAGTCCTGTGTTTACTCTACTTTTTTTCTTGAGAAATATGATCATTTCCCTCGCAGTGGCTTATAGGATTGTCTTCTTGGAAGAGTGCAGTGAGTTTTTTTCTTGCTCTAGCCACTATTGGCCTAAGCTGTGTGCATTTTTTGGTTCCTAATATCTTTCTCACCCTTTAGATGAAAAAGCAGCATGGGGTCAGGATGGCCGAGTGGTCTAAGGCGCTGCGTTAAGGCCGCAGTCTCTCCTGGAGGCGTGGGTTCGAATCCCACTTCTGACAAAACTTGAATTCCATTTTCTCTCTCAGTTCCTTTAGAATCTCAGCTAAAAATTGGCAATGTAAATAATATCTGAATAAGTACCAAACTTCAGTTTCAACTGCAAATGCATTTGCCCTATTCTATCTTTAACGTTAATGTAATATTCTTCTAGCACTCGTGGTGTTTTATATTTCTTTTGTGGGGTACTTTAAAAATCTTTTTTATGAAAGAAATGGGTTACATTAAGTCTTGTGATGTTTTAGGTTTCCAATAAGGAGGTTTTAAATTTTATGTCACGTCATTTTCAGATGCTTCATTCAAGAGATGTTTCCACTATAGAATGCAGAGCAAGGGAAAAATACAAGTGATAGAGCGAGTGAGTGAGAAGGAGTGTTGTGGAAGGAGAGAATGAAACAAAGACAGAGTGAGTGAATGGCAGGGAGGCATAGAAGAGGAGTTTAGTAGTGAAGAAGACCTGCTTTTCCCTGCTCTTGACCTCCCACCCATCCCCAAACAACCACAAACATACCTTCTGTGTAAAGTTGGTATGCAGAATTTCACGCCTCAGCAAGTGAGGGTGAGTCCCAGGCCAGGGGCTAAAGAGCAAAAGAGTGCCTGTGCTCAGACTTTCCCTGCTAGGGATAGTTTATCTGGAACAAGGCCTACTCTCTTGTATCCAGCAAGGATCTAGAAATCCTGCATGAATCTGCAAGGCACATTGGCAGCATAAATTTGCATAAACTGCCCCACCTATTGCCTTCCTACTTCCTGTGCTGTAGTTGTTTGTGTAGAGAGAGAGGTCGCAGGCAAGGAAATGTTGTGAGTCGGATACAGGACCCTAAATTGCTGGTGAGAGGTATGTGGTGTTCTAAAAGCATGAAAACTGTATACCTGTGAAATAAAGTGCTTTCGTATGTGTTCTTCTGTGTTTATTGTCCTGTGCATAAAGTTGCACCTTGTGTTTGAAGGTTTAAATTATTTCAGGCTTGCATGGAGGTAGACGTTTCTGAGTAACTTTTATTAATTTCTTAAAAGTCTATACTGTCAGGATGGCCGAGAGGTCTAAGGTGCTGTGTTTAGGCCACAGTCTCCTTTGGAGGTGTGGGTTCGAATCCCACTTCTGACATGCCTTTTGGAGATTTAATCTCCTTTATCAGGTTAACATCTGATGGAAGTTGCATCTGTTGGTCTTCACCTGGCACGTTATTCCGTTCTCCTCTTGTCAAGAGAGATGGGGTTTCTCATATATTTAGGTTCTATAACGTCTTGCTGACAAAGCGCAATCCTTACCAAATGAGCATAGGACCCATGTAAGAGGTCATCTGGAAGAGTCATGCTCTTGTATGCCCTGGCCAGACGGGTCCTGCAAATTTGGAAGAATGCCATTCATCTGGTAGACAACTGGACTCCAGCACACTTACAGCAATTTCCTCAGGGCTTTGATCAGGGGCTGCTTAAATTTGCATACTCCACCCTATGTTGTGACTTTGAGATCCCTTGTTGAAATTGGTTTAGCCAGCCAAGAGGTGGCTATTGTCTCAATTTCAAAGCAGCTTTGAGCCGTTCAAGTGGCTGGTGAATAGCACTTTCTCTTTGTTCGCCTCAAAGTTCTAAAGAATTCTCCATAGGTCCTGCTCTGTACAGATTGTTCAAAGATCTGTTGGAAGTGCATATAATAGGATAAATAAATTGAGGGCATTCCTTTTCACTACCTCACCTGCATGGCTGTCTGGCCTCTGGAAGATGTTGGGAAAGCAAGTCAGGATGGCTGAGTGGTCTAAGGCGCTGAGTTCAGCTCGCAGTCTCCTCTGGAGGCGTGGGTTCAAATCCCACTTCTGATAGTCCTGTGTTTACTCTACTTTTTTTCTTGAGAAATATGATCATTTCCCTCGCAGTGCCTTATAGGATTGTCTTCTTGGAAGAGTGCAGTGAGTTTTTTTCTTGCTCTAGCCACTATTGGCCTAAGCTATGTGCATTTTTTGGTTCCTCATATCTTTCTCACCCTTTAGATAAAAAAGCAGCATTGGGTCAGGATAGCCGAGTGGTCTAAGGCGCTGCGTTAAGGCCGCAGTCTCTTCTGGAGGCGTGGGTTCGAATCCCACTTCTGACAAAACTTGAATTCCATTTTCTCTCTCAGTTCCTTTAGAATCTCAGCTAAAAATTGGCAATGTACATAATATCTGAATAAGTACCAAACTTCAGTTTCAACTGCAAATGCATTTGCCCTATTCTATCTTTAACGTTAATGTAATATTCTTCTAGCACTCGTGGTGTTTTATATTTGTTTTGTGGGGTACTTTAAAAATCTTTTTTATGAAAGAAATGGGTTACATTAAGTCTTGTGATGTTTTAGGTTTCCAATAAGGAGGTTTTAAATTTTATGTCACGTCATTTTCAGATGCTTCATTCAAGAGATGTTTCCACTATAGAATGCAGAGCAAGGGCAAAAATACAAGTGATAGAGCGAGCGAGTGAGAAGGAGTGTTGTGGAAGGAGAGAATGAAACAAAGACAGAGTGAGTGAATGGCAGGGAGGCATAGAAGAGGAGTCTAGTAGTGAAGAAGACCTGCTTTTCCCTACTCTTGACCTCCCACCCATCCCCAAACAACCACAAACATACCTTCTGTGCAAAGTTGGTATGCAGAATTTCACGCCTCAGCAAGTGAGGGTGAGTCCCAGGCCAGGGGCTAAAGAGCAAAAGAGTGCCTGTGCTCAGACTTTCCCTGCTAGGGATAGTTTATCTGGAACAAGGCCTACTCTCTTGTATCCAGCAAGGATCTAGAAATCCTGCATGAATCTGCAAGGCACATTGGCAGCATAAATTTGCATAAACTGCCCCACCTATTGATTCCTACTTCCTGTGCTGTAGTTGTTTGTGTAGAGAGAGAGGTCGCAGGCAAGGAAATGTTGTGAGTCGGATACAGGACACTAAATAGCTGGTGAGAGGTATGTGGTGTTCTAAAAGCATGAAAACTGTATACCTGTGAAATAAAGTGCTTTCGTATGTGTTCTTCTGTGTTTATTGTCCTGTGCATAAAGTTGCACCTTGTGTTTGAAGGTTTAAATTATTTCAGGCTTGCATGGAGGTAGACCTTTCTGAGTAACTTTTATTAATTTCTTAAAAGCCTATACTGTCAGGATGGCCGAGAGGTCTAAGGCGCTGTGTTTAGACCACAGTCTCCTTTGGAGCTGTGGGTTCGAATCCCACTTCTGACATGCCTTTTGGAGATTTAATCTCCTTTATCAGGTTAACATCTGATGGAAGTTGCATCTATTGGTCTTCACCTGGCACGTTATTCCGTTCTCCTCTTGTCAAGAGAGATGGGGTTTCTCATATATTTAGGTTCTATAACGTCTTGCTGACAAAGTGCAATCCTTACCAAATGAGCATAGGACCCATGTAAGAGGTCATCTGGAAGAGTCATGCTCTTGTATGCCCTGGCCAGACGGGCCCTGCAAATTTGGAAGAATGCCATGCATCTGGTAGACAACTGGACTCCAGCACACTTACAGCAATTTCCTTAGGGCTTTGATCAGGTGCTGCTTAAATTTGCATACTCCACCCTCTGTTGTGACTTTGAGATCCCTTGTTGAAATTGCTTTAGCCAGCCAAGAGGTGGCTATTGTCTCAATTTCAAAGCAGCTTTGAGCCGTTCAAGTGGCTGGTGATTAGCACTTTCTCTTTGTTCGCCTCAAAGTTCTAAAGAGATCTCCATAGGTCCTGCTCTGTACAGATTGTTCAAAGATCTGTTGGAAGTGCATATAATAGGATAAATAAATTGAGGGCATTCCTTTTCAGTACCTCACCTGCATGGCTGTCTGGCCTCTGGAAGATGCTGGGAAAGCAAGTCAGGATGGCCGAGTGGTCTAAGGCGCTGCGTTCAGGTCGCAGTCTCCTCTGGAGGCGTGGGTTCAAATCCCACTTCTGACAGTCCTGTGTTTACTCTAATTTTTTTCTTGAGAAATATGATCATTTCCCTCGCAGTGGCTTATAGGATTGTCTTCTTGGAAGAGTGCAGTGAGTTTTTTTCTTGCTCTAGCCACTATTGGCCTAAGCTGTGTGCATTTTTTGGTTCCTAATATCTTTCTCACCCTTTAGATGAAAAAGCAGCATGGGGTCAGGATGGCCGAGTGGTCTAAGGCGCTGCGTTAAGGCCGCAGTCTCTCCTGGAGGCGTGGGTTCGAATCCCACTTCTGACAAAACTTGAATTCCATTTTCTCTCTCAGTTCCTTTAGAATCTCAGCTAAAAATTGGCAATGTAAATAATATCTGAATAAGTACCAAACTTCAGTTTCAACTGCAAATGCATTTGCCCTATTCTATCTTTAACGTTAATGTAATATTCTTCTAGCACTCGTGGTGTTTTATATTTCTTTTGTGGGGTACTTTAAAAATCTTTTTTATGAAAGAAATGGGTTACATTAAGTCTTGTGATGTTTTAGGTTTCCAATAAGGAGGTTTTAAATTTTATGTCACGTCATTTTCAGATGCTTCATTCAAGAGATGTTTCCACTATAGAATGCAGAGCAAGGGAAAAATACAAGTGATAGAGCGAGTGAGTGAGAAGGAGTGTTGTGGAAGGAGAGAATGAAACAAAGACAGAGTGAGTGAATGGCAGGGAGGCATAGAAGAGGAGTTTAGTAGTGAAGAAGACCTGCTTTTCCCTGCTCTTGACCTCCCACCCATCCCCAAACAACCACAAACACACCTTCTGTGCAAAGTTGGTATGCAGAATTTCACGCCGCAGCAAGTGAGGGTGAGTCCCAGGCCAGGGGCTAAAGAGCAAAAGAGTGCCTGTGCTCAGACTTTCCCTGCTAGGGATAGTTTATCTGGAACAAGGCCTACTCTCTTGTATCCAGCAAGGATCTAGAAATCCTGCATGAATCTGCAAGGCACATTGGCAGCATAAATTTGCATGAACTGCCCCACCTATTGCCTTCCTACTTCCTGTGCTGTAGTTGTTTGTGTAGAGAGAGAGGTCGCAGGCAAGGAAATGTTGTGAGTCGGATACAGGACCCTAAATTGCTGGTGAGAGGTATGTGGTGTTCTAAAAGCATGAAAACTGTATACCTGTGAAATAAAGTGCTTTCGTATGTGTTCTTCTGTGTTTATTGTCCTGTGCATAAAGTTGCACCTTGTGTTTGAAGGTTTAAATTATTTCAGGCTTGCATGGAGGTAGACGTTTCTGAGTAACTTTTATTAATTTCTTAAAAGCCTATACTGTCAGGATGGCCGAGAGGTCTAAGGTGCTGTGTTTAGGCCACAGTCTCCTTTGGAGGTGTGGGTTCGAATCCCACTTCTGACATGCCTTTTGGAGATTTAATCTCCTTTATCAGGTTAACATCTGATGGAAATTGCATCTATTGGTCTTCACCTGGCACGTTATTCCGTTCTCCTCTTGTCAAGAGAGATGGGGTTTCTCATATATTTAGGTTCTATAACGTCTTGCTGACAAAGTGCAATCCTTACCAAATGAGCATAGGACCCATGTAAGAGGTCATCTGGAAGAGTCATGCTCTTGTATGCCCTGGCCAGACGGGCCCTGCAAATTTGGAAGAATGCCATGCATCTGGTAGACAACTGGACTCCAGCACACTTACAGCAATTTCCTTAGGGCTTTGATCAGGTGCTGCTTAAATTTGCATACTCCACCCTATGTTGTGACTTTGAGATCCCTTGTTGAAATTGCTTTAGCCAGCCAAGAGGTGGCTATTGTCTCAATTTCAAAGCAGCTTTGAGCCGTTCAAGTGGCTGGTGAATAGCACTTTCTCTTTGTTCGCCTCAAAGTTCTAAAGAATTCTCCATAGGTCCTGCTCTGTACAGATTGTTCAAAGATCTGTTGGAAGTGCATATAATAGGATAAATAAATTGAGGGCATTCCTTTTCACTACCTCACCTGCATGGCTGTCTGGCCTCTGGAAGATGCTCGGAAAGCAAGTCAGGATGGCCGAGTGGTCTAAGGCGCTGCCTTCAGGTCGCAGTCTCCTCTGGAGGAATGGGTTCAAATCCCACTTCTGACAGTCCTGTGTTTACTCTACTTTTTTTCTTGAGAAATATGATCATTTCCCTCGCAGTGGCTTATAGGATTGTCTTCTTGGAAGAGTGCAGTGAGTTTTTTTCTTGCTCTAGCCACTATTGGCCTAAGCTCTGTGCATTTTTTGGTTCCTAATATCTTTCTCACCCTTTAGATGAAAAAGCAGCATGGGGTCAGGATGGCCGAGTGGTCTAAGGTGCTGCGTTAAGGCCACAGTCTCTCCTGGAGGCGTGGGTTCAAATCCCACTTCTGACAAAACTTGAATTCCTTTTTCTCTCTCAGTTCCTTTAGAATCTCAGCTAAAAATTGGCAATGTAAATAATATCTGAATAAGTACCAAACTTCAGTTTCAACTGCAAATGCATTTGCCCTATTCTATCTTTAACGTTAGTGTAATATTCTTCTAGCACTCGTGGTGTTTTATATTTGTTTTGTGGGTTACTTTAAAAATCTTTTTTATGAAAGAAATGGGTTACATTAAGTCTTGTGATATTTTAGGTTTCCAATAAGGAGGTTTTAAATTTTATGTCACGTCATTTTCAGATGCTTCATTCAAGAGATGTTTCAACTATAGAATGCAGAGCAAGGGCAAAAATACAAGTGATAGAGCGAGTGAGTGAGAAGGAGTGTTGTGGAAGGAGAGAATGAAACAAAGACGGAGTGAGTGAATGGCAGGGAGGCATAGAAGAGGAGTCTAGTAGTGAAGGAGACCTGCTTTTCCCTGCTCTTGACCTCCCACCCATCCCCCAAACAACCACAAACATACCTTCTGTGCAAAGTTGGTATGCAGAATTTCACGCCTCAGCAAGTGAGGGTGAGTCCCAGGCCATTGGCTAAAGAGCAAAAGAGTGCCTGTGCTCAGACTTTCCCTGCTAGGGATAGTTTATCTGGAACAAGGCCTACTCTCTTGTATCCAGCAAGGATCTAGAAATCCTGCATGAATCTGCAAGGCACATTGGCAGCATAAATTTGCATAAACTGCCCCACCTATTGATTCCTACTTCCTGTGCTGTAGTTGTTTGTGTAGAGAGAGAGGTCGCAGGCAAGGAAATGTTGTGAGTCGGATACAGGACACTAAATAGCTGGTGAGAGGTATGTGGTGTTCTAAAAGCATGAAAACTGTATACCTGTGAAATAAAGTGCTTTCGTATGTGTTCTTCTGTGTTTATTGTCCTGTGCATAAAGTTGCACCTTGTGTTTGAAGGTTTAAATTATTTCAGGCTTGCATGGAGGTAGACCTTTCTGAGTAACTTTTATTAATTTCTTAAAAGCCTATACTGTCAGGATGGCCGAGAGGTCTAAGGCGCTGTGTTTAGACCACAGTTTCCTTTGGAGCTGTGGGTTCGAATCCCACTTCTGACATGCCTTTTGGAGATTTAATCTCCTTTATCAGGTTAACATCTGATGGAAGTTGCATCTATTGGTCTTCACCTGGCACGTTATTCCGTTCTCCTCTTGTCAAGAGAGATGGGGTTTCTCATATATTTAGGTTCTATAACGTCTTGCTGACAAAGTGCAATCCTTACCAAATGAGCATAGGACCCATGTAAGAGGTCATCTGGAAGAGTCATGCTCTTGTATGCCCTGGCCAGACGGGCCCTGCAAATTTGGAAGAATGCCATGCATCTGGTAGACAACTGGACTCCAGCACACTTACAGCAATTTCCTTAGGGCTTTGATCAGGTGCTGCTTAAATTTGCATACTCCACCCTATGTTGTGACTTTGAGATCCCTTGTTGAAATTGCTTTAGCCAGCCAAGAGGTGGCTATTGTCTCAATTTCAAAGCAGCTTTGAGCCGTTCAAGTGGCTGGTGAATAGCACTTTCTCTTTGTTCGCCTCAAAGTTCTAAAGAGATCTCCATAGGTCCTGCTCTGTACAGATTGTTCAAAGATCTGTTGGAAGTGCATATAATAGGATAAATAAATTGAGGGCATTCCTTTTCAGTACCTCACCTGCATGGCTGTCTGGCCTCTGGAAGATGCTGGGAAAGCAAGTCAGGATGGCCGAGTGGTCTAAGGCGCTGCGTTCATGTCGCAGTCTCCTCTGGAGGCGTGGGTTCAAATCCCACTTCTGACAGTCCTGTGTTTACTCTAATTTTTTTCTTGAGAAATATGATCATTTCCCTCGCAGTGGCTTATAGGATTGTCTTCTTGGAAGAGTGCAGTGAGTTTTTTTCTTGCTCTAGCCACTATTGGCCTAAGCTGTGTGCATTTTTTGGTTCCTAATATCTTTCTCACCCTTTAGATGAAAAAGCAGCATGGGGTCAGGATGGCCGAGTGGTCTAAGGCGCTGCGTTAAGGCCGCAGTCTCTCCTGGAGGCGTGGGTTCGAATCCCACTTCTGACAAAACTTGAATTCCATTTTCTCTCTCAGTTCCTTTAGAATCTCAGCTAAAAATTGGCAATGTAAATAATATCTGAATAAGTACCAAACTTCAGTTTCAACTGCAAATGCATTTGCCCTATTCTATCTTTAACGTTAATGTAATATTCTTCTAGCACTCGTGGTGTTTTATATTTCTTTTGTGGGGTACTTTAAAAATCTTTTTTATGAAAGAAATGGGTTACATTAAGTCTTGTGATGTTTTAGGTTTCCAATAAGGAGGTTTTAAATTTTATGTCACGTCATTTTCAGATGCTTCATTCAAGAGATGTTTCCACTATAGAATGCAGAGCAAGGGAAAAATACAAGTGATAGAGCGAGTGAGTGAGAAGGAGTGTTGTGGAAGGAGAGAATGAAACAAAGACAGAGTGAGTGAATGGCAGGGAGGCATAGAAGAGGAGTCTAGTAGTGAAGGAGACCTGCTTTTCCCTGCTCTTGACCTCCCACCCATCCCCAAACAACCACAAACATACCTTCTGTGTAAAGTTGGTATGCAGAATTTCACGCCTCAGCAAGTGAGGGTGAGTCCCAGGCCAGGGGCTAAAGAGCAAAAGAGTGCCTGTGCTCAGACTTTCCCTGCTAGGGATAGTTTATCTGGAACAAGGCCTACTCTCTTGTATCCAGCAAGGATCTAGAAATCCTGCATGAATCTGCAAGGCACATTGGCAGCATAAATTTGCATAAACTGCCCCACCTATTGCCTTCCTACTTCCTGTGCTGTAGTTGTTTGTGTAGAGAGAGAGGTCGCAGGCAAGGAAATGTTGTGAGTCGGATACAGGACCCTAAATTGCTGGTGAGAGGTATGTGGTGTTCTAAAAGCATGAAAACTGTATACCTGTGAAATAAAGTGCTTTCGTATGTGTTCTTCTGTGTTTATTGTCCTGTGCATAAAGTTGCACCTTGTGTTTGAAGGTTTAAAGTATTTCAGGCTTGCATGGAGGTAGACGTTTCTGAGTAACTTTTATTAATTTCTTAAAAGTCTATACTGTCAGGATGGCCGAGAGGTCTAAGGTGCTGTGTTTAGGCCACAGTCTCCTTTGGAGGTGTGGGTTCAAATCCCACTTCTGACATGCCTTTTGGAGATTTAATCTCCTTTATCAGGTTAACATCTGATGGAAGTTGCATCTGTTGGTCTTCACCTGGCACGTTATTCCGTTCTCCTCTTGTCAAGAGAGATGGGGTTTCTCATATATTTAGGTTCTATAACGTCTTGCTGACAAAGCGCAATCCTTACCAAATGAGCATAGGACCCATGTAAGAGGTCATCTGGAAGAGTCATGCTCTTGTATGCCCTGGCCAGACGGGTCCTGCAAATTTGGAAGAATGCCATTCATCTGGTAGACAACTGGACTCCAGCACACTTACAGCAATTTCCTCAGGGCTTTGATCAGGGGCTGCTTAAATTTGCATACTCCACCCTATGTTGTGACTTTGAGATCCCTTGTTGAAATTGGTTTAGCCAGCCAAGAGGTGGCTATTGTCTCAATTTCAAAGCAGCTTTGAGCCGTTCAAGTGGCTGGTGAATAGCACTTTCTCTTTGTTCGCCTCAAAGTTCTAAAGAATTCTCCATAGGTCCTGCTCTGTACAGATTGTTCAAAGATCTGTTGGAAGTGCATATAATAGGATAAATAAATTGAGGGCATTCCTTTTCACTACCTCACCTGCATGGCTGTCTGGCCTCTGGAAGATGTTGGGAAAGCAAGTCAGGATGGCTGAGTGGTCTAAGGCGCTGAGTTCAGCTCGCAGTCTCCTCTGGAGGCGTGGGTTCAAATCCCACTTCTGATAGTCCTGTGTTTACTCTACTTTTTTTCTTGAGAAATATGATCATTTCCCTCGCAGTGCCTTATAGGATTGTCTTCTTGGAAGAGTGCAGTGAGTTTTTTTCTTGCTCTAGCCACTATTGGCCTAAGCTATGTGCATTTTTTGGTTCCTCATATCTTTCTCACCCTTTAGATGAAAAAGCAGCATTGGGTCAGGATAGCCGAGTGGTCTAAGGCGCTGCGTTAAGGCCGCAGTCTCTTCTGGAGGCGTGGGTTCGAATCCCACTTCTGACAAAACTTGAATTCCATTTTCTCTCTCAGTTCCTTTAGAATCTCAGCTAAAAATTGGCAATGTAAATAATATCTGAATAAGTACCAAACTTCAGTTTCAACTGCAAATGCATTTGCCCTATTCTATCTTTAACGTTAATGTAATATTCTTCTAGCACTCGTGGTGTTTTATATTTCTTTTGTGGGGTACTTTAAAAATCTTTTTTATGAAAGAAATGGGTTACATTAAGTCTTGTGATGTTTTAGGTTTCCAATAAGGAGGTTTTAAATTTTATGTCACGTCATTTACAGATGCTTCATTCAAGAGATGTTTCCACTATAGAATGCAGAGCAAGGGCAAAAATACAAGTGATAGAGCGAGCGAGTGAGAAGGAGTGTTGTGGAAGGAGAGAATGAAACAAAGACAGAGTGAGTGAATGGCAGGGAGGCATAGAAGAGGAGTCTAGTAGTGAAGAAGACCTGCTTTTCCCTACTCTTGACCTCCCACCCATCCCCAAACAACCACAAACATACCTTCTGTGCAAAGTTGGTATGCAGAATTTCACGCCTCAGCAAGTGAGGGTGAGTCCCAGGCCAGGGGCTAAAGAGCAAAAGAGTGCCTGTGCTCAGACTTTCCCTGCTAGGGATAGTTTATCTGGAACAAGGCCTACTCTCTTGTATCCAGCAAGGATCTAGAAATCCTGCATGAATCTGCAAGGCACATTGGCAGCATAAATTTGCATAAACTGCCCCACCTATTGATTCCTACTTCCTGTGCTGTAGTTGTTTGTGTAGAGAGAGAGGTCGCAGGCAAGGAAATGTTGTGAGTCGGATACAGGACACTAAATAGCTGGTGAGAGGTATGTGGTGTTCTAAAAGCATGAAAACTGTATACCTGTGAAATAAAGTGCTTTCGTATGTGTTCTTCTGTGTTTATTGTCCTGTGCATAAAGTTGCACCTTGTGTTTGAAGGTTTAAATTATTTCAGGCTTGCATGGAGGTAGACCTTTCTGAGTAACTTTTATTAATTTCTTAAAAGCCTATACTGTCAGGATGGCCGAGAGGTCTAAGGCGCTGTGTTTAGACCACAGTCTCCTTTGGAGCTGTGGGTTCGAATCCCACTTCTGACATGCCTTTTGGAGATTTAATCTCCTTTATCAGGTTAACATCTGATGGAAGTTGCATCTATTGGTCTTCACCTGGCACGTTATTCCGTTCTCCTCTTGTCAAGAGAGATGGGGTTTCTCATATATTTAGGTTCTATAACGTCTTGCTGACAAAGTGCAATCCTTACCAAATGAGCATAGGACCCATGTAAGAGGTCATCTGGAAGAGTCATGCTCTTGTATGCCCTGGCCAGACGGGCCCTGCAAATTTGGAAGAATGCCATGCATCTGGTAGACAACTGGACTCCAGCACACTTACAGCAATTTCCTTAGGGCTTTGATCAGGTGCTGCTTAAATTTGCATACTCCACCCTATGTTGTGACTTTGAGATCCCTTGTTGAAATTGCTTTAGCCAGCCAAGAGGTGGCTATTGTCTCAATTTCAAAGCAGCTTTGAGCCGTTCAAGTGGCTGGTGATTAGCACTTTCTCTTTGTTCGCCTCAAAGTTCTAAAGAGATCTCCATAGGTCCTGCTCTGTACAGATTGTTCAAAGATCTGTTGGAAGTGCATATAATAGGATAAATAAATTGAGGGCATTCCTTTTCAGTACCTCACCTGCATGGCTGTCTGGCCTCTGGAAGATGCTGGGAAAGCAAGTCAGGATGGCCGAGTGGTCTAAGGCGCTGCGTTCAGGTCGCAGTCTCCTCTGGAGGCGTGGGTTCAAATCCCACTTCTGACAGTCCTGTGTTTACTCTAATTTTTTTCTTGAGAAATATGATCATTTCCCTCGCAGTGGCTTATAGGATTGTCTTCTTGGAAGAGTGCAGTGAGTTTTTTTCTTGCTCTAGCCACTATTGGCCTAAGCTGTGTGCATTTTTTGGTTCCTAATATCTTTCTCACCCTTTAGATGAAAAAGCAGCATGGGGTCAGGATGGCCGAGTGGTCTAAGGCGCTGCGTTAAGGCCGCAGTCTCTCCTGGAGGCGTGGGTTCGAATCCCACTTCTGACAAAACTTGAATTCCATTTTCTCTCTCAGTTCCTTTAGAATCTCAGCTAAAAATTGGCAATGTAAATAATATCTGAATAAGTACCAAACTTCAGTTTCAACTGCAAATGCATTTGCCCTATTCTATCTTTAACGTTAATGTAATATTCTTCTAGCACTCGTGGTGTTTTATATTTCTTTTGTGGGGTACTTTAAAAATCTTTTTTATGAAAGAAATGGGTTACATTAAGTCTTGTGATGTTTTAGGTTTCCAATAAGGAGGTTTTAAATTTTATGTCACGTCATTTTCAGATGCTTCATTCAAGAGATGTTTCCACTATAGAATGCAGAGCAAGGGAAAAATACAAGTGATAGAGCGAGTGAGTGAGAAGGAGTGTTGTGGAAGGAGAGAATGAAACAAAGACAGAGTGAGTGAATGGCAGGGAGGCATAGAAGAGGAGTTTAGTAGTGAAGAAGACCTGCTTTTCCCTGCTCTTGACCTCCCACCCATCCCCAAACAACCACAAACACACCTTCTGTGCAAAGTTGGTATGCAGAATTTCACGCCGCAGCAAGTGAGGGTGAGTCCCAGGCCAGGGGCTAAAGAGCAAAAGAGTGCCTGTGCTCAGACTTTCCCTGCTAGGGATAGTTTATCTGGAACAAGGCCTACTCTCTTGTATCCAGCAAGGATCTAGAAATCCTGCATGAATCTGCAAGGCACATTGGCAGCATAAATTTGCATGAACTGCCCCACCTATTGCCTTCCTACTTCCTGTGCTGTAGTTGTTTGTGTAGAGAGAGAGGTCGCAGGCAAGGAAATGTTGTGAGTCGGATACAGGACCCTAAATTGCTGGTGAGAGGTATGTGGTGTTCTAAAAGCATGAAAACTGTATACCTGTGAAATAAAGTGCTTTCGTATGTGTTCTTCTGTGTTTATTGTCCTGTGCATAAAGTTGCACCTTGTGTTTGAAGGTTTAAATTATTTCAGGCTTGCATGGAGGCAGACGTTTCTGAGTAACTTTTATTAATTTCTTAAAAGCCTATACTGTCAGGATGGCCGAGAGGTCTAAGGTGCTGTGTTTAGGCCACAGTCTCCTTTGGAGGTGTTGGTTCGAATCCCACTTCTGACATGCCTTTTGGAGATTTAATCTCCTTTATCAGGTTAACATCTGATGGAAATTGCATCTATTGGTCTTCACCTGGCACGTTATTCCGTTCTCCTCTTGTCAAGAGAGATGGGGTTTCTCATATATTTAGGTTCTATAACGTCTTGCTGACAAAGTGCAATCCTTACCAAATGAGCATAGGACCCATGTAAGAGGTCATCTGGAAGAGTCATGCTCTTGTATGCCCTGGCCAGACGGGCCCTGCAAATTTGGAAGAATGCCATGCATCTGGTAGACAACTGGACTCCAGCACACTTACAGCAATTTCCTTAGGGCTTTGATCAGGTGCTGCTTAAATTTGCATACTCCACCCTATGTTGTGACTTTGAGATCCCTTGTTGAAATTGCTTTAGCCAGCCAAGAGGTGGCTATTGTCTCAATTTCAAAGCAGCTTTGAGCCGTTCAAGTGGCTGGTGAATAGCACTTTCTCTTTGTTCGCCTCAAAGTTCTAAAGAGATCTCCATAGGTCCTGCTCTGTACAGATTGTTCAAAGATCTGTTGGAAGTGCATATAATAGGATAAATAAATTGAGGGCATTCCTTTTCAGTACCTCACCTGCATGGCTGTCTGGCCTCTGGAAGATGCTGGGAAAGCAAGTCAGGATGGCCGAGTGGTCTAAGGCGCTGCGTTCAGGTCGCAGTCTCCTCTGGAGGCGTGGGTTCAAATCCCACTTCTGACAGTCCTGTGTTTACTCTAATTTTTTTCTTCAGAAATATGATCATTTCCCTCGCAGTGGCTTATAGGATTGTCTTCTTGGAAGAGTGCAGTGAGTTTTTTTCTTGCTCTAGCCACTATTGGCCTAAGCTGTGTGCATTTTTTGGTTCCTAATATCTTTCTCACCCTTTAGATGAAAAAGCAGCATGGGGTCAGGATGGCCGAGTGGTCTAAGGCGCTGCGTTAATGCCGCAGTCTCTCCTGGAGGCGTGGGTTCGAATCCCACTTCTGACAAAACTTGAATTCCATTTTCTCTCTCAGTTCCTTTAGAATCTCAGCTAAAAATTGGCAATGTAAATAATATCTGAATAAGTACCAAACTTCAGTTTCAACTGCAAATGCATTTGCCCTATTCAATCTTTAACGTTAATGTAATATTCTTCTAGCACTCGTGGTGTTTTATATTTCTTTTGTGGGGTACTTTAAAAATCTTTTTTATGAAAGAAATGGGTTACATTAAGTCTTGTGATGTTTTAGGTTTCCAATAAGGAGGTTTTAAATTTTATGTCACGTCATTTTCAGATGCTTCATTCAAGAGATGTTTCCACTATAGAATGCAGAGCAAGGGAAAAATACAAGTGATAGAGCGAGTGAGTGAGAAGGAGTGTTGTGGAAGGAGAGAATGAAACAAAGACAGAGTGAGTGAATGGCAGGGAGGCATAGAAGAGGAGTTTAGTAGTGAAGAAGACCTGCTTTTCCCTGCTCTTGACCTCCCACCCATCCCCAAACAACCACAAACACACCTTCTGTGCAAAGTTGGTATGCAGAATTTCACGCCTCAGCAAGTGAGGGTGAGTCCCAGGCCAGGGGCTAAAGAGCAAAAGAGTGCCTGTGCTCAGACTTTCCCTGCTAGGGATAGTTTATCTGGAACAAGGCCTACTCTCTTGTATCCAGCAAGGATCTAGAAATCCTGCATGAATCTGCAAGGCACATTGGCAGCATAAATTTGCATGAACTGCCCCACCTATTGCCTTCCTACTTCCTGTGCTGTAGTTGTTTGTGTAGAGAGAGAGGTCGCAGGCAAGGAAATGTTGTGAGTCGGATACAGGACCCTAAATTGCTGGTGAGAGGTATGTGGTGTTCTAAAAGCATGAAAACGGTATACCTGTGAAAAAAAGTGCCTTCGTATGTGTTCTTCTGTGTTTATTGTCCTGTGCATAAAGTTGCACCTTGTGTTTGAAGGTTTAAATTATTTCAGGCTTGCATGGAGGTAGACGTTTCTGAGTAACTTTTATTAATTTCTTAAAAGCCTATACTGTCAGGATGGCCGAGAGGTCTAAGGTGCTGTGTTTAGGCCACAGTCTCCTTTGGAGGTGTGGGTTCGAATCCCACTTCTGACATGCCTTTTGGAGATTTAATCTCCTTTATCAGGTTAACATCTGATGGAAGTTGCATCTGTTGGTCTTCACCTGGCACGTTATTCCGTTCTCCTCTTGTCAAGAGAGATGGGGTTTCTCATATATTTAGGTTCTATAACGTCTTGCTGACAAAGCGCAATCCTTACCAAATGAGCATAGGACCCATGTAAGAGGTCATCTGGAAGAGTCATGCTCTTGTATGCCCTGGCCAGACGGGTCCTGCAAATTTGGAAGAATGCCATTCATCTGGTAGACAACTGGACTCCAGCACACTTACAGCAATTTCCTCAGGGCTTTGATCAGGGGTTGCTTAAATTTGCATACTCCACCCTATGTTGTGACTTTGAGATCCCTTGTTGAAATTGCTTTAGCCAGCCAAGAGGTGGCTATTGTCTCAATTTCAAAGCAGCTTTGAGCCGTTCAAGTGGCTGGTGAATAGCACTTTCTCTTTGTTCGCCTCAAAGTTCTAAAGAGTTCTCCATAGGTCCTGCTCTGTACAGATTGTTCAAAGATCTGTTGGAAGTGCATATAATAGGATAAATAAATTGAGGGCATTCCTTTTCACTACCTCACCTGCATGGCTGTCTGGCCTCTGGAAGATGTTGGGAAAGCAAGTCAGGATGGCCGAGTGGTCTAAGGCGCTGAGTTCAGCTCACAGTCTCCTCTGGAGGCGTGGGTTCAAATCCCACTTCTGATAGTCCTGTGTTTACTCTACTTTTTTTCTTGAGAAATATGATCATTTCCCTCGCAGTGCCTTATAGGATTGTCTTCTTGGAAGAGTGCAGTGAGTTTTTTTCTTGCTCTAGCCACTATTGGCCTAAGCTATGTGCATTTTTTGGTTCCTCATATCTTTCTCACCCTTTAGATAAAAAAGCAGCATGGGGTCAGGATAGCCGAGTGGTCTAAGGCGCTGCGTTAAGGCCGCAGTCTCTCCTGGAGGCGTGGGTTCGAATCCCACTTCTGACAAAACTTGAATTCCATTTTCTCTCTCAGTTCCTTTAGAATCTCAGCTAAAAATTGGCAATGTAAATAATATCTGAATAAGTACCAAACTTCAGTTTCAACTGCAAATGCATTTGCCCTATTCTATCTTTAACGTTAATGTAATATTCTTCTAGCACTCGTGGTGTTTTATATTTCTTTTGTGGGGTACTTTAAAAATCTTTTTTATGAAAGAAATGGGTTACATTAAGTCTTGTGATGTTTTAGGTTTCCAATAAGGAGGTTTTAAATTTTATGTCACGTCATTTTCAGATGCTTCATTCAAGAGATGTTTCCACTATAGAATGCAGAGCAAGGGCAAAAATACAAGTGATAGAGCGAGTGAGTGAGAAGGAGTGTTGTGGAAGGAGAGAATGAAACAAAGACAGAGTGAGTGAATGGCAGGGAGGCATAGAAGAGGAGTTTAGTAGTGAAGAAGACCTGCTTTTCCCTGCTCTTGACCTCCCACCCATCCCCAAACAACCACAAACACACCTTCTGTGCAAAGTTGGTATGCAGAATTTCACGCCTCAGCAAGTGAGGGTGAGTCCCAGGCCAGGGGCTAAAGAGCAAAAGAGTGCCTGTGCTCAGACTTTCCCTGCTAGGGATAGTTTATCTGGAACAAGGCCTACTCTCTTGTATCCAGCAAGGATCTAGAAATCCTGCATGAATCTGCAAGGCACATTGGCAGCATAAATTTGCATGAACTGCCCCACCTATTGCCTTCCTACTTCCTGTGCTGTAGTTGTTTGTGTAGAGAGAGAGGTCGCAGGCAAGGAAATGTTGTGAGTCGGATACAGGACCCTAAATTGCTGGTGAGAGGTATGTGGTGTTCTAAAAGCATGAAAACTGTATACCTGTGAAAAAAAGTGCCTTCGTATGTGTTCTTCTGTGTTTATTGTCCTGTGCATAAAGTTGCACCTTGTGTTTGAAGGTTTAAATTATTTCAGGCTTGCATGGAGGTAGACGTTTCTGAGTAACTTTTATTAATTTCTTAAAAGCCTATACTGTCAGGATGGCCGAGAGGTCTAAGGTGCTGTGTTTAGGCCACAGTCTCCTTTGGAGGTGTGGGTTCGAATCCCACTTCTGACATGCCTTTTGGAGATTTAATCTCCTTTATCAGGTTAACATCTGATGGAAGTTGCATCTGTTGGTCTTCACCTGGCACGTTATTCCGTTCTCCTCTTGTCAAGAGAGATGGGGTTTCTCATATATTTAGGTTCTATAACGTCTTGCTGACAAAGCGCAATCCTTACCAAATGAGCATAGGACCCATGTAAGAGGTCATCTGGAAGAGTCATGCTCTTGTATGCCCTGGCCAGACGGGTCCTGCAAATTTGGAAGAATGCCATTCATCTGGTAGACAACTGGACTCCAGCACACTTACAGCAATTTCCTCAGGGCTTTGATCAGGGGCTGCTTAAATTTGCATACTCCACCCTATGTTGTGACTTTGAGATCCCTTGTTGAAATTGCTTTAGCCAGCCAAGAGGTGGCTATTGTCTCAATTTCAAAGCAGCTTTGAGCCGTTCAAGTGGCTGGTGAATAGCACTTTCTCTTTGTTCGCCTCAAAGTTCTAAAGAGTTCTCCATAGGTCCTGCTCTGTACAGATTGTTCAAAGATCTGTTGGAAGTGCATATAATAGGATAAATAAATTGAGGGCATTCCTTTTCACTACCTCACCTGCATGGCTGTCTGGCCTCTGGAAGATGTTGGGAAAGCAAGTCAGGATGGCCGAGTGGTCTAAGGCGCTGAGTTCAGCTCGCAGTCTCCTCTGGAGGCGTGGGTTCAAATCCCACTTCTGATAGTCCTGTGTTTACTCTACTTTTTTTCTTGAGAAATATGATCATTTCCCTCGCAGTGCCTTATAGGATTGTCTTCTTGGAAGAGTGCAGTGAGTTTTTTTCTTGCTCTAGCCACTATTGGCCTAAGCTATGTGCATTTTTTGGTTCCTCATATCTTTCTCACCCTTTAGATAAAAAAGCAGCATGGGGTCAGGATAGCCGAGTGGTCTAAGGCGCTGCGTTAAGGCCGCAGTCTCTCCTGGAGGCGTGGGTTCGAATCCCACTTCTGACAAAACTTGAATTCCATTTTCTCTCTCAGTTCCTTTAGAATCTCAGCTAAAAATTGGCAATGTAAATAATATCTGAATAAGTACCAAACTTCAGTTTCAACTGCAAATGCATTTGCCCTATTCTATCTTTAACGTTAATGTAATATTCTTCTAGCACTCGTGGTGTTTTATATTTCTTTTGTGGGGTACTTTAAAAATCTTTTTTATGAAAGAAATGGGTTACATTAAGTCTTGTGATGTTTTAGGTTTCCAATAAGGAGGTTTTAAATTTTATGTCACGTCATTTTCAGATGCTTCATTCAAGAGATGTTTCCACTATAGAATGCAGAGCAAGGGCAAAAATACAAGTGATAGAGCGAGTGAGTGAGAAGGAGTGTTGTGGAAGGAGAGAATGAAACAAAGACAGAGTGAGTGAATGGCAGGGAGGCATAGAAGAGGAGTTTAGTAGTGAAGAAGACCTGCTTTTCCCTGCTCTTGACCTCCCACCCATCCTCAAACAACCACAAACACACCTTCTGTGCAAAGTTGGTATGCAGAATTTCACGCCTCAGCAAGTGAGGGTGAGTCCCAGGCCAGGGGCTAAAGAGCAAAAGAGTGCCTGTGCTCAGACTTTCCCTGCTAGGGATAGTTTATCTGGAACAAGGCCTACTCTCTTGTATCCAGCAAGGATCTAGAAATCCTGCATGAATCTGCAAGGCACATTGGCAGCATAAATTTGCATGAACTGCCCCACCTATTGCCTTCCTACTTCCTGTGCTGTAGTTGTTTGTGTAGAGAGAGAGGTCGCAGGCAAGGAAATGTTGTGAGTCGGATACAGGACCCTAAATTGCTGGTGAGAGGTATGTGGTGTTCTAAAAGCATGAAAACTGTATACCTGTGAAATAAAGTGCTTTCGTATGTGTTCTTCTGTGTTTATTGTCCTGTGCATAAAGTTGCACCTTGTGTTTGAAGGTTTAAATTATTTCAGGCTTGCATGGAGGTAGACGTTTCTGAGTAACTTTTATTAATTTCTTAAAAGTCTATACTGTCAGGATGGCCGAGAGGTCTAAGGTGCTGTGTTTAGGCCACAGTCTCCTTTGGAGGTGTGGGTTCGAATCCCACTTCTGACATGCCTTTTGGAGATTTAATCTCCTTTATCAGGTTAACATCTGATGGAAGTTGCATCTGTTGGTCTTCACCTGGCACGTTATTCCGTTCTCCTCTTGTCAAGAGAGATGGGGTTTCTCATATATTTAGGTTCTATAACGTCTTGCTGACAAAGCGCAATCCTTACCAAATGAGCATAGGACCCATGTAAGAGGTCATCTGGAAGAGTCATGCTCTTGTATGCCCTGGCCAGACGGGCCCTGCAAATTTGGAAGAATGCCATGCATCTGGTAGACAACTGGACTCCAGCACACTTACAGCAATTTCCTTAGGGCTTTGATCAGGGGCTGCTTAAATTTGCATACTCCACCCTATGTTGTGACTTTGAGATCCCTTGTTGAAATTGCTTTAGCCAGCCAAGAGGTGGCTATTGTCTCAATTTCAAAGCAGCTTTGAGCCGTTCAAGTGGCTGGTGAATAGCACTTTCTCTTTGTTCGCCTCAAAGTTCTAAAGAGTTCTCCATAGGTCCTGCTCTGTACAGATTGTTCAAAGATCTGTTGGAAGTGCATATAATAGGATAAATAAATTGAGGGCATTCCTTTTCAGTACCTCACCTGCATGGCTGTCTGGCCTCTGGAAGATGCTGGGAAAGCAAGTCAGGATGGCCGAGTGGTCTAAGGCGCTGCGTTCAGGTTGCAGTCTCCTCTGGAGACGTGGGTTCAAATCCCACTTCTGACAGTCCTGTGTTTACTCTACTTTTTTTCTTGAGAAATATGATCATTTCCCTCGCAGTGGCTTATAGGATTGTCTTCTTGGAAGAGTGCAGTGAGTTTTTTTCTTGCTCTAGCCACTATTGGCCTAAGCTCTGTGCATTTTTTGGTTCCTAATATCTTTCTCACCCTTTAGATGAAAAACAGCATGGGGTCAGGATGGCTGAATGGTCTAAGGCGCTGCCTTAAGGCCACAGTCTCCTCTGGAGGCGTGGGTTCGAATCCCACTTCTGACAAAACTTGAATTCCATTTTCTCTCTCAGTTCCTTTAGAATCTCAGCTAAAAATTGGCAATGTAAATAATATCTGAATAAGTACCAAACTTCAGTTTCAACTGCAAATGCATTTGCCCTATTCTATCTTTAACGTTAGTGTAATATTCTTCTAGCACTCGTGGTGTTTTATATTTGTTTTGTGGGGTACTTTAAAAATCTTTTTTACGAACGAAATGGGTTACATTAAGTCTTGTGATGTTTTAGGTTTCCAATAAGGAGGTTTTAAATTTTATGTCACGTCATTTTCAGATGCTTCATTCAAGAGATATTTCCACTATAGAATGCAGAGCAAGTGCAAAAATACAAGTGATAGAGCGAGTGAGTGAGAAGGAGTGTTGTGGAAGGAGAGAATGAAACAAAGACAGAGTGAGTGAATGGCAGGGAGGCATAGAAGAGGAGTCTAGTAGTGAAGAAGACCTGCTTTTCCCTGCTTTTGACCTCCCACCCATCCCCAAACAACCACAAACATACCTTCTGTGCAAAGTTGGTATGCAGAATTTCATGCCTCAGCAAGTGAGGGTGAGTCCCAGGCCAGGGGCTAAAGAGCAAAAGAGTGCCTGTGCTCAGACTTTCCCTGCTAGGGATAGTTTATCTGGAACAAGGCCTACTCTCTTGTATCCAGCAAGGATCTAGAAATCCTGCATGAATCTGCAAGGCACATTGGCAGCATAAATTTGCATAAACTGCCCCACCTATTGCCTTCCTATTTCCTGTGCTGTAGTTGTTTGTGTAGAGAGAGAGGTCGCAGGCAAGGAAATGTTGTGAGTCGGATACAGGACCCTAAATAGCTGGTGAGAGGTATGTGGTGTTCTAAAAGCATGAAAACTGTATACCTGTGAAATAAAGTGCCTTCGTATGTGTTCTTCTGTGTTTATTGTCCTGTGCATAAAGTTGCACCTTGTGTTTGAAGGTTTAAATTATTTCAGGCTTGCATGGAGGTAGACATTTCTGAGTAACTTTTATTCATTTCTTAAAAGCCTAAACTGTCATTATGGCCGAGAGGTCTAAGGCGCTGTGTTTAGGCCGCAGTCTCCTTTGGAGGCGTGGGTTCGAATCCCACTTCTGACATGCCTTTTGGATATTTAATCTCCTTTATCAGGTTAACATCTGATGGAAGTGGCATCTGTTGGTCTTCACCTGGCACGTTATTCCGTTCTCCTCTTGTCAAGAGAGATGGGGTTTCTCATATATTTAGGTTCTATAACGTCTTGCTGACAAAGCGCAATCCTCACCAAATGAGCATAGGACCCATGTAAGAGGTCATCTGGAAGAGTCATGCTCTTGTATGCCCTGGCCAGACGGGCCCTGCAAATTTGGAAGAATGCCATGCATCTGGTAGACAACTGGACTCCAGCACACTTACAGCAATTTCCTTAGGGCTTTGATCAGGGGCTGCTTAAATTTGCATACTCCACCCCATGTTGTGACTTTGAGATCCCTTGTTGAAATTGCTTTAGCCAGCCAAGAGGTGGCTATTGTCTCAATTTCAAAGCAGCTTTGAGCCGTTCAAGTGGCTGGTGAATAGCACTTTCTCTTTGTTCGCCTCAAAGTTCTAAAGAGTTCTCCATAGGTCCTGCTCTGTACAGATTGTTCAAAGATCTGTTGGAAGTGCATATAATAGGATAAATAAAGTGAGGGCATTCCTTTTCAGTACCTCACCTGCATGGCTGTCTGGCCTCTGGAAGATGCTCGGAAAGCAAGTCAGGATGGCCGAGTGGTCTAAGGCGCTGCCTTCAGGTCGCAGTCTCCTCTGGAGGCATGGGTTCAAATCCCACTTCTGACAGTCCTGTGTTTACTCTACTTTTTTTCTTGAGAAATATGATCATTTCCCTCGCAGTGGCTTATAGGATTGTCTTCTTGGAAGAGTGCAGTGAGTTTTTTTCTTGCTCTAGCCACTATTGGCCTAAGCTGTGTGCATTTTTTGGTTCCTAATATCTTTCTCACCCTTTAGATGAAAAAGAAGCATGGGGTCAGGATGGCCGAGTGGTCTAAGGCGCTGCGTTAAGGCCGCAGTCTCTCCTGGAGGCGTGGGTTCGAATCCCACTTCTGACAAAACTTGAATTCCATTTTCTCTCTCAGTTCCTTTAGAATCTCAGCTAAAAATTGGCAATGTAAATAATATCTGAATAAGTACCAAACTTCAGTTTCAACTGCAAATGCATTTGCCCTATTCTATCTTTAACGTTAATGTAATATTCTTCTAGCACTCGTGGTGTTTTATATTTCTTTTGTGGGGTACTTTAAAAATCTTTTTTATGAAAGAAATGGGTTACATTAAGTCTTGTGATGTTTTAGGTTTCCAATAAGGAGGTTTTAAATTTTATGTCACGTCATTTTCAGATGCTTCATTCAAGAGATGTTTCCACTATAGAATGCAGAGCAAGGGAAAAATACAAGTGATAGAGCGAGTGAGTGAGAAGGAGTGTTGTGGAAGGAGAGAATGAAACAAAGACAGAGTGAGTGAATGGCAGGGAGGCATAGAAGAGGAGTTTAGTAGTGAAGAAGACCTGCTTTTCCCTGCTCTTGACCTCCCACCCATCCCCAAACAACCACAAACATACCTTCTGTGTAAAGTTGGTATGCAGAATTTCACGCCTCAGCAAGTGAGGGTGAGTCCCAGGCCAGGGGCTAAAGAGCAAAAGAGTGCCTGTGCTCAGACTTTCCCTGCTAGGGATAGTTTATCTGGAACAAGCCTACTCTCTTGTATCCAGCAAGGATCTAGAAATCCTGCATGAATCTGCAAGGCACATTGGCAGCATAAATTTGCATAAACTGCCCCACCTATTGCCTTCCTACTTCCTGTGCTGTAGTTGTTTGTGTAGAGAGAGAGGTCGCAGGCAAGGAAATGTTGTGAGTCGGATACAGGACCCTAAATTGCTGGTGAGAGGTATGTGGTGTTCTAAAAGCATGAAAACTGTATACCTGTGAAATAAAGTGCTTTCGTATGTGTTCTTCTGTGTTTATTGTCCTGTGCATAAAGTTGCACCTTGTGTTTGAAGGTTTAAATTATTTCAGGCTTGCATGGAGGTAGACGTTTCTGAGTAACTTTTATTAATTTCTTAAAAGTCTATACTGTCAGGATGGCCGAGAGGTCTAAGGTGCTGTGTTTAGGCCACAGTCTCCTTTGGAGGTGTGGGTTCGAATCCCACTTCTGACATGCCTTTTGGAGATTTAATCTCCTTTATCAGGTTAACATCTGATGGAAGTTGCATCTGTTGGTCTTCACCTGGCACGTTATTCCGTTCTCCTCTTGTCAAGAGAGATGGGGTTTCTCATATATTTAGGTTCTATAACGTCTTGCTGACAAAGCGCAATCCTTACCAAATGAGCATAGGACCCATGTAAGAGGTCATCTGGAAGAGTCATGCTCTTGTATGCCCTGGCCAGACGGGTCCTGCAAATTTGGAAGAATGCCATTCATCTGGTAGACAACTGGACTCCAGCACACTTACAGCAATTTCCTCAGGGCTTTGATCAGGGGCTGCTTAAATTTGCATACTCCACCCTATGTTGTGACTTTGAGATCCCTTGTTGAAATTGGTTTAGCCAGCCAAGAGGTGGCTATTGTCTCAATTTCAAAGCAGCTTTGAGCCGTTCAAGTGGCTGGTGAATAGCACTTTCTCTTTGTTCGCCTCAAAGTTCTAAAGAGATCTCCATAGGTCCTGCTCTGTACAGATTGTTCAAAGATCTGTTGGAAGTGCATATAATAGGATAAATAAATTGAGGGCATTCCTTTTCAGTACCTCACCTGCATGGCTGTCTGGCCTCTGGAAGATGCTGGGAAAGCAAGTCAGGATGGCCGAGTGGTCTAAGGCGCTGCGTTCAGGTCGCAGTCTCCTCTGGAGGCGTGGGTTCAAATCCCACTTCTGACAGTCCTGTGTTTACTCTAATTTTTTTCTTGAGAAATATGATCATTTCCCTCGCAGTGGCTTATAGGATTGTCTTCTTGGAAGAGTGCAGTGAGTTTTTTTCTTGCTCTAGCCACTATTGGCCTAAGCTGTGTGCATTTTTTGGTTCCTAATATCTTTCTCACCCTTTAGATGAAAAAGCAGCATGGGGTCAGGATGGCCGAGTGGTCTAAGGCGCTGCGTTAATGCCGCAGTCTCTCCTGGAGGCGTGGGTTCGAATCCCACTTCTGACAAAACTTGAATTCCATTTTCTCTCTCAGTTCCTTTAGAATCTCAGCTAAAAATTGGCAATGTAAATAATATCTGAATAAGTACCAAACTTCAGTTTCAACTGCAAATGCATTTGCCCTATTCTATCTTTAACGTTAATGTAATATTCTTCTAGCACTCGTGGTGTTTTATATTTCTTTTGTGGGGTACTTTAAAAATCTTTTTTATGAAAGAAATGGGTTACATTAAGTCTTGTGATGTTTTAGGTTTCCAATAAGGAGGTTTTAAATTTTATGTCACGTCATTTTCAGATGCTTCATTCAAGAGATGTTTCCACTATAGAATGCAGAGCAAGGGAAAAATACAAGTGATAGAGCGAGTGAGTGAGAAGGAGTGTTGTGGAAGGAGAGAATGAAACAAAGACAGAGTGAGTGAATGGCAGGGAGGCATAGAAGAGGAGTTTAGTAGTGAAGAAGACCTGCTTTTCCCTGCTCTTGACCTCCCACCCATCCCCAAACAACCACAAACACACCTTCTGTGCAAAGTTGGTATGCAGAATTTCACGCCTCAGCAAGTGAGGGTGAGTCCCAGGCCAGGGGCTAAAGAGCAAAAGAGTGCCTGTGCTCAGACTTTCCCTGCTAGGGATAGTTTATCTGGAACAAGGCCTACTCTCTTGTATCCAGCAAGGATCTAGAAATCCTGCATGAATCTGCAAGGCACATTGGCAGCATAAATTTGCATGAACTGCCCCACCTATTGCCTTCCTACTTCCTGTGCTGTAGTTGTTTGTGTAGAGAGAGAGGTCGCAGGCAAGGAAATGTTGTGAGTCGGATACAGGACCCTAAATTGCTGGTGAGAGGTATGTGGTGTTCTAAAAGCATGAAAACTGTATACCTGTGAAAAAAAGTGCCTTCGTATGTGTTCTTCTGTGTTTATTGTCCTGTGCATAAAGTTGCACCTTGTGTTTGAAGGTTTAAATTATTTCAGGCTTGCATGGAGGTAGACGTTTCTGAGTAACTTTTATTAATTTCTTAAAAGCCTATACTGTCAGGATGGCCGAGAGGTCTAAGGTGCTGTGTTTAGGCCACAGTCTCCTTTGGAGGTGTGGGTTCGAATCCCACTTCTGACATGCCTTTTGGAGATTTAATCTCCTTTATCAGGTTAACATCTGATGGAAGTTGCATCTGTTGGTCTTCACCTGGCACGTTATTCCGTTCTCCTCTTGTCAAGAGAGATGGGGTTTCTCATATATTTAGGTTCTATAACGTCTTGCTGACAAAGCGCAATCCTTACCAAATGAGCATAGGACCCATGTAAGAGGTCATCTGGAAGAGTCATGCTCTTGTATGCCCTGGCCAGACGGGTCCTGCAAATTTGGAAGAATGCCATTCATCTGGTAGACAACTGGACTCCAGCACACTTACAGCAATTTCCTCAGGGCTTTGATCAGGGGTTGCTTAAATTTGCATACTCCACCCTATGTTGTGACTTTGAGATCCCTTGTTGAAATTGCTTTAGCCAGCCAAGAGGTGGCTATTGTCTCAATTTCAAAGCAGCTTTGAGCCGTTCAAGTGGCTGGTGAATAGCACTTTCTCTTTGTTCGCCTCAAAGTTCTAAAGAGTTCTCCATAGGTCCTGCTCTGTACAGATTGTTCAAAGATCTGTTGGAAGTGCATATAATAGGATAAATAAATTGAGGGCATTCCTTTTCACTACCTCACCTGCATGGCTGTCTGGCCTCTGGAAGATGTTGGGAAAGCAAGTCAGGATGGCCGAGTGGTCTAAGGCGCTGAGTTCAGCTCGCAGTCTCCTCTGGAGGCGTGGGTTCAAATCCCACTTCTGATAGTCCTGTGTTTACTCTACTTTTTTTCTTGAGAAATATGATCATTTCCCTCGCAGTGCCTTATAGGATTGTCTTCTTGGAAGAGTGCAGTGAGTTTTTTTCTTGCTCTAGCCACTATTGGCCTAAGCTATGTGCATTTTTTGGTTCCTCATATCTTTCTCACCCTTTAGATAAAAAAGCAGCATGGGGTCAGGATAGCCGAGTGGTCTAAGGCGCTGCGTTAAGGCCGCAGTCTCTCCTGGAGGCGTGGGTTCGAATCCCACTTCTGACAAAACTTGAATTCCATTTTCTCTCTCAGTTCCTTTAGAATCTCAGCTAAAAATTGGCAATGTAAATAATATCTGAATAAGTACCAAACTTCAGTTTCAACTGCAAATGCATTTGCCCTATTCTATCTTTAACGTTAATGTAATATTCTTCTAGCACTCGTGGTGTTTTATATTTCTTTTGTGGGGTACTTTAAAAATCTTTTTTATGAAAGAAATGGGTTACATTAAGTCTTGTGATGTTTTAGGTTTCCAATAAGGAGGTTTTAAATTTTATGTCACGTCATTTTCAGATGCTTCATTCAAGAGATGTTTCCACTATAGAATGCAGAGCAAGGGCAAAAATACAAGTGATAGAGCGAGTGAGTGAGAAGGAGTGTTGTGGAAGGAGAGAATGAAACAAAGACAGAGTGAGTGAATGGCAGGGAGGCATAGAAGAGGAGTTTAGTAGTGAAGAAGACCTGCTTTTCCCTGCTCTTGACCTCCCACCCATCCCCAAACAACCACAAACACACCTTCTGTGCAAAGTTGGTATGCAGAATTTCACGCCTCAGCAAGTGAGGGTGAGTCCCAGGCCAGGGGCTAAAGAGCAAAAGAGTGCCTGTGCTCAGACTTTCCCTGCTAGGGATAGTTTATCTGGAACAAGGCCTACTCTCTTGTATCCAGCAAGGATCTAGAAATCCTGCATGAATCTGCAAGGCACATTGGCAGCATAAATTTGCATGAACTGCCCCACCTATTGCCTTCCTACTTCCTGTGCTGTAGTTGTTTGTGTAGAGAGAGAGGTCGCAGGCAAGGAAATGTTGTGAGTCGGATACAGGACCCTAAATTGCTGGTGAGAGGTATGTGGTGTTCTAAAAGCATGAAAACTGTATACCTGTGAAAAAAAGTGCCTTCGTATGTGTTCTTCTGTGTTTATTGTCCTGTGCATAAAGTTGCACCTTGTGTTTGAAGGTTTAAATTATTTCAGGCTTGCATGGAGGTAGACGTTTCTGAGTAACTTTTATTAATTTCTTAAAAGCCTATACTGTCAGGATGGCCGAGAGGTCTAAGGTGCTGTGTTTAGGCCACAGTCTCCTTTGGAGGTGTGGGTTCGAATCCCACTTCTGACATGCCTTTTGGAGATTTAATCTCCTTTATCAGGTTAACATCTGATGGAAGTTGCATCTGTTGGTCTTCACCTGGCACGTTATTCCGTTCTCCTCTTGTCAAGAGAGATGGGGTTTCTCATATATTTAGGTTCTATAACGTCTTGCTGACAAAGCGCAATCCTTACCAAATGAGCATAGGACCCATGTAAGAGGTCATCTGGAAGAGTCATGCTCTTGTATGCCCTGGCCAGACGGGTCCTGCAAATTTGGAAGAATGCCATTCATCTGGTAGACAACTGGACTCCAGCACACTTACAGCAATTTCCTCAGGGCTTTGATCAGGGGCTGCTTAAATTTGCATACTCCACCCTATGTTGTGACTTTGAGATCCCTTGTTGAAATTGCTTTAGCCAGCCAAGAGGTGGCTATTGTCTCAATTTCAAAGCAGCTTTGAGCCGTTCAAGTGGCTGGTGAATAGCACTTTCTCTTTGTTCGCCTCAAAGTTCTAAAGAGTTCTCCATAGGTCCTGCTCTGTACAGATTGTTCAAAGATCTGTTGGAAGTGCATATAATAGGATAAATAAATTGAGGGCATTCCTTTTCACTACCTCACCTGCATGGCTGTCTGGCCTCTGGAAGATGTTGGGAAAGCAAGTCAGGATGGCCGAGTGGTCTAAGGCGCTGAGTTCAGCTCGCAGTCTCCTCTGGAGGCGTGGGTTCAAATCCCACTTCTGATAGTCCTGTGTTTACTCTACTTTTTTTCTTGAGAAATATGATCATTTCCCTCGCAGTGCCTTATAGGATTGTCTTCTTGGAAGAGTGCAGTGAGTTTTTTTCTTGCTCTAGCCACTATTGGCCTAAGCTATGTGCATTTTTTGGTTCCTCATATCTTTCTCACCCTTTAGATAAAAAAGCAGCATGGGGTCAGGATAGCCGAGTGGTCTAAGGCGCTGCGTTAAGGCCGCAGTCTCTCCTGGAGGCGTGGGTTCGAATCCCACTTCTGACAAAACTTGAATTCCATTTTCTCTCTCAGTTCCTTTAGAATCTCAGCTAAAAATTGGCAATGTAAATAATATCTGAATAAGTACCAAACTTCAGTTTCAACTGCAAATGCATTTGCCCTATTCTATCTTTAACGTTAATGTAATATTCTTCTAGCACTCGTGGTGTTTTATATTTCTTTTGTGGGGTACTTTAAAAATCTTTTTTATGAAAGAAATGGGTTACATTAAGTCTTGTGATGTTTTAGGTTTCCAATAAGGAGGTTTTAAATTTTATGTCACGTCATTTTCAGATGCTTCATTCAAGAGATGTTTCCACTATAGAATGCAGAGCAAGGGCAAAAATACAAGTGATAGAGCGAGTGAGTGAGAAGGAGTGTTGTGGAAGGAGAGAATGAAACAAAGACAGAGTGAGTGAATGGCAGGGAGGCATAGAAGAGGAGTTTAGTAGTGAAGAAGACCTGCTTTTCCCTGCTCTTGACCTCCCACCCATCCCCAAACAACCACAAACACACCTTCTGTGCAAAGTTGGTATGCAGAATTTCACGCCTCAGCAAGTGAGGGTGAGTCCCAGGCCAGGGGCTAAAGAGCAAAAGAGTGCCTGTGCTCAGACTTTCCCTGCTAGGGATAGTTTATCTGGAACAAGGCCTACTCTCTTGTATCCAGCAAGGATCTAGAAATCCTGCATGAATCTGCAAGGCACATTGGCAGCATAAATTTGCATGAACTGCCCCACCTATTGCCTTCCTACTTCCTGTGCTGTAGTTGTTTGTGTAGAGAGAGAGGTCGCAGGCAAGGAAATGTTGTGAGTCGGATACAGGACCCTAAATTGCTGGTGAGAGGTATGTGGTGTTCTAAAAGCATGAAAACTGTATACCTGTGAAATAAAGTGCTTTCGTATGTGTTCTTCTGTGTTTATTGTCCTGTGCATAAAGTTGCACCTTGTGTTTGAAGGTTTAAATTATTTCAGGCTTGCATGGAGGTAGACGTTTCTGAGTAACTTTTATTAATTTCTTAAAAGTCTATACTGTCAGGATGGCCGAGAGGTCTAAGGTGCTGTGTTTAGGCCACAGTCTCCTTTGGAGGTGTGGGTTCGAATCCCACTTCTGACATGCCTTTTGGAGATTTAATCTCCTTTATCAGGTTAACATCTGATGGAAGTTGCATCTGTTGGTCTTCACCTGGCACGTTATTCCGTTCTCCTCTTGTCAAGAGAGATGGGGTTTCTCATATATTTAGGTTCTATAACGTCTTGCTGACAAAGCGCAATCCTTACCAAATGAGCATAGGACCCATGTAAGAGGTCATCTGGAAGAGTCATGCTCTTGTATGCCCTGGCCAGACGGGCCCTGCAAATTTGGAAGAATGCCATGCATCTGGTAGACAACTGGACTCCAGCACACTTACAGCAATTTCCTTAGGGCTTTGATCAGGGGCTGCTTAAATTTGCATACTCCACCCTATGTTGTGACTTTGAGATCCCTTGTTGAAATTGCTTTAGCCAGCCAAGAGGTGGCTATTGTCTCAATTTCAAAGCAGCTTTGAGCCGTTCAAGTGGCTGGTGAATAGCACTTTCTCTTTGTTCGCCTCAAAGTTCTAAAGAGTTCTCCATAGGTCCTGCTCTGTACAGATTGTTCAAAGATCTGTTGGAAGTGCATATAATAGGATAAATAAATTGAGGGCATTCCTTTTCAGTACCTCACCTGCATGGCTGTCTGGCCTCTGGAAGATGCTGGGAAAGCAAGTCAGGATGGCCGAGTGGTCTAAGGCGCTGCGTTCAGGTTGCAGTCTCCTCTGGAGACGTGGGTTCAAATCCCACTTCTGACAGTCCTGTGTTTACTCTACTTTTTTTCTTGAGAAATATGATCATTTCCCTCGCAGTGGCTTATAGGATTGTCTTCTTGGAAGAGTGCAGTGAGTTTTTTTCTTGCTCTAGCCACTATTGGCCTAAGCTCTGTGCATTTTTTGGTTCCTAATATCTTTCTCACCCTTTAGATGAAAAACAGCATGGGGTCAGGATGGCCGAATGGTCTAAGGCGCTGCCTTAAGGCCACAGTCTCCTCTGGAGGCGTGGGTTCGAATCCCACTTCTGACAAAACTTGAATTCCATTTTCTCTCTCAGTTCCTTTAGAATCTCAGCTAAAAATTGGCAATGTAAATAATATCTGAATAAGTACCAAACTTCAGTTTCAACTGCAAATGCATTTGCCCTATTCTATCTTTAACGTTAGTGTAATATTCTTCTAGCACTCGTGGTGTTTTATATTTGTTTTGTGGGGTACTTTAAAAATCTTTTTTACGAACGAAATGGGTTACATTAAGTCTTGTGATGTTTTAGGTTTCCAATAAGGAGGTTTTAAATTTTATGTCACGTCATTTTCAGATGCTTCATTCAAGAGATATTTCCACTATAGAATGCAGAGCAAGTGCAAAAATACAAGTGATAGAGCGAGTGAGTGAGAAGGAGTGTTGTGGAAGGAGAGAATGAAACAAAGACAGAGTGAGTGAATGGCAGGGAGGCATAGAAGAGGAGTCTAGTAGTGAAGAAGACCTGCTTTTCCCTGCTTTTGACCTCCCACCCATCCCCAAACAACCACAAACATACCTTCTGTGCAAAGTTGGTATGCAGAATTTCACGCCTCAGCAAGTGAGGGTGAGTCCCAGGCCAGGGGCTAAAGAGCAAAAGAGTGCCTGTGCTCAGACTTTCCCTGCTAGGGATAGTTTATCTGGAACAAGGCCTACTCTCTTGTATCCAGCAAGGATCTAGAAATCCTGCATGAATCTGCAAGGCACATTGGCAGCATAAATTTGCATAAACTGCCCCACCTATTGCCTTCCTACTTCCTGTGCTGTAGTTGTTTGTGTAGAGAGAGAGGTCGCAGGCAAGGAAATGTTGTGAGTCGGATACAGGACCCTAAATAGCTGGTGAGAGGTATGTGGTGTTCTAAAAGCATGAAAACTGTATACCTGTGAAATAAAGTGCCTTCGTATGTGTTCTTCTGTGTTTATTGTCCTGTGCATAAAGTTGCACCTTGTGTTTGAAGGTTTAAATTATTTCAGGCTTGCATGGAGGTAGACATTTCTGAGTAACTTTTATTCATTTCTTAAAAGCCTAAACTGTCATTATGGCCGAGAGGTCTAAGGCGCTGTGTTTAGGCCGCAGTCTCCTTTGGAGGCGTGGGTTCGAATCCCACTTCTGACATGCCTTTTGGATATTTAATCTCCTTTATCAGGTTAACATCTGATGGAAGTGGCATCTGTTGGTCTTCACCTGGCACGTTATTCCGTTCTCCTCTTGTCAAGAGAGATGGGGTTTCTCATATATTTAGGTTCTATAACGTCTTGCTGACAAAGCGCAATCCTCACCAAATGAGCATAGGACCCATGTAAGAGGTCATCTGGAAGAGTCATGCTCTTGTATGCCCTGGCCAGACGGGCCCTGCAAATTTGGAAGAATGCCATGCATCTGGTAGACAACTGGACTCCAGCACACTTACAGCAATTTCCTTAGGGCTTTGATCAGGGGCTGCTTAAATTTGCATACTCCACCCCATGTTGTGACTTTGAGATCCCTTGTTGAAATTGCTTTAGCCAGCCAAGAGGTGGCTATTGTCTCAATTTCAAAGCAGCTTTGAGCCGTTCAAGTGGCTGGTGAATAGCACTTTCTCTTTGTTCGCCTCAAAGTTCTAAAGAGTTCTCCATAGGTCCTGCTCTGTACAGATTGTTCAAAGATCTGTTGGAAGTGCATATAATAGGATAAATAAAGTGAGGGCATTCCTTTTCAGTACCTCACCTGCATGGCTGTCTGGCCTCTGGAAGATGCTCGGAAAGCAAGTCAGGATGGCCGAGTGGTCTAAGGCGCTGCCTTCAGGTCGCAGTCTCCTCTGGAGGCATGGGTTCAAATCCCACTTCTGACAGTCCTGTGTTTACTCTACTTTTTTTCTTGAGAAATATGATCATTTCCCTCGCAGTGGCTTATAGGATTGTCTTCTTGGAAGAGTGCAGTGAGTTTTTTTCTTGCTCTAGCCACTATTGGCCTAAGCTGTGTGCATTTTTTGGTTCCTAATATCTTTCTCACCCTTTAGATGAAAAAGCAGCATGGGGTCAGGATGGCCGAGTGGTCTAAGGCGCTGCGTTAAGGCCGCAGTCTCTCCTGGAGGCGTGGGTTCGAATCCCACTTCTGACAAAACTTGAATTCCATTTTCTCTCTCAGTTCCTTTAGAATCTCAGCTAAAAATTGGCAATGTAAATAATATCTGAATAAGTACCAAACTTCAGTTTCAACTGCAAATGCATTTGCCCTATTCTATCTTTAACGTTAATGTAATATTCTTCTAGCACTCGTGGTGTTTTATATTTCTTTTGTGGGGTACTTTAAAAATCTTTTTTATGAAAGAAATGGGTTACATTAAGTCTTGTGATGTTTTAGGTTTCCAATAAGGAGGTTTTAAATTTTATGTCACGTCATTTTCAGATGCTTCATTCAAGAGATGTTTCCACTATAGAATGCAGAGCAAGGGAAAAATACAAGTGATAGAGCGAGTGAGTGAGAAGGAGTGTTGTGGAAGGAGAGAATGAAACAAAGACAGAGTGAGTGAATGGCAGGGAGGCATAGAAGAGGAGTTTAGTAGTGAAGAAGACCTGCTTTTCCCTGCTCTTGACCTCCCACCCATCCCCAAACAACCACAAACATACCTTCTGTGTAAAGTTGGTATGCAGAATTTCACGCCTCAGCAAGTGAGGGTGAGTCCCAGGCCAGGGGCTAAAGAGCAAAAGAGTGCCTGTGCTCAGACTTTCCCTGCTAGGGATAGTTTATCTGGAACAAGGCCTACTCTCTTGTATCCAGCAAGGATCTAGAAATCCTGCATGAATCTGCAAGGCACATTGGCAGCATAAATTTGCATAAACTGCCCCACCTATTGCCTTCCTACTTCCTGTGCTGTAGTTGTTTGTGTAGAGAGAGAGGTCGCAGGCAAGGAAATGTTGTGAGTCGGATACAGGACCCTAAATTGCTGGTGAGAGGTATGTGGTGTTCTAAAAGCATGAAAACTGTATACCTGTGAAATAAAGTGCTTTCGTATGTGTTCTTCTGTGTTTATTGTCCTGTGCATAAAGTTGCACCTTGTGTTTGAAGGTTTAAATTATTTCAGGCTTGCATGGAGGTAGACGTTTCTGAGTAACTTTTATTAATTTCTTAAAAGTCTATACTGTCAGGATGGCCGAGAGGTCTAAGGTGCTGTGTTTAGGCCACAGTCTCCTTTGGAGGTGTGGGTTCGAATCCCACTTCTGACATGCCTTTTGGAGATTTAATCTCCTTTATCAGGTTAACATCTGATGGAAGTTGCATCTGTTGGTCTTCACCTGGCACGTTATTCCGTTCTCCTCTTGTCAAGAGAGATGGGGTTTCTCATATATTTAGGTTCTATAACGTCTTGCTGACAAAGCGCAATCCTTACCAAATGAGCATAGGACCCATGTAAGAGGTCATCTGGAAGAGTCATGCTCTTGTATGCCCTGGCCAGACGGGTCCTGCAAATTTGGAAGAATGCCATTCATCTGGTAGACAACTGGACTCCAGCACACTTACAGCAATTTCCTCAGGGCTTTGATCAGGGGCTGCTTAAATTTGCATACTCCACCCTATGTTGTGACTTTGAGATCCCTTGTTGAAATTGGTTTAGCCAGCCAAGAGGTGGCTATTGTCTCAATTTCAAAGCAGCTTTGAGCCGTTCAAGTGGCTGGTGAATAGCACTTTCTCTTTGTTCGCCTCAAAGTTCTAAAGAATTCTCCATAGGTCCTGCTCTGTACAGATTGTTCAAAGATCTGTTGGAAGTGCATATAATAGGATAAATAAATTGAGGGCATTCCTTTTCACTACCTCACCTGCATGGCTGTCTGGCCTCTGGAAGATGTTGGGAAAGCAAGTCAGGATGGCTGAGTGGTCTAAGGCGCTGAGTTCAGCTCGCAGTCTCCTCTGGAGGCGTGGGTTCAAATCCCACTTCTGATAGTCCTGTGTTTACTCTACTTTTTTTCTTGAGAAATATGATCATTTCCCTCGCAGTGCCTTATAGGATTGTCTTCTTGGAAGAGTGCAGTGAGTTTTTTTCTTGCTCTAGCCACTATTGGCCTAAGCTATGTGCATTTTTTGGTTCCTCATATCTTTCTCACCCTTTAGATGAAAAAGCAGCATTGGGTCAGGATAGCCGAGTGGTCTAAGGCGCTGCGTTAAGGCCGCAGTCTCTTCTGGAGGCGTGGGTTCGAATCCCACTTCTGACAAAACTTGAATTCCATTTTCTCTCTCAGTTCCTTTAGAATCTCAGCTAAAAATTGGCAATGTAAATAATATCTGAATAAGTACCAAACTTCAGTTTCAACTGCAAATGCATTTGCCCTATTCTATCTTTAACGTTAATGTAATATTCTTCTAGCACTCGTGGTGTTTTATATTTCTTTTGTGGGGTACTTTAAAAATCTTTTTTATGAAAGAAATGGGTTACATTAAGTCTTGTGATGTTTTAGGTTTCCAATAAGGAGGTTTTAAATTTTATGTCACGTCATTTACAGATGCTTCATTCAAGAGATGTTTCCACTATAGAATGCAGAGCAAGGGCAAAAATACAAGTGATAGAGCGAGCGAGTGAGAAGGAGTGTTGTGGAAGGAGAGAATGAAACAAAGACAGAGTGAGTGAATGGCAGGGAGGCATAGAAGAGGAGTCTAGTAGTGAAAGTACCTGGCAAGGTAATACCCCATCACAGATGTTACAGATGTTACAATATCACCACAATAGAATTAGAGAAGAACAAGAACACGAACAAAGACGTATGAAAGATACAAAAATGAAAATGCTTGTTGCACAGTCAGTTCCAGCCGATAGTCATCAAAAGGGTGATTCCGCAGGTCCTGCGAAAGGGACATGCAACTATTGTAAACAACCAGGTCATTATATACACGATTGTCCAGTCCTGAAACATAATATTGCCACAGGTAGAACGCATGAGAGACCACGTCCACCTAGACAGGATCAGAATCAACAACAAATCCCTCAGAATGCACAACCTAGGTTAGCTCCGCAACAACTAGCTCCGCAACAGGCAGCTCCACAACAGATCGTAGCACCACCACAAGCGCAGCCTATTGCTGCAACACAAGCAACAACACAACAGATGTATCAGTATGCACAAACAGATTATCCCGATTATCAGCGATACTCATGAGATAGCCTAGAGAGGGAAGTTGGCTTACCCCTTATTGAGGTTCCTGTAGACCAAGAGGGACCTTATGTACATAGTGAACTATTAGGGGAAGACAGAAAGTTTTTACTTGATACAGGGGCAAGCAGAACAACTATAAGACGCAGTGAAGTTCCAGGGGCACCCCTCTCAGGCTCACAGAATATTTCCCTTGGATTCTCAGGAAAACCTATAATCAATGACGTAACACAACCTCTTCCACTTACAGTCGGTCCATTGACACGTACTACAGATTTATTGCTTACTAAATCATGTCCAGAAAACTTGTTAGGTATAAAAACATTGAAAGCTCTAGGAGCCATAATATGTTGTTCTCCGGAAGGAGTACGACTATTTTTACGTGACTTTAAAGGTCACTACGTGTCCAGAGACATGGATCACCGACTGCAGAATTTACCTACACATTTATGGGCACAAGGCCCCACTGATGTTGGTTGCATGAACATTACACCATACCGAGTTACATTGAAAACAGGAATAGTACTACCACGAATGCGACAATACAAGTTACCACCAGATGCTGTAGTGGCTTTACTGCAAATCATTGACGAGCTCATTACACAAGGAGTGGTTGTCGAAACCGACTCCAATGTATGTAATTCCCCGATAATTCCGATTCTTAAAAGAACGGATCCAAAAGCACCACCAGTATATCGATTAGTTATTGATCTGCGCGAATTAAATAAATGTATTGTACCACAATACCCTGTGGTCCCAGATATCTCTTCATTACTCACAGCTATTGACTCAGAAGCAACGTTCTTCACTGTAATTGATCTCAAGAATGCTTTCTTTAGTGTCCCAATCGATCCGGAAAGTCAATATCTGTTCGGTTTTAGTTTAAATGGACGAAGCTTTAAATTCACACGCGCACCTCAAGGATTTACAGAAAGCCCCAGCATCTATAGCCAAGCACTGAAACGAGAACTTGACAGTATCCACATGCCAGTTAACACTGCCTTGCTTCAATATGTCGATGATCTGCTGATCACCGCCCGAAGCGAACCTGAATGTGAGACAGCGTCACTGACGGTTTTGAAATTTCTGGCTGACAAGGGGCACAAGGTGTCCCCTTCTAAGCTGCAATTCTGTGTCCAGCGAGTTGTTTACCTTGGGCACTCGCTGTCCAAGGAGGGAAGACAGCTTACATCCGACCGCATCCAGTTAATTGCTAACATGCCAGCACCCAAGACACAAAAGGAGGTGCGGGCTTTTATAGGCCTCACTTCATACTGTAGGCAGTGGATCCCTCAATATGCATTTCTAGCAAAACCACTCATCCAGTTGACAACACAGGAGGCAGCCACATCGACTGTCCTCCCTTGGACTCCAGAACATACACACGCTTTTGAAAGCTTAAAGAAAGCTTTATGCCAAGCACCTGTCTTAGCAACACCATGTTACAGTAAACAGTTTACACTCTTTGTTACAGAACGCGAAGGTACTGCCTTGTCAGTACTCACTCAGGAACAAGCAGGATCACACAAACCATGTGCTTATTTCTCTAGTACATTAGATCCAGTAGCTCAGGCACTTCCAGCGTGCCTGAAATCGGTGGCAGCAACAGCTTTAGCAATCAGACAAAGCGATGCCATAGTGCTAGGACATCAATTGACAGTACAAGTACCACACGTAGTAGAGGTTCTCTTGAACCGCACACAAACACAACACTTGACTATAGCGAGACTCACCGGTTACGAATTGACATTGTTTCAGCCACACGTAGAAATCAGACGTTGTAATACGTTAAATCCTGCCACACTGTTACCAGTAGGCGGAACAGATCCATTGGCACATGATTGTGTCGAAGTCATTACTATCACGACGAAACCCAGACAAGACTTGACAGATATCCCTTTGTCAGATCCAGACTTGACATTGTATGTAGATGGGTCATGTATGAGAACAAGTACAGGAGAGTTAGTGGCCGCTTACGCAGTCACAACAGACACTGAAGTCATTGAAACAAATTGTATTAACACTTTGTCAGCTCAAGCAGCAGAGCTCACCGCTCTGACACAAGCCTGTATTCAAGCCACAAATAAAAAAGTCAACATATACACAGATTCACGTTATGCATTCGGAGTCGTCCATGACTTCGGCGTACTGTGGCGAGAGAGAGGTTATTTAACTTCTCACGGTGCCCACATTCAACACGGACCCCTCATTCAAGCCCTATTAGACGCGATTCATCTACCTACTGCAATATCGATTATGAAATGCAAAGCCCACACAAAAGTTACCGATATCATTTCTCAGGGTAATGACCTAGCTGACAGAACAGCTAAACAGACTGCTCAGAATCAGACTCACACAACTGACGCGACAAAGACAATAGTTCCGACACCAACACATTGCATGACAGTTAAGGATCCCGCCCTTGATGTAATTGACATACAGACACATGCTACACCAGAAGAAATAAAGAAATGGACTGAATTAGGAGGGATCCAAACAGATCAAGGATGGATGACGAAGGAAAAATCTATATGGTTTCTTCCCGACTCAATGGTCCAAGTCATCATTAACACTATACATAGTCCAGCACACCTAGGAGAAAAAGCTATGCTAGACAGCATTCAACACATTTGGTTCAACAAACATTTACGAGCCGCAGCTAAACAAAAAGTTCGTACCTGTATGATATGTTGTCAGTTTAATCCAGGTAAAAGCATCCCCGTAGAACAGGGTGGATTTCAAACTCCCGATCATGCTTTTGAAGTCCTCCAGATGGATTATATCCAGATGGAACGATGTCGAGGATTCAAATATGTTCTCGTAGTTGTCTGTGCTCTTTCCCGTTGGACAGAAGCATACCCGGTTTCAGATTACACTGCCCCGACTACTGCCAAACAGTTAGTTCGAGAATTCTTCCCACGGTACGGTTTACCACGTGTTGTCTACTCAGATAACGGCCAGCCGTTCTCATCCGAACTAATGAAACACGTTTCCCTTTTATTAGGCTACCAATGGAAATTCCACTGTGTCCGACATCCCGAGGCGGCAGGTCTCGTGGAACGTCATAATCAAACTCTGAAAATTAGATTGTCCAAAATATGTAGAGAAAAAGGAGTCGATTGGATAGTAGCCTTACCAGTTGCGCTCTTTTACATGAGAATGGTAGCACATTCTCGAACAGGGCTATCCCCGTACGAGGTGATCTTCGGTAGACCACCAAATATGTGGGGGACGCCTATACCTCGCAAAATCACTGATGTTGACTGTAATATGCTGACAGATTACCTGGCTTCCTTGATGTCTGCACTACAATCTTGTCGTTCACAGGTATCCGCAGCTTTTCCCGACAATACTGAGGTGAAGCCCCATGACGTGGTTCCTGGGGACCTGGTGCTGGTCCGGAAGACCCAACTGGATCCTAGGTGGAAGTCACCGAAGTTGGTTCTACTCACCACAAGGACAGCCGTGAAAATCGAGGGACGGAAAGGGTGGTTGCACTCGAGTCATATCAAGAAATTTTATGGACTACCATCCAGTGTAGATACTCAACCCTGTATTCCCTCACAGATAGACTCAAAGCTCCCCTTGGCTGAATTAACAAAACCAGAACTTTACAAACTAAAATTGAGGTCTAGTAAGTCAGACAATTTGATTGTTTAAGTCCTCTCCAAGGTGAATCGGTTGAATTTGTCTCTGACATGTATCCTCTAGACCGGAATAGAGAAAGAAATCATCAGATGCAGCTCAAGAAGCATGCGTATTGTAAATCATTTCGTAGTCACTGCACAGTAACATTATTAATTTTGTTTTTTCTAAGTCTTCTGATCATCATTGTCAGCATGCTATTACACATGTATTGTCCTATTCCTAAACGTGCTTACAATGTAACTGCAGAACATTCTTTTAGTGAATTACCTCCGCATGAGCTGTCCTATAGATTTGCGCTGCGCAACAACACATTCATTAGCATGTTACATCATTCCCATCAAACCAGCAATGCCACAAATTGTTGGATATGTGGCCGACTCCCTCCCTATCAGAACTATAAGGGAGTTTTGCCCCTCTTTCCCTATCCGTTCACACACAATGGCTCCTGTGGAGCATGGTTTAGTTTGATTAATTCCCTAGATTCAAATTCCGCAGTTTATCAAGACAACTGGGTATGGGGAAACCTGAACTTAGTTTTGCTTAAAGTCTGCTACCCTAACAAGAAGGGACTTCCCAAAAGAACAGGAACTGATCTAGAAAATGAAGTATATGGATTAGGTAATTTTACACTTAACCTCATGATCCTGAACGTTGAATCTGAAGCTACACCAATCTTGCCTGCCATGTCAGTATTCCCAGTAAAAGGGGAATTATGTGTAAGAAAGAATGGTTCCATACACATGGGCCATAGTAAATGCACCACTGTAATAAAATTCAGTGATCAAGGCAAGTCTACATTTAGAGCTTCTCGCCATTCCTACTTTATATGTGGCCAGACCGCATATATACGTCTACCTCTAGATTGGGATGGTACCTGTTACATAGCATTCCTTCTGCCACCTGTTTTCCTAGCTCCTCCTGATTATCATAGAAATACCCATTTAGTACACAATAGACAGCAGAGAGATCTCCCAATTGTCGATTACACTGAAACAGCATGGGAAAAATACACAGATTTCAATAAAGGTTTCTTTCCCTATATAGGTACAGTTACCAATAGTAAGCTGATACGTAGATTAACCAGAACCCTTGAAGCAGTAGTGAACGAAACTATTTCCGCCTTAGGCAATTTAACAGAAGAGCAGTCTGCTATGCGGATTGTTGTGCTTCAAAATCGTCTTGTCCTTGACGTCATCCTGGCCGATAGGGGCGGAGCTTGTAGGGTCATCGGATCAAGTTGCTGCATTTTCATACCAGAAAATTCACCGTCAGTATATAAAGCCATAACTCGCCTTCATAAGATTGTAAGCCAGATACACCAGAGTCCAGGCACCTGGACTTGGTCCGGTTGGTTCTGGAGCGTGTTGTCAGCCTGGGGATGGAGAATCCTATCCTTCCTAGGTATTGGCTTTCTCATACTATTCAGTTGCTGCTTATGTCTACAATGTGGGCCAGCGATTTGTGGTCTGTGTGCCACCTCGTGTATCCCACATCCAAGTTTTCGTTCGAGATCCCGGAAGAAGAAAGAAGAACAAATGATGCTATATGAACAGATCGATGGATTGATGATTGATGGATTGATGAAGATCGATATCTCCTAAGGGTCCGAAGGGGACAAGGAGGGAATGAGGAAATATGAATTTTGTGATCAGTTATGTCCCCTATCGTAGACCCCAACGGCTCCATGTGCATGCTATAAGTACATGTATGTTCCCTCCTGCTCCAGTTTTGAAGACACAAATATATGTGCGTCCACCGTCAACATGTCCTCTTTCAGATCCGCCATGAATGGGTCAGATATTCCATTCCTAAGTATGAAAGGCCACCGACTTTATGTGGTTCACTTTCCACATTTTACAGATTCAGGCGAGTAGGCCCGAATTCTGTCATCAAGCCTTTTCCTGCCTTCTGCCTCTGAAAGCTCCAGTCTGAGCCTGCATCTGTATCCATGAACTTTGTCCTACTCCCTGCGCGGCTAACGGTGCCTGATCCAGCCAGTCGCCTGCCAAAAACTGTATTTCACCTTCAAGATTATCTCCTCCGCTCCTCATCCGATGCATTCCTGTCTAGTAGTTTAGGTAAACATTCCTCCAGCTACCGTGCACATGGCCAGGCCTCGCTGCCCTCATGCAAGTAATTCATAGCCCCGTTACCATGGAATATTCCTACCCCCTCGCATCTAGTGTAGACACTTAGACGCTTGTACACGCACTAACAGTCAGTATAGAATAGATTCTATCCTAGAGGCCTCTCCTTTTGGATAACACAGTTCTTTAAACATAGGATATTAGATATGATTTGGGATTAGGTTGACACGACCCCCAGACTTCTGTCTCCACATGTAGAGCTAAATGTCAAGTCCCCTTCACCCTCTAGTTGCACGTCAATCACACGTCATGCGGCTGCGCGCGCATCTCTGCCAACTATTTCTGCTGACATTGCAGGATTCTCTTATGGATCCACCCACTTGCGACATCATGTATGATGATGTTTATTAAATTACGCCCATGTATACGCCTCTATTAGCTACGTATGCACAGTTTATCCGTATTATCAGCTGTTACGCCTCTTGCATCTGTTTCACTGTAATGTATTTTCTATAAAACTGCCTATCTGTCAATAATATATGCTCTTCCTTCCTGAACTTTCGTGGTGATGGAATAGAATGCCTACAATTCGAATTGTATTCCTTTGTATAGGAATAAAGCCTTTTAAAACCTCTAATACCACGGATTCTGCCTCTTATATTTACTGAGTTATTCTTAATAGACTTTACCGCATAAAAAATAGTACCGGTAACGAAATATTTACCACAATAGAATGCAGAGCAAGGGCAAAAATACAAGTGATAGAGCGAGTGAGTGAGAAGGAGTGTTGTGGAAGGAGAGAATGAAACAAAGACAGAGTGAGTGAATGGCAGGGAGGCATAGAAGAGGAGTCTAGTAGTGAAGGAGACCTGCTTTTCCCTGCTCTTGACCTCCCACCCATCCCCAAACAACCACAAACATACCTTCTGTGCAAAGTTGGTATGCAGAATTTCACGCCTCAGCAAGTGAGGGTGAGTCCCAGGCCAGGGGCTAAAGAGCAAAAGAGTGCCTGTGCTCAGACTTTCCCTGCTAGGGATAGTTTATCTGGAACAAGGCCTACTCTCTTGTATCCAGCAAGGATCTAGAAATCCTGCATGAATCTGCAAGGCACATTGGCAGCATAAATTTGCATAAACTGCCCCACCTATTGCCTTCCTACTTCCTGTGCTGTAGTTGTTTGTGTAGAGAGAGAGGTCGCAGGCAAGGAAATGTTGTGAGTCGGATACAGGACCCTAAATAGCTGGTGAGAGGTATGTCGTGTTCTAAAAGCATGAAAACTGTATACCTGTGAAATAAAGTGCTTTCGTATGTGTTCTTCTGTGTTTATTGTCCTGTGCATAAAGTTGCACCTTGTGTTTGAAGGTTTAAATTATTTCAGGCTTGCATGGAGGTAGACGTTTCTGAGTAACTTTTATTCATTTCTTAAAAGCCTATACTGTCAGGATGGCCGAGAGGTCTAAGGCGCTGTGTTTAGGCCACAGTCTCCTTTGGAGGCGTGGGTTCGAATCCCACTTCTGACATGCCTTTTGGAGATTTAATCTCCTTTATCAGGTTAACATCTGATGGAAGTTGCATCTGTTGGTCTTCACCTGGCACGTTATTCCGTTCTCCTCTTGTCAAGAGAGATGGGGTTTCTCATATATTTAGGTTCTATAACGTCTTGCTGACAAAGCGCAATCCTTACCAAATGAGCATAGGACCCATGTAAGAGGTCATCTGGAAGAGTCATGCTCTTGTATGCCCTGGCCAGACGGGCCCTGCAAATTTGGAAGAATGCCATGCACCTGGTAGACAATTGGACTCCAGCACACTTACAGCAATTTCCTTAGGGCTTTGATCAGGGGCTGCTTAAATTTGCATACTCCACTCTATGTTGTGACTTTGAGATCCCTTGTTGAAATTGCTTTAGCCAGCCAAGAGGTGGCTATTGTCTCAATTTCAAAGCAGCTTTGAGCCGTTCAAGTGGCTGGTGAAAAGCACTTTCTCTTTGTTCGCCTCAAAGTTCTAAAGAGTTCTCCATAGGTCCTGCTCTGTACAGATTGTTCAAAGATCTGTTGGAAGTGCATATAATAGGATAAATAAATTGAGGGCATTCCTTTTCAGTACCTCACCTGCATGGCTGTCTGGCCTCTGGAATATGCTGGGAAAGCAAGTCAGGATGGCCGAGTGGTCTAAGGCGCTGCGTTCAGGTCGCAGTCTCCTCTGGAGGTGTGGGTTCAAATCCCACTTCTGACAGTCCTGTGTTTACTCTACTTTTTTTCTTGAGAAATATGATCATTTCCCTCGCAGTGGCTTATAGGATTGTCTTCTTGGAAGAGTGCAGTGAGTTTTTTTCTTGCTCTAGCCACTATTGTCCTAAGCTCTGTGCATTTTTTGGTTCCTAATATATTTCTCACCCTTTAGATGAAAATGTAGTATGGGGTCAGGATGGCCGAGTGGTCTAAGGCGCTGTGTAAGGCCGCAGTCTCTCCTGGAGGCGTGGGTTCGAATCCCACTTCTGACAAAACTTGAATTCAATTTTCTCTCTCAGTTCCTTTAGAATCTCAGCTAAAAATTGGCAATGTACATAATATCTGAATAAGTACCAAACTTCAGTTTCAACTGCAAATGCATTTGCCCTATTCTATCTTTAACGTTAATGTAATATTCTTCTAGCACTCGTGGTGTTTTATATTTCTTTTGTGGGGTACTTTAAAAATCTTTTTTATGAAAGAAATGGGTTACATTAAGTCTTGTGATGTTTTAGGTTTCCAATAAGGAGGTTTTAAATTTTATGTCACGTCATTTTCAGATGCTTCATTCACGAGATGTTTCCACTATAGAATGCAGAGCAAGGGCAAAAATACAAGGGATAGAGCGAGTGAGTGAGAAGGAGTGTTGTGGAAGGAGAGAATGAAACAAAGACAGAGTGAGTGAATGGCAGGGAGGCATAGAAGAGGAGTCTAGTAGTGAAGGAGACCTGCTTTTCCCTGCTCTTGACCTCCCACCCATCCCCAAACAACCACAAACATACCTTCTGTGCAAAGTTGGTATGCAGAATTTCACGCCTCAGCAAGTGAGGGTGAGTCCCAGGCCAGGGGCTAAAGAGTAAAAGAGTGCCTGTGCTCAGACTTTCCCTGCTAGGGATAGTTTATCCGGAACAAGGCCTACTCTCTTGTATCCAGCAAGGATCTAGAAATCCTGCATGAATCTGCAAGGCACATTGGCAGCATAATTTTGCATAAACTGCCCCACCTATTGCCTTCCTACTTCCTGTGCTGTAGTTGTTTGTGTAGAGAGAGAGGTCGCAGGCAAGGACATGTTGTGAGTCGGATACAGGACCCTAAATAGCTGGTGAGAGGTATGTGGTGTTCTAAAAGCATGAAAACTGTATACCTGTGAAATAAAGTGCTTTCGTATGTGTTCTTCTGTGTTTATTGTCCTGTGCATAAAGTTGCACCTTGTGTTTGAAGGTTTAAATTATTTCAGGCTTGCATGGAGGTAGTCGTTTCTGAGTAACTTTTATTCATTTCTTAAAAGCCTATACTGTCAGGATGGCCGAGAGGTCTAAGGCGCTGTGTTTAGGCCACAGTCTCCTTTGGAGGCGTGGGTTCGAATCCCACTTCTCACATGCCTTTTGGAGATTTAATGTCCTTTATCAGGTTAACATCTGATGGAAGTTGCATCTATTGGTCTTCACCTGGCACGTTATTCCATTCTCCTCTTGTCAAGAGAGATGGTGTTTCTCATATATTTAGGTTCTATAACGTCTTGCTGACAAAGCGCAATCCTCACCAAATGAGTATAGGACCCATGTAAGAGGTCATCTGGAAGAGTCATGCTCTTGTATGCCCTGGCCAGACGGGCCCTGCAAATTTGGAAGAATGCCATTCATCTGGTAGACAACTGGACTCCAGCACACTTACAGCAATTTCCTCAGGGCTTTGATCAGGGGCTGCTTAAATTTGCATACTCCACCCTATGTTGTGACTTTGAGATCCCTTGTGGAAATTGCTTTAGCCAGCCAAGAGGTGGCTATTGTCTCAATTTCAAAGCAGCTTTGAGCCGTTCAAGTGGCTGGTGAATAGCACTTTCTCTTTGTTCGCCTCAAAGTTCTAAAGAGTTCTCCATAGGTCCTGCTCTGTACAGATTGTTCAAAGATCTGTTGGAAGTGCATATAATAGGATAAATAAATTGAGGGCATTCCTTTTCAGTACCTCACCTGCATGGCTGTCTGGCCTCTGGAAGATGCTGGGAAAGCAAGTCAGGATGGCCGAGTGGTCTAAGGCGCTGCGTTCAGGTCGCAGTCTCCTCTGGAGGTGTGGGTTCAAATCCCACTTCTGACAGTCCTGTGTTTACTCTACTTTTTTTCTTGAGAAATATGATCATTTCCCTCGCAGTGGCTTATAGGATTGTCTTCTTGGAAGAGTGCAGTGAGTTTTTTTCTTGCTCTAGCCACTATTGGCCTAAGCTCTGTGCATTTTTTGGTTCCTAATATCTTTCTCACCCTTTAGATGAAAATGCTGTATGGGGTCAGGATGGCCGAGTGGTCTAAGGCGCTGCGTTAAGGCCGCAGTCTCTCCTGGAGGCGTGGGTTCAAATCCCACTTCTGACAAAACTTGAATTCCATTTTCTCTCTCAGTTCCTTTAGAATCTCAGCTAAAAATTGGCAATGTAAATAATATCTGAATAAGTACCAAACTTCAGTTTCAACTGCAAATGCATTTGCCCTATTCTATCTTTAACGTTAATGTAATATTCTTCTAGCACTCGTGGTGTTTTATATTTCTTTTGTGGGGTACTTTAAAAATCTTTTTTATGAAAGAAATGGGTTACATTAAGTCTTGTGATGTTTTAGGTTTCCAATAAGGAGGTTTTAAATTTTATGTCACGTCATTTTCAGATGCTTCATTCAAGAGATGTTTCCACTATAGAATGCAGAGCAAGGGCAAAAATACAAGTGATAGAGCGAGTGAGTGAGAAGGAGTGTTGTGGAAGGAGAGAATGAAACAAAGACAGAGTGAGTGAACGGCAGGGAGGCATAGAAGAGGAGTCTAGTAGTGAAGGAGACCTGCTTTTCCCTGCTCTTGACCTCCCACCCATCCCCAAACAACCACAAACATACCTTCTGTGCAAAGTTGGTATGCAGAATTTCACGCCTCAGCAAGTGAGGGTGAGTCCCAGGCCAGGGGCTAAAGAGCAAAAGAGTGCCTGTGCTCAGACTTTCCCTGCTAGGGATAGTTTATCTGGAACAAGGCCTACTCTCTTGTATCCAGCAAGGATCTAGAAATCCTGCATGAATCTGCAAGGCACATTGGCAGCATAAATTTGCATAAACTGCCCCACCTATTGCCTTCCTACTTCATGTGCTGTAGTTGTTTGTGTAGAGAGAGAGGTCGCAGGCAAGGAAATGTTGTGAGTCGGATACAGGACCCTAAATAGCTGGTGAGAGGTATGTGGTGTTCTAAAAGCATGAAAACTGTATACCTGTGAAATAAAGTGCTTTCGTATGTGTTCTTCTGTGTTTATTGTCCTGTGCATAAAGTTGCACCTTGTGTTTGAAGGTTTAAATTATTTCAGGCTTGCATGGAGGTAGACGTTTCTGAGTAACTTTTATTCATTTCTTAAAAGCCTATACTGTCAGGATGGCCGAGAGGTCTAAGGCGCTGTGTTTAGGCCACAGTCTCCTTTGGAGGCGTGGGTTCGAATCCCACTTCTGACATGCCTTTTGGAGATTTAATCCCCTTTTCAGGTTAACATCTGATGGAAGTTGCATCTGTTGGTCTTCACCTGGCACGTTATTCCGTTCTCCTCTTGTCAAGAGAGATGGGGTTTCTCATATATTTAGGTTCTATAACGTCTTGCTGACAAAGCGCAATCCTTACCAAATGAGCATAGGACCCATGTAAGAGGTCATCTGGAAGGGTCATGCTCTTGTATGACCTGGCCAGACGGGCCCTGCAAATTTGGAAGAATGCCATGCATCTGGTAGACAACTGGACTCCAGCACACTTACAGCAATTTCCTTAGGGCTTTGATCAGGGGCTGCTTAAATTTGCATACTCCACCCTATGTTGTGACTTTGAGATCCCTTGTTGAAATTGCTTTAGCCAGCCAAGAGGTGGCTATTGTCTCAATTTCAAAGCAGCTTTGAGCCGTTCAAGTGGCTGGTGAATAGCACTTTCTCTTTGTTCGCCTCAAAGTTCTAAAGAGTTCTCCATAGGTCCTGCTCTGTACAGATTGTTCAAAGATCTGTTGGAAGTGCATATAATAGGATAAATAAATTGAGGGCATTCCTTTTCAGTACCTCACCTGCATGGCTGTCTGGCCTCTGGAAGATGCTGGGAAAGCAAGTCAGGATGGCCGAGTGGTCTAAGGCGCTGCGTTCAGGTCGCAGTCTCCTCTGGAGGCGTGGGTTCAAATCCCACTTCTGACAGTCCTGTGTTTACTCTAATTTTTTTCTTGAGAAATATGATCATTTCCCTCGCAGTGGCTTATAGGATTGTCTTCTTGGAAGAGTGCAGTGAGTTTTTTTCTTGCTCTAGCCACTATTGGCCTAAGCTCTGTGCATTTTTTGGTTCCTAATATCTTTCTCACCCTTTAGATGAAAAAGCAGCATGGGGTCAGGATGGCCGAGTGGTCTAAGGCGCTGCGTTAAGGCAGCAGTCTCTCCTGGAGGCGTGGGTTCAAATCCCACTTTTGACAAAACTTGAATTCCATTTTCTCTCTCAGTTCCTTTAGAATCTCAGCTAAAAATTGGCAATGTAAATAATATCTGAATAAGTACCAAACTTCAGTTTCAACTGCAAATGCATTTGCCCTATTCTATCTTTAACGTTAATGTAATATTCTTCTAGCACTCGTGGTGTTTTATATTTGTTTTGTGGGGTACTTTAAAAATCTTTTTTATGAAAGAAATGGGTTACATTAAGTCTTGTGATGTTTTAGGTTTCCAATAAGGAGGTTTTAAATTTTATGTCACGTCATTTTCAGATGCTTCATTCAAGAGATGTTTCCACTATAAAATGCAGAGCAAGGGCAAAAATACAAGTGATAGAGCGAGTGAGTGAGAAGGAATGTTGTGGAAGGAGAGAATGAAACAAAGACAGAGTGAGTGAACGGCAGGGAGGCATAGAAGAGGAGTCTAGTAGTGAAGGAGACCTGCTTTTCCCTGCTCTTGACCTCCCACCCATCCCCAAACAACCACAAACATACCTTCTGTGCAAAGTTGGTATGCAGAATTTCACGCCTCAGCAAGTGAGGGTGAGTCCCAGGCCAGGGGCTAAAGAGCAAAAGAGTGCCTGTGCTCAGACTTTCCCTACTAGGGATAGTTTATCTGGAACAAGGCCTACTCTCTTGCATCCAGCAAGGATCTAGAAATCCTGCATGAATCTGCAAGGCACATTGGCAGCATAAATTTGCATAAACTGCCCCTCCTATTGCCTTCCTGCTTCCTGTGCTGTAGTTGTTTGTGTAGAGAGAGAGGTCGCAGGCAAGGAAATGTTGTGAGTCGGATACAGGACCCTAAATAGCTGGTGAGAGGTATGTGGTGTTCTAAAAGCATGAAAATTGTATACCTGTGAAATAAAGTGCTTTCGTATGTGTTCTTCTGTGTTTATTGTCCTGTGCATAAAGTTGCACCTTGTGTTTGAAGGTTTAAATTTTTTCAGGCTTGCATGGAGGTAGACGTTTCTGAGTAACTTTTATTCATTTCTTAAAAGCCTATACTGTCAGGATGGCCGAGAGGTCTAAGGCGCTGTGTTTAGGCCACAGTCTCCTTTGGAGGCGTGGGTTTGAATCCCACTTCTGACATGCCTTTTGGAGATTTAATCTCCTTTATCAGGTTAACATCTGATGGAAGTTTCATCTATTGGTCTTCACCTGGCACGTTATTCCGTTCTCCTCTTGTCAAGAGAGATGGGGTTTCTCATATATTTAGGTTCTATAACGTCTTGCTGACAAAGCGCAATCCTCACCAAATGAGCATAGGACCCATGTAAGAGGTCATCTGGAAGAGTCATGCTCTTGTATGCCCTGGCCAGACGGGCCCTGCAAATTTGGAAGAATGCCATGCATCTGGTAGACAACTGGACTCCAGCACACTTACAGCAATTTCCTCAGGGCTTTGATCAGGGGCTGCTTAAATTTGCATACTCCACCCTATGTTGTGACTTTGAGATCCCTTGTTGAAATTGCTTTAGCCAGCCAAGAGGTGGCTATTGTCTCAATTTCAAAGCAGCTTTGAGCCGTTCAAGTGGCTGGTGAATAGCACTTTCTCTTTGTTCGCCTCAAAGTTCTAAAGAGTTCTCCATAGGTCCTGCTCTGTACAGATTGTTCAAAGATCTGTTGGAAGTGCATATAATAGGATAAATAAATTGATGGCATTCCTTTTCAGTACCTCACCTGCATGGCTGTCTGGCCTCTGGAAGATGCTGGGAAAGCAAGTCAGGATGGCCGAGTGGTCTCAGGCGCTTTGTTCAGGTCGCAGTCTCCTCTGGAGGCGTGGGTTCAAATCCCACTTCTGACAGTCCGGTGTTTACTCTAATTTTTTTCTTGAGAAATATGATCATTTCCCTCGCAGTGGCTTATAGGATTGTCTTCTTGGAAGAGTGCAGTGAGATTTTTTCTTGCTCTAGCCACTATTGGCCTAAGCTCTGTGCATTTTTTGGTTCCTAATATCTTTCTCACCCTTTAGATGAAAAAGCAGCATGGGGTCAGGATGGCCGAGTGGTCTAAGGCACTGCGTTAAGGCCACAGTCTCTCCTGGAGGCGTGGGTTCGAATCCCACTTCTGACAAAACTTGAATTCCATTTTCTCTCTCAGTTCCTTTAGAATCTCAGCTAAAAATTGGCAATGTAAATAATATCTGAATAAGTACCAAACTTCAGTTTCAACTGCAAATGCATTTGCCCTATTCTATCTTTAACGTTAATGTAATATTCTTCTAGCACTCGTGGTGTTTTATATTTCTTTTGTGGGGTACTTTAAAAATCTTTTTTATGAAAGAAATGGGTTACATTAAGTCTTGTGATGTTTTAGGTTTCCAATAAGGAGGTTTTAAATTTTATGTCACGTCATTTTCAGATGCTTCATTCAAGAGATGTTTCCACTATAGAATGCAGAGCAAGGGCAAAAATACAAGTGATAGAGCGAGTGAGTGAGAAGGAGTGTTGTGGAAGGAGAGAATGAAACAAAGACAGAGTGAGTGAACGGCAGGGAGGCATAGAAGAGGAGTCTAGTAGTGAAGGAGACCTGCTTTTCCCTGCTCTTGACCTCCCACCCATCCCCAAACAACCACAAACATACCTTCTGTGCAAAGTTGGTATGCAGAATTTCACGCCTCAGCAAGTGAGGGTGAGTCCCAGGCCAGGGGCTAAAGAGCAAAAGAGTGCCTGTGCTCAGACTTTCCCTGCTAGGGATAGTTTATCTGGAACAAGGCCTACTCTCTTGTATCCAGCAAGGATCTAAAAATCCTGCATGAATCTGCAAGGCACATTGGCAGCATAAATTTGCTTAAACTGCCCCACCTATTGCCTTCCTACTTCATGTGCTGTAGTTGTTTGTGTAGAGAGAGAGGTCGCAGGCAAGGAAATGTTGTGAGTCGGATACAGGACCCTAAATAGCTGGTGAGAGGTATGTGGTGTTCTAAAAGCATGAAAACTGTATACCTGTGAAATAAAGTGCTTTTGTATGTGTTCTTCTGTGTTTATTGTCCTGTGCATAAAGTTGCACCTTGTGTTTGAAGGTTTAAATTATTTCAGGCTTGCATGGAGGTAGACGTTTCTGAGTAACTTTTATTCATTTCTTAAAAGCCTATACTGTCAGGATGGCCGAGAGGTCTAAGGTGCTGTGTTTAGGCCACAGTCTCCTTTGGAGGTGTGGGTTCGAATCCCACTTCTGACATGCCTTTTGGAGATTTAATCTCCTTTATCAGGTTAACATCTGATGGAAGTTGCATCTGTTGGTCTTCACCTGGCACGTTATTCCGTTCTCCTCTTGTCAAGAGAGATGGGGTTTCTCATATATTTAGGTTCTATAACGTCTTGCTGACAAAGCGCAATCCTTACCAAATGAGCATAGGACCCATGTAAGAGGTCATCTGGAAGAGTCATGCTCTTGTATGCCCTGGCCAGACGGGCCCTGCAAATTTGGAAGAATGCCATGCACCTGGTAGACAATTGGACTCCAGCACACTTACAGCAATTTCCTTAGGGCTTTGATCAGGGGCTGCTTAAATTTGCATACTCCACTCTATGTTGTGACTTTGAGATCCCTTGTTGAAATTGCTTTAGCCAGCCAAGAGGTGGCTATTGTCTCAATTTCAAAGCAGCTTTGAGCCGTTCAAGTGGCTGGTGAAAAGCACTTTCTCTTTGTTCGCCTCAAAGTTCTAAAGAGTTCTCCATAGGTCCTGCTCTGTACAGATTGTTCAAAGATCTGTTGGAAGTGCATATAATAGGATAAATAAATTGAGGGCATTCCTTTTCAGTACCTCACCTGCATGGCTGTCTGGCCTCTGGAAGATGCTGGGAAAGCAAGTCAGGATGGCGGAGTGGTCTAAGGCGCTTCGTTCAGGTCGCAGTCTCCTCTGGAGGCGTGGGTTCAAATCCCACTTCTGACAGTCCGGTGTTTACTCTAATTTTTTTCTTGAGAAATATGATCATTTCCCTCGCAGTGGCTTATAGGATTGTCTTCTTGGAAGAGTGCAGTGAGATTTTTTCTTGCTCTAGCCACTATTGGCCTAAGCTCTGTGCATTTTTTGGTTCCTAATATCTTTCTCACCCTTTAAATGAAAAAGCAGCATGGGGTCAGGATGGCCAAATGGTCTAAGGCACTGCGTTAAGGCCGCAGTCTCTCCTGGAGGCGTGGGTTCGAATCCCACTTCTGACAAAACTTGAATTCCATTTTCTCTCTCAGTTCCTTTAGAATCTCAGCTTAAAATTGGCAATGTAAATAATATCTGAATAAGTACCAAACTTCAGTTTCAACTGCAAATGCATTTGCCCTATTCTATCTTTAACGTTAATGTAATATTCTTCTAGCACTCGTGGTGTTTTATATTTCTCTTGTGGGGTACTTTAAAAATCTTTTTTATGAAAGAAATGGGTTACATTAAGTCTTGTGATGTTTTAGGTTTCCAATAAGGAGGTTTTAAATTGTATGTCACGTCATTTTCAGATGCTTCATTCAAGAGATGTTTCCACTATAGAATGCAGAGCAAGGGCAAAAATACAAGTGATAGAGCGAGTGAGTGAGAAGGAGTGGAGTGGAAGGAGAGAATGAAACAAAGACAGAGTGAGTGAACGGCAGGGAGGCATAGAAGAGGAGTCTAGTAGTGAAGGAGACCTGCTTTTCCCTGCTCTTGACCTCCCACCCATCCCCAAACAACCACAAACATACCTTCTGTGCAAAGTTGGTATGCAGAATTTCACGCCTCAGCAAGTGAGGGTGAGTCCCAGGCCAGGGGCTAAAGAGCAAAAGAGTGCCTGTGCTCAGACTTTCCCTGCTAGGGATAGTTTATCTGGAACAAGGCCTACTCTCTTGTATCCAGCAAGGATCTAAAAATCCTGCATGAATCTGCAAGGCACATTGGCAGCATAAATTTGCATAAACTGCCCCACGTATTGCCTTCCTACTTCATGTGCTGTAGTTGTTTGTGTAGAGAGAGAGGTCGCAGGCAAGGAAATGTTGTGAGTCGGATACAGGACCCTAAATAGCTGGTGAGAGGTATGTGGTGCTCTAAAAGCATGAAAACTGTATACCTGTGAAATAAAGTGCTTTCGTATGTGTTCTTCTGTGTTTATTGTCCTGTGCATAAAGTTGCACCTTGTGTTTGAAGGTTTAAATTATTTCAGGCTTGCATGGAGGTAGACGTTTCTGAGTAACTTTTATTCATTTCTTAAAAGCCTATACTGTCAGGATGGCCGAGAGGTCTAAGGCGCTGTGTTTAGGCCACAGTCTCCTTTGGAGGTGTGGGTTTGAATCCCACTTCTGACATGCCTTTTGGAGATTTAATCTCCTTTATCAGGTTAACATCTGATGGAAGTTGCATCTGTTGGTCTTCACTTGGCACGGTATTCCGTTCTCCTCTTGTCAAGAGAGATGGGGTTTCTCATATATTTAGGTTCTATAACGTCTTGCTGACAAAGCGCAATCCTTACCAAATGAGCATAGGACCCATGTAAGAGGTCATCTGGAAGAGTCATGCTCTTGTATGCCCTGGCCAGACGGGCCCTGCAAATTTGGAAGAATGCCATGCATCTGGTAGACAACTGGACTCCAGCACACTTACAGCAATTTCCTTAGGGCTTTGATCAGGGGCTGCTTAAATTTGTATACTCCACCCTATGTTGTGACTTTGAGATCCTTTGTTGAAATTGCTTTAGCCAGCCAAGAGGTGGCTATTGTCTCAATTTCAAAGCAGCTTTGAGCCGTTCAAGTGGCTGGTGAATAGCACTTTCTCTTTGTTCGCCTCAAAGTTCTCAAGAGTTCTCCATAGGTCCTGCTCTGTACAGATTGTTCAAAGATCTGTTGGAAGTGCATATAATAGGATAAATAAATTGAGGGCATACCTTTTCAGTACCTCACCTGCATGGCTGTTTGGTCTCTGGCAGATGCTGGGAAAGCAAGTCAGGATGGCCGAGTGGTCTAAGGCGCTGCGTTCAGGTCGCAGTCTCCTCTGGAGGCGTGGGTTCAAATCCCACTTCTGACAGTCCTGTGTTTACTCTACTTTTTTTCTTGAGAAATATGATCATTTCCCTCGCAGTGGCTTATAGGATTGTCTTCTTGGAAGTGTGCAGTGAGTTTTTTTCTTGCTCTAGCCACTATTGGCCTAAGCTCTGTGCATTTTTTGGTTCCTAATATCTTTCTCACCCTTTAGATGATAAAACAGCATGGGGTCAGGATGGCCGAGTGGTCTAAGGCGCTGCGTTAAGGCCGCAGTCTCTCCTGGAGGCGTGGGATCGAATCCCACTTCTGACAAAACTTAAATTCCATTTTCTCTCTCAGTTCCTTTAGAATCTCAGCTAAAAATTGGCAATGTAAATAATATCTGAATAAGTACCAAACTTCAGTTTCAACTGCAAATGCATTTGCCCTATTCTATCTTTAACGTTAATGTAATATTCTTCTAGCACTCGTGGTGTTTTATATTTCTTTTGTGGGGTACTTTAAAAATCTTTTTTATGAAAGAGATGGGTTACATTAAGTCTTGTGATGTTTTAGGTTTCCAATAAGGTGGTTTTAAATTTTATGTCACGTCATTTTCAGATGCTTCATTCAAGAGATGTTTCCACTATAGAATGCAGAGCAAGGGCAAAAATACAAGTGATAGAGCGAGTGAGTGAGAAGGAGTGTTGTGGAAGGAGAGAATGAAACAAAGACAGAGTGAGTGAATGGCAGGGAGGCATAGAAGAGGAGTCTAGTAGTGAAGGAGACCTGCTTTTCCCTGCTCTTGACCTCCCACCCATCCCCAAACAACCACAAACATACCTTCTGTGCAAAGTTGGTATGCAGAATTTCACGCCTCAGCAAGTGAGGGTGAGTCCCAGGCCAGGGGCTAAAGAGCAAAAGAGTGCCTGTGCTCAGACTTTCCCTGCTAGGGATAGTTTATCTGGAACAAGGCCTACTCTCTTGTATCCAGCAAGGATCTAGAAATCCTGCATGAATCTGCAAGGCACATTGGCAGCATACATTTGCATAAACTGCCCCTCCTATTGCCTTCCTACTTCCTGTGCTGTAGTTGTTTGTGTACAAGGAAATGTTGTGAGCCGGATACAGGACCCTAAATAGCTGGTGAGAGGTATGTGGTGTTCTAAAAGCATGAAAACTGTATACCTGTGAAATAAAGTGCCTTCATATGTGTTCTTCTGTGTTTATTGTCCTGTGCATAAAGTTGCACCTTGTGTTTGAAGGTTTAAATTATTTCAGGCTTGCATGGAGGTAGACCTTTCTGAGTAACTTTTATTAATTTCTTAAAAGCCTATACTGTCAGGATGGCCGAGAGGTCTAAGGCGCTGTGTTTAGACCACAGTCTCCTTTGGAGCTGTGGGTTCGAATCCCACTTCTGACATGCCTTTTGGAGATTTAATCTCCTTTATCAGGTTAACATCTGATGGAAGTTGCTTCTATTGGTCTTCACCTGACACGTTATTCCGTTCTCCTCTTGTCAAGAGAGATGGGGTTTCTCATATATTTAGGTTCTATAACGTCTTGCTGACAAAGCGCAATCCTTACCAAATGAGCATAGGACCCATGTAAGAGGTCATCTGGAAGAGTCATGCTCTTGTATGCCCTGGCCAGACGGGCCCTGCAAATTTGGAAGAATGCCATGCATCTGGTAGACAACTGGACTCCAGCACACTTACAGCAATTTCCTCAGGGCTTTGATCAGGGGCTGCTTAAATTTGCATACTCCACCCTATGTTGTGACTTTGAGATCCCTTGTTGAAATTGCTTTAGCCAGCCAAGAGGTGGCTATTGTCTCAATTTCAAAGCAGCTTTGAGCCGTTCAAGTGGCTGGTGAATAGCACTTTCTCTTTGTTCGCCTCAAAGTTCTAAAGAGTTCTCCATAGGTCCTGCTCTGTACAGATTGTTCAAAGATCTGTTGGAAGTGCATATAATAGGATAAATAAATTGAGGGCATTCCTTTTCAGTACCTCACCTGCATGGCTGTCTGGCCTCTGGAAGATGCTGGGAAAGCAAGTCAGGATGGCCGAGGGGTCTAAGACGCTGCGTTCAGGTCGCAGTCTCCTCTGGAGGCGTGGCTTCATATCCCACTTCAGACAGTCCTGTGTTTACTCTACTTTTTTTCTTGAGAAATATGATCATTTCCCTCGCAGTGGCTTATAGGATTGTCTTCTTGGAAGAGTGCAGTCAGTTTTTTTCTTGCTCTAGCCACTATTGGCCTAAGCTCTGTGCATTTTTTGGTTCCTAATATCTTTCTCACCCTTTAGATGAAAAAGCAGCATGGGGTCATGATGGCCGAGTGGTCTAAGGCGCTGTGTAAGGCCGCAGTTTCTCCTGAAGGCGTGGGTTTGAATCCCACTTCTGACAAAACTTGAATTCCATTTTCTCTCTCAGTTCCTTTAGAATATCAGCTAAAAATTGGCAATGTAAATAATATCTGAATAAGTACCAAACTTCAGTTTCAACTGCAAATGCATTTGCCCTATTCTATCTTTAACGTTAGTGTAATATTCTTCTAGCACTCGTGGTGTTTTATATTTGTTTTGTGGGGTACTTTAAAAATCTTTTTTACGAACGAAATGGGTTACATTAAGTCTTGTGATGTTTTAGGTTTCCAATAAGGAGGTTTTAAATTTTATGTCACGTCATTTTCAGATGCTTCATTCAAGAGATGTTTCCACTATAGAATGCAGAGCAAGAGCAAAAATACAAGTGATAGAGCGAGTGAGTGAGAAGGAGTGTTGTGGAAGGAGAGAATGAAACAAAGACAGAGTGAGTGAATGGCAGGGAGGCATAGAAGAGGAGTCTAGTAGTGAAGAAGACCTGCTTTTCCCTGCTCTTGCCCTCCCACCCATCCCCAAACAACCACAAACATACCTTCTGTGCAAAGTTGGTATGCAGAATTTCACGCCTCAGCAAGTGAGGGTGAGTCCCAGGCCAGGGGCTAAAGAGTAAAAGAGTGCCTGTGCTCAGACTTTCCCTGCTAGGGATAGTTTATCTGGAACAAGGCCTACTCTCTTGTATCCAGCAAGGATCTAGAAATCCTGCATGAATCTGCAAGGCACATTGGCAGCATAAATTTGCATAAACTGCCCCTCCTATTGCCTTCCTACTTCCTGTGCTGTAGTTGTTTGTGTAGAGAGAGAGGTCGCAGGCAAGGAAATGTTGTGAGTCGGATACCGGACCCTAATTGGCTGGTGAGAGGTATGTGGTGTTCTAAAAGCATGAAAACTGTATACCTGTGAAATAAAGTGCCTTCGTATGTGTTCTTCTGTGGTTATTGTCCTGTGCATAAAGTTGCACCTTGTGTTTGAAGGTTTAAATTATTTCAGGCTTGCATGGAGGTAGACATTTCTGAGTAACTTTTATTCATTTCTTAAAAGCCTAAACTGTCATTATGGCCGAGAGGTCTAAGGCGCTGTGTTTAGGCCACAGTCTCCTTTGGAGGCGTGGGTTCGAATCCCACTTCTGACATGCCTTTTGGAGATTTAGTCTCCTTTATCAGGTTAACATCTGATGGAAGTTGCATCTCTTGGTCTTTACCTGGCACGTTATTCCGTTCTCCTCTTGTCAAGAGAGATGGGGTTTCTCATATATTTAGGTTCTATAACGTCTTGCTGACAAAGCGCAATCCTTACCAAATGAGCATAGGACCCATGTAAGAGGTCATCTGGAAGAGTCATGCTCTTGTATGCCCTGGCCAGACGGGCCCTGCAAATTTGGAAGAATGCCATGCATCTGGTAGACAACTGGACTCCAGCACACTTACAGCAATTTCCTTAGGGCTTTGATCAGGGGCTGCTTAAATTTGCATACTCCACCCTATGTTGTGACTTTGAGATCCCTTGTTGAAATTGCTTTAGGCAGCCAAGAGGTGGCTATTTTCTCAATTTCAAAGCAGCTTTGAGCCGTTCAAGTGGCTGGTGAATAGCACTTTCTCTTTGTTCGCCTCAAAGTTCTAAAGAGTTCTCCATAGGTCCTGCTCTGTACAGATTGTTCAAAGATCTGTTGGAAGTGCATATAATAGGATAAATAAATTGAGGGCATTCCTTTTCAGTACCTCAACTGCATGGCTGTCTGGCCTCTGGAAGATGCTGGGAAAACAAGTCAGGATGGCCGAGTGGTCTAAGGCGCTGCGTTCAGGTCGCAGTCTCCTCTGGAGGTGGGGTTCAAATCCCACTTCTGACAGTCCTGTGTTTACTCTAATTTTTTTCTTGAGAAATATGATCATTTCCCTCGCAGTGGCTTATAGGATTGTCTTCTTGGAAGAGTGCAGTGAGTTTTTTTCTTGCTCTAGCCACTATTGGCCTAAGCTCTGTGCATTAAGGTCACAGTCTCTTCTGGAGGTGTGGGTTCGAATCCCACTTCTGACAAAACTTGAATTCCATTTTCTCTCTCGGTTCCTTTAGAATCTCAGCTAAAAATTGGCAATGTAAATAATATCTGAAGAAGTACCAAACTTCAGTTTCAACTGCAAATGCATTTGCCCTATTCTATCTTTAACGTTAGTGTAATATTCTTCTAGCACTCGTGGTGTTTTATATTTGTTTTGTGGGGTACTTTAAAAATCTTTTTTACGAACGAAATGGGTTACATTAAGTCTTGTGATGTTTTAGGTTTCCAATAAGGAGGTTTTAAATTTTATGTCACGTCATTTTCAGATGCTTCATTCAAGAGATGTTTCCACTATAGAATGCAGAGCAAGGGCAAAAATACAAGTGATAGAGCGAGTGAGTGAGAAGGAGTGTTGTGGAAGGAGAGAATGAAACAAAGACAGAGTGAGTGAATGGCAGGGAGGCATAGAAGAGGAGTCTAGTAGTGAAGGAGACCTGCTTTTCCCTGCTCTTGACCTCCCACCCATCCCCAAACAACCACAAACATACCTTCTGTGCAAAGTTGGTATGCAGAATTTCACGCCTCAGCAAGTGAGGATGAGTCCCAGGCCAGGGGCTAAAGAGCAAAAGAGTGCCTGTGCTCAGACTTTCCCTGCTAGGGATAGTTTATCTGGAACAAGGCCTACTCTCTTGTATCCAGCAAGGATCTAGAAATCCTGCATGAATCTGCAAGGCACATTGGCAGCATAAATTTGCATAAACTGCCCCACCTATTGCCTTCCTATTTCCTGTGCTGTAGTTGTTTGTGTAGAGAGAGAGGTCGCAGGCAAGGAAATGTTGTGAGTCGGATACAGGACCCTAAATAGCTGGTGAGAGGTATGTGGTGTTCTAAAAGCATGAAAACTGTATACCTGTGAAATAAAGTGCTTTCGTATGTGTTCTTCTGTGTTTATTGTCCTGTGCATAACGTTGCACCTTGTGTTTGAAGGTTTAAATTATTTCAGGCTTGCATGAAGGTAGACATTTCTGAGTAACTTTTATTCATTTCTTAAAAGCCTATACTGTCAGGATGGCAGAGAGGTCTAAGGCGCTGTGTTTAGGCCACAGTCTCCTTTGGAGGCGTGGGTTCGAATCCCACTTCTGACATTGCTTTTTGGAGATTTAATCTCCTTTATCAGGTTAACATCTGATGGAAGTTGCATCTATTGGTCTTCACCTGGCACGTTATTCCGTTCTCCTCTTGTCAAGAGAGATGGGGTTTCTCATATATTTAGGTTCTATAATGTCTTGCTGACAAAGCGCAATCCTTACCAAATGAGCATAGGACCCATGTAAGAGGTCATCTGGAAGAGTCATGCTCTTGTATGCCCTGGCCAGACGGGCCCTGCAAATTTGGAAGAATGCCATGCATCTGGTAGACAACTGGACTCCAGCACACTTACAGCAATTTCTTCAGGGCTTTGATCAGGGGCTGCTTAAATTTGCATACTCCACCCTATGTTGTGACTTTGAGATCCCTTGTTGAAATTGCTTTAGCCAGCCAAGAGGTGGCTATTGTCTCAATTTCAAAGCAGCTTTGAGCCGTTCAAGTGGCTGGTGAATAGCACTTTCTCTTTGTTCGCCTCAAAGTTCTAAAGAGTTCTCCATAGGTCCTGCTCTGTACAGATTGTTCAAAGATCTGTTGGAAGTGCATATAATAGGATAAATAAATTGAGGGCATTCCTTTTCAGTACCTCACCTGCATGGCTGTCTGGCCTCTGGAAGATGCTGGGAAAGCAATTCAGGATGGCCGAGTGGTCTAAGGCGCTGCGTTCAGGTCGCAGTCTCCTCTGGAGGCGTGGGTTCAAATCCCACTTCTGACAGTCCTGTGTTTACTCTACTTTTTTTCTTGAGAAATATGATCATTTCCCTCGCAGTGGCTTATAGGATTGTCTTCTTGGAAGAGTGCAGTGAGTTTTTTTCTTGCTCTAGCCACTATTGGCCTAAGCTCTGTGCATTTTATGGTTCCTAATATCTTTCTCACCCTTTAGAAGAAAAAGCAGCATGGGGTCAGGATGGCCGAGTGGTCTAAGGCGCTGCGTTAAGGCCACAGTCTCTCCTGGAGGCGTGGGTTTGAATCCCACTTCTGACAAAACTTGAATTCCATTTTCTCTCTCAGTTCCTTTAGAATATCAGCTAAAAATTGGCAATGTAAATAATATCTGAATAAGTACCAAACTTCAGTTTCAACTGCAAATGCATTTGCCCTATTCTATCTGTAACGTTAGTGTAATATTCTTCTAGCACTCGTGGTGTTTTATATTTGTTTTGTGGGGTACTTTAAAAATCTTTTTTACGAACGAAATGGGTTACATTAAGTCTTGTGATGTTTTAGGTTTCCAATAAGGAGGTTTTAAATTTTATGTCACGTCATTTTCAGATGCTTCATTCAAGAGATGTTTCCACTATAGAATGCAGAGCAAGGGCAAAAATACAAGTGATAGAGCGAGTGAGTGAGAAGGAGTGTTGTGGAAGGAGAGAATGAAACAAAGACAGAGTGAGTGAATGGCAGGGAGGCATAGAAGAGGAGTCTAGTAGTGAAGAAGACCTGCTTTTCCCTGCTCTTGCCCTCCCACCCATCCCCAAACAACCACAAACATACCTTCTGTGCAAAGTTGGTATGCAGAATTTCACGCCTCAGCAAGTGAGGGTGAGTCCCAGGCCAGGGGCTAAAGAGCAAAAGAGTGCCTGTGCTCAGACTTTCCCTGCTAGGGATAGTTTATCTGGAACAAGGCCTACTCTCTTGTATCCAGCAAGGATCTAGAAATCCTGCATGAATCTGCAAGGCACATTGGCAGCATAAATTTGCATAAACTGCCCCTCCTATTGCCTTCCTACTTCCTGTGCTGTAGTTGTTTGTGTAGAGAGAGAGGTCGCAGGCAAGGAAATGTTGTGAGTCGGATACAGGACCCTAAATAGCTGGTGAGAGGTATGTGGTGTTCTAAAAGCATGAAAACTGTATACCTGTGAAATAAAGTGCCTTCGTATGTGTTCTTCTGTGTTTATTGTCCTGTGCATAAAGTTGCACCTTGTGTTTGAAGGTTTAAATTATTTCAGGCTTGCATGGAGGTAGACATTTCTGAGTAACTTTTATTCATTTCTTAAAAGCCTTAACTGTCATTATGGCCGAGAGGTCTAAGGCGCTGTGTTTAGGCCACAGTCTCCTTTGGAGGCGTGGGTTCGAATCCCACTTCTGACATGCCTTTTGGAGATGTAATCTCCTTTATCAGGTTAACATCTGATGGAAGTTGCATCTCTTGGTCTTCACCTGGCACGTTATTCCGTTCTCCTCTTGTCAAGAGAGATGGGGTTTCTCATATATTTAGGTTCTATAACGTCTTGCTGACAAAGCGCAATCCTTACCAAATGAGCATAGGACCCATGTAAGAGGTCATCTGGAAGAGTCATGCTCTTGTATGCCCTGGCCAGACGGGCCCTGCAAATTTGGAAGAATGCCATGCATCTGGTAGACAACTGGACTCCAGCACACTTACAGCAATTTCCTTAGGGCTTTGATCAGGGGCTGCTTAAATTTGCATACTCCACCCTATGTTGTGACTTTGAGATCCCTTGTTGAAATTGCTTTAGCCAGCCAAGAGGTGGCTATTGTCTCAATTTCAAAGCAGCTTTGAGCCGTTCAAGTGGCTGGTGAATAGCACTTTCTCTTTGTTCGCCTCAAAGTTCTAAAGAGTTCTCCATAGGTCCTGCTCTGTACAGATTGTTCAAAGATCTGTTGGAAGTGCATATAATAGGATAAATAAATTGAGGGCATTCCTTTGCAGTACCTCACCTGCATGGCTGTCTGGCCTCTGGAAGATGCTGGGAAAGCAAGTCAGGATGGCCGAGTGGTCTAAGGCGCTGCGTTCAGGTCGCAGTCTCCTCTGGAGGCGTGGGTTCAAATCCCGCTTCTGACAGTCCAGTGTTTACTCTACTTTTTTTCTTGAGAAATATGATCATTTCCCTCGCAGTGGCTTATAGGATTGTCTTCTTGGAAGAGTGCAGTGAGTTTTTTTCTTGCTCTAGCCACTATTGGCCTAAGCTCTGTGCATTTTTTGGTTCCTAATATCTGTCTCACCCTTTAGATGAAAAACAGCATGGGGTCAGGATGGCCGAGTGGTCTAAGGCGCTGCCTTAAGATCACAGTCTCTTCTGGAGGCGTGGGTATGAATCCCACTTCTGACAAAACTTGAATTCCATTTTCTCTCTCGGTTCCTTTAGAATCTCAGCTAAAAATTGGCAATGTAAATAATATCTGAATAAGTACCAAACTTCAGTTTCAACTGCAAATGCATTTGCCCTATTCTATCTTTAACGTTAGTGTAATATTCTTCTAGCACTCGTGGTGTTTTATATTTGTTTTGTGGGGTACTTTAAAAATCTTTTTTACGAACGAAATGGGTTACATTAAGTCTTGTGATGTTTTAGGTTTCCAATAAGGAGGTTTTAAATTTTATGTCACGTCATTTTCAGATGCTTCATTCAAGAGATGTTTCCACTATAGAATGCAGAGGAAGGGCAAAAATACAAGTGATAGAGCGAGTGAGTGAGAAGGAGTGTTGTGGAAGGAGAGAATGAAACAAAGACAGAGTGAGTGAATGGCAGGGAGGCATAGAAGAGGAGTCTAGTAGTGAAGGAGACCTGCTTTTCCCTGCTCTTGACCTCCCACCCATCCCCAAACAACCACAAACATACCTTCTGTGCAAAGTTGGTATGCAGAATTTCACGCCTCAGCAAGTGAGGGTGAGTCCCAGGCCAGGGGCTAAAGAGCAAAAGAGTGCCTGTGCTCAGACTTTCCCTGCTAGGGATAGTTTATCTGGAACAAGGCCTACTCTCTTGTATCCAGCAAGGATCTAAAAATCCTGCATGAATCTGCAAGGCACATTGGCAGCATAAATTTGCATAAACTGCCCCACGTATTGCCTTCCTACTTCATGTGCTGTAGTTGTTTGTGTAGAGAGAGAGGTCGCAGGCAAGGAAATGTTGTGAGTCGGATACAGGACCCTAAATAGCTGGTGAGAGGTATGTGGTGCTCTAAAAGCATGAAAACTGTATACCTGTGAAATAAAGTGCTTTCGTATGTGTTCTTCTGTGTTTATTGTCCTGTGCATAAAGTTGCACCTTGTGTTTGAAGGTTTAAATTATTTCAGGCTTGCATGGAGGTAGACGTTTCTGAGTAACTTTTATTCATTTCTTAAAAGCCTATACTGTCAGGATGGCCGAGAGGTCTAAGGCGCTGTGTTTAGGCCACAGTCTCCTTTGGAGGTGTGGGTTTGAATCCCACTTCTGACATGCCTTTTGGAGATTTAATCTCCTTTATCAGGTTAACATCTGATGGAAGTTGCATCTGTTGGTCTTCACTTGGCACGGTATTCCGTTCTCCTCTTGTCAAGAGAGATGGGGTTTCTCATATATTTAGGTTCTATAACGTCTTGCTGACAAAGCGCAATCCTTACCAAATGAGCATAGGACCCATGTAAGAGGTCATCTGGAAGAGTCATGCTCTTGTATGCCCTGGCCAGACGGGCCCTGCAAATTTGGAAGAATGCCATGCATCTGGTAGACAACTGGACTCCAGCACACTTACAGCAATTTCCTTAGGGCTTTGATCAGGGGCTGCTTAAATTTGCATACTCCACCCTATGTTGTGACTTTGAGATCCTTTGTTGAAATTGCTTTAGCCAGCCAAGAGGTGGCTATTGTCTCAATTTCAAAGCAGCTTTGAGCCGTTCAAGTGGCTGGTGAATAGCACTTTCTCTTTGTTCGCCTCAAAGTTCTCAAGAGTTCTCCATAGGTCCTGCTCTGTACAGATTGTTCAAAGATCTGTTGGAAGTGCATATAATAGGATAAATAAATTGAGGGCATACCTTTTCAGTACCTCACCTGCATGGCTGTTTGGTCTCTGGCAGATGCTGGGAAAGCAAGTCAGGATGGCCGAGTGGTCTAAGGCGCTGCGTTCAGGTCGCAGTCTCCTCTGGAGGCGTGGGTTCAAATCCCACTTCTGACAGTCCTGTGTTTACTCTACTTTTTTTCTTGAGAAATATGATCATTTCCCTCGCAGTGGCTTATAGGATTGTCTTCTTGGAAGTGTGCAGTGAGTTTTTTTCTTGCTCTAGCCACTATTGGCCTAAGCTCTGTGCATTTTTTGGTTCCTAATATCTTTCTCACCCTTTAGATGATAAAACAGCATGGGGTCAGGATGGCCGAGTGGTCTAAGGCGCTGCGTTAAGGCCGCAGTCTCTCCTGGAGGCGTGGGATCGAATCCCACTTCTGACAAAACTTGAATTCCATTTTCTCTCTCAGTTCCTTTAGAATCTCAGCTAAAAATTGGCAATGTAAATAATATCTGAATAAGTACCAAACTTCAGTTTCAACTGCAAATGCATTTGCCCTATTCTATCTTTAACGTTAATGTAATATTCTTCTAGCACTCGTGGTGTTTTATATTTCTTTTGTGGGGTACTTTAAAAATCTTTTTTATGAAAGAAATGGGTTACATTAAGTCTTGTGATGTTTTAGGTTTCCAATAAGGTGGTTTTAAATTTTATGTCACGTCATTTTCAGATGCTTCATTCAAGAGATGTTTCCACTATAGAATGCAGAGCAAGGGCAAAAATACAAGTGATAGAGCGAGTGAGTGAGAAGGAGTGTTGTGGAAGGAGAGAATGAAACAAAGACAGAGTGAGTGAATGGCAGGGAGGCATAGAAGAGGAGTCTAGTAGTGAAGGAGACCTGCTTTTCCCTGCTCTTGACCTCCCACCCATCCCCAAACAACCACAAACATACCTTCTGTGCAAAGTTGGTATGCAGAATTTCACGCCTCAGCAAGTGAGGGTGAGTCCCAGGCCAGGGGCTAAAGAGCAAAAGAGTGCCTGTGCTCAGACTTTCCCTGCTAGGGATAGTTTATCTGGAACAAGGCCTACTCTCTTGTATCCAGCAAGGATCTAGAAATCCTGCATGAATCTGCAAGGCACATTGGCAGCATAAATTTGCATAAACTGCCCCTCCTATTGCCTTCCTACTTCCTGTGCTGTAGTTGTTTGTGTACAAGGAAATGTTGTGAGCCGGATACAGGACCCTAAATAGCTGGTGAGAGGTATGTGGTGTTCTAAAAGCATGAAAACTGTATACCTGTGAAATAAAGTGCCTTCATATGTGTTCTTCTGTGTTTATTGTCCTGTGCATAAAGTTGCACCTTGTGTTTGAAGGTTTAAATTATTTCAGGCTTGCATGGAGGTAGACCTTTCTGAGTAACTTTTATTAATTTCTTAAAAGCCTATACTGTCAGGATGGCCGAGAGGTCTAAGGCGCTGTGTTTAGACCACAGTCTCCTTTGGAGCTGTGGGTTCGAATCCCACTTCTGACATGCCTTTTGGAGATTTAATCTCCTTTATCAGGTTAACATCTGATGGAAGTTGCTTCTATTGGTCTTCACCTGACACGTTATTCCGTTCTCCTCTTGTCAAGAGAGATGGGGTTTCTCATATATTTAGGTTCTATAACGTCTTGCTGACAAAGCGCAATCCTTACCAAATGAGCATAGGACCCATGTAAGAGGTCATCTGGAAGAGTCATGCTCTTGTATGCCCTGGCCAGACGGGCCCTGCAAATTTGGAAGAATGCCATGCATCTGGTAGACAACTGGACTCCAGCACACTTACAGCAATTTCCTCAGGGCTTTGATCAGGGGCTGCTTAAATTTGCATACTCCACCCTATGTTGTGACTTTGAGATCCCTTGTTGAAATTGCTTTAGCCAGCCAAGAGGTGGCTATTGTCTCAATTTCAAAGCAGCTTTGAGCCGTTCAAGTGGCTGGTGAATAGCACTTTCTCTTTGTTCGCCTCAAAGTTCTAAAGAGTTCTCCATAGGTCCTGCTCTGTACAGATTGTTCAAAGATCTGTTGGAAGTGCATATAATAGGATAAATAAATTGAGGGCATTCCTTTTCAGTACCTCACCTGCATGGCTGTCTGGCCTCTGGAAGATGCTGGGAAAGCAAGTCAGGATGGCCGAGGGGTCTAAGACGCTGCGTTCAGGTCGCAGTCTCCTCTGGAGGCGTGGCTTCATATCCCACTTCAGACAGTCCTGTGTTTACTCTACTTTTTTTCTTGAGAAATATGATCATTTCCCTCGCAGTGGCTTATAGGATTGTCTTCTTGGAAGAGTGCAGTGAGTTTTTTTCTTGCTCTAGCCACTATTGGCCTAAGCTCTGTGCATTTTTTGGTTCCTAATATCTTTCTCACCCTTTAGATGAAAAAGCAGCATGGGGTCATGATGGCCGAGTGGTCTAAGGCGCTGTGTAAGGCCGCAGTTTCTCCTGGAGGCGTGGGTTTGAATCACACTTTTGACAAAACTTGAATTCCATTTTCTCTCTCAGTTCCTTTAGAATATCAGCTAAAAATTGGCAATGTAAATAATATCTGAATAAGTACCAAACTTCAGTTTCAACTGCAAATGCATTTTCCCTATTCTATCTTTAACGTTAGTGTAATATTCTTCTAGCACTCGTGGTGTTTTATATTTGTTTTGTGGGGTACTTTAAAAATCTTTTTTACGAACGAAATGGGTTACATTAAGTCTTGTGATGTTTTAGGTTTCCAATAAGGAGGTTTTAAATTTTATGTCACGTCATTTTCAGATGCTTCATTCAAGAGATGTTTCCACTATAGAATGCAGAGCAAGAGCAAAAATACAAGTGATAGAGCGAGTGAGTGAGAAGGAGTGTTGTGGAAGGAGAGAATGAAACAAAGACAGAGTGAGTGAATGGCAGGGAGGCATAGAAGAGGAGTCTAGTAGTGAAGAAGACCTGCTTTTCCCTGCTCTTGCCCTCCCACCCATCCCCAAACAACCACAAACATACCTTCTGTGCAAAGGTGGTATGCAGAATTTCACGCCTCAGCAAGTGAGGGTGAGTCCCAGGCCAGGGGCTAAAGAGCAAAACAGTGCCTGTGCTCAGACTTTCCCTGCTAGGGATAGTTTATCTGGAACAAGGCCTACTCTCTTGTATCCAGCAAGGATCTAGAAATCCTGCATGAATCTGCAAGGCACATTGGCAGCATAAATTTGCATAAACTGCCCCTCCTATTGCCTTCCTACTTCCTGTGCTGTAGTTGTTTGTGTAGAGAGAGAGGTCGCAGGCAAGGAAATGTTGTGAGTCGGATACAGGACCCTAATTGGCTGGTGAGAGGTATGTGGTGTTCTAAAAGCATGAAAACTGTATACCTGTGAAATAAAGTGCTTTCGTATGTGTTCTTCTGTGTTTATTGTCCTGTGCATAAAGTTGCACCTTGTGTTTGAAGGTTTAAATTATTTCAGGCTTGCATGGAGGTAGACATTTCTGAGTAACTTTTATTCATTTCTTAAAAGCCTAAACTGTCATTATGGCCGAGAGGTCTAAGGCGCTGTGTTTAGGCCACAGTCTCCTTTGGAGGCGTGGGTTCGAATCCCACTTCTAACATGCCTTTTGGAGATTTAGTCTCCTTTATCAGGTTAACATCTGATGGAAGTTGCATCTCTTGGTCTTTACCTGGCACGTTATTCCGTTCTCCTCTTGTCAAGAGAGATGGGGTTTCTCATATATTTAGGTTCTATAACGTCTTGCTGACAAAGCGCAATCCTTACCAAATGAGCATAGGACCCATGTAAGAGGTCATCTGGAAGAGTCATGCTCTTGTATGCCCTGGCCAGACGGGCCCTGCAAATTTGGAAGAATGCCATGCATCTGGTAGACAACTGGACTCCAGCACACTTACAGCAATTTCCTTAGGGCTTTGATCAGGGGCTGCTTAAATTTGCATACTCCACCCTATGTTGTGACTTTGAGATCCCTTGTTGAAATTGCTTTAGGCAGCCAAGAGGTGGCTATTGTCTCAATTTCAAAGCAGCTTTGAGCCGTTCAAGTGGCTGGTGAATAGCACTTTCTCTTTGTTCGCCTCAAAGTTCTAAAGAGTTCTCCATAGGTCCTGCTCTGTACAGATTGTTCAAAGATCTGTTGGAAGTGCATATAATAGGATAAATAAATTGAGGGCATTCCTTTTCAGTACCTCAACTGCATGGCTGTCTGGCCTCTGGAAGATGCTGGGAAAACAAGTCAGGATGGCCGAGTGGTCTAAGGCGCTGCGTTCAGGTCGCAGTCTCCTCTGGAGGTGGGGTTCAAATCCCACTTCTGACAGTCCTGTGTTTACTCTACTTTTTTTCTTGAGAAATATGATCATTTCCCTCGCAGTGACTTATAGGATTGTCTTCTTGGAAGAGTGCAGTGAGTTTTTTTCTTGCTCTAGCCACTATTGGCCTAAGCTCTGTGCATTTTTTGGTTCCTAATATCTGTCTCACCCTTTAGATGAAAAACAGCATGGGGTCAGGATGGCCGAGTGGTCTAAGGCGCTGCCTTAAGGTCACAGTCTCTTCTGGAGGTGTGGGTTCGAATCCCACTTCTGACAAAACTTGAATTCCATTTTCTCTCTCGGTTCCTTTAGAATCTCAGCTAAAAATTGGCAATGTAAATAATATCTGAAGAAGTACCAAACTTCAGTTTCAACTGCAAATGCATTTGCCCTATTCTATCTTTAACGTTAATGCAATATTCTTCTAGCACTCGTGGTGTTTTATATTTGTTTTGTGGGGTACTTTAAAAATCTTTTTTACGAACGAAATGGGTTACATTAAGTCTTGTGATGTTTTAGGTTTCCAATAAGGAGGTTTTAAATTTTATGTCACGTCATTTTCAGATGCTTCATTCAAGAGATGTTTCCACTATAGAATGCAGAGCAAGGGCAAAATACAAGTGATAGAGCAAGTGAGTGAGAAGGAGTGTTGTGGAAGGAGAGAATGAAACAAAGACAGAGTGAGTGAATGGCAGGGAGGCATAGAAGAGGAGTCTAGTAGTGAAGGAGACCTGCTTTTCCCTGCTCTTGACCTCCCACCCATCCCCAAACAACCACAAACATACCTTCTGTGCAAAGTTGGTATGCAGAATTTCACGCCTCAGCAAGTGAGGATGAGTCCCAGGCCAGGGGCTAAAGAGCAAAAGAGTGCCTGTGCTCAGACTTTCCCTGCTAGGGATAGTTTATCTGGAACAAGGCCTACTCTCTTGTATCCAGCAAGGATCTAGAAATCCTGCATGAATCTGCAAGGCACATTGGCAGCATAAATTTGCATAAACTGCCCCACCTATTGCCTTCCTATTTCCTGTGCTGTAGTTGTTTGTGTAGAGAGAGAGGTCGCAGGCAAGGAAATGTTGTGAGTCGGATACAGGACCCTAAATAGCTGGTGAGAGGTATGTGGTGTTCTAAAAGCATGAAAACTGTATACCTGTGAAATAAAGTGCTTTCGTATGTGTTCTTCTGTGTTTATTGTCCTGTGCATAACGTTGCACCTTGTGTTTGAAGGTTTAAATTATTTCAGGCTTGCATGAAGGTAGACATTTCTGAGTAACTTTTATTCATTTCTTAAAAGCCTATACTGTCAGGATGGCCGAGAGGTCTAAGGCGCTGTGTTTAGGCCACAGTCTCCTTTGGAGGCGTGGGTTCGAATCCCAATTCTGACATTGCTTTTTGGAGATTTAATCTCCTTTATCAGGTTAACATCTGATGGAAGTTGCATCTATTGGTCTTCACCTGGCACGTTATTCCGTTCTCCTCTTGTCAAGAGAGATGGGGTTTCTCATATATTTAGGTTCTATAATGTCTTGCTGACAAAGCGCAATCCTTACCAAATGAGCATAGGACCCATGTAAGAGGTCATCTGGAAGAGTCATGCTCTTGTATGCCCTGGCCAGACGGGCCCTGCAAATTTGGAAGAATGCCATGCATCTGGTAGACAACTGGACTCCAGCACACTTACAGCAATTTCCTCAGGGCTTTGATCAGGGGCTGCTTAAATTTGCATACTCCACCCTATGTTGTGACTTTGAGATCCCTTGTTGAAATTGCTTTAGCCAGCCAAGAGGTGGCTATTGTCTCAATTTCAAAGCAGCTTTGAGCCGTTCAAGTGGCTGGTGAATAGCACTTTCTCTTTGTTCGCCTCAAAGTTCTAAAGAGTTCTCCATAGGTCCTGCTCTGTACAGATTGTTCAAAGATCTGTTGGAAGTGCATATAATAGGATAAATAAATTGAGGGCATTCCTTTTCAGTACCTCACCTGCATGGCTGTCTGGCCTCTGGAAGATGCTGGGAAAGCAATTCAGGATGGCCGAGTGGTCTAAGGCGCTGCGTTCAGGTCGCAGTCTCCTCTGGAGGCGTGGGTTCAAATCCCACTTCTGACAGTCCTGTGTTTACTCTACTTTTTTTCTTGAGAAATATGATCATTTCCCTCGCAGTGGCTTATAGGATTGTCTTCTTGGAAGAGTGCAGTGAGTTTTTTTCTTGCTCTAGCCACTATTGGCCTAAGCTCTGTGCATTTTATGGTTCCTAATATCTTTCTCACCCTTTAGAAGAAAAAGCAGCATGGGGTCAGGATGGCCGAGTGGTCTAAGGCGCTGCGTTAAGGCCACAGTCTCTCCAGGAGTCGTGGGTTTGAATCCCACTTCTGACAAAACTTGAATTCCATTTTCTCTCTCAGTTCCTTTAGAATCTCAGCTAAAAATTGGCAATGTAAATAATATCTGAATAAGTACCAAACTTCAGTTTCAACTGCAAATGCATTTGCCCTATTCTATCTTTAACGTTAGTGTAATATTCTTCTAGCACTCGTGGTGTTTTATATTTGTTTTGTGGGGTACTTTAAAAATCTTTTTTACGAACGAAATGGGTTACATTAAGTCTTGTGATGTTTTAGGTTTCCAATAAGGAGGTTTTAAATTTTATGTCACGTCATTTTCAGATGCTTCATTCAAGAGATGTTTCCACTATAGAATGCAGAGCAAGGGCAAAAATACAAGTGATAGAGCGAGTGAGTGAGAAGGAGTGTTGTGGAAGGAGAGAATGAAACAAAGACAGAGTGAGTGAATGGCAGGGAGGCATAGAAGAGGAGTCTAGTAGTGAAGGAGACCTGCTTTTCCCTGCTCTTGACCTCCCACCCATCCCCAAACAACCACAAACATACCTTCTGTGCAAAGTTGGTATGCAGAATTTCACGCCTCAGCAAGTGAGGATGAGTCCCAGGCCAGGGGCTAAAGAGCAAAAGAGTGCCTGTGCTCAGACTTTCCCTGCTAGGGATAGTTTATCTGGAACAAGGCCTACTCTCTTGTATCCAGCAAGGATCTAGAAATCCTGCATGAATCTGCAAGGCACATTGGCAGCATAAATTTGCATAAACTGCCCCACCTATTGCCTTCCTATTTCCTGTGCTGTAGTTGTTTGTGTAGAGAGAGAGGTCGCAGGCAAGGAAATGTTGTGAGTCGGATACAGGACCCTAAATAGCTGGTGAGAGGTATGTGGTGTTCTAAAAGCATGAAAACTGTATACCTGTGAAATAAAGTGCTTTCGTATGTGTTCTTCTGTGTTTATTGTCCTGTGCATAACGTTGCACCTTGTGTTTGAAGGTTTAAATTATTTCAGGCTTGCATGAAGGTAGACATTTCTGAGTAACTTTTATTCATTTCTTAAAAGCCTATACTGTCAGGATGGCCGAGAGGTCTAAGGCGCTGTGTTTAGGCCACAGTCTCCTTTGGAGGCGTGGGTTCGAATCCAACTTCTGACATTGCTTTTTGGAGATTTAATCTCCTTTATCAGGTTAACATCTGATGGAAGTTGCATCTATTGGTCTTCACCTGGCACGTTATTCCGTTCTCCTCTTGTCAAGAGAGATGGGGTTTCTCATATATTTAGGTTCTATAATGTCTTGCTGACAAAGCGCAATCCTTACCAAATGAGCATAGGACCCATGTAAGAGGTCATCTGGAAGAGTCATGCTCTTGTATGCCCTGGCCAGACGGGCCCTGCAAATTTGGAAGAATGCCATGCATCTGGTAGACAACTGGACTCCAGCACACTTACAGCAATTTCTTCAGGGCTTTGATCAGGGGCTGCTTAAATTTGCATACTCCACCCTATGTTGTGACTTTGAGATCCCTTGTTGAAATTGCTTTAGCCAGCCAAGAGGTGGCTATTGTCTCAATTTCAAAGCAGCTTTGAGCCGTTCAAGTGGCTGGTGAATAGCACTTTCTCTTTGTTCGCCTCAAAGTTCTAAAGAGTTCTCCATAGGTCCTGCTCTGTACAGATTGTTCAAAGATCTGTTGGAAGTGCATATAATAGGATAAATAAATTGAGGGCATTCCTTTTCAGTACCTCACCTGCATGGCTGTCTGGCCTCTGGAAGATGCTGGGAAAGCAATTCAGGATGGCCGAGTGGTCTAAGGCGCTGCGTTCAGGTCGCAGTCTCCTCTGGAGGCGTGGGTTCAAATCCCACTTCTGACAGTCCTGTGTTTACTCTACTTTTTTTCTTGAGAAATATGATCATTTCCCTCGCAGTGGCTTATAGGATTGTCTTCTTGGAAGAGTACAGTGAGTTTTTTTCTTGCTCTAGCCACTATTGGCCTAAGCTCTGTGCATTTTATGGTTCCTAATATCTTTCTCACCCTTTAGAAGAAAAAGCAGCATGGGGTCAGGATGGCCGAGTGGTCTAAGGCGCTGCGTTAAGGCCACAGTCTCTCCTGGAGGCGTGGGTTTGAATCCCACTTCTGACAAAACTTGAATTCCATTTTCTCTCTCAGTTCCTTTAGAATATCAGCTAAAAATTGGCAATGTAAATAATATCTGAATAAGTACCAAACTTCAGTTTCAACTGCAAATGCATTTGCCCTATTCTATCTGTAACGTTAGTGTAATATTCTTCTAGCACTCGTGGTGTTTTATATTTGTTTTGTGGGGTACTTTAAAAATCTTTTTTACGAACGAAATGGGTTACATTAAGTCTTGTGATGTTTTAGGTTTCCAATAAGGAGGTTTTAAATTTTATGTCACGTCATTTTCAGATGCTTCATTCAAGAGATGTTTCCACTATAGAATGCAGAGCAAGGGCAAAAATACAAGTGATAGAGCGAGTGAGTGAGAAGGAGTGTTGTGGAAGGAGAGAATGAAACAAAGACAGAGTGAGTGAATGGCAGGCAGGCATAGAAGAGGAGTCTAGTAGTGAAGAAGACCTGCTTTTCCCTGCTCTTGCCCTCCCACCCATCCCCAAACAACCACAAACATACCTTCTGTGCAAAGTTGGTATGCAGAATTTCACGCCTCAGCAAGTGAGGGTGAGTCCCAGGCCAGGGGCTAAAGAGCAAAAGAGTGCCTGTGCTCAGACTTTCCCTGCTAGGGATAGTTTATCTGGAACAAGGCCTACTCTCTTGTATCCAGCAAGGATCTAGAAATCCTGCATGAATCTGCAAGGCACATTGGCAGCATAAATTTGCATAAACTGCCCCTCCTATTGCCTTCCTACTTCCTGTGCTGTAGTTGTTTGTGTAGAGAGAGAGGTCGCAGGCAAGGAAATGTTGTGAGTCGGATACAGGACCCTAAATAGCTGGTGAGAGGTATGTGGTGTTCTAAAAGCATGAAAACTGTATACCTGTGAAATAAAGTGCCTTCGTATGTGTTCTTCTGTGTTTATTGTCCTGTGCATAAAGTTGCACCTTGTGTTTGAAGGTTTAAATTATTTCAGGCTTGCATGGAGGTAGACATTTCTGAGTAACTTTTATTCATTTCTTAAAAGCCTTAACTGTCATTATGGCCGAGAGGTCTAAGGCGCTGTGTTTAGGCCACAGTCTCCTTTGGAGGCGTGGGTTCGAATCCCACTTCTGACATGCCTTTTGGAGATGTAATCTCCTTTATCAGGTTAACATCTGATGGAAGTTGCATCTCTTGGTCTTCACCTGGCACGTTATTCCGTTCTCCTCTTGTCAAGAGAGATGGGGTTTCTCATATATTTAGGTTCTATAACGTCTTGCTGACAAAGCGCAATCCTTACCAAATGAGCATAGGACCCATGTAAGAGGTCATCTGGAAGAGTCATGCTCTTGTATGCCCTGGCCAGACGGGCCCTGCAAATTTGGAAGAATGCCATGCATCTGGTAGACAACTGGACTCCAGCACACTTACAGCAATTTCCTTAGGGCTTTGATCAGGGGCTGCTTAAATTTGCATACTCCACCCTATGTTGTGACTTTGAGATCCCTTGTTGAAATTGCTTTAGCCAGCCAAGAGGTGGCTATTGTCTCAATTTCAAAGCAGCTTTGAGCCGTTCAAGTGGCTGGTGAATAGCACTTTCTCTTTGTTCGCCTCAAAGTTCTAAAGAGTTCTCCATAGGTCCTGCTCTGTACAGATTGTTCAAAGATCTGTTGGAAGTGCATATAATAGGATAAATAAATTGAGGGCATTCCTTTGCAGTACCTCACCTGCATGGCTGTCTGGCCTCTGGAAGATGCTGGGAAAGCAAGTCAGGATGGCCGAGTGGTCTAAGGCGCTGCGTTCAGGTCGCAGTCTCCTCTGGAGGCGTGGGTTCAAATCCCGCTTCTGACAGTCCAGTGTTTACTCTACTTTTTTTCTTGAGAAATATGATCATTTCCCTCGCAGTGGCTTATAGGATTGTCTTCTTGGAAGAGTGCAGTGAGTTTTTTTCTTGCTCTAGCCACTATTGGCCTAAGCTCTGTGCATTTTTTGGTTCCTAATATCTGTCTCACCCTTTAGATGAAAAACAGCATGGGGTCAGGATGGCCGAGTGGTCTAAGGCGCTGCCTTAAGATCACAGTCTCTTCTGGAGGCGTGGGTATGAATCCCACTTCTGACAAAACTTGAATTCCATTTTCTCTCTCGGTTCCTTTAGAATCTCAGCTAAAAATTGGCAATGTAAATAATATCTGAATAAGTACCAAACTTCAGTTTCAACTGCAAATGCATTTGCCCTATTCTATCTTTAACTTTAGTGTAATATTCTTCTAGCACTCGTGGTGTTTTATATTTGTTTTGTGGGGTACTTTAAAAATCTTTTTTACGAACGAAATGGGTTACATTAAGTCTTGTGATGTTTTAGGTTTCCAATAAGGAGGTTTTAAATTTTATGTCACGTCATTTTCAGATGCTTCATTCAAGAGATGTTTCCACTATAGAATGCAGAGGAAGGGCAAAAATACAAGTGATAGAGCGAGTGAGTGAGAAGGAGTGTTGTGGAAGGAGAGAATGAAACAAAGACAGAGTGAGTGAATGGCAGGGAGGCATAGAAGAGGAGTCTAGTAGTGAAGGAGACCTGCTTTTCCCTGCTCTTGACCTCCCACCCATCCCCAAACAACCACAAACATACCTTCTGTGCAAAGTTGGTATGCAGAATTTCACGCCTCAGCAAGTGAGGGTGAGTCCCAGGCCAGGGGCTAAAGAGCAAATGAGTGCCTGTGCTCAGACTTTCCCTGCTAGGGATAGTTTATCTGGAACAAGGCCTACTCTCTTGTATCCAGCAAGGATCTAGAAATCCTGCATGAATCTGCAAGGCACATTGGCAGCATAAATTTGCATAAACTGCCCCACCTATTGCCTTCCTATTTACTGTGCTGTAGTTGTTTGTGTAGAGAGAGAGGTCGCAGGCAAGGAAATGTTGTGAGTCGGATACAGGACCCTAAATAGCTGGTGAGAGGTATGTGGTGTTCTAAAAGCATGAAAACTGTATACCTGTGAAATAAAGTGCCTTCGTATGTGTTCTTCTGTGTTTATTGTCCTGTGCATAAAGTTGCACCTTGTGTTTGAAGGTTTAAATTATTTCAGGCTTGCATGGAGGTAGACATTTCTGAGTAACTTTTATTCATTTCTTAAAAGCCTATACTGTCAGGATGGCCGAGAGTTCTAAGACGCTGTGTTTAGGCCACAGTCTCCTTCGGAGCTGTGGGTTCGAATCCCACTTCTGACATGCCTTTTGGAGATTTAATCTCCTTTATCAGGTTAACATCTGATGGAAGTTGCATCTATTGGTCTTCACCTGACACGTTATTCCGTTCTCCTCTTGTCAAGAGAGATGGGGTTTCTCATATATTTAGGTTCTATAACGTCTTGCTGACAAAGCGCAATCCTTACCAAATGAGCATAGGACCCATGTAAGAGGTCATCTGGAAGAGTCATGCTCTTGTATGCCCTGGCCAGACGGGCCCTGCAAATTTGGAAGAATGCCATGCATCTGGTAGACTACTGGACTCCAGCACACTTACAGCAATTTCCTTAGGGCTTTGATCGGGGGCTGCTTAAATTTGCATACTCCACCCTATGTTGTGACTTTGAGATCCCTTGTTGAAATTGCTTTAGCCAGCCAAGAGGTGGCTATTGTCTCAATTTCAAAGCAGCTTTGAGCCGTTCAAGTGGCTGGTGAATAGCACTTTCTCTTTGTTCGCCTCAAAGTTCTAAAGAGTTCTCCATAGGTCCTGCTCTGTACAGATTGTTCAAAGATCTGTTGGAAGTGCATATAATAGGATAAATAAAGTGAGGGCATTCCTTTTCAGTACCTCACCTGCATGGCTGTCTGGCCTCTGGAAGATGCTGGGAAAGCAAGTCAGGATGGCCGAGTGGTCTAAGGCGCTGCGTTCAGGTCGCAGTCTCCTCTGGAGGCGTGGGTTCAAATCCCACTTCTGACAGTCCTGTGTTTACTCTACTTTTTTTCTTGAGAAATAAGATCATTTCCCTCGCAGTGGCTTATAGGATTGTCTTCTTGGAAGAGTGCAGTGAGTTTTTTTCTTGCTCTAGCCACTATTGGCCTAAGCTCTGTGCATTTTCTGGTTCCTAATATCTTTCTCACCCTTTAGATGAAAAACAGCATGGGGTCAGGATGGCCGAGTGGTCTAAGGCGCTGCCTTGAGGCTGCAGTCCCTTCTGGAAGCATGGGTTCGAATCCAACTTCTGACAAAACTTGAATTCCATTTTCTCTCTCGGTTCCTTTAGAATCTCAGCTAAAAATTGGCAATGTAAATAATATCTGAATAAGTACCAAACTTCAGTTTCAACTGCAAATGCATTTTCCCTATTCTATCTTTAACGTTAGTGTAATATTCTTCTAGCACTCGTGGTGTTTTATATTTGTTTTGTGGGGTACTTTAAAAATCTTTTTTACGAACGAAATGGGTTACATTAAGTCTTGTGATGTTTTAGGTTTCCAATAAGGAGGTTTTAAATTTTATGTCACGTCATTTTCAGATGCTTCATTCAAGAGATGTTTTCACTACAGAATGCAGAGCAAGGGCAAAAATACAAGTGATAGAGCAAGTGAGTGAGAAGGAGTGTTGTGGAAGGAGAGAATGAAACAAAGACAGAGTGAGTGAATGGCAGGGAGGCATAGAAGAGGAGTCTAGTAGTGAAGAAGACCTGCTTTTCCCTGCTCTTGACCTCCCACCCATCCCCAAACAACCACAAACATACCTTCTGTGCAAAGTTGGTATGCAGAATTTCACGCCTCAGCAAGTGAGGGTGAGTCCCAGGCCAGGGGCTAAAGAGCAAAAGAGTGCCTGTGCTCAGACTTTCCCTGCTAGGGATAATTTATCTGGAACAAGGCCTACTCTCTTGCATCCAGCAAGGATCTAGAAATCCTGCATGAATCTGCAAGGCACATTGGCAGCATAAATTTGCATACACTGCCCCACCTATTGCCTTCCTACTTCCTGTGCTGTAGTTGTTTGTGTAGAGAGAGAGGTCGCAGGCAAGGAAATGTTGTGAGTCGGATACAGGACCCTAAATAGCTGGTGAGAGGTATGTGGTGTTCTAAAAGCATGAAAACTGTATACCTGTGAAAAAAAGTGCCTTCGTATGTGTTCTTCTGTGTTTATTGTCCTGTGCATAAAGTTGCACCTTGTGTTTGAAGGATTACATTATTTCAGGCTTGCATGGAGGTAGACATTTCTGAGTAACTTTTATTCATTTCTTAAAAGCCTAAACTGTCATTATGGCCGAGAGGTCTAAGGCGCTGTGTTTAGGCCACAGTCTCCTTTGGAGGCGTGGGTTCGAATCCCACTTCTGACATGCCTTTTGGAGATTTAATCTCCTTTATCAGGTTAACATCTGATGGAAGTTGCATCTGTTGGTCTTCACTTGGCACGTTATTCCGTTCTCCTCTTGTCAAGAGAGATGGGGTTTCTCATATATTTAGGTTCTATAACGTCTTGCTGACAAAGCGCAATCCTTACCAAATGAGCATAGGACCCATGTAAGAGGTCATCTGGAAGAGTCATGCTCTTGTATGCCCTGGCCAGACGGGCCCTGCAAATTTGGAAGAATGCCATGCATCTGGTAGACTACTGGACTCCAGCACACTTACAGCAATTTCCTTAGGGCTTTGATCGGGGGCTGCTTAAATTTGCATACTCCACCCTATGTTGTGACTTTGAGATCCCTTGTTGAAATTGCTTTAGCCAGCCAAGAGGTGGCTATTGTCTCAATTTCAAAGCAGCTTTGAGCCGTTCAAGTGGCTGGTGAATAGCACTTTCTCTTTGTTCGCCTCAAAGTTCTAAAGAGTTCTCCATAGGTCCTGCTCTGTACAGATTGTTCAAAGATCTGTTGGAAGTGCATATAATAGGATAAATAAAGTGAGGGCATTCCTTTTCAGTACCTCACCTGCATGGCTGTCTGGCCTCTGGAAGATGCTGGGAAAGCAAGTCAGGATGGCCGAGTGGTCTAAGGCGCTGCGTTCAGGTCGCAGTCTCCTCTGGAGGCGTGGGTTCAAATCCCACTTCTGACAGTCCTGTGTTTACTCTACTTTTTTTCTTGAGAAATATGATCATTTCCCTCGCAGTGGCTTACAGGATTGTCTTCTTGGAAGAGTGCAGTGAGTTTTTTTCTTGCTCTAGCCACTATTGGCCTAAGCTCTGTGCATTTTCTGGTTCCTAATATCTTTCTCACCCTTTAGATGAAAAACAGCATGGGGTCAGGATGGCCGAGTGGTCTAAGGCGCTGCCTTGAGGCTGCAGTCTCTTCTGGAAGCATGGGTTCGAATCCAACTTCTGACAAAACTTGAATTCCATTTTCTCTCTCGGTTCCTTTAGAATCTCAGCTAAAAATTGGCAATGTAAATAATATCTGAATAAGTACCAAACTTCAGTTTCAACTGCAAATGCATTTGCCCTATTCTATCTTTAACGTTAGTGTAATATTCTTCTAGCACTCGTGGTGTTTTATATTTGTTTTGTGGGGTACTTTAAAAATCTTTTTTACGAACGAAATGGGTTACATTAAGTCTTGTGATGTTTTAGGTTTCCAATAAGGAGGTTTTAAATTTTATGTCACGTCATTTTCAGATGCTTCATTCAAGAGATGTTTTCACTACAGAATGCAGAGCAAGGGCAAAAATACAAGTGATAGAGCAAGTGAGTGAGAAGGAGTGTTGTGGAAGGAGAGAATGAAACAAAGACAGAGTGAGTGAATGGCAGGGAGGCATAGAAGAGGAGTCTAGTAGTGAAGAAGACCTGCTTTTCCCTGCTCTTGACCTCCCACCCATCCCCAAACAACCACAAACATACCTTCTGTGCAAAGTTGGTATGCAGAATTTCACGCCTCAGCAAGTGAGGGTGAGTCCCAGGCCAGGGGCTAAAGAGCAAAAGAGTGCCTGTGCTCAGACTTTCCCTGCTAGGGATAATTTATCTGGAACAAGGCCTACTCTCTTGTATCCAGCAAGGATCTAGAAATCCTGCATGAATCTGCAAGGCACATTGGCAGCATAAATTTGCATACACTGCCCCACCTATTGACTTCCTACTTCCTGTGCTGTAGTTGTTTGTGTAGAGAGAGAGGTCGCAGGCAAGGAAATGTTGTGAGTCGGATACAGGACCCTAAATAGCTGGTGAGAGGTATGTGGTGTTCTAAAAGCATGAAAACTGTATACCTGTGAAAAAAAGTGCCTTCGTATGTGTTCTTCTGTGTTTATTGTCCTGTGCATAAAGTTGCACCTTGTGTTTGAAGGATTAAATTATTTCAGGCTTGCATGGAGGTAGACATTTCTGAGTAACTTTTATTCATTTCTTAAAAGCCTAAACTGTCATTATGGCCGAGAGGTCTAAGGCGCTGTGTTTAGGCCACAGTCTCCTTTGGAGGCGTGGGTTCGAATCCCACTTCTGACATGCCGTTTGGAGATTTAATCTCCTTTATCAGGTTAACATCTGATGGAAGTTGCATCTGTTGGTCTTCACTTGGCACGTTATTCCGTTCTCCTCTTGTCAAGAGAGATGGGGTTTCTCATATATTTAGGTTCTATAACGTCTTGCTGACAAAGCGCAATCCTTACCAAATGAGCATAGGACCCATGTAAGAGGTCATCTGGAAGAGTCATGCTCTTGCATGCCCTGGCCAGACGGGCCCTGCAAATTTGGAAGAATGCCATGCATCTGGTAGACAACTGGACTCCAGCACACTTACAGCAATTTCCTCAGGGCTTTGATCAGGGGCTGCTTAAATTTGCATACTCCACCCTATGTTGTGACTTTGAGATCCCTTGTTGAAATTGCTTTAGCCAGCCAAGAGGTGGCTATTGTCTCAATTTCAAAGTAACTTTGAGCCGTTCAAGTGGCTGGTGAATAGCACTTTCTCTTTGTTCGCCTCAAAGTTCTAAAGAGTTCTCCATAGGTCCTGCTCTGTACAGATTGTTCAAAGATCTGTTGGAAGTGCATATGATAGGATAAATAAATTGAGGGCATTCCTTTTCAGTACCTCACCTGCATGGCTGTCTGGCATCTGGAAGACGCTGGGGAAGCAAGTCAGGATGGCCGTGTGGTCTAAGGCGCTGCGTTCAGGTCGCAGTCTCCTCTGGAGGCGTGGGTTCAAATCCCACTTCTGACAATCCTGTGTGTACTCTACTTTTTTTCTTGAGAAATATGATCGTTGAGCGTTTTTTCATTGATTAAGTACGCAGTATATGAATGGTGTCTAATTAATTGAATTTCCTCTCGAATGCATGAAAACGACTGTACTGTATTTTTGAAGTGTTTCACATGCTTTAAAATTTAGATAAAGTTTTAAAACTCTAAAGGAGTCTGTGGTTATTTCATTTTAATGTATAAGTAAGTTAGATTTATGTCATATCACCATCAACTAGTTCAACTAATGGTCCATTGACCAGAGGAAATAACTTTTTGATCTGTGAAAGGTTAGTTTAAGGAGAATAATAGTAGTTAGACTGATCCTAAACATTGAAAGAGACTCATAAACTTGACAACCAGCGGTTTACTCAATTGTGTGTGTTTATGGGCCCAGGTGAGTATATGGTAGTAGAGTATCTGTTGTTGTTGAACCGCTGGATCACCACCGTGCCCCTCCCCCGCCCAGCCACGTCCCACCGCCCCGCAGCACTCCCTCCAGGAGCTGCTACTGCTCACAAATGCCATTAAGAATAAAGCTTTCCAGGTCCCTAGAGACTTTACTTTCAGAGTCTTTTCCGACATTTCAGCAATGTCAGCTCGCTGTAGAAGGGAGCTTAAGAGTTTGATCAGCAATTTTCAGCAGGCCGGGGCTCCTGCTGGCATTATACAACAATCAAAACTCAAGGTTCTTTTTAAGGGTTGAGTTAATATCTTCCATTCAGTTGAACAGGCACGTGATTTTTTTGCACAGCAAAGAGCCGGATCTGGACAGTGCTAAAATCTGTGTGTGTTTTGTTCAAATTTATTTAATACTCTCGATGCCTAGAGTTGCCCCAGTCGTTTTCCAGGTGCCATGTCAAGGCGCCATATTAGGGTGAAAGATGGGAGGGGGGATGAAAGATGGGGAGCGGGAGTGGGGAAGAAAGGAGTTTATGGCAGGTTGGGCTCCGGGGGTTGGGGAGAGAGAGCTGGCATGCTTATTATTTACAGCAAAGATGCGAAGAAAGTTGTGGGTAGGTTTCTGGCTTGGTCTGCAAAATCCAGAAATAACTCGAATATTATTAAAGGAATAAATTATCCTATGCAGAATACTAAATTTCTTCCTTCAGAAGTAGCCCAGATCTTTTATCAGCAATATCTTAAAATTCATACTGGAGGGAGGGATTGGGAGTCCACCGGAGGCGATAGAACAGTGGCTGGCAGGTATAGAAGTCCCGACTCTTTCAGAAGCCCAGGCGGAATCAATTAATGCAGCCATTACGCTAGCAGAGGTACAACTAACAATTATTACATCCCTTCCTAATGGCAAGGCTTGCGGTAGAGACGGTTTGCCGGCAGAATTTTATAAAACATTTTCTCAACAATTATCACCTTTTTCATGTAGTTATTTAATCAAATCTTACAAGGAGGTAGTGTTCCCGGTTAGTTTTCTGAATCAATTGTATTGAGTTCATTTTGGACAGGAATTTTTGCCGAAAGAAGTAATTGGGTAGGCTGAACAATCTTACCAGATGTGATGGGAGCTCTCCTTGGTGTTTCCCTAGCTGCTCATAATTTGACCACTGAATTGAAGCAGCTTTATTTTATCGCATCCTTGGTAGCGAAATCATTAGTATTAGCAAACCGGAAGTCAAGCTAAATACCTACCATCAATCATTGGCGCAATAAGATGGATAAAGTGTATCGCCATGAGCTACTCTATGCAAAGAGAATAGGGGCTACCAGGTGTTTTAACACAATTTGGTCAAGCTGGCAGAGGGCAATGGAAGTAGTTAGTAATCAAGTTTTGTTGTAGATAAGATTTCAGAAATCGAATATTTTAGGTTATATTATTGGGCCAATGGGATGTATTGGGACTTTCACATGAATGCTGTTTTATTCTTTTTTTTATTATCTCTCGATGGGAATGTTTTAGAATGAACTACAGTAATATATTATTATTTATTTAGAAGAAACATTAAAATGAATTTTTAAGCGAGGTGATGTTCTTGATACTTGAGAGTAGTTTTGCTAATTAAGAAAATGTGGTTTATATAGTATGAATCAGAATTATGAATTACGTTTCTGTTAAAGATGAATTTGATGATGCTGTTGAACGATGATGTCAACTTATTTTTTTTTCCAAAATAAATAAAAGACAATGTGCCTTAGTGCTTATGTGCTGGTAAACTCTGGTTCGCCGGCAGTAGGCAGGATTTTTTTTGCCAAATTCAGTGCTCCAAGAGGAGAGCGGCGTGGCAAAAACTCAGAGAACTCCACCAGCCGAGCAGAGTGTGCCACCCACCCCTAATCTCTTTCCATTTCTTCATAAGACTCAAACTTTGAATGGTTTTATTTGATCATATTTGGACTGCTGTAGCATTGTTTTCTTTGATCTGCCTGATTTTCTGAGTCATAAGCTGCAGTTTACCCAGAATTTTGCCACTAGACTGGCCCTAGGTCTGAAGTTTAGGGATCATATTTGCCCTGATTCCAACTGAAAGAATATATCATGTTTACATTTCTGCACTTAGTGTGTAAAGTAGTTAACTTCCAGTCTTCCTCCACTGCAAAAGCATTTCAACTGGTATAACTCAGCACCTGTTAATATCTAGAAGCAACTTTCTTCCTTAGATTCTAAAGTTTCACCTGTAAATGTTGTGTTGCTGTGCGGTCTTTGTGGCTGCAGTGACTAAATTACATTTGTTGTGGCTTGTGCTTTCCATACTGATGGAACCATATGAGGTCTTCTAGAATATATGGGCAGGCTGGGAGCTGAGGAAGAAGCAGCTGTTCTGCCTTAACCTTGATGTTTTTTCTTGGTACCAATAAAGATGTACTTATTTCTAACCACTGTTGTTTTAGTGTCTGTTTCCAGGGGACATGCACACACTTAACAAGTGGCGATGAGTAGCTCCCATTGGTAGAGGACAAGCTTACAGCCCAATAAAACCCATGAGGATTACTACTAGGCAGGCAATCTTTTGTGATGTTTTAAGCTATAAATATTTTTGGCTGAAGGTGGTGATTTCACAATGCAATGTTGAAATACATGGCTACGAGTGTGCAAGAATTGACATTTGTTCTAAGTTACTAAAATTCCACAGTATATCTGGATGTGGTTATGTCTGAAGCGTACTTAAGGTGGAAGGAAGATATAAAAATTCAATGTTGGTAGACCTTACCCTTTTTGCAGGTTTATCCCCAAACATTTGCCTTTTGCCTCCTATTTTTCCGACCCTGTTTTTGCTAGCGCCTTTTGCCTCCTATTTTCCCGACCCTGTTTTTGTTGGCTTTAGGACTCTGGGCACTTTTACCACTGCTAATCAGTGCTAAAGTGCATGTGCTCTATGTGTAAATTGTGATTATGATTGGTTATCCATGATTGGCCTATTTGATTTACTGGTAAAACCCTAGTAAAGTGCACTGACTGCCCAGAGCCTCGAATGCTACCTGTGGGCCTACAGCATTGCTTGTGCCACCCACACAAGTAGCCCTTCAAATGTATCTCAGACCTGCCACCGCAGTGTCTGCACGTGCAGTTTTACCTGCCATGTCAACGTGGCAAGTGCACCCACTCGCCAGACCCTAACCTTCCCTATTCTTACATTTAAGGCACCCTTCAGGTAGTCCCAGGGTACCCCATGGGCAGGGTGCAGTGTATGTGAAAATGAGGACATGTGCTGTGTGTGTTACATATCCTGATAGTGAAATACTGTGCATTTCGTATTTCATTATAGCAAGGCTGTCTGTCCCATAAGTTAACATGGGGCTGCCTTGTAACAACTTACAAGTGTAACCTCCTAAAGGGACCACTTAGAAAAATTGAGTTTAGGCTCTCTGAACTCAGAATTTAATAACACACCATCTAGTGAAGGTGGTTTTTAGGTCAAACCTAGTGGCAGCACGCATGCGCTGCTCGTTCTACGTTCTACGAGACTGCTGTAGTAGAGTATGGGAGAGAAGCCTCCCATATTTTTCATTGACTTATGTCATTGTATTTCGTAAATGCTGCCTTCGGATTCGTTAAAAGGCTTATGAGTCCCTCGTTAGTACGGCCTTGTATTCCATTGTACTCACCCATGGTGACTGGCCCTTTTACTTCAGATGTTTCACATGACCTGTTATTAAGTTTGTAAGCACTATTTACTTTATTGAGTTTCTCTTACTGCAGCTCAGACATGCACTTCTTCAATTGAAACCGCTTGTGTTTTTTTAAGCAGCACGGCTGCCCCCGTAACACGGTCGCCTGCTTTCAATCACCTTATCCGGCATTATGTTGTGTCTATTTCAACCCCCCAAGTAAAATGGATTTAGAAATGATTAGCAAACTAAGTCATGTGAATTCCAGGTAGTAGATAATCCTGTACTAATGGGCTGAAGCTGACAATAGCACATCTGTGTTACATGTCATCTGTACTAAAAAGCCAGCTGATGTTTTTTTTTTCAAAAGCCTGTTTTACACCACCAATATCACTGGCACCAATACCAGCAATACCACCACCACCAATACCACCAACACCAAAACCATCACCAATACCACCACTGCCAATACCACCACCACCAAACTATCACCACCACCAATACCACTACCACCAATACTACCACCATCAACACCACCAATACCACTACCACCACCACCAATACCACCACCACCAATAATACTACCACCAGTACCACTACCACCAATACCACCAAGACCACCATCAATACCACCACCACCAGGACCACCACTACTAATACCACCACCAATAGCACCACAACCAATACTGCCACCACCAATACCACCACCACCAATACCACCAATAACACCACCAACAATACCACCACCACCAAAGCGACCAATACCACCCCTAATACCAGCACCACTAATACCACCACTACCAATACCACTACCACCAATACCACTACCAATACCACCACAAAACCACCAATACACCACCACCACCAATACCACCACCAATACTACCACCAGCTGTGGTCGGTAGTAGGAGTAACTGCAGGGCATTGATGTGGGGAGGGGGAGGGGCAGGGTGGGGGGTAGTAAACTACGGATTACGGAGGTTTACAGGTAAGTTAACATAAAAATTAATAAAACGAATTTCGTTGCGTGCACTGCATCGCATTTGGGGATGCAGTGCACGCAACGAAATTCATTTTATTAATTTATATGTTAACTTATCTGTGAACCTCCGTAATCCACAGTTTACTACCCCCCACCCTGCTCCTCCCCCTCCCCACGTCACCGCCCTGCAGTTACTCCTACTACCGACTGTGGCTGACTACCACCAACAATACCACCACTACCACCACCAATACGAATACCACCACCAATACCACAACCACCAATACCACCACCACCAATACCACCACCAACAATACCACCACAACCAGCAATACCACTACCACCAATGCCCCCACCACCACCAATACCCCCACCACCACCAAAACCACCACTAATACCAATACCACCACCACCAATACCATCACCACCAATACCACCACCACTGAATACCACTACCACCACCACCACCACACCACCAATACCACTGCCACCAATACCACCACCAGTGAATACCACTACCATTACCACCACCACAATCAATACCACCACAGCACTAATACCACCACCAATACAACCACCAACACTACCACTAATACCACCACCAATACCACCATCAATACCACCACCTCCACTACCACCAATACCACCAACAATACCACCACCACCAATACCCACACCAATACCACCACCACCAATACCACTACCACCACCACCAATACCACCACCACCACCACCACCTATATCAACACCACCAATCCAATACCACCACCACCAATACCAATGCCACTGCCAATACCAATGCCACCACCAATACCACCACCACCAATACCACCACCAATACCACCACCACCAATACCAATACCACCAATATCACCAATACCAACAACACCACCAATACCACCACCAATGCCACCACTATTGCCACCACTAATACCACCACCACCAATACCACCACTAATACCACCACCACCAATACCACCACCAATATCACCACCACCAATAATACCTCCCCTACCAATACCACCACCACCACTACCACCAATACCACCACCAATGGCACCACCACCACCAATATCACCACCACCAAGGCCACCACCATCAATACCACCACCACCAATGCCACCACTACCACCAATACAATCACCAATACCACCACAACCAATACCACCAATACCAATACCACCACCATCACCAATACCACCAACACCACCACCAATACCACCAATCCCACTACCAATCCCACCACCACCAATACCAATACCACCCCCACCAATACCAACACCAATACCAATACCACCACCATCACCAATGCCACCAACACCACCACCACTAATACCAATACCACCACCACAATACCAATACTACCACCACGATTAACACAGCCACCACCAATACCAGTACCACCACCACCAATACTGCCACCTCCAATACCACCACTAACAATACCAGTACCACCACCCCACATACCAATACCACCACCAATACCACCACCACCAAAAACCAGCACCACCAATGCCACCACCACCAATAACACCACTACCACCAACACTAATACCAATACCAGCTCAGCGCCTCTCGCTCACCAGTAATATCAGGGGCACTGTACCAGGCCGGAGCTGCAGCTGACACCATCCCTCCTCCCCTCCATGCCTGCCATAAAGCACAGCCTGCCCTGCACCAGGAGGTGAAATAAGGGCCTGCTACAGTTGGAGTGTTTTTTATTAGGCCAAAGATAGCAATGACATTACACAATGCCACACAGCACACTCAAATCACAGAGAGTGCAGGAGATAGCCCCCCTCTCGCTCTTCCTCCTGAGCCGCAACAGTGTAATCACAGAGCAAAAGGTGTTGGAGTGCTTTGTTAGTGGTTATAGCTTGTATCATATGTAACTCTCACTTCACACTTTGTGTCTGTGTTTTTATAACCCTTAAACATCTTCTTCACTGCACTATTTATCACTACTTTGATGACATCGCAGGCCGGTCTCTTCCTCTGAAATTTACAATCTAACAAATGGTCGAGAAGGCCCTTTATTGCAATGCAATCGGTCTCGCATTTGCGAGAGTTTAAGCTATTAGTATTGTAAATGACAATGCCTTTTATTTATGTTTTAAAACCCAAAACAAAAAATAAAAGGCATTGTCATTTACAATGCCATTAGCTCAAACTGACGTGAATGTGAGACCTATTGCATTAAAAATGCTTGTTAAATTGTGTGTTTGAAAAATCCACTTTTAGAAAGTGTGCATTTTTTTGCCTTACCGTTCTGTATGCCTCTGCCTGTTTGTGCACTCACCGTCTGGCTTTGGAGTGACAAGAGCTGGCAATGTGCATTGACTCTAGACAGTCACAAGGGAGGTTGAGGTGTGTCCTGCCTTTCCTGAGTGACTCATAGCCAGGCTGAATAGACCGTTTTGCATTTATAGAGGTGGGAGGAGCTTTCAGTAGTACCTGAATAAGCTGTGTCTCCTCTGCACAATGCTGCCTCCACCCCCTGTGGTCAAGTTGGACCAGGGAGGACATAACTGGGTGTACTGAGCTCAGAGTATCTTGAAACAAAGACTACAAAGCTAGCATGTGGTATAAATATTAGACCTAAAATACCAGAACTATAGATTACTTCTGGAAACAAGAGGACCCTGGCAAGAAGAATAGCTGAAGAGCTGTGTGAGGAGTGGGTTGGCATGCAGTTGCTGCTTCTGTCTGTGGTGGGGAAAAGGACTGACACTTTTTGCTCTGCTGTGGCCTCCTGCTTGTGAAGCGTCTCCAGGGGCTGGTGTGCTTGCCTCCTGTTGAAAGTCTCAGGGAGATAAAATACTTCATAGAAAGATCCATGCTGCATTTAATAAGATCCTGGCTCAGGGGGGAGAGCTGGAGAACCTGTATGAGGAGCGCTGCCCCATATGTGTGTGATGTAGGATGGCCTGCAGTGGCTGCTCCTGCTTGAAGGAGGAGAATGACTTGACTATTCTTCGTCCTTTTCAGAAAAAGAGCCTTCAAGAGCACTTTATTGTTTTCTTCCTCTCAATCAATCAATCAATAGTTCTTTATTCGGTGGTTAAAAACCATCATAAAAGAGTACAAATATATACAGGTTAAAAAAATATTAAATCATTATACAAGAACAATGACTGTGAGTATATACATGAGGTAATTCCTTGTTCGCTGTACAAAAAAACGTAATCATAATAACAGGTGGGGAGCCTATGAGGTTCATGCATAAAACTAGCCTCTGGTTACCCTAAGTCTTAGTGCAAACTTCAGGAAACTGATGACAGAGCACAAAGTTAACGGATCGCTGGCCCTCTGTAAAAAGATCAATGCATCTTTAGCGTGAGTGAACTTGGCTTTTTTAAAAATATCCTTTAAAAATCTACGTCTCGGGGTAGCGTACAGAGGACATAGAAGTACAAAATGAAGGGTGTCCTGCGGAGACTTATTGTCGCAGCCGCAGGCACCCTTCTGCTCAATTGAGTGGTTAAAACCCGCTGGTTCAGCTAACAGAAATGGTAAAAAATTGAGCCTAAAACGTGACATTAAAAACCTTTCTTGGGCATTATACAGAACACAAAGGTAAGGTTCAATCCCATCGTTGGTTTCAAGTCTACTATAGGTACTCACTGACGGTTTGGCCCCTTCCACTGTGGCTCTAGCAAGAGATCTTTGGTCCCAAAAATTCCTCTTGAGGGTCTGCTTATCCTGTGGAGTGATCCCTGCAGGGTTTAGATACAGATCCTTACGACCCATGCTATCGAGACTGGATTTAACATAATTCAGCCATGGTATATTCAGGCATTTATCCCTCCCTAAACAATCTGTTAGGATCTGCCTGCTTAGTGCAGCTTCCGGGTTAAGCCAAATTTTCAGCCACGCCAGGATTGGTCTAAATTTTATCAGATCCTCTATATAGGGTCGTCCTAATTCTCTATGTGCTATGAGTGCAGGTGTGCAGTTGGGAACTTTCAGGATTGAGCGGAGGATTTTATTTTCTTCCCTTTGCAGTAAATCGAGATTTATAAAACCCCATACTTCTGAACCATACATTGCTTTAGGGCAACACATAGAGCCATAAAGGTTCATTGATTGTTCCGGGGACCAACGCCCAACTCTCCTCCCATAGCCTGCTATTGCCCCAGTTGATGCCACCAATTTGCCACACCTTTCCTGTACCAGTGGAGCAAATTTCAGGGACTCGTCAAACAACACACCTAAGTATGAAAAGGATTGGACCCTATCTAACGTGTAATTCCCGATTCTGTAAGCGAAGCTGTTCCGTGATTTGTGACCTACTGTCATCACATATGACTTTTTTAAGTTGACAGACAGGTCTAGCGCACCCATAAATTTTACAAATCCGTCAATTAAAATCTGTAGGCTTTTAGGGGTGCGAGCCAAGAGAACCGCGTCATCGGCGTACAGCAGAACCGGGATATTGCGTGTTCCTACCTTCGGGCAATCTGTTTTAGGTTGATTAAAAACTGCTCCAAGCTATTAATATATAGCGAGAATAAAAAAAGGGCCAGTATGCAACCCTGCCTGACACCGCTGGTACATTTAAAGGAATCAGTAAGCCCCCCCTCCATGTTATAACGCACTCTGGCGGAGGTATCTCTATGCAATTCCCTCAGAGTGCAAATTATACCTGGGTCAATTCCAAGGTGACTCAGCATTGCCCAAAGCTTGTTCCTATTTACGTGGTCAAATGCCTCAGCCAAATCCATGAATCCCAAGTAAATAGCTTCTTTACTGGTTTTCGTGTATTTGGTGACCAACATATATAGGTTCAAGCATTGATCGCTAGTGGACCTGCCGGACCGAAAGCCATACTGCACGTCGGAGATAATATTATTGTCCTCGGCCCAGTCAGTCAGTCGATTCAGAATAACTCTACCCAATATTTTAGCTGATACATCTATCAGAGAAATGGGACGGTAACATCTTCCTCTCAAAGTGTGTGTGGAGCGCTTTGCTTTTCATTCCAAGCTGAGGAAGTACTAAAAAACAAACCACAGCTAGCACGTGTTGAGTGCTTCATTTGTGGCTCCAGTGTGGAGAGTGCTCCCCCTTTGCGAGACGGAGATCTCTAACATAAGCGAGTGTGGAGCACCTTCCTTGGGCCGCCAGACACTGTGAAGAGCGCTTGTGTCTGAAAGCACGGGCAGAGCACCTCGCTCTTGCCCTGTCAACTGAGGCTGCATTCCCGCTTAGGGCCAGGTAGCTACCTGTCAGAAACACCCCTAGCAGGGCCCCATCACCACGAAGGACGTAGTGAGTGGAGACCGCAAAGAGAACAAGGCCATTCCAGGAATCGTTGCTGCTGCACACTGCATCAGGAGAAAAACTGCATTTGGCCCCCTTCTCCCACCCCGGGAAAAGAGCTGAGAGAGAGCACAGCTCTCTTAGCTGTTCATTGGCTTACTGTGTTGGGGCAGTCAGTCCTGACCCGAGTTGCCTCGCTTGGAAGCATTGGCTGGGTGTATGGAACGTCGTCCCGCGCTGATGGAGGCCCACCAGCATTGAAGTAATACGAGGAGTCCTGTGAGGGCTCGGACAAGGGAACGCCCTCTTCACCAAGGGTCAAGTTGCCCAAGATTGACGGCAGCTGCATCTCAGGCTCACGGTCAGCTGCAGGTGACAGTTGATCGGTGAGACTCCAGTGTGGGGAGCCTCAATGGAGCCCTCCCCAGCGAGACATGCTACATATGTGGTTTTAATCATATTTGGTGGTGATGTGCTTTATTTACTACATGCTGCATAGGTGTGAGGATCACAGGGGAATGATTATGTGTTGTATTCATAACATGCTGCATTTCATGCTCTGACAGTGATGTATGATGTTTTCATGCCTTATACAGCCCAGGATAACGAGTATCCTGTTAAGAACTGTATAGTATGTACAGTGATGGTGTAGGGTGTTGTTTTCATGATGTCTGTATGACGTGTGCAACTTATAAGTTTTTTCTTTATTGCAATACCTATGATGTTATGAGCATTGCCTAGTGGCAAAGTGATTTATGGTTTATGTGATTGCGGTCTATGTGTGTTATATACAATAGATGAGATATTTTTATATAACCTGGCGTGGAGTCTCTCTTGTGGTGTCATTGGTACGTGTGTGTTTTACGTCAACACTTTACACATTGTCTCTAGGATAAGCCTGACTGCAGGGGTTATCTTGTGTGTGTCACTCCCTTACTCTGACTAGATTGGTGGGTTCTGCCTGGCTTAGGTGCATACCAAAGCCCCCCAGAAAACCCAATTTCTAACAAATGTGTATTGCAAATATAGATACACTGCACACTCACTGTAGACTCAACAGTTGTGAGCTACAGAGTTCATTGTAAAGTAGAGAGAATGGTGTTCATTTTTGGCAAGAACATATTTTGTGTAACCTTTCTGAGAATTCGCAATTACAAATTTCCTTTGTGCCCCGTACCTTGGAAGACAATTGAAGAAACAGGTTCAATGGCCAAAGCCACTGTGGATTAAAGAATATAAACTGTACTTGCTCTCTGTGTGCGTGAACTGCAGAGGTCAGAATTTGTGACGAACATCCCTAGCATGCCTATCTTCACTATCACGCGTTCGATTATGGGCCGCTATAACATGTAGGATATGCGTGGTGTAAGCCTGCATCACAATGTCATGCCTATGTGGCAGCCATATTCTGGGAATATTCAGAGTAAGACTGGTACATCGCTACTATCATGGGACTCAGATACCTGTACTCTGTCAATGCAAATTATACCTGCACAATGTGTCAAGTGTCAAATTTGTTCATTACAACATTTACTAACATGGAGAGGACAATGAGTAGGGTATGTTGGTAGTCAGATGTTTTTTCCAGGCAGAACAGCTGCTTATTCCAACTGCCCCCAGCTCCCACTCTCCCTCCACATTATAGATGGACTCAAATGATCCCATGACTGTAGAAAGAGCAGGCCACAACTGAATGCTCTGCCATCTTCTACAAGAGTCTGATATCGGCAAATTGAGAAAGGCTTTGAAGCAGTTACACTAAATTCTCTATTTAAATGTGTGTTACTTGTGTTTTTTTGTGCTAGCACCAAGACTCCCCTCTAGGGTGAATTTTGCACGCTATGATTATGCACTTTATAACATTACCTAACCAAAGTCACAAACTGCTCCCTTGATGCAGAGGGAAAACTCCACAATTAACTTAAGGAAGGCACCTGCCTGACTGTCATAAAAGGGCTGCACATCAGATTGCAAATGTGTGATAAAAAAGAAAATGCATCATAACTGTAAGTAGGAAATTGTTTTTTTTGATTGAGGGGGCTGAAGACCCTTCACAAGCAACAACCGTAGTCCCTGTCAGGGTGAACCACAAAAGTCACTAAATTAATCTGTGCTGAACCCTCTAGGTAGCTTTGCACAAAAGCAGTCAGGCTTAACTTAGAGGCACGGTGTTAAGTATGTATGCAGCACCAGAACAGCAATAAATTGAAAACACAACACAAGAAAAAAAACACACCAATATTGACAAACAGAGAAAAGTGTAATAAATAAAATTGCACCAAAACAAATTAAATCCAATCAGTAGAACCTGAGTTTTGAATTTTTTAAGTTTTAAGTGAAAAATAGTGCCAACCTAGAGTTTCTGGGCACGTAAGAACGGGGCACATTGAAAAGTTATGGCAAACCACAACGGAGCGCAGTTCAGCTACGAGGTGGATTTGTCCCTGTGTTGGCTTACCTTCGGGCTTAAAAGAAATTTCCAAGAAAGGTTTCTGAGAAGGTAAAGTTCAGCGGGGCAAGTCTGAGGAGCTGGCGTTGTTATCTGGGAGCTGCTGAACTGAGTTGCGGGGAAGATTTCTAAATTCGGACTTTAATACTATTTAGGAAGTCTAAAATCTCCAGTGTGATGAAACTGCAGGCTGTTGCAGACGAGGGCTCTACGTGCCTGAAGACCTTCGGAGAGATGTTCTGCCATACAGGATTTGCTGCTGTGGACAAGAATGTACCAGAAGCTACCGGGGAGTCAGACCGACCGGCGATGCACCCTGGGAGGATCAGTGAGCAGATAAGTACTGGTCTTCTGTTGGTTCTCAGTCACTTTTTTGGTGGAAAATTTCTCTAAGTCCCAATTTTTAGGTTTAGTCAAAAGCAGCACCTTCAGCACCACCACCAAGGACTAGGACTGAAGGGGCACCAGTTGGGGGGGGGGGGGTCAGGACTCACTCCACCAAAGGCTAAATGCAGGGCTCAGGGTCTATGGAGGTTGTTATGTCCATGTAGCTCACACAGGATTTTGCTACATCAGCTAGAGGAGATCGGGGTCAACAGCAAGGCCCTGGCCTGAATCGCGTCTTTTTTGACCAATCGGTCTTTTTAGGATTCTGCTCCTCCTTTCCCCTCCAATGTCTATCCTCTTGGGTGTGGTGTTCCCCAGGGATCTGCCCTAAGCCCCACTCTATTTAATATTTATGTTCGCCCCCTGGCCCTTCTGGTCAAAGCCCGGAATACGGCAATGGTATCTTACGTCGATGATACCCAATTGGTGTTTACATTCTCCAACAACTCTAAGCAAGACCAGGCGAAATTCCAAGGCAACCTCACGGTCATCTCTGAATGGATGGCCGACAACTACTTGCAATTGAATTCCACCAAGTACTTTTGATGGGCAGAGATACCCATCTATGTGGCAATCAAGAGTGGCCTATGGCCCTTGGTACCCTTCCCCAGCCGAAAAGCGTGGTTAAGAATCTGGGAGTACTGATGGACAGCACCCTTTCATTCGAGGCACAGGCTATGGCTGTGGCATGCACTTGTTTTGGTCTTTTACGTGGCCTGAAACCCGTTTTGGGATTCTTTGACACACCCATCGGACCTATGATTGTCCAAGCCACTGTGTTGTCATGACTAGACTATTGTAATGGGATACCGCTTGGCGCCAACAAAGCCGTGACTAAAAGACTACAACGGGCACAGAATGCGGCTGCCCGCACGCTTTTTGCACTACCTAAACATTGGCATGCCTCTGACCTCCTACAGCGGTTTCACTGGCTGCCTATAGAACAGAGTCCACTTTAAGACTCATTGCACCACACTCAAGATCTTGCATGGCCTAGGCCCGCAAATTTTGAGCGAACTGTGCTCGGCATATGCTCCGGCCTGTTTCTTGCGCTCCGTGGACCTCCATCTGGCCTGTGTACAGTGAGTGCGCAGGACAAGAGTAGGGGGGTGCTCATTCAGGGCATTGGCACCTGCCCTCTGGAATTCCATTTCCCTTGCTGCCCATGGCATGCAAGACCATTGGGCTTTCAGAAAAATGATTAAGACGTGGCTTTTCTCCAACCTTTAGCCAAACTACCTCTCTGTCCACTTCTATTTGATCTAGCGCTGGGACGCCCCATTGCTGGGGCAGCCATGCGCTCTATAAATGCAGATAACATAACATGTCATGAGGAAGCACATCTGGCCCCTGCATCTATTGGCTTTCATATGGTTTTTATTGTGTGCAATTGCTCGAATGAGCTATCCAACAAGGCCATGGCATTCTGAAAGTGACACATTTTTCTCAATTGTATTTTACTTGCTTTTGTTGATGACTATTCAAATAGTCCTTATGTTAGACTGCAGAAGTGTAGCTTGCATTTGAGAACCAGTGTGTGTTCATCGATGTATTTACTTTGCTGACAGTACACCATTTAATTGCTGGTTTATGATTTTTTGTTTATGAAGAGTGTGCGTTTGGATGCCTTAAGCTGTCATTAGGTCCTGTTGCTATTTACTGAATTTCCTTTCTCTGTCCCTACTTTGAAATAGTTTGCTGTGCATGCCTTTTATATTCATCACTCACAAACCAAACAACCCCCAACACAAACTTTATCTTCTGACTCATTTTCATAACACTCTTAAGATTTCATCTTAAATTTGCTAATACAGTCTTTTCAGGGGAATGAAACATTATTACTGAAAGGCTAATGAGCCTTAGGCTATATCTGAAATTAGTTTGGTTGCCAAAAGAACTGCAGGTAGCAGATGCAAAGGGTCAAAATCACTAACCTTTTGTTTTCTTTCTTCCAAGTGCCTGAGGAAACGACACAAGTCCAAATGATGTGATTCCTCCTCGCCCTCTCCTCTCTGACGGTGTCTTTTACAAATACATTGTGCATGCTTGATGTCTTAAGAAAAGTGGAAAGAAGATGATTTGGGATTAGAGAGAGAATACAATTTGTCAGACTAGAAGATACTGCCCTTGTTACCTTCTCGATTAAGCTTGCAGGATTACTCGCCAGGTGATTACGTCCTTGAAATCTCGCTAGATATAATGCAAGGGCAATTAGCTTTCGTCATCCTTTAACATATGCCATTCAAAATTCCAAATCTTAGCTTAAACAAGCATTTGCAATGCAATAGGTCTCGCATTTACGCAATAGTTTAAAACTCTTGTAAATGGGAGACCCGTTGCATTGCAAATATGTGTTTGTTTACTAGCACCCATGCAGGGCTTTCACGTTCATGGAGGCCTAGCCCCTTTCCTTTGACTAGCCGCGTCTAACAAAGGGGCGTGACTGACATTAAAGTGAAACTGGGGCATGCGGCGCTTTGACAAAAAAGCATCCGGAACGTTCTGAGTCCATTGATACACTTAAAAAAAAAAAACTCATGGAAGGGGAAAACTGTTGCTTTTTATTGTGACTAACAAGGAATCATAACGTAGATGCATTTGTGAGCAACAATGTCATTCTTATGTAACGCATTGATGGCCCCCCCCCTGCAGATGTTGCCACATTGTGCAGCGTTGGCTTTGCAAGGGGGTGAAAACCTTCGAAACGTCGGCACCTAAGCAGTGCTTATTTTGTAAAAGAATGGATGCCGGGGTTCACAGTTTTTGCCAGAAGCCCGCGGCTGGTGCTATGAAAGGTAAGGGTTCAGAGAATCAAGGTTACCTTGTCTTGATTCCATCTCATGCCTCTTTCGTCCATCTTTAGACAGTCCCTGCAGCTTTACCTCCCACATGCAGGTTCTTTTTCATCCCTGCTTTCGCCCTTTGTCACCGTTTTCCTTATTTCTTTTCCTCTGTCTTTTTCCTTTTTGTATTTTCTCCCTCTTGCTCAGGAAGTTTCTGCTGAGTAATAAGTGCTGGTCCCCAAAAATCAGACCGCCAGCTGCTGCCACTGGCTCAAATTAAGAACCGTTTTAAGGATTCTCTTCAGAATTCTTGTCGGAGGCCTTCTGCTAACTGTACTCTGCTGCTGTCACAAATGTCATCTGCGACCTCAAGCTCTTCAGAGTCCGACAATCTGAGAATCGCCAAGTGCGGGTACATTTAATAAGAATAGTTGCTGAACTCAAATTAAACACCTCTGCATGTTTCCATCTTATTGCCTTCAAGCCAAGCACAAAGTTGCCTAAACACATATTTCAGCATAAGACCTCTCAAGCACCGCAGTGGGTGTTCCCTAAACCTCCTGATATGGCCCAATTCATGTGCGCATACACCGTTCTTTTCTCAGACTCAGAAATGGCGCGAGTTCACTCCACATCACTAGAGCGCCTTGTGTCTTTGTCTACACAGTGAGCAAAAAAAGATCTGGAACAGTTAGCCGTTCAATGCCATTATTCAAAATCAGGTAGATACATAAAACGTCATACATGAGTTTTGGGGATTACCGAGGTACTGGTACCACTGCTGGTGTACCCATAGGCCCTGTGGTCTGTAGTCTCATCATGGGCCAGTGTCACTACCCTAGCACAACTAGCTGTTTATTCAGTATATGTCATTTGGTCACCTCCTTCTTGGAAACCCTTAACTCAAAGTCTCATTGGACTTTAAGATCAGCACTATCTTCCATTTTATGGTCAGCCTCATTTCTCCTGTCTGAATTTCCCTCAGCATTAGCTCCTCACGGCTGATATGGCTCTGGTAAGAGGCTGCCCCTTGACTCCAGAATGGGATGTGAAGGAAGGCAAAGACTAGGCTTTATCCAGATTGTTCTGAAACAAAACTCTACTTCAAGCTTTCTCACACACTAGTGAGCATTTCCTCTGCTCTGATTTTGTTCTGCTTTGAGTTTTTGGTGTTACTTATCTCATTGTACATCTCTCTGAGAGTTTAACATTGTGGTTTGAGTATGAAGGTTTGATAAATTGACAATCTAAAAAATAAAATCCACCATAGCTTTATGTTTTTTTATTGCTAAGCCGTGCTGCAGCAGACATCCTGCAACAGCGTTACTTGCAAACTCACCACAGTAGGTTCCTCAGTGAAAGAGTAGAGGTGGTGAATAATCTATGAAGCTAAGGAGCTCTTCAGAGCTTCCACAACAATATAAATTCAGCTGTTTATGTCCCAGGTGCCTCAATGTTCCAATGGATGCATTTGATCTATCATTCAGGTAATTTAGATGCTGTCAGGGAGCAACCTCCTCAGAGAACCTGACAACGAGCAATGAACTAAAGTCAAGAGAAAATAAATGGAATGATTTGAGTGTGAACATGTGAGAAATTATTGTAAGCTTGTTATAGAATTGATTTATGAAACGGTATATTAAGGACTATTAAAAGGAACCATTGAAATATATTAGTCAATTGAAAAGGTGAACATTTTTATTTTATTGATTAGTCGGTTTTCATGAGTCTAGGTTCAAATGTCAGATCAGTTCACAAGTATTTTGACTTTTGGCCCAAAAGCATTTGCTATTTTAGCACTTTGAAAAGATTGGCAGCTCTTTTCACTCAAATGGGAGCATGTCTTGGCAGTGTCCAAGGCTGGTTCAATGAGTTTGAGTAAACTCAATGTGATCAATCAGCCAGGTTGGCTTGATGTTAGAAATTGGGTTATTAGTTAAGAGTGAAGAGAGCACAACTCAAGTAATAAACACAATCCTTGTCACAGTGAACCACAAGAGTCACTAAATAAACGTGTGCTTAACCCTCCGGTACCCAGGCACAAAAGCAGTCAGGCTTAATTTAGCAGCAATGTGTAAAGTATGTATGCAGCATTCAAACAATAATTAAATGAAAACACAACAGAAGAAAAATCCCAGACCAATTTAGAAAAATAGATTAATTTTCATATAAAATGACACTAAAGTGGCTAAACTGAAGTTATGAATTTTTTGTTCAACTGAAGTTATGAATTTTTTGTTTCAGGTAAAAATAGCACCTGGAAGCACAAATTACCATTTGCAATAATCTGACCGTGCTGGATTGGGTCGAAGTCCCAAATTCAGGCCAACTGTAATGGAGTCTGGGTCAGGTACACGGACCAGTTGGTCCCAGTGGAGGTTTTACCTTCTCAAAATCCAAGAGCATAAGACGAGCCTCAGTTATAACTTCATGTTGGGGGGGAAAGGGGACCGCATGGAGTTCATTGTTGGTTCGAGGAGCAGTTGTCGCTGGAGCTTTATTGAAGTGAAGAGAAGGTCACTGGCTGAACTTTGGTTTGTTCAGAGACGTGCCAAAAGTTGCTTAAGCGAGGTGCCCCCTTGTGGTCATGAAGAACCCCACACGTCTGCATTTTCACCTTAAACTTGGTTTAGGGGCAGGAGGAGTTTCGTTCAAATACCAGCCAAGGGTCCAGGACCTAGGGGGCACCTCTTGGAGATTAGGACTCACTTTAGCAGGGGCCAGCCTCAGGGCTCAGGCAAGTACAGTTGTTCATGTCCAGCTGGTCAGTTGCAGGGAAGGCATCTGGAAGCTTGATGTGACCCTGTAAAACAGGAGGTCAGTCAATGGACCCTTGGAGTAATTTTTGGGGTCCCGCATTCAAGGCAAGTAGATCCAGTCTTACATCTCTAGAAAGGGCAGCTCTTCTTCTGCATCTTCCATCGTTCAGAGGTTCAGAAGGTTCCACATTTATACCTGCTGTAAGCCTTTGTCTGGGGGATAATCCCTGGCCTACTCCCAAACTGGTTCTGGTCAGTTCTTCCTCTTCCCCTGGGTTGGGCTCCAAACAGTCTAGGGCGATAAAGGCACAGGCAAGCCTGGTGTTAGGTCCCTTTGTGAGTGCTGCAGGCAAGGTCCTTTGAAGCGGAACCAGAGCAGGACACAACTCCTCCCCAGACATCCTGTCAGGAAGACCCACTCCACCTAAATCCAGGCCCTTTTGTCCCCATGTCTGGAAGGAATACACAACACAATTTAGGAGAGCCATACACAGTCATGTGACCTTATACACTGGCAGAAAGGCACAATTGGGTTAGGCAGAAAAATGTAAGTTTTCAAAAAGTGGCATTTTCAGAATAGTAACTTAAAATCTGACTTTACCATTATGTGGAAGAAGAGGTTCTCTATCTGTTACCAAACTGAGCTTATCACTTATTAAGTGTAATAAGGTAACCCAGTGTTAGTCCATTGGAAAGATAGCCTTTTCTCATTGAAAAGAAACTTAAGGAGTTTTTCACTGTTAGGCCATGAAAAACGTAAACACACATGTCTTATACGTTTTAAATACCACACACAATATCCCTTGAGCCTTTAGGGCACACCTTAGGGGTGACTTAAAAGTATTGAAAAGTAAGGTTCAGGCCTTGCAAGAGTTTTCTTTGCCAAGTCGAACTAACAGGCTAAAACTGCACTACAGGCTGCAGTGGCAGGCCTGAGACATCGTTTTACAGTGTTACTTTAGTAAGTGCCAGTAGTAACATTTAATTTACAGGCCCTGTATATATGTAGTACCATATACTAGGGACTTACAAGTAAAATAAATACTCCAATCATGTGTTAATCAACTCGCCATGTTTAGAAGGGGGAGCACAAGCATTTTACCTCTGGTAAGCATTGGTAAAGTGTACAAAGTCCAAAAGCCGACAAAAACAACTTCAGCAAAAACAAAAATGGGTGGGTGAAGTCAAAAATGTTGGGAGAATATCACACCAGTGATGGCAGGTCTAACACATAAGGTGAATTAAAAACTCCACATAGAAGGAGGGACCGTTGGAGAAGGTACCTCAGAAGGACAAAAACAGAATACGCAGCCGCTGGATTTCTCAAAATCTATTTTTTGTGGACCACAATCTGTAGTAACATTCCCACCAGTGGGTTGTGTGCTTTGTCAACAAGCTCACGATTCTCAGTTGAATGGGTGGTTGCAATGGAGAACTTTAAACATTTAAGAAAATCTTCTGGGTGCCACTTCAGGTCACCACAACAGGCTGTGTGGTCCTTGAATCAGTTTGGTTGCCAGTTACGGGTTATGGTTTGGGAACGAGACTTGGAGCAGGACTGGCATAGCTAAGATGGTACGATGTCCTCAGCTGCACTTGATAGGTAACTCTCCATCAGATACATGTTTTCTTTATGAATTGTTAGACATAAATCACAAGTTTGGTCCTAAAACATATACGAGTGAAAATAGTTGCTTAAAACATGTCATACATGGGTCAATTCTTCCAGGTCCAGCATGGAGGAACTTGTCCCACAAAATGCCCATAGCTATGGATTAACATGTGGAAATCAGTGCTAATCTGATGTTATGCCTCATTTAGTAGGGGATCTACATGGAATGGCTTGCAATGCACTGGTAATTTCACTCCTGGAATTTCCACCACAGACTGGTATCCGGGTACTGAATTACAGCATCATTAATGATGGAGGCTCTAGTGTGTCATAGCACTAAGTCACCAGTTGGACCACTCAGGGGCAGATTTACAAGAAACTAACGCAGCATGGTGCAGCATGTCATTTTGCTGCGCTGTGCTGCGTTAGTTTGGAAGCAAAAGACACACAGTTGATGGACGGAATGCAGAACAAATTAAAACATTCACCCCCAGTGAAGAGATCTGGGTTAAATCCATCATTCTTATGCTTACCATGCCACCCCAGTTAGACTTGGCCATATGGAAACCAGTCTTGACCCTGTGCCTCGTGGGAACAGTCCAGCCCGAACTGCCAAGCCAGGTCCTCCCTGGACCGGAAACAAGCATCCTAGGGCCAGATCTCTTGACTGGGGGTAAATGTTTTGATTTGTTCTGCATTCCGTCCATCAATTGTGTGTCTTTTGCTTTCTCGCCCTAAGTGCGCCAGGTATGCCCAGACGTGGGTCCTGGGCTCACTTTGCCACTGGAATCAAGCTATCCTGGCTGAAGAGGGGTGAAACCCCGAAACCGGTCCTAGGATGCTTGTCTCCGGTCCAGGGAGGACCTCGCTTGGCAGTTCGGGCAGGACTGTTCCCATGAGGCACAGGTTTTAGACTGATTTGCATATGGCCAGGTCTAAACTGGGGTGGTATGGTGAGCAAAAAAATGATGAATTTAACCCAGATCTCTTGACTGGGGGTGAATGTTTTGATTTGTTTTGCATTCCGTCCATCAATTGTGTGTCTTTTGCGTTAGTTTGGAAAGCACAGCGATGCAACATATTTACAACAATATGTCGCATCTTTGTGCTTCACCCTGCACTGGCGCGCAAACTGCTCCTATGCGCTGGCGCAGGCACCCTTGCACCATGGTGCACGGATGCCTGTGTCTGGGGAGATTGTTTTTTGTTCAGGAAGGGTTTCCTTCCTGCGCAAAAACAATCTGAAATGCCGTTTTTCAACTTATAAGTGTGCTGCATTAGCACACATAGAAGGTGAAAAACAGCCTTATTTCAATGATTGTTTATGTGCAGGAAGGGAACCCTTCCTGAACAAACACAATCATTAGAAATGATTTCCTCTTTCAATGTGTGCTGCAGAAAGCAGCACGCATAGAAAGAGGAAAAGAAAACAAGGAGAAATTAATACATTTGTCCTTGTTGCGCCTCCCTACTCCTCCCCTGGGGAGGCGTAGCATTCACACACATTTCCAGATTTACGATTCCTCGTAAATCTGGAAATATGTCTGGTTCCGTGGGTGTTGCGTGGGAACATCCACAGCAACACCCATGGAATGCCCCATTCACGCAAAGTGCTGTGTCTAAAGGGGCCATATTTACAACGACAGGAAAAGCCACGCAGGGTGGCTTTTCCTGTCCTTGTAAATATGGGGCAATGTATTGCGCTGCCAGTGCATCACAAAAAGTGATCTACTGGCAGCGCAAGGGGCTTGTAAATCTGCCCCTCAATGTTTATTGCTACTTCAGAACTGGATGGGCAGCTGGTTAAGCAAATATTGGCAAAGTCATTAGCTCTGGCTTGCAATTTGAGTCCTGACTAAAATAGATAGTTTTTAAATGCGGAAGAGAAAAAAAACTCAGAACAAATAACAATTGCTTTCTGTATCTGGTGTGTGGCAATTCCTGATAGTGAATTACTGCCAATTTCGTTTTTCACTATTGCAAGGCTACCTGTTCCCTCTAGGACAGAGTGGGGAGTTTGTTTATAACATCTTATAAACATAACTGGCCCGGAGAACTAGGTAGGAAAATAAAACTTAGTGTGCCTGGACTCTAAAGATGCATCTTTTAGTGAAGGTGATTTTTACATACTGTGTTTGAAAATACCACTTTTAGAAAGTAGGTATTTTCTTGCTCAGTCATCCAGTGTGCCTCTGCTAGAATTTGGATTGACTGTCTGGATTTTGGATGACAGGAGCTGAGGAGCAGGAGTGGCTCCGGATAGTCTAGGTGGGTCAGGAAATGGCTGCATAGACCTAGGCTGCATTTAGAGTAGAGGGAGGAGATTTCCTTGCACCTGAATGGACCTTTTCTGCCTCTGACAATGCTTTCTCCACCTCCTGCCAGGAAGCCACACCAGAGAAGGCAGAACTGGTTTTGACTGGGCACAGACACTCTGCCTAAGAGATCAAAGGATTTTGGGATATAAATATTGGGGCCCAGATCCCTGAACTTTAGAACTCTTTTGGACCAAGAAGACTGCCAAGAAGAAGAGCTGTAGAAGCTGTGAGGAGGAACTACCACTTTGCTGAGTGCTTTGCTGTGTTGGCCTGCAGTGGCTGCTTCTGTCTTGGGCAGTGAAAGGACTGGACTGAACTTTCTGCAATCTACTTTTGTGAGTTTCTCCAAGGGCTTCAGGTAGAGCTTGCCCCCTGTTCAATAAGTCTCAGGAACAGCAAAGACGTCAAGCTCTTCTGCCCTCAGCACTGGGAACTGTGTGTTTTGTGCTGCAACAGAAGAAAAGCAACCTGACGGCATCTACTACGCAACTGCCGACTCTGTATCCTGAAGGCACCGCAGAGGACACCGCTGCAACCCTGGTCACACCGACGACGCCTTCTGACACCGCTGCTCACACTGGGACCTGTGGGCACCACACTACGCACCGCCTCGCTTCACGATGACGCCTTGGTATCCCTGATGACGACGCTCCATGTCAAAATCGACGCCGCTGCTTGCACCGTGGTTCGAGGGCACTGCTCATAAAGTTACACAATGCACCGCTCTCATCCCGCACCACAGCCTTGGCCTACAGACGTCGGCGTCATTGACTCCAGTTCGTCAGCCGCCGGCAGTGCTTCAGCAACGACGACAATGCTGCTTGCACCGTAACCTGCCAGCACCGTGACGAGCACCGCCTTCACTTCGCACCGTGACCCTGGTCTCACCGATGATGCTATCTGATGCCGCCATCGAGCCACTTTTCGCACCATGACCTGAGGGCACCGCACGCCGCACCGCTGCACTTCACACCGCTGCACCCGACGCCTGCCGACATCAGCGCTCCTGACTTCAACAGAGAGGAGTTGGATCTGCAATGCATGTGACTTCGAAGGCCTCGACGACTCCTGCACAGACCTCCGGACCCGACGCCTGTGGACGCTGTGCTTTTCGGAAGCTCAACGAGAGGTCGCCAATGCCCTGCATTTCTAAAAGGTACTGTTTACGGGTCTTCCTGACACCGTAGCTGGCCCGTGATGCCGTGGTCAGGCAGAACTGATTGGATTTGTTTGCTAACAACGCCGTGATAGCCCCAGACGGAGCTATCGACATCAAGGAACCGTTTCTCAAGCATATTTTCATAACTGAAGATTTTTAAGTACTTTATTGTGGCTTTTTATCGTTTTTGGTCTTGTCTGAAGTATATACAAATATTGAATATTTTTCTAAACTGGTGTGGTGTCCTTTTGTAGTGCTCACATTGTATTACTGTTGGTTATGTGCAAATGCTTTACACACTGCCTCTAAGATAAGCCTGACTGCTCATGCCAAGCTACCAAGGGGGTGAGCAGGGGTTATTTTAGGAGTGTAACTCCCTTATCCTGACTAGAGTGGTGGTTTCTGTCTGGCTTTGGCGCATGCCCCAGCCTACAAAAATCCCATTTCTAACAGGTGTACCAATAAATACTTTTTGAAAATCGACCTCTCTTGTGGTGCCGTGAATTCTCACTGTGGAGGAAGAGGAAAGGGAAGGATTTCATTTTCGATATATATAGCGACTTCTGCGGTCCTCACCCATCTCGAGGTTGGCAGGCACAGTCAGAGTACACGAGACACGCCGACTTTGGATTGGAGGTAGGGCTGCCTTACGTCGTACTGGGAAGAGAGGTGTGCTCGGATACATGCATTTGGCTGAATCACGTCTTTCTAAATATCGAAGTATTAATCCATATTATTAACAGCATGTCAACTGACGCGCTAAAAGATCGAGAGGCCGTGGCCGCGGAAATGTTTGATGTTGCACTCACGCCCACTGTGAATTCAATCTCCCATAATGCACCAGTAGGCTATAGCAATAGCAGCGTAAAAGACAAATTCAGACATTTGGAGAAACAAATGAAGCATGAACAAAGCAATTAGTGGGAGGGGAAATCTCTACAGAGATATTTAGACATGGGAAGGATCCCACAAGGTCTCAGAATACTCATAGCTCTCAGCTATGAGAACCCTGACCCGGCAATGGTGAAGGAGTGGGCTGAGACAAACGTAGACTCCTCAAGAAAATTAGTTACTATCCTGGTAATATATGATGACACCGATAGAATCAAATTACAGGAACAAATTGAAACAACAAATTAAGAATTGAGTCAAATGGGAAAAAGAGGCAGCTGAATTGAGGGTTGAAATGATGAAAAGACTCCGAAAAGAAGAAGAAAAAATATGGGAAAGAAAAACATTTAAATTCCACAGAGATAGGGCAGATTATGCCGCATTTTTACATTTGCCAAGAAATATGGTTAGTTGAAAATATACAAATATGGGGGAACCAGTTCTACCAAAATCAAGGCAGTAAGCAACAGGGGAAGACCTGATGACAACTCAGCTTCTGATTTAAGCTCAGCTATCGAGAGCGAAACAGAAATATATCCTCAGGAGGCAAGATGCGCACAAATTCCATCGAAATTGTCAATTGCACAGGAATTGGATTTTTTATGCCTGGAGCGCAGACAGACACTGCGCCCAAGACCTCAGACAAACAGACATGGTCAAACAGATCCACCAAACGCTGGCGGGAAAGGCGTAAGGCAAAACGGAGGAGATCAAAAGAAACAAACTGTGCGCAGATGGAAACGAAACTAAACACAAACCAAGTTTTAAATCAAACCATAGTTAATTTGGCAAATGTGGATCTAAACAAGGCAGAGCAGCAACTCCTATCTCTTGGTCTATTGTACTGCCCGGAGAGCACGTTCAACTATGCATCCACAAGAATGGATATTTTTAAAAGCGTGCTCAAGTTGAAACTAAAGAAATTTCATATCCTCTGGGAAAAGGCAATAAGTAAACCCCAATTTGATCAGGACAACAAATCATCACAACTGTCTCCCCCCTACAATTTATCAGCATCTGACCTTCTGATACTGCAGGAATTACATGAGCTATGTAAGGAAAACACAGTCTATGGAGGCGACAAGTGAACAGACCAACAGTGGAAATGAACAAAATACCAAAAAAACACCATTCACACCTAAATCGACGTTCAACCTAGTAACACTAAGATACTCAATTGATATCTTTAATGAGCAGATGGATACAGGAGACAAGCAACTAAATCACAAAATACGAGAAACCAAAAGAGACAAAATTACCAAACAGGAATTACAATACCATCAATTTATGACTGAATTAAAAAAACAACACACAAATAATCATAAGAAATTCAGACAAAGGGGGAAATGTTGGTTATCTGGGGGAAAAGTGACTATGTGGAGGAAGCAATGAAGCAACTATCGGACAGAAGCTGCTACCGCAAAAGTGATACAATATCTCTCAAAGCCACATATATTGCATACTACAACAAACTATTGGCTTGAAAGAGTGCGGGGCTCTTAACAATGGATGAATACAAATTTCTGAGGAATGACACTCCAACCACACCAGTAATACAATTCATCCCCAAGATACACAAAAACTCACTCAAGCCCCCTGGACGACCCATAATCTCTGCGCGGAATAGTCTACTGGAAAGAACTTCACAATACGTGGACTATTTCCTACAAGAGCACGTCCAGCAACTCCCCTCTTATATAAAAGATACTGAGGACTTCTTATAAAAAATTAAAGATTTCAAATGGCAAAATAATTATTTATTAATAACTCTAGATGTAACAGCACTCTACACGAGAATCAATCATCAAGATGGAATGAGGGCCATACAACACTATCTCAGAAGAAAATTGTCCGAATGTGATCATCATAGCAAGATGCTCATAAATAAGGTTGACTACTGTTTACACAACAACATATTCATGTTTCAGAGTGCTTTAAATCAACAGTTATGTGGTGTAGCAATGGGGGCCAGCTTCTCCCCCAGGTATGCCTGTCTCCACATGGGTTGGTGGGAGGACCTGGTCCTGCAAAAAGCCCACGAGGAGGTTATGTTCAACAAAGCTAAATTGTGGTTAAGGTTCATTGATGACCTGTTTCTAATCTGGCAAGGGTCCGTGTCAGTAACATTGAATTTAATTGAGGGCCTCAATGATAATGAAATCAACCTGCAATTCACAGAGAATATCAGTGCAGTAACTGTAAATGTTCTTGATGTCCAGGTATACATCACAGATGGTAGGATGGAAACAACAGTACACAGAAAGTCAACGGCAGGCAACTCAGTGTTGCATACCGCCAGTGCCCATCCACGACATCACATTCAGAGTATACCATATGGGGAAATGATCAGGTTGAGAAGGATATCTAGTAATAAAAAAGGATCTGAAGGCAGCACAGCAAGCAAGTTAAACCGGGTTCCTGGAAAGGGCGTACTCCAACAAATGCATCAATGCAGCTATTAACAAGAGCAAGGCGCTGATCAGGGAGGACCTACTCAGGAACACCCAACACCAGGTACCGACTCAGATAGCCAATATGCCCAACAAGGCACAAGAGGTGGGGGGAAACATCTTCCGAATGATCATAGGTTACAGTAGACAGGAAAAGGCAATTAACCTTATCATTCAAAGAAATTGGCCTATTGTATTTAATGATCCTACTATAGGCCATCTGTTACCCACCAAATTGGCCATTACCTACAGCAAAGCACCATCCATGAAGGACTATCTGGTACAAATCAATCTGGATAGTCAAATGGGAAGCACTTGGCTGGCACAAAGAAAAGGCTTTTTCAAATGTAAATTATGCACAGCCTGCCAACACGGTGTAAATAGAAAAACTTATGTGACACCCTTTGGCAACCAAGAACATAGTATCAGCAAAGTTCTCACATGCAAGACAGATCATGTTGTTACTGCTTGAATGCCCATGTGGTTTAAAGGATGTGGGCAGCACTAAACTCCAGGGCCACAAAAGGGTACTACAACATATCAGGGCCATTAAAAATCAAGATCAATCCTACCCAGTGGCTCGCCAATTTAGGGAAACACATGAATCTAACCCAAAAGAGTTTAAATACTATTTGATAGATACTGTCCCAGTGAACAAAAGAGGAGTGATTAGAGAGCAAGCCCTGCGCAAACTGGAGACTCGCTATATCCTGGAGTTAGATTCCAAGTACCCAAGGGGACTCAATACCACAGAAGACCTATACACATGCTTATAAAGATAATCAGGGAGTTCACATGACATTGGATTATGGCCATTTTAGATGATAAAGATAAAATGTATTTCTACCATGTATGCTACTTAAGCCATAACCAATGTGGCCACCATACCAATCGATACCACAGTCATTTTTTAGCTTGTTTGCACTCAGGGTTTTTTATTGCACACGCACTTTCATTCAACTTTGCACTAGCACCTTAAGTAGTCAGAAAGTCTTTAAAATGTACGGTATAAATATCTATATGCATCAGCACTTTAGGGAGTCATGACGAAAACAGCAACAACACCAGGTTCACAGTACTGTATTTGGTAAGATTTGTACAAGCTGTATTCAGACAGGAATACCGCAAGGGGGCTTTTAACAGTTTTTAGTGCTGCCATGATTACTATAATTTTTATGGAGGATAATGGCAACTGTGAATATGTAAAATTAGTGTATGGTATTTATACCTGAATTAGAACAAGTAACACAATATTAGAATCTATGCAGAGCACAAAATATAACCACATTAGTGGTTTATAACATGTGGTCGATGCAAAATCAAGATTTTTGTAAACATGGAGAATTTTCTCTCTATCTACTATGGACTACAAGTTCATAATGCACATGTCACTTTAAGAAATTGTTAAACAAATGGTATAAAAAAGTAAAGTGGGCTGTGATGCGCGTCATGTGATCAAGGTCCTATGTGAATTAAACGCATTATGGCTGCTGCTTAAACGGAAGAATGAAAATTTACAAGCACTAATCCTATGGTCCGTGCTCCATTGTTTGCAAGAGGTCGTCAAGCGACGGGTGGAGTGCTTGTGATATATATATACATAATCTCTGAAAAAACCATAGGTTTCAGGAACGTTACACTTAGTTGGACATTTCACTCATACAAAACCTTAGAAATTCCAGTGTTATAGTTAGTTCAGCTAACTATAACTTGCGCCCCCGCAATGCACTGCTGATGAATTCATATACTACATCATTCATGACATGGTCAGTGACATCACTGATGACATCACTGATGACATCTCAAATGACATCACTGATGACATCACTAATGAAATCATCCAGTGACTGTGTGTTTCCATAAAGTTTAAATTTGTTTTATATATATGCCAAGCTGTATTGAAGAATGAGTAGGTGTATAAGTGTCTGTATGGAGGATTTAGTAGGTACATAACTGACTGTATAAGTGAGTGATTAAATGTGTCTTTCTGAATGCATGGGCTAGTGACTAAACTGTGTGAAAGTCTGTATCAGTCAGTCTGTTGTTGTGTAAGCAGCTGCATGCGTTGGTGAGTAGCTGCAGGAGTGTCTATATAGGTTATTGATTGCTAGCCTGAGTGTGAGAGGAGTAAAGACCTCTCCAGAACATTACCTCGGAATCCTGACCGCTCTGCACCAAGCATTCTGGAATCCCTGCGAAATCACCAATCCTACTACCCGATGCCAGCGAGACTACCCCCGCCCCCTTGTCATGTGTCTCTACAGGAGCCAATCGAGAGGCCGGAATCGGAGGAAGGGGACGGAAGTGACCCCGGAACTAAACACCCGAGGCCGGTAAATAGAGACCAAGAATGGACAGACGGTGGTACATATTGGAAGAGAAAGGAGTTCGAGCCCTGCGACCCAGGAGAGGAAACCACGAGAAGTGCGAGCCCAGCGGAGGAAGCAGATCGTCCACGGAAAGAACCGGAGCTGAGAGCGAGCCCAGCCGAGGAAGTAGACGACCCAGGAGAAAACGAGCAGTGGAGCATGGTCTGGTGGAGCCCACCAGAGGATGCTGGAGAGCGGCCGCAACTCTGGAGAGTTGCGGCAGAGCCGGTGAGTCCCCCAGAAGGAAAATTCGGGTAGCGGGAAATGAGGGAGGTGGGAGGTGAACGCATTGCAAGGATGGGATAAAAAGCGTGGGGGGGTGTACAGGACAGAAGTCCCGCGCACTGCACCACTGTTTGACGTTCCTCATCACTCCCTTGTGGCACGCAAAACCGACTTGCCCTTACTCCCTCTTTACCACGAGAAATACCCTTTATTTTTCCCTCACGACCCTTCGCGCCATTTGTGCAACGCCTCACACCCCGTGCCTAATGTTTCGCATCTTGCACCGTATGAGATACCGGGTGTGGTGAAGGTTCACGCTAAATACTGACCGTTGTAGAAACGAAGGCTGATGGCTCCTGTTTGTTTCTTTTCTCTTGTGCGAGCCTCCGCAAGCCCACCACCTGGTCCACACCCAAGAAAACCCCGGGACGAGACAAGAGGTCCAACCGAAAGAAGACCAACAAGAGAAAGAACCAAGAAGCCCTTATGTGTTCTAAATAACAAAGACTGTTTGACGATTGCCAATAAAACCCATAGAAAATTGCCCACTACATACAGCCTCTGCGTCTGTGTATCCGGCCCGCACTCCCCACATGCCCACACTGAGTATTTGTATGGCTGCCTGAGTGTGTGTGTGGGTGGGTGGGAGGTGTGTGATTCTGTGCATAGATGTGTGAGTGGTTGATTCACTGGGTGTATGGGTTCAAGAGTGCATGTGCAAACAGCTGTATGGGTAGGTGAGTGTGTGTATGGGTGTGTTGGTGAGTAAATGGATGTCTCAGTGGTACATGTCCAAGTAAGTACATATGTAAAAGGCAGTATATGTGAGTGATGGTGTATATAAATAACTATATGTGAGAGTCAGTAATTGTGAGAGTGGCTGCATGGATGAGTGTGTATTTGTATCAGTGATTCTATAAGAGAGTAATTATGTTTTAGTATCTGTATGTATAAGTGAGGTGGTGTCTGTATAACTGTATAGGTGAGTAAATGGAAGTATGATTGATTCTTTGCATGACTGACTAGGTGTGTAACTCTGGATATGTGGCAGTGTGTGAGTGTCTGTATAGGTGTATGAGTGCATATGATAGTGTTGTATTGATGAGTGACTGTATGGGTGAATGAGTGGATGTATGTGTGGACCTCAGAATAAGTCAGCACGCATTTAGTAACTGGTATTGATGTGTCTATATTTTCGAAAATGGTAGTCTGTATTTTAGAGTTAGTGTATCAAAGGTTATATTCAGGTGTGAGGAGGTGCATCAGATTTTCACGTGGATGATGTCATCAGTGATGTCATTTGAGATGTTATCAGTGATGTCATCAGTGATGTCACTGACCATGTCATGAATGATGTAATATGTGACGTCATCAGCAGTGCATTGCGGGGGCGTTGGTTATAGTTAGCTGAACTAACCATAACACCGGAATTTCTATGGTTTTGTACGAGTGAAATGTCCAACTAACTATAACGTTCCTGAAACCTATGGTTATTTTTCAGTGAATTTCTATGGTTTTTTAAATGCTAATTTCTAACTATAACGTGCCTGAAACCTATGGTTTTTTCAGTGAATTTGAAAGGTTTTTTAAATGAAAATTTGTAAGTCTAATGTACCTCAAACCTTCTGGCATATATATATATTCACTTAAAAAACCATAGGTTTCACACACGTTATAGTTAGGAATTAGCATTTAAAAAACCTTGCAAATTCACTGAAAAATAACCATAGGTTATAACTCACGCGACCGCAATCCTCTGCTGATGACGTCAGATATTACATCACTGATTACATATGTGTCTTTCTGAAAAATAAATATTTGTAATATATGTATAGCTAAAGATTAATGGAAGAAGACATGGGTAAATAGGTGTCTAAATACAGTGATGTAATATCTGACGTCATCAGCAGAGGATTGCGGTCGCGTGAGTTATAGTTGCCTGCACTGACTATAACGGGGGAATTTCATTGGTTTTTTACGAGGGAAATGTCCAGCTACCTATAACATGTGTGAAACCTATGGTTTTTTAAGTGAATATATATATATATATATTCACTTAAAAAACCATAGGTTTCACACATGTTATAGGTAGCTGGACATTTCCCTCGTAAAAAACCAATGAAATTCCCCCGTCCAGCGAACTATAACATGTGTGAAACCTATGGTTTTTTAAGTGAATATATATATATATATATTCACTTAAAAAACCATAGGTTTCACACATGTTATAGATAGCTGGACATTTCCCTCGTAAAAAAACAATGAAATTCCCCCGTTATAGTTACTGCAGGCAACTATAACTCACGCGACCGCAATCCTCTGCTGATGACGTCAGATATTACATCACTGTATTTAGACACTTATTTACCCATGTCTTCGTCCATTAATCTTTAGCTATACATATATTACAAATATTTATTTTTCATAAAGACACATATGTCATCAGTGATGTAATATCTGACGTCATCAGCAGAGGATTGCGGTCGCGTGAGTTATAGTTGCCTGCAGTAACTATAACGGGGGAATTTCATTGTTTTTTTTCGAGGGAAATGTCCAGCTAACTATAACATGTGTGAAACCTATGGTTTTTTAAGTGAATTTGCAAGGTTTTTTAAATGCTAATTCGTAACTATAACGTGTGTGAAACCTATGGTTTTTTCAGTGAATTTGTACGTTTTTTTAAATGGTAAGTTATGTATTTATTCATTATTTTTTTTCAGGTTTTCCACCGTGCGCGCACTGTGAAATTTTAATATTTGTTTTTTAATCGCAAGGGGTGCGCAACGAAGCGCACCGTGCGCGCGCTGTGGGCGCTCGGTGCGCTTTGCGCACCGAGCACCCACGGTTCGCAGTGCGTGCCGTGCGCGCACATTGCGCGCACCTCGCGATTTAAAAAAAAAATAATTGTTTTTTTCTCCCTTGGGGGTCCTTCTGTGACCCCCTGACCAAGGCTAGGGGGTCAGGAACTGTCCACTCTGCCCCCTTTTCACGTTCTCCACCTTTTTTTTCACCCCCTCAGACTGCGAGAGAAAAATGGCGGCCGACACTTCCTGGTTTCGACCAATTTGAATGTTTACCGACATCTAACAACCAATCAGAATTGCGCTCGCGCACGGCAGTGTGCGCGCACTGTGCGCGCACGGTGCGCGCGTATAGATATTGATATGCTTTTAAATGCTATTTTCTCAGGAAATACTGAACAGATTTACACCAGACCTGCAAAAGGCACTTCCTTGACCTTATGGCTACCTCTCTGCCAAATTTCACGTAATTCTGTTCAGCCGTTCGGGCTGTAGCTGCGACTAAAGGTCCTATGGAAAAATGCATGGGGAAAACGCGTTTTGGGACCCCCCCTTTTTCTCGGCCCCCGCTTGACGAATCACCCCGAAACTTTCAGGGTAGGAGCTGAGCGGAGCGCCCCATTAGTTTTGAAAATTTCGCGAGGATTCGTCAACCGGCGCCAAAGTTATTCAAAATAGAATTTTGAGATTTCCTATATGGAAACTAGGTTGTAACTATAACTATCTACTGGTGACCGCCAGTAGATAATATATATATATATATTTAAAAAATTGTGAATAATTATTAGTTAGGAAAACTATATTCATTCTTTTTTTTTGTAATATTATACAGAAGTTGCGCACCCTTTGCGCATTCTACACGATGGCTGCGCGTGTTCCGGAAGCCATTTTGAAAAGTCGCGCGGGGGTCGCGACTTTGGCATAATTTGTAAAGTATGAAATATCTTTAAATTAATTATAAATAAAAGTTTTCCCTTAAGTGTTTGTCTAAATTTATTAATAAAAGTATGTTTAAAGTATTAATTTCAATATAATTTTGACGAAAGTAAAGTTACGAAATGCGCGGTGTAGCCGCTTAATGTGCGCAACATCTCCCCATGCGTATTTCCGGGATCGTGCCGTGATCGCTCTGAGATCGAGCCGAAGTCGAGACTTTGGCGTACTTTTAAAGTTGAAAAAATTACTATAGAAAGTTTGAATATGATATTAGACTGAACAGTTTTGCTAATATACTTATTAAAAGTTTATAGAAATTTTTATTTATAGTGTATAATGTTATATATGATTTTCGCGGGTGCGCGAAGGGTGTGTGACGAGTGCGTGCACCCTACGCGACTACATGTCAGCAAAGAAAAAAGGAATCGGATTGGTTGAAATCAATTGCATTGTGAAAGAGGGAGGATCCATTCTTCTGATATTTCCCTTACTTTTTGTCCTTGATAGAGAGAAGACCTGTTTCTTGCTTCTCTTTATTATGATATACCTTTTTTGTGTGTTTGTTTATTTTTAATACAACTATGGCTTCTAGTTTTCCCGAAGTTGATCCACTTGCAGTAGAGGAGGAAGAACAGATGGTGCAGCAGAAAAAGAAAAGAAAGGAAAGCATTGTTTGGTCCTTTTTTAGTGTACAAGAGGACCTGTGATGGATGCCGCTTCTGTCTCCCATATCCTAGAACGGCACAGTATGGTCAAACTGCAGTGGGATGCACACTCTTTGACCTCTCATGGCACTGCTCTACACTTCAGGGAGGACGCTTTCCATTAGCTGTGTTTTCTGATGACGTGTCGCGCTGGACCCGTCCAACAACAGAACTCCTTTAGATCGAAACCGACTCTTCCACTCTCTCACCGTAAGTGAAACCAGGCCACGTGGACACTTTCACAATACAACAGCCGAGAATGCACTTTTCGATAAAAAAACACATTCCTTCCTCCTAATCAAATAAAAGACTTACTGAAGAAAAGGGGCCAGCTTCGATCGGTAAACAGCTGTTACAACGACTTTTTTACTTCGCAATTCCATTACAACGCATGTATTACCATGCATGCGTTGTACATCGTGAAGTCATTACTACGCGTTATTTTTGAACGCATGGTCATTTACCACGCATGCCTTTACAACGAATTTCGTTGTAAAAGTATGAATGCTAAATGACCATGCATTTAAAATCTATGTAGACGATCCACGTCATTGTAAGGAAACATAGACTGTTCAGTTTCCTCACAACGACATGCACTGCCCCTCGGAGACGACGTGAAGCAGGAACCACGAGGAGTGACAGGTAAGGGAGATTGGGCATGGGATGGGGGTTACTTTTGTAGGGTTTAGAGTAGTGCGTTGGTGGTTGGATAGTGTAGGGGTCGTGGTGGGGGTAGTGTTTTAGGGTTTAGGATAGTGCAGTGGTGTTTGTGTAGTATAGGGGGTCTTGCTGGGGGTAGTGTTATAGGGTTTAGGGTAGAGCAGTGGTGTTTGGGTAATGTAGGAGGTCATGCTGGGGGTAGTGTTTTAGGGTTTAGGGTAGTGCGGTGGTGTTTTGGTAGTGTAGGGGCGCGTGCTGGGGGTAGATTTAGGGTTTAGGGTAGTGCAGTGGTGTCTGTGTAGTGTAGGGTGTCATGCTGGGGGTAGTGTTTTAGATTTTAGGGTAGTGCAGTGGTGTTTTTGTAGTGTAGGGGGTCGTGTTTTAGGGTTTAGGGTAGTGCAGTTCTGTTTGGGTAGTGTAGGGGGTTGTGTTTGAGGGTTTAGGGTAGTGCAGTGGTGTTCGGGTAGTGTAGCGGGTCATGCTGGTGGTAGTGTTTTAGGGTAGTGCAGTGGTGTTTGTGTAGTGTAGAGGGTCATGCTGGGGGTAGTGATTTAGGGTTTGGTGTAGTGTAGTGCTGTTTGTGTAGTATAGGGGGTCGTGTTGCAGGCTTTAGGGTAGTGCAGTTGTGTTTGGGTAGTGTAGGGGGTCATGCTGCGGGTAGTGTTTCAGGGTTTAGGGTAGTACAGTGGTGTTTGAGTAGTGTAGGGGATCGTGCTGGGCGCAGTGTTTTAGGGTTTAGGGTAGCGCAGTGGTGTTTGGGTAGCATAGGGGGTTGTGCTGGGGGTAGTGTTTTAGGGTTTATGGTAGCGCAGTGGTGTTTGTGTAGTGTAGAGGGTTGTGCTGGGGGTAGTGTTTTAGGGTTTTGGGTAGCACAGTGGTGTTTGGGTAGCATGGGGGGGTCATGCTGGGGGTAGTGTTTTAGGGTTTAGGGTAGTGCAGTGGTGTTTGGGTAGTGTAGGAGGTCGTGCTGGGGTAGTGTTTTAGGGTTTAGAGTAGTGTGGGGGTGTTTGGGTAGCGTAGGGGGTCGTGCTGGGGGTAGTGTTTTAAGGTTTAGGGTAGTGCCGTGGTGTTTGTGTAGTGTGGGGGGTCATGCTGGGGGTACTGTTTTAGGGTTTAGGGTAGTGTGGTGGTGCTTGGGTAGAGTAGGGGGTCGTGCTGGGGATAGTGTTTTAAGGTTTAGGGTAGTGCGGTGGTGTTTGGGTAGTGTAGGGGGTCGTGCTGGGGTTGTGTTTTAGGGTTTATGGTAGTGCGGTGGTGTTTGTGTAGTGTAGGGGGTCGTTCTGGGGGCAGTGTTTTAGGGTTTAGGTTAGTGCAGTGGTGTTTGTGTAGTGTAGGGGTCATGCTGGGGGTATTGTTTTAGGGTTTAGGGTAGTGCAGTGGTGTTTGGGTAGTGTAGGGGGTCATGCTGGGGATAGTGTTTTAGGGTTTAGGGTAGTGTGGTGGTTTTTGGGTAGCGTAGGGGGTCGTGCTGCGGGTAGTGTTTTAAGGTTTAGGGTAGTGCCGTGGTGTTTGTGTAGTGTAGGGGGTCATGCTGGGGGTACTGTTTTAGTGTTTAGGGTAGTGTGGTGGTGCTTGGGTAGAGTAGGGGGTCGTGCTGGGGGTAGTGTTTTAAGGTTTAGGGTAGTGCGGTGGTGTTTTGGTAGTGTAGGGGCGCGTGCTGGGGGTAGATTTAGGGTTTAGGGTAGTGCAGTGGTGTCTGTGTAGTGTAGGGTGTCATGCTGGGGGTAGTGTTTTAGATTTTAGGGTAGTGCAGTGGTGTTTTTGTAGTGTAGGGGGTCGTGTTTTAGGGTTTAGGGTAGTGCAGTTCTGTTTGGGTAGTGTAGGGGGTTGTGTTTGAGGGTTTAGGGTAGTGCAGTGGTGTTCGGGTAGTGTAGCGGGTCATGCTGGTGGTAGTGTTTTAGGGTAGTGCAGTGGTGTTTGTGTAGTGCAGGGGGTAGTGTTTTAGGGTTTAGGGTAGTGCAGTGGTGTTTGTGTAGTGTAGAGGGTCATGCTGGGGGTAGTGATTTAGGGTTTGGTGTAGTGTAGTGCTGTTTGTGTAGTATAGGGGGTCGTGTTGCAGGCTTTAGGGTAGTGCAGTTGTGTTTGGGTAGTGTAGGGGGTCATGCTGTGGGTAGTGTTTCAGGGTTTAGGGTAGTACAGTGGTGTTTGAGTAGTGTAGGGGGTCATGCTGGGCGCAGTGTTTTAGGGTTTAGGGTAGCGCAGTGGTGTTTGGGTAGCATAGGGGGTTGTGCTGGGGGTAGTGTTTTAGGGTTGATGGTAGCGCAGTGGTGTTTGTGTAGTGTAGAGGGTTGTGCTGGGGGTAGTGTTTTAGGGTTTTGGGTAGCACAGTGGTGTTTGGGTAGCATGGGGGGTCATGCTGGGGGTAGTGTTTTAGGGTTTAGGGTAGTGCAGTTGTTTTGGGTAGTGTAGGGGGTCATGCTGCGGGTAGTGTTTCAGGGTTTGGGGTAGTACAGTGGTGTTTGAGTAGTGTAGGGGGTCGTGCTGGGCGCAGTGTTTTAGGGTTTAGGGTAGCGCAGTGGTGTTTGGGTAGCATAGGGGGTTGTGCTGGGGGTAGTGTTTTAGGGTTTATTGTAGCGCAGTGGTGTTTGTGTAGTGTAGAGGGTTGTGCTGGGGGTAGTGTTTTAGGGTTTTGGGTAGCACAGTGGTGTTTGGGTAGCGTGGGGGGGTCATGCTGGGGGTAGTGTTTTAGGGTTTAGCGTAGCACAGTGGTGTTTGGGTAGCGTAGGGGGTCGTGCTGGGGTAGTGTTTTAGGGTTTAGGGTAGCACAGTGGTGTTTGGTAGTGTAGGGGGTGTGCTGGGGGTAGATTTAGGGTTTAGGGTAGTGCAGTGGTGTTTGTGTAGTGTAGGAGTCGTGCTGGGGTAGTGGTTTAGGGTTTAGGGTAGTGCAGTGGTGTTTGGGTAGTGTAGGAGGTCGTGCTGGGGGTAGTGTTTTAGGGTTTAGGGTAGTGTGGGGGTGTTTGGGTAGCGTAGGGGGTCGTGCTGGGGGTAGTGTTTTAAGGTTTAGGGTAGTGCCGTGGTGTTTGTGTTGTGTGGGGGGTCATGCTGGGGGTACTGTTTTAGGGTTTAGGGTAGTGTGGTGGTGCTTGGGTAGAGTAGGGGGTCGTGCTGGGGATAGTGTTTTAAGGTTTAGGGTAGTGCGGTGGTGTTTGGGTAGTGTAGGGGGTCGTGCTGGGGTTGTGTTTTAGGGTTTATGGTAGTGCGGTGGTGTTTGTGTAGTGTAGGGGGTCGTTCTGGGGGCAGTGTTTTAGGGTTTAGGTTAGTGCAGTGGTGTTTGTGTAGTGTAGGGGTCATGCTGGGGGTATTGTTTTAGGGTTTAGGGTAGTGCAGTCGTGTTTGGGTAGTGTAGGGGGTCATGCTGGGGGTAGTGTTTTAGGGTTTAGGGTAGTGTGGTGGTGTTTGGGTAGCGTAGGGGGTCGTGCTGGGGGTAGTGTTTTAAGGTTTAGGGTAGTGCCGTGGTGTTTGTGTAGTGTAGGGGGTCATGCTGGGGGTACTGTTTTAGGGTTTAGGGTAGTGTGGTGGTGCTTGGGTAGAGTAGGGGGTCGTGCTGGGGGTACTGTTTTAAGGTTTAGGGTAGTGCGGTGGTGTTTGGGTAGTGTAGCGGGTCATGCTGGGGTTGTGTTTTAGGGTTTAGGGTAGTGCAGTGGTGTTTTTGTAGTGTAGGGGGTCGTGCTGGGGGTACTGCTTTAGGGATTAGGTTAGTGCAGTGGTGTTTTTATAGTGTAGGGGATCGTGCTGGGGTTAGTGTTTTAGGCTTTAGGGTAGCGCAGTGGAGTTTGGGTAGCGTAGGGGGTCATGCTGGGGGTAATGTTTTAGGGTTTAGGGTACCGCAGTGGTGTTTGGGTAGTGCAGGGGGTCGTGCTGGGGTAGTGTTTTAGGGTTTAGGGTAGTGCAGTGGTGTTTGGGTAGCATAGGGAGTCGTGCTTGGGGTAGTGTTCTAGGGTTTAGGGTAGCGCAGTGGTGTTTGGGTAGCATAGGGGTCATGCTGGGGGTAGTGTTTTAGGGTATAGGGTAGTGCAGCGGTGTTTGGGTAGCGTAGGTGGTCGTACTGGGGTTAGTGTTCTAGGGTATAGGGTAGCGCAGTGGTGTTTGGGTAGCGTAGGGGGTCGTGCTGGGGGTAGTGTTTTAGGGTTTCGGGTAGCGCAGTGGTGTTTCTGTGGCGTAGGGGGTCGTGCTGGGGGTAGTGTTTTAGGGTTTTGGGTAGCGCAGTGGTGTTTCTGTAGTGTAGGTGTCGTGCTGGGGGTAGTGTTTTAGGGTTTAGGGTAGCGCAGTGGTGTTTGGGTAGCGTAGAGGGTCGTGCTGGAGGTAGTGTATTAGGGTTTAGGGTAGCGCAGTGGTGTTTGGGTTGCGTAGGGGGTCGTGCTGGGGGTAGTGTTTTAGGGTTTAGGGTAGCGCAGTGCTGTTTGGGTAGCATAGGGGGTCATGCAGGGGGTAGATTTAGGGTTTAGGGTAGCGCAGTGGTGTTTGGGTAGTGTAGGGGGCATGCTGGGGGTAGTGTTGTAGGGTTTAGGGTAGCGCAGTGGTGTTTGGGTAGCGTAGGCGGTCGTGCTGGGTGTAGTGTTTTAGGGTTTAGGGAAGCACAGTGGTGTTTGGGTAGTGTAGGAGGTAGTGCTGGGGGTAGTGTTTTAGGGTTTACGGTAGAGCAGTGGTGTTTGTGTAATGTAGGGGGTCTTATGGGGGTAGTGTTTTAGGCTTTATCGTAGTGCAGTGGTGTTTGTGTAGTGTAGGGTGTCATGCTGGGGGTAGTGTTTTAGATTTTAGGGTAGTGCAGTGGTGTTTTTATAGTGTAGGGGGTCGTGTTTTAGGGTTTAGGGTAGTGCAGTTGTGTTTGGGTAGTGTAGGGGGTTGTGTTTGAGGGTTTAGGGTAGTGCAGTGGTGTTTGTGTAGTGCAGGGGGTAATGTTTTAGGGTTTAGGATAGTGCAGTGGTGTTTGTGTAGTGTAGAGGGTCATGCTGGGGGTAGTGATTTAGGGTTTGGTGTAGTGTAGTGCTGTTTGTGTAGTATAGGGGGTCGTGTTGCAGGGTTTAGGGTAGTGCAGTTGTGTTTGGGTAGTGTAGGGGGTCATGCTGGGGGTAGTGTTTCAGGGTTTAGGGTAGTACAGTGGTGTTTGGGTAGTGTAGGGGGTTGTGCTGGGCGCAGTGTTTTAGGGTTTAGGGTAGCGCCGTGGTGTTTGGGTAGCGTAGGGGGTCGTGCTGGGGTAGTGTTTTAGGGTTTAGAGTAGCACAGTGGTGTTTGGTAGTGTAGGGGGTGTGCTGAGGGTAGGTTTAGGGTTTAGGGTAGTGCAGTAGTGTTTGTGTAGTGTAGGGGTCGTGCTGGGGTAGTGGTTTAGGGTTTAGGGTAGTGCGGTGGTGTTTGGGTAGTGTAGGAGGTCGTGCTGGGGTAGTGTTTTAGGGTAGTGCCGTGGTGTTTGTGTAGTGTAGGGGGCCTTGCTGGGGGTACTGTTTTAGGGTTTAGGGTAGTGTGGTGGTGTTTGGGTAGCATAGGGGGTCGTGCTGGGGGTAGTGTTTTAAGGTTTAGGGTAGTGCAGGGGGTCGTGCTGGGGTTGTGTTTTAGGGTTTATGGTAGTGCGGTGGTGTTTGTGTAGTGTAGGGGGTCGTTCTGAGGCAGTGTTTTAGGGTTTAGGTTAGTGCAGTGGTGTTTGTGTAGTGTAGGGGTCGTGCTGGGGTAGTGTTTTAGGGTTTAGGGTAGTGCAGTGGTGTTTGGGTAGTGTAAGGGGTCATGCTGGTGGTAGTTATTTAGGATTTAGGTTAGTGCAGTGGTGTTTTTTTAGTGTAGGGGGTCGTGCTGGGGTAGTGGTATAGGGTTTAGGTTAGTGCAGTGGTGTTTTTGTAGTGTAGGGGCTCATGCTGGGGGTAGTATTTTAGGGTTTATGGTAGCGCAGTGGAGTTTGGGTAGCGTAGGGGGTCGTGCTGGGGGCAGTGTTTTAGGGTTTAGGGTACCACAGTGGTGTTTGGGTAACGTAAGGGGTTGTGCTGGGGGTAGTGTTTTAGGGTTTAGGGCAGTGCAGTGGTGTTTGGGTACCGTAGGGGGTCTTGCTCGGGGTAGTGTTTTAGGGTTTAGGGTAGCACAGTGGTGTTTGGGTAGCGTAGCGGGTCGTGCTGGGGGTAGTGTTTTAGGGTATAGGGTCGCGCAGTGGTGTTTTGGTAGCGTAGAGGGTCGTGCTGGGGGTAGTGTTCTAGGGTATAGGGTAGTGCAGTGGTGTTTGGGTAGCGTAGGGGGTCATGCTGGGGGTAGAGTTTTAGGGTTTCGGGTAGTGCAGTGGTGTTTCTGTAGCGTAGAGGGTCGTGTTGGGGGTAGTGGTTTAGGGTTTAGGGTAGCGCAGTGGTGTTTCTGTAGCGTAGGGGTCATGCTGAGGATAGTGTTTTAGGGTTTAGGGTAGCGCAGTGGTGTTTGGGTAGCGTAGGGGGTCATGCAGGGGGTAGATTTAGGGTTTAGGTTAGTGCAGTGGTGTTTGTGTAGTGTAGGGGTCGTGCTGGGGGTAGTGTTTTAGGGTTTAGGGTAGTGCAGTGGTGTTTGGGTAGTGTAAGGGGTCATGATGGGGGTAGTTATTTAGGGTTTAGGTTAGTGCAGTGGTGTTTTTGTAGTGTAGGGGGTCGTGCTGGGGGTAGTGTTATAGGGTTTAGGTTAGTGCAGCGGTGTTTTTGTAGTGTAGGGGGTCGTGCTGGGGGTAGTATTTTAGGGTAGCGCAGTGGAGTTTGGGTAGCGTAGGGGGTCATGCTGGCGGTAGTGTTTTAGGGTTTAGGGTACCGCAGTGGTGTTTGGGTGGCATAGGGGGGCGTGCTGGGGGTAGTGTTTTAAGGTTTAGGGTAGTGAAGTGGTGTTTGGGTAGTGTAGGGGGTCATGCTAGGGGTAGTGTTTTAGGGTTTAGGGTAGCACAGTGGTGTTTGGGTAGCGTAGGGGGTCGTGCTGGGGGTAGTGTTTTAGGGTATAGGGTAGCGCAGTGGTGTTTGGGTAGCGTAGAGGGTCGTGCGGGGGGTAGTGTTCTAGGGTATAGGGTAGCGCAGTGGTGTTTGGGTAGCGTAGGGGGTCGTGCTGGGGGTAGTGTTTTAGGGTTTCGGGTAGCACAGTGGTGTTTCTGTAGCGTAGTGATCGTGCTGGGGGTAGTGTTTTAGGGTTTAGGGTAGCGCAGTGGTGTTTCTGTAGCGTAGGGGTCGTGCTGAGGATAGTGTTTTAGGGTTTAGGGTAGCGCAGTGGTGTTTGGGTAACGTAGAGGGTCGTGCTGGGGGTAGTGTTTTAGGGTTTAGGGTAGCGCAGTGGTGTTTCTGTAGCGTAGGGGTCATGCTGAGGATAGTGTTTTAGGGTTTAGGGTAGCGCAGTGGTGTTTGGGTAGCGTAGAGGGTCATGCTGGGGGTAGTGTTTTAGGGTTTAGGGTAGCGCAGTAGTGTTTGGGTTGCGTAGGGGGTCGTCCTGTGGGTAGTGTTTTAGGGTTTAGGGTAGTGCAGTGGTGTTTGGGTAGCGTAGGGGGTCATGCAGGGGTAGATTTAGGGTTTAGGTTAGTGTAGTGGTGTTTGTGTAGTGTAGGGGTCGTGCTGGGGCTAGTGTTTTAGGGTTTAGGGTAGTGCAGTGGTGTTTGGGTAGTGGAAGGGGTCATGCTGGGGGTAGTTATTTAGGGTTTAGGTTAGTGCAGTGGTGTTTTGTAGTGTAGGGGGTCGTGCTGGGGGTAGTGTTATAGGGTTTAGGTTAGTGCAGTGGTGTTTTTGTAGTGTAGGGGGTCGTGCTGGGGGTAGTATTGTAGGGTAGCGCAGTGGCGTTTGGGTAGCGTAGGGGGTCGTGCTGGGGGTAGTGTTTTAGGGTTTCGGGTAGCACAGTGGTGTTTCTGTAGCGTAGGGTTCGTGCTGGGGGTAGTGTTTTAGGGTTTAGGGTAGCGCAGTGGTGTTTCTGTAGCGTAGGGGTCGTGCTGAGGATAGTGTTTTAGAGTGTAGGGTAGCGCAGTGGTGTTTGGGTAGCGTAGAGGGTCGTGCTGGGGGTAGTGTTTTAGGGTTTAGGGTAGCGCAGTAGTGTTTGGGTTGCGTAGGGGGTCGTGCTGGGGGTAGTGTTTTAGGGTTTAGGGTAGTGCAGTGGTGTTTGGGTAGCGTAGGGGGTCATGCAGGGGGTAGATTTAGGGTTTAGGGTTTAGGGTAGCGCAGTGGTGTTTGGATAGTGTAGGGGGCGTGCTGGGGGTAGTGTAGGGTGTAGGGTAGCGCAGTGGTGTTTGGGTAGCGTAGGGTGTCGTGCTGGGGGTAGTGTTTTAGGGTTTAGGGTAGCACAGTGGTGTTTGGGTAGTGTAGGAGGTAGTGCTGGGGGTAGTGTTTTAGGGTTTAGGGTAGCGCAGTGGTGTTTGTGTAATGTAGGGGGTCTTATGGGGGTAGTGTTTTAGGCTTTAGCGTAGTACAGTGGTGTTTGGGTAGTGTAGGGGCACGTACTGGGGGTAAATTTAGGGTTTAGGGTAGTGCAGTGGTGTTTGTGTAGAGTAGGGTGTCATGCTGGGGGTAGGGTTTTAGATTTTAGGGTAGTGCAGTGGTCTTATTTAGTGTAGGGGGTTGTGTTTTAGGCTTTAGGGTAGTGCAGTTGTGTCTGGGTAGTGTAGGGGGTTGTGTTTGAGGGTTTAGGGTAGTGCAGTGGTGTTTGGGTAGTGTAGGGGGTCATGCTGGTGGTAGTGTTTTAGGGTTTAGGGTAGTGCAGTGGTGTTTGTGTAGTGCAGGGGGTAATGTTTTAGGGTTTAGGTTAGTGCAGTGGTGTTTTTGTAGTGTAGAGGGTCATACTGGTGGTAGTGATTTAGGGTTTGGTGTAGTGTAGTGCTGTTTGTGTAGTATAGGGGGTCGTGTTGCAGGGTTTAGGGTAGTGCAGTTGTGTTTGGGTAGTGTAGGGGGTCATGCTGGGGGTAGATTTAGGGTTTAGGGGAGTGCAGTTGTGTTTGGGTAGTATAGGGGTCATGCTGGAGGTAGTGTGTTAGGGTTAAGGGTAGTGCAGTTGTGTTTGGGTAGTGTAGGGGGTCATGCTGGGGGTTGTGTTGCAGGGTTTAGGGTAGTGCAGTGGTGTTTGGTTAGTGTAGGTGGTCATGCTGAGGGCAGTGTTTTAGCATTTAGGGTAGTGTAGTGTTGTTTGGTTAGTGTAGGGGGTCATGCTGGGGGTAGTGTTTTAGGGTTTAGGGTAGTGCAATAGTGTTTGGGTAGTGTAGGTGATCGTCGTGCCAGAGGGTAGTGTTTTAGGGTTTTGGGTAGTGCAGTGATGTTTGGGTAGTGTAGGGGGTCGTGCTGGGGTATTGTTTTAGTGTTTAGGGTAGTGGAGTGGTGTTTGTGTCTTGGAACACCATAGGGCAATAAAGAATGTTGACCAAGCGTCTCCTGTAGCGAGACATTGGGCTAGGCAACACCAACAGAATGCTGACCTCCTTGTTTTCTTTGCAATTGACAGGATTGAAAGAGCAGTCAGAGGCGGTAACAGGGAGAGGCAGTAGAGACAAAAGGAGTCGGAATATATCATTCTACTCAGCAGCAAGTACCCTGGTGGTCTTAATGAGAGTGAGGAGCTTCACATACACATCAGCGGATGTGTTATTTTACTGAAGTCTTGTCTCACTCCCTCAAATTCTCCTTTCTCCCTGTGAACAACCAACTTCCACCTCATCTTCTCCCTGATCTATCTGTGTCTCCTCCTCTTTTTCTCTCCATCTCTTTCTTTCTTGTTCTCTCTGTTTTTGATGTTTCCAATTGGTTGACACTAATTATTGAATTTGAATTCTGCAGTATGATGATACCCTATGTGTCTCTTGGTTCCCGATTACCCTTTCACTAAGACATGTATGTGCTTTTTCAATGATAAAACTGTAACATTTTCACCTTTTTCACTGCTCAGTTTGAGCATGATTGCACATTTGATGTTTGTTGTCGCTCTGTCAAGTTGAGGGATTCATTATTAGATCGGCATATGTAATTTTGGCAATACGTCGCCTTTAACTGTGTCACTATGTAAATGAAATCAGCACATGAGGCCACTTGGCCGAATCCTATCTGCTTCCCTAATATATTTGCTCTGGTTTTCTATTTTTGTCACTGGAGTGTGTCCTGATCAAGTCACAGTAATAGTGGTAGTCAGTATACATTTGCAATGTATAGTGCATATGGCCACTTGGCCGTTCTTTCTTATGCATATTTGCACTGGCTTACTAATCGGCCACTGCATTGTATTTTACAATTTGCAATTGCACTGTGAGCCACACAGCTGTTAATCTCTTTCTCTTTTTATGCATGATCAGGCAGTTAACCACTAGCATTTGTCTTGATATTTGGTCATTGTGCTTTTAGCCATTAGGCGTTTCTTTTCTTTTCAAATTTCTCTGTTCTCAAAACATTAATGGCAGGTTGAGCTACCGAACTTTGGTGTAGCAACAAATAATATATTTATGTTATTTCTTTTATGTTTGACATACATTATCATTGTGTGTCTTCAATATCTGCTCTGTAAATACAGTATAATACATTGTAGTCTTTTTTCTTCCCTCACTTGTACCAGGCGACATGGTGTTAGTGTGTTTTCACTTTTTATAACCTCTCAGGTTATTTCTATGTTTGGTTGGGCACTATTGTTATACTGGCTTTGACAAAGACCTCTTTAGATTGAAATGCGTTGCCAAAATAAATTTACTTTACTGAAGACGTGTGCGGTTTCGTGCTTCACGTATTGCGTGTCGGGTTGCTGCATGGAAGCTGCTTTCCATATCTATCTATCTATCTATCTATCTATCTATCTATCTATCTATCTATCTATCTATCTATCTATCTATCTATCTATCTATCTATCTATCTATTGATATATATAAAACCACAAATCCCTCCAACTTTGAAGAAGACAGCGGAGTGCTAAAGGAATGTCCTTTATTTGGCAGAACGGCAAGACGCGTTTCGGCGAGTGTGCCTTTTTCTAATGCCTTTTTCTAATGCCTCTCACACCACACCCTCCTCCTATTGTTGGGAGCACGATGACCAATTGTACCACAGAGCACTCCTATTGCGCCTCATTCTAGACTTCAATTCCCAGCAAGCATCAGTCTTGTTCGCTGGAGATGTGTCTCTGTGCAGCCTGTCAAATTGTGTTCTCCCTGTGAGCATGGGCTGTGATATTCAAAAATAGTCAAAGTTCTTTGCCCCTTGGTTTCAGTTCATGCCACAAATTTGTTTCTTCGCCCTCAACATTCTGCCTCACTTTTCTGATTTGGGGCATACCCAGGGACAACGCTGCAGTGAGCTCGCCCCTCCGTGAAGTCACAGACTACACATTGACAGCAGTACCTTGCTCCAATCATTGTGCGGCGGTCCCGAGGTTTCCAATATCTCAGAATTACTTCAAATGCCTTGCCACTGTATCCTCCGAACTTACATATATACATATATATATATATTCACTGAAAAAAACATAGGTTTGAAGGACGTTATAGTTAGAAATTAGCATATAAATAAACCTTAGAAATTCACTGAAACATCTCACACAAACAGGCCACACCCCCTTTGCCGTTTGCCCCTTTGCCCACCACTCTGCAAACACGCTCCCTGGCGTGCTCTTGGATGGGGATTAAAGTCCCCTTCGCTGCTGGTCGTGGTTAGGGGCCAACTAGCCTACCTGTTACCTCCAGTAAGCCCCACACAGGGAGATTGCTGCAAGGTGGCCACAGGTCACGCCCCCTTTGTCCACCACTCTGTAAATGCGCCTCCTGGCACGCTTTTGGTTGAGTGATAAAGTCTCCTTTCCTCATGAGGGACCCTAGGGGCCAACTAGCCCTCCTGTTACTTCCAGTAAGCCCGATACATCTGGTTTGCTGAGAGTGCTCAAAGGCCACGCCCCTTTATACACCCCTCTTCAAACACAGCTCCTGGCGCACTGCTGCTCGGGGGATAAACTCCACTTGTGTCCTGAGGTCCTCAGGACAAAAGAGGACTTCATCGCCCCACCAGCAGTGTGCCAAATGGTGCGTTTGCGGAGTGGTGTAAAAAGGGACATTGCCTTGGAACACCTCTCAGCAATCCCACTGTGTGGGGCTTACTGGAGGTACCTAGTGGGCTAGTTGGCCCCCTGAGACACTCAGGAATGAAGGGGACTTAATCCCCCAAATTAGAACGTGCCAGGGGGGCGCATTTGCGGAGTGGGTCATGGAGGGGGCGGGGCCTCAGGCTGTGTGGCCCCCCTTCCCTAGGCCACTATTGGCCTCAGGGACCCCACCCACCAGGGCCTGGCCAGCATTTTTCTTATAAACATTTTGGAATGCGCCGGGCTGGCCTTCCATTTAAAAAAATATAAATAAATAAAGGGGAAGGGGCCGAGTGGCCTCCCTCATGGGCCACTTCGGGCCCTGGTGAACCCATCCCCCGACGCCGGACCACAAGTTGGCGACCGTGGTGGTAGCCCCAATGCCCCCACTGTCCCTGCTGGCTCTCCACCTCCTGCGGGAGCATGCCTTGCTTTTGGGCAAAAACATATTCTGACCTTCAGTACGCTTCTGCTGTGCCTTTATTACTGAGAGCATACTGCATTTTTGGGACTTTTTGAAACTTTAACCTTGCCGGTGATCTTCGCCGGCGTGTTTGCCACCCTCCATGGGTCCCAGCACCTCAGAAGAAGCAACGTTTAATTTTGGAAAAATATATATATATATATTACCTACTGGCGGTCGCCAGTAGGTAGTTATAGTTAGGACCGTGTTTCCATAGGAAATCTCAAAATTCTATTTTGAATAACTTTGGTGCCGGTTGACGAATCCTCGCAAAATTTTCAAAACTAATGGGGCGCTCCACTCAGCTCCTACCGTGAAAGTTTCGGGGTGTTTCTTCAAGCGGGGGCAGAGAAAAAGGGGGGGTCCCGAAACGCGTTTTCCCCATGGATTTTTCCATAGGGACTTTAGTCGCAGCTACAGCCCGAACGGCTGAACAGAATTATGTGAAATTTGGCAGAGAGGTAGCCATAAGGTCCATGAAGTGCCTTTTGCAGGTTTGGTGTAAATCTGTTCAGTATTTCCTGAGAAATTAGCATTTAAATCAATATATATATCTGTAAGCGCGCAGCGTGCGCGCACTGAGCAAGTCCTGTGCGCGCACCCTGCCGTGCACGAGCGCACTTCTGATTGGTTGTTAGATGTCAGTAAACATTCGAATCGGTGGAAATCAGGAAGCGGCGGCCGCCATTTTGTCTCTCGCATAAAGAGGGGGTGATAAACAAAGGGGGAGAACGTGAAAAGGGGGCAGAGTGGGGAGATATTGACCCACTAGGCATTGTAAGGGGGTCACAGTAGGACCTTGTAGGGCAAAAAAAAAGATTTATATTTTGAAAGAAAATATCGCCAAGTGCGCGCACCCAGCGCGCACCCAAAAAAAATCTTTTTTTTTAAAAAAGAATAAAAAATCGCATTTAAGTGATTAGATATAAGGTGGCTCTAAAAAGAGCCCTTGTGTTTATTGTGTGTTTTTGGTACCTACAAGTAAGTACCGATGCAGAGTCTAAAGTTCAAGAGGAAGACTCTGTTGCCTTCATCAGTAAAGTGTACACCATCTCCTCTATAGATGTCTTGCATGTTGTAACGCAAGTTGTTGTGGTATATAGAACCCATACCATAGTCTCTGAGGAAAGCAGAAATAGATTGGTTGACGTGCTTCCTTGCTTTGTCAATCTGTGGACAAAATTGGTTGGACCAGTTCCACTTTTGCCTTTAGCATATATTAGAATATACAAAGGCAGTTTGTGGAAAATGCGACATCAATTGCACAAAGGTGTCCTTAATAAGCATTTCCAGACCTACCCCAGTTAGAGTGCCTAGGTCATTACCACCACAGTGCACAATAAAAAGGTTAGGCTGTGGGAGATGTAGAAAGGTTTTCACCAAAGGCATTAATTGGTGCCACTTTAACCCTCTCTGACCAATCCATTTAATGTCTATCTACTGTGTTCAAAGAAGGTATGGCATATGTTGCTCTGTCCCGAGTAAAAACATTATCTGGTTTATTTATGATAGACTTTGATGACTCAAAAGTTAGTGCTGATACAAACTGTGTAAAGGAGTATAATAGGTTAAGAAGAACCTATGCTCCTCATTTAGGTCAGTATCCTGTGATTGAAAAACATGTTGTTTCTCGGAAAAGGAGATTTGAAAATATCTGTAATGTGGATGAACAGAACAAAAAAAAAAGGACAGTGATGTGATAGCAAGGAAAAAGAAAAAGGACAGTGTTGAAGAGGTTGTTGGTTGCCATTTTGAAAATAGCTCTGGTGTCAACTGCTATGCAAATGTAGTGCTGAATGTTGTATTTTATCTTGAAAAGTTGCAAGAACAGATAATAGTAAATCATGGAAAAAGATTGTGTTCTCTGCTGAGTCTCCTTTATGAGAAGCTGAGTAATGATAAAACTAAAATAGAAAGTGCTTCTGATGTTAGAAATCTTTTAGATGTATGTTCTGGATCTACACAGTTTAAAGAAAATGTCCAGCAAGATGCACAGGAATTCTTAATATATATACTGAGCGTACTTGAAGATGAAGGAGTAGAAGTAGAAAACTTATTTGGTGTCTCTTACAAATGGGAACATTGCTGTGAAAACTGTATGAACACATGCAGTAGTAATGTTGATTCAGAAAGGTTCATATTTTTACCATTACCACAAAGTAAATCAGTAACTTTTAGTAAATTAGTTAAAGATGCCAATCACAACATGGAATGTTCTGAATGTAAATCTGACATGTTTTCCACGTTATTTTTACAGAAATATGGTCAGTATGTAATTTTAATGATGCAACGTTGTAGAGCTGATGGTTCAAAATTGGATACTTTAATAAAGAAGTTTATAGGACAACAATTATCAATTTCTGGAAAAACTTTTGTTACAGTTGCAATAATTTTTCATGAAGGACCTACTGTAACTTCTGTACATTACACAATTTATCTTAAATGTGAAAAAGGCTGGACACTGTGTAATGATTCCCAATTGATTTTCAAGCAACGTTTGCCTTATGATTTACCCAATTCTTACTTAATTTTTCTGAAACCTAAATTTTGAAAACTAAAAACTGCATCTGAAGAAAGCATTTTTTGTAATTTTAAAGGATTATAATTGAAGATATCACTTAAAAAGGATTTTGAAATTACTATTTGGCCTAAAGGAAAAGTAATAAAAACAATTGTGGACTCCTTTGACAGAAATTATTTTGGCATGTGTGCTTTTGCGACAAGGTTTAAAGACGGTTTATCTAGAAAATTTTTATTCATCTAGAAAAGTATTTGTAATATATATGTAATATTTCTAACAAGGTATATTTTAGTGAGGATAGTTTTTGGGCTTTTTTTAAACAATCTTTCAGATTGTTTTTTTTTGCCCGCTGTTAAATGATGAATACAATTGTTTTCACTATTTTAAGTGAAAATTAAAAAATTCTGAAAACAGCAAAAAAAGGGCAAAAAATTGCTTTGTAAAATATGTAAAAACATGTAATGCTTTTTGAAATGTATGATTGAATATTATTACTTTTTTTCTTTTTTTGCAGAACTAGAAAGAAAAATTAAAAAACGAAATTCTGTTCCCTTGCAAAATACTAAAAATTTATTTTTTCAAAATAAGTTATTTTTTTAAAAAAATAAGTGAAAATATTTGTATTTCTCAATCCTCCCTTTTCATGCTTCCATTTCTTCACCTCTCTTTGTACATTAAATTTAAAAACATCCTAGGGTACGCGCAGGGTGCGCGCACCCCAAAAAAAATAAAAAAAAATAAATCCCCAAAAATTTTTGGGGGTTTAGTTTTTAAGTGGCTCTTAAAAGAGCCCTTGAGTTAATGTAGGGAAACAGGAAGAGAAAAACGAAAAAAAAATGAAAAAAACATCTATGGCCTACTGCACTCATGCGCATCAAATTTTCTCTGAATGAGATCAAGACTGGTCTCACCCACAGAAATAAGTCGACCGCAATCAGTGCAGCGTGAGGACAACCTCGCCAAACAAGGTGGTCCAATAAGAGGTGTGGAAAAAGGCAAAGGCACCACTGCAGAAGAAGTGCTCGCCTGAGCTGCCGAAGATGTACTCGGCTGAGCTGCTGCAGATGTCGTCGGCTGAGCAGGTGGAGGGTTTGCTCCAGAAGCTTGACGAAAAGATACTGGATGCATTGCCTCAACATGCCTCGTCATTGTGTGTATGCTAAAAGAATACTTCTTGTTAGCATTCCCACGTGATAAGACTTTTTGACACATTGTACAAGTAACTTTCGGTGCATTTACCTTTTTTTGTCCCTCTGGGAAAGTAAAAAACTGCCATATAAAGCTGTCTTTCTGCTTCCTGTTCCTCTGCCTCTCAAGAGTGTCCTGGTCAGTGTCTGAAGATGGTTGCTGTTCAGCCATTGTCTCTCAACAACAGACTAGCTCCTTCTCCAAAGGAATCAGAACTAATAATGAGGAGAGTAGGTGTGGTTTGGGAATAATCTGGAACTGAAAGTACTTCAAACCAATCAAAAGTGATGATTCTTGATCACATGACTTGCCATGAGGGGATTGGGTGTGGTGTTGAAACAATCAGAAACTGAAAGTAATGTTAACCAATTAGAAGTGTTGTTTTATTATGCATATAACCCGAGGTGCGCGCACTGAGCAAGCTCCGAGCGCGCACCTTGTGAATACGCATGCGCGAACGCGTAGAAGCGCATGTGCATACGTCATATGCGCGTACGTAACGCGCATACGTTGCACACGCGTATACGCGAACGTAAACGCGCATAATTTAAGCGTATGCAGAAGTGAACCGCGTGGAGCGCGTACAACGCACGCACGCATGCATACGTACGCATATGTACGTACGCATGCGTACTGGATGCGCGCTCCCAGCGCGTACTAAAACGTATGTATGCGCACGTAAATAACGTACGACGGTATTCATAAAAAACGTACGAAAACGTACTAGGTGCACGCTCTGAGCGCGCACCCCAAGAATTTATATTAAAAAAAAAGTGGAGAAAAATTAATTGCAAAAATTAAATAAACTGTTCAACTTTATCCTAATTGAAAGTTAAAAAAAAGAGCAAAAACAAATAAAAGGATACAGATAATATATAAATGAATACGTAGGATTTTTTTTTTTATAAAAAAAAATATATATATAATTTAATAATTCAAAAATTAGCATTTAAAAAACCATACAAATTCACTGAAAAAAACATAGGTTTCACACACGTTATAGTTAGGAATTAGCATTTAAAAAACCTTGCAAATTCACTGAAAAAACCATAGGTTTCACACACATTATAGTTAGCTGGACATTTCTCTCATAAAAAAACAATGAAATTCCCCCGTTATAGTTAGTACAGCTAACTATAACTTGCGCGACCGCAATCCACTGCTGATGACGTCACATATTACATCACTCATGACATGGTCAGTGACATCACTCATGACATCACTGATGACATCTCAAATGACATCACTGATGATGTCACTGTTGAAGACATCAATGTGATAAATTACCACATCTTCTCACACCCTTATAAAACCATTGATATACCAACTGAAAATTACACAGTTCCATTCTCAAATCCATAAATAATGCAAAACTAATAACTGCATACCCAAAAAATAACTTTTAGATCTTCATTCACCTCCACACACTCACCTGTACAGTCACTCATAGTTACATTCAGTCCATAAAAAAGTATCATATGAATTTATACATATATCTATATAGACACTCACACACTAACAATCATCCATAGAGGTACTCTCACACCTAGTCATTCATACAAATAATCACACTGCCATTTACTAATTAATGCAGTTATACACACTCACAAAAATAGTATCATATTCTTATGCTCAATTAGAATCATTGACACAAGCACACATTCATCCATACAGTCACTGTCACAATCACACACTCTCACATCTAACCACTTATATACTCTTACACACATATATAATGCCTTTTACATATTTAGTTAGTCACAAATGTACCACTGAGATATACATTCAAACCATAACACAGCCATACATACACTCACTCAACCATACAGTCCTTCAGAGATGCACTTTTTATAACATCCAGTCATAGAATCACACACTCACTCATCTATGCACACTCACACACACTTTACCCACACAAACACGTAGGAACTCATACAGAAACTGAGACAAGCAATCAATAACCCATATAGACACTTATATAGCTATTCACAAAACCATGCCACGACTTATACACCAACACACAGACACATACAAAACATTTATACAGTTTATGCACTAGTCTGAAGTAAGATGTAGTTAAAGGACTCACTTGTCGAGTCAGTTACACAACACAGAAAATCATCCCTTTACACACTTGTACACCCACTCATTCTTTAACAGGCCTTTCTCTATATTTATAAAAAAAAAATTCAAATTAAACGTTCACTGGATGACATCATCAGTGACATCATCAGTGATGTCATTTGAGATGTCATCAGTGATGTCATGAGTGATGTCACTGACCATGTCATGAGTGATGTAATATGTGACGTCATCAGCAGTGGATTGCGGTCGCGCAAGTTATAGTTAGCTGTACTAACTATAACGGGGGAATTTCATTGGTTTTTTACGAGAGAAATGTCCAGCTAACTATAACGTGTGTGAAACCTATGGTTTTTTCAGTGAATATATATATATAAATATATATATATATATATATATATATATATATATATGTTTACCAGATTTGCTTCTTCCTGGATACCCGGGCCCGTAGACAGTTGGTGCGTGATGCCGGCGAAGCTTCCGGCCGTAATAATCCCAAAATTTGTAAAGCAGATGACACGCACACTCAGGAGATAACGCCAAGTTACAGGTTTCATCGGTAACGCGTTTCGACAGCAACGGCTGTCTTGATCACACAATTTGCAATAAAGTTTTGAAACCATAAGTAGCCAAACAATTGACACAAAAGAAGGTTATTTACAGCATGGGTGCTAAACCACTATGACAAACATCGCGGCCATATTGGAGTGGAGAAACATATCGGTCGTGATTATAGCGTTGCAATACATAGGTTCTGAACAAATATGTACATATATACATTTATACTTTGAAAACTAAATGTCATTTTAAGAGAGAATTATTTCGCTCAGTAGTGATATAAATGATCATATGCCAGCAGAGATACGTTATATTGCCTTCTTCTTGTTAGTATACATATACCTAATAGATAGATAAACACTACGATTGTAGTCACCTAATAGTGGTGTGGTAGATACATATAAAATACACCAATAGTGGTTCATGATATAAATTTAGTATCATTACCTATGAATACATATTCATCTCATAATGGTAATGTATCGACTAGGGACAAGTACTGCGATATATATCTAGATAGTGATATGTTAAATTAATAAGTATTTAGTGCACCATAGTGGTTACTCAGGTCAAGTTTAGTGTGACTTGTCAATTAATGTAAAATTGTGCTCTGTTGCTCAAATTTGTACATGCGCCAGAGCCATTAAAGATCAACTTATGCACAACGACCTAACATGCAATAAATCTCTAATTGAAAACACATCTAGCAAGTAATATATACATCTATATAGTAGAAAATATATAATAGTACACAAGATAATGAAACAATAATCAAACTTGCGATAGATGTGTATAACTAAGATCGCAATAAATTCTGGGCACAACAGATGCAGTTACGATAGAATCCAATTGGTCAAAGTTTTGCATAATTTCAGTCTAACAGATAGTGGATGAAAGAAATACTGTGAAAAAAATATATATATACTGTGAAGAAATGAAAAAATGAAAAATTCTTATCTTACTTAAGTGTAGACCCAAAATTGGAAAAAAGGGTAGGGACCCATATCGGAATATCCATCCCAGGATACCGGGAATCCCTTCCTTTCTTCCTGTGATAAAGTTGAGGAAGAAAATATGATTACAATGTATTCTTCATGTTCTATTGTGTAGTAAATATTTACACTAATAGAAACGATTAAAATCAAACTTAAACAAAGGATGATACAGAATTACGGGGGGATTAATCATAATCTTGTTAGAAGAGATGTTAGTCATCATACAGATGGGTACTTAATTCCTCGTCAAGATTATGGCCTGCTGGATATTTGGTTTCAAGGTTCAATATCCATCTTGATTCTTGTTTACGTAATTTGAGCACTCTGTTGCCTCCTCTAGCATGGTTGTGTACCTGTTCTATGTTGAAATAGCTGAGTAAAGAGCTATTAGACAGGTGAAATTCCTGAAAGTGCCGAGCTATGGGATAATGAAAATCTTTTTTGTTTATGGCACGTAGATGTTCCTGTATTCGTTTTTTAGCCATGAATGTAGTGCTCCCCACATATCTAAGTTTGCAAGGGCATTCTAAGACATATATGCTAAACGGAGTACTACAGGTGAGAAATTGATTAATGCGTTTTGGTTTGTCCTGACCAGGTATGGTGAATTCTTGTACCATATGACTATTGTGACAAGCTCTACAATGACCACAAGGAAAGAACCCTTTCAGATTATGTTCCCCTCTAGATGGTGTCTGAGTTATGTCATTGTGCACAAGTATATCTCTGAAACTTCGGCTTTTACGAAAGTTATGCTAGGTCTTTTTTTCATAGTTTGTCCTATAATAGGATCACTTGTGAGGATATCCCATTTGTCAGCTAATATTTTTTGTACCTGTCTGGAACTGTTATTAAAGGTCAAAATGACTCTAGTTTCTAGATCTGTAAGATCCTCATCAGTACAATTGTCATCTCGTGATGTCAGTGTGGATAGCCTATCAACTGAAGAGATTTTGCTCAATGCTTTGTTAAGTACCCACCTGGGATAACCTCTGTTGAGAAATCTTTCGATCATGATGTTTTTTTCTTTCATAAATGCTGCTTCCGTGCTGCAATTTCTTCTTGCTCTCAGCAGCACACCGTATGGAATGCTCCATTTTAAGTTGTCAGGGTGGCTGCTGAGGGCATGAAGCAGAGTATTACCAGCAGTGGTTTTTCGAAAAAGACTAGTGTGAAGGGTACCATCTTGAGCTGTTATCATTAAATCAAGAAATTCAATCTGATAACGGTTCATATTGACTGTCAGGTGGATGTTATATTTGTTGTTATTGAGTTTCTCTACGAACTGAATAGCTGTTTCCTCACTGCATGACCAGATTATAAAAAGGTCGTCAATATATCTGAGCCAAACTTTTACCTTGGAAAATTCCGTGGTTAAGTTGGCATCAGATCGAATGTCCTCTTCCCATTTGCCCAAGAACAAGTTGGCGAAACTTGGGGCAAAACAAGTTCCCATTTTTTTTAAATTTAATGTACAAAAAGAGGTGAAGAAATGGAAGCATGAAAAGGGAGGATTGAGAAATACAAATATTTTTCACTCATTTTTTTAAAAAAATAACTTATTTGGAAAAAATACATTTTTTGTATTTTGCAAGGGAACAGAATTTCGTTTTTTCTTTTTTCTTTCTAGTTCTGCAAAAAAAGAAAAAAGTATTAATATTCAATCATACATTACAAAAAGCATTACATGTTTTTACATATTTTACAAAGCAATTTTTTGCCCTTTTTTTGCTGTTTTCAGAATTTTTTAATTTTCACTTAAAATAATGAAAACAATTGTATTCATCATTTAACAGTGGGCAAAAAAATAACAATCTAAAAGATTGTTTAAAAAAAGCCCAACAACTATCCTCACTAAAATATATCTTGTTAGAAATATTACATATATATTACAAGTACTTTTCTAGTTGAATAAAATTTTTCTAGATAAACCGTCTTTAAACCTTGTCGCAAAAGCACACATGCCAAAATAATTTCTGTCAAAGGAGTCCACAATTGTTTGTATTACTTTTCCTTTAGGCCAAATAGTAATTTCAAAATTCTTTTTAAGTGATATCTTCAATTATAATCCTTTAAAATTACAAAAAATGCTTTCTTCAGATGCAGTTTTTATTTTTCAAAATTTAGGTTTCAGAAAAATTAAGTAAGAATTGGGTAAATCATAAGGCAAACGTTGCTTGAAAATCAATTGGGAATCATTACACAGTGTCCAGCCTTTTTCACATTTAAGATAAACTGTGTAATGTCCAGAAGTTACAGTAGGTCCTTCATGAAAAATTATTGCAACTGTAACAAAATCTACCCTGTTGGTTTCAAATGTTTTAGCTTTTGCCTCTCATTTGCGATTTAGTGATTTCTGCTGAGTGCTAACCACCACATTTGAAGAAAACAAGCTGTACCTTTCCTGCAAGTGCATGTTTTACAAAACAACTGCAACACAAAATACATCTCTGGCCACAATTCCTATATTCACACAGACTCATGCTGTGTTGGTAGGCACAAAACACAGGCTGCCCCTTTCCTGGGTCTGCAATCCTTACAGAACTAATGCTAATTTCAAATGTGCTGCCATTTTCCTCTCTTTTCTTTCAAAGTGATTTCTGCTAAATCCTAACCATCACAATTAAAAACAAGCTGTCCTTTCCTTTCAACTGCAAGTCTTACTTTTCAACAGCAACGCAAATTAAATCTCTGTCAACAATTCTTCTCTGCACACAGACTCATGGTTTGATGGTAGGCACAAAACAGTATTCCTCATTCTTACCAGTACACATAAACTTATTGTGAAAACATACTCCATAATATCTTACAAGTTCAAAACAGTTAAATATCTCGCAAACCTCAAAATGTAAAACATAACTTTTGAAGAAGATTCACAATTCTAATATTTATCTCAAAAATCACCACATACATCCCCTCTCAAACTCATAACTCACCTTTTAAAATAGTTTGTTGAGAAAGAAATGTGCCACTCAAACAGCAGACTATCAGATTCAGAATATCAGAGCTCCACACCTCTCTCCTCTCTCCAGAACCAGTAAATGGCAATGTTTCCCTCTCTTTTTTCACACATATACATGTTAATTTCAAATCTCAGTGCTTCCCACTTTTTTTCAAATGAAATCACACATTTCTATCGGTTGAAAACTTCAACCCCTTTCCAAATGTACCCTTCCCCCAACTTGTCTCCTGCCTGCTACCATAGCAACAGGTCATGGAACACTGCTGTGAGGAGAGAGGTCAGAAGTTCAGCAGACAATGTTTCATATCCAAAGAGCAAGAGTGCTTGACTTTTCAAACCTAACAGCAAATCCATAGTAATGTTCTTTGGTAACACATTTTTCTGAACCAATACAAAACATGCTTTTAAAAATGTAAACATTCAGCCTAGTTTTTAGTGTAGAATGGTTTGAAACAGCCAATGAGTTCTTTTTATAAAAAAAACTATGTGTGCCCCCATTTTTCAACTGTCTTTCATTTCATATTGCCTTTCTACTGAAAGACACCTCCTGAGTGCATCCAGATCTCCTTGGAAGATGTTCACAGTGTGGATTGTAGGTCACAGCTATGTCTTCTGGAGTGAAAAATTTGCAGGAAAAAGAGGTATGATGAGAGACCTTGCTTTGCCAAATGTAGACATTAAATGGATTGGTCAGAGAGGGTTAAAGTGGCACCAATTAATGCCTTTGGTGAAAACCTTTCTACATCTCCCACAGCCTAACCTTATTATTGTGCACTGTGGTGGTAATGACCTAGGCACTTTAACTGGGGTAGGTCTGGAAATGCTTATTAAGGACACCTTTGTGCAATTGATGTCGCTTTTTCCACAAACTGCCTTTGTTTATTCTAATATATGCCAAAGGCAAAAGTGGAACTGGTCCAACCAATATTGTCCGCAGATTGACAAAGCAAGGAAGCACGTCAACAAATCTATTTCTGCTTTCCTCAGAGACTATGGTATGGGTTCTATATACCACAACAACTTGCGTTACAACATGCAAGACATTTATAGAGGAGATGGTGTACAGTACACTTCACTGATGAAGGCAACAGAGTCTTCCTCTTGAACTTTAGACTCTGCATCGGTACTTACTTGTAGGTACCAAAAAACACACAATAAACACAAGGGCTCTTTTTAGAGCCACCTTATATCTTTTCACTTAATTGCGAATTTTTATTATTTTTTTGTTTTTAAAAAATTTTCGGGGTAAATTTTTGCGCGCACTCGGCGATATTTTTGTTTCAAAATATACATCTTTTTTTTTGCCCTACAAGGTCCTACTGTGACCCCCTTACAGTGGGTCAATATCTCCCAACTCTGCCCCCTTTTCACGTTCTCCCCCTTTGTTTATCACCCCCTCTTTATGCAAGAGACAAAATGGCGGCCGCCGCTTCCTGATTTCCACCGATTCGAATGTTTACTGACATCTAACAACCAATCAGAAGTGCGCTCGCGCACGGCAGGGTGCGCGCACAGGTCTTGCTCAGTGCGCGCACGCTGCGCGCGTACAGATATATATATTGATTTAAATGCTAATTTCTCAGGAAATACTGAACAGATTGACGCAAAAGGCACTTCATGGACCTTATGGCTACCTCTCTGCCAAATTTCACATAATTCTGTTCAGCCGTTCGGGCTGTAGCTGCGACTAAAGTCCCTATGGAAAAATGCATGGGGAAAACGCGTTTTGGGACCCCCCTTTTTTCTCGGCCCCCGCTTGACGAATCACCCCGAAACTTTCAGGGTAGGAGCTGAGCGGAGCGCCCCATTAGTTTTGAAAATTTCACGTGGATTTGTCTACCGGCGCCAAAGTTATTCAAAATAGAATTTTGAGATTTCCTATGGAAACACGGTCCTAACTATAACATATATATATATTCATTGAAAAAAAACATGGGTTTCAGGGGCGTTGTAGTTAGCTGGACATTTCCCTCGTACAAAACCCTAGACATTCCAGTGTTATAGTTAGTTCAGCTAACTATAACTCGCGTCCCCGCAATGCACTGCTGATGACGTCACATAGTACATCACTCATGACAACCTATGGTTTTGTCAGTGAATTTCTAAGGTTTTTTAAATGCTAATTCCTAACTATAATGTGCATAAAACCTATGTTTTTTTCAGTGAATTTCATAGGTTCTTTAAATGCTTATTCCTAACTATAACATACCTGAAACCTATGGTTTTTAAGTGAATTTCAAAGATTTTTTAAATGCTAATTCCTATCTATAACTTATCTCTAACGCTATGATGTTTAAAGATTTTCATAGGATTTCTAAATCTTTATACTTCAGTTTGTCAATTCATTTAATTATGTTTTTTTATATTGTTTTTTCACCATTTTTTCAACTTTTTTTTTCAATTAATTCTTTTAAAAATTAAAAAATATTATGTGTTTTTAATGATTTGTTTTTTTTAAAAAAATTGTAAATTTTTTTAAACAATTTTTAATATATTTTTTATATTTTTAAACTATATTTTTAATACTTTGGTATTTTTTTTTTACTATTTTTTTGGGATTCGCGCACCCTATGCGCACCTTTCTCGATCCCTGCGTGGAACATAGTCGCCATTTTACGATTGTAGTGTAGGATCCATGTACGGTATGAGTTGGGTATGTATTTTCGTGCGCGATTGCTTTGCGATCGGTACGCGACTCCAAGCCCATACGCGACACATACGATGCACTTTACATGACGCTCGTGCGCTTCCGCGAAACGTCATGTGCGTGTTTTTTTTCCTTGGAGTCGCGCACCCAATGCGTTAGGAACCGCGCACCCTACGCTTGAGAAATCGTACACCCAACACATTAGTATGCGCGACTCCAAAACAAATAGCCCCTATCACTAATTTTTATTATCCCCGGGGACCCCATCCCCGGGGATTAAAAAAACACATTGGGGACCGTGGGGGGAGCCCCAATGCCCCCACGGTCCCAGCCGGCTCACCGCATCCTTCGGGAGCCGGCATTGCTTTTCCACATGGGGAGCTGCTGACATACAGCTCCCCGTGTGGAAAAGCAATATGTTTGTATTTTGAAAGAGAGAGCAGGTTTTCCTGCTCTCTCTTTCAAAATCCAAACCAAGTTTGCTATGGGAGGGTGGGAGACTCCCGCCCTCTCATAGCAAACAACAGTGTCCTGGGGGTGGGCACCCCAGGACACTGTAGGAGCCGGCCCTGGGGGGTGGCAGTCCCCAGGGCCCTTGAGGGCTCCAGGAGGGGGGCCATACAGCCCCCCTCCCTCAATAAATAAAGCCCCGGGGGGTGGTGGTCCCCGGCGCTTGCGGGGGCCGTTCAGCCCCCGCACCCTATTTATTTTATAGCCCCGGGGGGTAGCAGTTCCCGGGGCTGGAGGGCCCCCCTGGGCCCCTCTTTTAATTTTGTATGCATTTTACCCCCGGGGGCTCATTATTAAGGAAGCGTGAAAGCCTGCGCTTCGTTTTTTTTTTTTTTTAAGAGCCGGATCCGCACATCCTGCGCGCATTTTGCCTTTTTTTGTTTTTTTTTAAAAGGGGGCCCTGGGGTGTCCTTCTGGGACCCCCTAAGCAACACTATTTTCCTTACTTCCTCAGCCTCGCTTCTACCGAGGCACAAAATGGCTGCCAACAGTTCATGGTTGCGAATGTTGACAGACACTTGACAGCCAATTAGCATTCTCCGCGTGATCAGGAGGGTGCGCGCACGGTTCGCAGAGGGTGCACTCAGGGTGCGCATAGGGTGCGCGGGTCATCCGAGACCATAGATATACATGTACTTTTAACTCTAATTTTCTCAGGAACTACTGAACGGATTTACACCATTTAAGCAAAAGGCACGAGTCTGAACTGAGTACTACCTCTTTGCCAAATTTGGTGTAATTCCGTTCAGCAGTTCGGGCTGTAGCTGCGTCAAAAGGTCCTATGGGAAATTGCACGGAGAAAACGTGTTTTGGGACCCCCCTTTTTTCTCGGCCCCCGCTTCATGAATCACCCCGAAACTTTCATGATAGGATCGGACCAGAGCTGGCCAAAAGTTTGGAAAATTTCGCGAAGATTCGTCAACCGGCACCAGACTTATTGGGAATAGAATGTTGCGGATTTCCTATGGAAAATAGGTCCTAACTATACCTACCTACTGGCGACCGCCAGTAGGTAATATATCTATATATATAGCACTATGCACTTTAATCTGCAACCTCAATAAAAATAATTTATTTTCCACGTTGTGGTCCGTACCTGCTTCTTGGATCCCACCAAGGATCGTTCCAGGACTCTGGTTTTCCTATAATTCGGACGAAGTACGGCTGTCTTCGTCATTACGGACCCTCTCTCCATTTTGTGGCTGGCGGATCCACAGTCGGCATCACGGAAGTGAATTTGTTGTGTAACCCGGAACGAGTATTTGCCGACCAGCCCCCTGCACCTTCCATGCTGAAAGTCGGATCTGAGCTTGGCTGCCGTGAGGATTTGTTCACAAGGACCCGAGGCGTCGGAGGACACTAAAGGTACCGGACTGTCCAACCCGTACGGTAAGCTGTTCAGCGGGCTGACTAGGCAGGCATTGCAGGTGGGGAGACAGTGGAATCAGTACTGTTTATTCAACGAAAAGGCAACGTTTGGATAATTGGTCAGTGTATGCAGATTACCTAATCATGTTATCGTCAGCGGACGCGCTGAAGGACCGTGAAACAGCAGCAGACGCTCTGTTTTCTAATGTTTCAAGAGTAGAAGAAACACGCACCACTCAAGACACCAATCTCAGCCATAGTAATGATGTTAAATCCTTACTAAAGAAATTAGAAAAACTCCACCGTACCGAAATGACTAAATGATGGGAAAGAAAATCGCTGGAGAAGTACAAAGAGGTTGGGAGAGTCCCGCGAGGATTGAGGATAATGATTGCGCCCTCATTTGAAAATCCCAACCCGATGATGTTGAAGGAGTGGGCAACAAATAATCTAGACGCCTCTATGAATATGGTATTAATTCTAATAAAATATGCTGAAATTGACAGAGAAAAAATACTGAAAGAAATAGAGGAAGTCAATATTCTATTGGAAACAAATGAAAACAAGGAACAAATAAAGAAAGGACGCGAGGAAATACAATCCAGACTGAATAAACATGAGGAAACTATAAAAGAAAGGAAAATCTACAAATTTGTAAGGGACAAAAAAGACTACGAGACTGGGCGAGTGTTCACTTTTTCGAAAAAATTCGATAATATAAAACGCCGAGCACTAATTAGTGATGAAAGTGATATCACCAGGGCATCGGATTCTCACATGCAAGTTAACGATAATTTTTCCTCAGTTGAATCAAGCAGTGTGGACAGTAGCATCGGATCAGATGACAACATGGGTCGCAAAACTTCGCAAATTCCCACCAACTTTGCGCCAGGGGAAGAGTTATCTTTTTTAGTCGAAGACCGCCGGCAAACTCTGAGACCACGCAACCAAATAATGGGTCAAGAAGTAGAAAGAACCAACGGAGGAAACAGAGGCGGAAAAGCAAACTACAGAGGAAGAGGCAAGAAGAATTACAGCAACCGAAAATAAATAAGGTAAATGTGGATATTGTGGACAATACTGTGATTAATTTATCAGAAATAACTTTATCAATAGCTGAACAGCAGTTGTTAGCTCTAGGTTTATCATTTTGTCCAACAAACTGTTTTAAATATACACAAACGAGAGTGGATGTTTTCAAATGTATCCGTAAGCTAAAGTTAAAAAAACATTTCCAACTTAAAAGCGCAGTGAACATTGCAGCACAAACCAGATCTCTGCAAGTATTACATTCAAATCTGCAAGCTTCGGATGTAGCCACGATGTTAGCAGTACACTCTCTGGCAAATGATAACAACCCTACAGGGAACTCTACACAGGAAGATCTCAGTGAAACAGGTATCATGTGTAATATTCCAGCGATTAGTCCATTTAAGCCTCCGTCCACATTTATCCCCATGATGCCACGGGATGCGATCGATGTATTTAGTGACTGCATGATTGAAGACCTTAAAAAAATTGAATTGTAATGTTCTCAAACAGAAAAGACGCTACAATTATTCTGAACTTCAATATATTAAACTCATTCACAAGCTGCAGAAACATACGGAAGTCATTATAAATAAAGCTGACAAGGGTGGTAATATTGTTTTGTGGCCTAGATCTCTCTATATGGAGGAAGCATGGCATCATCTTAATGATGTCAGTTGTTACAAGAAAGCTAGCTTCCAGGAATTGCGCCAAATAAAGGATAATGTATTTACCGAACTTTTGCAATGGAAACGAGTGGGATTACTAACTAAAAACGAATACAATTTTTTAAAGAATGACCATCCTATGACCCCCATTTTATATTTTATCCCTAAAGTGCATAAGAATATAACACCAGTTCCAGGCAGACCAATCATATCAGCACAAAAAAGTCTACTAGAAGCTATGTCGAAATATGTAGACTATTTTCTACATGAATTCGTGGAAAGTCTGCCTTCTTACATAAGGGATACTGGACACTTTTTAACTAAATTGAAAGATGTTAAATGGGAGAATGATTGTTACCTAATAGTGATGGACATATGTTCATTGTATACCAGCATTAACCACAGTGATGGTACAAATGCAGTTCGCTTTTATTTAGACAAAAGAAGTATACACATGTATGAGCATAACAAAATGATTGTAAAAATGATTACCACTTGTTTGACCAACAACTATTTTTTATTCAATAAGGAAGTTTTCCAACAATTGCGCGACGTGGCTATGGGAGCATGCTTCTCCCCCAGTTACGCGTGTTTGCACGTGGGCTGGTGGGAGGAGCATGTTTTGAAGGTCACCCACAAGGTTATATTTGAACAACATGTGCTCCATTGGTGGAGATTTATCGATGATGTTTGTTTAATTTGGAAAGGTACCATCGAGTCAGCTAATAACTTTGTGGAGGAAATTAACAAAAATACATTGAACCTTAAATTTACTTCAGATATAAGTAATATCAAAGTACAATTCCTGGATGTTGAAATCTTCATTAGAGAGGGCACATTACACACTAAATTGCAAAGAAAAACAATAGCCGGGAACTCTGTACTGCATGCTAAGAGTTCTCACCCTCGCCATCTCATTCGTAGTATCCCCTATGGGGAATTTTTAAGAACTAAACGGATTTCCAGCCATGAGGAAGACCTAAAAAGCTGTCAGAATGATACGTTTGAAAGATTTTTAAACAGGGGTTATGAGGCTTCTGATTTGCACACAGCTCGAGACAAGGCAAAAAACATAGCCCAGGTTGCTCAGCAACACATTGTTCAAGAGGCCCAAGAACCATCAAGGCTAAGTATTGATAATACTGACTCCACTATTTTGGAATCTACAAACAACATTAGATTGATAACTAATTATTGCACACAAGAAAGACAGATTCGTAGAATTTTGTACAAAAATTGGCCAATAATTAGGACAGACATTACTATGTCGCAAATTCTGCCAGAACTCCCCCTATTGACATTTAGAAGGGCCCCCTCAATGAGGGATGCTCTAGTCAAAAATAGTCCTGAGGTGATGACTTCTAACACATGGCTAACAGCCAGGCATGGTTTTTTTAAGTGTAACTCTTGTCGCGCGTGTAAGTTCGGAAAAAATGTATCTGAATACGTCACAGCTTTTAGTCCCAATCCAGTTAAAATAAAAGGACATTTCACTTGCAGAACCGAATATGCAATCTATATTCTGGAATGCACTTGCCATCTATTATATGTAGGCAGCACTAAGTTGCAAGTTTTTAACAGGATTTTACAACACCTTAGAGCTGTGGTTAATTCCGATCCCACTTATCCTGTAGCGCGAAATTTAAAGTTAGTACACAAGAATAACCTCAATGACCTCAGTTACTACGTCATTAGTGCGATACCCAAAAACATCAGAGGGGGAAATAGGGAGAAAAGGCTCAGACAAGTGGAGTCTGAATTTATTATGTTATTAGACACCAAGATGCCAAATGGGCTTAACAACAATGAGGATTTGCACAATTTTTTATAATGAATTATTTTCATTCAATGATGTTGAGGATTTGGTGAGTTCCTGGTTTGCTTTTAGACTAGCGTTTTATCCTTAATTTTACCATATTTTATCTAGGTCTCTAGATTTTATTTGGTTTTTGCAGGGTATTATTGTTGGTTTTAAGCACTTAGATTTTATCTATTTTAAACATCATTTTATAGTTGTGCAATTAAGTGTGATTCTTTGGCTACTAACTATTGAAATTATTCAGACCTATATGTTATTACATGACTACATAGCAATATAAACATTTTAGGTCTGTGTTCAATCCTAACCCAGCAATATCTTGATTTCCTTGTCTCATCAGATGCTAGCAATAAGAACAGTTTTGCAGAAGATGACGCGCATATCTGTATGAACAGTATATTTCAAATGATCTGAAACATGGAAAAACTCTTAAAACGTCTATTACAAGCTGCTATGTATTTTACACTTATTATTTGTTTATATACATAAGTTCACTATGACTATGCACTTTATTATTAGCACTTTATTTTGCACAATTTTTTGCACTTTTGTCAGAACTACCGCAAAACATGCCAAATATTTTAATGGACTTGTGTACAAAACTGTATCAAAAAAAGTTAAATTTGCACATAGGTAATTCTGCCAGTCATTAGATGTTAACAAGAATGCATTTTGCCTGAACATATAATTACCGACAGAAGATAGGGTAGTTTCAATTTATGTGATGATTAACAGTTGTGAATTATCGTAAATGAACACTATGTTCTTATTGTATATTTAGATTGTCCAAAACTGTTGATAACTTAATTATGCAATTCTATGTCAAATGCCACAATGGTGATGTTCTAATTTTTAAAAAGAACGTATAGGAACACTTTGTTCTTATTTGACAATAAGATCCCCATACCTATCACTGTGGTAATTTTATTCATTATGTAATGATCGGCTAATGTGCAAGAAATTAGGTAAATATCTGTATTTTCTTTTTAAAAAAATCGCAGTCCTATGTTTATGTTCATTCGTAAACTGTGTTGGCAATTATCAAAGCGGTCGTGTTATTAGTCACCTTATATATAGTCACTGATTGGTCCTGCGCGTCATGTGATCAAGACTGCCGTGGGGCAGTCGAAACGCGTCAGGCTGAGCACTTGCGTGATATTTCCATGCACTATGCACTTTAATCTGCAACCTCAATAAAAAGAATTTATTTTCCACGTTGTGGTCCGTACCTGCTTCTTGGATCCCACCAAGGATCGTTCCAGGACTCTGGTTTTCCTTTTTTCATATATATATATATATGTATCTATATATCTCCTACACATGGTCTTTTGTGGGTAAAGGTGACATAGTCGTCATCTCAACACTAGGAAACAACTGAATTCTTCATGTTTTTATCCTTGAACAGAAAGATCCCTCTGGCTTCTGAGTGTGCCCTAATCACCGTTGTGCATCACATACCTGAACAGAAATTCATTTGTTCGCTGCTGAGCATCCTATACTTGCAAACAACTAACCCTTTGTTTCTCTGCACTTGTCACATCCTGAATGTGGAACTTGAGAGTTCTAGCGCTGTAAAATCATTTTGATTCATTGAAAGAGTGTCTTAAGTTAAATACGTCATTTTTTCGAACACATCTGCAGTTCTGTTCAGTAACTGATGAAGGGCAGGGCTAAACTGAATTTTGCCTATTCGACATACCTCAGATCTCCTTCATTTAGGATGGTTCCTTTTACCAGGAGAATACCGGGACTTTTCTTTAGTTTGTGTGTAAATGACGTCCAGGTGTTAGTTTTAGGGTGCAGCAGTACAGAAAGCTGAATTTATGCTGCATAGTCCAGTGGTGCAAGACATATATGATCACTACTTGGACACTTCTGAGTTGAGGTGAAAAGAGGAGTCGGATGGCAAGCGGTTAGGGACAATTAACCACAACTCTTAAACGCAGATCTGATCTGCCTTTGTCAAATAGGCTGCTCTGGCTCTTCATTCACCGTCTCATCCTTCTTGGGAGGTCTAACCATCCAAACCCTGTTAACCGAATGACACTTTGCAGCGTGCGGTGTGTATCAGACTGCACCTCAAATTGTTAAACCATTAATCATATCTGTTTTGCATAATTCTGAAGTGTAATTAGTAAAACATATTTGTGGGTGGAAACGCCATGTAATTCAACTTCTAAACGTTTCGCATGCACCAACAGTGTAATTAGAAGTAGCAATTTATTACTTCTTGTAATAATTAGAAGCAATTAACGACAAGGGGTAATTGGAATCAGGGAAAATATGTATTCCTAGATGTAATGAGATGCGGGCTTTCAGTGCTGAGTGAATAGTGCACCGGTTGCTAATGGCTGAAAAGCGACATTTGCATTTCTGAATTCCAATGAGGCTTAGCCATGGGCTGTATGAGCTCCATGGATACTAAACTGAAGCTTAGCCCTGGCACATCAGAGAAGAGAAAGCCAATTAGGTACAAACCGATGGCTCAAACAAACCAGTCTGGGTGCAAACTGGATCTGAGGCTGCACAAGGTGCGCCCTGCATGTGTCCGTGTACCTGGCATGGGCAATGACACATGGTGGGAGGTTTGGGTCTTTCATAGTCTGCTTAAAAAATTAAATAAAATCCAACTCTTTTTTTGGCATCACCATCAGAAGGCCTAGATGGGTTCTTCTGCATCTGTACTGATTTCACACTGAAGTAGTGTAGCTATGAGTGATATATTATAGATGCATGTTGCTATCAATTTGGTGTAGAAAATACTGCGAAGAGGATATACCTTTCCAGCAGTCATGCAGGACTGATGTGGAAAAATAGTTCCCGAGCACGAGTGTTGAGTTGTTGGTTTCATCTCGCTATAACGTAGAAACAGCCTGTGCCAGAACTGTTTCCTGCCTCTCTCAAGAACGGCTGATATGCGTTTGTGGTCTCTTTGTAATAAGGAGAGCCATGCTCAGCAGCCATGGAGTAAGGGCAGGGGCTAGCTCGCAAGGAGTCTCAAAAGGAAGCAGGCAGCTGGTGTATGTGATATAATATAGGTTTGCTAGACACATTTCTTAATCTAGAAGGTGAATTTCTTGCAGCGATGACCTGAGCATGTAACAGCTTGTAACCCAGCCTGCACAAGTCAAAAGATCTTGTGGTCAGTTCTGCATTCTCTGTGACCCATTCCCTGCTCGCTAGATAACCTTGTCAGACTTTGGGATCTAGACTGGGTGGAGCGTTGGCTTTCATCAATTCCTTGCTAAAATTAAGAGGGGGCTAGAGTCAAGAGGTTCCCTCCATCATAAAGTCTTTCTCCATAGCTCTCAAATGGACTTCTGGGTAATATTTGGTGGTGCGTTCCCATGTCTATTTACCCACACAGTGAGATACCTGTCTGCCATATTATGATGAAACATTGAGGTAAGATCTAATTTCACACTTTTCATGTTTTCATTCAGTCCAACCATGTTATGTTATGTTGTAGGTATTTATTAAAGAGCAAACAACTCACTCCATCAGGAGGATCCCAACTCTAAAGCCTTGAGCCTCAAGGACAGATAACTGGTGAACCAGTAGAAAAAAGATGTAAAATAACCAGGTTCTTAGTTATTTTTAAAGGTGGTAAAAGCCTCAATTTCTAGCTGTTCGAATATCTTGGGCTGTCACTAGTGCAGTATCAGATGATCTAAGACTCCCGGTGGCAAGACTTAATTCTTGATGGGAGATAGGCAGTGCCTGCCATGTGCACGGCTCTATGGGCAAGACAAAGACGCTTACAAATACATTGCTTCCTAGCTGGGAGCCAGTGTAATGATCTCAACACCAGACCCGAGGGCAGGCCTGATGGAAGATGATATATCACTTGAGCTGCTGTGTTCTGAACCATCTGCATTCGTGGAAGAAGAGATTCATTCATGACAACCAAGAGAGCGTTTCCATAATCCAACCATGGGGGTCTAAGGAAAGTGGGTCCTATGAGGGATGTGTAACTCAGAAGTGCCAAAATAGCCTTCGTTTTGGTTGTATCTCAGAATTCCTGATTCAGTCGTTAACTGTAGGATTCGGCTATGTATGGTAATTCCACATGTAATAGTAGCACACACTAGATTTGCTGATCACATTGCCATTTCTTACATGTGGCATTGCTGCGGTTCCCATAATGTTTCTACTATAGAATTTTAGGGACATGACCACCATGTAAAGATGCAACTTTTAATGTCCTTACGTAGAAGGCACCTCATCTGGGTAGCTTTCCTTCAAGACCCCTACTTATCTTCTGTGGAGCGCAAACATCTTTTTGTATGATGGTGAAGCACTGACTGAGTACAATCTTTGATGCAAGGCATGAGCAACGTAATAAATATTATCATTCTTTCCCTCAGAAAATTTGCCACCACAAGACCCTTGGAGTGATAGGCAAAATTGATACTATTCAGGTATGTATGTCTTCATGCGCAATACAGAGACTTTTCCATAAGGGTAACATCTCATGCCTCCTACCATACTCTCAATGTCAAAGGTGTCGAGGCAGATAGGCCATCTGCTTAAGAACCTAAGCTAACAAGCATTTTCATTGTCAGTTGAAAAGACTTTATTTCTCACCCAAACTACCCCATGTAATGTGGACCATGCATTGCTGCTGAGCGTCCAGGATAGTTGTAGGTAATTGATCTACCATGCCTACCTCTGGTTACTGGCAGTGCAGCAGCCCCATCAGCATGTTTGATCCACCACTGGATGCCAGCAGCAACACCTCTGAAGGAGTAGCAGCTATGAGGGATGCAATAGCAAGCACACAGCAGAGTCAGTCTGCTTATGGCATTAGGCCATTAGTTGTCATTTGTTGTAGGATGATGCCTGCGTCTGCCTGCTCAAAGCCCTGGTTCTTTATGGTTACCAGTCCGATCCATTGCTCTTTTGCTAAACTAAACAGGAGTTTCAAGTGTATAGTAATGAGGAAGAACATTAGGTGCAGGCAATTACCAATGCTGTGTGCGATTTACCTTACCATCTGGAACCTACTTTGCCCATTGCCCCGGTCTTTGCAGGCCATTCCTTTTAGTTATCACCAAATCAAATAGGTCTCAGTGAAGGCTAACATTTACCAAATATTCCATTCCAGGGCTTAAACTAGTCCTTTCAGTCCTCATAGAAACGTGTTGTCACACTAATATGGTGCAATACCACTCTTCCTTAATTGTGCATCAATTATTGAAACATCAACCATATTGTTTTAGATGTGAAGGCCTAGAATATCATTATTTTTTTCCTGGAAAGAACACTAATTGCCTTTAATCTCGAATCATCTCTAATCAACATATTGTACTGGATCTTTTAGACCAAGTTAATCTAATTGCAAATCATTCCTGCGTTGTACTATATCGACGGGCCCAACTCATGATTATCCACGCAATGAGTAGACTTCACAATCTCTTATCCTTTCATGTCTCTTAAGGAGGCATCAATTATTGGGCCAATGTGAGTCCTGGGTAATTTCTTGCTCTACCAGAACCACGTTGACCTACCTCATTCTTGGTGGTCCTGTTAACTGGCATGAGCGTTGTCATACTCTTAGCTTGTGTGATCTTGAGCAGTTTCAAAGTGTGGTTTCCAAGGTATGCTCAGTGGTATCATCCTCTTACCAAATGTGAACATAACAAATGCAGATGGCAACATAATTAGAGAGGTTCAACAGAAATAACATTTACCATCGTGGAAAGGGGACACACTAACTGACTCTGGATTCTGCCCAATGCCTCCACCAATGATCCAGCAAATGCAACTTTAACGCCCTCAAAATGCCAAGGAACTGCTTTGGTAATCCCTTGGGTATCTAAAACAGTTTTTGAAGGTAGAGCCCATGGAAACATGATGCATTACAAGGATGAATTAAACCCTCGAGTGGGTGGAGGATCACCCACAGACATTCTATGACGTAATTGGTTGACCCATACATTTAAGAATAAGGAAATTACGAGGAAATTCCTTTTTTAAAGAAGAGAGAGCCAATGTTGGAGAGGTAACGTTAAGGGGCTTGATAAGAAGTCCTAATACTCGGTTCTAAAGAGGATCTGATACCGCAAATGGGGGCAGATTTGACTGATGAAGTGTCTGTGAAGATGTTTTGCAAAGTTACTGCAGATTGTATGGGAACATTAAAGTGATTCAAGCACAAATTGTTTCATAAAAGGGGAATCAACGTAATTCATAAAGCTAGCAAGAAATCTGTATTAACATTAGGGGTGGGCGGAATTTGCGGAATTAACCTTCGCAAATTATCGCGAAAATGTTTAAAATTATCGCAAACAAGCAGAAATATCGCGAAGATGCGGAAGTTTTTTTCCGGCATGTTCGCGAGATTTTCTGCATGGTTGCGGGTCGCCAACTTACCCATGTGGTTGCTTGCGGGCGCGGCCATCTTGTTTTGAGTTGTTCTCGCGGTACATGATCGCGAGAAGAAAGACGTGATCGCGCGACGCATGACGTCACTGCGGGCGCGAACTGTCGCGAGACAGCGCAAATGGCTAAAAACAATACAACATCTCATGGAGAACGCGACCGGATCAAGAAAACTTGTCGGCGAACGCAGGGATTCAGGTAAGGAGATCGCGCGCGCGCGAGAATGTATTATTTTACAGCGCGAGCAAGAAACAAATTATCGCCAAGCTGCGGAAACCGGAATTTTTGACATTTTCGCGCTCTCTGCGGAACGCAAAAATGTCAAATTATCGCAATTTCCGCGAACGGAACGAAATTTTCGCCCAGGCCTAATTAGCATGAGAACATCTTCGACATGAGCATGAGACCGCTGAGTGACAGTGCCCATTGAGACCTTATTGGAAAGTGGATTATTGGTAGGGGCAAATGTAGGTCTGCCACTCGCAATAAGGCCACTAACACATGATAGGACTCAGCATAGGTCTAAGTAAAGTATTCCCATGCTCAACCCTTGGTAGTTTGGCTGCGAGCAGGCAGGCTTAACTTCAAAGACAGGTATGTAAAGCATTTCAAAACACCAATTCAGTAAATAATTAAGACACAACACATATTAAAAATCCAACACCAATTTATAGATATATTTTTATCTTTAAAATGACACCAAAACGACTAAAATCGAGATATGATTTTTTAAAAGATTTATCACTTTATAGCACTTAGAAACATATAGCACTATGTTGGGATATCTGGTCATGATAGACCGGCTCAAAGCCAAAGTTTCAGGCCGACCGCAATGAAGCCCTGAGCGGCTACCCCTCGCGGTAAGTGCCGGTCACAGTTTTTGCCTTCGGACTTAGAAACTCTTCTGGAGCTTTTTCTCGCGGGATCCCTCAATGCTCTTCACCAGGCCAGATTCGGTGAGGTGCGCCTGCCTTGGATTTCTTCTACTCCCGGTCAAACTCTGGAAGTCGGACCTACGGAGCTTTTAGCGGACGAACCTGGGAGGCTTGGCCGGCTCGCGGTTGAAGGCAGGCGGCTTACCTGGTCAGGTTGAGTCGATCCGCTATGGAGCTGTTTTCCAAAGTTTCTCCAAAGTTCTCCAAACTCCTGTAACTGCTTACTGAAGTTCTCCAAAGGATGATCCCAATGTGTCTCAAATTCACTCCAAGGGTCTGGAAGCTCCTTGAAAGTTGAGGACTTCAGTTCCCACAAACCACTTGGACAAAACCCTTACAAATCCACTGGTAATTTTCCAGGTTGAGGATCCTTGGTGGTGATGTTCCAGGTGAGCTATGTTGACCTGTAGCTTGCAGGGAGTCCACTCTTTAGTTCTTTTACAGCAAGGTAATCCACGGGGCTGTTGTTTCAGCTGGTGCAGTCTTCAGAGGGCAGGCCTTAGAATTTGCACCCCAACTTCTCAGAATGGCAATGTCTTGCTTTCTTAAGATTCAAGTGGCAGATATGAGAGACTTTGCCCCTCTCAGATACTTATTCCAAGTTCTCTGGGTCAAGCAGGAGGTCACTCCTGACCAATGGGAGCAGGGCAACTCCCCAAGGTTATGACCACATCCCGTAGAGTGTGGCATTATTTTGTCCCAGAGTGCACCAAATCCTCCAAATTCATAATGGCTGATTTTCCAGCAGGGAGGTAAGAGCTGGCTAAACACACTCCTAGGATGGCTACTTTCCATAGACTCTCCCCCTCGCATCTGTGCATTCCTTCCATAAGCCTAGCTCTGGCTGAGGTAAAAAGTTTAGAGTTGTAAATAACACTGGTTTCTTCTCTCCTCTTTGAAGACCATGGTTCACGACTCCTCCCCCTGCCCTGGCATTCCTGTGTAGCAGCACACTGCCCTCCCAGAAGAGCATGTTAGCCACAGGTGCTCTTTATCACCTCCTCAAAGCAGCCTGGCTAATCCACTTAACTCTGACCAATCAGGAAAAACCACTTAAAGGCTGAATCTGGACTTGCAAACTAGAAATTCTTATAACTTATTGTCTGTTAATTTTGGGAGAAATTTGACAATATCATATTGTTGGATTTATCACCACCATTCTGGGAAGTCCTTGAATGGAAGTTCTATCATTCTCCAATCAGGAGATATTAGTTAATAACCTATTGCCATGTTAACCTATGTGGCATGGGATTTGCAATGGGAAAAATGACTTAGGCCATTTTTCCAGCACCAGGACTTACAAAAACATATTTTATAAGTACTGTGCTTATATACACATGACCCCCGCTCCATGGGACAACTACAGGAGACTTTAGGGGCTCTGAATCTGTAAAAATATTGCAGATCCTCCCTCCACAGTGCTCCTAGCATCAAAGTCGAATTTAGGCAGCACTTTATCACAATGTGGGAGTGAAATGTGAAATTGCACTTAACCCAGGGCATATAAAACTAATTTTTTAAGGGTCCACCTTATAAATACCTGACCCCCTACCCCTGGGACACCTAGGGGAGACCCTGGGGGTTCCTAATATGCCAAAACATTGTAGGTTATCCATTTATAAGTGCCCTAAACACAAAATTCAAGTTTGGGCACAATTTACTTTTTAAATGCAGTCATGGAACCCACGGCTGCTTTTAAACTGACCTCGGGCTTCAGCAGTGAACACATGCTAATGTAGAAAAGGCTGCAGGCCTCTAAACTGCCATACCCTACTATGTAAGAGGGACTGATAGGTAGTTTAAATCCCCTGCCCTATTATGTACTAGGGGCTTATAGGGTAGGTCATGCCAATCACAGGGATACCCCCAACCCATAGTGTAACCCAGTGTATATAGGTGTTTTCGTATTCTAAGTGTTTTCAGCATAGCACTGGCCCTGGGTATGGTTAGGCAAAGCCCAGGGTCAGTTAGAGTCAGTTACCACCAGTACCAGTCAGCAAAATGTTGGGGGGTGCCCAGGGCACAGGATGACTTCGCAACAGACCTACATATGGCTGATACATGAAATAATGGCACATCAGCAAGCGTGCAGATTGCAAATAGATGCTGGCCTCAAGGGCAGGCATCCACCGTCAAATATCAAAAAAATGTTGAAAGGACCTCAGGAGTAGAGTGCTTCACAACATTCATTCTATCTTATTGATATCTCCAAACTGATTCATAGTAACATGAATTAAGTCAAGATCATTTTATTCACGTTATAGGTTTTTTATCTAGTATATTTAAAAAAACGAATACAAGAAAGTATTAGTTATTCATAGTAATACTCACAACTCCTGGCAGAACTGGTTTTTCATGCGAACCAGCTGTTTTCAACAATGGATGGACAGTCTATATAAAGCATTAGAGGTGTACCCTATTCTCAGGGCAATCTTTTAAATAGTACCATTTCAGAATGTGAACAATATGCAGATTGTTAGATATCCTAACACACTATGGTCTGACAACAAAAACGTAAGGTTCACAGATTAATATAACTTGTCACTATATCTGGAGCAGTGACCATTTAAACTAGGGTTAACATCTAGAGATGAGTTGATGACAACCATGGAGAAATTATGGTCCTAAAGACAAAGATCAATTGCAACCTGTTCCATGGTTGATTGCAAATTATGTCAAATTTGTAGAAAAACACAGGTATGAGGGAATTTCTAAAAAGGGAGCATGATTATGATAGACAGAAGTATATCAGATAGCATTTAAAGACCTCAAAGGAACAACAAAAGCGTTCTTCATAGCACTGGTTTTACTTGAGATGTAATAACATTCTCACAGTGGATGTCAGTCTCAGTGTATAATGGCAGTATTTATTTAGGTACGATGGATAGCTTTCACATCATGTGCCCTGGGGTATGGACCAGAAGAAATGCTCTGTTATTGATCACAATGCCCCGCATTATTGGCTTGTTAGGTTAATTAGAAAAGGAACCATGTTTGCGCTCAGAGATATGTAGAGGAAATTAAGTGCATTGGCATATCGTTGAGAGTTAGGATGTAGCATTACTGGGGAACATGGACAATGACAATTTATCTTTAGAGAAAGCCTGCTGGATTTGCAATGTGTTGAAGTAAACAAAATAGTGATTGGTGAGATAGTCTAGGCATATCCGTCTTACTTAGGGTGTTGCACTGAAGTAAACAAAAAGTGATGTGTGGGATGCATGAATTAATCTCAGCGACCTACAGAAAAGCCCCAAGAATTGTGAAATCGGTCTGGGGTTGCCTTTGGTCCCTTCTGGAGACAGCTTCTTCTGGCAGTTTGTGATGAGTGTTCCCATGAGGACTACGGTCAATACTGATTTGCATGATATGGTTCTTTGAATAGAATGGCATAGTGGTCAAAAAATAATGGACTTGAATGAAGCATTCCTTCCACAGCCTTTTTGGCGTTGCAGTTGATGCCCTAAGTGTGACAGGTATGCCTGGATATGGGTCTGGTGCCCACTGTGCCATAGGACTGAAGCTACACCCTATTGATGAACCCCAGGTGGGCCAAACTGGTCTGGGGTTGCTGGTGGTACCTTCTGGAGGGGGCCTCACTGGGCAGTTCTGGACAGACTGTTCCCATGAGGAGCAGGTTTGGTATTAAACCTGGCATCCTTGTCGTGGTTCCCTCCAAATTTTTGCCTTCAGACCTCCTATTTTAGCTGACTTTGTTTTTGATGGCCTTAGGACTCTGCATACTTTACCAGTGCTAACCTGTGCTAAAGTGCTTGTGGTAACATTGGCTTATACCAAATTGGCATATTTAGTTTACTTGTACGCCCCTAGTAAAGTGGCACTACCTGTGCCCAGGGCCTGTAAATTGAATGTTACTATTGGGCCTGCTGCACTGGTTCTGTTACCCACTTAAGTAGCACTCTAAACATGTCTCAGACCTGTAATTGGAGAGCCTGTGTGTGCAGTTTAACCTACCATGTCAACCTGGCAAAATAAACCTATTGTCAGGCCCAAACCTTCCTTTTTAATACAAATTAGTGACCACCTAAGGTTGACCCTGAACAGCCCCAATGGCAGGGTGCAGTGTATTTAAAAAAGTAGGACACATACGTTTAAGTTTTATATGTCCTGGTCGTTAAAAACTCTTACATTTGTTTTCACTACTGCAAGGCCTATCTCTCACATAGGATAACACTGGAATTACTTTATTACATGTCATGCGTGTAATTTCCAAATGGAAAGAGATAACCAGATCATGATTTGTGTCTCTGGAATCACAATTTACAATCCTGACTTATGGTGAATTTGGATTTTAAATTGCAATTCTGAAAATGCCCCTTTCAGAAAGTTGGCCTTTTCTTGTCTTAGCCATTTGGTGCCTGTAGCCTGCCTCCAGTCACATGACTGGGTGTAGTTGACAGTTGGGCTTTGTGTATTCCATTTTGAGAAACACTGTTGTAGATAATACCTGTTGAAATTGTCCCTCTAGGCAGGGTCCCCTGCTCAGACTTGTTGTCTTCTGTTACTGGCCTTGTTCTTACTGACATTAGGGCTTCATGTAATCCAGTGTTAAAGTGCTTGTTCTCGCTCCCTCACAACATGGTAAAAATGGCCTAAACCTAACTGGCACATTAACATTGTAAATCATAATTCTGAGAATACCACTTTTAGAAAGTTGGTATTTTCTGTACCTACACCAGCATGGCTCTCTGTACAGTGTCCTGGATCACCTGACTGTGAATGGCTCTCATGCTGTGGAATGTGTGTTCTTCCCAGAATTGGGGACAAAGGGGGCATTGGTGTGACAGGATGAGCCATCCTGTCAGGATTGGAGGGGAAGAGTTGTACCCAGCACTGAATACACTTCAAAGACCTTCCCTGCAACACACAGAAAGTAACCTGACTCTAGCCTTTTGCCACCCCAGATATTTCAGAGCCAAACTCAGGAAAGACAGTGGAGTGGGCCAGGTGTTGCCCCCCACCACAATGGTTGGCACTGGGGAAAAAAGGTGGCACACTCAGACTCCAAATCAGATCTCTTCTCGACCGGTGGAAGACTTAGAATAAGGACTACCCTACTGCCCTGCTTACCAAAGGACTGCCCAGCTGCCTGAGGAAGAAAGGCTGAATCTACACCTTGAACCCAGGACCACCAGAGTGACTCTAAGAGCTAGCTGGCTTGCTTCCTATGTGAGCTACAGTGACACAACAAGCTCTAGACACCCTGCAACTTACCTGCTTGCTGCTGCTGGTTCCCGCTGAAGTGAATCCTAGCCAACAAGTAGTGCCCCCAGCTGTTCTGGACCCAAACTCTGGTACCTAGAACATTTTCTAGCATGTTCTTTTTAGTGGGACCTCTTGATGAAGATATCCAGCCTCATGGAGCCCTCATAAGCTACAGCCTGATGCCACTGAAGTAGTCTGAGCTCAAGAAAAATGTCTAAATCCACAGGTTAAAATCTTTGCCGGTCTGAACGATAACTACACCCCATTGACAACAAAGACCTCCTCAGCCTGAAAATCAAGCTTTTAATTCTGTGAGCTTTTCCAACCAACTTAGATGTCTTCACTGACACTCTCTCATGTGGCTCCCTGTTGTTGGCGATCTCCTCCGGGCTATAGCTTGCTGCCTGACTCCCCTGACGACTCTACCTTCTCCAGGAAATCTGGAGAATTTCTTATAAGTCCAAAGGTAAAGCTTGACCGGGGCAAACCTTGTACCTGTATCCAGCACAAGCTCTATCGCAGTCAACCTTCACTTGTGACTTGTTTCCAGTCTTGAACGACCAGATACACTCTGCTGGATATTTTTCACTAAAAATGTAAAAAAAATAATAACTCCTGTTCTAGTGATTAGATTTAATTTGTTTTAGTGTCATTCGATGTAATGAAATGTACTCTATGTTTCTAAATTGGTTTGTAATTTTTCATGTGTCTTATTTTCAATATATATCCTTTTGTGTGTTGCATAACTACTTTATACATTGCCTCTAAGGTAAGCTTGACTGCTTTTTTAGAAGATACAAGACGGTTACGCATATTTTAATTTAGTGACTGTTTGTGGTTCACACTGACAAGGATTGTGGTCATTGCCTGGCGGGCGGGGGTGTACAGCCTGAGTCGGCTGTTGAGGTACGTTGGTCGGGTGTTGTGGAGTGCCTTGTGTGCGTGGGTGAGGAGTTTGAAGGTTATCCTCTTGTTGACAGGGAGCCAGTGTAGGTCTCTCAGGTGGGGTGTGATGTGGCTGCGGCGAGGGATGTTGAGGATCAGGCGTGCAGAGGCGGCTACCAGGAGTCATCCCAGGCAGAGGGGGTGGATCCGAGGATGAGGACCTCCGTATTGTCCGAGTTCAGCTTCAGTCAGCTGTTCTTCATCCAGTCGGCGACGGCCTTCATTCCTTCGTGGATGTTGGTTTTGGCGGTGTGGGGGTCCTTGGTGAGGGAGAGGATCAGCTGGGTGTTGTCGGTGTAGGAGATGATGTGGAGGTCGTGCCGTCTTGCGATGTGGGCGAGTGGTGCAATGTAGACATTGAACAACATTGGGCTGAGGGATGAGCCTTGGGGTATGCCGCAGATGATCTTGGTGGCTTCGGAGCGGAAGGGGGGGGAGGCGGACGCTCTGTGTTCTGCCGGAGAGGAAGGAGGAGGTCCAGTCCAGGGCCTTCTCTTGGATTCCGGTGTCGTAGATGCGTGTTCGTAGTGTGCGGTGGAAGACTGTGTCGAAGGCGGCTGACAGGTCCAGGAGGATGATGGCCGCGGTTTCTCCGTTGTCTAGCAGGGTCCGGTGGCGGCGATGAGGGCAGTTTCGGTGCTGTGGTTGCTGCGGAACCTGGACTGGGACCGGGCCAGGATGCTGTTCTCCTTGAGGAAGCTGGTCAGTTGTTTGTTGACGGTCTTTTCGATGATCTTCGCCGGGAATGGGAGCAGGGAGATGGGTCGGAAGTTCTTGAGGTCCTTGAGGTCCGCCTTGAGTTTCTTGAGTAAGGTGTTGATCTCTGCGTGCTTCCAGCTCTCCGGGAAGGTTGCTGTCTCGAAGGAGATGTTGATGGTTTTCTGGAGATGGGGTGCGATGGTGCTGCTGGCTTTGTTGAAGATGTGGTGTGGGCAGGGGTCTTCCGGGGATCCGGAGTGGATGGTGTTCATCATCTTGATGGTGTCGTCGTCGTTGATGTTGGTCCACGCGATCAGGCGGTTGGTGCGGGTGGTGGTCGTGGGAGCAGGGGTCTCAGTGGTTGCCGGGGTGGTGACGGCGTTGAAGCTGTCTTGGATGTCTGCGATCTTGCGATGGAAGAAGGTGGCCAGCGAGTTGCACAGGTCTTGTGAAGGTGGGATGTCGTTGGTGTTGGAGCTGGAGTTGGAGAGTTCCTTCATGATGGTTTTTACTGTGGCAGTTACTGGTGAAGCTGCGTGTCTTCACTCAGCAATTAGGGCGCTTACAAAAATAGTTATTTTTATCAGCGAATCTTTTAGTTTTAATGTGATTGCTGCTTTTTATGTGTGTATGCTTTTAAACTTTTAGTCTTAATTACCTTCTTGATTCTTGTGGGTTTCCCGCTCCTGTCCACTGCCACTTTGCCATTTGTGTGGAGGGCGGGCACCCTTTACTCTATTGTTCCTGTTAGGGTGACGCACTTCCGGCTGGGCTTCAGGGGGAGAGGCTTGTCCTGCGATCTTCAGTATTTCAGTGTGCCGTGACCACGGCCGCGCAGCGGGCGTGCTGCTGGTGCGCCGAACCTGTCCACGCCTGGACTTTGCCAGATGCCAGACATTCTGCCAGTCCCACCAAAGGTAGGCTTACCTAATCTTCAGACAACCTTCTGGCTATTAGAAGTGCTTTGTACCCCTGTAATCACTCCTTATGCCTTCTTACGGAGGACCCGTTTTGCTGCTTAAGCTGTGAGTTTTGCTCCTGGCTGTCGACCCTACCTCTCCCTTCTCTTTCATGCTCCAGACATAATAATATACTTTTAAGCCACAACAGTCGCTCCTTAGTCAAACATTTCTCTGATGTATATGATTTGATGCTTGAGGAATCTCCTGATGCTCTTTTTCTAACTGAGACTTGGTTATCTGCTGAAACAGAGTCTGTGCAAGGTCTGGCGCTCCACCAGGGTTTCAGCATTGTGACCCTCAACAGAGAGTCTAGAGGGGGCGGTATCCCAGTTGTTTTTAAATCCTGCTATACCTGTACCTTCGTCAAAGAGTCCCTGGTGGGCTGTGAGTGCACACGTTTTGGGCTCTCACTCAATGTCTGCTATACCTGTCGGGGATACTGATATACCGTCCGCCTGGACCTTCTAAAGAGTTCAGGGTGGCACTTGTTGATACTGTTACCATCTTGGCTATGAGGGCTGCCAATTTCAGTGTCATTGGTGATCTGAATCTGCACCTGGATAGTTCCCATGATGCGGAGATGGGCAATTTTTTAGCTGATCTCAGAGCGTGCCAGTTGCTTCAACTAGTCCATGGTCCCACCCACTCTGCGGGCCATCTGTTGGACCCAGTTTTTCCTAACCTTTATCTCCTTTCGGTACACACCCCTATTCCGATGTGCTGGTCTGACCATTATTTGGTACCCATGTCTCTCTCTGGGGTTGTGCCTTCTCGGAGGTTTCCTCATAAGCTCGTGTTCAAGCGCCCCTGGCACAAACTTAGTCTTGACCAATTTCATGACCGCCTTTCTACGAATGCTTTCACTTTTTCAGAAGATCCAGACACCGCTGATAAAGCACTCTCAGACTGGATCCGCAGTCCTCTTGACGTACTTATTCCTGCAAAGTTATCAAAAAGCCGTAATTCTAAATCCAGTCCGTGGTACAATGACAAGCTTGCAATTTTGTGTAAAGCCTGCAAAAGGTTGGAACTGACATGGAGACAGGAATACGACCCGAGCCAGAAGCGGTGTTATCAGGCGGCTATCAAAAATTACCACCGGGCCATCCATACAGAGTGGGCAGCTTACTTCGCCGATGAGATCAGGAGTAGTTGTAACCCCTCTAAAACCATCTTCTCTATACTGATAGACCTGAAACAGCCGGGGGTCCCTGTAGTGCCTCTTATATCATCGGATGAGCAGTGCGAGGCCCTCGGCACCTTCTTTGTTAAGAAGGTGGAAAATATTTACAAGACCTTCCCTCATGCTGTCATGTGTTCTGACCATGTGCCTCATTCACTCCCTAAACATACACTGGCTGCTTTTCCGTCGGTCTCCCTGGATAAGTTACGTCTGCTATGTAATAAGGTTAAATCTGGCTCCCCTGCTGACCCTCTCAAGCCTGACCAACTCATGAAATTATTACTTGTGCTCCTTACACCGCTGAGCCAGGTGATTAATCTATCCCTGTCCAGGGCAGTTGTTCCCAGCACTTGGAAGCAAACAAGAGTAGTACTTCTGCTCAAAAAACCTTCCCTTGACACAGCTAAACTGGAAAACTTTCGCCCTATCTCACTCCTGCCGTGGGTCTCTAAGATTACTGAGACCTACATTAATTCTATTCTCCCAAGATCCCTAGAGGAGAATAATCTCCTTGATAACTCTCAGAATGGCTTTAGCCCAGGGTCACAGTACAGAGTCGGCCATCCTAGCTATCACCGAGCATCTTAGGCTAGCTCTAGATGAGGGTCGCATGTCGGCTCTGATTCTTTTAGACCTCAGTGCCGCTTTTGATACGGTCTTCTCATCTGATCCTGCTGCAAAGGTTGGAGGAGGCAGGTATTGTGGGCCCTGCCCTGGTCTAGTTTGCCTCCTTGCTTTCTAATAGGACCTTCCAGGTAGTGGCCCCTCCATTCGCCTCCACGATACATTCTAACAATCAAGGGGTGAATCAGGACTCTGCCTTGAGCCCTGCACTCTTTAACCTCTATGTTCAACCGTTAGCAGCTTTAGTCAATAGCAGAGGGCTTACAATTGTATCATACGCAGATGACACACAGTTGGTAGTCACACTCTCAGAAGATTCTGTGCAGGAGGCCCCCAAGTTTTGGGACGATCTTGCAGCCGTTACTGAGTGGATGACTGCCAACTGTCTCCAACTTAACTCCAGTAAGTCAGAGGGTCTGCTGGTAGGGAGAGACTTGGAGTTGTGGTGCGAACGTTGGTGGCTGGCCATATTGGGTTGTGCACCTGCCCCCAAGCAGGTGGTGAAAGATTTAGTTGTGTGGGTCGACTCGGCCCTCAGCTTTCAGTTTCAAACTAGGGACTTGTTTTGGCATCCTACGGGGGCTCAAACCACTGCTAGGGTTTTTTGATCTGCCCATCAGGCAGATGATTGTTCAGACCTCCATCTTGTCAAGACTTGATTATGCCAATGCACTCTATTTAGGGGCTAACAAGACTGAAGTCCTGAGACTGCAGAGAGTCCAAAACGCTGCTGCCAGAACTCTTCTTGGCCTTCCTAGATCCTGCTCCACCTCCAGTGCTATTCATCGGCTACACTGGCTGCCTGTGGCCAACCGCGTGGAATTCAAGGCCCTCTGTATCTCGTTTAAAATTCGGAACCTCGCCTCTCCTGGCATTCTGGTGAACTTGCTTTCACCTTATTCTCCCTCTCGCCAACTACTTTCGATGGGACAACATCTGGCGGCTGTTCCCCGGGTGAGAAGGGCTCGGGCAGGTGGGCGCTCTTTTTTCGTTTATTGGCAGCCCAACTTTGGAACACTTTGCCAATACTCATCCGTGGCATGAATAACTACCTGCCGTTCCGCAAGGCCATCAAAATACACCTCTTCCCCCCGCTTTAGTCTCTTTTTGTCTGCAGCATTATATGTTTCTGCTTTCAGCACTGACGCCTCTTTGCTGGGGCAGCTGTGTGCTTTATAAAACCGGATAACATAACATAACATTTTGAATAGATGAAGTGTCATTGTCCTTATGTTAGCATTTATGCTCAAAACTCTCTCCGTCACCTTATATGGTATAGAAGGCACAGCATCAAAACATTTTCAGCTTTCTGGAAAAGTTCAGCTTAGATAGTCATGAAAAATGTACCCCTGGAGGCAATCTTTTTGGAGTTAGGAAAAGTGGGGTTAAGGATTAGGGACTGTGCTCAGATCCTACGATACTCCTGTGCAATTCGACAGACCTCCTCAGATACAGTTTGTAGCTTAACCTCTAATGCAGCAGTACATAAGCTTATAGGTTCTGTGAACCCCCACTTAATCATTACTGGAACACGGGGACCCCCACTGAATTATTATTGGAATCCAGGGACCCCCACTAAATCATTCCTGGAAGGCAGGGACCCCGGCCAAGCATTTATGATTATATAACACACAAAAATACAGAAACAACAATTGTCACACAAATACACAATTCATGAATATTGTAGGCACTGAAGGACAAACTGATGCTTGTTCAAATGCAAACCGCTGATAAGAGACTCCAGATTCAGCCCAGTGGAGGGACGCTAGGAAGAAGACAGGGAAACAATCAAGGGAATCAGATTGCACAGGGTCAGGGGAAAGGGAAACCTGTAGACCCCAAGACGGGAGTGGATGTGGCAACCTTGAAGAAGATCACCGCGTGTCATCTTTGTCACCAGATCGGGTATTGGAAACGCGAGTGTCCGTTGAACCCAGTAAACCAGGTGCAACAAGAGGTAGAGGCAGTGCAGGTGCCTGAAGCTGTCAATACAGTAACGAGACCTAGATCTATGCAAGGGGGGACAAGGGTCCCACAGGTCCAAGTCCCACAACCTCCAAGGATCCCGCAGAGGACCCATATGTACCAGCAGATGCCTCTTTTTGAAGGGTTTGATGAGTACAGCCCAGACCCGTTGGCATGACGGTGCTTGAGGGGGGAGGAAGACTGCACTCTTGGGGCAGTCTTGGAGGTAGACCAGAGGGGACCGTTTGTGGAGGCGGATGTTGACGGTCATCCTACCACTTTCTTGGTTGACACTGGTGCTACCCGGTCTACAGTGAGATCTGCAGTAGTCCCTAACCTACCCCTCTCGGGACAATCAATCCAACTCATAGGAGTAGCGAACAAGAAAATGACAAGTCCACTTACCGAAACGATTCCTGTGAGAATAGGAACATTTCGAGACCGACATCAGTTTGTGGTGTGTGACTCAAGTCCAGTCTGCCTGCTAGGACGAGACCTATTGTGCCGGTTGAATTGTACCCTCTATTGCACACCCAAGGGAGTGGAAGTTCAGACGAAGGATGATGATCAATGTTCCCTCTAATTATTCTTCCTCTTGTGCGGCAGCGGAATATTTGCGTGCACACTTTTCTTGCCTGTGAGCGCAACCGAGTTATATGATGTGCAGCTATGTAGGTGAACCAGGTACTTCTTAAAAGTAGGTATAGAGGATGGGAATCCACCTTTTCGAAACCCACTTTGGCCATCCACCCTTGTTTTCACTTTTCTAAAGTGTGCATTTTATATCACATTTTCCCAATGATACTGACTTAAATGTGTTAGGTTTAGATACTGTTGAAACTGATAGCTCACAAAAGTGACTAGTACTTCAATCATTGACACTGTACTGGAACAAAAGCAATCATATGAAAGTCTGGAGTATTCTTCATTTTTTCAAATGTAAAAAAACAAAACATCACTTCTAGACCACCCCAAAAAAAAATTGCAACAGGAGGAAATATGCCCATGTGAAAAAGTGCCACAGCAAAAATATCAACCATACAAATTTATATGCCAGCCCAAAAAATAAGCATCTTGGAACCAGGGACAGGATCTAGACTAAAATATGTATCTCAAATACCTGTGACACAAAAGAAGGCAATCAACAGTACAAGATAGAACGGTGCAGTCATCCATTTCTTGGTGTTAGGAATATAGCAAAATGTATGTGAGCATATATAAAGATGTTCTGTGGTTGCACTTTTAACGGAGAGGAAGCACTACAGTGCCTTTGCCTGTCTAATAGTCACTGTGCCCAGTGGTCGAAGTGGGCAGGATCGGCAGGGCACGACGTGCCCCTATTTCTTCAATTCCAGTGACTCCGTTCCCCTACTTTTTTATTTTGAAAATGCGTCCGAGTATGCAAGAAATCACCAACGCCTACAACTAAAGCACGGCGTTCCAGGCGTTCGAGGACGGGTGGCAGAGAAGTAACAGGTCTCTGTCTTTTCCTTCATGCCCAGAGAAGAAAAAATAGTGTCCACTTCTGCTCTGCTGCTTCAGCTACCCCCCCCCACTCTTTCCTTCTTCCCTCTCTTTCTGTCTAGCAGTTCTTCTCTAACTGAAAACCGTGACTTCAAAACGGGGTTCCCACTCTCTTACCTCGCTTTTCTTTTATTTGCTCCCCTGTGAAATGGATCCAAAAAAGAAACAAAATTTTGCTGGAAATGTCATATTTTTCTGATGTTTTAATTCCAAAGTGCAGCATCTGGAATACAAGGTTAACAATATGAAAAATAACTAAATAAAGTAAGACAGAGTGGTAGCAAACTGGCCAGATTGATGTGCCACAGAATACCTGACCGTAGATCACTCTGAACATAACACACTGTTCACCTGTCAATGTGCCACATAAAATGTGCCGTGAAAGGCCTGCACATTACTGGGGTGTAAAATGCCTGAACATGAGATACTAGCCACACGAACACATCCATGTTCACTCCATCATGTTTATTTCTCTTCTTTGCTCTCATTAGTTCTCACTCTTCTCCTACACTTTTCCTCTTTGTTACATTCATATTTCCTTGTTTTCTCTTCAGTTCATTATCTATTTCAATCACACTCAATAGTTTATTTTCTTCAGTTCCACCTTTTACTCCTACTTGTTGACTGCCACACAGACACTATTGCTTGTGCCTGTTTTTCGTAGCTTGGAATGAACAATTCAAATCAGATAGAGAGAGAAAACATGCCCTGGATCATGGCTGAATTATAATTTCTTGGAGGGCATGACAAAGTTCAGAAATCTGGGCCCCATCTAGATTTCAGAAGTGGGAAAAATCAGATGTTTGATGCTTCCTCCTCATGTTGAAGCAGAGCAAAGTTAAATAAATCAAGATACTGTCTACGCAGAAAGACTGACCCAGGTCAGGCACAGCATTGCCAGCCCTGCTCCTGCACATAGAGCAGCCTTTAGGTGAACAGCTGCTCTGTCTTTTTTCTGTGTGCTGAAGATTCAGAGGCGCGATTAGAGGCACATTTCGGGGGGGGGGGCAGCTACTAAAAATTTCGGGGAGGGGGGCTAATTCTTCCAGTAACAGAGTGGAGATGCAGGGGCTCAGGAAGGGGTGAAAAACAACAGAGCCTCGTTAACAAGTGAATGGTCTTTTTAAAAGACCCCTGAAGTACTTGTGTGTGGCTGTGTGTGCCCGGGAAGCTGGCTCAGCCAGAGGGGGGCTGAAGCCCTTTGAGCCCAATGGGCGGTGCAAGCCTGTGAAGAATTGTTTACAAATCCCATCCCTGCAGTACTCTTAACTCACCTTTTTGATTTGTGAGGAGAGGTTAGGGGGTACATGGGAGGGGGTGTTGCACAATGACGAGAAAGCGGACTTTGGAACTGGGGAACTATGCTCGAGTCTCAGAGTTTGTTCAACATCTTGTGATTCTGTGCAGAAAACATAATCTCTCCGTGCCTACAAAAATTGAATATGACCTTTTATATTGTAACTGATCCTCATGTAAAGCACACCGATACCTTTGGTCGGGTTCTCTATATATAAAACTGCAAAAAAGGAGACAGACTCATTAAGCAATGAATACTAAACTTGCCCATCTGCTATCAAGGCATTGGATCCGCTCGCCCTCCCCTGCTGATTTAGGGTCGAGCTCCACTGCAGGTGTTCACATTCCTCTCAATGGTCTCTCGAAATTAAAAAAAAGAACTGTCCAGAAAGCGGCATTTCACAGCTCATTATCTGTGTGGCCGCATCATCACTGATACCTTCTTACAAATACAAGCCGCTCTAAGACACTTCTTTTATGCACAGTGCCCAGATAGCAGACACCTCCAGGCCCAGGCTAGTGGGTGGTATGGATGTACATCACCTTAGTCCCCTGGCTCTAAAACCTGGCGTATCAGGAGAACACATCATATCGGATTGATAACGCGTGCCTTCCTCACTTCTCAGCAGAAAGAAAGGAGGAGTCACTTCAAACTCTTCACCGATGCATTTCAGGGCAGCCAGAGTTCGGGAAGGTGCGCGCTGAATCACACTCAATGCGCAGAGGAAAACACATTGTGCGCTCCCGCTCGAGCGCGAAGGTTAGAGGGAACTATGATGATGATGCTACCTTTAAGGCTGCAAATCAACACTGGTGTATAGAAATGTACCCTGTGTTGACGGTGGAAGAGCTTCTACTTGACCTAAGAGACTCCGTCTTACTGGATGTGTGGGATTTCACGGGAGAAGAGCTTGGGTTAATCAATGGTGTCAAGCCAGTTAAAATCCAGATTAAGCAGAATGTTGAGGTACCGAGAACCCTACAGTACAATTTGTCACCGGAAACGATTGCAGGGATTAAACCTGTAATCGACTCCATGATTAAGCAGGGAATTCTGAAGGAGATAATGGGCAATCCATGCAACTCACCCATTATGGGATTACAGAAACCAAGCGGGAAATTCAGAATCGTGCAAGACAGGCGAAAGGTCAACACGATTGTTGTCTCATGTTGTCCAGTGGTACCGAATCCATCAGTGATACTATTCCAGATTCCATGCCAAGCTGAGTGGTTTACCGTGATTGATTTGTGTCAAGCATTATTCTCGATACCTCTTCATGAGGAAAGCCAATTTTTGTTTGCCTTCCGGCTGGAAAACCGTGTGTTAACGTGGTGTCATATCGCTCAGGGGTATACAGAGAGTCCATCGATCTTTAATCAGATCTTGAAAAAGAATTTGGAGAGTCTTGTGTTGCCGCAGAATTTGGTTCTGGTGCAATACATTGACGATCTCCTTATTGCATCAGAGACTTAGGATGCTTGCAGGATTTACACCATTGCCTTACTGAATCATTTGGCAGAGAATGGACACAAGGTGTCCCCAAACAAGTTGCAGTACTGTTTGAGCGAAGTACAGTATTTGGGTCATCGAATTGAGAAAGGGAAGAGAATAGTGTCACCAGATCAAATTGAGGTGATCATGAACATGACAGTACCTACCACTCAGAGGGAGGTCAGAATGTTCTTGGGGATGGTTGACTATTGTCGCAAATGGATTCCCAATTTCTCTCTGAAGGCGAAGCCTTTACAGATACTGACTCACAAGGATGTAAGTGATCCGGTACCATGGGACCATGATTGTCTGGTTTCATTCCTGGAGTTGAGAGAGGGCATGTGTCGTGCTCCGGCTCTGGGAATGCCTTACTACAACAAACCTTTTGCATTGAGAGAGAAGGTTGCACATTATCAGTTCAGACTCCGAGTCATGGAAATGTCCGTAGACCAGTTGCCTATTTCTCAGCTACTTTAGATCCAGTAGCATCAGCGTTGTCCAGATGTCTCAAATCCGTTGCTGCAACGGGTGTCAGCATTGAGAGATGTGAAAGCATTGTCATGGGTCATCCGCTGATTGTGTATGTGCCTCATTCTGTTGAACTGTTGATGACGAGGACTAAGACACAGCACCTGACAAACAACAGACTCACACGCTACGAGAAGGTTATACTTGCTGCGGAGAATGTGACTCTGAGGAGGTGTTCTGTATTAAAACTTGCTACACTTATGCCATTGCCGAACACAGATGATGAAGATTGTTAGGATCATGATTGTCTTGATGTGACTGAACTTTGCACCAAACCGAGACCTGACATTGTTGATGAACCACTGCCTGACCCCGATGAAATTTTCTCTGTTGATGGTTCATGCTTAAGAGACAATGTTGGGCAATTGAGAGCAGCATTTGCTGTATGTACCATTACAGGAGTGGTTGAAGCGGCTTGTCTAGAGGGAGTATACTCCGCACAGGTTGCTGAAATCATTGCTTTGACTCGCACCTGTTTGGGAGCAACCCAGATCCGAATCACTATTTACACAGACAGCCAGAATGGGTTCGGTGTGGTTCATGACTTCGGACAGCTATGGTCTCAGAGGGGTTTTATGACATCATCTTGATCCCCCATTAGGAACGGGGAATATGTTAGACAACTGTTAGAGGCTTTGCAATGTCCAAAAGAGATCGCTGTAGTGAAATGTGCAGCTCATGGAAAATGAACTGACTTTGTCTTGTTGGGTAACAGATATGCCGATGAAGTAGCATGTGTTTGTGCTGAACAAGGGTGTATATTTACTGGAGAATACACAGGAAAGAGCCAAGAGAGAACAGAGCTCAACATGATGTTAGCCATGGCAGACACTTGGGATGAGCTCAAGCGCCTGCAGGAAGAGGTTTCAGAACAGGAGAGAGAGATATGGGTCAAAGCAGGCTGTGAGAAGGGAGACATTGACATTTGGGTTTCGAGTGATGGTCAAGCAGTGTTACCAGATGACCTATTGAGCCCGATGGCAAGACAGATTCATGGTGCTGTGCATCTTGGAAGAGATGCAATGGTGCGAGTGTTCAGACAGACGTTGTACAACCCACGGTTTCGGACGGTTGCTGAATCAGTGTGTCAGAGATGTGTTACTTGTCAATAGATGAATGCTGGAAAGAAGACTGTGGTTACATTAAGTCACATTGGGAGGTCAGAAGGGCCTTTCAATAGGATGCAATTAGACTTTATTGAGATGCCTAAGTGTAACGAATTGAGGTACATTCTAGTGATGGTGTGTGTCTTCTCACGAAGGTTGAAGGCATACCTGACAAGGTGTGACACTCTCACAGTGGCAAAGCTGCTACTCAGGGAACTGATTCCTAGGTTCGGTTTTCCAACCTCGTTGGAATCTGATAGGGGGACGCACCTCCACAGCGAGATCATGAAGTTGCTTTGTGCCTGCTTAAATGTTGATCAGAGACTCCATTGCAGTTATCGACCAGAGGCTTCTGGGATAGTGGAGCAGATAAATGGGACTTTAAAGGCACGGATGGGAAAAGTGTGTTCGTCTACATCTTTGAAATGTCCTGATGCATTGCCCCTGATTCTGCTGAGTATTCGCAGTGTCCCAGATAGAAGAACAGGTCTTTCCCCACATGAGATCCTGATGGGGAGGGCGATGCAATTGCCAGCTGTACCGTCCACAGCTTTGATAAACATCACTAATGACTTAATCCTTGACTACTGCAAAGGACTCGCTGATGTGGTCCTTTCTGTGTCTCAGCAGGTACAGGATGCTGCTGTTCCAGCTTCAAGTGACCTATGCCACGATTTATGCCCGGGAGATTGGGTACTGGTCCGTAAGCACGTGAGGAAGAGCTGCCTGGACGCTCGGTGGCGAGGCCCGTATCAGGTGATACTGGTAATGAACACAGCAGTGAAGTGCGGAGGATTGCCAAACTGGGTACATGCTTCCCACACCCGCAGAGTTTCAGCACCATTGGAAGAATCAGCTCCTCTCACTAACAAAAATTCAGCTGTGGAAGCAGGGTCACAAGAGAGGGCAAGCCAAGCTGTGAGGGTTGCTGGAGAAGCTGGTTGTTCAGCAGATCAGGCTGAGGAGGGCACATTGTTCAGAACCCAGATATTGACTCGGAAGATGGTGACATTGGGAGTGGCACAGAGTCAAATTCGGTGGAATGAAGTGGTATGCAGAGAGACCGAGAAGAAAGCAGAAGGGCTGGGGCCGCAGAAGAAGCCTGGCCCAGGAGACAGAGAAGACTGAATCTGAGACCTTGCCCCGGTGTCTGAGGTCTCTGAATCAGAAGAAAGCGAAGGAGAGCAGGATCAAAGCTTGAGGCGATCGAGGAGGATGAGAGTGCCTTGCCAGAGATATGCTACCCCGGAGTGGACTTACGCAGTAACTGATGATGAGAGTAGTGAGTTCCGGGAGGCTGAGGTCTGTGAGCGTGGTCAACAGGAATCCACTACTGAAGATCAAGGTGGTGTTGCTGGTGCCTGGTCTCAAGATTGAGGGAGTGCTGACGCTCACGATTCCAAACCCTCCACTTTTGAGCAAGGTGCGAATCCTGGTTTGGCAAAGACTAGTTTTCCCGATGTTTGGTTTTGAACCATCAACTCCTGAACTGGTAACTGTCCGTCTTGAAATTTTGCATCATGTTCTATCTACAATTGGATCTGAGCTTATTGTGGATTGTGAATAAACTGTGTTTTGTGAATAAGTGCCCACAGAAGATAACCTAGGCCCAAGTGGAAGAAGAAGAAATTTAGGGACTTTCCATAGAAGGGGAATGAGGGTTAAGGAAGTCTCTTTGGACTGTGTAAATAAGGAACTAAAAGTACTGTGAAGGGATTTTCCAGCCTGTCCGGAGTGGTGTTTGATTTGTGAATGGCAACTTGAGGTGGAGAAAGAGACTCTAAGTGTTCGTTGCAGAACCCAAAGCCGATAACGAGAATGGAGGCTGGAAATCCGAACCGCATGTCCAAATATATGATAGGTACACTCATAGGAGGAGTGATAGTTTCAATAGTTATAGGTATTATAGTGTCAGTTGCTATTCCACATGAGGTAGGAGTCGTAGAGGTGAAGGGAACGCCTACACCCAGTACTTCAATAAAGAAAGAGGGCATCATAGGAGCTGAAAAGGCTTTGCTAGATCAAGATAGTCGTAGATTGCATGTAGATTTGTCTAAAGGTGATTTTAAGCTTAATGCGTATGCCAAGCGGCTATATGAGTATGTGGAGGCGATGGATGCGAAAGATTGTTATGTGTGTATGAAATTGCCTGCCTCAGTGGACGAGGCGGTTAAGTTTCATCATCTTCCACTGACGTATGGAATTTCGTGTAGTTTGTTGCTCAGTATGTTTTATGGAAGAGGTCATTAGGAATACTTCTTTTCGAATTACGATGCAGTGCTTTCAGAAGTACCAGCTTACAAGCATCTGAATAAGTATGATTACTACAAGCAGGAGGACAGGATTGGAAGTATTTCATTCCGACTTCATCTTTAGATACACCATATGCTCATAGTCAAAATTTTACTTGTTCATTAACTGAGGTAGAGAAGAAATTTGTAGATCAAGTAGAAGATAGATATAGAACTCTAACAAAAACACGTGATACTGGGGAAAGTCCAGTAGATTGGACTGAGGAGGAGAGATCTCACAGAGCAAAGGGAAGTTATGGCCCTATAGCATTGGACCTGGTGCAGAAGGGAAAGTTGTGTGTGAAGCGGGTGCAGACCTACTATGATAAGGTTTATGTGGGACAAAGTACGTGTGATCATGTTTTCACTATGGAAGAGTCAGCAAAGAACTTTTTGCAAGGTTCAGTGCAAGTGGTGCCAACAGTATATTATGTGTGTGGAAAGAATGCTTACGTGAGATTGCCTGCAAATTGGTATGGAACTTGTTATTTAGGAATCATTTTTCCCAAAATTTACCATGCAGACGAATTAGAGCTTTTGGAAGATGGAAAGCACTCTAGAGTCAAAAGAGGTGCAAGTGCAGGAGCAGTGACTGGAGATATCTTTGGAGCAGTAATTCCAAGTTTGGGAGTGATTCTGAATGATGTGAAGATTAGGAGATTGGTGACTGTGGTTGACGAGTTGTCAATAAATACAGCTAAGTCGTTGATACTTGTGGATGGAGAGATGTTATTGATAAGGACGATGGTGACGCAGAACAGTCTTGCTTTAGATGTCTTGCTGGCAAAAGAGGGCGGAGTCTGTAAAATGTTGAAGGTTCAAGAGTGCTGTATTATATACCAGATAACAGCAAAGATCTGAAAAAGTATATAAGTAATATCACTGTGCTCCACCAAGAGATCCAGGATCTGACTGAAGAAGGTGTTTGGGAAAAGGTTGGAAAAGGTTTTGGCAAAGTGGGAAATTGGTTTGCAAGTCTAGGAAAAGGCATTCTTGATTATATTCTGAAGCCTATCATTATCATAGTGGTATGTGCGGTTTGTTTGTGGGGATTTGCCAGAGCTTATCAATGGTACAGGGCGAACCAGGTTGAAAGGGCCCTTAGGGAGCAAGAGATAAGGATGGCTAGACTGCAGGACAGTCACTATCAGAATATCAGGAATCTAGAGAAGTTCCGACAGGGAGGAGTGGCAATGAGCTCTGTTTAGGTCGTTTCTTTCTCCAGGGAGTTGTGATTTTAGTGATGACAGTAGTCCTCAAAGGGGGGAACTGATAGAGCGCTATGTTACTCCGAAAATTGTAGGGGTGCATCATAATCGTGCATAGTCCGCACCTACATATGTATCCTATGTTGTTTTAAAAGACGATCATTAGAGGAGTAAATGTAATAATAAAATGTGAATATAATGCTAGAAATGTAATGCGTGTTAGTCAAAAGGGTCATGCTTTTAAAATGTAACTATCTATTGCAAAGTTCCTAATGAATTAATTTGTGTGAAATGTAATGCCTTTGATTTAAACGTGCACCATATTGAAGATTTCACGTGTAGAAATAATTACACATATATTGAATGTAATGAAAATAATGCTTGTAGATGCAATGTCTATTAACGTGTGATTTATAATGTGCGAAGGCCCAATTGAAGGTTCATGTATTGTAATGAATTTGTTTCTTATGTTAGCTGAATATTGTAGGCCTGAAATGTACTTTCCCTGGGAGAGCTCTCATTTGGAGGTAGTCAGCAGATTTCTGTGAGTGGAAGGTTTTCTCGTTCTCAAGATTCTGTTGCAGGTGCAAGGACATCTGCCTTGTTAGCTAAGACTAATCTTTTGTTTTAGGAGTTAGGTATGGAGGAGAGTTGCTACAAGTGTCTCCACGAATGCCGATAATGAGGAGCCTATACTTTTGGGGCTGAGGGAGCCTGGGGCTCAAGGACATTTAGACCATAATTAGACAGCATACAGGTTTCGGTGGAAAATCACCTCCAGGAGGTGTCCAGCCGGAAGAGGTGGAACGAAGGCGTGTCTTCCATGTTGTGCATTTTGTATTAGGGACAGTGCCCCGAGGGAAGAGTTAGGAGATGAGACAGTGAGGCGTTAGAGGGCCGATGGAAGGGATCGATACAGAGGGAAAAGACTTAAAATGATGCTGTAGCTTGGCTACCGACTCCTTCAATGTGAGTGTACTTATTATGAAGTCTTCACGAGCTGACACCTTTTTCTGGTCCTGCCTTGGGGGATGCTAAGTAGGGATGTCACCTTAGCGGTAAAGTAGGGACAGACTAATCAATTTCTTTGAAGGTATCCATGAAGACTGATTTAGATACCGAAGCAGTTATCTTTTGCTTGATAATTTTAGATTTCATTATTCTTTTTATGCTTTATAGAGTTAGGTTGCTGCATAAATTAAACTTTCTTAGTTCCCATGTATCTTTTTAACCTCGTCATGAGGTGCTTGTATGTTCAGTTATTTTTGGCTTTGTAATAAACCCCCTAAACTTAACTCGGAGTTAATGATTCTTTTGAGTTGTAGTTAATTGATTAGCGGTCTTGTTGGGATGGATTGATTTCTCCCCTTTACACTTCACAACAGGTAAAAGGGTTCAGTCGACCTGAGGATTCTTATAGGCGGTAAGAGATAGAATGATGAGATAAGAATCCGGCGTTATCACTTCCATTCCCTCTCAAAACCTCCAATCAATCACTTATTCTAACATACTCACACTACTTCACTCACTTCCTGGCACTCACTTTCACTTATTCATACATGCCCAGATTCTCACTCACTTTCACTCTCAATGATAATCTCAAACATGCTCACACAACACACTTTCACTTAATCTCATTCACTCTCAATCACTCACAAACACACTTACAAACACATACAGACATTCACATACAAATATATATATTTTACTAACCTTAGCTGGCAACCCAGAGTCTCCATGGCAGCAGCAGAGCAGGAATTTAGTACTGGGAATTGGGACCAGTAAGCCATGATTCACAACGAGGAGCCAGATGGAACAGCAAGGTTAGGCTTGAAAATGGGAAAAAGTCGCCTCAATCCCTCTACCAGCTTCTTGTTAGGACTGGAAGCACACCCATAAAGGAAGCCTAGATAGCACTGCTGCTCTGTATTTTTTATTGGCTTCACGGATTCACAGATGTGTGCCCTGTTAGCCACCTTGTAGCAGATATGTTGTGCTGCCTGAGGCATGAACAGTCTGCTAAATAAAATGGATTGTGCCTGTGTGAGGGGATCATACATGTGTAATCCAGACATCCAGCTAAAGAGTGTTTTATTTTGAAACAACTCACTGTATGTAGCTAAATAATGATTCAGCCTCCTCAGTCCCATTATCCTCCTCCTGTCATCAGAAGCCTGGAGACGAGGTAGAGAGGGCTGACCTGTGCACCAGCACTGTTCATGAACACTGCTAAATTGAAAAATGTGTGGGGGCCTTACAGGAGACTGTATGGCTGCACACTAGGTCCCTGATAAGAAGCCGCTATTACATTATGTGCATGTGCTGGTATCTAGTATTTTCTGAGTTTTGAAATATAAAGTATATTTGAAAATCTCACAGTGTGTTAGAAGATGGAAGAAACAGAAAAAACTGTGCCTGATAAAAACTTTAGCTTGAAGATTCTTTTCATGTTGCATCTATTTTGTTTTATCTGTTGCTTAGCTCTGGCCGAGAGACAGCTATCACACACTTACAGTCATGGGATGATGTCATCAATGATGTTATTTGAAATGTCATCAGTGATGTCACTTACCATGTCATGAGTGATGTAATATGTGAGGTCATAAGCAGTGGATTGTGGGGGCGTAAGTTATAGTTAGCTCAGGTAACTATAAATGCTGAATATCCATGATTTTGTTTGGTTCTTTCAGTGAATTTATATGCTTTTTAAAATCTATTTCCCAACTATAACGTCCCTGTAACCTTTGTTTTTTTCAGTGAAGTTCTGAGGTTTTTTAATGTTAAATCCTAACTCTAACCTCCCTGTAACCTTTGTTTTTTTCAGTGAATTTCTAAGGTTTTAAAAATTCTATTTTCTAACTAGTGGGGAAATAGGGCTGGGCCTCTATCAAACTCTCAGCAATCCCCCTGTATGGGACTCACTGGAGGTAACAGAAGAGGTTCTTGGCCCCCAAGGACCCTCAGCATCCAAGGGGACTTCATCCCCAACCAGTAGTGCGCCAGGAGGTGCATTTGCAGTGTGGTGAAGAAAGGGGGTTGTACCTTGTATGTCTTCTCAGCAACCATGCTGTGTGGGATTTACTGGAGGTAACAGGAGGGCTTGTTGGCCCCTAAGGACCCTCAGCAGCCAAGGGGACTTCATTCCCAAACAAGTTGTGCACCAGGACGCTGCTTTACAAAGTGGTTCAGAAAGGGGGTGGGGCCTCTGGTGACTTCCTCTGGGGCCGGCATTTTATTTATTTTTTTATTAGGGGAGGGGTGCTGCTCGGCCTCTCTCGCCAGGACCCTTCTGGCCCGGAGGACCCTATCCCCCGGTGCCTGGCCTTTTCAATTTTTTTATTTATAATAAGGAGAGGAGCTGTGCAGTCTCCCTATTTCAACCCCAGGGACCCCATTCCCGGGGACCAGCCATTACCAAATGGGGGAGGGGGGCCATGCGGCCAAACTCCCCGGGCACATTTCGGCCCCGGTGACCCCATCCCCCAGGGCCCGACCTTTTCTTTTTTTGGTTTTATTTATAATAGAGAAGGGGAACAGCGAGGTCCACCTTCTCTGGATGATTTTGGGCCCTGAGACCCCATCCCCTGAGGCACAGCCTTTAGAAATGGGGGTGGGGAGCTAGGTGGCACCTCCCCTGGCCGATTTCGGCTCCTGAAACACCATCCCCCGACGCCTGACCTCCATTGTGGGTGCCCTGGTCCCACCCAGTGCAAAAAAAAAATTGATGGAGAGACTGCTGAACAATGTCAGAAATTCACCCCCGTACAGAGATCTGAGCCTAAATCCATTGTTGTTTTGCTCCCCATGCCATTCCAGTTTAAACCCAGTCGTATGCAAATCAGTCTTGACCCTGTTCCCCATAGGAACAGTCCTGCCTGAACTGCTTGGCCAGCTCCTCCCTGGACCAAAAACAGGCATCCTGGGAACGGTTTCGGGCGTTCACCTCTCATCAGCCAGTCTAGCTTTACTCCAGTGGCATGGAGAGCACGGGACCCAAGTCTCGACAGACCCATCCCACTCAGGGTGACAAATGGAAAAAAAACAATTAATGGACAGAACGTTGAACAATGTCAAACATTCACCCCAGTACAGAGAGCTGGGCCTTAATTCGTCGTTTTTTGCTCCCCATGCCATTCCATTTTAAACCCAGCCATATGCAAATCAGTCATGACCTTGTTCCCTATGGGAACAATCCAGCCAGAACTGCCAGGCCAGGTCCTCTCTGGACCAGAAACAAGCATCCTGGAAATGGTTTTGGGGGTTTCACCTCTCATCAGCCAGGCTAGCTGGCACCCAGTGAATTCCGTTTCAAGACCTCAGGGGGAGTCTCAAGGCACCAGCGGTCCCTGCCAACTCCCTGCCTCCTACGGGAGCCAGCATTGTTTTCAGACACACAGAGCTGCTAAACATGCAGCACTCTGTGTCTGAAAGCAATTCATCTGTTTCCCTACTTGCCTGACAGTGGGCAGAGAAACAGACAAATGCACCGTTTCCAGCAAGTGTTTGCTATCATTTGGTGGGAGTGTTAAAGCTCACTCGAAGATACAGTGATCAGCTATGTTTTGGGGGTGGGCACTCTGGGAAATAGCAGGAGCCAGCCCTGGGGGGTGTCGGCCCCCAGGGCCACCTATGGCTCCAGGAAGGTGGCAGTCCCTTTAGCATCCCCAAACCCCCCCAAAGAGGCCTATAGGGTCAGGGTATTCCTACCCAGCCCTCTTCTCATTTTCTTTTTTTTAATTGGGGACTCAGCTCAAGCCAAGGCCCAAAATGGCTGCCAACACGTCATGGTTTGAAGTGATGGCAGCCAATCAGCATGAAATTGGGAGGGTTTGTGGAACCTTTGAGTCTCTATATATACAAATTGTTTTTTTTTCTTAATATCTCAAAAACTACTGAATGGATTTATGCCAAGTTACAAAAAGGTCACTTTCTAGACCAACAGCTGTGTTTCTGCCAAATCTGTCGTAATTCCGTCCAGCACTTCAAGCTGTAGTCATGTCTACATCTCTATGATTATGGTCTACGTCCTACCCAGTTCCTTAAATACGCGTACCTATGCCATGCTTGGGGGGCCGAGGTGACGCTTACCTCCGCACTACCAGAATATGCCCCGCTGGAGGGCCGGCTGTTACAAGAGCGGGTGCCCAGTAAACTAGTGTCGCTGACGTACAAGACCCTGAATAATAACACGCCGGACAGACTGGGGAAACTGAGAGCAACATGGGAGCGGGATCTGGGTGAAATGGACACAATAGACTGGGAAACTGCCTTGATGCATCACAGAGAAGTCGCAATTAAATCCCGACTCCGACTTATACTATATAAGATACTGCACAGGGCGTATTACGATAGAGTCCAACTGCATCACATGGGCAGAGCTGCGGACTCCTGCTGCCTCAGATGTCGACATCCGCAGGGGGCCTTCTACCTCATTATCTGGGATTGCCCTATTATCCGCACTTATTGGACACACATACTAGGGGATTGAGTGAGGTGCTAGAGGTGCCGCTCCCCATGGACCCAAAACTTGTTTTGCTTGGAATACCTACAGATATAGATCTGACCCGACCGCATCTGATTTTTACAATGTTGGCTTTGGTGGTGGCGAAAAGAGATGTTGCACAAGCATGGGGTGCTCCAACCCCCCCACAGGTTGGGGAATGGAGGAGGGGGATGGATATGTATATGGCGGCTGAGAGGGTTACATACAAAGCTAGAGGATGCCCCCGAAAATTCCGTAGAGTATGGGGCAAATGGAGACGGTACCATGGTCTCGACGGAGGACTCTGGCCGGACTGATGCACTACGAGCCCTACAGGTCGCAACGGGGTGGCGGGAGGTCGAAGACCGAGGGACAGGGTCGACCATTGAGGAGGATTATTGGGGGATCGCAGAGTATGGAAGAACTATGACCTGTCAGAAATGGTTAGAACTCATGGACTTGAGGCTTTAGAGGTCGCACCTGCGGGGGGAGGATGGTGGGTGGGGGGGATACTGGGGTAACGGGGTACCTATCTGTGACTTGTCAGCTGTGCATATGTTGGTTGAAAATGCAAATAAAAATATTTATAAAAAAAAAAAAAATCTCTATGATAAGAAATACGGGAAAACGCGTTTTGGGACCCCGCCTTTTTCTCAGCCCCCGCAAGATGGATCACCACGAACCTTTCAAGACAGCAACTGAGGTGAGCGTCATACTAGTTTTGAAAATTTCAATAGGTTTCCTCAAAGGACACCAGAGGTATTGGCAAATATAAAAATGCTTTTCCTATGGAAACTAGATGCTAACTATACCTACTACTATCGAGGGTCCTTCGGTCAGCCCAGATCATCTATTGGTACTTTAAATGGTCAACCATACTTTGCTTCCACCCATTATAGCTTACAGGATGGGGCAAAGGTCAACTAGCTTCAGCCATTGTCTATTTTGTCAAAACACATTTGAACATTCATTTGAACATCTACCTAAAATGTATTGCACTTCAGTCATTTTAGAAAAAAAACTCTTGGAGGACTTATACTCTAATATTCAACTCACACACCTTCAGACATTCAGGGATTGCACCAACCAGTCTTGAAAGGGAAAGCAAAAACCATTAAAAACTATGATTCCTTATTTAATGTTATATCAAAAACAGTTCTAATCATGCATATGTATACAAGATAAAAAACAATTAAAAACATCACATAGTACAAAATCAATTTTTTGCACTTCAGTGACAGGACTGATGGGCCGATGCTTTACCGTATTAAAGTTTCTTTCCATTCTTATCTTTACCTTTATCTATATATCTTTCTCTTTTTGTAGTCATCCTTGTATGATTAAAATATACCTTTGTGTTACTGTAATTCGTAGCCTGTGATATATTTTAATTGTGCTATATGAATCATAGATTACTGTGAAATGCATGAAACCTAAAAAGACATTCTGGGCCAGCTCTATATAAATTGGCTCATTATGAAGCACCCAAACTATTGTATTCAATTTTTTTTAATTATATGCAATGGTTATCACCATTGTTTTCTTAATTTTTCTTCTTTTTAGTTTTGTGGCATACTCTTCAAATAACCTAGAAAACATAATAAATATCATACCAGCTTACCAAGGCCTGTCCTATTGGCTTGTTTCATGCTTGTTTCTTGTGTGTTGGTGTATAATGGTGAAGTTTATTATAAAAGTGTGATGTCATCATACCTACCTAACTGGGAATGTTATATTTAGAAATTTCACAGTTGCTCAAAGTCTTTGCTGATGATGGAGGGGGAGGTCTCTAAATAATAAATCTACCTTTATCACACACCTGAGAGATCTCAGTTTAAGGAGCTACACACAAACTAAGGCTACCACATGTGTGCTGACAGAGCAAGGACAACTTCAGTACAATACATGTGGTGCATTTGCATTTTATGTAGAAAGTATCATTATGTCATTGGCATGTACAATCAACATATTGCGAGCACATTGTGCATCCTACAGGGTCGATTTTGCATGGTAGTTTTTGAACACCTGATCCTTGTACTGTTTTTACTGAAGCACCAAGTTTGACCTTCACTGCATGGATCACCTGGCAGGGAGCTAGTGTGTGCCCTCGAACATGAGAGCTGTAAGAGACTGGGTCATTAGTTGCACCGAATATGAGGCCTGCACAAGCAATACATCCATAATTGTTTCCTTACTGGCAACTAAGTATCTCATTGTAGCACTTGACTCTCTCAGGGTAGGGAAGCAGAGCAGTCCAAGGCCAACATGTTGGAGGTGGCTTGGGCAAGTAACCCCAGCTTGCTAGTATACAACAAAACTCAATAAATTATTGCCAAGTCAGTGCTTTTTCTTTGGAAAAGTAAAAGTGCATTTACTATGCACTCTACCTAATGTTGTGCGCTAATTCACAAATACATACATAAGGTAGATGGAGAGACCTTTGATAACATTTGTGAATCACATTTGAGCCCTATCATGACCTCCATAATCACAAAACTACTCACCTATTCTAGATGCAACCTCACACTATAACGGGATGTCATTTTAAATAAAGCAGGCTCATTGGCTTTGTCAAGTGGTCATCACATCAAAATATAAGACAAGCCAATTGACTTTGTCAAGGGTTTGCCACATTAAAATATAAGGCAAACCTATTGGCTTTGTGGGACCCCTCTACCTTCCTAACAGCTTAAGACACAATGACAATGAGTAAGACCACTCGCTTTTCATTTACTCTTAACAAACATCAAATTGTCTGCCTACAGGAGTCTTGGAATCAACGTCCCTTCCATATAACAACCATCAAAACTTTCTAAGTGGAAGCCACTTGGGAATGGGCATCCGGTGACATACAAGTACTAATATACAACAATATCAGGGTCACCTCTGCACAAATTGATCCTATCTCAGTATGATCAAGGTCAAAGATCGGCAAAGCTCATTGGAAATTTTCCAAAACTTTGAATGGCTCTGTTGAGTCTTACACTAATTCTGGGCAATTTTGAGAGGAGACTTCAGTGAGTACTTAATTGGTCCATTGTCGCCTGATAGAATCAATGAAGACTCTCCGGATGCAGTCTTCAACATACCTCTGACAGGGTGCATTAAGACAAAGCAGAGGAGCACCCAAATCACTAGAATTGTCTTCAACTTAATAGGAAAATCTCAACTCACGGCCCTGACCAGACGTTTCAGTTGTGACCAACCAGCAAAATATACCTATACGACGAAAGCTTGCAATTCGATAATGCCAAAACATGGCCGCTGGAACAGAGCTTGAAGTAGGAGCTCCCAGGCTTTTGGATATTTTCGACAGAAATTCCAGCCGAGCCTCCTCCAGCCCTGGACCAAATCTCTATATACTTCGTAGGAACCTCTTGCAAGTAACTGGATGCAAGTAACCGGATAACCTTTGATTTCCTGGATGTAATTGACTCTCGTACAGCGTCGTCAAATCCACGACATTGCGGCAAGTCCAGCTGATGCTACATCCACTGACCGAGTGTCCTGGTGCTTGATTGGCAACTGGCACCACTTCGGATGAGGTCAACTGCCTCAGCCACTCCCATTGAGAAGTGATTGTGCCTACTCATGAGCAGACATGAGCTCCAGATTCAATACAGGGTGATGTAGGCTGACTGGAGCCCCTGTCCACCCAACTGGAGCTAATCAGACCACCATGGTGGACGTCTACCGCATGAGGCTGGGATCAGGGACTGTGAGATCAGTCTGCCACTCATCTTTGTGCTCTGACCGGAACTCCTGCTCACCCAACTGGGACTACATTGGCCAGTGCACTGTACTCAGACTAGAGCCTATGTCCACCTGACCAGGGTAAATCTGGCCAGCTGAGCCAGGGATTGGGGCCCATGGAGACAAGCTTGCCCTGCTGAGTCCGTGAGGCGTGTAATCGGGCGCCGATCATTTTTCCTTGCCCACGTTGCAGAGGCCTGTGCTGTGTACTGTGGACTTGGGGTTGTCGTCACCATCATGTCGGTGATACTGACTTTGTGGCAAAAACGATGCTGTGGCATTCCACTCCTCCATTTGCTGCTTCCATACAGCTTCGACCCTCTGCATCATGCCCTGGAGGACCCCTTCCACTGTCCCCCGCAACCCTCCTCCACATTCACCTCGGACATCGATGAGGACCCGCTCAGCTCACGCGGCCCATCTCACTGCATCGCAAGTCACTGTCCCGTGGCAGGGTGCCTGTACTGGCCGCAGTGCATCCGGGTCCACTAACTCTGTGCAGCTCAAGTCAGGGACCGTGTGTTCTGAGATATTGGATGGCCTCTGAGACGATGGCCTTGGGATCATCAACATCATGTGTCTATGTCCCTGCGCTGTCCTCTGCTTCCGGCCTCAACTGCGTTACTCACACATCAAATCGAGTGCTGAGCAGCCCGGACGACGCATCACCGCAGGAGGCACACGCCACCACCGCCAGGTCCACCTCCAACCGCCAACTGCAAGAGTCGGGACAGTCGTACTGGCAGACTAACGGAGTTGCTCACACCTGTGGTGGATGCCATTATCTGTCTGATACCCTGCTTGGCACTCCAGGTGCCCCAACCTCAGTGCACTGCAACTCACGGACACTTCTGTTTGCTTTTTAGGTGACCTCTGTACATGCTCGGGTTACCTCCATAATGCTCCGCTGTTGTCTCTGTTATGCTGGTGTTTTCTGTTTCCGTTTTACTGCTGTGCACTGTTCAAGTTTTTGCCAGCACCAATAACTCTTTGCGGGCTGGCTTACACTCACCCTACACACATCCAGCACAGGCGTCACTGTACATGTGGCCCTGCCAACAACGGGGCTGGGCTCACGTGCCCGTGGCCAGCTCCATGAACTATCTGCGTGTGTCCTTGTGTTCATAATGTATGCATGAGGGCTCCGAGCCGACAACATTACATTGTGTTGTGTACAGCGGATGCCAAAATGTCACCGCAGGCAGCGTGTTAGACCTTGGACATGTAGCTTCATCGTCACCCACTCAATACGTTAGAGGAGTGTACTGGGCCGTCATACGCACGTCCAGCTTGGGTGTGTGTATGATAATTGCAAGCCTCTGGGTGTGGTTCAGTACTGTAAATGTGGACATCAATGTGTCTCTGTCTCAGTTTGGGTCTCCTTGGTGTGGTGTAGGTGGTCCCTGAGGGGAATTAGACAACCACACATGTGGTCTAGTTCGTGTTCCATGGGTTCAGACCCCACCGCACCTGTTCGGCCACCTCCTTTTGTCATTCTGACACCTGGCATTGGAATGCAATGTGTGCCTAGGTGACGTGTTGGGAGCCAGCTGTGGTGGCGGGGCTTCCTGCTGTGTGGTCTGTGCAGGGGCTGGGGTCTCCTCTGTGTGGCTTGGCTGCCCTGCTCATGGGGGTGGATTGCCTAAGGTGTCCATGGGATGTTGTAGGGCATCGGTTCCGATAGTGGGGTGGTCCTCTCCAGCATCACTGATGGGTAGTCTGGTCTGCTCTGCTGGAGGTGTTGTTTGTCCCTCTGCAATGTGAAGGAGAGATGCATGTTGACATTGTGTTGACAAGTATTTTGGCGCATTGTACTTGTTTACATGTAGCCTGTATGACTATGTACATTGTGACTGTTTGGGAGGTGCTGGATTTTGATGCGGGACAGTGGACATTTGGACTACACAACTGATGTGGGTTTGTACGCGTACATTTCATTCTTACAGTTTCCTGCTCTGTTAGATGTGGTTGGCCTGTTTCAGCACATGAGAGCAGCCAGTTGTATCCTCTGTTCTGCAGTTTCGGTGTTGCACTTTGTGCCACATTGTCATCAATGTGGATGTGCTGTTATTGCTATGTGTGTGTACTGCTGTGTGCCACGGCGAGGAGGGACATGTTCCAGTTTCATTGTGGGTGTGCAGTGTGCTATACATCGTTGTGCATGTGTGCCATTGTGTCCATCTCCCCCGTCCCCCCTGTCCCTGATTGTTGCTCACCCTGTTGATGTTGTGTCAGGTCCTCTTGGGCTGTGTCCTCACTCCCACCTCTTTGCAGTGTCTCCAAACTGATGACTGTGGCCTCAGTTTCCTCCAGCTCCTCCTGTGACGCAGGACTCCCACCTCCTGTACCGTTGCTGCCTTCATGTTGGCAGCAGGTTTGTGCTTGGTTTGGCTTTTCACATCATGCCAGCACCTCTTGTCCTCCTCCATTGACCTCATTGACACTCCCGCTGCATTCACCTCCGTGACGCTGATCTGCTTTTCCTGCGGACTTCACCCCATCCTCCTCTTACTCATCTCCTTGGCCTTCCCCTACCCCGTTGTTCCTTGCTGGTGGCTTGTGGGGTTCACGTTGGCCTCTGCACTCGGTCCGGGTGCATCCATGGTGCTACGCAGTTGCTTTTTATCTCCCTTTTATTTCCGTGGCTTTTATGGTGCATTTTCCCGCATGACACATGGGAATTGCAGGCCTGTGGCTGGTATTCGCCTGTTTTAGTGTCGCGATTGGCATCATCGCAACTTTTTGGGCATTGGTGTTTTGCGTTTTTGCGGCATTGCGTTGACTTTATAGCGGACATTTGATGCGTTATCGTGGACCTATCGCATGATGCCGCAGTGTTGAGAATACCACGTTGACAAGGTGTTATTTTCCCGCGATCGACTGCGATGTGAGTAGTTGTGTTGAGCTACTTTTGCGGCAGTCCTCACACGTTCTTGAGAATGTCCCCCATTGTTTGCTGACTCTGTGGCCACAGATCTAAAACCCTAGAGCACATACTGTGCATCTGTCTATAGTTACTGGACTTGAAAGGGAAATACTTACGTCAAACCTTAATTGAAAATAAAATACAAATAATTAAAGCAGCTATGAGCAGCTGTTTTTCATTACAAACCCATACATCAGTAAACTGATGAGATACCTTGACCTAGAATCCCAGAGGCCGGGCTTCACTATCTTACCTTGCACTTTAACTTAACACCTTTAGATTCTGAACTAAGCCCAAGATGTATACTTTGGTCTCATATTTTTTTGCACAACAGGTTTTTATGATGAGTTGTTTCCAACTTTTTCATTGTGATGATTTTTGTAATTGATTGATTTTAATACAATAAATATTTATACCTGCTATTGGCTTTGTCAAGGGGTCACCACATTAAAATTCTATTTCATAATCACATTCCAAGATTCACCATTAAAACCAATGGATTATGTAATCATATTTTAAATATATTTCCTATCAGTAAGTATTACATTGTTCATCCACCTAGTTGTCAATGACGCATTTGTATTCAAAACACAATATACATGTGTTAGAGTCTTTCTTTACCAATTCAGGCCACATAATAGAGGCATAGGACCAACCATCCGGGATCCTTCGAATCCCAAGTTCAACAGTATCAAGTTCCAGCTCCAGGAATGCTTGAAAATAGCTAAACAGTCTCACCAGGTGTTGTATCCTATCATGCAATCTATGACCTGAGAGATAAAGGTTTAATTTCCTGAATCAGTCCTGGGATGCTGCTGCACCTCCTGCATACCCCACAACCCTTATAAAATATATTGGTGGTTCCCTGTCTGTCTGTGTCCCTGTCTTTCTGTGGGTCACCCCGAAGAAGCAGAAAAACATACAAAGCTCTCTCAGGGCATTATGAGGTTCTCACTCTGCCAGATTAGTGAATATGTTAGTAGCAGGTCTGCTGCTGCTTTCTCTTCCCATGCGACCTTGCGCAGCATGTCTCTATATCTTTTTCCTTTTTAATTTCTGGGTGCTTGTGCCATTTCGCACCCAAGTGCAGGTATGCAAGGTGGGGGTAGCGCGGAGAGCCCTCTTCTGTCTACCCAACGGTTTCAACTCAAGTTCACCTAGAGCATGACACGAAGGAGCTGGCATTAATGTTGTTGCCCCCATGTAGCAGCATGTGTAGCTGGGCCTCCTTTGTACTGGGTCCCAGGGATTGGACCCCTGGATCCTCTATGAGTGTGCTGCCCTCTTCTTGCATCAGACTCATGGCAATGGGGCCCCTGTGTCATAATAAGCCTCAGGTTAGAGGGTCCACGCATGCCCCGCTTCCCTATATTATTGAATATGAAGTCTTGCCCTGATCCCAAGGCCCTAGCCTACCCAGGATTTTTTTTATGAAAGGCGGCTTAGTGCCAAACTCTATATTTTAATGTCGGGATACTTAAATGCCTGGGGCCCACGCCTGGGCATACCTGGCGCATTTAGGGCAAGAAAGCAAAAGACACACAATTGACAGACGGAATGCAGAACAAATCAAAACATTCACCCCCAGTCAAGAGATCTAGGTTAAATCCATCATTCTTTTGCTCACCATGCCACCCCAGTTTAGACCTGGCCATATGCTAATCAGTCTTGACCCTGTGCCTCATGGGAACAGTCCAGCCCGAACTGCAAAGCCAGGTCCTCCCAGGACCGGAAACAAGCATCCTAGGACCCGTTTCGGGGTTTCACCCCTCTTCAGCCAGGATAGCTTGATTCCAGTGGCACAGTGAGCCCAGGACCCACGTCTGGGCATACCTGGCGCATTTAGGGCAAGTAAGCAAAAGACACACAATTGATGGACGGAATGCAGAACAAATCAAAACATTCACCCCCAGTCAAGAGATCTGGGTTAAATCCATCATTCTTTTGCTCACCATGCCATCCTAGTTTAGACCTGGCCATATGCAAATCAGTCTTGACCCTGTGCCTCATGGGAACAGTCCAGCCCGAACTGCAAAGCCAGGTCATCCCTGGACCGGAAACAAGCATCCTAAGACCGGTTTCGGGGTATCACCCCTCTTCAGCCAGGATAGCTTGATTCCAGTGGCATAGTGAGCCCAGGACCCTTAAATGGATACTTAAATGGCCAAACCTTTCAACAGTTCATAACTAGGGCTCCTTTGGGCCAATTTCCTTGACCATGATCTCATTTTTCTCCTGGTGGCACGCGTTAGCCACTAGGAGCATTTGCAGCAGGCCTTTTGGCCTCTAAAGTGCACACTCTTCGGGGAGCTGGTTCTACTGGCTCCCTGCACCAGGGCCCTCCTCTGCCTGTCCTCCCCAGATCCCATGGCCTACTGGCTGTCTTGGAGGGCACCCAGGGTGCAGTGGAGTCCTTGTTTTCACCAACTGGTTCTCCGGGGTGATAAGGGGGCCAGAGCCACTGGCCCTGGAGGACCCAACTTGTTCTGGGGGTCAGATATTGGCTAAGTCCTTAGTCCATCAGGAGGATCAGGAGGCTTGTCCTTCCAGATACCTATTATTCTGGTGTTGAAGCCAATTAGGTCTAAGATCTTGCTTTCCATCTCTCCCTTGTACAGGGGTTTATAAGTGTTGGTGGAAAGTTTGGATGCCAGGCACCCATGGCCAGTTCTAGGATGCCACAGCATCCCTCAACCACTGTCTTAGCCCTCCTGCACAGCATTGTGGGAAAATGGTAGAACCCTTCTTTCTCTGGTTAAAGCTCCTGTAGCCACCCAGAGGTTTGGGTATGACAATGGGCAAATTCTCCCTTGTGGTCATCCCAAACTAATTCTGAGGCAGCTCCACTGCCACTGGTTTTAGAGCCAAGTTGGCTAGATGGGCAAAGGAAGGGGTAGAGCAGCAGTCTCTAACCTTTTCTGTAGTGAGAGCTTTTTCTGAACTGAGATAATCACTGTGAGTTACTAAAGGCCAAACAACGCACGCATTATCTCAAAACTCATTTATAGGTGCCCTGCATGTGGAGAGAGAGGGCTTCTGGGTCCTTTAAAAGTCAATGCTGGGGCTCCAGGATGAAAAACTACTGTTTGAAAGCTATTGGCTATACTGTGTTTGGTAATGTGATTTACACAGGTGGGGATTGGTGGTGAAATACACCATGTCACCCACAGACGTCCCCATAATTCACCTGCTACCCTGTTCCTCAGCACGAAGGGGACAGCTTCCATTGGTGCAGTAGGTGCATTGGCAGTGAGGGAGAGGGTTATTTCCTTCCTTGCACATTGTCCATGACACACTGTCTAGGCTACTGCTTAGCACACTGCCACTTACAGACACCAGCAGTTGTGCGTTCCCAAAAGTGCAGACTTGGCACCATCTCGGTACTCCATGTCACTGTGAATTACAGAAAACAGGGGTGCCAGTTTTCCTCAGCACTGGAATGATCATCTAAGATAAAGCGGAAAAGTTGAACAATTTCATAAAAGAAAGAGTGTCTCAAGATTGAGGAGTGCTGGTGAGAGGGTCCTCGTTCCTGGCTGGAGTGCAACTGATAGGACCTATTTTCCAGAAGTTGGAAACTGTAAAGTTTTATTGTAGTGGTGGCAGAGAAAATACAAAAGTTAACTTTTCAAACAGGTACTGAAGGATGCATGGGTAGTCGCTTGCAGTCCTCCAACCTGTACCATTTTAGATAGGGGCTCTCTGCACTTGGTTCCACAACTCGTAACTTATATAAATGTGCCCCTTTTCTCATAAAAAGGATTTTTTTCCAGTTTGTGTCATCTCCTCTTATTCTTATCCAAAATTCGACCCATTTGGCTTTCTAAAGTTGTGATTAAGCACTGACTTTCAGCAATCACATACAGTACTGTGCCATTGTCAAATGTGTTCACCACTGAGTAGGATGGTAAAAACTCACTGATTTCAAACATAAAAAACCCTTGTGTAAGTTCCCACAAACCATGCCCTTTTCCAGTGCACTCTGACTGTAAATACCTCTACTGTTAAGTAAAAGTTAATGAGGCATTCCTACAGCAGCAATAACTGCAAGAGCACAACTTTCAAAATCCCTGTTAGACTTGGCACCTTTTGGCATGTTTCCCCAGTCTTTTTGCTTTCTGACCTTCCGGTTTTGCTAGTTTAGTGTCTCTGCGCACTTTCTCACTGCTGTTCAGTGTTTCAGTGCAAGTGCTCCTGTTGTAAATTATGTTATGGATTGGTGTTTCAATGATTGGCATATATGATTTACTGGTGAGGCCCTAGTAAAGTGCACTGAGAGTGCCAGGGCTGGTAAATCAAATGCTACTAGTGGGCTTGCAGCACTGGTTGTGCCAACCACAGAAGTAGCCCTGAATAGGTAACTCAGACCTGCCATTGCAGAGTTTGTGTGCAGTTTATAACTGCCATATCGACCTGGCAAGTGCACCCACTTGCCAGGCCTCAACCTTCCCTTTTTCTACATGTCAGTCACCCCTAAGGTAGGTGCAAGGTACCCCTGTGGCCAGGGTGCTGTGTATGTTAAAGGTAGGACATCTAGTGATGTGTATGACATGTCCCAGTGGTGAATTGCAGTGTATTTCTTTTTTCACCATTGCGAGGCTGCCTGTTCCCATAGAGCAGAATGGGGAGTTTGTTTATACCATCTCGTAAACCTAACTACCCCTGGGAACGAGGCGGAAAAATAAAGTTTTGCATGTCTGGACTCAGAATGTGTTTGAAAATACCACTTTTAGAAGGTAGGTATTTTCTTGCTTAGCCATCCTGTGTGCCTCTGCTGGGGTTGTGGTTGTCTGGCTTTGGGATAACAGGGGCTGGAGAGGGGCAGTGGCTTCAGAGAGCCTGATGGGTCAGGACTGGGCTGAATAGACCTGGGCTGCATTTATAGGAGTGGGAGGAGATTTCCTTGCACCTGAATGGGCCTGCTCTGCCTTGCACAATGCCGTCTCCACCCCCTGCCAGGCACCTGCACCAGTGAGGACAGAACTGTTTTGGGCTGGGTACAGACATTCTCTGCCTTCAGAGAACAAAGGATTCTAAATTTTGGGACCCAGAACCCGGAACTTGGGGAGTGAAACGACTGGACTGAACTTTCTGCAACTTCCCTTTTGTGAGTTTCTCCCACGGCTTGAGGTAGAGCTTGCTCCCTGTTCAAGAAGTATCAGGAACAGCAAAGACTTCAAGTTTTTCTGCCCTCAGCACTGGGGACTGTGTGTTTTTTGCTGCAACAGAAGAAAAAGCAACCCGACGCCGTCTACGATACCACTGCCGACTCGTGTCCTGGAGGCACCGCATAGGGCACCGCCGCAACACCCCACCGCAACCCTGGTCTCACCAACGATGCCACCTGACGCCGCCACCGAGCCGCTGCTTGCACCGTGACCTGTGGGCACTGCACTCCGCACTGCCTTGCTTTGTGCCGTCGCCCTGGTATCCCTGACAACGACACCCCACACCGACATTGACGCCGCTGCTTGCACCCTGGTTCGAGGGCACCGCTCGTAAGGTACACGACGCACCGTCCGTCCTCATCTTGCACTGGAGCATTGGCCTACCTGCGCCATGGACTCCAGTTTGTCAGCCGACGACAGCGCTTCATCAACGACGACGCTGTTACTTGCACTGTGACCTGGCAGCACCGCATCACTTTGCACCGCAGCCCTGGTCTTACCGAGCCCCTGCCTGCACTTTGACCTGAGGCACCGCACGCCGCACCGCTGCACTTCACACCGCAGCACCTGACGCCTGTGAACGCCGGTGCTCCTGACTTTAACTGCAAGAAGTTCGATCTGCAATGCGTGTGACTTCAAGGGCCCAATGACTGCCTGCACTGACCTCCAAAACCGCCACCTGCGGATGGCGTGCGTTCGTTGCTCAACAAAAGGTCGCCGACGACCCTGCATTTCTAAAGGTACTGTTTTGCTGCTTTTCCGACACCGTGGCTGGCCCGCGATGCCGCGGTCAGCCAAAGCTGTTTGGATTTTGTTGTTCATGATGCCGTGATAGCCCCAGACGGAGTTATCAACTTCAAGGAACTGTTTTTCAAGTTTATTGTGATAACCGATGTTGGAAAACCACTCCCACACTAGAAGGGGGTGGTGGTGGTCTCCCGGACACACTGTGGTAGCTTGGCTCGAGTGGTCAGGAATCAGGCTCCGTGCTAAGCATACAACATACCCAAACAATAACCATGCGTGCATCCGTTCCAAAAACGACTCTACACCGTAAAAATTATGAAAATAACTTTCTTTATCTGCTTTTTCTCTTAGTTGCTGATTGGAGAAAATAAATAACAATCACAATATACCAACTTTTTAGAAAGTGCAGGACAAATAAATACTGGCTTAATGATTCAATAAATAGGGGTGATCATAAATACTGAAGGCATAAATAAAAGTGCAATACAGACAGGCAATTAAATATTCTGAGGCAATAAATACTGTAACCAATAAATATTGTGCATCAATAAATACTGTGGACCAATAAATACAGTGGAACAATAAATAGGTTAAATACAATAAATACAGTGCCCCTAATAAATACTTAAAAGCTGACAGTGACACTCATGGATTCAGATCACTTTTGAATTCCTAAGGGCTGATTTGGCCCAGGCACAGCTTGCGGGGATGTGGAAGGCTTGGGGGTGTCTACTCCCTGGCTTGGTCAAGGCTGAGGCCTAAACTGAGGTAGATAAAGGGGGAAAATACCAGAGACCTGGCTCTCTCTCTCCACACAACTTCTCTAGATTAGTCCCAGTTCACCCCTGGCACAGTCAGGTTGGTTCCAGCACCTCCCTAGCCCCTTAGAGCAGTCTCTCAGGTCTCCACAGGGCCTTAGGCGCCCTCTACTCCACTTACTGCCCTTTTTCTGATGCTCCGACGCCGCTGGAGTCGTATCGGTGCCGTGAGGCGGTTCCGGTTCGATGTCGGCGGCCTCGGCACAATGTCAGTTCTTTGACGACGCCGGCAGGCGGATCCGGTCTCGATGTCAGCGGCCTCGGTTCGATCTCGACCTCCGATTCGATGGCGTCGGGCAGTCTTACTCGATGTCGACTTCGGGCGGCTCCGGTCCGATGGCGACCTCGGCTTCGATGACGTCGGCTGGCCTTGCCTCGATGTCGACTTCCGGCGGCTCCGGAGTGCGATCCTCACTCCCGACCTCCGGTGCTCCTCACAGGTTTCCGGCGACTCCGGAGTGCGACCTCCACTCCCGACCTCCGGCACGATTCTCACAGGTTCCGGCGACTCCGGAGTGCGATCCTCACTCCCGACCTCCGTTACCCTTCACCTCGGTCTCCGACGACTCCGGAGGGCGGATTCCACTCCTCCGATGACGCCGCTCACTCGACCTCGGGTGACTTCCTCCTCGACCTCTGGTATTCCTCCCGACCTCTGACGGCGCCCTCTCTCGACCTCTGGCGGCTCCGGGTACGACGTCTGCTTTTCCAGTCAGCGCCGCTTCTCCACCTCGGGCTCCAGGTCTTAGGCTACTCGACGTCGGACTTCAGGGAAACCAGCTTCCAGGTCAGGATCTTGCTGTTCTCTTGTTTCTAAGGCCTGTTCCTGCTGTCCAGGTCCTCAGGATGGTTTTTCTGACTTCTTCCCACACAGGGCTCTAGGCTGGGCTCCGTCAGTAGGGACTAGTATCAAGGGTGGGTTTATGGACCCCACTCCAGGCACAAGTTTCCACCCCTGCTGCTTCACTCCTTCCTCCTTCACGTTTTTGCTGCTCACTCCTCACCAGTCAGGTGCCAACTGCCAGCTCCAACTGCCAACTCTCTCTCTTAGCTTCCCAACATTCTAAACCGCCTCCAACTGTCACAGGGTTCCGGAATGTTCTGGAAGGTGCTGGTAGGTTCCAGTGGATGCTGGTGATGTCACAGGTGGCCACCATTTTGTGCTTCAGGCCCTCAGACAGAAGTTTCAGGGGTAGGTAAAATGGCTCCCTGAATCTGCAGCAACACTAAAAAGTCTGGTGGTTCCCAAAAAGGAAAAATTCAAACAGGGTTTGAGGCAAAAGTGGGACAAAATAAATAATGATGAGGAGGGACCACCCAAAGGGCTGACAGGTCTAACACGCGTCCCCCCCAGCTGAAAGTGGGGAGAGCTACCCAACCCCTTGGGAGTTCTCATCACTAAGGCGGAAATACCTTGAGAGACCGTCTGCATTGGCGTGGTCCACTCCAGGCCGATGTTCCACCTGAAAGTCCATCCCCTGTAGGGAAATAGACCACCTCAACAACTTGGGATTCTCCCCCTTCATTTGCATCAGCCAACGAAGGGGTCTGTGGTCGGTCTGAACTAGGAAGTGCGAGCCAAACAGGTATGGCCGCAACTTCTTCAGAGCCCATACCACTGCAAAGGCTTCACGCTCTATTGCACTCCACTTCTGTTCCCTGGGAAGTAGTCTCCGGGATAGGAAGACCACGGGTTGATCCAGACCCTCTTCGTTGAGTTGCGATAACACTGCCCCAATGCCATGTTCTGATGCATCTGTCTGGACAATGAACTCCTTGGAAAAGTCTGGGGCCCTTAAGACCGGGGCCTCGCACATGGCTTTCTTCAATCTCTCAAAGGCTTGCTGACAAGCCTCCGTCCAGACTACCCGTCGAGGTTGTTTCTTGGACGTGAGCTCCGTGAGGGGGGCTACGATGGTACCGTACCCCTTCACGAAGCGGCGGTAGTATCCCGTGAGGCCCAAAAATGCTCGGACCTCAGTCTGTGTCTTGGGGGGTTCCCAGGCCATGATGGCCTCGATCTTCGCCTGGAGGGGTTGCACCGCTCCCCTACCCACCAAGTGTCCAAGGTACACTACCGACCCCTGCCCGATCTGGCACTTGCTGGCCTTGATCGTCAATCCAGCTTGTCTCAGGGCCTGGAGAACAGCTTGCAGGTGACGCAAGTGATCCTCCCAGCTGTTACTGAAGACGGCTATGTCATCCAGATAAGCAGCAGAGAAACTCTCCATTCCGGTGAGGATCTGGTTTACCAGGCGCTGAAACGTGGCAGGTGCGTTCTTGAGCCCAAAGGGCATCACACAGAACTGGTAGTGGCCATTGGGCGTGGAGAAGGCTGACCTTTCCCTTGCTCCATCAGTCAAAGAGATCTGCCAGTACCCTGAAGTAAGGTCAAAGGTACTTAGATATTGGGCAGCTCCCAGCCGGTCAATCAATTCATCCGCCCTAGGGATCGGATGAGCATCAGTTTTGGTCACTGAATTCAGTCCCCGATAGTCCACACAGAACCTCAGTTCTGGTTGGGCACCCGGTGGTGCAGCTTTTGGTACTAACACCACCGGACTGGACCAGGGGCTGCTAGAAGGTTCGATCACTCCTAGCTCCAGCATCTTAGTGACTTCACTATGAATGCTGGCCTTCACCTTGTCTGACATCCGGTAGATCTTGGACTTCACAGGTGGGCTGTCTCCTGTGTCCACGTCATGGACGCACAGGTGAGTCCTACCCGGGACAAGGGAGAACAACGAGGAGTACTGCCCCAGGACCTGGCGACAGTCCTCCTGCTGTTCAGGAGTTAGAGATGGGGAGAGAATCACTCCCTCCACCGACCCATCCTTCTCTTGAGACGCAAACAGATCAGGGAGAGGCTCGCTTTCCACGTCCTCTCCTCCGTCAGTCACCATCATCAAGATGACTTCGGGCCTCTCATGGTGGGGTTTGAGGCGGTTGGCATGCAGCACCCGCAGGGGCTGACGAGGGGTCTTCAGGTCCACCAAGTAGGTAGCCTTACCCTTCTTCTCCAACACCTCAAAGGGTCCTGACCAGCGATCCTGGAGGGCACTAAGCTCTCCCGGTTCGATCACCCACACTTTCTGGCCAGGCTCCAACTCCACCGGGTGAGCATTGTGGTCATACCACGCCTTCATTACTGCTTGGCTGGCTTCAAAGTTGTCAGAAGCTTGCTTCCACAACTTAGCCATTTGGCTCCGGAAGGCCAGCATGTAGCTCACCACATCCTGGGGAAGCTTTCTGGGAGTTCTTTCCCATCCGTCTCTCACCAGGTTGAGAGGTCCACGTACAGGGTGCCCATACAGAAGCTCGAAGGGGCTGAAGCCCACTCCCTTCTGTGGCACTTCCCTGTAGGAAAAAAGTAAACAGGGTAGGAGGACGTCCCATTTCCTCCGCAGGCTTTCAGGCAGACTTCTGATCATGCCCTTCAAGGTTTTATTAAACCTCTCCACCAGACCATTGGTCTGGGGGTGGTAAGGAGTTGTGAACCGGTATGTCACTCCACACTCCTTCCACATTGCCCGCATATACGCTGACATGAAGTTGGTCCCCCTGTCGGACACAACTTCCTTGGGAAAACCCACTCGGGTAAAGATTCCCATCAGGGCCCTTGCCACAACAGGTGCTGTTATGGTCCTCAGAGGTATTGCCTCTGGGTACCGTGTGGCATGATCCACCAGAACCAGGATAAACCGGTGACCAGCTGTAGTTGGCGGATCTAATGGACCCACAATGTCGATGCCCACCCTTTCAAAGGGGGTGCTAACGACAGGAAGTGGTTCCAGGGGAGCTTTCAGCTTCACTCCTGTTTTCCCACTGGCTTGGCAAGACACACATGTCCGGCAGTAGGTATCGGACGACACTTTCATCTGAGGCCAATAAAAGTGTGGGACAAGACGGGCGAAGGTCTTGTCTTGCCCCAAGTGTCCTGCCAATGGTATCTCGTGAGCCAACTCCAGAAGGAAGGCTCGATAACGTTGAGGAACTACCAAGGCTCGTGACGATCCGTGTAGGGGTGCCTTGGGTTCACTGTAGAGGAGGCCATCCTCCCAGTAAACACTGTAGTTCCCTTCAACGTTCCCTGCTGCCTGGGCTTCGGCCTGTCGCCTCAGCCCCTCAAGGGTAGGGCACTCCCTCTGGCCCTGGCAGAATTCCTCCCTGGACGGGCCTCCCTCCACGTGCCACTCGGCCGGGATGGGTAGGTCCTCCAGGTTGGTAACGTCCCCCACCGCAGACTCCTGGTCCACCACCTCCGGTGGCCTATCCGTCCTACGGGGTGGGGACGCCGAGGCAGGCTCCTCCTGTCCTCGGTTCTTCCCTTGACTGGCAGCTGGCTGGGCCTTTGTTCCAGGCTCCAGCCGAAATGAACTCCCTCTTCGGGTAGTCGTGTACCTTGTGCTAACACAGGCCCAGTCAGGTGTACCCAGCATCTCGGTGTGAGTCCGGTATTCCACCTCCTTCCAAGCGTTGTGCTCCATGTCATTCCCCAGCAGACAATCGACTGGCACGGCAGGGCTTACGGCAACTCGAAGTGAACCTGCAACCCCCCCCCATTCAAAGGGAACCTCGGCCACTGGATAGTGGCCTGTTCTGCCGTCAGCCATCGCGGCTGGGTGGAGTACATCGGGAATTACCTGCTCTGGAGACACCAGTTGGCTACGCACCATAGTCATACTGGCTCCTGTGTCTCTCAGAGCCTCCCCTCTTTGGCCGTTGATGGTGACCCATTGCCCATACTTTGCGGTATTTGCGGGCACCTGGATCTTAGGAACCATCTCCCGTTCTCCCAGGGACACTAAAGTGACACCCGCCCACTCCCTTCCCTTAGTTAAGGGCATCTCCTCCCCGAGCACTACACTAGCTACTCCGGGGGTCTTTCCTCCAGTGGGAGGGGGTGGTCGTTTCAAGCACTTCGGATCTCCTTTATAGTGTCCAACGCCACCGCACTCATAGCAATGGACAACCCTTGGCTGCTGACTCTGGCCAGGATTAGGGTTTCTGGGCGGGTTAGCCTTAGGGGTGAATCCTGTTCCCTTCCCTTGGAAGTTATTTTGGGGGCCTTTGGAGAACTCCTTTTTCTTTTCCCCTCCCTCTTTCTTCTGGGGGGCGCCCTGTCCGGTCTTTTGAGTATCCCCTCCAGTCCCCCTTGTGGACACCCGGGTACTAGCCCAAATGTCCGCCTCCTCAGCAAGCTTCCGGGGACTGGTCAGCTTGCTATCCACCAGGTGTTGCCGCAGTTCAGGGAAACATTTCTCGAGCAGGTGTTCCTTCAGTACCAGGTCAAACAACCCCTCGTAGTTCCTCACTTCACTGCCCTGAATCCAACCTTCCATTGCCTTCTTCGCATAGTCCAGGAAGTCCACCCAATTCTGCGTGCCCAGTTTGTGACTACCCCTGAACTTCTGTCTGTACTTTTCAGGTGTTAGTCCAAACTTTCTGATGAGCGCCAGTTTCATGGTGGGGTAGTGGGTCTGCTCATCCTCCTCGAGGGCCAATAAAGCATCCCTACCCGCTGGAGGCATGTACTTGTACAATCCCCCTCCCCAGTACTTCTCTGGAACCCCATGGGCCCTCAATGAGACCTCATAGGCCGCTAGCCACTTGGCGATATCGTCGCCCACCCCATAGCCAGCTACTATGTCCTTTGGCAGGTATGGTTTAGGTTCCCTGGTGATCTCTTGGGTTTGGCTGCCACCATTAGGAACAGGTTGTGCCCCGATTCTCAAGATCTGAAGATCTATTTCTTTCAGTCGTAATTCATGGGCCATCCTCTGCTCCTCCTTCTCCTTTTCCAGCCTTGCTAAGTCCCATGTGAGCTGTCTCTTCTCCCTCCGGTCTGTTAGCTCCACTTCAGACAAGCCACCGCTAGAGGCACTGCTGCCCTTCCTAGAAATGGTTCTGGGCCCTGCTGACAGGTTCCCCACCTCAGGTTGGTACATCTCAGCCCCCTCGGTGTCAGGCTCTCCATCCCTGTCTTCCTCCTCAGCCTTGCTTTCTCGGCGTGCCTCCCCCCAAGCCCTTAAGCTGGTTTGGAGTGCACCCTTCTTTGCTCCTGGGGGACAGTACACCCCCTCCCGCTGGCAAAACTCCCTGAGTTGGGCCACAGTGTACGTTTCTAGATTTTCTAGTACAAACTCCATCTTGCCCACTCAGGTTAGAGGACAGGTTTTGTGCAGTAACTATGCAGGGGGGTACCTTTAATAATACCTCCTCCCACCACCAGAGTAAATTTGGAAAAAAACAAAAACCCACAATTAGGAAGGCCGCTTTTGAGAAAACTCCCGGTGTAGGCCTATGGACTACCCACAGTTATTGCTGAGTATGCGTAGGCACAGCTCTATCCCACCACTGAACACCAATTTATGTTGGAAAACCACTCCCACACTAGAAGGGGGTGGTGGTGGTCTCCCGGACACACTGTGGTAGCTTGGCTCGAGTGGTCAGGAATCAGGCTCCGTGCTAAGCATACAACATACCCAAACAATAACCATGCGTGCATCCGTTCCAAAAACGACTCTACACCGTAAAAATTATGAAAATAACTTTCTTTATCTGCTTTTTCTCTTAGTTGCTGATTGGAGAAAATAAATAACAATCACAATATACCAACTTTTTAGAAAGTGCAGGACAAATAAATACTGGCTTAATGATTCAATAAATAGGGGTGATCATAAATACTGAAGGCATAAATAAAAGTGCAATACAGACAGGCAATTAAATATTCTGAGGCAATAAATACTGTAACCAATAAATATTGTGCATCAATAAATACTGTGAACCAATAAATACAGTGGAACAATTAATAGGTTAAATACAATAAATACAGTGCCCCTAATAAATACTTAAAAGCTGACAGTGACACTCATGGATTCAGATCACTTTTGAATTCCTAAGGGCTGATTTGGCCCAGGCACAGCTTGCGGGGATGTGGAAGGCTTGGGGGTGTCTACTCCCTGGCTTGGTCAAGGCTGAGGCCTAAACTGAGGTAGATAAAGGGGGAAAATACCAGAGACCTGGCTCTCTCTCTCCACACAACTTCTCTAGATTAGTCCCAGTTCACCCCTGGCACAGTCAGGTTGGTTCCAGCACCTCCCTAGCCCCTTAGAGCAGTCTCTCAGGTCTCCACAGGGCCTTAGGCGCCCTCTACTCCACTTACTGCCCTTTTTCTGATGCTCCGACGCCGCTGGAGTCGTATCGGTGCCGTGAGGCGGTTCCGGTTCGATGTCGGCGGCCTCGGCACAATGTCAGTTCTTTGACGACGCCGGCAGGCGGATCCGGTCTCGATGTCAGCGGCCTCGGTTCGATCTCGACCTCCGATTCGATGGCGTCGGGCAGTCTTACTCGATGTCGACTTCGGGCGGCTCCGGTCCGATGGCGACCTCGGCTTCGATGACGTCGGCCGGCCTTGCCTCGATGTCGACTTCCGGCGGCTCCGGAGTGCGATCCTCACTCCCGACCTCCGGTGCTCCTCACAGGTTTCCGGCGACTCCGGAGTGCGACCTCCACTCCCGACCTCCGGCACGATTCTCACAGGTTCCGGCGACTCCGGAGTGCGATCCTCACTCCCGACCTCCGTTACCCTTCACCTCGGTCTCCGACGACTCCGGAGGGCGGATTCCACTCCTCCGATGACGCCGCTCACTCGACCTCGGGTGACTTCCTCCTCGACCTCTGGTATTCCTCCCGACCTCTGACGGCGCCCTCTCTCGACCTCTGGCGGCTCCGGGTACGACGTCTGCTTTTCCAGTCAGCGCCGCTTCTCCACCTCGGGCTCCAGGTCTTAGGCTACTCGACGTCGGACTTCAGGGAAACCAGCTTCCAGGTCAGGATCTTGCTGTTCTCTTGTTTCTAAGGCCTGTTCCTGCTGTCCAGGTCCTCAGGATGGTTTTTCTGACTTCTTCCCACACAGGGCTCTAGGCTGGGCTCCGTCAGTAGGGACTAGTATCAAGGGTGGGTTTATGGACCCCACTCCAGGCACAAGTTTCCACCCCTGCTGCTTCACTCCTTCCTCCTTCACGTTTTTGCTGCTCACTCCTCACCAGTCAGGTGCCAACTGCCAGCTCCAACTGCCAACTCTCTCTCTTAGCTTCCCAACATTCTAAACCGCCTCCAACTGTCACAGGGTTCCGGAATGTTCTGGAAGGTGCTGGTAGGTTCCAGTGGATGCTGGTGATGTCACAGGTGGCCACCATTTTGTGCTTCAGGCCCTCAGACAGAAGTTTCAGGGGTAGGTAAAATGGCTCCCTGAATCTGCAGCAACACTAAAAAGTCTGGTGGTTCCCAAAAAGGAAAAATTCAAACAGGGTTTGAGGCAAAAGTGGGACAAAATAAATAATGATGAGGAGGGACCACCCAAAGGGCTGACAGGTCTAACAACCGAAGATTGGGGATTTTTATTGTTTTTGGTCTTGTCTTAAGTATATGAAAATATTGGATATTTTTCTAAACTGGTGTGGTGTCCTCTTGTAGTGCTGACACTGTATTACTGTTGATTATGTGCAAATGCTTTACACACTGCCTCTAAGATAAGCCTGCCTGCTCGTGCCAAGGGGTTGAGCAGGGGTTATTTTAGGAGTGTAACTCCCTTATCCTGACTAAAAGGAAGGGTCACTACTTGGACAAAGGTACCAACAAGAGACCCTCATTTCTAACAATCCCCTTTCAGGAAGAGCTGGAGTTTTAGGTCTTGAAAACTGAAGCATTTTATCTTTTCTATTTGTCTCAAAGTTGTAGTTTAATTCTTCTTTCTTTATTATTCTATCATATATCTCATTAATGGGACTTGGAAGCTATTCTCTATCAAGTGTCTGGCCAGATTGCATTTCACGTTGTGTACTATAATGTTATTACTCTAGGCATAATTGTCCCAAGGTAAAATGTGAAACGTTTAAAACACATCTTGGTGGGGCGTGGTCTATCAGCGCATGGAATAGGACCTGCGCTCGGGGAGCTCCGTGCCACCGCCGCCTTCCATAGCAAATTAAGCGGCACCGCGGCACAGTTGGGTTCCCCCAACAGACTCACTAGGCATCGGAGAGGACAAAGAACTGGCGACACGAGTATCATGTACTGCCGTCCTTCACAGCCGCCTCCGAGCTCATAATCGTTCAAGGCCGGGACCGCAGCTCCATCTTGGGCTGTACGAAGATCTCCGATACCGAGGATGGCATCAGCGACTCTACCTGGGCGGCTAACAGATTGCCCGAAAAAGAAAAACACAGTGTCTGGGCTCCACCGTGACAGCTCCACCGGCGGGAGAGGGAGAATTAATTGGCTCTCGGAAGACCGCCTGAAGACACCCAAAGGCTGCCATCTTAAATGTGTGAGAGGCCGGGCAGAGTAACAACGGGACCGCAATCGCAAGCCTGTCGGAACAGCACAGTGGTCTGTGACCCAAGCAGCAAGTGAACCAGAGGCGGTAAGTGATCCTCGTCCCCTCCTCTCTGGCCCAGGGGTGCCACTTCCAGACATGCGGTCTTGGGGCCTGGGGGGGGCCAGCCCCTTGCAGCTGGAACATGTTCCACACCGGTCCTCTCGTGAGGACAGAGGTGAGGCGGCTGCCACCCGCAACAACTACGCTCCACGGGGTGAGTCTGGGGCCTAAAGTTTGATCTTGCAGGCCACGCTCTCTGCACATCTTGGGTGGGTGGGGGGCCTGACGGACTCCGAGAGAGCTGTCCAGAGAGGGGAGTCATTGCATGGAAGCGAGCACCAGTCGAGGTGCAGCAGTGAGAGGCACAAGAGGCAAGGCTACACAACAGGCCTAAGAATCCTCTGAGTAAGGCATGGGAGCGGGTAGACAGAGGCCCCTAAGCTGCAAGACCTTAAGTCCAACTTGTAAGGGACTGGTTTATTCAACTGTATAAGCACACTGGTCAGTACCATGTCACCTAGGCCCCCACTGAGACGCTGTGTTTATCTTTCCTTTAACTGGAACTGAGCTACACTGGTAAAGTGGGCACAGGACTTAAAATATTATAGCTAGGATACTGCACAGGTGACTCCCTTTTTACAAACACAACCAAAGGAGACAGACCCTGCGCGACAGGCCTATTCGGGACATGGACATAGTCAACAGCACTACGATCTTGGGCTCCTACTACTATACATGAAGGCTCCCTTCTCCTGAATCGTAGCGCTACCAGGCCACAAAGAAAGCAGCACAGCCTGGTGAACCGTGTAATCATGTAACGATTGTCACGCCCAGCAGACTGGGATGCTCTCTGGGAGGGGCAACGCCCGTGGACTATGCCAGGTACCAAGACAGGAAAAGATACTGCTGCAAACCTTGCTAAAGGCAACCCTGTGACATCCCTGTGGCAAAAAGCTAACATCTCAACCGAAGTTTCCATGGCGTCAGCCTCAGAGGGGGCAACCGAGCCCCTCACCCAGGACTTCATGACAAATTTCCTTCAAGAAATTAAAACAGAAATTGGTTCTCTTAAAATAGAATTCACGGCATGCCTCAAAGAGATGAAGAAGGATATAACCGAGATACGGGAGAGAGTTGATGATTTAGAGCGGATTGTAGATAATCGTATGGAAGACCAGGAGCAACTTTGGAAGCGACTGTTAACCCTTGAGGAACAACATATCGAACTCCAGATTAAGCAAGAAGATTTGGAAAATAGCAGTCAACGAAACAACTTACGAATTAAAGGCGTTCCTAAGGGAGCAGAGGGATCAGACATCATGACATTTGTGACAAAGTTGCTGCAGGACATTAGGGGGGAAGATGACGCCTCTCCGCCAGCGTTAGATAGTGCCCATGGAGTGTCTACTCCTACAGGTCGTCCTGAACTGGTCCCAGACATTCCAACTAGAGTTCACTTCTTTACAGAAAAGAAAGCTATACTACAGGCCTCTCTGAATAAAACCAAATTGACATACAAGGGTTATGCCATACAGCTCTTCCAGAATCTTTCCCCTATAACACTCAGGAGACGCAGTGACTTTAAGCCAATTACCGATAATCTTCGTGATTTGGGCATCAGATATCAATGAGGTCACCCTTTCGCCCTGATCTTCACTTGGGAAAACAAACGACGGGTGCTGCGTTCTTTTCAAGAAGCTAAACAACTTCTGAGACTCTCTGGTCCATCTATGGCCACTGACTCACCCACTTCCCTGCCAACGGACAGAGTACCTGTGCGTCCTGAATATGCCAAGGTCTTTAGACAGTGTCGAGGAACCAGGGGTGGGGGTCGTTCCTCTGCTCAAGCCAAACAAGACATTATAAAACATCTTCGTTCCATGAACGATGAGAAAGCATCTGCCTCCTCACATGAAGCAACAGAATGACAATGCTGTTGAGCTGGGCCGAGCTGGATTTGAACGATTTTAGAATTTTCCCCAAAGAAACCTCTCTGTTTTTATTTTTCTATACATTGAGAATTTGTCCCTCTTGCCCGGCATCGGCCTGGCAGCAGGATGGACTGACCCCCGAATAGACCTGTACTCTCTTTAATAGACCCGCCCTCATAGACACTATTCAAGAGAGAGTGACACCTCTGGAATGGCACGTGCATTGACGTCTTGCCTAATCTGGGACTGGAATAGACTTTTGTTGGCCCAGTTGGCCTGCAATCGATGTTGTTTTTTTTGTTTTTTTGTTTTCTTTAATCTTTTTATTCTGTTAACCCTGTCACATTGGAGGGAGTGGGGGACGCTGTGTTTCGAGTGGACAGGCTCTTTCACTGAAGCTGCTGGGACAATGGGTTACTTTATTGTACATTCCCCTGAATACAGAAGGGATTTCTCTCGACAAGCACCTAGTAAAAACCCTAGCAAGACAGAGTCCTGCTTAAGGATCACTTCACATCTTTCCCAACATTGCAACATACGAGGATGCATTACACATCGACAATGGCCTTTGACCCCCATTTAAAGATCCTTTCTCTTAACGTAAAGGGTCTTAATGCCCCTGCAAAACGTTGCCAAATTTGGCGCTATTTACTGCTCCAGGACCCAGATATAATATTCCTACAGGAGACGCATCTTCTTAAAGTAGACCCCAACCGTATGGCCCACCCCAAATACCCCACACAAATTTGGGGGTCTTCACCAACGAAAACAGCTGGAGTGGCAATATTGTGTAAAGCTGGGATTACCTGAGGTAAAGCGCGAGCGGAGAAGGCAGGGGAGGGCAGATACATAAAGCTAGATGTCCAATTGGGGACACAAACACTTACCCTTTTCAACGTCTACATGCCTAACCAGGCTCAGGATCTCTTCCTCAGAAACCTATTGAAAGAACAGATTTAACATGTGGACCACCCACATATTTTTTGGGGGGGCTGAATTTAGTTTGGAGCGTGGAACACAACCGTAGCACTGGTTCGTACCAGGGAACTGGTGCTATGTCTGCAGCACTAAAGCGCATAATCACTGACCTAAGTCTGATAGATACATGGTGATATCACTCTCCTGACTCACGTGACTATTCTTACTATTCACACGTTCACCATTCTTACTCTCGAATTGACCACTTTTTCATCTCCCACTCCCTGGTGTGAGATGTAATAGTTGTCTCTATTTCGGATATCTCAATTTCTGACTCCGCCCATGTGGAGCTGATTCTGCGCAAGTACACCCATTCCACACGACACACTCCCACTTGGCACCTCCCTCTATATATGTTGCACGACCCAGTTGACCTAGCAGAAATCAAGACGACAATATCAACATACTTTATGTCCAACGACCTACTCGAAACACCCTACCTAATAGTGTGGGATGCTTTAAAAGCGACCTTTAGGGGAGTAATCACATCCATCGCAATAGCCCGTAGCCTAGAGGCTGGTAAAAAACAAGATGACTATTGACATAAAATCCTTAGAGAAAATAGACTGAGAGACACCTTTACTTATCCACAAACGACATCTGGCCATACTTCGGGGAAAATTAAGAGCACTCAGAACAAACAAGGCAGAACGTGCATTGCTAACATTGAAACAAAAATACTATGATGGAGGAGATAAGGTGGGGCGGCCTAGGCGACCTTGGTACGTCGATTAAGAAAGAAGGCAGCAGAGACAACCATTTCTAAAATCAAAACCGCAAACAACACATAGGCCACAGCGCAAAGGGATACATTGACAGCCTTTCAGGCTTATTTCTCTGATCTTTACACCCAAGAGACTCCTCAACCGATGCAGATACAGACAGCTTTAGACACTTACCCATGGACCCCATTAGATAAACAACTCCTCGAAGATCCAATTACATTTGAAGAACTCAAGCGGGCTCTAAAAGGGTTACCAATAGGCAAAACGCCAGGCCCAGACAGACTGCCTGACCACTTCTATCACATTTTTCTACCACAAATTCAAGACCAATTGCTACGCCTTTTTAACTCCTTTACAGAGACAACGGGCACGACAGCCAAAATGAACATGGCGGAGCACTTATCCCTAAATCTGGCAAAGACCATTCCCTATTTTCCTCCTGCCGCCCCATTGCGCTCCTAAATACAGATTTGAAAAAATGCACAAAAATACTAGCCAATCTATAGAACCGCACGTGTCGGGACTTATTGACCCAGACCAGGTGGGGTTTATTCGAGATCGCCAGGGGGCAGACAGCGTCAGACGAATAGCGCACCTGGTTGAAAAGGCACATCATTGGAGCATTCTGGCCTGTCTGCTATCACTAGATGCGGAGAAGGCCTTGACTGGGTGGAATGATACTTCTTAAGAGACGTCTTGCAGAAGATTAGATTGGTCCCATTACGATCTCCAGGATAATGACATCATAAGTCTCCCCACAAGCTCAGGTCAGAGTTAATGGGCAGCTCACGAACCCAATACACATATGCAGCGGCATTAGACATAGCTGCCCTCTTTCCCCCCCTGTTCTTCGCCCTCGTGGTAGAACCACTAGCCATATCAATAAGGCAATCAGGCGATGATAGTGGTATAATCTTCGGGGGAGTAGAACATAAACCGCACACCTCACTACCGGCCCTTCTTAAGCTTTTACAATTGTTCGAAGTAGCCTCAGGTCTGAAGATCAACCCCGCTAGGCCCTGGGCTCTGAACCTCACAATACCCGCGGAAGAGGTACCGGAGCTCCAATTTCTTACACCTTTTCAATGGACCACATCTCAATTCAATATCTTGGACTCAATCTAACTTCCATGGTGAGCACATGGATAGAAGCCAACTGGCAGGAGTACAGAAAAGCAATCCGTGAAGACTTGGAGGTCCTTGCTGATATCATGATTAGGTCAGTGAATTGCGATCAAAATGACTGTGCTACCAAAAAATGTTATATTTATTTCAAACACTGCCTACACCAATACCGCAATCTCACATTTTATGTCTACAACAGGATCCAACTAGCTTTATATGGGGGGGGGGGGGGGTAAACTACCGAACTTCTCAAATAAACTCCTTATGCTACCTCGGAATAAAGGGGGATTAGCCTGCCCTAATATCCTAGAATATTACCGAGCTGCACATTTACGTTACATTTCTGAATGGGGGGCCCGTGAGAGCGAGGAGCACTGGTTTCATATGGACAGGGCTGTCACTTGCAGACCAATAGGGGATTTGGCATGGCTGCCACGAGGCTCTAGACTGCGCAGCGCTTACATAGCGAACCCTACAAAAACAGTGTTAGAAATCTGGGACAAAATTGCAATCTCTAGGGGCTTAACTTCCTTCCCGTTACCCAATAACCCCCTGGCATGTAATCCGAGCTTCCCACCAGCAATACAACCACACTCTTTCGCAGCATAGTCTGATGGGGAATGTCGAGTAATCCGAGACCTCTTCGAGGGCAATCAATTAAAATCTTTTGATCAGTGTAAAAATGAATTCTGCCTCCCAGAAGGCGCCCGATTGCAGTATCTTCAAATGCGACACTGGTTACATGCACACCCTATCATTCAGTGTGCGACCTAACCCTTCTTTCCATTTGAAACATTAGTTTGGTCCTATGACGGGTCTAGGGGCCTGATCTCCCGATCATGCCAAGTCTTGTAACACTCTGCTCCACGCAACCCCCACACCTATCAAACAAGCTGGCAAACACACAGTTAGGTTGAACTTTCCTCTAAACAGTGGGAACAACTGTGGTGGGACATACAGACTACATATAGAAGTATAGCGCAACATGAGACATCATACAAAGTCATGACACAGTGGTACTATACCCCTCAGCGATTGCATAAAATGTTCCCTAATACCCTGCCCACTTGTTGGAGATGTCACAATGCAATTGGGGTTTTCTTGCATATATGGTGGCACTGCCCCTTGCTAACCACCTACTGGGAAGAAATCCTTAGTCACATCAAAGATGTAGTTGGCTATCCTATACCTGAAAACCCAACAGTGATCATTCTGGGGCTTAGGCCTACAACTCTTCTTGCCATGACCCACGCTGACTGGCACGTAGTATCACACATGCTGGGAGCAGCTAAGCAGACAATAGCACTATATTGGAAAAAAACAGATACACCGCCCACTACCCTATGGTTTATCCGCCTTTGGCATACAATGGCAATGGAACTTCTCACGGTTCGGATTACCTTCACAACAAATAGATTCACAACCATATGGCAGCCACTGTTAAACCATTTCTCAAGATTAGAATACACTTGTTTCAACCCACCTAAACTTCGGGCTGTGCAACTTTTTAAAGATGGCTACGCATCTCTACAAGAAGACGAAAATACTAATGTGTGCCAGACAGTTCCACGGATGGCCCATGTCTACTCATCAGCATATTTACCACAGCAGCCCAAAACCAACCCCCCCTCACATTTGGGCAACTCCTTTTTCTTTCTTTGCTTTCTCTGACATCTTCTTGCTCGATTATGGAGTATAGTCAAAGGATAATGTTAAACCGCATGTTATTACTTTACATTAGGCACAATAAATTGGACAGTGTAAGTTTACCTAGCAGGAGAGACTGCTGTAACTGTCTGATACTAATGCTACACAAAATTGAACTTTTTTTTTGTTCAAATGTTGACAATTTATTTTAGCTTTAATAAAAAAAGATTTGAAATAAAGACACAGCATGGTAAAATTCCTGTATGCAGAGTATATGACTTGTCACTCATTGCAATGAATATGAAAAAATTATAGTGAGTGAGTTTACAAAAGCCACATAGGCCGAAATCATTTGGTGATTAGGTTCTTGCCCCCATCCCTGCTTATGTCAGCCACCACACGTATTAAACATGCTTGCATTCTTTCTGTTAACTATTTTAAAATACCTCTGTGAAGCTGATCCTCCAGATATATGAGTCAGGCACCTTGCAGAGCCCCAGCGCCAGGCCTCTTCAGAGGGATGTTGCCACCACTCTCTGATGGGTACTGCTTCAGCCTGAAGACCGAGCACTGTGAAAGATGCCACCAGGCACAGTCCTGGGCCTATTCCAAGTCTCCTGTGCTGCTGATGGTGCCACACAGTCCTATGCGCAAGCCAGAGCCCGGCCGGAGCTTGAGGGTTGCAGGAAGTGTCCCTGAGCATGGTTCCATGCAGCCCAAGGTAGGTGGCATGGTATTGTGTGATGCGAAAACAACAGTTGATGGACAGAATGCAGAACAATGTCATACATTCACCCCAGTACAGAGATCTGGGCCTAAATCCAATTGTGCCGGGTATGCCCAGACGTGGGTCCCGGGACCTGGCTTGGCAGTTTGGGCTGGACTGTTCTCATGAGGCACAGGGTCAAGACTGATTTACATAGGGCCAGGTCTAAACTGGAGTGACATGGTGAGCAAAAGAATGATGGATTTAACCCAGATCTCTTGACTGGGGGTGAATGTTTTGATTTGTTCTGTATTCCGTCCATCAATTGCGTGTCTTTTGCTTTCTCGCCCTAAGTGTGCCGGGTATGCCCAGACGTGTGTCCCGGGCTCACTGTGCCACTGGACTCAAGCTATCCTGGCTGGAGAGGGGTGAAACCCCGAATACAGTCCTAGGATGCTTGTTTCTGGTCCAGGGAGGACCTGGCTTGGCAGTTCGGGCTGGACTGTTCTCATGAGGCACAGGGTCAAGACTGATTTGCATATGGCCAGGTCTAAACTGGAGTTGCATGGTGAGCAAAAGAATGATGGATTTAACCCAGATCTCTTGACTGGGGGTGAATGTTTTGATTTGTTCTGCATTCCGTCCATCAATTGTGTGTATTTTGCTTTCTTGACCTAAGTGCGCCAGGTATGCCCAGACGTGGTTCCTGGGCTTACTGTGCCACTGGAATCAAGCTATCCTGGCTGAAGAGGGATGAAACCCTGAAACCGGTCCTAGGATGCTTGTTTCCAGTCCAAGGAGGACCTGGCTTGGCAGTTCGGGCTGGACTGTTCCCATGAGGCACAGGGTCAAGACCGATTTGCATATGGCCAGGTCTAAACTGGGGTGGCATGGTGAGCAAAAGAATGATGGATTTAACCCAGATCTCTTGACTGGGGGTGAATGTTTTGATTTGTTCTGCATTCCGTCCATCAATTGTGTGTCTTTTGCTTTCTCGCCCTAAGTGTGCCAGGTATGCCCAGACGTGGGTCCCTGGCTCACTGTGCCACTGGAATCAAGCTATCCTGGCTGAAGAGGGGTGAAACCCCGAAACCGGTCCTAGGATGCTTGTTTCCGGTCCAGGGAGGACCTGGTTTGGCAGTTCGGGCTGGACTGTTCTCATGAGGCACAGGGTCAAGGCTGATTTGCATATGGCCAGGTCTAAACTGGAGTGGCATGGTGAGCAAAAGAATGATGGATTGAAACCAGATCTCTTGACTGGGGGTGAATGTTTTGATTTGTTCTGCATTCCATCCATCAATTGTGTGTCTTTTGCTTTCTCGCCCTAAGTGTGCCGGGGATGCCCAGACGTGGGTCCTGGGCTCACTGTGCCACTGAAATCAAGCTATCCTGGCTGAAGAGGGGTGAAACCCCGAAACCGGTCCTAGGATGCTTGTTTCCGGTCCAGGGAGGACCTGGCTTGGCAGTTCGGGTTGGACTCTTCTCATGAGGCACAGGGTCAAGACTGATTTGCATATGGCCAGGTCTAAACTGGAGTGGCATGGTGAGCAAAAGAATGATGGATTTAACCCAGATCTCTTGACTGGGGATGAATGTTTTGATTTGTTCTGCACTCCATCCATCAATTGTGTGTCTTTTGCTTTCTCGCCCTAAGTGTGCCGGGTATGCCCAGACGTGGGTCCCGGGCTCAATGTGCCACTGGAATCAAGCTATCCTAGCTGAAGAGGGGTGAAACCCCGAAATCGGTCCTAGGATGCTTGTTTCCGGTCCAGGGAGGACCTGGCTTGGCAGTTCGGGCTGGACTCTTCTCATGAGGCACAGGGTCAAGACTGATTTGCATATGGCCAGGTCTAAACTGGAGTGGCATGGTGAGCAAAATAATGATGGATTTAACCCAGATCTCTTGACTGGGGGTGAATGTTTTGATTTGTTCTGCATTCCATCCATCAATTGTGTGTCTTTTGCTTTCTCACCATGATATTGTGTGATGACAGGATTTTGAAATGTGTAACTGACCCCCCTCAGCTGAGCTTGCAGCAAGAGGTAATGGTGAGGGCAGGCAAGAGCTAACTTGTATAGAAATGGCGTTCCAAATGCAATATAAATGAAAACGTAAAATACATGATGTGGCCTTGTTAGTGAAGCTACAAGGCTGTGAGCTACTCCAAGGAAGTTGGTTAGTTACCAGTAGCTAGTGATCGGCACCTGGGGTAGGCCTAGTGTCAGGTTCATCTGCCTGTGACAGGGTAGGCCCCTTTGAAGTGGTCACAACCACCAGGCCATCCTGTCAGGGGAAGGCCAGCCTTGCTTACACCCAAGACCTTGGCCCACTGTTTGGGAGCAATACATAGCTCACCTCAGGGGAGCCATCCTACTTACACCAGACAGTTGAATGCTTACAAGCTTTAGGTAGGAAAATGATAGTTTTGTAACAGTGACTTTTGCTCATTAAGTAGATACAATTCGATTTTACCATTACATTGGATTTTGAATAACTATAAAAATGTCTGCTTGGATTATTTCTCTAGCTGCTACCAATCGGAATTCAGCATTTAACAAATGTAACACTGTAGCCCAGTGTTTCCATATTGAATCAGATACAGTGAAAATAGCTTTTGGGGATATTTCACTCTACAGACACGTTCAACCTTAATTTCTACATGTCCTACTTTTAAATGCCTTGATGGGCACTAGGGCCAACTAGGGGTGACATTAGTATTTAAAAGAAAAGTTTAGGCTAGTCAAAAAGGGGTTATTTGACAGTCCGAGTTTGCAGTTTAAAACTGCTGCAACCTTGTTACCTATGTGCAGCCACTAGGCTGCGTACAGTAGTATTCTCTAGCGTGCAGCATGCCCCCCTTACGCACATGTGCAGTAGTCTCTTGCGTGCAGCTCGCCCCCGTATGCACATGTGCAGTAGTCTCTTGCGTGCAGCACACCACCCGTACGCACATGTGCAGTAGTCTTTTGCGTGTAGCTCGCCCCCGTACGCACATGTGCAGTAGTCTCTTGCGTGCAGCACGCCCCCCGTACGCACATGTGCAGTAATCTCTTGCGTGCAGCACGCCCCCGTACGCACATTGCAGTAGTGTCTTGCGTGCAGCATGCCCCCCTTACGCACATGTGCAGTAGTCTCTTGCGTGCAGCTCGCCCCCGTACGCACATGTGCAGTAGTCTCTTGCGTGCAGCATGCCCGCCGTACGCACATGTGTGGTGAGGTCTTGGGGAATCATTATTCTCTTGCTTATGGGTCTTATTTTTCCTACTGTACGATGTGATGCTGCTAAATAATTTCAGCTTTAGGCATTTAATTATCAGGAATGAAAGGCTATGGATTGATGTGTAATGTGCATACTAACAGAGGCAGTGAAGTATATACTGAATATGATGTAATTGACAATATAATGGAGTATGACCCTAAACTTACTATATGTTATTAAGAAAAATGACAGAGCAACTACTTGAACGCAAAATATGCATGCCATATTTAATGTTCAAAACAAATTAAACATGCCTAGTGTGGTAGAACAAACAGAAAGTAGTGTCAGTGGGACTGAGAGTAGCAAGAAGTGACTACTTAAACACGAAATAAATTAGAAAGGCTAATAACATTCGCTTTAATCAAATCACATTTCCCTGAAAAACTGTCCCTGGCCGTCAAATTTCATTCAGCTGTTAGAGTTAACTGCTTGGCCCAATTAATTTCCAAAGTGACTAAGGAAAGCAATGTTAGAAAGGGAGCTTCGTCCTGACATTACTGCTGGGAACATTTTTTGATTGCAGCTCTTCGACTAAAATTACTCAATATCTAAAATGTGAAGTCATTTTGTCTTCAAACTGAATGACAACATTTATTTGGTAAAGAAGGTCTCATGAGTGCACAAATCTCCCTGCATTCACACTTTCGCTAAGATGTCCATCGAAAGATAAGAGGAACCACTAACAGTAAGGAGGCAGATAGAGAGCTGTCACTGCAAAGGTGCCCACCATGCTTTCCAGAAAAGGAGGGTGGGACACACGCTCTACATTTCAATTCACTATTCAATGGCATCTTATTAAAACGGTATTTGAGAGACGGATACGGCAAATATGGTCGCTAAAGAACTTAATTATTAGCGTCTTCAATGTAATTGTTTAGGTGTTTTCTGTCTTACCACATGACAATTTATGGAGCCTTGGAGAGGATAGATGTATATATCAACTATACCGGCGGTGGATATAGCTCTGTATATAGAATGCTAGATAATGAGGGTTACCATGGTAAGGGGCGTAAGTCAAGAGGATACACCCTACCCCCAATGCAGAATGTAGGGAGGGGTCTCTGAGTCTTCACAGATATTCATTGGTCTTGGGCTGAATGGGGGCCTTCTAAATGGTTGAGGGCCCCCTGAAGACCCCCCTCCCACCTGCGCCGCAAGGGGCTGCAGGGGCTGTGTTACTCCCATGATCATGGTCATTGCACTTGATAAGTTATAAACATTGACTGGAGTAACTTCAATGGCCTGGGCAAAATGCAGTAGTGTGGGATGGAGAGAGTGCCTGGGTACACTGACAAAGTTTGTTGTTAGGTGCCACTGCTACAGCTCCCAGTGCTGTAGGGATCAATGACTGATAGGTTGGTGCATGGATCCGCGAAATGAGAACCACCTGCAGAAGTGGAGAAGCCAAGACAACTCTTGAGTATCTGCAACTGCTTCATCCAGAGAAGAGTGACAGGGACCGAGCCACCATGCGTGATTTCCCATGGATGGTGAATATCTTGGAGGTTATCAGAGCTAGCCAGGAGTAGAAGCTTTTACCTCTGGCTTACCTTTTGGTATCCCTGATCTTGTGCGTCCTGAAATCAACAGCAGCAGCAAAAGTGTATATTGATTCGTAAGAGGAGTGTTTAATGTGCATATTTTGCAATAATTTGTGTTTCCCCAATGATTCAGCAAAACATTTGTCACTACTAGGAGGTTAAACTTGGGATTAAGTGGATTAAGTTAAGTGGATGTGACCAGTGCTGGTCAGTGCTTAACACTCGTGTCTTATGCTTTATGCATGTGTGCTTAAGGAGTGAGTTTGCTGGAGAGACAAAACAACTTTGAGATGATCATTGGACCCAGTCTCAGAGGCGAGGAGGGCCTGTGACATTACCGTGGAATGCTCAGGAAGCTTGAAGCTGGTTTCCCAAGAGGAGAGCTAGAGGTGTGGAATGTTTCCAGTTTCAGGAAGGAGAGTGACAGGACGGCCTGGGCTTTCAGAAATACGTGAAGGGCGACGTCCTGCCAGAACAAAGCCCATGGTTTGACATGACTTAGCGGACTTCATTAATGTGATTAATGAGAACAAAACAGGGTCCCTGGCTCTATAGAGGCAGAATTGATATGTGATTACATGGTTGGATTTAGGGCTCCCCAAGAGGCCTGAGAGAAGCAAACCTGTTGAGTCTTGCCTGGCACACTGGTTAGGCTGCTCTTAGCTTAAACCAGCATGAATTAGGGAACAACTTTTTATCTTAGAAATATAACGCTCCATGCACCCATGCCCATCTGGCCAACTGGCTTCTGGGCCCTCCAGGTGGCACAGGGGAAGAAGGATCAAAAGTGTTGGACCTTCTCAGAAGTCTGTGACATTGAATGTTGAACTGATAAATACAGACTCACTAAACTTAAGAAATTAATCTGTGGGCCAGTCTGTCAGAGTATCTTGTAAAAATGAAATGATGTGTGCAGCAACAGGCTGTGTATGCACCCTATTAAGCATTATATTAATTTACTCCAAACTATACACACACCCACCCTTTAGATTCCCTCTACAGGTTCAGGAGCCTGGGATGGTAGTACAATTATTCAAACTCATCCATTGCATTCATTGCAACTGTAGGGTTACGTGTTTTATGTTTAAATGAATGTTAGTTTATGGTTAAATAAAGACCAGAACAGTGTACACCCAGCTCAGGTTCACTTTGGGCACAACCACTGGTCTGGTGTCATAAGAAACACAGGGAATGACTATGCCCATTCCAAAGACAGTACACATAAACAGAGCAAAGGCACTTTGCCAGATGTAATATTTACTGATTGCAAAATAATGGTTACAATTAGTGGCCAGTATTTTTGCGGCCAGTAAACAATGTTAAAGAATTAAACTATGTACTAAAAGGTCAATTCTTAAAGCTCCAAATGATAGTGGGTTGAAATTCGAGATACCTCATCAAAGTAATGAAGTAGCCCTCAAATTGCTACTCAATATGATGGGAGACCATCACAGAGATGGTTGCCTACTTGAATAAGCATGGCACCATGTCTGTGTTTGTTTTTTAATGAAGCAAACATTTTTTGATGGAAATGGGACAAAGACTAAGGCTAAAAAAAGCTTGCTTTTTTATGTTAGTTAGGCCTGTAACTACCATATGATAACATTGGAGTTTCCTTATTGCATTGTGTCAGTATAATGTCTAAATGGGAAGAGATGTTTGGCTCATGATTGATGTGTCTCCGGAATTCTAATTGAAAATCCTTACTTACGGGGAAGTTAGATTTTCAGTTACAATTCTGAAAATGTCACTTTTAGAAAGTTAGTATTTCCTGGCTTAGTCATTTGGTGCCTGCAGCCTGTCTCTGGTCACATGACTGGGTGTAGTTGGCAGTTAGGCTTTGTGTATCCTTCCTAGAAAACCATATACAAAGGGAGATTATGTGTGACCGGTAGTGCCATCACTGACAGGGTTAGAAGGAGGAGCTGGACCAAGCCTCACTTACATTTGAATAGGCTGTGTCCTGTCTTCACACAACAAGCCTAATGACCCTACATTGTCACTTCAGCCAGGGCAGAGGAGCTTGGGAACCAGGGTAAAAATAGGGAACTTCATACACCAACTCTTCAGTAAGTTTCTGGACCAGTGGGTACTCTGCCACGAAGAAGGACTGCTGTGCTGTTAAAAAGGACACTTAGCTGAACTGCTACTCTGAATGACCTACTGCCCTGCTGTGCTGACATGCTGCCTGCTGCCCTCTTTTGCATGGAAGGAATACTGAACCTGCAACTCATCTTGAACCCAGGACAACAGGGTGACTCAAAGGTCTAGTCTGCTGGCCTCCTCATCTGAGCCACAGGGACATTAAAGGATCGCTCAACAGCTCTGGGGCCCATCTTCAGCAGATTTCCGACCCCCAAGTGGTGCCTTCGAGATCCTGGACCCTTGGTGTGGGTCACAGCCTTTAAAAATTAAGCTTTCGGCCTCTTCAAGACCGCAAACGGACCCGTTCTCATCGGAACCCACTGCTCACACCAAAAATCAGCGCAAGCTGTTGCCAGCCTGTTTTTATGTACAGCAAACATCAGTCACTGCTGAGGACCATCAATGCAAGACTCCAGCCCACCCATCCGTGATGCCTGGCCTGCTCAGCGCGCCATTCAGAACACCGCCAGCGACGCTCTCCTTTCTCCCTGCGGCCCTCTCCAACATGAACGGGACTCTTGGCACAAAACTTCAGAGAGACTAATCTGGGACTGTATCCGACCTGCACTCCACCCCAGGTGGCTTTAACTTTTGATTCTGACCAGTCCAGCATACCAAATAGCTGTAGTTGACACATTCTGCCTTTAGGCACAATGTTACAGTTAAATCTTTAAAAATTCTACTGATTGGGTTTTTGACATTGTGGTCTTGATTTATTTATTAAATTTAGCTCTATTTTTCTAATACTGTTGTGGGTGCCATTTGTGGTGTGTTTTCACTGTATTACTATTTGAACTGCTGCACAAATACTTTATACATTGCTTCAAAGTTAAGCCTGACTGCTCCGTGCCAAGCTACCAGGAGGATGAGCACAGGTTAATTTGGTGTTTGCTTGTGCCTTACCCTGACTAAGATTGTGGTTGCTGCTTGACCAGGGCTCACACCCCAGTAAACCAGTAACCCAATTTCTAACACTCCTCCTTTGAGGTTTTGGCAAAAAATCAATGCTCTGCGACCGGATATTGGTCCCAAAACTTTGATAGACTACATACCGATTTAGTGTTTGGTTGGAATGTCTATAACACTCCCATTCCAGATACCAAATTGGTATCTATTCAGAAACCCATTTTAAGAGTGTGAAAATAATTCCAGACTCCTAAAAAGTATGCAAGACAAAGCATTTTGTTAACCACATACACCGAATTGGAGCACTTGTTAAAATAATTAGTACATCTAACCCATAGACATAGACTTCTAGTATCAATTTAGGGTCACTCGCATACAAGGAATAGCAAGCATGGTATTCGAACCCCAGTAACACTTTACACTGGCACTGATGAGCTGTGGCTGTTTACAAGTATTCAAGTCGATTGACAACTGAGGTGGGAAAATGAGACCTCATCTCATGTCTAATGATACAGTGACACTACCTCTGCTAAGCGCCTGCGACAAAGGGGGTGGTTGATGCCTTGATAGTTCAGGTATGGATGACTCGTGGCATGTTTTGTGATATCTTTGAGTGTCACATGGTACATATGATCGGTTTACCTACCACTAACACTTTGGTGACTCAACATCGACGTAGAATATCCATTATTGTGATACCTTTTATTTTTTTAATGCATTCTTAGGACTGCAAAGTCCTAGCCATAAACCACATCTAACCTGTAGAAGTAGGGGGTGAGCAAACACTACATCATTTGTAGTTTGGAGGGGTTTTACAGTGATCTGACAGCAATGTGCTCACAAAGTGAATCACATAATGTCACGAATCTCCAGATAGTGAAGTCCGTTTATAAGCCATCAACACTACAATTTGAACTGAGCTTTTGAAAGTGCACATGCCCATAGACCGCAAATAATACCCAATTAACATATTGCGGTGGCACTGTCCTTCAGTGCGTGTCTTGTGATAGGCAGACCTGTGAGCATCGCATCCCAGGCATGCTGGCCTCTGCAGTCTGAACATTATTCCTCAGTTCAATACTGCTCAAGTAAGGTGCCATGCAGTCATTCAGTCATTGTACAACATTTCGGATTTTCCAGTTCTTGCAGTCTAAATATCGCTGACAACTTTCTGGTCAACTACTTCATGCACAATTCATTCTTACTGGAATTCTTCAGGAAAAGTGTAGAGCGTACCTTTTCAGGTTTAAAGGTGTACTTTTGGTTCAAATACCAGCCAGGAAGGGGTGTACTGATCGCAAGCTGAGACAACTCTATGCTTTAAATACAACATATTGTGGTGGCACTCTCCTTCCTCATTCCAGCACTCATTTTGCACTTGGAGCACCCTGGAGCCTCCCATTGTGTTCTGGTCTTTGCAGTTTTTATATTATTCCACAATTCAATACTGTCCAAGTAAGAAGAAAGGTTCTGTGCCACATAGTTATAGAGCAATCCTTCAGATTTACTAACATTTGATGTAGTAAGGGAATGCAGTGCAGCAAAGCAAATTGCTGAGTTGCATTGCGTGAAAGGGAAACATCAGAAATACATCAAATTTATAAAGCTATGGGGGATTTCCACTGCCTTTGCCTAGCACGAACACAGGCACCCTTCCCAGGTTTACAACTCTTTGTAAATTGGTAAATGCACCAAAATCAATGGGTGGAGCACCCACACTCCACCTATGGAATGCCATTTTAAATTACAATTTTTTAAATGCTACTTTTAGAAAGTTGGTATTTTCCTGCCTTAGCTAGTTCATACCTGCAGCACTTCTCTGGGTCATATGACAGGGTGTAGGTGACAGTTTGAGTATTCTCCACACATGAGGGAGCTTAGGTGTCCCTGGATGGGCCATTACTGGCAGGATGGGAGGGAGGAGCTGGGCCAAGCCCTACTTACCCTTGAATAGATTATGTCCTGCCTTAACACAAAGGGCGGCATACCCATTGTTGTTAGTCTGGAGCCAGGGCCAGGGAGGCAGGGCAACTGTACACTTCATAGGCCTATCTCTAGAAGCTTCTACCTACTTCTAAGGCACAACTGGGTATAACTATTGGACCTCAGACACCAACCCTTCAATACACTTCTGGACCTGTGGTTACTCTGCCAGAAAGAAGGACTGCTGTGCTGCTAAAAGGGCTTCCCCTTCACTGGACTGCTGCTCCAAAGGACTGCTGCCCTGCTGTGTTGACCTGCTGCCTACTGCCCACTTGCCTGTTGTGAGAAGGACTGGGCCAGCATCTCTTGAACCCTGCATTCCAGAGTAATTCAAAGGGCTCATAGACTGGTCTCCTGATCTGAAGCCTCAGTGACACAACAGGCTTCCATCAGCCTTGCATCTGCACCATGTATCTGTTAGTCTACCCTTCTTGGTGGTGCCACCCCGGTCCGGGATCCTTGGAAATGGGTCTAAGGTCCTCTACCAGGCTCTGTGGATTGAGCAGAATGACGCATCTTCTCTGCTGCGCAACACAGACCCAGGCTGAACCAACACATCACCGCTGGTACATGGATTGATCCTGACGGAGCAGGTAGTGCAGAATTTTGTATACCTCCTCTATTTTGCATGGAAATACTAATTAGATAATCTACTAATTATATTATTAAACGAGTGCTGCATGTATATTAGTTCAACATTATTAAAAACAAATTATACGTGGGAGACTGCTATTTGCATGGCTTAATAACTCGTGTAACTAAAATCTGTACGCATATTAACAGTAGTATATGTGATAATTAGATATTGCATCCTTTATGTTGCTTTTGTAACGTTTGCACGTTTGTGGAGGATCGAAAAGGTGAATATGATTGCTTTAAATGTTGCCATATGCTAGATAAATACAAACACATAAAGGGATTAGTAAGGGGTTAACATTAGAATCATAATTTCTATATATTAATTATTCTTTTGTGTTTGTTTCGCTTAAATTGACATCTGGGCCTAATCCAAAATGCCCGCTGTCACCGTACCCAGAAGTGGCCACCGTCTTGTGAAGCGTGGAGTCAACTACGCATGTCCGGACGGAATCATGAACTTCTTAAGCAACCTTTATACATCATGTACCCGGTCAAGGATAACAGTTTGGTGGTCTTCCACGATAAGGGAACAATCAAGCATACAAACAGACCGGAACAAGCCGATACTAATGTGAACTAGTGACCTCACAATTCGGACTGAACTGAGGCGCTGGGAATAAGAATCGGACGATCCCAACCAGCCAATCACCACTGTTCCAGGCCTAAAAATGTATCTTCTTAACCTGATTTTATTATAAAAAGGGTGATAGAATAGAGAGGGCACGCGATGCGATGCCTTTTCCTGATGGTCCAGATGCTGCCCAACTGCTTGATGACTGTAAACTTTTTTCAAATCCACGGGCTATGATAGATGCTTGCACGATTTCTGGTCCTTTGATAAAATTGGGGACTGTAACGTGCTGAGCAGAGGTCTTTGAACATTGAGCTTTGGCCTGCTTTATTCGGACAATTTACAACAAATTTGATTATGCAGAGCCAATGAATTAGAGGACTCCAGATAGCCAGATTAGGTAAATATGATGTTCTGTGATTTACTCAATTGATCTAGAAATTCTAAACTTTGACGAAACAAATGAAATTATAAATCGTTATAAAAATATAGATAAACAAAAATTGATTAACAAGAAAATATGAGTTTGTGGTGCTTCATTAAGGGAAATAAGGATTCTGAATCTTAAATGTGTTTTAGCTGGTTCTAAATCACCCTCATCCAATCCAACTGATTGGTCCTTCGACCAAGTGGGTGGAGTGCCTTGATGTTTAGGATTAGGGATGATTGCCAATGTATATTTGTAAAATAACTTTTCTCTCCCTATAGGTTATTAGGTGTTCCCCCCCACATGTCCAGCGTAAGAATTATATCATCCCTCCTGTGTGCAGACTCGTGAGAGAGAGACATATGAGTGTTGGTGTTATGGGCCCCACCAATGAATGCGTGTGTGAATGAGGTAGTGTGACAGCGGGTCTGCGATGCAGGGAGGACGGCTGTGCTCTTTCTGTTTCCCCCAGCTTTTGCGATCGATCAAACCCTTCAAAAAGACCATCGTTGTATGGGAGGACATCGGAACCGCTGCTGTGCGACCCATCATCGGCACAGGCCCTAGCACATCTCATCTACAGTAGCCTTGATGACAACACCGGGCTCCATGTTGTTGACTTGCAGCTCCTTGGAACTGATGCCTCATCTTAACAAAGCAACGCATCCTTGAAGTCGGCCTTTGCATCGCAAGCCCTTGTCGATGGGATTCTCAACGACGATGCAGGACCGTGCATCGCAGCTGCACCGCATCTCAGAAGGCATCGCTTTAGCTGTGCAACGCATCTTTGACTTGGATCCTCACAACGCTCCGCATATCAAGATTTACAGTACCTTGATCAGCGGACCTATCTGGGTCACTCTAGCCAGCACGTGATTCATCGTGGTTGGCTTGAACTTATGACTTTGTCCCGGTCTAACACGACCAGAAATCCACAGTTGGTGCTTTGTCCTTTTTGGCGCTATTTTCACTGAAATCTTTAAAATTGCAAATATCCAGTTCTGCTGATTGGATCTTTGTCTTTTGGTCTTGTTTTATTTCTTAAAGAAAGATACATTTTTCTTACTGGTGTAGGATTTTTTTTATGTGGTGTTTTCACTTAATTACTGTTTGAAGTGTTGCACAAATACTTTACACATTGCCCCTAAATTAAGCCTGACTGCTCTTTGCCAAGCTACTAGAGGATTGAGCACAGGTTGAAGGTTGACTAGTGCATCACCCTGACATGGGTTGTGGTTGCTGCTTGACCAGGGCTCACACCCAGTGAACCAACATCCCAATTTCCTTCAGACATCTAATGGCCAAAGAACTCTAAAAGTGAAAATCTTTTCTCTGTAGTGACATTCAGAGCACAGATGTGTTACGCTCAGAATATTTCAACAAATTTTACATGGTGATATATCTTGACTCCAGAAGACTGGACATCATAGGTCTGCATGAGCTGTGAGTGACAATCCAAAGTTTATCACAGCAGAACTGCCTTTCAACTTCTTACAGAGTTCTGGTGGAATAGCAATTCAAAGAATTGGATCACCTCTCGCGTATTGCACCATCTCACTCCAGAGAATAGAAAAGAAAATGAAGAACACAGGCTTAATGACTTGAAAAGTACCCTATCACTCAAAAGATTTGAGGAAATTTGACAAAAAATATCAGCGAAACAGCAAGAAATGAAAAAATTTTAGAAAGTGGAACTGGTCAACTGGTAAAAAAAGGGGGCAGCAGAACTTAAGTATGGGCCCAGCATTTTTCTCAAAAGCCCCCCAGGGCACTGCCCAATGTTTGGGTTGCCAAGCACCAAGGTTGCCTATGTTTCATTCCATCGCATACTTTTTTCTTACAGCAGCCTGCATTTACAGCCCTTTGTCTCACTCTTTCAGGTTATTTTTTACCTCTCCTTTCCCCTTTAGTCATATTTCTCAGTCCTTCTGTCTCTCTCTTTTCTGCTTTTCTCTTTCTTGATTTCGGTCAAGGTCTGATGATGGAAAATAGGTCCTGATCCCCAAAATGTGTGTCAGTGGGCTCCACCTGCAGCCATCGGCTCTGATTAAGCACTGAGCAGTAATACAGCTATGAGGGTATAAATGTTATGGAGGTTTAATGGTATAGATAGTGGTATAAGTGCCAGAGTATATCATAGAGCTACCAGGTGAAAGAACCAGTGGAAGTACTAGAGTAAATGTGGGCATTGGAAGTGGTAGCACTAAAAAGGTATAGGTAGATGTACTTGAGTACAGGTAAGAATAGAGCATGTATTGGGTAGAAGTACTATGGTGATAGGTATGAGTTGCAGTACGAAGCTATATAGGTTTGGGAAGAGGTACTAGGGCATAGGTAAAGGTAGAAGGGCATAAGAAGAGTTATTTGTATATAGCTATGCGTAAAGGCACAGGGATATAGGCAGTTGTATAGGTAACATTGTATAGGCCGTGGTAGAATACTATGTTATAAGCATGGTTAGAGGATAGGTGCAAAAAAAACCACATAGATGAAGGACAATGAGGAGGGAATGTATAGGAAGATAAATGAAGCGGGGGGAGAAGTGTGTGGACAAGCATGACAAAGAAGAGGGTCACAGCTAGTTGTAACAGATGATCTTTGAAGGTGGTGGGATGAGAATTACACCCAAGAAATGTACCTAGAGAGCAAGCCAAACTTTCCTTCAGCGGTACTTGATGACCCACCCCCTCAAAAAATGTTTTGAAAAGATGGGGAGAATCCGGACATTTTACAGCACACTTTCAACATAACTTAGATTAGCAACCATAGGTTCTGAATAGGTAATCATGAAATATTGAAATGCTTCAATGGTGTATCAGGAAAAGCTGAATTTCCCCAGGGTTGTTGGCAGTTAACCTGCCTAGAAAAAATTTCCTAAAATGGTTGTATATTCCTAAACATTTCAGCACTATTCCCCTAAAAAATATATTAAAAAAGCTCTGATACAGGCAGTCCAAAGAATGTCCTATAATTTTTCATAGTATATTGTTTATTGTCTCATTTTATTTCCTTTCATTTTTTACATCCTGACCCTTATGTTATGAGTGAAAATCCCTTTGAAAAGGGCAGAGTGAAAAAACATAAAACAATACCCAAATCTCACAATCTCAGGCCGTAGACAGAAGATCTAAAGATTTTACAGATTCATACATCAGTGCTATCACTCAGGTTACAGAAGCCTAAAGGGTCAGACAGGAGTGACGATTACCACTAAAGTACCACCTTCAAATATTTATACATATCTGTGTTTGGAAATGCATTAATTGTGTCCCCATCCCAATTCCACCAAGCTGAAGGTGATATATCTTTCTATTTTAGTAAATGCATGTGCCAAGGAGTGAGTTTGTCATTTTCATCAAGTATTCACAAGTACTGTTGCCACACATTGACACGTGGATAGATTTTGTCTTGCATATCCGTGTCTCACCATGTCTTGCAATGCATGCCTAAACTGTGCCATGAATTCCCACCATTATAACAGAAAAAGTACCACAACAGGAGTGGGCATCATGATACTCTATGTGCATACAGTATGCTGCCAGGCGCAGAACAATACTAGCTATGAGCACCATCATGGAAGGAATGTGCGCGATATGCAAAGAATTTCCACCGGGATACCATGGCTCACATTACCCAGGGATAGGCAACATCATATCATGGATGACAATGTCCCAATATATTAGGAATTACCACGTTTATGTCAGGGGCAACAGAGTTCCAGGGCTGGGCAACATCATTAATTGATGCCCACAATATCCCAGGTATTACCAATACTATGCCAGGACAGCATTATCCCAGGGTTGTGCACCATCATTCCATGAATGTCCACAATGTGGCAAGAATTACCACCATTATGGCTAGCCCAGCATTGTGCCATGGGTGGGCATTGGGAATATATCAGCGTTACACATTCATGCCCATATGAACTTGTGTACTGACAGACTCACACTCAGACACAAATACACACACACACACACACACAAACACACATACAATGTTGCATTCATGACTTTTTATATGCTTACTCATACATTGCAGGAGCCAAGTGCTTTCTGACCATGAGAGTTAATACTGAAGCTAATGGAAGAGTTAATTAATGTACAATTAACTCGATTTTCTGACATTTTCACTGAAAGAAAACTGAGCAGGTTAAAGTTTGATGAATTGTGAAACTGATTAAAATACCGGGATCCTGGATTATTATGCAATAATGTGAAATTATAAAGTATTACTATCAGTGGTGAACAATTATATTTGATTGGTTTTTGTCATGGATGGGACGAGCATGTAGTGATGTATAATCATACATTTACATCTTGTAATTTTTTTAATTATTCTCTTTATGTATGTATATATTTGTTTACAGCCTTGATTAAGGGGTGGTCTTCGAAACATGTGTTGGCTGGCTGTACCTTTTGGAAATCAATGAAATCAGTGTTATCCTCGAAGAAGGCCCAATAAATAAATATTGAATATTTCAGACAAAAAGAGGAGTATATCTGAATATATTGACTATTGATGACCTATTGCCTTACCTCCTGTGGGACATTTATATACAAGACTGCATGGGTGGGATGTTTGGAGGTTGTGGCGCCAGGCTATTCATTCCGTTTGACCCCGAAGTATTGAAAGTCAGAAGTGCATACTGGGTCCCAATAATGGACTCAATAACAGAACAAAGGGTAAAAGATTGTGTCAGTTGTGCTAATAGTGACAAGAGTAAAGTTCTCCAAAACTCCCCCTTATCTCTCTTAACTGTCCCAAAAAACCATGGGACAAGCTAACATTAGACATGATTGACCTTACAAACCATAAAGGCATTGTCTAAACTCTACATGTTGGTGATGGTTGATTACCACCCCCATTAGATAATCATGAAACAGTCAGATTACTATGAAGCAACCAATTGAATTCTTAGAAGAATCACTTTTCACTGGAGGCATCCTAACCGTGTCCCAAAATGTTTAGTTATTTAAATTCTTATTCAAATGACGAGTTATGAGGCAAGGCTGTGCAAGAAGTTTATTCCGCTTTGATGACTCCTCCGCACAAACCATTCAAAGCTGACAGAATAACGATCAGCGACAATCTTATTAACATTGCAATTAAGAGCTTTCCAACTGGCGCACACTACTATTTGAAATAGGAGGGGAGAAGAGAATAAACTAAATCGTCAGGAAATTATAACACCTCTCCTCCTCAAATTAAAAAAGAAATACCTGGCCTACTGCCACCTACCCCACCACCTTCTGAACCAACTCTCCCTGCTCTACTCCAAATATAAGAAAAAATCCCTGGGTACCTGCCTCCCACCCATCCCATCCTCTGCATATACAAGCTCCCCCAAACCTCATCTTTGACAAAACAGGACCAAAAGAATACCTGGCCTCCTGCCACCCACCCCAATTACCCTCTGGAGAAACCCCTTGCCCATACTAAAATAAATTACCTGACCTTGTTCCCACCCTCCCACCACCATCTGCACCATTCTATCCCCCCCCAGTCCCAAGCCTAGTGCACTGCCCTCATACTGAGAGCCACTTGTTAGCTTAGGTTGATTTGTCCTCCTTGCACAGGTCTGGAGAGACACATGCTAACATGGTAGGAGGCTGTTGACACAGGCACAGCTACATCCCTCCCCTTACATTCTCCCACATTCCATGTGTCTGTGGAGAGATGGAAGGATCATAAGAAGCTGTCAACTGCCATTCCACCGCTGCCCTTGGTGGTGGATCTATAATTACCTGGGCGAGGGAGTTGAACACTGGAGAAGCAAGTGCTTCCCTTGAATGGCATCTCAACTATGGTTAACAATTTTGGATAACTACTGTTATAACTATTATGTAATCAGATTTTGATGTTGTTGTATATGATAAAGGCTTCCAGTGGAAGACATTTACAACAATCCAATAATAGACTGAGTCATAAACTCTCTTAACATACCCAGATATGATGACAAACTTCTCCTTTTAGGAATCAATAAATCACTGCTAGTCAGAGACCCTGGTCCCCCTCTTGTACTTTTTCATACTTTTCTTCTACATTCATCTCCCCTTCTCTAAAAATGAGTCAAAACCGTACACGAAAAAAAAATTAAACTTGGAGCTTAATGAACTCTCCACCTGCTGGATCTTCACCCACCTACCTTATAGGGAATGTTTTTGGGTCCAATTGCCAAACAACCTGGGAGAGGAGTTGGCCTAATGGCTAGGGCAGTCGACCTCAACTCTGGGGAACTGGGTTCGAGTCTCGCCACCGACGCTGAACATCCTGTGATTCTGGGCAAATCACTTAATCTCATTGAGCCTAACAAAAAATGAATGTGTCCTCATGTAATGCAGCTGGTGCTATGGAAAGCGCTCTGATACCCGATTCGGTTAAAGTTCGAGCTATATCAAACTCTGTAAAAAAAAACTCATGGATATTTTTAAATCATGAATCTAGTTATTATTTTAGGTTGAAGGCACTTGTGGTGCACTCAAATAGATTTTTAGCACAGTAGAAATGATACCCCACCTTGCGTTAGTAATGTCTACAGATTAAAAGGGTAAATAGGAAGGTTTTTAATTGTTTTCTGAATTTCAGCAGAGATGGTTCACACCAAAGATGTAAAGGGAATGAGTTCCAGAGGTTAGCTGCTGTTATACAGACAAAGTAGCAGCATTTGTTATTGTCTGTGCCATGGCACGATCAGAAGAAAACTGGTGTGTAGAGCAAAGAGTTCAATCAGAGATATACCAAGATAATTGGATGACAATATAATCAGGGACATTCCGATGGACAGTCACCATGTACCTGACAATCATGCAACAAAGCGGGGTCCAGTGCAGTTGCTGTAGCACAGGGGTGATACGATCGTACTCTAAGAAGCTGTTAATGAAATAGGCTGCAGACATTTTCACCAACTGTAGCTGACGCATGATTTTTCCTGAGGTCAGCACGTAAATTGAATGACCATAGTCCAGTATAGACCAGTGCATTAATGACTGGTACAATGTGAAGGCTTATGGAAATTGCGGAAAAGCCTGAGGATTAGCCAAGTATGGTTTCAAAACTTTAACACCCAGCTTACTGATTTTGTCCTTGGGAAATCCTAAAGGCTTTAAACAAGATCAATAGACCTTTGCCACCGTGATGTGTGTGATCATCGACAATTAGAATTTTAGACTTTCAGTCAATGCTGAGAGGTTTTGGAAGGTTTCAACACCTTTATTTATATTAAATATTACAAAATGAGTATTGGTTTTGTAGTTTTATTCAAATTAGTCAATTTACAGAAATCAATGAAGAAATTGATTAGTGACAACATAAATCAATACAGAGGTTTCCATAAAAGAAAATGCCACTAAACTGACTAAGGGATCTGTCCTACTCTAAATAGAACCCATGAAGAGATCATTTAGGAAAAGACCAAAGTAAGAATAAGATAGAACTTCCCATAAAAAGTTGTTCTAAAAACTCAGCCAAGTTCTCCACAGTTGCAGAAGGAACCATCAATAATAGGATGATCTACAGAAGCACTGATCCAAAAGAAAATATTTTTAATTATGGAAAGTAAGTCACCTTTAGCAGTAGCTGGTAGTAACAGAGCAAACACAACTCTCCTGGAGAAGAGTCGAAAGGCAAGGATTATGGGTCTATCAGCACTGCATTTGGGCTTCTCCAAAGTCTCGTCTCCACTAACTAGCTAGGAACACTCATTAATATATAAACTGATAAATATTGTAGCAAACATTGTATCTTTCTAGTCCAATGATATTCTATCACCTGATGGTAGCGTTAAACTTCCGATGTCCCTTCCCTCAATTCCCTCAGTAAGGGATCTATTAGGATGGTGGGCGGAAAAGCACCCCGACCGCCATGGAAGCGGAAAACAACCGCCTGCCGGCACCGTGGGAAAACCGGCGGCTAAATTAGGATCAACCGCCCAAATAAAACGACCGCGGCCGAAAGAGGCCAAGAAAAAGCGCCCTTAGCGGGCGGAGATGGCCAAATTCGTCTGTGGCGGTCGGATTCGTGGCAGAAAAACACCAACCTGCCGCAATTATAGCGGAGACACCGCACCGGAAATTAGGATATCCCCGACGGTCCCGCGGTATGTACCTCTGTCTACAATTGGATGAATGGTAGAGGTAGCGGAAGAGCTGAAGCCCAGCCACCGCGGCAGACGATCCATAAAAAATATGGCTGACGAAGCAAAAAACCCACAAAAAGGCCAAAAAGAGCACACACAAAACTAGCCAAGCCCCCCAAATACACAAAACACACCCCAATGACACAACCACATGGCAAAAAGAAACATACAAATCCCAGGACAACACACCTGACAGCAACACCCCAATTGGACACACCCACATTGCTGAGTATAAAACCAGCCCCTTCCCTGACCACAATCATTTGCAATACTCCAGGAGAGAAGGGACACATACCCCAGCTGACAGGAGAGGCAAAGGACACAACATCACTAGCCACGCCACACACAGCACCACCACCACCTCCACACCTGCACAACGAACCCCCCTGCACAACACACACCATACACAGCACAACCACAACCATCATTCACACTCCTGCACCCACAATTACTTTGCACACCACACACCATGGCCACACAGAAAATGCCCAAATTCCCTGAGAGTGAGTTGAAGGTTATGGTAGATGAGATAGTCAGAGTGGAACCACAGCTTTTTGGTACCCTGGTCCAACAGACACCATTAGCCACAAGGACACAAATGTGGGCAAGGATAGTCCAAAGGGTCAATGCAGTAGGGACCACCCCAAGATCAAACAAGCATTGGCAATGCCAATCGGTCTCGCCATTAGGATCTTATATGCATCCCGTGCCTGAATGTGCCCTTGTGCAACGTAACCGGAGCTTATGTAAAGCACTCCAATACCTTCAGGTAGTGTTCGCGCAATAGAAATCTGTTGCACCTTGTTGTGAACAGCTGTAACATAGCTCCATCGTGTTTTAACAAGGCGGCATTATAGGTGAGGTCAGGGTTTTAAATAACAGGGGGCCATATTATCAAGGAACAGCGATAACATTATCGCCGCTTTAGCGGCAGGAAACTTTCGCTAAAGCGGCGATAATGGGCTTGATAATAAGCCCTTGTGAATTCCCATAGAAGCCCAGGTTCACACCAGAACCTGGGCTTCTATGGGAATTCACAAGGGCTTATTATCAAGCCCATTATCGCCGTTCCTTGATAATATGGCCCAGAATACCTGCACTACTAAATTTCCATTTAGACTAGAGTACCTGTTACTTCTGAGAAGTGGCGGGACTCACCCATTAGATGGATTGCAGCAGTTCTCAGAAGTGTAGGTACTCTGTACAGGACAGTGCCTGCCCATTTAATGCATTGGGTGAGGCAAAAGTGTGTTGCACCAATGGGACTGCAGTAGCAGCCACCATGTTATTACTTTTGCAAGTGGTGGCCTTGTTAAGAGAAAGAACACCCGTTGTCATCCAGGAGAACAATATAAACACTGTCAACGGAAGAAGAAAAGTTTTGTCCACTCCATGAAAAGTGGGCAAAGCCAAAGCACCTCTCTGTAGTTATCCGAAAACTATTTTTGAGTTGTTCATAGGTATGGTCACAGGTATGGTGACAGCTGTAATTTCAAGCTGTACCTTAAAACCATATGTCGCAGACCACTCGCAGACTCGGCGCCCTTAAAAGGCTAATGGTGCAGTGTACCTACACTGTGCTTTGAATCACTGTCGGGACGTTAAATGCCACTGCTTTGAACTGACTCACACACTAAGGAATCTTCTAGTCTCTGCATCCTACAATAATAACACCTTCTGCATTTAAAAAAGGTTTCCTTCCTCGGCCTCCTGTTAACTCTCTCGGGCATCAACTAAAACTGCACTGCCAAATAACTGCACCCAAAGAGTGGACACAAGTCGGAATCCCGTGGACTACATCATACGAATTGACTGTCCGGCTCAAGCCCCTCCTGGCACGCCATGGAGGGCTCGCATCTGGACCCGAAGTGACTAATCACTGAAACCGGTAACATTTACCATCACTCCAGAAGAATGCTTTTTTAAAACTCTGCCGCTGAAATGAGTTTCCCCCACACAACTGTTTTGAAAAGATAGTATAGACAAACTGATTGCGGTATTTACAGACAACCAGAAAAAAAATGATTCAGATACTGGCACTGCAATAACTTCTTGGCGAAGTTACCTTCTTGGCGATCACACGCACACATCTGCTCATAGATGCCATGCCATTCGATAATGTTAAATCTGCTGTGAAGGAAGCGCGTGGATGGCAACCCGCTCCCTCCCAGTGAATGCATCCAGTCAGCAATGTGTATCGTTTCCACCAGGCAAACAGACGAGCTGTATCATGTGTACGACAAAACTACAGACAGACATGAGTATTAGTTAAAGACTGGCCGGGGGAGAGAGCACAGAATTACCGGCCGCGTTTTAAAGTCAGTTTTAATTACTGCCGGGCATGTAACCTTGCAAGAACGGTTCCGTTGAAAAGCCCTACTCCTACCCCACCTGTGGAGACTTAGCATTGGAAGGTCTGCAAAAGAACACATACATTCACGTTATTCTAGCACACGTGACGTTATACACTGACAAGTACAGCCCTGTAAATAAAAAAGGAGTAAACTTAGATGTATTTACCTCTGAGCTCAGGGGCCTGGCTAACCTTCTCCGATGGCTCCGTGTGTTGAGTGGCGGACGTGCCTCTGGGAGGAACCTTACTCGCCTGTAGCCGGCGTGACAAACACGCACCTATACCTCTTCGCCATGTGTTCCCCACTGCCCCTGAGGCCATTTTTTGGGCCACGAGTAGCGTCCGCCATTCGCAGCCACCAGTCCCCACAACGAAATAGCAAACCAGGGTGAGATTTAAACATATTCACATGATTCTCCGTTCACCATTAGGAAACGTAACTAGTGCTAGCTGGGATTGTGTTCACATTAGGCTTGTGGTGTGACTCAGCACCTTGGGGGGGAACAAGCACGGGCAAAGCCAATAGGGGCGTTGTCAAAGTTTTTTATTTTACATTTTGCACAGTGGAAGTACCGCTGCCCTTGGTGGTGGATCTATAAATACCTGGGCGAGGGAGTTGAACACTGGAGAAGCAAGTGCTTCCCTTGAATGGCATCTCAACTATGGTTAACAATTTTGGATAACTACTGTTATAACTATTATGTAATCAGATTTTGATGTTGTTGTATATGATAAAGGCTTCCAGTGGAAGACATTTACAACAATCCAATAATAGACTGAGTCATAAACTCTCTTAACATACCCAGATATGATGACAAACTTCTCCTTTTCTGAATCAATAAATCACTGCTAGTCAGAGACCCTGGTCCCCCTCTTGTACTTTTTCATACTTTTCTTCTACATTCATCTCCCCTTCTCTAAAAATGAGTCAAAACCGTACACTAAAAAAAAATTAAACTTGGAGCTTAATGAACTCTCCACCTGCTGGATCTTCACCCACCTACCTTATAGGGAATGTTTTTGGGTCCAATTGCCAAACAACCTGGGAGAGGAGTTGGCCTAATGGCTAGGGCAGTCGACCTCAAATCTGGGGAACTGGGTTCGAGTCTCGCCAACGACGCTGAACATCCTGTGATTCTGGGCAAATCACTTAATCTCATTGAGCCTAACAAAAAATGAATGTGTCCTCATGTAATGCAGCTGGTGCTATGGAAAGCGCTCTGATACCCGATTCGGTTAAAGTTCGAGCTATATCAAACTCTGTAAAAAAAAACTCATGGATATTTTTAAATCATGAATCTAGTTATTATTTTAGGTTGAAGGCACTTGTGGTGCACTCAAATAGATTTTTAGCACAGTAGAAATGATACCCCACCTTGCGTTAGTAATGTCTACAGATTAAAAGGGTAAATAGGAAGGTTTTTAATTGTTTTCTGAATTTCAGCAGAGATGGTTCACACCAAAGATGTAAAGGGAATGAGTTCCAGAGGTTAGCTGCTGTAATACAGACAAAGTAGCAGCATTTGTTATTGTCTGTGCCATGGCACGATCAGAAGAAAACTGGTGTGTAGAGCAAAGAGTTCAATCAGAGATATACCAAGATAATTGGATGACAATATAATCAGGGACATTCCGATGGACAGTCACCATGTACCTGACAATCATGCAACAAAGCGGGGTCCAGTGCAGTTGCTGTAGCACAGGGGTGATACGATCGTACTCTAAGAAGCTGTTAATGAAATAGGCTGCAGACATTTTCACCAACTGTAGCTGACGCATGATTTTTCCTGAGGTCAGCACGTAAATTGAATGACCATAGTCCAGTATAGACCAGTGCATTAATGACTGGTACAATGTGAAGGCTTATGGAAATTGCGGAAAAGCCTGAGGATTAGCCAAGTATGGTTTCAAAACTTTAACACCCAGCTTACTGATTTTGTCCTTGGGAAATCCTAAAGGCTTTAAACAAGATCAATAGACCTTTGCCACCGTGATGTGTGTGATCATCGACAATTAGAATTTTAGACTTTCAGTCAATGCTGAGAGGTTTTGGAAGGTTTCAACACCTTTATTTATATTAAATATTACAAAATGAGTATTGGTTTTGTAGTTTTATTCAAATTAGTCAATTTACAGAAATCAATGAAGAAATTGATTAGTGACAACATAAATCAATACAGAGGTTTCCATAAAAGAAAATGCCACTAAACTGACTAAGGGATCTGTCCTACTCTAAATAGAACCCATGAAGAGATCATTTAGGAAAAGACCAAAGTAAGAATAAGATAGAACTTCCCATAAAAAGTTGTTCTAAAAACTCAGCCAAGTTCTCCACAGTTGCAGAAGGAACCATCAATAATAGGATGATCTACAGAAGCACTGATCCAAAAGAAAATATTTTTAATTATGGAAAGTAAGTCACCTTTAGCAGTAGCTGGTAGTAACAGAGCAAACACAACTCTCCTGGAGAAGAGTCGAAAGGCAAGGATTATGGGTCTATCAGCACTGCATTTGGGCTTCTCCAAAGTCTCGTCTCCACTAACTAGCTAGGAACACTCATTAATATATAAACTGATAAATATTGTAGCAAACATTGTATCTTTCTAGTCCAATGATATTCTATCACCTGATGGTAGCGTTAAGCTTCCGATGTCCCTTCCCTCAATTCCCTCAGTAAGGGATCTATTAGGATGGTGGGCGGAAAAGCACCCCGACCGCCATGGAAGCGGAAAACAACCGCCTGCCGGCACCGTGGGAAAACCGGCGGCTAAATTAGGATCAACCGCCCAAATAAAACGACCGCGGCCGAAAGAGGCCAAGAAAAAGCGCCCTTAGCAGGCGGAGATGGCCAAATTCGTCTGTGGCGGTCGGATTCGTGGCAGAAAAACACCAACCTGCCGCAATTATAGCGGAGACACCGCACCGGAAATTAGGATATCCCCGACGGTCCCGCGGTATGTACCTCTGTCTACAATTGGATGAATGGTAGAGGTAGCGGAAGAGCTGAAGCCCAGCCACCGCGGCAGACGATCCATAAAAAATATGGCTGACGAAGCAAAAAACCCACAAAAAGGCCAAAAAGAGCACACACAAAACTAGCCAAGCCCCCCAAATACACAAAACACACCCCAATGACACAACCACATGGCAAAAAGAAACATACAAATCCCAGGACAACACACCTGACAGCAACACCCCAATTGGACACACCCACATTGCTGAGTATAAAACCAGCCCCTTCCCTGACCACAATCATTTGCAATACTCCAGGAGAGAAGGGACACATACCCCAGCTGACAGGAGAGGCAAAGGACACAACATCACTAGCCACGCCACACACAGCACCACCACCACCTCCACACCTGCACAACTAACCCCCCTGCACAACACACACCATACACAGCACAACCACAACCATCATTCACACTCCTGCACCCACAATTACTTTGCACACCACACACCATGGCCACACAGAAAATGCCCAAATTCCCTGAGAGTGAGTTGAAGGTTATGGTAGATGAGATAGTCAGAGTGGAACCACAGCTTTTTGGTACCCTGGTCCAACAGACACCATTAGCCACAAGGACACAAATGTGGGCAAGGATAGTCCAAAGGGTCAATGCAGTAGGGACCACCCCAAGATCAAACAAGCATTGGCAATGCCAATCGGTCTCGTCATTAGGATCTTATATGCATCCCGTGCCTGAATGTGCCCTTGTGCAACGTAACCGGAGCTTATGTAAAGCACTCCAATACCTTCAGGTAGTGTTCGCGCAATAGAAATCTGTTGCACCTTGTTGTGAACAGCTGTAACATAGCTCCATCGTGTTTTAACAAGGCGGCATTATAGGTGAGGTCAGGGTTTTAAATAACAGGGGGCCATATTATCAAGGAACAGCGATAACATTATCGCCGCTTTAGCGGCAGGAAACTTTCGCTAAAGCAGCGATAATGGGCTTGATAATAAGCCCTTGTGAATTCCCATAGAAGCCCAAGTTCACACCAGAACCTGGGCTTCTATGGGAATTCACAAGGGCTTATTATCAAGCCCATTATCGCCGTTCCTTGATAATATGGCCCAGAATACCTGCACTACTAAATTTCCATTTAGACTAGAGTACCTGTTACTTCTGAGAAGTGGCGGGACTCACCCATTAGATGGATTGCAGCAGTTCTCAGAAGTGTAGGTACTCTGTACAGGACAGTGCCTGCCCATTTAATGCATTGGGTGAGGCAAAAGTCTGTTGCACCAATGGGACTGCAGGAGCAGCCACCATGTTATTACTTTTGCAAGTGGTGGCCTTGTTAAGAGAAAGAACACCCGTTGTCATCCAGGAGAACAATATAAACACTGTCAACGGAAGAAGAAAAGTTTTGTCCACTCCATGAAAAGTGGGCAAAGCCAAAGCACCTCTCTGTAGTTATCCGAAAACTATTTTTGAGTTGTTCATAGGTATGGTCACAGGTATGGTGACAGCTGTAATTTCAAGCTGTACCTTAAAACCATATGTCGCAGACCACTCGCAGACTCGGCGCCCTTAAAAGGCTAATGGTGCAGTGTACCTACACTGTGCTTTGAATCACTGCCGGGACGTTAAATGCCACTGCTTTGAACTGACTCACACACTAAGGAATCTTCTAGTCTCTGCATCCTACAATAATAACACCTTCTGCATTTAAAAAAGGTTTCCTTCCTCGGCCTCCTGTTAACTCTCTCGGGCATCAACTAAAACTGCACTGGCAAATAACTGCACCCAAAGAGTGGACACAAGTCGGAATCCCGCGGACTACATCATACGAATTGACTGTCCGGCTCAAGCCCCTCCTGGCACGCCATGGAGGGCTCGCATCTGGACCCGAAGTGACTAATCACTGAAACCGGTAACATTTACCATCACTCCAGAAGAATGCTTTTTTAAAACTCTGCCGCTGAAATGAGTTTCCCCCACACAACTGTTTTGAAAAGATAGTATAGACAAACTGATTGCGGTATTTACAGACAACCAGAAAAAAATGATTCAGATACTGGCACTGCAATAACTTCTTGGCGAAGTTACCTTCTTGGCGATCACACGCACACATCTGCTCATAGATGCCATGCCATTCGATAATGTTAAATCTGCTGTGAAGGAAGCGCGTGGATGGCAACCCGCTCCCTCCCAGTGAATGCATCCAGTCAGCAATGTGTATCGTTTCCACCAGGCAAACAGACGAGCTGTATCATGTGTACGACAAAACTACAGACAGACATGAGTATTAGTTAAAGACTGGCCGGGGGAGAGAGCACAGAATTACCGGCCGCGTTTTAAAGTCAGTTTTAATTACTGCCGGGCATGTAACCTTGCAAGAACGGTTCCGTTGAAAAGCCCTACTCCTACCCCACCTGTGGAGACTTAGCATTGGAAGGTCTGCAAAAGAACACATACATTCACGTTATTCTAGCACACGTGACGTTATACACTGACAAGTACAGCCCTGTAAATAAAAAAGGAGTAAACTTAGATGTATTTACCTCTGAGCTCAGGGGCCTGGCTAACCTTCTCTGATGGCTCCGTGTGTTGAGTGGCGGACGTGCCTCTGGGAGGAACCTTACTCGCCTGTAGCCGGCGTGACAAACACGCACCTATACCTCTTCGCCATGTGTTCCCCACTGCCCCTGAGGCCATTTTTTGGGCCACGAGTAGCGTCCGCCATTCGCAGCCACCAGTCCCCACAACGAAATAGCAAACCAGGGTGAGATTTAAACATATTCACATGATTCTCCGTTCACCATTAGGAAACGTAACTAGTGCTAGCTGGGATTGTGTTCACATTAGGCTCGTGATGTGACTCAGCACCTTGGGGGGGAACAAGCACGGGCAAAGCCAATAGGGGTGTTGTCAAAGTTTTTTATTTTACATTTTGCACAGTGGAAGTACCTGTAGTGGGCACTTCCACGGGGGGAGGAGGCTGAGACACAAGGACCCGCGGAGCTGGCAGTGCATGCGGCAGCTGAGGAGCCGTCTCTTATCTCCTCAGCCAGCATTGCCCAGGGCTGCTGCTCGGGGGATCGCCGCTTTTATGGTGCTTCTGGAGTGATAACGCAGCAAGCGGGCAGTTCCCAGCAGCCCTGCCTCCCGCCACAATCGCCATTGTCCGGGCTGCTTCCTGCTTCGAAAGTGGAAGAGGGCGCGGCATGGCCCGGCACATGTAAGCAAAGCACGTCCTGCTTAACTGGCAACCAGGAAGAGAGCACGTCATCGCGTTCGCGATGTTGGCACCAGAACAAAGTGCGCCGGTAAAGGGGCCAGTAGCCTTGGAAGGCTACCAATGACGACATAATCGTCATGAGGCGGAACTAACAAGCCGTAAACCAATTGTAAGGCTGTATTTACTGACCTAAGCCAATAAAAATGATGGGCGGAGAGTGGGCGGAGCTTAAACAAAGCTTCCCCACTGAAGTGTATACTGCATGTCTCGGAGAGACAGCGCATGCGCGCTGCCTAGGCGAGTCCTAAAAAGGAGATCTTGAAGCGGTGGCATGATCTGAAGAGGGTGGTCAAGGAGAGGAGGAGCAAGAACCGTGAGCTGGCTCAGAGGACTGGTGGTGGCCCTCCGATTCCACCAAAACCATTCACACAATAGGAGGAGAAGGTGCTTGCCATACTGCATCCATACTGCATCCAGCGAGTCTCACAGGAGTAGCCGGGGAAGTGGAGGCTGGTTAGTACAAACAAATGACTACGGCCACTCTGCTATTTACTGTCTTGCACAACTACAAAGCTACACTACCTAGGACAAATTCCATCCATCTGCACCACACACTCACAAAAACATGGTTCACAGATCCAACATTCACCCACTCCCATTCACCCCAAACATAGCTGCCAACATTACCATGGGGGCATATGTACAGGCAGACAGCACTACAACTCCCTCCAGGCCCCCTGTCCCACAGCATCAGCAAGATGGATCCCTCTCCCCACCCCACCCAGAAGCATGTGTCAGCCATTACACAACCCACATCAAACTCACAGGTAGGTAGACATCTTCCCTGGGAGTGTGTCTGGGGGAGGGGTGGCCTACACCACTACTGCCACCATACCCCCTGTCTCAAAGCCTAGCAAGATGGATCCCTCCCCCACCCCACCCGGAAGCATGTGTCAGCCATTACACAACCCACCTCAAACTCACAGGTAGGTAGCCATCTTCCCTGGGAGGGTGTCTCTGGGTGGGGGGCCTGCACCACTACTCCCACCATGACCCCTGTCCCACAGCCTAGCAAAATGGATCCCTCCCCCCACCCCACCCAGAAGCATGTGTCAGCCATTACACAACCCACATCAAACTCACAAGTAGGTAGCCATCTTCCCTGGGAGGCTGTCTGGGGGTGGGGGGCCTGCACCACTACTCCCACCATGCCCCCTGTCCCACAGCCTAGCAAGGTGGATCCCTCCCCGCCCCGCCCCACCCAGAAGCATGTGTCAGCCATTACATTACCCACACCTGAGCAGGATGGAGCACTCCCCCACCCAGAAGCAGTTGGAAGCCATTGCAGTACACCAAACAAGCTTACAGGTAGGTAGCCATCTTCACAGTGAGGGTGTCTGGGGGTGGGAGGCCTGCACCACTACTCCCACCATGCCCCCTGTCCCACAGCCTAGCAAGATGGATCCCTCCCCCCACCCCACCCAGAAGCTTGTGTCAGCCATTACATTACCCACACCTGAGCAGGATGGGGCATTCCCCCACCCAGAAGCAGTTGGAAGCTAGCACAGTACACCAACCAAACTCACAGGTAGGTAGCCATCTTCACAGTGAGGGTTTCTGGGGTGGGAGGCCTGCACTACTACTCCCAACATTCCCTCTGTCCCACACCTGAGCAGGATGGAGCACTCCCCCACCCAGAAGCAGTTGGAGGCCAGCAAAGTACACCAAACAAACTTACAGGTGGGTAGCCATCTTCACAGTGAGGGTGTTTGTGGGTGGGAGGTCTGTACCACTACTCCCAGCATGCACCCTGCCCCCCCTCAGCAGGATGGAGCCCTCACCCCCCAGCAGTTGGAAGCCATTACATCACCCTCATCAAGCTTACAGGTAGGTAGCCATCTTCACAGTGAAGGTGGCTTGGGGTGGGAGGCCAGCACTACTACTCCCAACATTCCCTTTGACCCACACCTGAGCAGGATGGAGCACTCCCCCACCCAGAAGCAGTTGGAGGCCAGCACAGGACACCAAACAAACTTACAGGTAGGTAGCCATCTTCACAGTGAGGGTGTTTGTGGGTGGGAGGCCTGCACTACTATTGCCAACATTCCCTCTGTCCCACACCTGAGCAGGGTGGAGCACTCCCCCACCCAGAAGCAGTTGGAAGCCAGCACAGTACACCAAACAAACTTACAGGTAAGTAGCCAGTAAGTGCACCCACCCATTTGTCACAAATTAAATGGTTTTGTTATATAGACAATGGGGTGACCCTGTGTCCCTTATCCCTAGATAAACCACCAGGGAGACCCATTGTCTCTGGATGCGAATCGGTTCTGGAACCTCTCAACCAGTTTATAGATCACTTTCTCCAACCTTTGATACCGGAGACCAAATCATATGTGCGGGATACAATGCACATTATTCAGCTGTTGGAGGGACAACCATTCGACATGCAAACCCAACTACTTGTTACATTGGATGTATCCTCGCTCTATACCTCCATTCCTCAGGTGAAGGCCCTTGAGGTGATTAGAGCTACCCTTGATAAGAGGCTGAGACCGCAATGGATACCAACTGACTTCCTGATAGGCCTTCTAGAAATTGCAATGAAGCACAATTATTTTGTATTCATGAAGCAATTCTACTACCAATGTAAAGGCGTCGCGATGGGCGCTACTTATGCGCCAAGCCTGGCCAATATCTTTATGGATTCATATGAGGAGGAGCATCTCTACAGCCATCTAAATCCATTCATCAATCAGATTATGGTCTGGAAACGTTACATAGATGACGTTATAATGATCTGGACGGGTACTGCTGAGGAGCTTGAACAATTCTATAACTGGTTGAATACAAGATCAATTGATATTCAATTCACCATGGCGAAGAGCAACAAATCAATTGATTTCCTTGATCTTACGTTTGAAGTGGAAGATGGACGGTTAATTTGCGATTTATATCGCAAACCTACAGAAAGGAACACCCTCCTTAAATACAATTTCCACCATCCACGCAGCCTTAGGGACAATCTTCCGTACGGCCAATACCTTAGGCTAAGAAGGAATTGTACACGATGAGCTGATTTCTTTAAAGAAACTGACATCCTTACCACTCGCCTCAAGGAAAGGGGTTATCCTATTGGTTTATTGAAACGTGCATGGAAACGCGCCTGGTACTGTCCGAGAGACCAACTACTACAAGTAAAGGAGAGAACAACTAAAAATGAGAGCATTGTAATTGTCACTACATTCAATAGTAAAAGCAATGACATGAAGAAGATCATGAAAAAGTATTGGAACTTGGTTTCGAGTGAGCTTCCTACCACTGGGGAACCTCTATTTGCCTTTAAACGAGGTAGAAGTGTGAAAGACAATGTTGTCAAGGCATATCTGGAACCACCTAAAACCCTTGGACTTAGAGATCACCTGGGTCTGCCTCCCCTCATGGGCCATTTCAAATGTGGCCACTGTAAAGCCTGCCCTTTGACAGTGGAAGGTTCCTCATTCACCTATCACAATAGAACCTACAAATCATACAGTTTCACAAATTGTAACAGTTGCAATTTAATCTATGCAATAATTTGTCCTTGTGGTCTTCTGTACGTGGGCCAAACCACGCAAAAGGTAAAAGCAAGGATACTCCAACACATGAGCCGTATCAGATGTAAGACACAAGGGGCCCCCATGGTCGATCACTGTCTCGCACATAACCACCAGCCGGAGGATATCAAATGGTGTGTGCTGGAAAAGGTTACTCTGGCTCCAAGAGGGGGTTCAATCACACTCAATCTAAAGAGAAAAGAATGTAGATGGATACATTCCCTTGATACAGTACAACAGGGTCTGAATGAGTTTGAGGAAACGTCTAGACAGATGGGTCAATTGTAATCAAGGGTCGTTTTTCTCTTTCCTCTCTAACTGCATAGATATCATTCTAAGGTTGCTGGTCACTGAACTTTGGTTCACTTAGAGCAGGTTATGTGGTGCATGTGAACGCTAGCCTAATCCAGTTCAAATCTACGATCTTAGATGTCATGTTGTTTGAAACTTTATTGAAAGGCTCATTTTCTACATGTTATTTTATGTCATGTTGTTTGAAACTTTATTGAAGGCTCATTCTCTACATCTAATTGAGAAGTTGCAACTTGCCACCACTTTGATTTATTCAGGTTGCAGGGTTATGGTTTTAAATCATAATGCTATTGTGATCAAATTCTGTTCAGGCTTGTCTATTGCGTAAATTACTCTACACAACGTACAATTTCCATTCGTATGCTTTCTGTATAACAACTCACAATGTCTTTTGAAACCTGATTTTAACATCTATATGACCTCGTTGGGATGTGATATAACCTCTTTACAAATGACTGTGTCATGTTGTTTAACAGTTGGCTCGATATAACATAATGATCTGGTTTTGTATGGAGGTCTTCAGAAGTTTGCTTTATACAGGGCTCTGTATGCTGTTCCTCAAACATTTCACAAAACCAATTGCTTTCAATTTTCAAATGAAATAGCTGAATATGTCTGATTCGCAAAGAAAAAGAATTGTGTCCGATGTTCAGTATGCCCCACGAGTAATGAAAAGCATCTATGTATAAAGCATCTCTACTCGTGGCAGTTGTTTTTGCATGTATAATAACGTGACAAAGCTGCATTCTTGTTTGTGTCCATATTCTGTTTGATAAAAATGGGATGCACCAACTGTACGCGGGCACGCAAATGGAGAGTTTTGTTTCTTCTCTTACGGCCGGTATTTTGTTGCCTAGTATTAATAGTGAGTACACACATTTGACGTCAGCGTGAAAGCGGAACGGACGAATAGCAACCGTGTCTCCTTAGCGGGCTCCCTCGATTTCCATTGACGCTTACTTAGTTGCTCAGCAACCGTCCTGGCGTTTCTAGACGTTCTACGTCATACAGGGAGGGACTTGGTTGTCCCCATATACCGGCTGATCTGCCTTTCGCGGGTTTCCCACAACAACGAAAGGTGGAAAGAGACGCGGGAATCAGCACCGCCCGGGAGATAGAAGTCTGTTGCTCTCCTCTAAAGTAAGTTTTCTGATCAGCGCGATTAAATAATTCCCTTCCCCCTTTTTGCCTTGTCCTGGTTACAACTAAGTCTGCGCTTGTAATTTACCTTATAGACGCAGTCTGAGTCTTCCAATTGCTCCTGCTTCAAATTGAATTGACGGTTTTCGCTCCATTAAGTATTTTCGCTTACAAGTCAGTTCTCAGGTGAGCGTACCGTCCTTATCTAAACAGGGATTATTCTATGTTAATTGAATACCTAAGGATTGAGCCTGTCACATTTGGCCCCCTTTTGGTAATATCTCGCAACCGAGTGTGTTGCGCTATTCTTTCTCCGGACCAATTTCATGTGTGGTCCCCTGTTTTAATTGATTTGCATTAAACTGCCAATCTCATCCGTATAATTTGGCTTTTAATATCTGTAAGGACACGCACCTCTCGATTTTGATAAGAGCTTCAAAGTTACTTTTGAATCATCGCCTGATTAGCTTTATAATTAGGATACTATGTATAAAAAATTTTACCACGCTGAGACGTAATGCGTCTACAATGTTAATGTAAATCCCACAATCGGGGATTGAGCTCTTGAATCAATGGTGATGGGTTGATGATGTCATCCATTTACCTTTACTTTAAATTAATTTTTAGAAACCCCGCTGGATGAATATACCGGACCTACAAAATTTGAACATTGGGTCATCCTAGACCTATGGCTAGGTGAGTCATGGCCTTCTTTGGCTTATTCGGGACCATATGCTTGTGACTTCTTAAGAATAGCCCTTGACACGTGCCTTACTTGCTTTTATAGGTTGCCACTGCCAATATTTAAGTCCTGATGAAGACCCGCATGACGATTTAAGATCGCATATATAGGGTCGAAACGTCGACAGTACCTAGGACCAGTTCAAGACTCGTTTTCCCATAGAATCGGAAATCCCCGGGAAACTGCGTCATTGTGCTCTTTCAAATACTGGCCGACTTTAATCTTGTACATAAAAACTTTTGTATTCACTCTGTATATATTGCACACCAATTTTGTCACCTTGGTCACTTTGTCACTGATTCACCAATTCACTTTAATGTTTATAACTTTGGCAGCCATACTTTGCAAAAAGAATGTTATGGGTGTAGATATAAATGAGGCAATTTATATATAAAAGAACGTTTTACCACCCTGCAAATCGGATGTCATTGTGATTTGTGCATTGTTGTTTGCTTCATGTGGTCCTGTGAATGTAATTATTCTTAGAATTTTTTTCTATTTGAAATATTGTACTTAGGTTCCTTCTTTTTGATTCATTCATAACTGAAAACAAAGCAATTGCTTGGTTACACCCGACAGAACCATTGTTTTTCATATCACAAATTAAATGGTGCCATATCACAACACCAGCCCTCTCATTGCACAAAGAGGCATACCTACCCCATTGCCACGCACAGCGTGCACACAGGTAAGCTAAGGAAATTGTCACAGCTACCAAAGTGTGACACACCAATGCACAAGTAGAAGAAAGTCAGGGCACAATCATGCACAGCACCTAGTTACATGTGCATCGCCATGGGGCAAGTGCAACAAGGACCATTTGAAAAATATGAAAGCATGTGTGGTGGTACAAATCAAGATATGCACATGACAGGACAAAGGTATGCAGGAGATGACAATGGCCAGTCCATGGCCAGATGTGACGTTTGCCAGATCAGACAAATAAACAATGAGCTCTCAATTAAACACATGTTGTGCCAGGCCCTAGATGGCAACAAGTCCCTGTTATCCTTAATTGTGCACGGGTCGCATGGTATGCCTTGACACCTCATGGACAAGTAATGCCTGTACCACTGCATCATGTCAGGAAGCACAGTAGTGCACATAGTAAACAATGTGATGATCTGTCAATTGTGCAGTGTACATAAAGTGAATGACACACAGCTAACACAAAGCTTGCCGGGTGCACTACAATGACCATTTCCCATCTGACCCACAGGTGACCAAGAACTCACTGAAGAGGACAACACCAGCAACCTGCAGAGCCAGTTTTCCCCCCGGTACATGGGCTCTCGGATGTTCACTCCCAGGAGTCCATGGATGATGAGCTCGAGGCCGGCCCATCTGGTGTGCCAGGGAGCAACAGGTCACAGGACCCCATCGTCCCCCCCACCACATCTGCACCAACAACAACTTCACAGCAGACCCCTGCTGTCACGGCCTGTGCGGCCGCCACCACCACCTCCAACACCACCAGTGCTGCCTGCAACACCCTCCCTGTCCCAGAGGATGACCAGCACACACCACCGATGGAGGATTCCATGGACGATGAGCTTGAGGCTGGCCCATCTGGTGTGCCAGGGAGCAACAGGTCCCAGGACCCCATCGTCCCCCCACCACATCAGCACCAACAACAACTTCACAGCAGACCCCTGCTGTCACGGCCTGTGCAGCCACCACCAGCTCCACCACCACCAGTGCTTCCTGCAACACCCTCTCTGTCCCAGAGGATGACCAGCACACACCGCCGACGGAGGAGGGCAGGGAGAGGATGCGGGTGCCCACAGTGGTGAGGCAACAGGTCCGTGGCAGCAGGGCAGGTGGGAGGGGCAGGGTCACCCACGGACACCAGGAGGCTGAGACCCAATCCCTAAAACACATCACCAGAGTCCTGGGCGCACACGAACAGGCCCAGGGACGAACGGGCCGGTTGGACGAACTGTTGCACGAGCTCATCCTGCTGATGAGGTCCATCGACACCCGCATGGGACAAATCGTGGACCTCTTGGGCCAGCAAGTGGCTGTACTGAGGGACAGGCATGCGCCACAGACAACACCTCCACCTCCCTCTAGTGGGCCGCACGATGACAGTTCAACATCCTCCCCTGCGCCCACAGAGAGGGGTGAGTCCTCAGACCGCACTGGCCCTGTAGCAGGGCCCCCCCTGCCAAACGGTAAAGGGACCGTCCCAAGAAGACCCTGGGAGTATCTGGAGGCCAAGCACCTGCCAGACGCCAGTCACGGAGCTAGCCATGATGGCAACCCTCTCCACCACTGCATTGACTTTGGACTGTCCTTCCCCACACTGCCTTGTGAATGGCATCTGTCTGTTGGACTGGGTCACCACAGCAATGTGGTGACTACTTGATTATATCATCTACCACAACGGTCAACTCGCTGCTCTGCCCCACCCCCAATGGAAATGTACACCCCCCCTCGCATCTCACCATTGCAAATAAAATATCCTTACACACATGTTGTTGTGTCTGCTTCTTCTTTATTTTAGGATGTACAGTCTTCAACATGCTCACAATGTACCCGGGGCATGGGCTGTATGTAGGCAAGGAGAAGTCGAAGGCACCTAGGGAAACACAACAGAACTACTTTCACTGGTCTGGGTGTGGCATCACAGACATCACACAACCCCTAACATCAGGATAACCCAACATGCACATGTCACAATGGACAACAAGTATCAACATACACGTCCTGTAGATGTTCCCAAATGACCTGTCCCAGAAACATTGCCAACCACCATTGAGTCTACAACTGGCTGCTGGGAATTTGGCACTCACGTGCGAGATGGTCATATCTGCCAGGCACACCACCTGCACATTGATGGAGTGGTAATGCTTGCGATTGTGGTAAATGTGCTCACTTGCCTGTGGTGGCACAAGCCCGACATGGGTGCAATCAATGGCCCCAACAACATTGGGGATGTGTCCATGGGGATTGAAGTCTCCCTTCACAGCTGGCAATTCAGCAACCCTGGGGAAATGGATGTATCTGTCCTTGTATAGCATCATGGCGGACAGCACATCACGCAGCACCATGCTGAAACATCGGTTGTGACATCCCACCAGCGCTGGCCACTGTCTCTTGGAACGATCCAGTGGTAAAGAAATGTAGAGCTAACATCACCTTATAAGTAGGGGTGAAAGCTGTTGGATGTGTCCTGTGGGGCTGCAGGTGGGGCTCCAACAGATTACAAAGGGTTTTCAGGGTGGCTCTGTCCAGGTGGCATTTCCGTATGATCGCAACATCCTCCAGGTCCTCCAGCACCGTCAAGTGATGAATCAAATTTGGCCTTCTCCAATTGGAGATGATAGTGAACACATGTCAATGCAATACATCATGAGATGTGCACAGCACATCACGTTCTGGATGACACAACGACAACAATGACTGGCATCAATCTTGACTAACAGACCAGCTCACATGTAGGGACACCTTCATGTACACAAAGGCCACACCTGTCAACTTACACAAGACAAGTACCTCAAACACCACCTTGGTCAATGTGAATGCACATTCAAATGGGCACACCTGGGAGTATAGCATCCATCAAATGTGTAACAATCTAACCCACTGTCTCATACCTATCTGCTGTACCTGTCACACCTCAATGCGTCATTACAACCTGGCACATATCCACCACACAATGACCACAGTCGGCGCTGGAATGACGGATGTGTGCATGAGCAGACATGAGAGGCAATGCAACATAGTTCATCATTCATTGAGACGAGCATCGCTGTGATTGTCACTGCACCTCAACACATTGACTTGTGTACACATTGTAGAGTCCAGAACAGCACTGTCCTGCCTATACCAACATCAAATCCATAAGTGACATGTGAGTGGGTACATGCCAATCTACGAAAAACACACACAAACATGGCATGTGTAGCGATCAGTGGATTAAATGGGAGATTGGCCTCGTGTGCACTGCGATGTTCCATTAACCATCTTGGCACTGTGCCCTGTTGATGTTTGACAGATGGGCATTGCGATTGTATGGCACCGATATCGCGGTAGCTACCGCCTGGCCCCGGGGGTGTGTCACCAGCACCCCCATGCACACAAGTGCGGTACTGATAGGCATGGAGACATGTGAAAATGGCGGTTGGCATGCTCTGCCATCCAAATCGTGGTAGCTACCGCCTGGCCCCGGCAGTGTGTCACCAGCACCCCCACTCACGCAAGTGTGGTACTGATAAGCATGGAGACATGTGGAAATGGCGATTGGCATGCTCTGCCATCCAAATCGCGGTAGCTACCGCCTGGCCCCGGCGATGTGTCACCAGCACCCCCATACACACAAGTGCGGTAGTCATAGGCATGGAGACATGCCCATATGTGGGTTGGCATGCTCTGCCACCCATATCGGGGTAGCTACCGCCTGGCTCCGGCGGTGTGTCACCAGCACCCCCATTCACACAAGTGCGGTACTCTTAGGCATGGAGACATGCCCATAAGGCGGTGGGCATGCTCCGCCACCCAAATCGCGGTGCCTCGTGTCAATGCATGGCACCCATATCGCGGTAGCTACCGCCTGGCCCCGGTGGTGTGTCACCAGCACCCCATTCACACAAGTGCAGTACTGATAGGCATAGAGACATGTGGAAATGGCGGATGGCGTGCTCCGCCGCTAAAATCGCAGTAGCGCACACCGGGCCCCTGCGGTGTGTCACCGCCATGGAGCTTGCCCAAGAGCCAATGCAAAGCTCGATAGAGGTGGCATGATGCAATTTTGAAGATCGCGGTAGGCGTGCTCCGCCACCGCGAGGGCGGACATTGGCTGCATTTGAAAGATGCACCATCGTGCTATCGCACCCCGGGCCCCACCGTTGTGTCACCGCCATGGAGCATGCCCTTACAGCCAATGGGAGCCATGATTGTGGTGACATGATGCAATTCTGAAGATCGCGGTAAGCGTGCTCCGCCACCGCGGAGGCGGGCATTGGCTGCATTTGAAAGATACACCATTGCGGTAGCGCACCCCGGGCTCCAGCGTTGTATCACCGCCATGGAGCATGCCCTTACAGCCAATGGGAGCCATGATTGTGGTGACTTGATGCAATTTTGAAGATCACGGTAGGCGTGCTCCGCCACCGCGGAGGCGGTCATTGGATGCATTTGAAAGAGGCAGACCTGGACCACCAATTGATGCAGATTGGCACCTTTGAAACGACACCAGGGGGCTATATATATATGTGGGAGTGAGCCTCACATTGCCACTGCTCCCAGAGCCTGCCGCCTGAGACCCCTCACCTGCTGCTGCCTGCAGGGACTGCTGCCAGAGACCCCTCACCTGCTGCTACCTCCAGGGACTGCTGCCTGAGACCCCTCACCTGCTGCTGCCTCCAGGGACTGCTGCCTGAGACCCCTCACCTGCTGCTGCCTACAGGGACTGTTGCCTGAGACCCCTCACCTGCTGCTGCCTCCAGGGACTGCTGCCTGAGACCCCTCACCTGCTGCTGCCTCCTGTCAGGATCTACAAACAGAGGATTCTTACCGTGTACTTGCACAGGAACAGAGATGCTAGTTCCCAATGCCCCCTCCAGGATCCTCCAGAGACCGAAATAGATCACATCTCTAAACAACCCCAAAGGGGGAAGGGGGAATGGACAAAATAACAAAAGAAAGAAGAGACTGGTTCAGGATTCTTCGGATCTACTCCACAGCACCCCTTTTCTGATCAGTCCGTTCTATAGACCTTCACTTGAACGATGCCTGAGGAAACTAACAGAGCACAATACTTAACACCCTAGTCTACTCTGCACTTGTCTAAATAACTCTATAAGTATTTAGTTGTACCCTTGGGAAGGAACGTACCCCTCAATCCTTTTGAACTAGCCTCTCTTCGTGTGGTTGGTAGTTGACTGCCTGGAATCTTTTCTCTTATTTGTTCTGCGCAGTTCTACCTAAGACATATGAACATTCAATGAATTAATCCTGTTGCCTAATCTAATTTTAATTATTACTATTATTCTATTTATCAGCTCACCTACCAGTATTTTTAATGAAGTGTCCTCTATTCTTCTCTATATTATTGCGGTAGGATATCGCCGTCTTTTCCTTCACTAGGATTTTATATACTGCGTAGTTGTTTTCTCAATGTTTCCTCAATAAGTATTAGTCTCCTAGTTATTGCATTTATTCAATTATTTAATTTGTTTTCATTCTTTCTTTTAGCTTGGTACTTTAGCGGTGATCTCTCTATATTCAGGTAAGTTTTTCCTCCTTATAGTTTGCGACAATGTCTTTTATTTATTCTTTCTGCTAGTGAATATTTCCTGTATTATTCTTTCTACAAATAGACAACATGTAACTTAGCTTTTGAAGTTGACTCCGTGTTCTTCTTCTTTCTAACCGCTAGAGTTAACTCCTGTCAAGAGTTGCTGAGGCGGAGGAGTTACGTCATGAAGAGTTCCTCACACGAGTCTTGAAGTCTCCTGACTGAGGAAGAATTTCGGGCAGGAACAAAGGTAACTATGCTATGACTCTCAAACACCCTTACTGTAAACTGAAATTATCATTATCATTTAAGTTCTAAGATTTTCCTGGAACACGCAAGTTCAGCTCCGACCTCGGGCGACGCTTCGGTGAAGTGCGCACTCGTTAGGGAGAGCGCATTCCACCAAGGCTCCACACAGGTGTGAAGATAAAGACTAGGCCGCTACTGCGATTGTACCGCGGCGGCCATCTTGGAATTTCTTCTTTGCAGCAAAGCACTCCAAGCGCGATCTTTTGTGCATTTTCCACATCTCCTGTTCCAGCTTATTTTTGGATATGTGTAAACCGCATTAACCACTCGTGTCGTGTCAAAGGCCCAGTGGTTCTGACACCTCCAGGGACTGCTGCCAGAGACTCCTCACCTGCTGCTGCCTCCAGGGACTACTGCCTGAGACCTCTCACCAGCCAAATCTGCTGCTGTTGTCTCATGTCCACAGTGATGGCAAGGACAGAGAAGATCCGTGCCAGTCCCTTCACGAGCGAGGAGTTGGAGGTCCTGGTGGACGATGTGCCCACACAGTACCCAAGGCTATATGGTGCCCCGAATGTCGTAGTAAGTCTTCAACAGTAGTGGGGTAGGACAGGGGGGCCACACATGTAGTTGAACTGATGCAGTATGTGTCTGGGAGTGTGGGGTAGTGTCATGCACTGCCTGACATGCTGTCTCCAGTGGGAGGGTGTGTGTACCCAATGCCGCAGCTTTCCCTCCCTACACATGTATGTATGAGTGACCTGTGTTGTGTTGTCAGCCATACAGTGACACAGAAGGTTGTTCATGCTGTAGTCAGGACAGTGATTGCTTGGCTGGATGGCTGTGTGTGCCCCTGTAGTCCATCTCAGTGTGAGCCCAGCTGGCCTGCACAGTCCCCACCTACAGAGACAAGGACAACTCACTTAACTTACAGAGTATGACATCAGTCTTTTCACATTGCACTCCAGCTATGGTCCATCTTAGCACTCTAGTTTGCACACAACTGCCCTTGTGAATAGCATTTTGTATTTGTGAGATCATGTCCCTCTATGTGACCACCATGACACATTCATCTAGTCACAGGACAGGGACATTGATGGCTGCGCAGTCTTGGACACAGTAAGTCCACCCCCAAACACAGGTTGACATGTGATGTATGTGTTGCTCAAGCCAACAATGGACTGGAGATGTGAGCAGGCTACATGGGCATTTCAGTGCTGGCATCCTGCATGTGAGATGTGCAGGGACTGTGTTCCCCCTCACACCTGCATGCTTTAACATCAGCTTTTCCCATGCAGGTATCCCATATGAGCTGTACTATAGTTTCCGATTGACCTATCGTTGGATATGTGATGAATTTGCATCTTGCTGCTATACTGATAGATGTCGGTACATGACACTGTGTCACTGATCATTTCCCCCTCTTGTCTCCCATGCCTGCAGCTCAAGGTACACCAGCGTAAGGCCGTGTGGAGGGCCATTGCAGCAAAGGTGCGAGCTCTGGAGATCTCAAACCGACGGCGCACCCACTGCCACAAGAGATGAGGCGACATCAGTCGGCTGGCAAAGAATGTGGCGGAGAAGATCTTGGGACTGCTTCTTCGCACTGGGAGTCTGGCACGGCGCAGCATGACACCACTAATAGGGTGCATCTTGGCGGTGACACAGCCTGAGCTGGATGCACGTTTGAAGGAGCATCAGCAGCAAGCCAGGGGTGAGCATGTGGGAAGTCTGACTTTGGCTGAGAGTGGCTGCATGTGTACAGAGCCTGTGCCAGCGCTGGCCTATGTGATGTTGGTAGTGTGATGCTCTGGCATGTAAGTGGCTGCAGGCCTGGGTGCCGGTGGCATGCATTTGCCCTACCTGTACTTACAAAGGTGATTTGGATGCTGTGCCTTCACATTACATTCTGCATTGTGCTCTTCAGGTTTCTTCTGCATTGGGGTAGTCTTGGGAATCCCATGGGAGGGAACGGCAGTGTGCCCGATCTGACTGTGCGTACATCAATGCATCCATTGCATGCACCCAGATTGGGGAGGCCTACACATCTGACAGCAATGTGACCCATTCTATTGTCCCCAAGGTACGACATGGTCAGTGGCATGGGCTAATGTCGATTGTGGACTGTCATGTTGTAGTCTGAGTCTGTGTTGTCCCCTCCTGTTCCATCCAAATCTGTCATTGGCAACAAGTACTGTGCCCCCATCATGTCCCTAGGTGTGCTCAGAGCTAGTTGTGTGTCTGTTTGAACAGAGCCACAAGCAGGGTGTTGTGCTTTGTGGTCATCACATGGCTCATTCATGCCTGAGTTTCCAGTTTCCACGCACTGCTTAAGTCAATATAGTGAGTTGGCACTATGTGATTGCACAAGGTGGTGTGCAACATGTAGATTTGGTCTCCTGTTGTGATTCATTGCTTGCATATGTTTGTTCTGTTTCCGTCACTGACCTGACCCTACATCTCTCTCTCTCTCATGCAGCATCACCTGTGGTCACGGAGGGACAAGAGACGGACACCAGTTGGGGTGAATCTAGCACAACAGCTGCCCAGGAGCCCACTGACACAGATGTCACCAGCTCCTCAGAGGGGGACAGGAGTCTGCTGGAGGAATCCCAGCCTGAGACGCAAAGCACTACATCATCCGATGCCAGCAGGGATGCATCCATGTTGGAGGGCACAGGGAACGGGGACTCTGCATCGACTTCCACCACACAGTGGCCATTGCCCACCCTCCTAGCCATTTCCTCTGGTGCTGCCCGTGTCTGCCTTAGTAAGAGGGGAAGAGTGTCCTTCACCCCTGGCACCACTGCCCCTGCCCCTATGTCCCATGCTGCCATCAGTGCTGAGTTTGTGGACCTTTTGCGCCAGCTGTGTGTAGGCCAGACAGCTCTCCTCAATGCCTTCATTGACCACAACAAGAAATTGGCCCAGGTGGTTGCTTTCATGGAGGGCATACATTCCGACGTGGGTGGGCTGCACTGGACAGTCCAGGCTTTGTCATCAACAGTGACGTCTGCCCTGCAACAGGCACATACTTCACAGTCCAGCTCAGCTCCCTTTGTCCACCCCCCTGGCAGTGGGCACGTCTGACGATAGTGACCACGGTCCACATACATCAAAGTCACGATACAGCACATGAAGCACACAGCAGCACCAACCCAAGTGGTCCCGGGCGCAGACCCCATCCCCACAGAAGACCAAAGGCACCCCAGAGAGCAGGGAGAAAAGCCGGTCAGGCGACACCAGTGGACAAAAAGCAAAGCAGCAGACCTCAGGCACACATGCCTCAGTGGCATCCCCATCCAAGGACTCTCCTGCCCCAAAAGCATCTTGCAAAGAGAAGCATACAGTGTCTGTGGCCACCAAGGAGGTGGTGCATGCCAAGGGTACACCTAGGTGGGCTCCAAGGCAGAATCACCAACCACCTCGCCTCCCATTCCAAGCCCAGTGAAGCAGGGGCCAGAGGGCACTGTAGGGGTAACACCTACTAAACAGGGGAAGGGGGCAGAGGCGAAGCCAGGCAAAGCATTCCGCTGGGTCCAGCACATCACTAGAGGGGCTGCCAGCGCCTGCACCTGCAGCAGCTGTGGTGGTGAGTGTGCCTGTTGTGCCCACACCACTTCTCATTGATCCACAGTCAGTCAAGCCATTTAGGATCCCCAAGAAGTGGAAGGGCACCCCTCCACAATCTCCCAGCCACACCGTGTTTCCCGTCTGCATGACTCCACCTCCACGTGCCACTACACCACCTGGTCCAAGCAGCCCTCCGGCTTGCCAAGCCACTGATAGCTCTACCTCAGCTGTCCCATTCTCTCCCCTGTCAAGTGCCCCAACAGTCCCCGAGACACAGCCAGCTCCCAGTCCGCCTGACAGCCAAGTCTGAGTGGTAGTCACCCTCACACACCTGTCTCTCACACAGGTGGGCCTGTACTGCACATTGTTGCCTCCTGACTGTGTTGCTGACCATGGAAAGGTACAGTCGCATACATTCCCTGTGCAGCTTCTCATGGACATACTCTGCACCCTGAACTGGCCACTGGCCTTGTTGCTCTTTGCTGTGTTGAACTATTCCCTGTGCAGCTTCTCATGGACATACTCTGCACCCTGAACTGGACACTGGCCTTGTTGCTCTTTGCTGTGTTGAACTATTCCCTGTGCAGCTTCTCATGGACATTCTCTGCACCCTGAACTGACCACTGGCCTTGTGTTTTGCCTCCTGCCTGTGCAGCTTCTCATGGACTCAGTCTGCACTTTGTCCTGCCCACTGACCTTGTCGTTCACTGCTGTGTGCCCCCTGCCTGTGCAGCTTCTCATGGACTCAATCTGCACTTTGTCCTGCCCACTTGCCTTGTCGTTCACTGCTGTGTGTCCCCTGCCTGTGCAGCTTCTCATGGACTCAGTCTGCACTTTGTCCTGCCCACTGGCCTTGTCGTTCACTGCTGTGTGCCCCCTGCCTGTGCAGCTTCTCATGGACTCACTCTGCACTTTGTCCTGTCCACTGTCCTTGTGTTTTGCCCCCTGCTTGTACAGCTTCTCATGGACTCAGTCTGCACTTTGTCCTGCCCACTGGCCTTGTCGTTCACTGCTGTGTGCCCCCTGCCTGTGCAGCTTCTCATGGACATGCTCTGCATCTTGTGCCTTGCTCTTCTCTTCTCATGGTACCTATCTGTGCAATATGTGAATAAAGACAGTTGCTCCTGTTGTCTATTTTGTCAGTGTCCTTACTGAATAAAGTTCTTTTGCTGTGTGTAAATGGTTTACTGTGCCACATGGTCTGTGTGGCACGTCAACATAGTCAATGTTTGAGCTCACTTACTCTCTTTTTTTCAGGGGTGACAGGGTCTTCAGTTCTTCTTGACCCAGATACTTGTGTGGGCAATGGTTTCAATTTCGAATGGTTAGCAGTAGTCATTTATTTAATTAGTTCATGTTGGCTATATTGTACACTTGTCAGGTTGGGGGGCACTGCCAGCACAGAGTGGGTTTCTGCACACAGTATTGCAGGCAGGCTAGCCAGGGTCATCATGTATGTGTGTTCTTCCTTTATGTGTGCCCAGTGGTGCATGTGTGTGGTCATCTTGTGATGGCCAGTCATCCTAGTCCCCTGGCTTACTTTCCATTTGTGCTCTTGGATGGCCAGGTAGTGTGCAGTGTGAAGGGGGTGAGTTTGTGGGGAGTGTTGATGTGTACATGCCTCTGCACTGTCAACAACACACATGTGTCACCCAGGAGTTGTGTGCCTGTTGTTTTGATTGTTCATCCATGTGGATGTGGTTGTATGCCCATGTGTTAGTTGTATGTTGTGCACTGTGCAGTGTGTTGGTGTGTCCTCGCATTTCTGTCTGACTCCTACTTGTTGTTTTTGTCACTTGTGAGTATGCAGAGAGTGTTACTGGTAAGTCAGTGTTGTGTTTTGTTGCACATCCATGTGTCTGGTGGCTGTTTGTGAGGACTGTGCAGACCTGCTGCTCCACACTGCCATTGTGGTTGTGTTTTCTCATGCATTGCTGTCACATGGTGCCTTCTTGCCTCCAGTGTGGCATGTTGTGTGTGTTGTCATTCCATCCCCTATCTGTGTTTCAGCTGCCTACCCATTGTGGGTCTGCACTCCCTCTCTTTGTGTATGGTACACTCCTGCCATGTCCCCTACTGACATGCAGTACACTTCACTTTGGTGTGAGCTGTCCCCTTGGTTTTTATGTGTGTGTGCCTCCCCATGACTTCATTTGTGACACTATGCTTTGTGGTGCAGTTCTTTGGCCAGGGTCAATGTGTCACTGAGGGCATTTACCCAATGGGTCATGTGTGATGTTCTGCTGCTGTTTGTCAGTCAAGGTTGCTCCTATGCAGTTCAACTGTGTGTGCTGCCCAGTCCTCTAGTCAAGTTGTTTCCACCTTTGTGTCCCAGACTTGTGCATCTATTGGGTGTTGTGTTGGATGTATGAGTGTTGTTTGTGTTTTTGCTTCTCTTCCTGGGTGTGCTATTGTCTTTGTGCTGTGCTGTATGGTGTTGTGTGGGTTGCTGTTCTGTCACTGATGTCTGTGTGTGTCTGGTATGCTTGGTGTGCACACACAGCTTGTTGTGCATGCAGTGCTGTGTGTGTATGTTGCCTTGTTATTGCCTGGTGTGCATCCCCTGATGTCCTGCTGTGTTTGCTATGTGATTGTTCTGCCTGTGCATCTGTTGTTTGTTTGCTGTGTCTGTGTTGTTCTGTGATGGTTCACTTCTTGTGTGTGTTGTGGTATGTTGTCTGTGCATTGTTCCTGAGTGATGAGGTTCTGCACTCCTGTTGTGTCTGTGCTCCCATTGCCTTTCCCCAGTTTAGCTGCACAGGGCATGTCAGTTGTTGTTTTGGCTCTGTGTGTGTTTCTGTTGGGTTATGTGTTTGTCTGTTGTATTTGTTTCCACATTTATGGTGGCATCCCTGTGTGTGTGTGTGATGTTTGTGGCTGACCCCAGGGTTTGTGGTTGTTTGTGTGTGTATTGACTGTCAAGTATTGCCAGCCTTCAGTGTGTTTGGCACTGGTGTTGTGTGCTGCTGGTGTGAGGGGGGTATGAGTGTAGATTCTTACAGGTGTTTGTCGGTCCTGAGGTGTGTAGATGGCCCCTGTGTGTAGTGCTGCTGGTGTATTCCTGTGAAGTAGTTGCATGGACGTGTGGCTGTTTACAGTTTGACTTCAGGGCCTTCCTTTCATCCTTGTGCCTATACGTCGTTTGCCTTGCTGTCTCCCTGTGTTGTTGCACTGAGCTGTCTGTCACTATGCCAGCCATGTGTGCTTTGATGGTGTGAGGGTGTTGTGCTTTGTTCTTTGTGTTGATGTGATGTACACATGCTTGTTGTGTGTCTCCATGGCCTTCCATTTGTGTGCAGCCCACCTTGGTTTCCCTAGTTGTTGTGCTCCATTGCTGTTGGCATGTGGGGTGTGTATGTGTGTGTGTCAGTCTGTGGTATGTATGTGTAAGGCTGTGTGTCCATTTGGATGTTAATTCCTTATACGTATTCATTTGTTGCTTGTCCTCATTTTTATTTCCCTGAGTGTAGTGTTGTGGTGGTGTGTGTGTTTCCCTGGCCCTGTGCTACTGTGCTGTGTGTTGTGTGTTCCTGTGCAGCCACTCCTGCAGTGTGTGTCTCCCTGATTGTTTGTTGTGTGGTGCAGGGTGTGTATTGACCTGGCATGTGCCTTCATGGGGTGTGCTAGTGTGTGGTGGGAGGGGGTGTGGCCCTGTGGTCTTTGTGCCCTGCCCATGCCTGGCACTGGCCCTGCCTTCTGCATTGTGCGCATGTATTTGTTTGTGTTTGCCGCTGCGGTGGCTTGACCAGGACATTGCTGCATGGTGGCGGTAGCTGTGTGTCCAGGATGCAGAGAGGTGACTTTGTGGCAGGTGGGTGATGTGTGGGTGCCCTTGTGGATGTGTCCATGTCCCCTCTAGGGTGCCTGATGTGGATTTGGACCCTTTGTCAGCCCGTTTGATGTGTGTTGAGTTTGTGTTGTTGCGTACCTGCGGCGGTGTCCGCAGCGGTCCATGAGTTCCTGGTGATGTAGCAGGTGCAGCACCAGAAAGAAGTGTAGAGCTGGGTCTGTGGCGGTCGTGCCCGGGACTCTGGTTTCGCGCTCCGCTGTCGAGCTTCCGCCGTCCCTGGTTGGGCGGTGTCACCGCTGTGGTGTGTCTGCTTGTTTGAGTCATCCTAATTTGTGGAGCGGGGGGATGTCATTCCGCATGGCGGTGAGTCTCCATTGGCTCCCACAGCCGCGGTGGCAGGCGCACTTTAATGGCGACGTGCGTCGCACCGCGGCGGTCGGGAAATGGCCTATGGTGGACGTGAGGGCCGCTGCTCGTGGGCGGAAAATAGCTTTTTTCCGCACCGCCCGACATCCTAATGGGCCCCTAAGTGTTCATTCTGGTACATTAGTATAACACTGTTGCAAAGGTTGTTACATGAAGTAAACTTCTCATGAGAACCTTTTTACCTAAGTTAAAAGATGTTCTGTGCTTCAGTATGAAGAAATAGGCCTGTTTAGAAAAGCAGAGGCAAGCTATCAATGTATTCTGATGGAACATACATAAATGTCTAAAATAGCAAGTGCAGCAAGTCTCTATTTCTTCAGGTAACTGATCTAATATCGAGTGAGGAAGCTCAGTTAATCACAAGATAAGAGTCAGCAAATTCCTAAGCAAGACGCTGGTGCTAGGCAAATGTTCTAAATAAACGCTTATTGAGCTATGAGCAAATGCCGAAATTATAGATCTTGAGGCCTAAAATGAAGGTGCACTTTCTTAAGAATAATAGCTTGGTAAAAAAAATGTTTTACACATATGTTCTATGTTCTAACATTTTAAGTACATTTTCCCTGCATTATTTAATTATTAATAACTCTTGTCGATATTGGTTATACATTGGAAAGATTTAATACAAGTGCATTTTTCTGCATGCCATTTCTAAGTGAAAACATTTCTGTAGCAGCTTTTAAATGCTTTCCAAAGGTGCAGTTCTAACATTGATTTGTAAATCGAATGTACATTTTTAACTAATTTCTTCCATGGGGAGTGGCAAAATTGAGGTCTTGAGTTGGAAAAAAATATTTCTCAACACTTTGGCAACCTGGGTATTCAATGACAGCTTTGAATCAAGATAATTCCCCAAGTTGCGTACAGCTGCCATGGAAGAGTATAGTGCCATTGAGTGGAACCAGTAGAGAGCTCCTCAGATAGGTAGCCCCAGTTTCGTCATAATTATATTAGTCTATATCCTCCAATATGTCTGCAACATGCAATCCACCATCAAGTATAGATGTTCAATGGGCTGCTTTGATGAATGTGCCAAAGTACACACACAATGATGGATGGAATCATGGGAAGCGTTAGTAGTGGAGCTCCAGGGGCTGATGTCTGAGGTAGAGGAAGAAGGGAGCGCATCAGGTCGGCAAGAGGCGAGGGGAACTGAAGATTGAGTTGGGAAGGGGATGGGGGCGCCCCCCAGACACATACCGGGGGCCTGGACACGAGGGACGATTTGCTTACATAGAGAGGAGGTGAGCAACTGCAATTGAACTCCAGGGTCGGGGGGGCACATCAAGGGTGAAATGGGGGACAGGGGCGCACTGACACAGGGGGGGGAGGGGGGGACGGGTTGGGAGTAGGAGGGGGGCTCCTTTTATGGCACATGGGAGCTATTGCTGTAATGTACAGCTGTTGTTGCTTTGAAAACTAATAAAAAGTGTTTCAACAATGATGGATGGAATGCCTAAATTATTCTCAGCAACTGGTATTTACTCGGGCTGCATCCCAGTCCATTGTTATTTTGCACACCATGTCACCTAAATTTGGACCAAGCTATATGCAAATCAGTCTTGACCCTTCTAAAGTGGGAACAATCCAACCCAAAATTCCAAGCCAGGCCCTCCCTGAACCAGAACACAAGCAACCCAGGACCAATTTCACCCTTGTTATGGGCACATCAGCTGGGTATGGCTTGGTTCTAGTGACAAGGTGTGCATTGGATAAATGTGCCGCCACAAAGATCAGTTGGGTGTCATCGGTATACATGTAAAAATGTTCCCAGTAAATGAGTCTTGCTGGAGGGCACATGTACATATTGACTAAAAGGGGTGGCAAGATCGACTCATTTGATATACCACAATGAACTACCCTGGAATTGAAGGAAAATGGTAGGCAAGCAACAGATTATTGGAGATAATCCAAAAAGGACATTATTCCCTTAGTGGTAATCTCAGTTTTACCTACGATAGAAAGTCTTAAGGCAAGGGGAGCATGGTGATGGTCTCAGAAGGCTGCTGAATGATCATGTATAATCACAGCCCTTAAACCACATGGATCCGCCACCCTTTGTAAATCATCAAGACCTGACACCCCTGTCAACTCAGTGCTTCTGCAAGGATGAAAGCTGATTTTAATGGAGTCCAGAGAGACACTTCCCCAAAACCCTGGAGTTGTCTAAAAACTAGCTTCTCCAGTATCTTCCCCAGTTGGGGAAAAAGTCAGATAGTCCTATAATGGTTTAACTATGCTGGGTTTAGAGACTTTCCTTTCAAAATGGCGTAATAATAGCAGAATGCCATTGCTTTCACAGATTTCCAGTCGGCAGTGAGCTGTTAAAAATTAGAAGCAGTTCTTGTAGCAGAATGAAACCTGAGACTTTTATCCCTCGGCAGGACTACTACAAAGGTGTGGTACCTGAATACCGTAATCAGAATATCGTCTGATAATGATATCATGTTTTTAAATATTGTTTACAAACATATTGCCCATTTTAGTTAGTAATGGAAAAGCCATAACCAATTATATTTTGTAACCAATATGTAGGACAAATATTTACTTCAGGCAGCATTTCTGTATGTGCAGTTCTGACATGCAATAATTATTGTAGGTTTCAAGAATCTCTTTGGAGATGGTGCTACAGTGGTTAAACAGGGTTATGGGGTCTTTAAGATGAATGCTTGCATCAAAAATGGTGGATTTCAGAATGTTACCTGTTTCAATGTGTGTCCAAATTTTCAAATTTGTACCTTCAAAGAATGCTAACAGATCATTAAACAGTTTGCTAAATGGAATGATGGTTGCCTGGGCAGCATTTGGAGACTGGTGTTCATTGAGATCCTTTTTGAGGTACGTGTCTTATCTACTAGATGACAAAGTATGCTTTCTTAGCCACCTTATACATCTTTGATAGATTTAGCTATGAAAGTCTTAGATCTGGGATGTGATCTTTTCACTGTACTTTTGAGGTGACATACCTCAAGTCTGAATTTCCTTAGCTCAGAAGAGAACCTGGAGGTTATGTTTTCCACTGTACTTTAGGACTGGTAAAATGTTATCAAGTGTTTTAGGTAGACTGTTCTGGAAGCAGTCTAGGATTCTATCGGGGTCCACAGAGGCAATGTCACCCCGGCGATGATAAAAAGTCTAGGACACCTAGTGGCGATGGACTCGGGCACACACTGTTTCGAAATGTCTCTCCTCAGTGGACACGAGTGTTTTGAAAGGCCCACAAATGGAAACAAAAAATGAATTGCTCAGTGGTTCATCAATTTTGTTGGGATCAGCTCATCAACCACAATTGTGCCACATGTGAAAAAGATTGGATCTAATGAGTGTACAGCAAAGTGGGGCAGTTCTAAATTGAGTAAGTGAAGATTATACACATAAACATTCCTTAAATTGCTAAATGAGCCCTGAATGATCTTCAAGTCAGTGATGTACATCTGACAGGAAGATGACAGTCTCTTTGCATAAAATATACATGCCAGTGTCTTTGGAAATCTGCTGGAGTTTAGAAGTGGCAGCATTGGAAGGATCAGGAACTAATTATAAATGGGGAAATAAAGTATTGAATGTGCAAGAGAAGGAGAGGCAGTCTTAAACAGGATCTGTGGGAATAGGCTCAAAAGTAAATGAAAAGCAGGGACATGTAATGACCCCTACTCCAGTCCTTGGCTTATTCATTGATCACAACAATAGAGAAAAACATACTAAATACTATTTCATCAATTAGAGAATTGCTATTTGCAGATAACCATGATTCCGTCCTGCAAAACTCAAGAATATAGCAATTGAATAAGGGAGTCTTGGAGGCAGCTGACTTTAGTGCTCTGTTCCCCGGTGTGTATGGGTGCAGTCCAGAGGACTGTGAGGCTCATTGGTCTAGAATAGTAAGGGGAGTGGCTAAGAGGTTATGGTTGGGTGCGGTAGGGGGATAGATGGCATTTTAGTAGAGTGGTTACACAGTGGTTGTGGTGCACAAATTAGTTTTGACCTTTTTGAGTAAGGGATGGTGGTGTAGGGGACTGCTAAAGAAATTGTTAGGTGAGGGCAGGTGGGTTAGAGAGTCGATAAAGTCCCTCAGGTTGAGTTAGGTGGTCGGAAAGAAGGGTCAGTGTCAGCTTGGAGTTCTTGGGGTGAGACTGCTATGGCTGGTGTTGTCAGTGTTGAGGAGGGGATCAGGGCCCTCAGTGAGGTAGGGCTTGAGGATTTACCAGTGCTGGGTGCTGCATGTTTAGGAGAGGCAGGCCGGACTCGTCCAGTGAGCCACATAGCTGACGGCATGAAGGTGTCTGTCTTTGCTTGCTCACTACTACGTAAGAAACATTACAAGGTGTCAACAGGTGAGTGTGGGCACAGGATGGGGACAGGAGGAGATTGTGCAGCAAAGGGGGCTTTCAAATAAATAATCCTCGGAAGGTGTATGCTTACATGGCGGCAGGGGTGAGAGAAAGGAGATGGAAAGGGGAGCAAAGCGGCCCATGTTGGGAGGTTTGAATGAGCTTGAGGTGCCAGGAAGGGGCAGTGAAGGAGAGTGGAATAGGATGGAGTATGGGTACTGTAGTGAGATGCCAGGACCCTTCTGTGGTAGCTCACTGCCCTGGATGTACAGGGTTCTACATGCATGGTCAGGCATGGCTAAAGGCTCTATAATAAAAGGGTCATAGATAGCTTGGGGACTTAGCCCGTTCTGTAACACTGTGTACTTTGTCATTATGAGCGTGCTGTTCAATATAATCTTCGGGTGTGACTAGGTAACCCCCACACATTGGTGATGAGGACTCACCACGTGTGCTTTCCCATCGTAGTCGACACATAACAGGCAGCGGTGCCCCATTGACCACCTCCGCAGTCGATTGCTGCCAAATCCACGATTTCCCAGGGTGCAGTAGTCGTGTGGTGAAAAGTGCTGTGCCCCTGGTGCTGTGCGATAAGCTGTCGGCTGTGGTGCTGAAAAGGCCCACTCTTTCACAAGAGACCACCCATCGACCCTGAGAACCGCACACTGCGGTGAAGTCCCGCCCAGAGGAGCATGGCCACGCCTCACTGCTGCAGCAGATCCTGCAGCCCGAATGCCTCAATTGCCCAGCAACACTGCCAGCGATGTACTCAGCAACCCAGGTGAGGTGCAGGAGGGCCTGCAATGCATGCTGGAACAGCACACACAGGGACCCTACACAACAGCAGCTGCTGCTGGGATAAAGTATTGTAATTTTACCTGAACCTGAGCAGTGGGAAAAAAGAGGACTATACAAACTAACAAAACAATTAGAACAAGCACATCACACTCTGCATGTCTGATAGAGGCACAAAAGGAAGAATTCACTAACCATACTCCACACATTGAGAAGGGGAAGTGAACATTGGCCAATAGCCATCACCCAGTTGCTTTCTGCGTGTGTGCATTTGTGACTCCATAGCACTTGAGGGAGTGGAGCGCTCACCCAGCTTGCTAACACAACAATGGCAGATGATGCTAATGCAGCACCCCCACTAGAGCCAAGACAAAGGCAAATGCCCCAACAGCACGTGCTTGTTGGTGTGTTGCAAGCCTTCTGTGAGCTAGTTGACCCTCCCACGGCTGCTTTCCGATGGAAAACATGGGTGGGGAGGTTGGACACTTTCTTCAATGCCACCCGAAAAACTGATGGAGCATGCTCCCTCTTGCTGCATTATACAGAAGAACACCTCCCCAACACTGGTGCAGCGAATGACTATGATGCAGCGGTGAGGGCCTTCAGTGCGCATTTTGGTCCTCAACTAAATCCGGATTTCAAATGCTTTAAACTCCCCCAAGCTCGTCAGAGAGAGGGTGAATCCATTGACTCTTTTAATGCATGCCTCTGCGAATTAGCCATCCCCTGTATGACAGATGACCAGCTGAAATAGATAAGAGAACAGATTACCCATGCCTGTAAAAGACACTCCGAGGCCTAATCCTTGACAACTGAACATTAGTCTAGATGACATCCTCATCAGCCAGATCTCATGACCTATCCACGGCCAGGGCCAGGGCCACCGAAATGGACATTGCAATAACCCAGACACCAGAAAAGGCCCTCAACGTGAAGCTGGAATGCTCTGACACAGTGTACACTAGAGAGAAGACAAACAGGCCCAGAGCGTCAGCTTCCCCGCCACAGGAACCCACTGCAAATGCTGTGGCCACAACGAACACCCCTTAGAAGCCTGTCCAGTCTATGGACGCACCTGCTCAAACTCCGACAAGATCAACCACTTCACAACAGTGTGTGGAGGTAGCAAAAAGGGAATAGATACCCGCAGGAGAAGGAACCTGAAAAGAGCAGTGAGGCAGCTGTCGCTCACTGACCCAGACCCGCAAGGGACCAGCAGGCACCCGTAGCAGAGCAGACATCTGCTAGAAGGCTCGTTGTCGGAGAACAAAGAGGGAGTCTTCCTTTTCTCATTTACAGGTGACCTGAAGAGACATATGAGGCCGCAGCCCATGTGTGTGGTAGAAATTGCTAGATCGGGGTCAAAGCCTGCATAGACACAGGGCAATCAGTAAATGTGATGGGCATGCAGCAATATCGCGGCCTTCGACTGAAGCCCACATTATCTCCATCCCACACCAAAATATTCACATATGGAGGCCAGTCCCTGCTGCCCCTCAAAGGACGCATGACAGTATGCATATGATCCAACGATCAAGAGGTCATGACAATGTTCCATGTGGTGAACAGAGAATAGAGAAGCTGACACCTCACTATGAAGGCCCAGTGTCATTCCCCCAGAACATCAAAGCCTATCAAGTCGATGAACTGCTAGGCAAATTCCCCAAACTATTCAGTGGCCTTGGAAGCCTGCAAGCCCTACTGGTCAAATCACACATCAACAAAATCAGTCAAACCTGTAGTCCTCTGCCATCGACATGTGCCGTTACACCTGAAGCCACAGGTTGAGCAGGAAGGTATCCGCCCTAGGTGTCTCCCATGGTTATAGCTGAGAAGCCAAAACAGCCTCGAAAAGTGTGTCTGTGCATTAACTTGTGTCTCCTAATTAAGGCCATAAAATGTGAGTGGCACATCACACCCACAATGGATGATATTATTGGTCACCCAAACAGAGCTAGGTTACCACCATCTGCAACTATCTGAGGAAAGCCGATAAACAACGATGTTTTCCACACACTTAGGGTTATGCAGATACAAATAATTGAACTTTTGCATTTCCTCAGTGGTGGAAGTGTTCCAGGATGCCATAAGAGAGGCACTATCAGGGTTGCAAGTCATCACGATCGTGAGTGATGATATTCTAATCTATTCAGGAACCACAGAGGAACATCACAGGTGCCTGCGAGCCACACTGAAACACCTGTGGAAACACTGCATCACCCTTCACAAAGAAAAATGCTCTTCCAAACCTCGAGTTCTTTGTATATGTCTTCACTCAAGAAGGAGAGCAGGTCATCTCCAGGAAATCACAAGCCATCAAACAGGCTCCAGGACCAACTGAGGCATGGCCACGTATTGTGAATGATTCATTACCCAGCCTAGCGATTATTGCTGAACACCTGAGAGCCCTAATATAGGTGGATGTATGTTGGGTGTGGGCCTGAGTGAGGAGAAAGCCTTCCAAAATGTAAAGACAGCCCTCCTGTGCAAAACAACAATGGCATACATTGATCCGAAGAAAAGACCTGAGTTGCTTGTTGACACAAGACCAGTAGACCAAGGAGCAGTACTCACCCAAGAGGCAGAACCGGTTAGGTGGGCGTCACTAGCAATTGCCAGCAAAACACTCACACCAACTGAAGCAAGGCATGCCCAAATCAAAAGGGAAGCCCCAGCTATCAAATGGACATGTGGGTATTTTCACATATACCTCTGTGGGATAACCTTCAGGATTGTTACAGACCACCAGCCACTAATCCCACTGTTCCGAGGCATGGCACGCCATCCACCGCCTTGCATTGAACGCTGGACTATCCAGTTGCAACATAATCGCTTTGAAGTGTTTACCACCAAGGCCCAAAAACCCGGCAGATTTCCTCTCACGTCCCCCGCCCCAAGCTGCAGGAGAGGCTGAAGAAGAGACAGGGCCGACAGGAGAGTACATCCACATGGTGTCCCCCAGGGGCTTGCTCCAGAGCCTTAAGTCTGCTTGAAATAGAACAAGACAATGCTGGTGAGGCTGTGCTCACAAAGGTGATGGAAGCTCTACAGCGAGGCTCGTGGAATAACTTCCTATGCGATGCCAACAATTGGCATGGCCCGGGCAAAGAGAGACTCAGCCAAATAAGGAGGGTTCGAGATGAACTCAGCGCCAGCAAAGAGAGTTCAAGTAGCCCACGGAGGGCATCAAGAAACAGAGAAGATGAAGTCACAGATGCTCAAGGAGGTGCGGTTCCCAGACATAGAGGCTGTGCTGGAAGAGTTAGTGTGACAATGTCCTACATGTCAACTCAATAGCTGCGCTGAAGCTCCAGCACCAATTGTCACTGAAGATCCTTGTGCCACCCCTTTGTCCAAGATGAGCATGGACTTCAGGAGCTTCCCGGATGGTAGAATGTCCTTAGTCTTCATGGACTGTTATTCCAAATACCCGGTTGTTGAAGTGGTTGAATCCACGACTTTCGTTAACAAGGCACCAGTACTAGAGAAGATCTTCACCTTATTCAACCTGCCAGAAGAAATTAAAATGGACAATGGACCACTTGTTTCAGGGATCGGAATTTAAAGCGGCAGTTGAGTTGAGTGACTGGGAATCAGACATCATTGCATCAAACCACAATGGCCACAAGCAAATGGGGAGGTCTAAAGCTACATATGTACCCTCAATAAGTCTCCTAGGATTGCCACTGTTGAAGGGGTCAACCCGGCAGACAGCCCTCCAGGAGGCCTTCATAGTTATCAAGGGACACCATTCTGCACTACGCAATGCCCCCCTTGGTCTCTAATGCTAAATGGGCTTAGAAGAGACATGCTACCAGTCCACCCAGAATGGATTCCACCCAAGTATAACCCGGCAAGCACCCAGGCATGGCCTATGAAGACTAATGATCAAGCCAGTCTTAAGAGGAGAGAGACCCTATGGCAAGTGGCACAAAGGGGCAGTTTGCTTATCAGGGACCGAAGACCAGTATGGAAGTTCAGAACTCCTTTCGAACCTGGAGTGTGGACACTACTTACCATTATGGCACCATGATAACAGCCCTAAAGGGAGGAGAGACTGTCAGTAGAAACATTTTATGGCTCCGGAAAAGGAATGGACCGATTCAGCCAGAGCCCGTAGAAGAGACCGCCGAGGCTGATGCCCAACCCATTAATGCAAAACCTCGCAACCAAACCTCGGGGAGAACTGGGGCAGGTGAGTAAAACTGTGTGGACACTCATAGTGACCAGAACACAGGAGAAGGGCCAGACTGCTCATGTTATCAGTGGTATCATCTCAGGCCAGATGCCTGGCTGAACCAAAGGTTCAAGGACTTTGTGAGCCGGATCCAAGAAAAAGGTTTTCTGTACTAAGTAGGGAAGGGACGTAGTGATCCTCCCGATCCCTTCTGTGGTAGCTCACTGCTCGGGATGGACAGGTTCTACATCCTCTGGCCACGCCTGCTAGCTAGATGCTATATTATAATGAGGGTCGTAGGCCGCTCTGGGTCTTCGCCCATACTGTGTGGGTCATCATTATTAGTGCAAGTGTGCTGTGTGAAATAGGCTGCAGATGTGACTAGGACGCCCTCTCACAGGTACCGACCCCGAGACGAAGAGAAGGCATAGCTAATAGAAGCTGGCTAAAACGCTGTGATGGACTGGTTAGCGGATATTCAGGGATGGTCTGATGATGGTGACCTCCATGTCTACTCCAGTGTTGAACAAACTTTATGATTGGATGTCTGGGGTATTTGATTACAGAGAAATGCTGGGGACGAGTGGTGCATGTACAAGTGTAGGGTTGGATACATCAATGCTTGATTATGAAGAAGAGAACGATTTGGAGGAATATGAATTGAGGGATGACAAACAGGAGGATGAGAGTGGTGTAAAATAGGGTTAATGGGATGAGGATTTCAAGCAGCGGCAGGCAAAGGGGTGAAAAAAGGAGGCGCAGATTGGTGTTTTTCAGGAGAAGATGCAGAAGCAGGACTACATGGTGAAATCCACAGGCATGACCACAGGCTGGACAACAAGCTTCAGTGTGAACCCTGACCTTGAGGCCAGATAAGAGGTCGGTGACCAACGTGAGGCCAGAGATGGTGTTAAAAGGAGTAGGCGGTGAGGGGAGTAACGGTGAGAGTGGGAAGGTGGTTCTGCTTCAAAAAGGAAAATATGTGGTGGACCAAGCTCTTGGGACAGACAAAAAGAATGTAGCAAAGCAGGAGGAAGGGAAGGAGACAGCATTGGGTAAGGAGGGTAAGGAGGATGAGGACAGGATGGGAAATTAGGACACAGCAATGCAAGGGAACTCTAAGGGGGATAGGAAAGGGGATGAAGTTAAAGGTGACAAAAATAAGGATGAGGCTGAGAACGAGGGAGGGATAAAGGAGAGTAAAGAGGCGAAAGTAAAGAATTTGCCCAAGTCAAACCTTTGTGCACACACCTAATAGCTGTCAATTAAAAGCCTATTTGGAAAGGGGAGTAAGTAGAAATATTTAAACTTCTTCAAAGAAATGTGAGGGTGAAAGAAGGCTTGGAGGTGGATTAATATGAATTAGCAAAGCGGCCCACTGTGCCAGTTAACATAGAAAAATTGGAGAACAGCCTTTTCAATACACGCCCGCGTTTACTGTGATAATACCTGAAAGGGTGCACACCTGGAATGGTGCATAGCACTGTTCAAATACATGGAAAAGGGACGTGGCCACTGTGAGTACCGAGCTTTGCTTATAACTGGGCCTTAGATTGCCAAATCCGGTGTTTAAAGAGCCATGCCCCTCCAGTCCCCCAGTCCTGAGTGTATCAGTAGCGGGAACCGGAGCCCTACAAGGTGAGAGCTGTCTGACTGAAGTAGGAGTATGAAAAGGAGAACTCCAGCCTTCCGAGATGCTTCCCCTGAGCAGTGCTGCCACACAGTAAAATGGCTGCACCCATAGTTTGATCAGCTAGCAGCATTGGGGGGTGCAGAGCTGGAGCTGTGCTAAGGACCAGGCCCCCGCAGGTGATCGAGGCCAGGCCAGGAGGCCAGAAAAGAACTGCAGGAGCTGTTGGCCCCTATCCCTTGAAATTCCAAGGCTGTGCAGCACAGTGGCAGTGAACTGATCATGGAGAGTAGGTGGCTCCTGGAGAAATATGGCAGGGATTGCACCAAGTGGGGGAACCAGTCAGCACAGGCAGAGGGCTCTGCGCACCTAGGAGTGCAGTGAGATGATGGCAGCGGCCCCCTGAAAGGTCTTGTTGGACTTTTGGCAGGAGGTACACCCCATCCCATTGAAGCTGCCCTGGCTTGAGGGAGTAATTGGAGCAGGATTTGAAGGCCAGACAAGAACTGTGGGGTGCCAATGGCCCTGATCCCCGTCAGTCCCAAGGTGAGGGGTTCTGACCATGGGGTAGTGTTTATAGGTTGGGCTGGAGCTCCTAAAGTGGTGAGCTGTGGGGGAAGGAGTCCTAGGTGTGAAACTGCACTACCAGGAGACCAATCGAGTTGAAGAGGATTCCCATAACCCATGAGATCTGGCCCGAGTGGCTTCCCAGACTGATGAACACCCTACTTTGTACAGCTCACCAGCCTGGATAGCAAAATCCCGATCAGAAATGCAGGAATCAACCTCGACAAAACACCTCCTCCAGGCCCAAAGCTCATGCCTATATGCATCAGAGGGATTTCGAAGTTCATCTCTGACTGAGAGATTCCACATTACTTTCTAGACCTGTTCCGTTCACTAGTGCAAGATCAAAGTGACACACAGATAGAGCTTGATCGAACGCACAGGGTCTATAATGCATATCAAGCTATGGCCAAGCTGACACCAGATGTTCCAACAAGGGTTCACCTCTTCCAAAGGAAGGAGGAAATCATGAGGGTGGCAACACAGACGGACACCCTGGCGTTCAGGGGTAGGTCCCTGGCATTGTTCCAAGACATCTCGGCTACAATCCCGGCCTAGTGCAAATCACTGAAGATACCCACTGACTCTCAGAGAACATAAAATCCCGCACCGCTTGGGGTTTCCGATGAAACAGTTTTTTTGCTACTAGGAAAAAACAGCTATAACTACACCCGAAGAGGCAGTAGTGCTGTCTAGTCTCAAAGATGTCTACCATCCTACAGATGCACAACTGGACCGTCACCGCCCGAGATGAAAAAGGTGCTAAAGAGGGAAGTGCAGAGTGGCAAAGCCCAGAAAAATCAACAGACCTCTCCCTGCCCCAAAGGAGATGGCCCGTATGCTCAGACTAATTGACTTGCCCTGGCGCGATGAGTGCTCGACACCCTTAGCCTTATTGGAAATAACATTGCACGACTCCTAACAATTAAACATAACTTAGGCTAGCACAAGGACTAGAAGATAGAGATGGCTTGGTGGGACACATTAGTATGGCATTGGAGCAGAAAGTAGACACGCCCAGACTCCTGAGAGCTACCCCCATTTCCGTAGCCATTAACCAACTGTTGTTTGGCCCACACTTGTAAAGTTGTTTATGTTTGTTCTAATATTTGTGATTCTGTTTACACTTTTTCCAATCTCAGATTGCAGAATATTGAAAGGTAGTGCAATGCCAAGTGCGCTCTCCCCGATTGGTAACCATGCCTTAAACCCGTCAGGAGGAAGTCAGTATTGCAGGGGCTTGCCACGAAGGGTATAGATATTGCCCTCCTCCAAGAGACCCATCAATTGGAAGGAGACACGAAACGATTCACATCCCAATACATCCCACAACAGTACTTTTCGTCTGCATCCACCAAGACGGTTCTATTGTGAGCAGGTTTGCCCTTCCAACATATATAGAAATTGATGTTTGAGGTAAGAAACGTACTAAAATCATATACAAATTTATATTCCAATAAGTAAATCTGTCTTAAAACGTTATTTTTATTAAGGTTGGGCAGTAAACTCCGCTCCGCCAGCAGAGTTCACTGAGTTTTGTCACTTCGCACTCCGCTTATAGGGCGAAGTTTGGCAAAAAATCCACCTACATAGTGTAGCAGAGTTTACTGGTACCCACTGGGACCCACCACTACTTCTGTGTCCCTTGCTTTTCACAACAGCGAGTGTCTATTCAGTGCTGGGTCAAATTTCTGTGACAAATTTTGCATTACATGATATTTCACTTGTTAATTCACTTTTACACCACGTGGTGTGATTATGTTGTTTATGGCAAACCTTTAGTGCAGATTCACTGGAACAACATTAACTATCCGATGCGAGTGGCTTTGCTTCCGGCGCTCATGTTTTTTGGGCTATTTCTTGGTGTACAATGTGGACATTTTAGATTTGAGGGCATGTGTCTTACTAAAGTATTGTGATAATCTGCAGAAATTTTAAACAATGTCAAATTACCTGAATTTCGCGTGCTCCTGTTTCTAATCTGAAACCAGTGTCTTGGACCTTGAGGCAGGACTGTCGAGTGAAGCCCCATGCATGGTAACCCTCCATGGCAGCGACTATGGCAAGTGCTTTTGGGTATGCTTTACCTTTGCCAGCTGCCATAATTGGCTCGTCAGGTGGTGCACAAAGCTCTTGTACATTGCTGGCTGATCAGTGTCTCCTACTGCGCTGAGTATGTGCATGCCCAGGATATTAGTGTGTTATATGAAATCTTCAAATATATCACACTAATATCCTGGGCATGCGCATACTTAGCGCAGTAGGAGATGCAATGTGCAGGAGCTTTGCGCACCACCTGATGGGCCTTCCTCACACAGGACCTTTCTTTCCCATATCAACCCTCGGCTCCAGGGGAGAGGGGCGGAGCATAGCCCCAGTCAACAGGATTGGGAGGTTCTGCAGCAGAAATCTGATGCAGGAGGAACTCATCAAAGAAAGCCTGTCCACAGTGAGTTGCTGAAAATGTATTCTTTCCTGATTCTTCTGTGTCATTCCAGGCCCAATGGTGCTCTCGACTTTCCTCATACTCTTACCGGAGTATGAATGCAGTGGTCTACAGTCTGTGCACCTGCCTTCTTTTTCACTCAGAGTCCGGGGTAAGGAGGAGACTGCACTCCTCTGCCCCAGACAGTGTCTCTCTGTGTGATTGACTGCGTGTAATTGAGGGGGGGTGTAGTAGGCTTCCCACACTTGCGCTCTGTATGCAATGGGTCCCGCATGCACAGGCGTGCCAAACTCACTCTGAATCAATATGGTGCACTCTGAACACATGCACTTTTGGCAACATGACTAGGGATGGGTACCACAAACTAGCTGTCTAAATGCATTAAACAGTATGGTGACAGTGTGAGCGCAGTGGGGTCCGGAGTGTACCATATAGCTGGAAAGTAAACATTATGCTGGTGTTGTTAACTGCACGGGTGGGTGAGTGGAGCAACTCCGCCTGCTCGCGGAACTCTGCAGAATTCCACAGAGTTTTTATGCAACTCCGTGGAATTCCGCGTAGTGCAACTCCGAGAGCTTTGCCCAACCCTGATTTTAACACATATTTCTGGATTCATTGTGACTTCGCAATGTCACCACGGATAAAGTTGTTCTTCAAGTTCCAAGAACAACTCCAAAACTTGCGAATATCAGAACATTTTGCACACTATGCAGAAAGGTGCTGACTGTGGGAGAACAGTATATCCGTGCTGTAATTGAGGCTGCAAGAAGATACAAATGTTAATGTTTTTATTTTCAAATTTGTTGCACAGTTTATTTTTTTTTACACTTTCAAGTTATAAAAACAGAAAGAAACACACAAAAAATCATGGGGCATATCAACAACAACCGGCGATAATTATCGCTCAGCGCTCTTAACGTGAGGATAATTATCGCCGGCTAGCGTGAATTTTTATCGCTGAGATAGCGTGCTATTAGCAACGCTTATCTCAATAGCGATAAAAATCTACACGCTAACAGGCTAACGTGAGATTATCGCTGGAAACCCAGCGATAATCACACGTTACCTTGTTGATAGGGACAGGCAAACTTAGACATGATATCCTCCTTCCATAGGATATCATGCCTAAGTCTGAAAATTAGCAGACGTAAAAAAGCAGCGTTAACCGCGGTTAGCGCTGCTTTTTTTGTCTCTAACAGGGTTAGCGACATTCTTGATAATAGGAGAAATGTCGCTTAGCGACATTTCTCCTATTATTTTACTCTGGAACGCCCCCTTTGCATCTCATTAGAGATGCAAGGGGAAGCGTAGAGTAAAAGGGTGCTAACATGCAAATTTGCGTGTTAGCACCCTGTTGTTGATAGGGTGCTAGTTTTATCTCTGCTTTTTTGGCTTTTAAAGCCAAAAAAGCAGAGATAAAGCCCTTGTTGATATGCCCCCATATTCTTTAAAAACAGAAATAAAAGTTTCATAAAAACTCCCCAAAAAAACAAAGGCTGATGTAAGAATCACCTTTTCTGGTTTAAAGAAAGAAAAACTATATGTTACATTTTTGTTTGTGAATACCTGTTGCTCTGTGTGTACATATATGTCAGTTTGACTGGGTAATTATTTTGGGTGTGCCATCGTTTGTGTGGATATCAAAGTAAGTTTGTCAGTCACTGTATGGGTGTTTGAGTGGCTGTATGGGTGAGCGAGTAACTGTGTCAGTGACTGTATGGGAGAGTGAGTGTCCGTATGGGAGAGTGAGTAGCTGTGTGAGTGGGTGTATGGGTGTGTGAGTGCCTGTGTGGATGAGTGAGCAGGTGTGTGAGGGGCTGTATAGGTAGGTGGGTGTGTGAGTGGCTGTATGAGTGAGTGAGTGGGTGTGTGTGGCTGTATCAGTGAGTGAGTGGGTGTTTGAGTGGTTATATGGGTGAGTGAGGGGCTGTGTGAGTGGCTCTATGGATGAGTGAGCTGCTGTGTCAGTATGTTTATGGGTGACTGAGTGGGTATGTGATTGTCTGTATGGGTGACTGAGTGGGTGTGTGAGTGACTTATGGGAGAGTGAGTGGCTGTGTCAGTGGCTATATGGGTGAGTGAGTGGCTGTGTCACTGGCTGTATGGGTGAGTGAGTAGCTATATGAGTGAGTGAGTGAGTGAGTGTGAGAGCGGCTGTATCAGTGTGTGAACTGCTCTCTCCAAAAATGCCAGGGACTTTTGGAGGGTCATTAATGCCGCATTCCTCAAACTTGCTAAAGACCAGAGTGTAGCATGCTATGTGGATGAGGATTCTTGGATCACACATTTCTCATCCATTTTTAACTCACATTTTGAGGGATCTGCTACCCAGCAGGCACGTAGTACTTCTCCTATTAATTCTCCCTTATGTTTTAACTTACGTGAAATAAGATTGGCCCTTTCTCAGTCCTCCACTAATAGAGCCCCTGGCCCTGGACGGCACCCCAATAGATCTTTTTATGGAGCACCCAGATCTTTGGGGACCAGTGCTAACTAATGTTTTTAATGTAATTGCCGCAGTGGGCCCACCGCACTCACGGAAGAGGTCAATCATAGTCCCAATTCATAAGAAAGGTGACAAATCGGCCCATCTCTTTATAGGATAGCACTGCTAAGCTGATGGGTCGTGTTTTACTAAACAGGCTAGAGGAATGGACCACCTACAACAATGTCCTGATCCCGGCACAATACAGGTTTAAAAAGGGGAGTGGCATTCAGGATCAATGTCTCAATCTAAGCGAAGCGTACCCAAGTAAATCAGGGAAAGCTATACTTGGCATTCATAGATCTCTCAGCAGCATTCGACTGCGTAGCACATCACCATCTTTGGAGAATAATGACAAGAATGGGTATTGACGAGGCAATAATTACTTTCATTAGACAGCTCTACTCATCAGCCTCTGCAAGTGGTTGGTATGGAAAACAGGGTGAGTGCTCTAGGCCATTTTCAATTATGAGGTGGGTGCGCCAGGATTGTGTTCTTGCCCCATTCCTTTTTTCCATCTACACAAGTGGGCTGGAACCACCCCTGTTGAACTCCACACCGGATGTTCCTACAATTAATAATGTGTGCACCCTAATTCTACTATACATAGACGACTCTGTATTAATTGCCCGCACTGGCCGAGATTTACAACAATTACTGGAGATCTATGTTAATTATATGAGTAGTCTAGACCTAAAAACAAATGAGGCAAAGTCTCTTGTTCTAATAACTGGGTGCAGAGAGAGGAGGGTCCCATGCTTCTATATAGCAGAACAAGAAATTGCTCACGCAGACACCTTCTCTTACCTTGGAATACAATTTTAGAGACAACTGTCCTGGACTGATATGATCACAAATAGGGGCTTAGCGCTGGAAAAGAGTATTATTTCACTTAATTCTTTTACAAAAAACTGGGCGCAAAGCCCCTTGAAATCATCAAAAAGGTTTACACTGAGGGGGGCGTGGCTAGCAGCCGTCGAGAATGGCCGCTACCAAAGCGAGCTCCTGCCTTCCTAAAACCAATCCTGTACTATCCTGGCCATCCATGAAGACCAATTCACACCCAGGCGAGTGCTTAGAGTCCCACAATTCCCCCGGGACACTTTTGAGCCGTGGCTGGAGGGGGGGCTGCCTGGTGTGGTCTGTTTACACGGCGGGGCCTCCTGAGCTAACGGCGCCCACGCAATGGCAGCAGCGGGGAACAGTTCCGAGGCGGACCGGTGCTGGATCCGAAACATCGGTAGCTACCCCTGGGACGTCTGGGGCTCAGCCGAGCGGAGGAGCGGTGTGCTCGGCGCATGCGGTGCTCAGCGGAGATGGCGCGCCCGCAGACAAAAGACGGAAACACAGCCCGATACTGTGACCGGCGAAGGGGAGCCTCCGGTGGGTGGTGGATGTGCTGGGGGCCCCGGCTTCCGGGCCTGGGCAGCGAGCTGTATAGACGGCGAGACGGAGGATCACTGAAGGGGTGAAAAGTCGAGTCGAGTGGTGGAGGTCGCCTGGGAGCTTGGAGGCGATCCCCAACCTCCCCCCTTGCGATTGGACCTTCAGGCCTGGCGGCGTGGAGGTAAACTGAGGCCCTGGGGTGCGGCTTCTGCGGACTGTTACCGTGGAGAGGAAGCGGCGGCGGGGCGCTATCAGAGGCCTCGTCTTTGAGCAGCGGTGACGGGAGCCCTGAGCACGCTGCCGAGAGCTGAATTCAGCGGCGGGTTAGGAATGCGGCGCCCGGTGGCCGCTGCAGCCACTGACACTGCAGCTATTGGAGGTGCTGGCTTTTGGGCCTAGACGGAGGGCCGAACTGCTGGGGGTAATCTGACCTGTAGGCGACATGGTAGAGGCCCCACGGAGGGGTGAATTGAGCCGGATAGGCGAAGGAGCCCGAACAGCAACCGGAAACGAGGACTGCTGTGGGAGAACTGGTGGCAGGCGCATCCGCATCCCTCGGTGAGTGGAGCCCGGGGACCATAATAAGGGGCAGGAGCCCGGTGAAGAGGTGTGTGCTAAAAGTATCCCCAGAGGCCGGGGGAGTCAGAAGGGCTGCAGAGGGAGTGGCGGACCTGGAAAAGGCTACGGAACAGTATCCACAGCCGGGGGGGAGGTATACCGGAGGCTGAGGAGAAGTGACCAGGAGCGTGGATAGGGTTGAAAAGGCTCGCAGTGGGAGGCCCGTGGCCAGCAGGGAGAGCTACCAAAGTGATATGCGGCAGCAAGTATAGGCTGTCGGTGATGTGCTGGAAGGGACGAGGTGGACCCTGGGGCTCTCCTAATACGGTCAGGTGGTGGTGCAGTGGACGACAGCACATTCCTTGGGAGGTGTGGGGGTAGCTCGCAGTCTATTGCAGGACTGGAACTGATGGAAAGAGCCTTGACTCCGACACGTCTAGAAGTAGCTGCAGACAACCAGAGGTGGAGAAAGTTGGAGTCTGAGCAGGATGGGCTTCTAAGGCCCGGACTCTATGGCTGGGAAGTGAGGTACGGGGGTCTAATTCTAAAGAGCCTATGACACTAGAAAGGTGTGATTAGCGGGCAGAGACATCTCGCAGGGGCAACTGGAGCCGCTAACCCGGCCAGTGCTGTAGAAGGAGAGATCCCACCGGCCCCACTCACCGCTTGGAGGGAGAAACACAGGAACAGAGGCTCCCAGAGACGGACACATAACCACCCAATAGTAGTCTGCTGGCTGTCGTGTAACTATGGCTACGGGAGGAAAGGGTTCCAAAACTAGTGCCCAAAAGCAGTTGGCAAAATTTGCGTGGTCCAAAACACCGGGCACAGGGGACTCACCGAGATCAGACCCGGTCGGGGAGACGGCGGCAGCAGCAGCCGCATCGGGGCAGGCCCCGGAGCCCACTCTTCACGATGTCATGGCGGCCATTAACGGAGTGTGGGCTTTAGTTGATTCGGTCACGGTGGAGGTCTCTTTGGTCCGAACCGATCTCCGGAAAATGGATGAGAAGGTCAAAGAACTAAAGGTGGTCACTAGTTCCCTACAGTCAGACACGGCGGAACTCCAAGCGCAGATGCTTGACATGCAGAAGAGGCAGGAAAGAATGTCGCAGCAGCTTGATGACAATGAAGGGCGGGTCCGACGCAATAATATTCTAATTCTAGGGATTCCCGAGAGAACGGAATGCCCGGAAACAGCCCATAGGGTACCAGGAGGAAAACCGAAACCGGGAGCCCCCCGAGGCCCATTATTGCTCGGGTGTTCAACTACCACGATAGGGACGCTATCCTGCAAACTGCGCGGTCCAATCCCCCCCTCCACATAGACAACTATGATGTGGCTTTCTTTCCAGACTTTACGGCTAAGGTCTAGGCTCAACGGCGCAGTTTCCAAGCAGTGAAGAGGGAACTATGAGATCGAGAAGTATAGTATGCGATGCTCTTTCCTGCACGTTTGAGAGTGGAATCAGAGGGCAAATCATGTTTTTTTGACTCTCCAGAGGCAGTATGGGACTGGATGGAAGGATTGAGCTCGGTGGGTAGCCGTAGGAGAGACAGACCGTGTAGACCTGGTCGGCACAAAGAACTTGGCAAAGAAGTCAGAGAAAAAGGCTAGACGGAGGAAGAAAGTCAGTTGAAGGACAGGAATTGAGCGACCTGGGTAGTGAGGAACACGCATGCAGCCTCGGCCGTGGGCGTGGGTGGGGGCTCTACCGGAGAGAGACTGTATTCTAGGAAGGGACTTTTAGACTAACAGTAGAGTAACATGTTCCATGATTATGACCTGGGAGAAAGAAGTTAGTATGTTCATGGATGGCTTAAAATATAAGATACATGTGATCTGTATAGGCGGGGAGGGGAGCTAAAACACCCCATGCAATTTTTCAGCATGGGGGGGGAGAGAGGCACTCTGCCATGTTTGGGAGTGGGTAGTTCGAAATCCGCGGCCAGGGGGGCAGGGAGGGGGGTGGGGACTGGGGTTGGGGGGGGAAGAGAGAAGTTGGGAGGTTCATTGGTTAACTAGGAAGATGGGATGCTTAATACTGGACTGGACGTATTCATGTCTCTTGCTAATCGCTTTAATCCGTGCAATAATTGCTCACTCTGTAACGTGGGATGGAGGGGGGTAGAGTTCGGACGCTTTCTGTGTTGACATGGAATGTAAACGGCATGGGGGACAAGATTAAGAGAGGGATAGTGCAGCAGTTTCTAAAGAGGCACTCTCCGGATGTGGTCCTGCTACAGGAAACGCACTTGGTGGGACAGAAGACTAAGGCCCTCACTAGATGGGGGTATAGGCTCTTGGTCCATGCAGAATACACGTCAGGGTCCAGGGGAACGGCAATTCTGGTGAAGAAGTCTGTACCCCTCATAGTCCGGGGGGTGTGGGTGGATCCAGCAGGGAGGTTCGCCGGAGTGGAGGCCAGTTGGGATGGGAGGGACTTCAACATTATTTTGGTTTACTTACCGCCCGCCTTGGGTAAAACAGCTTTGGGAGACCTGGGAGGCAGACTAGGGGGACTTCACAAAGGTACACTGATTATGGGAGGGGACTGTAATATGACACCAGATGACACAGTTGATCGCCATCCGCCGAGGTCGCAGGTAAAACTCAACACGCAAATGGCGGACTTCATGACGGCGATGGGGCTGATAGATGTAGGTCGAGTGCTCCACCCTACGGACAAACTTTTCACTTTCTTTTCCAATAAGCACCACAGCTCATCGCGTATTGATTACTTCCTTACGCACAGCTTGTCAGTGGGGAATTTCGTTACGTCCTGTATTTTGCCACAGGGTATTTCTGATCATTCCCCGGTTTGGGTGGACTACACGCACTGGGAAAGACAGGCATGCTCCACTATCGTCCTTAACTCATGGCTCTTGCACATACCAGACATAAGAGAGGAACTTAACATGCAAACAGAGAATTATTTTGCTGACAATAAAGGTTTGGTTACGATGGCTTTGACACTGTGGGAGGCATACAAGGTGGTTCTGAAGGGACAGGCGTTATCCTTGAAGCTGGGATACATCGCTAAGAAATGCGAACTGTTGGTTAAGGTGGAAACAGACCTTTTACACCGAGAACGCGAGCATGCACGGAGTCCCTCCCCCGACACTGCCCATAGGCTTCTATTGAAGCAGGACAAGTATCGGATAAAAACCAGGGAACATATGCTGGCTAAGTTTTACCATACCCAGCATCGAATCTATGAATTGGGGGATAGGACGGGTAAAACCCTGGTGTGGCTGGAGAGGAGAGAACAAGGCTCGAGATGGATACATAAGTTGATCACCCTGGGGGGGGGACACTGTGACCCATCTGAGGGACATTGCAGAGGAATTCGCTGCGCACCTGCAAAAGGTGTACTCCCCCTCTACGTCCTATATGGCTGAGGAGTCACGCCAGCTTCTCCGAGATAGTGATGTTCGGACCCTCTCCGACGCAGACAGGAAGATTCTCGATGAGGATCTTTCAATTGAGGAAATTGGCAAAGCTATAGGACAAATTAAGTCGGGTAAGGCGATGGGGCCTAATGGTATCCCGGTTGAATTCCTAAAGGCTACGGCATCTCGTACGATATTGCACTTGAAGGCTATGTACGAGGAGAGCCTAGAGGTAGGACGGATGCCAGAGGATCAACGACTGGCAACTATAGTAGTGATTCATAAACCGGGTAAACCGGAGGATGTTTGCGGCTCTTATAGGCCAATTTCGCTAATCAATATAGAAGTGAAGGTATTGGCGAAGGTCCTCGCTAATAGGCTGGTATCGGTAATTGCCACGTTGATTCATCCAGATCAGTCAGGGTTCCTGCCTGGAAGGAATACCTCCCTCAATCTAAGGCGCCTGCATAACGTAATGGCCCGTAGGGAATACATTGAGGAGGATGCTGCGCTGTTGTCACTTGATGCCTCGATGGCCTTTGACTCAATAGAATGGCCATACATGTTCGCAGTATTGGAAAAGATGGGTCTCGCCCCCAAGTTTATTGCCTGGGTACAGCTGCTGTATACTGATGTCTGGGGGCAAGTGAGGGTGAATGAGCATACGTCCCGGATATTTAGATTACAACGAGGTACCAGGCAGGGATGCCCTCTGTCCCCGCTGATATTTTCTCTCCTTCTGGAACCCCTGGCGGCATGGGTACGTCGAGATGTTATGGTCCGTGGGCTGCGATGGGCAGATGGGGTAGAAGATCGAATATCTCTCTACGCGGATGATATACTGTTGTACTTAGCTTCCCCATACATCTCTATAAGGGTGGTGCTAGACATCTTCAGAAATTTTGGGAAGTATTCGGGATATGCGATTAACTGGCATAAGTCCATGTTGTACATGTTGAGAGGTCAGGTCCCCCACCTTCCGGCGAGTTGCCCGATTGTGGTGGCGGCAACGGGGTTCCGATACTTGGGGGCCTTTGTTACGTCATATCCACATCTCTTCTAGGAGTCCAATTTGGCCCCCCCACTGGCTAGATTACGTGCAGATGTGAAACATTGGAGGTCCCTACCGTTGTCGCTGCTGGGACGGGCAACGCTTTTTAAGATGCTGGCTCTACCTCATTTCCTATATATCCTACAAAATTGCCCGCACAAAGTTCCAGACTCATACTTCAAAGCAGTTGACGGAGAGGTCCGAACGCTGCTATGAGATGGGAAAACCCCGAGGGTGGCACTAAAGAAATTGACTAAAAATTGGTATGATCGCGGCATTGCATTGCCATACCTGTTACTTTATTATTGGGCGGCACAGTTAGCGACTGTTAATCAGTGGATATACCAACCTCCAGATGACCCAGCATACGCTTTGGACCGTTATCAAACTGATAGGTTTGGATATCTGGGGGCCTTGTATGCTAGTGGCAGGAGAAACAGGGGACGATTCTTTGGACCCACCCTACATACACTGGAGATCTGGCATAAAGTACACTCTTGCCTGGGCTGGGTTGATATTTTTACAAAGGTAACACCTCTCTGGCATACGCAGAAACTGGGCATGCTGTGTTACCAGCCTGGCTTTGAAAAATGGGACCTTATCGGCATCTCGATGGTCACAGATTTGGTTAAACAGGGGGCTATACTCAAATTTGAGAAACTCCAACGGCAATATCACCTGGCTCGTGGGGAAACCTATAGATATTTGCAAATTCGTCATGCCCTAAGGGCGGCCTTTCCGTCCTTTGGGGACATACCGGAATCTACACCACTTGAGGATAGGCTCCTAGATGGGCCCTTAACTTCGAAAGCAATATCACTTACATATAAGAAACTGTGCCATAATCTCCCGGATAATTTTCTGAGACTCAGGGAAAAATGGCAGGATGATCTGGGGTTCATTAATGACGAGGACTGGCAGGAGGCCCTTATGTCCCCTCGAGAGGCAGCCATCACACACAAATTTAGATTGATTCAGTTCAGGATACTGCATCGATCATACATGACAGGACAGACATTAGTAAAAATAGGTTCCAGATCGGATGATCTTTGCTTGCGGGGGTGTGGTCAGCAGGCCACATTCTATCACACCCTGTGGAGCTGCCCGACGGTACGGGTCCTGTGGGAGGAGGCATATGCAGAAGGCCCTACATAAAGAAATTGTCTTGACGCCGCAAACCGGCCTCTTGAATATATGTGAAGCAACGGACCTAACGGAAGTGGAGAAACAATTCACGATGCTAGGATATAAAATAATTAAACGGGAGATTGCTAGGGGGTGAGGGGGAGTTAATGCACCACGGGCCTGTGTATGAATGATGGAGCTAGGTAGATGCATGCTGGCGGAAACGGAGATTTTTGTAACCAGGGGATGCCCAAAAAAATGGGATCGTAAGTGGGCAAAATGGAACAAATATCGAGGGGAGCCTGTAGCATCCCCTATGGTGGAACTGGAAATGCATCAGCAGACAGAAAAAGCAGTTTGTGTGTAATGTATAATTTGTTTAATGATTCGTTAGCTATGTAAGTGGGGTAAGACAGGAAAATGTCGTCAGTCTACAATGCATAATGATGTTGTTCAACCAATAAACAAATTTAAACAAAAAAGGTTTACACTGCCAAATCAATATCAGTGGCAACCTATGGGGCAGGGATATGGGGATTTACTAATTCCCAGACCCTTCAGACTATTAAGAACTCTTTCTGGAAAAAAACTAACTGACCTCCCACGAAGCTATTCGAACTTTATATGCCACCCTGAACTGGATATCCCTTACATTAATGATATAATTAGGTAGGCTCCAAAACTTTTATGGCATTCGATTTGGAGAAGAGCATCAGTGAATCTCACACAGAGGCTAATAGAAGAATACCTCACTTTGGAACATGCCCAAAGGTTCTCGTGGTTATCATCCATCAAAACTAGTCTTACCTCTCATGGTTTAGATCACCTATTCACATCTCCATCAAACTGCACCACAGTCTCAAAAAAAGAAATTAAAACATTATTTTTCAAACGAAGAGCTCTTGAGTGATTTAATTTGAACTATTCAAAAGTGTCCATAAAATTATACTTAGAGGGCCCTATTCATCAGGAAGGTGCAGCACCATATTTATTCCATGTGACTAATCCACGCCACCAATTTATTTTAGGGAGGTTCCGACTGAATTTTAGACTGTGCATGTTTTCCTATCCAGCAGGCATCTTCTCTATCTCTGATCTTCCTCCTTGCCCGTTTGATGGCTCTTCTTCCCAATCAAATTTACATATTTTCTTTTTCTGTAAATTTTATAAGGTACATCGCAATAGATTTATATGGCCACTTCTGAGTAAACATAACTTTATTCAATATCGCCCAGCCTTGTATTTTTTACAATCATTGCGGACCAATTAGTATGTTATTCTGTGGCTTTATTTTTACTTCTTTCATGGAAGAGTAGGCAGCTAGGTAATTCTGTTTTATGAATTGTGTGTTTTTATTCTGTTCTTAAATCTAATGTTTATATCCCCATCACATATTATTGTTAATTTTTGCACTGTGAAAGCTATATTTTTAATGTGTTTTTTTATATTGTGTATCTTGTACTTTTATGATCTTACTAAGCAAGTATCGAATAAAGAGATTTTGACTGAGTGTGTGAGTGGCTGTATTGGTGTGTAGCTGGGTGTGAGAGTGGTTGTATTGTGTGTATCAGTGTGTGATTGGGTGCATGAATATCTGTTGGTGTGTGAGTGGGTGTGTGAGTGACTATATAGTATTATAAGTGAGTGTCGAAATTTGTAAGCGGGTGTCTATTTTCTAAAAATCGTAGTTTGGAATACCCTGGCAATGTAATGTCATAGAAGAACACTGAAAGAACTAAGGGCCTAAATCCGATGTCGGGCGGGCCGCCACTGACAGTTCGTCGGTGGTGGTCCGCCCGACCATCAGCCCTTCAGTCCAACTACTGCATTATGATGCAGGTAGTTGGACCCTTGTTGGACAGGAGACAGACGTCCACCTCCGACAGGATCTACTGATCCCGATGGGGCGGTGGTCCCACCGCCATGAAAATGCTGTCAGAAAGAGATCCCAACGAGGGCCCCATCCCTCGATGACCCTGGGAGCACAGTTAGTGGCCCCACGCACATCCATGAACAATGAGCCATGCACCACATGGTGCATGGCACACAGTGCCTGGATGTGCGCAAAGTACTCTTTAACACTGTGACATGTGCTGCGGCCCTTTTCCTGTCTCATTGTTAAAGAGCACTTTCCAACCACCACCACGACATCGTCGGGCCTATCGTAATTGTGTGGTTGGACCACTGATTGCTTGTCGAGTGGTCTCCTGACCACCTCGATAGTGGTTGGTGGTCAGACAGTCCGATTGTAATCAGGACCTAATTAGTAAACTGCTTTACTCCAATCGATGGTGCCACTGATCTGCATAAAAAAAGAAAAAAAATATGAATTAGTATTACAATATAAAATTCAAATTTCAAAAGTGCATATCGTCATGATATGAACAATTCATTACACATTTTGTATGTTGCAAAGGTATAATATAAATAAGTATTTCATTTGCCCTTTTTTTTTTTTACTGTTCTCAGGTTCTATATACACCATAAATGATGCAGTGCAGAAAGAATCATCATTGAACAGTGGGGAAAAACAATCATACAAATTGTAGAAAAAAAAGAACTGCATACTATGTCACTGCAATTAAGCAACAGTGCACATTGTGCTCGCTGCAATTTCTTAAACAATTGATTTACCTATAATTGCAATACTAATTTAAGAAATCGTATGCTGAAAATTACACCCTCATTATTGGAACTACTAATACATATATAAGGCACACCAGCATATGGTGAGCCTTATAAAGACATCACCCCTGGTAGGCCGAATGATGTCATAAACACTGATAATGGTTCTAGACAAATACACTATACCACTTTCCCAACTGCAATCATCCTTAGAAATGTGGTTCCAGAGACAAAAGTTAAGAATTTGGTGAAAAGGCAGTCTTCACTTGAACTTTAGGTTGCTATCATTACATTCTGTTCATCCACTTTTGCTTTTTGCATAAACAGCGTAGTGACCAGATGTAACAGTAAGTCCTTCATGAAATATGATAGCCATAGTAGTATATGCTTTTCCTCAAATAGATATTCGTCCTGCTTTGAAGTTTGTAATCTCGGTTTCCAATTTACTGCCATCTGCTCCGCATCGTCGTAGCATTAAAATAAGATTCTTGACACTTCTTCATACACACAGAGTTGACATTAGATCTGATCGACAATTTGGGCAGGTATTTTTTGGTGTCACTTGTTTGAATAATGTGTCAAAAGTCGCAGTTTTGCGATCTGGTAGTGTTAAATAAATAAATCGGTCATAATCTATTTCTGTACTTGATGTGAATGAGCAATATTCACATGCATGGTCTAATGAGTAAGTCCAAATAATTCAACCATTTGTATTTTCTCTTCTTCTTAAATAGCAAACATTACCATTCAAAACTCTAGTGCATCCTGTAGAATGCTTTGTCTGTTGAATGTTTAGTGTAAACTGTACAGATCCACTACAAATATAAACATGGTCTCAAATGTGTGACGGACAATGTGTTATAGTCCTAAATGTTGCAACAAAGCACACAGTGCAGAACACAATCTCTTCTGTGGTTTCTGTTCAATTGCCTGAACAAAATGAGGTAATGTAAAGAGGATGTTTAGAACAAAATTAGCATAGCAGTTGACACCAGAGTTGTTTTACAACTGGTAACCAAAAATATCTTCCTCATTGTCAATTTTTTTTTCTTAACAACTTCATTGTTCTCCTTCATTTTAACAAAATCATTACACTCCTTTGTAAGTTTTGCTTTGGACAGATAGTGGATTTTTCATAAACTGTATACAGTCCTAAATGAGGAGCATAAAGGCTTCTTAATCAGTTGTATTATTTCACATTACTTGGATCTGTATTTACTTTGCTGTCATCAAATACATCTAGATACAAACCGGACAATGTGCTAACTCAAGATAAGGCTACTAATGCCAAACTTTCATTAAACACTGTGCTACCAATATTAATAAATGCTGCATTTACACTCAAACCTTGAGATTTACGAATAGTAACAGTGCATTCCAGAGAAAGCGAAAACTGTTTCCTTCTAACATATTAGTCTTTCACAAGCAAAACACACAGTTGACCTTCAAATTTGCTTTACGCCATCATTCTGATCAAACTTTATTGCTACGTATTCTACCTCACTCCTATTAGGAAAGCAAATGAAATCAATAACTTTACCTATAGCACTATTAACTAATCCTTCCTCAACATTTAAATTTCAGTGCAAAATTACTCTACAGTTCTTGCAAGCAATTAAACAATTCTCTAATCCTGCAGTGCGTGAAACAGATTTTTCCTATGATTTCAGTTTTGTTTGCTATTTTTCTGTTAGGAAAATTGTGACACCCTTGTGTTCCATTTTGTCTAACTGCGTCAGTTCCAAAATTTCTTTTTTCTCCAATTCCAGTAATTATTTGATGAAAGAGGCGCACTCCGCTAGTGTAGACATTAGGCACACAATTGGTTTTCCTTTTTCAATAAAATTGAAATTAGTTGTGCTGCTGTCTTGTTGGTTGGAAAACGTTTTTGGAGAAGACAACGTTCTAAAGGACACTTTCCCTCTTTTGAAAGAACACCTACTCTAAAATCCGACAGAATATTCCCATATTCAATGTCAGATGTTTGTCACATATTCCTAATTAATTCTTTATATTAGAAGTCTAAAAAATATTGATATGTCCAATGCTTTCCAAATAATTTCATCATGAAGCAGTGTTATAAACACAGGCTGTCCTTTGACAGGCGTAAGTTGAAATAGATCTCCGAAACAATAAAGTGTTTTCCTCAAAAAAGGACATTGTAGTATGTTCTTAGAATATGTTGCATTCTCAAATGTACAAATGCAAACATAAGTTTGAGAGCATGCTCACCTCATTGATAATTCATAGCTTTACCTTTTTAAGCACTCTTGACACTTCATGGCAAGCTCACCAGATATCATTTGGTATTCCAGTTTTTTGTCATGTTCCACATGCAACATCAAACGTTGATGTGAAGTAACTCCTTTGAAAGTGTGTGCAGCTAAGCCAGTAGGTGTTGTGACTACACATGATAAATTAGAGTCTGTGGTCTTCAGTAGAAAGGCACTGAGAACTTGTCTTAAAAAGCTTTAACCTGTACCAGCTTGTGCACTGACATACAACAGTATAGGCTTAAATGATGTGCATGTACACTCTTTCTTGTCATGGAGCAATCCATGCTGCACTCTGGCGTCACCTCTATATATATTTCCTCTTGCTGGTCATTTAGTTGTCAAACTAAGTCTTCCAAATTAATTGTGTCCTGTCTTGCTTGCTCCATTGCAGTCTTCACCTCACTCATTGCAATAGCAGCTTCCTTTTCAATCATTGGCTGTCCAAGTGGATCTTGACTTGGAGCTCATGAACTTTGACTGCTTTGCCAACTCTCCTTAACTACATCAGCAGCAATTGTTTCTTCCTGTTCAATTTCATCATTCAAAATGTTCCCACAGTTAGGAAATGCTGACCACTTAATACTATCCTCTGCAGCATAAAAACAGTCTTCAAAACAGTCAAAGTCTTCTATTAATTTTGATTCAGAATGACAGGGTTTAAATAGCTGCAAAAGTTCTACATCGAAAAACTCTCTTTTTCCAGCAGTCTGGCAACTCAGCTTTGTATGGATAATTAGACTACCTTTGTTTAAGCAATCATCATAACCAACTACTGTAAAACTACCATCATATACATTTTTTGTGGCACTGTTTCTATATCTGTAGTGTTGAAGTATTTCATAAAGACAAACATTTTCAAGATGTAGACTTCTTTTTGGATGGTAGGCGTCCAACATGTTTGTCTTCACAATGTCTGCACTGTCTCAGTTGTTTTCTGCAAGGTATTGTATTTCAGGAAAATACTTCAACACTCTATTTCACAGACATGATAGGCCTAAACTCACACAAACAATTCCTCTTGACTTAGAATATAAACTCGCATTTGATCTGGTTCCGAGAGAAAAGCTCTGGGCCGTTCTGCAAATGCTCAACATTCCCCCCTATCTCTTGGATGTTTTGAAGAACTTACACAAGGCCAATTTCGCCCAGGTTAGATGTGGGAAGTATGGCGAACTCTCCGACCGCTTCCCTGTTAGCCGAGGAGTTCGACAAGGATGCGTGTTAGCTCCTATGTTGTTTTGCCTATACATCAATGGACTCATAAAACACCTTTTAGCCCTCAAAGATATTGATGTTCCTAGGCTTGCCTCGGGCAAGGTTCCTGCCCTAATGTTCGCTGACGACACCCTGCTGTTGTCACGCACTCCCATGGGAATCCAGCGAATTTTAGATGGCTTTGTTGACTTCTGTGGTGACAGGGGCCTTGAGATCAACCTAGCCAAAACGAAATTTATGATTCTCAACCCTCCTAAAAGTACTCGCCCCAGCCCAGTTCTGAATGGTATCCCCCTTGAAAGGGTGAAAACGTTCACTTACTTGGGGATTACACTCCAAGAAGATCTTGGCTGGGGAGGCCAGGTGGTCAATTCTACACTCAAGTTGACCCAAACCACAGGAGGTATGGCTAGATTGTTTAGTGGCACGGTTTTTAAACCAGCGGCTCCAGTGGTAGAAATCTTTAAAACTCAAGCCCGACCTGCCTCTACCTATGGAGCAGAACTATGGGGCCATTCCAAAATAGATAGTCTAACGAGGGTCGAAAACTCCTTTATCAGGAAACTACTAAGTTTACCCCCTAGCACCCCGCTGGTCCCAATTAGACTAGATCTGGGACTGCTTCCTATTGAAGAAGTGGTGGCGCCCGGCCTGTCCACTATTGGAAGAGACTATGGTCTAATCCAGACCTGGAAATTTTTAGAGATGAATTTCTGGATCTCTGGCCTACACTTAAACACATGAAGATTCCTTGGTTAACCCACGTTAGGGAAACTTGTTTCAAGATTGGTCGCCAGGAACTCTGGGATACCCCAGAAGGTTCCTGCCTATCTGTTTCTAAAACCAATCTTGCTGAAGAACTAAGATACTTTCATCTAACACGCCTGCACATGGATCCTAATATAGGCAGGCTGACTGAACAGTTTCTTCAGATTAAACCGAACTATGGGAGGGAGTTATTTTTGGATCTGATTTTCCCTCCTGTAGCCAGGAAATTATATGTTCAATTTAGAATGGGCACCCTACCACTCAGGTCCTTTACTTCTAGATGGGACATTAACAATAGTATTTCATGCCCTGCATGTGGCTACAAACTGGAGGATGAAATTCATATGTTCTTTGTTTGTCCAGCGTACCTTACCCATAGGAAACGTTGGGTAAAATCGATTTGTAGGAACCTTGGTTTTAGAGACTGTGTTAATGCCCTGCGAGTCTTAAAATACGACACCCATCCCCCAATTGTGTTCGCAGTTTCACGTTTTCTTAATGCTGTATGGTTTCAGCGCAGGAAATTTTCCACCAACTCTTAATAATGTGAAAATTTTCATCTGACTATTTTACTCTGTCCTGGTGGTTAAAATGTGATCTGCTTTTGCTTTTGACATATAAATTGTTGTATTGTATTCTTGCTTTTATGGCCCTTGTGGCCGAAATAAAGTTTTTGACTGACTGACTGATAATAATAACAAGGTTTATTTATTGCACAATTAATTAAATTCTTTGCAATAGTTACATTTAGAGAAACATTCTGAAAAGATGTAGGAGAACACAGCTGGGGATTTTCCACACGTAGTTTATTGTAAGCTTAAGAGAGCCGCTCCAAGACCCGAGCAAGGCAACCAGCAAATTCCAACTGCCTTCCCAGCCCAGGCGCAGCTAGGCAACCATTTAACATTCTACACAACACAGATCTATTCTGCTGATGACTCTAAGTGACATCACCACACACCTCCCTTCTTTTAATAAAATAACATTTGTAACATAGAATAAAAACGAAAAACAGATCTAAAAGATACAAAATCAACAGTTGAAATGAAAAGACAATAAATAGCCTCATTTACACATACCCTTGTAACCAGCTTGGTTTGATATGTTCTCTAGAGCTTCTCCTAAGAACACCATCTCCTCCCACAACATTTTTGTCATATAATACCTTTCTTTGCGAAAAACCAGGATCTTTAGCCACCCGAGATGTATTCCACCAATTACCATTGCTCAACTTTACCGCATTCCTTCTGACCTCGACCACTTGTTGAGGATCCAAAAACTTTGAATAGCCTTTCCTGACAGACACAGGATTCTTTATTCTTACCCAATGCCCAATACTAATTTTGTGGTCTTCATTCTTGACAATTAATTCACTTTTCTTCTTACTGATTTCATAAGATTTCTTATTAGCAGAATTCCAAATACTCCTCATGTCACACCCCTGGTGAAAAGACTTCACCATCCAAAAAGGATAAACTTGTGAAGAAGCTTTTCTTCCTCTCATGAGTTCAAATGGACTGAAATTGGTAGTTACATGAGGAGTAGTGCGGTATGACCACACAAGATCCTTAACTGCCTGAAAAACACATGTATTAGACTTGTAAGCAGCTTGAACACATTCTACAACAACCCTATTGAATCTTTCCGTTTTGCCATTGCTCTGTGGATGATAAAGGGGAGTCCTTGTGTGTTTAATACCACAAGAATGCAAAAAAGAATTAATTTCCTGTGAAACAAATTGGACACCATTATCCGTGAGGATTTCCTCTGGAAGACCCTCTCTGAGAAAAATCTTATTAAGACAATTGATGACACTTTTCGAATTTGGTACACCGATGGATTCAACTTCAACCCATCTAGATAGATGATCTACAAGAACTAGAAAATACTTTGAATTTGCAGGAAGAACATGAAATGGCCCTAGAAAATCCATTCCTAATTTTTGCCATGCCCTTGCAGGAGGAGATACAGGATGTTCAACGGAACCTTCTAGTACAAGAACCTTGTCACTAGCACTACATCGTGCACACCGTCTGACCAGGTCGTCTACTTGGACGTCCATTCTGGGCCACCAGAAATCTGATCTTACCTTTCTTTTCGTAATAGTTGAACCTAGATGACCAGAGTGAGCATCCAATATAATTTTCTCTTGATAACAAGTGGGAGGTACCAATTTATTACCTCTGACAACCTTACCATTCTCAAGAGAAAGTTCACTGTTTACCTTCCAGAACATTTGTAGGTCTGGAGAAAGACATTTTTCTTTTGGCCAACCTTTTTTTATCAATGAAACCACTTCACTAATAATGATATCTTTTTCAGTTTCAGTAATCCACTCATCCTCCGCAAAAGACACAGTTTCACGACTAATGCAAGCTACAAAACACTCTTCTATATCATTTTCCCAATCTTGTTCCTCTATATCTTTGATTGGTAACCTAGAAAGACAGTCCGCTCTGCTATTCTTTCCTCCTGCAATATACTCCACAGAGAATGAAAATTCTAACAATTTTGTCGCAAACCTGGCCAAACGAGCAGTGGTGCTTTTAGGATTCTTCCCAGACAAGATATCAACTAAGGGCCGGTGATCAGTTCTTAAAATAAAAGATCTTCCCCACAAATATGATTTGAATTTTACGACACTCCAAGTGCAAGCCAATAACTCTTTTTCAATTACGGAATACTTCCGTTCAACTGGACGAAGAGTCCTGGAAGCAAACCCTACTGTGTACTCCTTGCCTTCATCAAATTGCGAGAGTACAGCGCCCAAACTGTACTCACAAGCATCAACCGTAACCACAGTCTGTCTACCTTCTACAAAGGCTTGTAGAGCAGGAGCTTGAACAATGTGATTTTTTATACATTGAAATCCTTTCTCACACTCTGACCAAATGAACGTTGCTCCCTTTTTGAGTAGTGCTCTGAAACACTCAGTTGTTTTTGCAAAATCCTTCATAAATTTTGCGTAAAACTCACAAAGACCTAGAAAGGACATGAGTTGTTCCTTATTTTGTGGAGCAGGTGCTTCTACAATACTTTTAACCAAAGCTGGTCTAGGCTTAATACCTTGTTCAGAAATTATGTGGCCTAAGTATTCAATCGTCCTCACCTTAAAGGAACACTTGCCTTTTTGTAAGGTCACACCTCTACTATCTAGTATTTTAAAAACCTGTTCAAGGACTAAATCATGTTCAACCTCTTTCTTAGTGAAAATAAGGATGTCATCTTGAAAGACTACAACGTTGGAAATACCTTTGAACATTTCTGTCATAATTCTCTGAAAGACCGCAGCTGCAGAAGCTAGACCAAAAGATAGCCTGCAGAATTGGAAAACACCATCAGGAGTAACAAACGCTGTGAGATGTCGGGACTGAGGATGAAGCTCGACCTGATGATAAGCCGCTTTGAGATCAAGTTTAGTAAAAAATGAAGAAGACCCAACTCTAGCAATGAGGTCCTCAATACGCGGAAGGGGAAAACCATCAACCCAGATAGCCTCGTTGAGACTTCTCAAGTCCACACACATCCTCAGGTCCCCAGACCTCTTTTTCGCCAAAACAATGGGAGAAAGCCAGAGGCTAGACTCAACTTTCTCAATTATACCCTGTTCACATAAATTTTGAAGATGTTGCGAAAGTTCACTTCTAATACTTAGTGGGACATTGCGCAACTTGTGTTTGACCGGAGTTACATTTTCTTTCAGTTTAATAAAATGTTCAAAATCCGTAATTCTTCCTAATCGATTTTTAAAAACTTTACTAAATTTGGCCTCCAAATTATCAGTCGATAGAGTACTGGAAAGTGAAAGAGTGTTATGAGTAGAATGAATTTGTTCATGATCTATCTTTTGTTTATCAATGAAAACGGGAATCTTCAACCCAGGTTTAATCGTTAAACCAATTTGAGCTTGATGAACAAGACCAAGAACATTAATACCTCTCTTGGCCACATAAACTTTGCCCTTGATGCTCTCGCCTAAAACACTAGTAGTGGCCCAAAAATAACCTAACAATTCAATGCGACTGCCTTCAAAAGCTATCGTGAGAATGTCAGGAGGTAGCAAACTGTTTCTGAACCATAACTTTTGATACTTGTCTTGCGAGACAATTGTAATTCTAGCACCAGTGTCAACTAGTAGTTGAATTTTGTCGTTCTCTATAGTGACATCAACTTCAGGATCGGGGATATGTTGCAACTCTTCCTCATTACAATTCTTTACCACCACAACATATTCTTGATTGATAACATTCTCATCATATATGTTGTCAAACTCGTTAATTACACATCTTACATTCCTTCTTCTACCACTCAAACAAACTTTTGCAAAATGTCCCATTTTCCCACATTGCCCACATTGTTGGTTGACCGCTGGACAACTTCTAAAGGTTGAGACATGCATTGATGATCCACATCTATAACAATACATCCTGGAATTCAATTGTCTATTTTGCATAGATGTTCTTCCCCCTCTAAAAGTACCAAATCTTCTTGTATTGTCATGAAAAGTATTACCCCTGAAAACATTTCCCTGAGATTTCACAGAAGATGACTCAGGATGTCGTTTTGAACCAGTACCTGAAGTTGATTCAAGTTGTTTTGTCGAAACTGCACCTGAAATTGAGGAATTCGCTAATGCTGATTCTAGTTGTTTTGCGTCATCAATAGAGTTTTCTATACTTTTAGCAATGTCGACTGCCTTGTCTAAAGTAGGGTCTTTACATGTAAGCAGCCTTTCTTGAACTTTTTTGCAGTAACAACGTGCAACTAGTTGATCCCTTATTAGTTGAGAAGTAAAATTCTCAAATTCACATTTTGAGGCTAACACCTTTAATGCTGTGATAAAAGTGTCAATGCTTTCATCCGACTTTTGCACTCTTGTAAAAAATGTATATCTGTGCACCACAACGTTCTTTGTTTTAGTGAAATGCTTGTCCAATTGAGCTATAGCTATTTCAAATTCATCCAGATTTTCACCTTCAGGTGGTTCATACGGGGGTAGGTGATCAAACACGTTCTGTCCCTCAACCCCCAGATGGTAGTACATTAAATTCTTTTTCCTATCTGGTCTGTATCTCTGACCATCTATTGCCCCTAAGTACGCTTTAAATGACCTGAACCATAGTTTCCACTCCAAAACTGGATCTCCTGGATCTTGTAAAAAAGGTGCTGGTGGAGTTACACTTTGCATGTTGACACTTACTTTTTGCTAAAACAAAAAAAAAATATGTATATACTAAAGAGAAAAGAAAAATAATAAAGAGAGAATAAGAGAGGGAAAGAGAAAAGAAAAAAAAAATAAGAGCAAACCCAATGTAAAGTCTCGTAATAATAGTTATTTGCGAAATACTACATTGAAAACTGTAGTGTAGTATTTGCTTAAGACACAAGGTGGCAGCATTGATCTGAACTGTAGTCATAAAATATGCAACTGTGCGTGTCAGTGATACTTCGAAATAAAAGATTTTTGACACGCAGCTGCTGAGCGTGTCAGCGCTGAATTATTGTTACGTAGAAAACACTATGTTTTACTCATTAAAGCTGATGCTCCCCAAACGCGACGTTGCGTCGATGTCCCAGTCGTGCATTCTGACGTGTTCCAGGCACAATGTAGCGTCGTGCGTATGCGTTCCAACAGCAAATGCAGGAAGTGAAAATTGGAAGTCTGGCGTGACAATGGCAAGTATTCTGAGGCAGCGCGCGCAGGACACCCAGCTCGTGAAGTAAAGCTCATGAGTCAAAGCGCGAGCAAGGCCAGCAGTTTCCAACACGGTGAGACTCTTAGTGACTTATGCCCATTTCAAAAATCCCACATTTCGGAATTGCCAATTGGTAGCTTGTCACAGAAACGAGTACAGTTGTGCTTGTCTAAACATCATTTCGCGTGTCAGATGTCAAATTAATAGATAGGACGCGGCTCCCTTATATCTTATTCGTTCGTAATACCTTGACGCTCGGTTGAACGATGTTTTGACAAACTGCCAAGTAAATTGAAAAAGTACTCACAGAGGTATTGAGGGCTGAGGCACGCTGCGAAAAATGAATACCTTCTGTTCTTTTCTTCGAAAAAAAAAAATCTTGAACCACAGCTTCAGCGGGTCAAACGAAATCCCATCCTCTGTCGCCACTGAAAAGATGTAGGAGAACACAGCTGGGGATTTTCCACACGCAGTTTATTGTAAGCTTAAGAGAGCCGCTCCAAGACCCGAGCAAGGCAACCAGCAACTTCCAACTGCCTTCCCAGCCCAGGCGCAGCTAGGCAACCATTTAACATTCTACACAACACAGATCTATTCTGCTGATGACTCTAAGTGACATCACCACACATTCATTTCCGCCTTAACCTATAAATCCCCTGTAATTCGTGGGGAATCCATGCCACAAACCTAGCGAATGCGCTTCCGTGGCTCGTAGGGTCACGTCGGGATCCAGCGGTTGCCGCCTAGCAGATGGGTGGCAGCAGGAGCCCGTGCTCGACGGGCAGCTGACGCTGCGGCAACGAGAGACCGTGGATTCCGGCCTACACATCCCCAGGGAGTTACAGGGCATTTTCTGGCTGCCGAGTGAGGACGAGGGAGGTGCCATTCACTGTGACGAGACCCCTCCATCGTGTGGAGGCCAGCAACGGTGCAGGGTGAGTGAATGGCCGGGAGGCCCCCCTCGCCTCCCGAGTCTCCCGCGTGTTCAGGAGAGCGCAAGAGCGGAGGCCATGTTCACGGTCGGATCTGCTGCAGAACTGAACTAATGGTGGAGACGGTGAGGGTCAGTGGATTTTGCTTCTGTTCCCCACAGGAAAACAAAGCCTGGGCCGGTCTCTTCTGCACTTTCCTGAGACTGAGCGGCCCGGGTTCATACTCTACTTCTCACCCTCACAACAGGCCCCGGAGAGTGCCGGGACACCCCCCCGCCACAAGATTGGAACTCAACCATTGTGGGGCCTCCAGTGAAGGGCTGAGATTGTAGTTCTGGTTAGGTACGGTGAACCCAGTGGAGAATTGTGGGGTCTGCCCTTGTGGCAGCAACGCTGTAGCGCGCTGGATTGAGCGGTGGCCCTTGGGTCCTGACGGAGTCCTGCTCCAGGACGCCAGAGCCAACAAGGCGTAATCTGGATGGCAGCCACACACACCAGGAAATACAGAGGCCTGTAAGGATGCAGTTACGGCGGGAGCACGGGAACAGAACATTGTACACTATACGATTATCGAAGGGGTGCCAGGTATGAACAGACGCTGATATTTACTTAGTTGCAAGCTGCGTGGAGCGCAAGAGGAGCTCTATCTACAGGGCACGGAGAGTGGCTTGAGAGCTTCCAGGCACTACAGGGTGTGGATCAGTGGCGTTGGGAGTCATTGCGGGGTGCCGTGGAATTTGCCAGAGCAGCTACTAGACGACGTATACTCTAGTTCATCATACTAGACCACGGCGTGGAGACACTAAGCACCAGACTGGCGCATGGTGCGCCTGGTGAGGGCACTGATATAACGGATCAAGGCCCGCCAACTGATACTACCGCTAACCCAGCACGTGACTCACAACCCACGATACTCCAATGCAGGCAGATCAGCCCTTAGACAAACTGGACATTATCCTACGGGATATCAGAGAATCTAGAGCAGTGATGAAACAGCAGCTGGGCACTCTAACTACAGATGTGAGTCTACTCCGTGCGGATCACCAAAAATTGTCTGAAAGGGTGCAGACCCATGCAACTGCCCTATCAGATATCATATCTTGGCGAAAAGCGCACACTGAAACGGTTTCCCAGCTGCAGCGACAGGTTAAGGAACTGCAAGATAAAGTGGATGATGCTGAAGGATGGGCGTGATGGAGCAATATCTGTATGGATGGGGCTGACTGCGATCTTCAGCGTGGAAAGAGCTCACAGTGTACCAGCAGGACCAAGGGCCCCTGGACAACCACCACGACCTATAGTGGCAAAGATTCTGAATTATAGGGACAGAGACATACTTTTCGGCAAGGGAAAAAGCACCACTCCTATATGAAATCTCAAAGGTTTCATTGTTTCCGGACTACACGGTACAGGTGCAAAGACAGCGGGAGGCGTTCTATGGGGTCAAGCAACACCTGCAACAACTTAACCTGTGATATGAGCTGATTTCCCCAGCTAAACTGAAAGTGTTGCACGATAATGCTAGCCACTTCTTTGAAGATGTTGAAACAGCGTGGATGTGGATAGAGGTGAATTTTCCGAATCTGGCAGCCTTGGATGAACATCGACAACTGCGAAGACCAAGCCAATGCCGTAGGCGCATGGGACTGGGGAACACGCAGAAACATAAGGCTCGGGACAAGTGAGTGACTACTCTGGAGCAGAAAATGGAAAGTAGAAGAGCGGCTTTGAAAGTAGGTGCAGCATGCAGAACACCGAGGGTGACCAGTGGGCGCAAATCATCGTCGGAAGGTGCGCCAGCAATGGACTCAGAGACCAGTTAGCCACTGTTTCCATCCTTGACACCGCAGACCGCCCGGGAATTGGAGCACTAAATACACTCACAGGGCAGAACACGATTATGCATGTGGTGCACTGGTGGTGGCGAGTGAGGGGTTGTGCGGTTGAAAGCCAGAGACACTGTGAACTCACACGTGATGAAGGTGTACGAAGAAAGATGGCAGCAGTATTGGTGTGGATACTCCAGTTTGTATTAATGTAAATGTTGTAGACTACACAGCTGCCCCAGCAACGGGGCGTCCCAGCGCTGTAAACCGCTGGGGAACCCATCCTGGTTTTCCCTGTGAGATGGTCCCTACTGGGCATCTCCAAGGTGAAGACAAGCATCCCCGGCGCTGATGGGGCCGTAAGTGGAGATTAAGCAAGCTGTTGCCCAGAGTTGCTGAGTGGGATTCATGGTTAGAGTAGGCACCGAGGCGAGAATTGTCGAGTCCGCTCACCTTGGCCCAAAACCCTGCCGCGTCGGGAATCGAACCCTGGTCCCGGGCCGACTTATGCTCCCGGGTCTGCCGCCTCTACCCAGTGAGCCACACCACTCCACGTATTGTATAATATATTCTGTGGTGGGGGTGTGCCCTGGGCCTGGGAAGTAGTCCCAATTTTCTCCCCCTTTGTGTTTTTTTTCTCTTTCAAATTGTTTCCTGTTTTTTGCAAGGTCTGCATTGTCCTTCTGATTTTACTTTTGCAACCACTATAGTGTAATTACTGAAATGCAAATGTCTGGTGCAGCACAGAGGTGCTGGCATGGGGCAAAATGGCCCGTGGCTGGCGTACCATCTGCCCCCTTTGCGAAAGCAGAATGTGAGTTTCGGCTGCTGTTAGTAGCAGCTGTTTGGTCGAGCACAGTTTTGGGGTAGGACCTTCAAATTAGTTAGAATGTTAAGTATAGCAGTTACAAGGGAACACTTGAGTGCACAAGACAGATCACACCGAAAACCAGAGACAGGGAACACGAGAAAATACTACTCACTGCAGGTAGGATGAATAGAGTCGAGGGCATCAAATAAATTCCTCACGTGGAATTTGAGAGGGATGGGCTCTCTACAAAAGAGATACCGCATTCATGCGCAGCTTGGTAGGCGGAAGGACACATAGTTCTCCTTCAAGAGACACATTTGAACAGCAGTGAGGCGAGCAAACTGAAGAAAAAATGGAGGGGTCACCTATATAGCAGCGTTTATTCTGCATTTGCGAAAGGCGCTGCAGTGTTGATACGGGCGTGGGGTCCCTTACAAAGTACTAGAACAGAGGGTGGACGTCGAGGGCAGATATGTACTGCTGAGGAGCGAGATGGATGGACAGGTGTTGGTGATAGGGAACATCAGGGGCGGCTCTAGGCTCATGGTGGCCCTGTGCAGGGAGCATAGGTAGGGGGCCCCGGAAGAGGGGGTCCGGGCGGAGGCCGCCAAATCCCTGCCAGGGGCCGCCACGAATATGTATTGTATCCGATTCCTCGTGGCGGCCCCTGGGGTTTGGCGGCCCTGTGCAGGTGCACAGCTTGCACATGCCTAAGGCCGCCCCTGGGAACATATATGCACCAAACACGGAGCAGGAAGGGTTCCTACAATAGTTAAATAGTGCGCTGGCAGACTGGGTGCATCACCCTTGGATACTGGTGGGGGATTATAATGCTGCGCTGGATACTCGGATGGGCAGATCACATCCACCTCTCTGGGGAGCATTGGTAAGACGACAGGCCAAGACACTTACGACGTGGATAGACGGGTGGACCTTCTTAAATGCGTGGTGCTCTAAAAATGAATCGACGAGAGAGTACTCTATCTATTCCCCGGTGCATGCAGTACATACTAGAATAGACTACATGTTTTGTTCCCCCACTCTTCTACAGCAGCTACTAGGCATAACATACTTGGGAAAAACGCTCTCGGACCACAGTCTGCTATAGATGATTTTGGAGTGGGGCATTGTTCCTACTCCGTTGCTGACATGGAGATTTAGTCCCCAATTGCTTGAGGACGGGGCTTTTAGGGCGAATATGTCAACTACTATTGAAAACTACTTCGTCAGGAACAAGGGTTCTGCCTCCTACCCCCTAATAGAATGGGAAGCGTTCATGGTGGTGGTAAGGGGTGCCTCAATAGGGGCAGCGGTGGGAGCTCAACAAGAGATAGGGCGCAAGCTGACTGAAATCGAAGGACAGTTGGGACCCCTAAAGAAGGTAGCAGCTGATTCCCCAGATCAGGTAGATAACCTACAGGAATCGCGGATAGAATATGCTGACCTGCTGGAAAGACTAAGGGTAATAGATTATAAGGCATACAGGGCACAGGGATGCTAATAAGGCTGGCACCCTGTTAGCACGCATTATATGTGACCAGCCCCAGGTGACCCCAATAACGGAAATACGCTCCCCACTCGGGGACATGGCAGATACTCAGTTAGCAATAAATGAGGCGTTCCATAAATATTATAGTCATTTGTACAGTGCTGCGGGATGCTCATAGAAGCAGGACATTAAAGGGTTCCTCCAGGGTGTAGACCTCCCCAAGCTGGATGAATCAGATAAAGACAAACTAATGTCACCAATCATAATGGAGGAAATTTTGGCGGCTATTCGTGACTTGCCGCGGAATAAAACGCTTGGCTTAGATTGCCTTCCTACGGAATTCTATGCGGCATACGCCAAATAATTGGCGCCCCACTTGAGCTTGCTGTATGCAACCTCAGTTGAGGAGGGTGCGCTTCCCCCAATGACAAAACAAGCACTGGTGCTGTCACTGCCTAAGCCCGGACGTGACACAACAGATATCACAGCGTATCGACCGTTATCGCTCCTGAACACTGAGTATAAAATACTAAGCAAGATCTTGGCGATGCGATGAATGCCCTACCTCAACAACTTGATACATGTAGACCATTGCGGGTTTGTGCCGTGTAGGAGTACAGCACATAATGAGAGGCATCTATTTCAGATAATGTGGACCCCTCTAGAGCGTTTTCCAGCTGCAGGCTGCCTCTCTCTGGACCTGCATCAGGCATTCGATACGCTAAATTGGGAATATGTGTTGCAGATCTTGGGGCAGTATGATATACCTGTCGAATACCTTAATTGGATCAAGCTGTTATACTCAGCCCCAATGGCTCGCGTTAGGACTGGTAGACATGTATCTAGTGCGTATAAGATCTATAGGGGCACGAGACAAGGATGTCCGCTGTCGCCAATGCTTTTTATACTAGCATTGGAACCACTTGGCAAAAGCTGCAAATATCAGCACAGAGTTTGGGCATACCCATTGGCCCGACAATGCATGTACACCCGTGATTTATAGGGTGGACTCCCCGTTCCCGCAGCGATCTTTGAGGAGTTTGGTAAAGTATGGGCTCCAAATAAACTTTGATAAATCTGTGGCTTTTTCTTTCAAACAGCAAGAGACTCCACGCACATTAGCCTTCAGAAATAATGAGGTGCAAATAGCCCCAACCACATTTAAATATTTAGAAGTGCATATATATATAGAACCCAGCACGACACGGTAGACGGTAATGTACAGCAAGCGATAACTGCACTACGTTCACAAGTAGCATTTTGGATTACATTGACACTGTCTATTACAGGACACCTAGCCTTTGCAAAGATGGTAATGCTACCTAGAGTACTGTACTACTTTACAATGATCCCAATCTTTATCCCCACAAAACTGTTCCGGGCACGTGATTCCCTATTGATAGAGCTGGTGTGGGCACGGGTCGCTCCAGAGTGGCACTGAAGAAGTTACACCTACCGACTACGGCTGAAGGGGTGGGGGCCCCGGATTTTAGGGCCTATTGAATGGCGAGTCAGCTACAGTGGCTCGCATACTTGCTGGCAGGCCGTAATTTGCAAGAAATAGGCTACACTCCCAGAATGTTGTCACAGGGCAGACTACATACGAAATTATATAGCAAACACCCAATTAATAACACAGGCTCTCCACTATTGCAAATAGCATTGATATACTGGAAATATGCTATCAAATATACGCGGCCATGTATTGCATATGCACCGAATGCCCCTTTTATAGGACTGCCCATACCAACAGGTGTAGTCACGCAAGGACAGATAACGGAATGGGAGGAAGGGGGGATAACAACAGTGGGGACTCTGTTTCAAGAGGGCATTCTGATGTCACATACAGACTTCGCAAACACCAATGGGTTGCCGGACACTTTATTACTTTTACACACAGGACTATCTCATTGCGTGAAACAAATTTTGGGCCCCATATGGGCGACAGCCGCCTACGAATGAGTTAGTCCATATGCTACATTTAATGGGCAACGGCAGGCATCCAACAAAGTAGCTATACACAGGTATAAGAGGGACGCTGGCATCTCCACTGGGGGCTTTACTGGCTAGATGGGAGGCAGATATGGTAATGGGCCTGTCGGACAAAGAATGGATGAGAATGCTAGCATACCGGAAGATAGTGTCCTGTAATACACGGTTTAAATTTATACAATATTTGATAGCACACAGGGCATACCTATTGCCACACAGACTCTACAAGATGTTCCCTACATCGCCATCGAACTGTCCGAGATGTGTAGAGGCTGACGCAGGATTAGTACATATGCTATGGTCATGCCCTGCACTGGCGCACTATTGGGCACAGATAGCACAAGTTTTGACAGATGTAGTGGCTGGGAACACAGTAAAGAGCTGTCTAGTCGGGCTATTCCCCCAACCCAAGGGATATAAGGTGCAGGCACGCTTTGCCAATCTGGCGTTGATACTAGCGGAGAGACACATCACCAGTCGGTGGAAGGCAGAAAATTCACAAAACTAGAGGCCTGGAGGGAGGAAGTGTTAAAGTGGGGCCTCGCTGAAAGCGCTGCGCTGCGTAGGGAAGAGCAAAGGGGGCAGAGGAAGATACCGATAGCAATGGCGTGGGATATGCTATGTACAGCGTTTAGAAGCTGGGAAGAGCCACCGCAGACAGTGGAGGTATGATACTTGCAGGGGTTTACTCAGACGTGGTCTCAGGTCCATAACACCTCTGAGGTATAATACTAGACGGACTTCCCGGATGGGGAGAACAAATGTGTGTAGATGTCGAACACTGTTTATGTGGTACAAGGGTAAATGCTGTGGTATACTGTGGTAGGCCACTGTCTGGGTTTTCCTACATACCAAACTGCAGATTGTAAATGTGATAATCTGTGTGATGGAGTGACTATCAATGGTGTTACCAGTTAGCTAACTACGGGAGGGGGGCTGTGGGAGGAATTTAGGGTGGTTCTTTATTAATGGTTTAAAACTACACCTGTGAGATTAAGTTCCTGAATGTCGCATAGACCAAAAGAGAGCTCATACTATGTAACAGGTTGATATCAATAACCATGTGCACTGTTATGTGGGACTGACATAAATGTACTTAAATGCATTTTATGGAGTGTATGACGATGTACTACATGGGTATATGCAAGTACTGGCGGGGCTGCAAATGTTGTAACTTGCACTGAAAAACTCAATAAAGTTTGTGTTAAGAAAAAAAGGGAATTTATGTTTAAAAGTATACAGTGTTACTCATAAATACTCCATCGATAAAAGTAATAGTTTCATTTAGTAAAAAATTCATTCTTAAAGGAAATTTATGTTTAAAAGTATAGAGTGTTACTCAAATACTCCATCGATGAAAATGTCAGTAGAGATGTACCAATTAGGTATTCAAATCAAATGACGACTCACATTTCTCAAGATATGATTCTTGCTGGTGACCAGTCTGCAACAATGCTGTTACAGCTTTCATACATTTCATCAAGCGAGCAGCGAATTGTACAAAGTCTCCTCTCAAGCATGCCTATACAGCTACCTGGCAAGTCCGGATTTTTAAAATATGCCAGATCGGTCAAAGCCACAAGTTTCCCAGCGGGTTCAATACCCTGCGGCTGAAGAGCCCGTGGGTCAATGCTCCACCCCTTGATGCAAAGGCAACATTGCTTGTCCTTTGCCTCGAGATTTCTGCAGCCCTATCAAATATGCCTTCAGTGGAACTAAGCCAAAGCGCACACCCATTAACAGGCGCTTGATTGTCAACTTGAGGGGTGAGAACAGATAGGATGGCAAAGACTTGGATTCATAGGGGCAGATTTACAAGCCCCTTGAACCACTTTTGCGTCACTTTTAACAGGGAAAAGTGACGCAAAAATGGCGCAAGTGGCTTGTAAATACGCCCCATAGAGTTTTATGGGCCAACTACTGTGTCCCAGTTTTTTCACTAGTTGTGCATCACATTCTGCTGATATTACCGTCGCTTGTTTGGCAACCCACTTGCCCATATTGATTGTGCCTCCAGGGTTTCCACCCTTATCTTTACTAATCCTTCTCATTACATTGTTTAAACCGCATTTTAAGGTTGCAATTTGCTGCTTCTTTTCAGCTGCTTTGTGGAGTTTTAATGATACTTTGTCTATTCCTTTCTTCGCCACACTATTTAGATTTTCCCTCAGATGATCAACTGCTGCTCCCAGAGATTTACAGTGATTGGATCATTACTTTCTTTTTGAAGAATGCCCAAGAACAGGCTCACCCCTGCACCGAGCTTAGTTTGGTTTATGTGGTCCACTTTACTTTTTTTTTACAGGTTTGAGTTGTTCCTCATAACCGATGGGTCTTTTTTGGGTGCGAGCATGTTGCCAGGCTGCAACTTCACAGGTGAGCATTGAATGGTCACTTGCCAGGGTTGAAGTTACAACAACATTTCACAACATTTCAAATAATCTGAAAATCGGCTATTGTCACCCAAATGTACTCCAAAGTAGCCATTCTGAAACAAGAGGCATGTGTATAGGCCGCTGGCGAATCAGTTTGAGATCTCCCATTTAATGCTCGTAGCCTTAATTGGTTTATAATAGATGCCTTCCTATTTCTGTGCTTGTCTGGTCTTTGATATTGCCTTTTTATGGTGGGTATGGTCCAAATTTGATCATCTATGTTCACAAACGGGGTGCTTGCGTCTATGGACATGAGGTTAGCATTACAATCGCCCATCACTATCCACATGTTGCCACGGTAGAGTGCCGAGGGCCTCTTCACGGCTGGAAATAGTGTTCTTATAATTGCTCCCCTTTTAAAACTGGTTGGGTGGAAATAGATGCAGCCTAGGATGACCCTTGTAATCTCAGGTCTTGGTTTAGCGACTTTTTTCAATGGCTATTTAATGACGATGTAGTAGCCATGCACTTAACACAGTATTTTGACATTTGCCTCAAGATCGCTTTTCTCGTAGATGATCACTCCGCCCGGGGTGTGGCCCCCTGTCTGGGAGGGTGTTGTGAAATCAGACCAAGGTAGTGAGTGCAAGGCCCAAGCTTCCTGCAGAGCAATGAGATCAAAGCTTTTCAATTTGTTGATGGCTGTCATTTTGGCTTCCCCCTTGTTCAACCCGCATATATTCCATGAACAGATTTTTAGATTGGGCCTTGTTGCTTCTTTTATGTTGATTCGTATGGTCTTGCTAGGGGCATGAGCTGAGCACAGTTGGGAGCCATGACCAATCTGACAAGCTCTGTGTTTGTATAGTGCATTGATAAATGCCCCTTCCTTCGCTTATTATGATTTGCAAGGTTCCCTCTTTAGTTGGCGTTATTGTCTGCCCCTCTCCGATGCCCCTTAGGATCGAACTAGTCGTTTGCTTCACCTTGTTGTTGCTGCCCTTTTGTTGGTGCTTGCTCTGGCATGAACCTTCAAGCTTTTCCATTAAAACAGCCGGGTATTTCGGTAGAACGTATTCTCTAATCTGAATTCCCCAGTTTTCTGGTTTTGTTTTATTCCTCTCAGAGCACTAGCCAGTCCTGGCCTAAAGAAGAGTATTTCTGTGGTCTCGTTTATGTCGCCGGTGTTTGGGAGGCAAAATGCCACTCCGTCGATGTCAGCCGAGGTGACTCTTTCTAGGCCTGGCAAATGGGAAAAGAGCTCGAATGCATTCCCTCTATTGAGAGTGTCCCATTTTCCTTGTGAGGTGCACTCAGGGTATAATGTCATCTTAAGATCTTGCTGGTTGACTCTTGCATCCTCATTTTGACCCACAAGATCCTGATGTTCAGGTTGTTTAGAAGGGAGGCCCTTTTCTCCTTTCTTGCAGCCTCGGTCCTAAGGTCTACTGCTACTGCTTTATTTCTGAACTTGGCAGTTTTGGTTTCTACGTGATTGGCCTCCTGCTTCTTTCCGCTTGGGCTGCAGTGGCATGTGTCCTGCTTTTGGGTCAGTTCTACTGACTCTTGTGCTCTACAAATGAGGCTATTTAATCTATCCAGCTTGTTTTCAATTCTTGTAATTAAAGTAGCTATGGCCTGGAGCATATTTATTTGCACATCCAGTTTGTCAGCATGCAAAATAGCTGCATTGGCCACTGCGTTCAGTGCATTTTTGTTGGTTGTTAAAATGTCCGAGGATGGGGGGGTGGGAGGAGAGGCTCTTCCCTCGAAGTGATTTCAATTTTGGAGGCTTCACTGTCTTAATCAATGAAGCATGACCTGGAAAAGTTTGAGCACCAGCTTGCAAATGAGCATCTTTCACCTTGTTCCATGTTTTGTTCCTTGCTCTGGAGAATGATCAATTTGTTTCCTTCCAATGTGCTGTCTTTATGGAGGACTAGGTTTTGATCTTGAGCTGGGGTCATTTTCAGATCATCTCGTTTGTACCAATGGCTTAATAGTTCCTCTATTTTAATGGTGTCTTGTGCTTGAGTGGCAATGGGTGGGGTAGCTGGTGCTGGTCTGGCCCCGTTTTCTTGGGGCAGTGACCCTCCCAACGTACCTTTTGTGTTGATCTCCCTTATATTGTCTATTAAACTTGTTCAGGTCAAGGTTAAAGGTAACATTTGTTTTTCCTGGGGCTCTAGGGGGATATGTTCCTGTTACATGACCTTTGTGTTCTTGTGGCATTCCCTAGCGTATGTTACAGGTGACATTCCAATCAAGTCTTAATTCGGCTTCATCATTCTTGTTACCGCAACAGGAACTAGTGTTGATGATGGTATTGATGAGCTCTTTCCTAAGATGATTAGTATCAGGCTTAATGGTACACTTATTTGCTCTTCATTATTTAGCGCAATCACATTGGGCTCTTCATTTCTTGCCCTACTGAGAGAGTGGTCTGGAGACTTTAATTCTCGGGGCTTCTTACTTGTTGGAGTCAAATAGACGCCAATATAGTTCTTGCTATTGATTGACGTAGCGACTGGGTTGAAGGTTGCTTCTTCTCTAAATCATTATTGAGCCACATGCGCAGATTTCCATGCCCGCCTTTGCAGAGATATAACATCTTGTCTTTTTGTCACTTTGCCATCTTATGAGGACACTGGTACACTTGTGGTTGAGCCTTTGAGGCGTTTCATGTACGCAAAATCCTACTTGTCGAGCATGTCTTAATTATCTTACTTGTCTTGCTTGCGTTTGTGCTGGCATGGGCCGGCTGCTGGTTCTTACCTCCTTGCGGTGGGGGAGCTTTTCTCAGGGGGGTGCAAGCAGCACCCAAACCTAGCTGTGATGCCTCTGCACCTACGGCTCAAACCTACTTGTGCTGCAGAGCACCTGCGACTCAGCTGTCAACCACAGCCTCTGGAATGTGTCACACTTGCTCGGTCGTCTGATCATATCCCTCGCTTCAAGTATACTGGGTTCTACACTATTTCAGGTTTTTCTAATTCCCCAAGTGATGGTGTCCTGGACCTTCAGAGTGCCTTACCTCCCCCTACTGCTGGTTCACTGTCTCTTCTCTATGAGGGAGGGGTACGAGCACGCTCAATTTGGCAGCAATTTCATCTAATTTCAGCCTTTGGTGTTTGACAATATCTGTGCTTCAATGATCAATACTCAGTAATCAAGCTGCCCATTCGACCCCCAGTAGGAAATGGGGAGAGTGGCCAGTGTTCAAAGGGAGTCTTTTAGCAGTTGCACTGTTAAGCTGCATAGGCTGCTAGACTGTCTGCGTTTTTGCCTTACTTGGGGTGGTGAATAATGAGGGCATCTCCAATGTTGCAGTCCTCCTTCTTGGAACATTGGGGAAGTGGGAGTGGCAGTGACAGCCGCCGCAGGGGTAAAGAATGTAGTTTCCCCCGCTGGGTCAAGCAGCATCAGGTGCGCCGCCGTTTCCGCCCCAAGCGAGCACCACAGCACTTGCTTTGTCCACAACAGGCCTCCTCTGCTGCTTGAATTACAGGCTCCCACCCACCCACCTGGCTTCACTGGTGCCACGTTGATCGCGTCGGATCAGGTCTTATGCAGCACTCGATGCTTGGGACTCCGGTGTCCAGTGCTCACTCCGCCCCCACTCTGTAGTTGTATCAGGGAAGCTATGGAGCAGAGGCTGTCGCTGAGAGCCAAGAGCAGCCACCTCTTCCTCCAACTTCTCGCAAACTTTCTCACAGGTGGAAATGGAAGTGACGCCAATATCAGTGTTTTAGACGGTCCATGTCTCAGACTGCAGGATGGAAAAGTAAAGACGCCTCCAACTTCCTAGAAAACTAGCTGAACACAACCAGTCACAGCATTCATAGGATCCGATGTATCTGTGTAAAAGTATGTTCAAACTGAAGCTGTACAGTTTCTTTGTTAAAGTTTTTCAGCACAAATCTCTTCCCACATATTTTTAATCTCCGTATGTGTTTTTGGTTGATTTTCAAGTGACTGTATGTGTCACTGCAGAAAAAAATGTGTTGACTCTTCCTTTTGAAACAACAGGTCTTCAAAATCCAAAACAACATTTTGTGTAAGATTTTCTTTTGGCTCTGTATTTCCGCAGACAGTACTTCCCACATTTATTTACTACAGTCTTTTGGGATGCTGCATGTACCATTCTGTTCTATGAAATAAAGTATAGACTCATCTCTGTCTGTTCCAAACGTTGGTGCATCGTTTATCCACAATACCATATCAATATGAGGAGCACCTCTTGCTTGGTACTCTTTACGCCAAAAGAAATCAGTAACTTCTCCAAAAGGTGGATTTTTTGTTGCAGATGAAGGAGAGTATGGCTTGAAATCTGTGGTTAAAATACCTTTTATACATTTGCAGGATATCAAGAGCAAAGTTCTCCTGTTGTCTTCAAAGTGATGTTGTCAATGCCACAGTTTGCTTCGCTCAAAAAGTCATGTAAGTCATTGCATGCATACTCTGCACAACTGAGGGTAACAAACCAAGTTGGTGCACCTAAATTCCGTAACATACATTTTAGTTCACCATGACGACGATACCAATACTCATTGAACCCATTTTGGCATGCCATCAAATTGTATTCCATTATCTCATCCTTCCCATGATTTATGTCAACAAAGTATTTTGTGAACATATTTTGAAGATTAACTCCTTACTTGGGAGTATGGTTAACAGCATATGATAGTCCAGACAAAACACTTACAAATAACATATGGAATATATATGGAATACTTTGTTGAAATCTAGGGTCCTCTGAATATAAACTTGCTGACCTATACTCATCTGCTGGTTTTTGCAGTGGGTGGTCATCATAACGCCCACCTACTCCAGTTGGAAATAGTTGTAGAAAACAGCAAGCCTCAAAACCTGTTTCCAGCACACTCATTAAAGCTCCTAAAGTTTGTTTTATGTGCTACAGTACTGTGGCATCCCCCATAACTTCTTTTGAATGCAGTGGATGGAAACTGAAGTGCTCATATATTTCTTCAGATCTACTTGTATCCACTTTTTCATTCTGTCCACCTGAAGGCAGCATTTCTTCCTCCATACAACATCAATGTGTAAGAACATCTACATCTTTGTAATATTCATTATTATGTTTGAGATAAAATGTAGCTTTCTTCACCTTATTCACATTCACTAGTTCCTGCCAGATTTTATAGTTTTCTGTGGGCATACCATTAACTAGAATAATAAACAGTCCATGTAGATCTCTCTCTACACCCACAGTTTCAATATTACATTTAAAATCTAAAGGTAAGTATACAACTCTACCTTTAAGGTCTTTTTTGTAGCTTAGTTGTTGGTAGTTTCCCCCTCTTTGCTTCCATATGACGTATTGCTTGCAAAGGGTGTATACATTGTATCAATATTGTTTCATAAACATTTAGATGTTGTAGTTTGGAATATTAACAAACTATAACTTATTATGTATAGCTCTTGCAGACATTTTGTTGTCCTCTAATTTGTCATAGCCATACATGCATATGAGGTGCTAAGTCGACAAATCAAACCATTCCTCCACAAATAAAGAAACAGCAAATTCTAGCCACTTATCTCTGTTTTCTGGCTCAATTCTCAAAGGGCAAATCAACATTTCGATGTTAATTTGGATTTTGTAGTGAGTGCATCAACAACATATACAAGCGTAGTTTGATTTCTCTGTAGACACTGCATTGCACTTTTCTATTTCTTGTGCAAAGTTATCAGTATTAAAATCTATGTTCTGTTCATCTACACCTGAACATACTAAGTCCTCATTTTATACAGACTTTACTTTAGGACCTAAGAAACATAACTGAATATCTTCACACATTTTCTCAACCTCTGACACTATAACATACATAAGTGCTCTGTTTATTTCTCCTACACATAATGCTGGGCTTTTTACAAAGTAGAGTATGTGTGGAAATCTCCTTCTTCTATTGTAGAACTTGGTGATACAATGGAATGGCATCACGGGAGAGTTCTAGGGAATACTGTCAGTTGAGCAAGCTAGAGGTTACTGTGAAGCTGTATACATGTACTTATGAATAAAGAAGCTTCTACCTTCTAACTACTGTGAGTGTGGTTACTACAGATTTTGGCGATGAGTGATCTGCGCAGGGGGCAGAGTACAGAGTAAACTCCAACCCTGGAAAAGCTGCTTGGCTTGGAAAGCTGCTGATGAATTTCGTTGTATTTGGAACCGTGAGTTACTTCAATTTATGTGTGTTTTTGAAAGCTTTTGAGAGTCCTAGGAAAGACTGCTCATTACCAACATTACTTAATTCCCAGTGGATTTGACTATTTTCACCATTGTGGATCAACCATTACCGTTACGAGTGAGGAGCGGCACAGTTTTAATCAAGCTCCGTTTGTTTCTTCAAGGGCTTTTGGCAAGGTGGGGACTGTTTTATCTGTTTTTATCTAAAAGCTAAATGCCATTTGTCATTTTACCATAAGCGCTGGCCGTTGGGTGCGCTGTCTCGAGCCAGTGGAGGCGGCGAGCTGTGTTCAATGCTAGAGTACTCGAGACGTGCACCATGAGACGCAAGCTGCATTGTTTAAAGTGGAAGTCGTGAGCTGGCTGTATTTAGTGCCGGTGTGCCCGAGACATGCAGCACGAGACACTGGCTACGTTACATCTCAAGCCCAGTTACCTTGTCGGCGAGTGTCCTGTCCTGCTGTTACTGCTCTACTCGAGTATTGCCAACAGCAGAGACTTTACCTTTCCTGCTCCCGCTTCCAGTCTTTTTCACTGATACGTGTATACCCGTGTGTGCCTGCTCTTCCATCTCATCAGTGCCACAACGTCATTGCTGGCAATAAAAATAGAAAAGAGACTTTACAAAAACAAGGACTAGCAATAAAAAAAGGGGAACCCATTACACCTTAAGGAAACATATAAAAATATGTAATCATTTCCACTTGTGTTTACTGATGAATTGGGTATGCTGAAGAGATTCACTCACAAGGGTGCAGTTACAGTGGTACATAAGGTTAGGCCCATACTATTGTTAATGAGAGAGCCACTTCAGAAGGCGCTTGACAAATTGTTAGAAAGTAAGATAATTGAACCCTTCGAGTCCTCTGAATAGCTTGCTCCAATTGTGGTTGCTCCCAAGGAGGGCAACAAGATTCGTCTCTGCATAGACTTGAGAGACTTAAATAAGAACATATGGGTCGATCGTCAACCACTTCCCAATATTGTAGAAATGTTAAGTGTGATGGGAGGTGGGAACATTTTCAGTGTTTTAGACATGTCTGCAGCCTATCATCAGGTGAATTTGCATCCGGAATCACGACCCCTAACTTTCTTTGTCACACCGCTGGGGGCTTTCCGTTATTGTCAAATGCCATTCGGGTTGGCTTCAGCCTCTGCGGTTTTCCAGAGGATTATGCAAAATATATTTCAAGGGATGCAGAGGGTCTTGTGTTTCCAGGATGACATTATGGTGGTGGGTAGATCTTATAATGATCATGATGAATTGTTGTTAGAAGTGCTGAGAAGGATTGCAGAACATGAACATGGTTTAACTATAAGAAAAAGAAAAGTGTCAACTGAGAAGGGAACAAGTGAATTATCTAGGACATGAGATAATTGCCAGAGGAATTAGACCAAAAAAAAAGTATTGTTAAAGCAATTGTCGATGCTCCTCAATCTACCGATAAGGAGCTATTGAAATCATTTCTTGGTCTTGCCGAGTATTGCTCTAAGTTTGTATCCAATTTTTCTCATATTGTTGAGCCTATGAGAGCATTATTAAAGAAAGGTGTGCGGTTAGAGTGGAGTACGGCATGTGAATCAGCGTTCAAAGATATTAAGGCGTCGTTGGTTTGTGCGCCTACTTTAGGTCACTTCGATGTTAGAAGGAAGCCCATGCTGACGGCTGATGCAAGCAATGTGGGGTTGGGCGCTGTGTTGACCCAGAGAGTTGATGATGAGGAGAGAGTGATTGGTTATGCATCGCAACGTTTGCAGGGTGCTGAAAGATCTTATTCTGCCATTGAAAAGGAAGCTGTAGCTTGTTGTTGGGCAATGAATCATTTTAGATTTTACCTATGGGTACTGCCTTTCACACTTAGGACGGATCACAAGCCCATGTTGCATATTTTTACCGGTGGTAAGGGTCGTGAAGGGAGTGTGACTCCACGGATTTCTCTGTGGTTGTTGTCTGTGATGGATTTGAATTTTACGATTGACTTTGTCAGAGCTAAAAGGAATATGATAGCTGACTGCTTGTCGCGTATGCCAGTTGAAGAAGAAGAAGAAGAAGAAATTTCTTTCATGATTGAAGTGGACTCTTTGTCTACTCTTGTTGATGAAGAATTAGCTTTGAGGCACGAGAAGTAGGCTGAAGCATTGAGTGCAGATGGGGAGTACAAAGAGCTTGATGGTTGGCGAGATACTTCATCCTTGAGTGTGGAATTGAAACAGTACGTTAAGGTGAAGCATTCAAGCAGATAAGGCCTTGAGGTGCAACCGCATTGTTCCACCCAAAGCATTGAGAGGGAGACTGATTAGACTTGTGCATGAAGGACATTTGGGGAGGAGCATGAGTAAAAGGAGATTGAGGCAGTGTTTTTGGTGGCCCGAAATGGATAAGGAAGTGGAAGAGGTTGTTAAAGATTGTTATGCATGTAGCACCAGTGATAAGAGTAGAGTGGTCCGTCAAGCTCCTTTGGGGTGTGTGAGGTTTCCTGATCGACCCTGGGAGAAGTTGGCTATGGACTTCTTGCGTCCTATAGAAAGATTGGTGTCAGGAACAGATTTTTAATTGTTTTGGTGGATTACCATAGCAAATGGTTTACAGTCAGGTCAGTGGAGCATATAACGTCCATGAGGGTGTAACGTCCTGGCTTTCTCGGGGTTGGGACAAATAGACGACGGACCAGAGAAATGGAGGTTTAAGGATGATTTAATAAACAGATAAACAACTACAGACAACAAAGAATACCGGTACTGGAATCACCAGTTAAAGTACGATACCCATTCACAGCTCGTCTAACCGTCCTCCGCATGCACACCGGACCCGGTATGCTCCAACGGAGGGCACAGTGCTAAGCAGTGGCCGACAATGCCACTCGACCGCTGTGAAGGGTAGTTCCAAGGTTGTGGAATCTACGGGGGGCACGTGGGAGTCACCCGGCCGGGCTCTCTACCACCTGGAAACAGCCGCTCTACCAGTATCCCCCAGAGTACTGCCACAACACAAAGACGCTGGGAACACCTCCTAGTGTGCGTCTCTTGTATCCGGGTTTAAATGATGATACCCAAGGTGGCGCAGAGAATGGATGGGAGCAGCCACTCTACCTATCCCAGTTCTCCTACGAGTGTCGATGGCTAAGACGCGGAAACACCTCCTGGATAGCGTCTTAGCTCTAAGCGTGTGTTTACCCAAGGAACGAGGGTTGGGAGCTTCGGCTCGCACCAACCTCGTTTTCTCCAAATTGTCAGGCCGTTGGGAGCTTCGGCTCTACCAACGGGACTTGTGCCCAATGACGTTGAATACGGCTCTCAGAATGGGACAGGACACGGGCAGGAAGCACACGCCAGCACCTCTCCTCCGCTCCTTAGAATGTTCGTTCCGCCGCTCAACTCACCAACGGGTCCGTGTACCTCAACCAGGTACTCCGTCAAAGATCAGAATATCCGACGCCGAGTCCCAGTGATCTTCTCCTTAAGTAGTACTCTCGGCGTTGTATAACCATGACTCTTGAGTTGCATAACATGAAAACTAGGCGTTACCCTTGGTGTTATGTAACCAGAACTCTTGAGTTGCATAAAATGAAAACTAGGCGTTCCCCTTGGTGTTATGCAACCAGAACTCTTGAGTTGTATAACATGAAAACTAGGCGTTGCCCTTGGTGTTATGTAACCAGAACTCTTGAGTTGCATAAGGCAATTGTTGCCGGAGGGCATTCTGGGAGTTGTAGTCCGCTCTCCTCCAAGCGCACCAGGTTCACGGAAGTGGCATCGTGGGAGGGAATCCATGTGCGGGAGGGGATTCCTGACAGTACATCCCCCTCCCATCAGCGCCCCCCATCAGGACCAGCACAGGAAGGATATCGACGATGGAACGACGATACCAGACGAGGAGCGTGAACCTCCGCCGCAGGTTCCCATGACTGCTCCTCGGGTCCGTACCCCTCCCATGCCACCAGATACCATAGTTTGCCCCTGCGCCACTTGGAATCCAAGATACCAGCCACCTCGTACTCCACCTCCGAATCCACAGTCACTGACACCGGCGTGCGAGGCCTCACCGCGTTCGCGGGTTTCAAGAGGGAAACGTGGAACACGGGATGGATCCGCAGGGACTGGGGCAGGCACACTTTCACGTTCACCGGGCTGATGCATTGAAGGATCCTATATGGGCCCATGAAGCGGGGATGGAACACGCTACTTTTCTTGAATCTCATGTGCCGTGTAGAGACCCAGACGTAATCTCCAGGTTTGTAGACCGGTCCAGGCCTTCTCCTCCTATCAGAAAAGGCTTTATACGTGGCTTTAGCCCCCTCCAGGGCAACTCGAGAACTCATCAAGGCCTCCTTGATGCGGGCCACCCTCTTGGCTGTTGTCGGCAATCTGTCTTCCCTGACCGGGTGCAGAAACGGCAAGAACCGGGGATGATGGCCGTAGTTACTATAAAAAGGGGAGGCCTTGGTGGAACAATGTGTGGCGTTGTTGTACGCGATTTCCGCGATCCAAAGTAGGTCCACCCACTCATCCTTCCCTTGCTCTACAAAACAACGTAGATATTGTTTGAGCGACTGGTTCAGGCGCTCCGTCTGGCCGTCCGTCTGTGGGTGATAACTCGTGGACATGGCAGACTTGACGTGTAACGCCGAACACCAAGTTTTCCAGAAGTGCGACGTGAACTGAGACCCCCTGTCCGACACGATCACGTTGGGTAGGCCATGTAGTCTCACTACATTCTTCAATAACAACGATGCCAGCTCTCCTGCCGAAGGTACCTGTTTGCAAGCGAGGAAGGGCCCCATCTTCGTGAGATAGTCCACCACCACCAGTATGGCCGTCTTTCCTTGATCCTTTGGTAGCCCGACAATGAAGTCTAAGGATATGTTTTCCCAGGGTTTGGTCGGTGTAGGAAGGGGTTGGAGGAGTCCTTGCGATCTTCTGTGGTCCGATTTCATGGATGCGCAAACGGTACATGATGAGCACCAATTCCGGACGTCTGTTCTCATGGCAGGCCACCAGAACTGCCGTCCTAGGCTCGCTACCGTCTTTTCGACACCCAGATGGCCGGCACAGGAAGACACGTGGCACCAGGTGAAGGCCTGTTTTTGAAGCCTAGGCGTGGGTAACAACATACATCGTCCTTTCACCGGAATCCCATCCTTCATTTGCCACTCCCTGTGACTGTGAAGCCACCTCCCCCACATGAAGGTATGGGTCCCCTTCTGGACCCCCCTGAGGAACGTCTGTGGTTGAATCACCGCTATCACAACTCCTGGAGGGATGATGGAATGTTCGGCAACCGGCTGCGGATCCCTGGCATTCGATTGCCTCGAAAGCGCGGTCCGCTTTCCTGTTCTCCGTACCGGGTCGGTATGTGATGTGGAAATTGAAACCGGAGAAAAAGATCATCCACCTCATTTGACGGGGAGACAAATGCCGCGCCGCCGTCAAAAACTGGAGGTTCCTGTGGTCCGTATACACTGTAACCACGTGTCTGGCCCCCATTAACAAATGCCTCCACTCAGCAAATGCGTCCTTTATCGCGAGTAGTTCCTTCTCCGCAATATGGTAATTGCGTTCCGTGTCATTCAATTTATGAGACATGTACGCCACAGGATGGAGCAAACCCGACACCTCATTCCTCTGAGATAGAATGGCACCCAGCGCCACATCAGAGGCGTCCGCTTCTACCACATAGGGTAATTCCGGATTCGAGTGAGCTAGCACCGGGGCGGTGCTGAAGGCCTTCTTGAGGGCCACAAATGCTGTTTGTGCTTCCGGTCCCCACACAAACTCCTGAGACTTCCTTAGTAGTTGCGTGATCGGGGCTACCAAGCCAGAAAACCCCTCAATTAAACGCCTATAAAAGTTGGCGAAGCCTATGAAGCTCTGGACTTCCTTTACTCCTCGGGGCACCGGCCACTCCTCCACCGCTCTGATCTTGCGTTCCGCCATCTCCTGTCCGTTGGGGCTCAGCATCACCCCAAGGAATTCCACTGATGTGACGTGGAAATCACATTTGCTGAGTTTGCAGTATAGCATGTTTTCCCTCAGTTTTGTGAGAACCGCGGATACATGCTGTACGTGTTCTTCCTCTGAGTTGGAGTAGATGAGTATGTCGTCTATATAAACGACCACGTAGATATCCAATACCTCCCGGAACACCTCATTGAGGAAGTATTGGAAGGCGGCAGGGGCATTGCATAGTCCGAACGGCATGACGAGGCAATCAAAGAGCCCGAACCTGGTCTTAAAGGCGGTTTTCCATTCGTCGCCGTCCCTCATGCGCACAAGATGGTATGCCCCCTTGAGATCAAGCTTCGTGTATATTTGGGCCTTTTTTACCTGTTCCAGGAGAACGCTTATGAGAGGCAGGGGGTACCGTTTTTTTATGGTTATCGCGTTCAAGGCCCTAAAGTCCACGCAGGCCCTCAATTCGCCATTCGCTTTCGGGATGAAAAAGAGAGGCGATGCGGCAGGTCATTTCGACAGCCTGATGAACCCCAGCCCTAGTAACTTATCCAAATATCCCCGTAGATGTACGTTTTCGGGTTCTGTGAGCGCATACAGTCTGCCGCTGGGAACGCTAGCCCCCGGAACCAGGTCGATTTGGCAGTCGAACGGTCTATGTGGAGGGAGCACCTCCGCTCGGATTTCATCGAAGACGTCCCCGAAACTGTGATACACTCTGGGCAGCTTTACGGCCTTTTCTGCTGCCGTGGCGACCGTGTGACCTTCGCCTACCTCTCCTTCGTGGGGGTCCTGCCGCATGCCGCACCATTGTTCACAAAACGGGGAAGTCATCTCAATGTGATGCGTAGGCCAATCCACCGTTGGGTTATGTTTTTGGAGCCAGGGTAGACCCAAAATGACCCCGTGCTGCGGGGCTCTGATTATGCTAAAATCGATACGTTCGTTATGCAGTTTTCCGAACCTCACCGGTACTTCTCCTGTGTGCTGTCCGATAGGTCCGGTCACCAGACTTCTCCAATCCACTGCATACACCTCCTCTGGTATCTGTTTGGGAAGGAGAGCGAGACCCAGTCTCCGTGCTTCATTGTAGTCCATGAACATGCCCGTGGCTCCTGAATCAATCATGGCTACCACAGGTATCCACTGGTCCTGCACTCCTACGTGTAAGGTAATAAACAAATGTCTTCGCCCTTTTTGATTCGGGCTCAACATGGAAGGGATGTGGGTGTGACTCCAAGATGCCCCTTCCCTACACCCGGAGTCCCTCAGTTTTCCGCCGGTGCGTCCACCACTGCTGTCACCGTTTTGTTCGCTCGGTATCGTGAGGTTTTTGGCTTGGCTGGACACTCGCGTGCATAGTGCCCCTTTTTCCCGCAGTAAAGGCAAAGGCCTTGCTTGCGGCGTGATTCTTTTTCAGTGGCTGTAAGGCTCGCCCTTATAGCTCCTATGTCCATGGGTTCCGTCCTGGTGGAGGAGTTAGTCTCAGGGCCACCCATCGAAACATACGATGGCAGCGCTTTCCCTTTCCTCTTGTGATCGCCCTTTCTTTCGTTCAATCTATGGTCCAGCCGTAGCACCAGGTTGATCAAGCCTTCACATGTCTTGGGTTGGGGGTCGATTTGTGCTACCACATCTTTGAGCTCTTCACTCAAGCCCAGGTGAAACAGCGCGGTTTGTTTGGCTATGGGCCACTTGGTTTCGGCCACTAACCTTCGAAAAGCATTACGGTACTGCACCAGATCATTGTTGCCTTGCCTCAGCTCCAACATCTCTCGATCGGCAGTATACGAGTCCGCCCTTCGATCAAACACCTTCAAGAATTCCTCGCGGAAGGCTCCCCAATCACATAGGATAGGGTCGTCCCTGCTCACCAGTGGGACTGCCCATTGCGCCGCGTTCCCAGCAAGATACGAGATCAGAAAGGCCACTCTGGCTTGGCTGGTAGGAAAGGCCTTTGGTTTGCAGGACAGATGCAGTGCTACTTGAGTGAGGAAAACCTGCACTGTGTTGGGGTCTCCGCTGTACCTCTCTGGTGTCGCCAAAGGAATGGCTACGGGCATCTCTACCACAACCGCAGGAGCCGTGGCCGTGTGAGAGGCACCCGCCTGTAGCGGATCGTTCTGCAGAGCATCCATTCTAGCCTTAACGTCTGCTGTTTCCTGTCTGGAAGCAGTGAGCTCGATTTGCATCGCGGCTAAGATGGCCAACACATCCTCGATCGTGGCCATGTCGTTCGCCCAACCAGGAGATAGTTATGGAAGAGGTCGGATATTATCTAACGTCCTGGCTTTCTCGGGGTTGGGACAAATAGACGACGGACCAGAGAAATGGAGGTTTAAGGATGATTTAATAAACAGATAAACAACTACAGACAACAAAGAATACCGGTACTGGAATCACCAGTTAAAGTACGATACCCATTCACAGCTCGTCTAACCGTCCTCCACTTGCACACCGGACCCGGTATGCTCCAACGGAGGGCACAGTGCTAAGCAGTGGCCGACAATGCCACTCGACCACTGTGAAGGGTAGTTCCAAGGTTGTGGAATCTACGGGGGGGCACGTGGGAGTGACCCGGCAGGGCTCTCTACCACCTGGAAACAGCCGCTCTACCAGTATCCCCCAGAGTACTGCCACAACACAAAGACGCTGGGAACACCTCCTAGTGTGCGTCTCTTGTATCCGGGTTTAAGTGATGATACCCAAGGTGGCGCAGAGAATGGATGGGAGCAGCCACTCTACCTATCCCAGTTCTCCTACGAGTGTCGATGGCTAAGATGCGGAAACACCTCCTGGATAGCGTCTTAGCTCTAAGCGTGTGTTTACCCAAGGAACGAGGGTTGGGAGCTTCGGCTCGCACCAACCTCGTTTTCTCCAAATTGTCAGGCCGTTGGGAGCTTCGGCTCTACCAACGGGACTTGTGCCCAATGACGTTGAATACGGCTCTCAGAACGGGACAGGACACGGGCAGGAAGCACACGCCAGCACCTCTCCTCCGCTCCTTAGAATGTTCCTTCCGCCGCTCAACTCACCAACGGGTCCGTGTACCTCAACCAGGTACTCCGGCAAAGATCAGAATATCCGACGCCGAGTCCCAGTGATCTTCTCCTTAAGTAGTACTCTCGGCGTTGTATAACCATGACTCTTGAGTTGCATAACATGAAAACTAGGCGTTACCCTTGGTGTTATGTAACCAGAACTCTTGAGTTGCATAAGGCAATTGTTGCCGGAGGGCATTCTGGGAGTTGTAGTCCGCTCTCCTCCAAGCGCACCAGGTTCACGGAAGTGGCATCGTGGGAGGGAATCCATGTGCGGGAGGGGATTCCTGACAGTACATCCCCCTCCCATCAGCGCCCCCCATCAGGACCAGCACAGGAAGGATATCGACGATGGAACGACGATACCAGACGAGGAGCGTGAACCCCCGCCGCAGGTTCCCATGACTGCTCCTCGGGTCCGTACCCCTTCCATGCCACCAGATACCATAGTTTGCCCCTGCGCCACTTGGAATCCAAAATACCAGCCACCTCGTACTCCACCTCCGAATCCACAGTCACTGACACCGGTGTGCGAGGCCTCACCGCGTTCGCGGGTTTCAAGAGGGAAACGTGGAACACGGGATGGATCCGCAGGGACTGGGGCAGGCACACTTTCACGTTCACCGGGCTGATGCATTGAAGGATCCTATATGGGCCCATGAAGCGGGGATGGAACACGCTACTTTTCTTGAATCTCATGTGCCGTGTAGAGACCCAGACGTAATCTCCAGGTTTGTAGACCGGTCCAGGCCTTCTCCTCCTATCAGAAAAGGCTTTATACGTGGCTTTAGCCCCCTCCAGGGCAACTCGAGAACTCATCAAGGCCTCCTTGATGCGGGCCACCCTCTTGGCTGTTGTCGGCAATCTGTCTTCCCTGACCGGGTGCAGAAACGGCAAGAACCGGGGATGATTGCCGTAGTTACTATAAAAAGGGGAGGCCTTGGTGGAACAATGTGTGGCGTTGTTGTACGCGATTTCCGCGATCCAAAGTAGGTCCACCCACTCATCCTTCCCTTGCTCTACAAAACAACGTAGATATTGTTTGAGCGACTGGTTCAGGCGCTCCGTCTGGCCGTCCGTCTGCGGGTGATAACTCGTGGACATGGCAGACTTGACGTGTAACGCCGAACAGCAAGTTTTCCAGAAGTGCGACGTGAACTGAGATCCCCTGTCCGACACGATCACGTTGGGTAGGCCATGTAGTCTCACTACATTCTTCAATAACAACGACGCCAGCTCTCCTGCCAAAGGTACCTGTTTGCAAGCGAGGAAGTGCCCCATCTTCGTGAGATAGTCCACCACCACCAGTATGGCCGTCTTTCCTTGATCCTTTGGTAGCCCGACAATGAAGTCTAAGGATATGTTTTCCCAGGGTTTGGTCGGTGTAGGAAGGGGTTGGAGGAGTCATTGCGATCTTCTGTGGTCCGATTTCATGGATGCGCAAACGGTACATGATGAGCACCAATTCCGGACGTCTGTTCTCATGGCAGGCCACCAGAACTGCCGTCCTAGGCTCGCTACCGTCTTTTCGACACCCAGATGGCCGGCACAGGAAGACACGTGGCACCAGGTGAAGGCCTGTTTTCGAAGCCTAGGCGTGGGTAACAACATACATCGTCCTTTCACCGGAATCCCGTCCTTCATTTGCCACTCCCTGTGACTGTGAAGCCACCTCCCCCACATGAAGGTATGGGTCCCCTTCTGGACCCCCCTGAGGAACGTCTGTGGTTGAATTACCGCTATCACAACTCCTGGAGGGATGATGGAATGTTCGGCAACCGGCTGAGGATCCCTGGCATTCGATTGCCTCGAAAGCCCGTCCGCTTTCCTGTTCTCTGTACCGGGTCGGTATGTGATGTGGAAATTGAAACCGGAGAAAAAGATCATCCACCTCATTTGACGGGGAGACAAATGCCGCGCCGCCGTCAGAAACTGGAGGTTCCTGTGGTCCGTATACACTGTAACCACGTGTCTGGCCCCCATTAACAAATGCCTCCACTCAGCAAATGCGTCCTTTATCGCGAGTAGTTCCTTCTCCGCAATATGGTAATTGCGTTCCGCGTCATTCAATTTACGAGACATGTACGCCACAGGATGGAGCAAACCCGACACCTCATTCCTCTGAGATAGAATGGCACCCAGCGCCACATCAGAGGCGTCCGCTTCTACCACATTGGGTAATTCCGGATTCGAGTGAGCTAGCACCGGGGCGGTGCTGAAGGCCTTCTTGAGGGCCACAAATGCTGTTTGTGCTTCCGGTCCCCACACAAACTCCTGAGACTTCCTTAGTAGTTGCGTGATCGGGGCTACCAAGCCAGAAAACCCCTCAATAAAACGCCTATAAAAGTTGGCAAAGCCTATGAAGCTCTGGACTTCCTTTACTCTTCGGGGCACCGGCCACTCCTCCACCGCTCTGATCTTGCGTTCCGCCATCTCCTGTCCGTTGGGGCTCAGCATCACCCCAAGGAATTCCACTGATGTGACGTGGAAATCACATTTGCTGAGTTTGCAGTATAGCATGTTTTCCCTCAGTTTTGTGAGAACCGCGAATACGTGCTGTACGTGTTATTCCTCTGAGTTGGAGTAGATGAGTATGTCGTCTATATAAACGACCACGTAGATATCCAATACCTCCCGGAACACCTCATTGAGGAAGTATTGGAAGGCGGCAGGGGCATTGCATAGTCCGAACGGCATGACGAGGTACTCAAAGAGCCCGAACCTGGTCTTAAAGGCGGTTTTCCATTCGTCGCCGTCCCTCATGCGCACAAGATGGTATGCCCCCTTGAGATCAAGCTTCGTGTATATTTGGGCCTTTTTTACCTGTTCCAGGAGAACGCTTATGAGAGGCAGGGGGTACCGTTTTTTTATGGTTATCGCGTTCAAGGCCCTAAAGTCCACGCAGCCCCTCAATTCGCCATTCGCTTTCGGGATGAAAAAGAGAGGCGATGCGGCAGGGGATTTCTACGGCCTGATGAACCCCAGCCCTAGTAACTTATCCAAATATCCCCGTAGATGTACGTTTTCGGGTTCTGTGAGCGCATACAGTCTGCCGCTGGGAGCGCTAGCCCCCGGAACCAGGTCGATTTGGCAGTCGAACGGTCTATGTGGAGGGAGCACCTCAGCTCGGATTTCATCGAAGACGTCCCCGAAACTGTGATACACTCTGGGCAGCTTTACGGCCTTTTCTGCTGCCGTGGCGACCGTGTGACCTTCGCCTACCTCACCTTTGTGGGGGTCCTGCCGCATGCCGCACCATTGTTCACAAAACGGGGAAGTCATCTCAATGTGATGCGTAGGCCAATCCACCGTTGGGTTATGTTTTTGGAGCCAGGGTAGACCCAAAATGACCCCGTGCTGCGGGGCTCTGATTATGCTAAAATCGATACGTTCATTATGCAGTTTTCCAAACCTCACCGGTACTTCTCCTGTGTGCTGTCCGATAGGTCCGGTCACCAGACTTCTCCCATCCACTGCATACACCTCCTCTGGTATCTGTTTGGGAAGGAGAGCGAGACCCAGTCTCCGTGCTTCATTGTAGTCCATGAACATGCCCGTGGCTCCTGAATCAATCATGGCTACCACAGGTATCCACTGGTCCTGCACTCCTACGTGTAAGGTAATAAACAAATGTCTTCGCCCTTTTTGATTCGGGCTCAACATTGAAGGGATGTGGGTGTGACTCCAAGATGCCCCTTCCCTAGACCCGGAGTCCCTCAGTTTTCCGCCGGTGCGTCCACCACTGCTGTCACCGTTTTGTTCGCTCGGTATCGTGAGGTTTTTGGCTTGGACACTCGCGTACATAGTGCCCCTTTTTCCCGCAGTGAAGGCAAAGGCCTTGCTTGCGGCGTGATTCTTTTTCAGTGGCTGTAAGGCTCGCCCTTATAGCTCCTATGTCCATGGGTTCCATCCTGGTGGAGGAGTTAGTCTCAGGGCCACCCATCGAAACATACGATGGCAGCGCTTTCCCTTTCCTCTTGTGATCGCCCTTTCTTTCGTTCAATCTATGGTCCAGCCGTAGCACCAGGTTGATCAAGCCTTCACATGTCTTGGGTTCGGGGTCGATTTGTGCTACCACATCTTTGAGCTCTTCGCTCAAGCCCAGGTGAAACAGCGCGGTTTGTTTGGCTATGGGCCACTTGGTTTCGGCCACTAACCTTCGAAAAGCATTAAGGTACTGCACCAGATCATTGTTGCCTTGCCTCAGCTCCAACATCTCTCGATCGGCAGTATACGAGTCCGCCCTTTGATCAAACACCTTCAAGAATTCCTCGCGGAAGGCTCCCCAATCACATAGGATAGGGTCATCCCTGCTCACCAGTGGGACTGCCCATTGCGCCGCGTTCCCAGCAAGATACGAGATCAGAAAGGCCACTCTGGCTTGGCTGGTAGGAAAGGCCTTTGGTTTGCAGGACAGATGCAGTGCTACTTGAGTGAGGAAAACCTGCACTGTGTTGGGGTCTCCGCTGTACCTCTCTGGTGTCGCCAAAGGAATGGCTACGGGCATCTCTACCACAACCGCAGGAGCCGTGGCCGTGTGAGAGGCACCCGCCTGTAGCGGATCGTTCTGCAGAGCATCCATTCTAGCCTTAACGTCTGCTGTTTCCTGTCTGGAAGCAGTGAGCTCGATTTGCATCGCGGCTAAGACGGCCAACACATCCTCCATCGTGGCCATGTCGTTCGCCCAACCAGGAGATAGTTATGGAAGAGGTCGGATATTATGTAACGTCCTGGCTTTCTCGGGGTTGGGACAAATAGACGACGGACCAGAGAAATGGAGGTTGAAGGATGATTTAATAAACAGATAAACAACTACAGACAACAAAGAATACCGGTACTGGAATCACCAGTTAAAGTACGATACCCATTCACAGCTCGTCTAACCGTCCTCCGCATGCACACCGGACCCGGTATGCTCCAACGGAGGGCATAGTGCTAAGCAGTGGCCGACAATGCCACTCGACCGCTGTGAAGGGTAGTTCCAAGGTTGTGGAATCTACGGGGGGGCACGTGGGAGTCACCCGGCCCGGCTCTCTACCACCTGGGAACAGCCGCTCTACCAGTATCCCCCAGAGTACTGCCACAACACAAAGACGCTGGGAACACCTCCTAGTGTGCGTCTCTTGTATCCGGGTTTAAGTGATGATACCCAAGGTGGCGCAGAGAATGGATGGGAGCAGCCGCTCTACCTATCCCAGTTCTCCTACGAGTGTCGATGGCTAAGAAGCGGAAACACCTCCTGGATAGCGTCTTAGCTCTAAGTGTGTGTTTACCCAAGGAACGAGGGTTGGGAGCTTCGGCTGGCACCAACCTCGTTTTCTCCAAATTGTCAGGCCGTTGGGAGCTTCGGCTCTACCAACGGGACTTTTGCCCAATGACGTTGAATACAGCTCTCAGAACGGGACAGGACACGGGCAGGAAGCACACGCCAGCACCTCTCCTCCGCTCCTTAGAATGTTCCTTCCGCCGCTCAACTCACCAACGGGTCCGTGTACCTCAACCAGGTACTCCGGCAAAGATCAGAATATCCGACGCCGAGTCCCAGTGATCTTCTCCTTAAGTAGTACTCTCGGCGTTGTATAACCATGACTCTTGAGTTGCATAACATGAAAACTAGGCGTTACCCTTGGTGTTATATAACCAGAACTCTTGAGTTGCATAACATGAAAACTATGCGTTCCCCTTGGTGTTATGCAACCAGAACTCTTGAGTTGTATAACATGAAAACTAGGCGTTGCCCTTGGTGTTATGTAACCAGAACTCTTGAGTTGCATAAGGCAATTGTTGCCGGAGGGCATTCTGGGAGTTGTAGTCCGCTCTCCTCCAAGCGCACCAGGTTCACGGAAGTGGCATCGTGGGAGGGAATCCATGTGCGGGTGGGGATTCCTGACAGAGGGTGATTGAGTTTCGAAAAGAGGTGTTCTTGGAGGAAGGAATACCTAAAACATTGGTCACAGACAACGGGGAACAACTGGTTTCCACTGTTATGACAAAGTTTCTTGCTGAATTAGGAATCAAACATGATAGAGTGGCATTGTTTAGGCCACAGGCCAATGGATTGGTTGAGAGGGTTAATCGCATCATTGTGGACAACATCCAATTATCCCTGGCTAATGGATTGGCGTGTAAGGAGGAATTGGACAAAATGATGTGGGCCCATTGATTAACACCTCATTCTATTACTGGGGTTTCCCCATTTATAGCTCTCAAAGGCAGAGAACCTGCAACCAAAGAGTCTCCTGTGTGGTTACAGAGGAAAAATCATGTTTGAGTGGATCGTAAAAGCATCGCAGCAAGAGTTAAAGAGTCCCATGAACGCAACAAGGCGAGTTATGATAGGAGGAAGGGAGTGAAGAAAGTTGAATTGAAGTGTGGTGATTGGGTTGCTGTGAAAAGAATAGGATTTGTTAGAAAAGGAAAGAGCAAGTTTTCCCAGCCGCAGAAAGTGGTTAAAGTGATGAAATCCATGGTCACTTTGGATGAAGGGAAAGAGTGGAATATGGGTAACCTGTGTATGGTTAATATTCCAAATCTGACTGAATAAATTATCGTGGTGTTTCTTTTCGATTTCTATTGTGGGGATTTCTTAACCTCTGCATTGTTTATAGTTCTGTGAAATGTTATGTTTAATGTGTAATTGCTTTTTATCACCTATTCAAGTTTACTTTACCAATTGTGATGAAATTTCTTGTAAGGGGGAAGATGTGTGGAAATCTCCTTCTTCTATTGTAGAACTTGGTGATGCAATGGAATGGCATCACGGGGAGTTCTAGGTAATACTGTCAGTTGAGCAAGCTGGAGGTTACTGTGAAGCTGTATACATGTACTTATGAATAAAGAAGCTTCTACCTACTAACCACTGTGAGTGTGGTTACTACATTATTCTAACTAAATTTTGCATTTTGAATGTTGAACAGTCAGCATCCCAAAATGAAGAAAGGCACTTCTGCACACTTTTTTGGACAGACATGGCAGTACATTAGTATATTTCATCACTACTTTGCACAGATCTAATCCTTGCAACATTGCAATTATCCGCTTCACACTTTTACCTGGAAATTCCTGTAGAAAATTTCTTAATATAGCAATTGATTCTAGGCAAAAACTACAAATACTGCTACTGTCCCACTTATATACAAGGGCATGTCTACGCCATCCTTGTACCTTTTCAACTATCTCTTCTTCCACATTTCTAGGGATCATTTCCTCTTTTGCAATTGGAGTACCATCTTTTACCTCATAGCATTGACCATTTGCTTCGACTGCATGCACTAACGTGTTCTATCGTAAGTAGCTTTCTTCATTAAAGAAAGGCTCAGTACTAGACGTATGCTTCCATTCTCCTCTGGAAATTTTACAAAAAATACTTTTATTAATAAGTATTTTTTCTGGCTTTTTCTCTTCATAGTCAGCACTATTTTAACTAGTTTTCTCATTCTCTTCAACATCAAAATAGATAGTTTCTGCTTCGCAACAAATGCTTTATCAACTATACTCTCAATATGGTTTTTTTGTTTCAGTGATTCCCTTCTCCTCTTATACTGCTTCATGTTTCGTACCAAATCCTGCATTACCCTAAAATGAAACATTCTCACTCGTATTTCTTGAAATTGTTTCTGTATTCTCGTTGAAGTATCATTTTTGTTATAAGATTTCTTAATTTCTAATTCACTTATTCCTTCTCCTTTTTGAGCTGATTTTAAACCTCGCTTTTTATTTGCATGTTTTAGAACATTTTGCATTTTTCCATACTATTTTAAGAAACTTTCTAGTTCTCTGACCAGCAACTCTTTTTTCTTTAAGCACATTCTCTGCATTATGCTCCTTTTCACTGACAGTTTTAAGCAGATAGTACTGTTTCTTCTCTTTTTTTCTTGTTTCCGTATTTTTCAGCATTGTAAATCTTCCTTTCTAAAAACATGTAGATGTCTGAAAAGCAAATAAACAATACATTTACCTTTACACTGCATACTATTAAATTACATACTGTAAGCAATTAGGTAGCTATATAAGTACTTATGTCAGTGTGTATCAGACAGTATAAGTCTTTCACTTTGGATGTATACATGCGTTTATGAGTTAGTAAATGGCTCTCTTAGTAACTCTATGGGTCTCTAAATGTGTATGTAAGTGGCTGTATGATTTGCTTGCTGGCTGTGTTAGTGAGTATTAGGGTATATAACTAGTATTCAAATGGCCCTGTTACTGCTGGATACATAAGTGCTCTGTAGGTATTTGATTGAATGTGTAAGTCTCTCTGTCGCTGTCTGACTGGGTGTGAGTGGCTCTTTGCTTTTGTAAAGAGGTATGTCAGTTGCAGTATGGGTGACACACTGGATGTAGAACTGTGTGTATGCGTCTGTAAGTGAGCATGTAACTCACTGAAACTTCAACGTACATGTCTTCCCATTTAAGGACATAGCAGCCTGCTCTATGGGCTACCTCCTGCCTACCTCAGGGGCGAACTATATATAGAAAAAGGGGAGTTTATGACTTGGCAAAGGGTTTTACATGGTGAGTCGACCTGGCAGTAAAATTGGGCACGCAGGCTCTCCAGTAGCAGGACCGAGATATGTTTAAAGAGCTACTTGTCTGGATGTGTGGCCTGATTGTGTCAGTACTTGAGCAAACACAAAGAGATGATGAACGGAGCACTGAAACTTTTCAGACACTCACCCCCAGTCACAGAATTGGGTTGAATACATCATCGTTCTTTAGCTCACTTCGCCACCCCAGTTCAGACCTGGCCATATGCAAATCAGTCTTCACCCTGTGCCTCATGGGAACAGTCCAGCCTGAACTGCCAAGCCGGATCTTCCCTGGACTGGAAACAAGCATCCTGGGACCGGTTCCAGGGTAACACTTGAGTACATATCTGAGTGAGTGTATCAGTCCCTCTGTGGGTGTGTCACTGGATGTGTAAGAAATGATGTCACTGTGTGGGGTAAGTAACTGTGTGTGCTACTGGCTCATTCGCTGCTGGATACATAAGTGCTGCTGTGTGGGTGTGTGAGTGAATGTGTAAGTGCCTCGTCGCTGTCTGACTGGGTGTGTTAATAGCTCTTTGTTTTTGTAAACTGGTTTGTCAGATGCAGTATGGGTGATAGACTGTGGTGCCGATCACGATCCGGTAAAAAATGTCCCCGTACGACTCGTATCGGGTCTTTTTACCGTACGAATCGTACAAGTGCCGTACGAACTGGCAATCACGATTCGCATGGTAAAAAGTCCATACGAACCGCACTGGGAATATTTCCCCACACGTCCTCGGGTCGGAAAATGTGTCCGACACGTCCTCGTACGATTCACCGTACAAACGTGAAAGGTGAACTCCGACCGGGGAATCACGATCCATCCCGGGCGTCCGAATGTACAACCGTATGGTGAAAAGACCGTCCGCACCGAACTCCCATAACAACCATGGAGACGTCCAAACAGGTGCCCGGTACGTGCCGTACCCCCCCCAGCCCCCGTAGGTACGCGCCGACCCCCCTCCCAGCCCCCGTAGGTACGCGCCGACCCCCCCCCAGCCCCTGTAGGTACGCGCCGACCCCCCCCCAGCCCCCATAGGTACGCGCCGACCGCCCCCCCAGCCCCCGTAGGTACGCGCCGACCCCCCCCCAGCCCCGTAGGTACGCGCCGAACCCCCCCCCAGCCCCCGAAGGTACGCGCCGACCCCCCCCCAGCCCCCGTAGGTATGCGCCGACCCCCCCCCCCCAGCCCCCGTAGGTACGCGCCGACCCCCCCCCAGCCCCCGTAGGTACGTGCCAACCCCCCCTGTGTGTACACCCGTGTACGGTGCGTACCCCCCCGTGTACGCTCGAGTCGTACCCCCCCGTGTACGCTCGAGTCGAACCCCCCCATGTACGCTCGAGTCGAACCCCCCCGTGTACGCTCGAGTCGAACCCCCCCGTGTACGCTCGAGTCGTACCCCCACCCGTGTATGTACGGTGCGTACCCCCAGTGCGTAGCGCTGGGGGTACGCACCGTACATACCCGGGTGGGGGTACGACTCGAGCGTACACGGGGGGGTTCGACTCGAGCGTACACGGGGGGGTACGACTCGAGCGTACACGGGGGGTACGCACCGTACATACACGGGTGGGGGTACGACTCGAGCGTACACGGGGGGGTTCGACTCGAGCGTACACGGGGGGGTACGACTCGAGCGTACACGGGGGGGTACGACTTGAGCGTACACGGGGGGGTACGCACCGTACATACACGGGTGGGGGTACGACTCGAGCGTACACGGGGGGGTACGACTCGAGCGTACACGGGGGGTTAGACTCGAGCGTACACGGGGTGGTACGCACTGTACATACACGGGTGGGGGTACGACTCGAGCGTACACGGGGGGGTACGACTCGAGCGTACACGGGGGGGTTCGACTCGAGCGTACACGGGGGGGTACGCACCGTACATACACGGGTGGGGGTACGACTCGAGCGTACACGGGGGGGTTCGACTCGAGCGTACACGGGGGGGTACGACTCGAGCGTACACGGGGGGGTACGCACCGTACATACACGGGTGGGGGTACGACTCGAGCGTACACGGGGGGGTACGACTCGAGCGTACACGGGGGGGTTCGACTCGAGCGTACACGGGGGGGTACGCACCGTACACGGGTGTACACACAGGGGGGGTCGGCACGTACCTACGGGGGCTGGGGGGGGGGTCGGCGCGTACTGGGCCACCTACTCTGGTCGATTCGCACCGTACTTCGCTTTTGCAGCACTTTTTGGGTGCCGTGAAAATATTGCCGTCCGGACTGCTGTCGGTTCGAATCGTAATTCCTGGTTCGTGAAACGCTGCCTGAAAGCGTCCCGACGTCACGTCGCAGCATTCCCGGATCACATTCGTATGTATATTTTCGTCGGTCGGTGTTTTTTACGATTCGTACGGAAATGGTGTTTCCGTGCGAATCGTAATTCCATGTTTGTAAAGTTTTACAACCGGGTACGAGTCGGACGGGGAATTCGCTCCGACCGACGGTTCGTACGCGGTTTTTAACGGATCGTAATCGGCACCTGTATGTTTAACTGGGCGCATGACTATGTATCTCACTGAAACTTCAAAGTACAAGTCTTACCTTTGAAGCTCATAGCGCCCTGCCCTATGGACTACCTACGGCCTACCTCAGGGTGACTTCTATGTAGAAAAAGGGGTGTTTAAGGCTTGGCAAGGGGTTTTATATGCCAGGTCAACCTGGCACTACATGTGCACGTGCAGGCTTTTCAATAGCAGGCCCAAGACATGTTTAAAGGGCAACTTGTCTGGATGGGTGACTTGGTTTTTTCAGTACTTGAGAACATATCCAAGTGAGTGTATCAGTCCCTCTGTGAGGGGGTGTTACTGGATGTGTAAGTAACTATGTCTCTGTGTGACTGGCTCTCTTAATAACTCTATGGGTCTATAAATGTGCATAGCTTACTGTTGGTGTTAGTGACTGTTGGAGTATACAACTGTGTGCACAACTGTCTCAGTCACTGCTGGATATATAAGTGCTGTGTGGGTGTGTGAGTGAATGTGTACGTGCCTCTGTTGCCGTCATACTGGGTGTGTGAGTGGCTCTATGCATTTGTAAACAGGTGTGCCAGTCACAGAATGGCTGACAGACTGGATGGACAGCTGAGCGTATGTGTCTGGAAGAGTATGTGTATCTCACTGAAACTTCAAAGTGCATGTCTTACCTTTTAAGCACATAGCATCATGCTCTATGGGCTACCTAGGGCCTACATCAGGGGTGACTTATATGTAGAAAAAGGGGAGTTTAAGACTTAGCAAGGGGTTTTACATGCCAAGTCGACCTGGCAGTAAACCTGCACACAGAGGCTCTGCATTAGCAGGCCCTAGACATGTTTAAAGGGCTACTTGTCTGGATTTGTGACTTGATTGGGTCAGTATTTGAGTACACATATGAGTGAGCTTAACAGTCCCTCTGTGGTTTTGGCGCTGGATGTGTAGGTAACTTGGTGCTGTCTGACTGGCTCTTTTTTAATATCTATATAGGACAGTAAATGTGTATTTAGGTGGCTGTATAGATTGCTCACTGTTTGTGTTAGTGGCTGTAAATTAGTTACTGTGTATGCATCTGGCTCACTTACTGCTGGATACATAAGTGCTGTGTGGGTGAATGTGTAGGTGCCACTGTCGCTGTCTGGATGACTTACCTGATGCTGTCCTCGATCCTGGATTCAGCTGTATGACTCACCTCCCCGCAGGATGCTGCGACGCCGCTGAAGATCACAAGAGGATTCATGACTCACGGCTTTGCAAACCCTCCAAACACATGGAAAGAAGAGAGCCGGTCCCAGCGCCTGGTGGCGCAAACTGTAAAATTATTGAGGATTCGCTTTAGAAGCTCCGCGACGGAGCCACTAAAAAGTCACCTCTGGCAGCTCTCTTTGTGGGAAAATTTACAACTAAAAGTGCAGCTTTGCCAGAAACCAGTTGCGCTACGATGCAGCCCTTCCTGGATTTGAAATCATCGGCTGGAGCATTACTAGACGTGAGCGACTCGTGTGGGGCTAGTGCTAATAATAGTGGCAGGGTCCCAGGGGCAAAGGGGGGTACCTCTATAATAGCATTGGATGGAATGTTATGTCCCCCCTCATAACTCTCCTCCGCTTCCGTTAGAGTTGCGATTACTGAGGGGGGCAATGCTGACTAATACTGCGGAGGCTTTACCTTTCCAGAAAGTAAATAAGGTGTTTCAGACTCACAAAAGTGGGAGCCGCCAGGATCAGAGCCAGGATGAATTAGTTGACATTTTGGGAAGAGAGAATGAGGTAGACTCTGAGGACAAATTATTTTCCTTGTCTGACCGTTCCAATTCGTCCAGCGATGAAGAGCACCACGTCCGTAAGTGGAGTTCAAGAGGTGAGTGGATCGAGTGAGTCAAGTAGGCTACACTTGGAGGAGGAACAGATTTCAGTGGTGGGTTTGGAAGAATGGTTGAAGTCTAGGGCTGTCCAAAATGGGCATGCCAATGCCCCCACCCCAAAAACAATTGCCACAGTCTTTCTGACCCCCCCCCCCCGGGAAGCAGATAGGAGCAATAGCCCCTTATCTTCCTCCCAGGGGGGCAGAAAGACCACTAGGCACCAGGGATTATTTTTTCAAGGTACAGGGGTGGGGGCTACCCAGTCTAGTTTTTAGAAATGTGTGGGTTTGGTAGATTACCCTAGATGGCCATCAAGCATGGGACCAAAAATGCAGGTGACCCCCTTGCAAAAAAACAAGGTAATTTTGTGATAGATAATTTTGATGTCTCCACAATACGTTTTGGGCCCTTCACGGCCACGTGTACTTGGCCCACCCACAGACGTTAGTTACCTTTTTTTATAGGGAGACCTGGGGGAACGCTGGGTGGTAGGAAATTTGTGTCAGCCCGGTGATCCCACAACATTCCCACACAGAAATGTGGAAAAAAATTATTATTTTCAGTTAAATTTGAGGTTTTCAGGGGTTTCTGGGCAGGAAAATGTTAGGGGATCCACTTAAGTCACACCTTCCTGGACTCTCCCAGGTATCTAGTTTTCAGAAATGTGGGAGCGTGGTAGGTTTCCTCAAATGGCTGCTGAGCCCGGTATCTAAAACGCAGGTGCCCCTTGCAAAACCAGGTTGTTTTGTGATAGATAGGGGACATCTGCGTTTTCGGTCCCGGGCTCGGTGTGATGAGATGACAAGAATTCAAAAAGGGGTTTATAATGGCTGTAAGGGCTATGCATGGAATGCGCAACACGAAAATCTGTGCAATGGGTTTTGACTCAGATGCACTACCTGTTTCTAGAGGTACAAGACAGGGCTGTCCCTGCTACCCTCTTCTCTTTGCTTGATGTATTGATCCATTTTTAACTATGCTTAAACGCAACACGGTTATTAAATCAATTTTTCAGAAACAGGATGAGTACCAGGTGTTTACCTATGCGGATGATATAGCCATTGTCACTCCAGAACCGGTAATGGCAGTAGCGGAAATTGAGAAGGTGGCTAAACAGTTTGGGCTATTCTCTGGATATAAGCTAAATGCAGCTAAAACCCAGATTATGTGTACTGAACAAACCACTATTGATGTTCAAAGGGTGGTGGATGAGGCAGTATACTTAGGGATTAAAATCAGATCTTGCCTGGACCAATTGGTAGACGTAAACTGACTCCCTATCCTTGGGAAAATTAAAAGCAAGCTTGATAGCGTTGAATACCTGGACCTCACGATGTGGGAAGATGCAAAGTTTTAAAAATGAGCATTCTGCCAAAGGTTTTTCGAGCTGTGCCTTTGGAACTCAATAAAACTCAGCTTCAAAAATTACAAGCACTATGCTCCAGTTTTATCTGGAGTCAAAAGAAACCTCACTAGGCAATGAAATATATGACCTCCCCAAAAGTCAGAGGGCTGGGCAATACCCAACTTTACATTTTACTATTGGACTTGTCTTCTATAAAACATGGGTGTGAGAAGCCGGCCTGGTATAAGATGTCCACTAATGTAAGTGGGCACTTTGCACCAGTCCAGACAACCCTTAAGGAGATTTAAGAGGTCTCAGACAACCTTATAAAGCTATCCAAGTGGTAGCTGTGGAGAGCAGCCTTCAGGGTTAGTTTTGAAGGAGCGCAAAGCAGCTTGTTTTACGGGAATGCAATCTTATAGTATAGATTAAATGAAAAAGAACCACACAAGGTATTTATAAAAATATGTATTTATTATATAAAACTCTCTAGTACATTCCAGATTCTCCCACATGAAGATATACACATAGCACACAATACTATAGCAAATAAATCATACTAAATAGCACTAATACACAGTGGGCCCCGGGAGGGTGGGGACCAAACCATATACTAAGAAAGTGGTATAAGAACCACAAGTCAAGTCAGGACAATGTTGAGAGGTTGTAAAATCGCTGGGGACCCAAGGTAAGTAGACAGGGACCCCATGGAGGGCGGTTGCAATGTGAGAACACGAACGTGGGCTCCTTACAATTCTACGTGAAAGTCGTCTTAATCTTCCACACTAGAGAAACTCCATCAACATTTGAAAAGAACGTTATTCAGCACCCAGTGTGTGTTATATAGTGTAATCAATCACCCACATTTAGATACAGACACATTCATTCATTGCAGATTAAAAATTAACTAAGTTTTCTCTTAAGACATTTTTATTCCTCATTTGCATCTCACAAAGGTTTTCCTTAATATCATCATCAACCCTCCCTTTTATTTTCCCTTTGGCTGTTTTGTATAACCTACAACATTTATTGCATCTTACATACACTAATATTTTTATATAAATATATTTTTTTAAAGTACACCCCTTTTGACATACCTGCAAAATGTCTTTGCTTTTCTCCAATTATTTTTCTTAGTATCACTTAGAATCTCTTGTCAATGAAAATCTGAAGTCAAAAGTACAGGAATTGTATACCACTCTCAGTAAAAAGGTACCATTAATGGCAACCCTTCCCACTCTGCTTTCAGGGATACTGATTTAATAAGCAAATCGCAATCTTTCGTTCATATTTTACTTTTGTTACACCGTTTCTGAATGGTCACTGTTTTTAACCTTTTCTAAGACTCCTGTTAAGAATCCCAATTTGGTAGTGGTGTTGAGCGGATTCGTGAATCCGCTGCGGTGCTCAGTACGACTCCCCGTGTAACATCGGAAGGGATTTGCTAATCCACATGTGAGCCAGTAAAATCACTTAACAATCTGCTGTTAAAGCATAGCATTCATAGTTTACTTTGTAAAAAGTACTAAATTTCACCCTACACCCCCCCTAGTGAGCAATAATTCTGTAGCACTCTGCTCTACAGATTACCAGTCTACTCTTTTATGTTCCCTTCCGGTTTGGAATACTGACTGCTAGCACTAGGTCAAAAGTTTGTAGCACTTTCTGTGAGCAGCATACTAACTTCAAATTGAACTGTAGCAGGTGTGGTTAACTGTTTGGAATTATAAGCATATCCCAAGCTGGATCATGTTTTTTTTCCAAAGCCAATCACAGATGTAGTTACTTTTTTCTCAAAATCACAATCTACTTTAGCTACCTTCATAATATCAACATCCAATCAAATATGTTCTTTAGGTGCTGTTCGCCATTTTAACTGCCTTTCATTTTAAAAACTGTCTCATTCAGCAGCAGGCTTCCTCCTGTGTACTAACTCTGTTTGCCTCCAAAATGGTCACAGTGTGGATTGTGGGCCAAAGGTTTGTGTTTTGGCCCAGAAAGAGTGCTAGAAAGAGGGGCATTGACAGGGACTTGGGTTTACCTCATGTAGACATTACTTGGCTTGGGCAGCATGGATAAAAGTGGAATGAAAACATTGTGGATTGTGGAACAATGACCTTGGCACACTTACTGGGGTTGGACTGAAAATCCTAATGGATGAGAGAATGTGTTTTTTATGAATTCCCAGATTTACATAGACTAGTAAACCTGAAAAATGTTGTGCCTTCCCAGGTGAGGCGTAACAAGAAGAAATATGTGTATTTCTTCTCGGTATTTCCTCTTTCTGCATAGGCAGCATTCTGCAGCACACATTGAAAGAGGAAAATGCCTCTAGGGGTAGTTTTGGTGCAGGAAGGTGTCTCTTTCTGCACAAAAACTATCCTGGCTGTAACGCATGCACTCTTAATCCATTGTACAAATGTGCCTGCGTTGGCACTTGGAATCCACAAGTGTGCCAGTGCAGAGAGAGAGAGAGCGGGAAAGAGCCACATATTGGTAATTAAGGCGTATTCCTGCTCCCTCCATTTGACGCAGCGCAGAAAGTTGTCATGCTTCATTGCATTGCGACCAATGTTGACCGATCTGGTCCCATGCGACTCGAGTTCAGGCTGGGTGGTGCTCTGCAACACACAGTGCCACAGATGCTGCTTCAATGTGGTGCACCAGAGGCGCTGCTTTGGCCACCCTCCGGTGTATAGTGTTCATGGCAACATGTCTAGCTTCCAAGCCTGTGCTGCACACCTTAGCTCACAGGTGGGCTGGTGTGTGGGCGTGCGACACAGTATCAGAGAAGGGCTCCTTTAAGAATAGGTGATTCTGTCTCCAGGTGGACTCAATACAAGCGCTTTACCAATTAAATGGCCTCATACTAGCAATTAATAGGAAAAATGAATTATGTTAAATGTGACACGTCCAACTGCCAATTGCTCTATTGGGGGCCGATTCAGAATAAGAACGACACTTCCAACAAGCTGTGACTACAAGGAACGGACCAGTTTCCCTCTCTGTGCATCGCGTTTTGAATGCGTAGGTTCAGGAATGCATCAGCTCAGCTGTCAGTAACCAGACCAAAACGATGGCTTGAATTTGTTTTGCCAAAAGAACAAGCTATTGGGACTAAATTGGAACAAAACTCTTTCATAAACTTAAAATCTTACTTTAATTCCAGGTGAGCCGTTCAGTTCGCACTTAATTAGTACAAACACTTGTTGACAATAGAGGAAAACCCTTGACACTGCTCTAGGGACTTTTTTTTGTTTTTTAGCAATTCTGCTCATTAATTCTTGGTAAATATTGGCTGATAACCCTCGGACATATTTTTAACTTTGCTTTTTATTTAAATCCCTGAAATTGCATTACCTCAAAGATGCATCCTGTGGATATGAATACACACGCCTGCCTTTGAAACAGTGTCTGGAGATTCGCCTACAATTGTGTGTGTACTTTTCCTATGTGGCATCTCCATTGATTGCTCCGAGTACATAACAGGTCATTAACCAACTAACATCATGAGATATGAATAACATTATCTGTCTACGAGCTGATTCACGCTGGTTTAATCTGCTCCATGGTGACTAAGAGAGCAGCCGTGGTCATTAAAATGATCTCCTCAATCTTTGTTCTAAAATGCCTCATGGAACTGAATACGAATTAGTAGTCAGTCTGCAAAAGCACTGACAGTTGCTTGAACATTAGCACTCTATGGTATTTTGTCTCTTGAAAACCTTTCACAAAGTACTTATCTTTGGCATATTTCATTAATGAAAAGGCAAAATTCCCGAAAGGAAAAAGAAAACAAAGATTTCACATCTCAAGGATAGTTTAAAAAAGTAAATCAATTTTACCGAAACAGATAAATGTGCTTTGTTTTGCAATCTTCATCCAATAGATTAGGTGAAATTTAATTTGTGTCTCAACAGCACTGTTCTGTTCAAACGAAATATGATGACAATTCAACAGTCATCAAATACCTTTTTATATCAGAAGAAGGTACGAGTTATGTACACTTTACAATTTTATTGGAATGTAAACATAAAAAATTACAGGTTGGCACCAGGGTATTTACATTTCTCTGCCAAGAGGCAATATTGAATGTGGTATTGAAGAAACTATGAGAAGGAACAAACGTTTTGTCTAAATGTAGAACATTTAAGTGGACTACGAACGTGTATTTATTAGGTGGTTCAGCCTTGTTAAAAAGTGGCATCGCTTTGCATTAAGGTTCTGTTTTACTGCAATTTGCTTGGGCATATCTCCGAAAGATGGCATGAATGTGCCGCTCCTGACATATTTCCAAGTCCCCCCTGTCTGGAGTGCATCACCTGGGGGCTTTGTTCTTGAGCATCTTAAAGAGTTAGATGCTCCAGTGTGTCCTGGCGAAACATGGCCGGCTCACTTTAATGTATGGAAATGTCAGGCAGGCACAAACCTCACACATCCTTCCCCTCTAGTTGCAGGAATCCGATCGTGAGGGCATTTCAATTATTAGGCAGTGTTTGCAACTCAGTAATAAATTACACGTGGAAATAGAAAATGAACTTGGCGAGACAAATCAGGAAGAATATGGAAATGGAAAAATAATTTCTCAGACAAATGGAATTCGTAATTGCTAAAATAGCATATTTTTAGATAAGATGAAGTGGGGTTTAAATATGATAATCCAATCAGATGATTTGTCAGTTTCTCTCCGCACAATTTGCAACTCTGACCTGATTAATAGTCTAAGCCCTTAGACATCGAATAGAACAAATTTAGGAAGGACATATTTTTATGCAGACACTGTCTTCAGTAAAAGACTTTTACATTTTAACAGATATTACAACCTTCTGGTTAAGTACGTATCTGAGTTATAATATATTCGTGTTTTTGCGTTTCGGGTTAGCTAGAACTGCACACGTGTAGAAGCGGTGGGTGAATATTTATTCCCCTGGTACACATGCTTACCTGTGCGAAGAGCTGCTCTCCAGACACAGCCACACCCACGGAGGGCCTGGTAGGACCATGCTAGCCCATATTTCCCTCCCCCCTCCCCCAGCCCCTCAAGTAAGTCTGAGGTCCTGAAATGAATATGATTTACAGGCTGTCAAACCCCTCTTGGGGGATATGGGGGGGCAAGGACTACGGCTACTGATCGTCAACCCAGGGGATTGAGTTTGTTTGCCCCTGGTGTCCTGTTGACCCCTCCTATTATGGCTCCGCAGACTGAACAAGTACAGCCCTTTCTGGACCGGACACTCAGAGTAGCGAGGACAAGCTGTCACAGGCTTCTCAGGGAGAAGGTGTGGGGCTGCTTGTGCACAGAGCTAAACAATCATCCAACAGAAACAATAAAGTGAATGGCCAATCCAGTGCTTTTCTATGCAAGAAAGAATCTGCTTTATTCACAGCTGTACTGAGTACTGCATACTACAACAACCATCAACGAGTCAGTGGCTTTAAGCACTATCATTGGCAGGCACACCACCCACACCACTCCTTCTCGGTCCCCTCTTTCGCAAGCTCCTTCTCCCTCTCTCCCTTTCCTGGTTCTGTCCCCTTTTTCCCTAGCTCCCTCTCCTGGTTTTGGACTAACATTCTCTCTAGCGGCAAGTTGCATTGATAATGCACAGGTGCAGTTCAGTCATCCCAACATACCAATGTACATCTCAGCCTCAGGTCTCTGCAGTCTTACACCTTTACAGGATGAGTAAGCCCTCCGGAAATTGTTTCATGGCCACCCGATTCTCTCATTTGGGTGACAGTGGCGCACCTGTGATTGGCATTTGTAACCTATGCCGGGACTGACTGGACAGAAGGGATAGCCCTTGACAATAATGTAAGAAATTGAATCAATGTTTACGGGTGAAACCCTATTCAAGCAGCAACCACAATTCTTCTCAGGGTAAAGTTACAAGCAACCCTAAATTAACCTGTACTCAACACTTGGGCAGATTGGCACAGAACAACCAGACCTAACTCTGAGTCAATGTGTAAAGTATTTGTGCAACACTTCCAACAGTAACACAATGAAAACAAACCACAAAAGGATCCCACATCAGGTTTAGAAAAAAAGAGCATTTTTTAATAACTAAAACAAGTAATAAAACAAAACCAAAATGACACAAATTACATTAGTAGAACCAAAGATATTAAACTTTAAAGAGATTTGTGAAAATAGCTCTAGAAGGCGTGAAGCACCAACTGTGAATATCTGGTCATGCCTAACCGGGACAAAGTCACCAGTTTAGGCAAACCATGATGTAGAGGGCTACAGGGACACAGTTAGGCGTGCTTACCAGAGGACCTAATACCCTGGTTTGCAGAGCAATGCGAGGATCCACGTTGAAGATGTGCCACGCAGCCAAAGTGACCCTACCTGGTAGGTCGCTCCCCTGCCGCACAGCACCGCCTGTGGGTCTTTCGCTGCTGAGTTAGGTTGGTTTCTATTGTTTTTGCCTGTACTGTTTTTTTGCCTCTGTTGTGCCCGTTACTGCTGTCCTCTGTTCTCCCCCGCTGCCTGTACTTGCTCTGTGCCTGTTGTTTTCCCTCTGTTACCCTTGCTGCCCCGTGTCTCTCTGCCCTTTTGCATTCTGTTTCCCTCTTTGCCCCGGCAACCCTGTGCCCGTTTTGCCTTCTGTATAACTCGCTGCCCCCTAACCTATGCCTTTTGCCTTCTGTGCCCTCGCCGTCCCGCTCCACTCCCGCCGCTGCGTTCCCTGCGGCCCTGCCACCCTGACTGCCCATTGGCTGCTCCTCCCTCCCACCTCCCAGCTGCTCCTCCCTCCCACCTCCCCATATATGCCTGCCGCTGCGCGGTAAGGAGAGCGACCTTTGACCCTACCTGGTAGGTCACTTCCCCTCCGCACAGCACCACCTGTGGGTCTGCCGCTGCTGAGTTAGGTTGGTTTCTATTGTTTTTGCCTGTACTGTTTTTTCGCCTCTATTGTGCCCGTTACTGCTGTCCTCTGTCCTCCCCCGTTGCCTGTACTTGCTCTGTGTCCATTGTTTTCCCTGTGTTCCCCTTCCTGCCCGTGTCTCTCTGCCCTGTTGCGTTCTGTTTCCCTCTTTGCCCCGGTAACCCTGTGCCCGTTTTGCCTTCTGTATCACTCACTGGCCCCTAACCTGTGCCTTTTGCCTTCTGTGCCCTCGTCATCCTGCTCTGCTCCCGCCGCTGTGTCCCCTGTGGCCTCGCCACCCTGGCTGCCCATTCACTGCTCCTCCCTCCCACCTCCCAGCTGCTCCTCCCTCCCACCTCCCCATATATGCCAGGCGCTGCGCAGGCACGAAGCGGACGCGCCTTAGGCGCGCCGCTGGCGTGCCTAAGGCAAGCCCGTCCACGCCTAGACCGCGCCCAGCGCCAGAACCCCACGCTCTCAACCCCGGACGGACCCACACCTGCTTCAAGGCCGCCCCGAAACACACACACGGTCCCTTAACGACTCCTCCACACCCGACATCGGCATAGCCATCCCAGACGGCTACAAGATCACCTGCAGAGACCGCACCAACGGAGTCAGAGGAGGAATCGCCATCGTCCACAAGAACAGCATCAGGGTCTCGACTAGCACCAACGACACCCTCAGCACCGCCGAACACATGCATTTCCAGATCCACACAGACCCCAACTCCACCCTCAGAGGCACCCTCGTCTACCGACCCCCCGGACCCCACCCCCAGTTCAGCGACTCCATCGCCGACTTTATCAGCACACACGCCCTGACCTCCATCGACTACATCCTCCTCGGAGACCTGAACTTTCACCTTGAGAACAACAACGACAGCAACACCACAACCCTGATTGATAACCTCACCAACCTCGGATTGAGACAACTCGTCCCCACGCCCACCCTCTCCACCAGCCACACGCTCGACCTCGTCTTCTCCTCAAGCCCGCACGTCTCCTTCAACCACACCACCGAACTCCTCTGGACCGACCACCACTGCGTCCACTTCACCTTCCAGAAACCACCACACACCACCGCACCCAACAGATACCCCGCCACTGCTGGAGCAAAATCACCGAAGATCAACTTCATGCAAACCTCGCTCTCAGCCCACCCACCGAACCCTCCAACACCGATGACGCTGCCCACAGCCTCAGACGCTGGATCGAGGACTGTGCCATCACCCTCGCCCCACTGAAAAGACACCAGCAAGAGGGCCAGCTGGTTCACCGAAGAACTGCTAACCGCCGTCGCGAACACTGTGCGACTCCCTCGCCAACTTCTTCCACCGCAAAATAGCAGACATCCACAACAGCTTCAACACCCAGACAGCCCCAACAGACAGCAACACAACAGACTCTCCTCACATCATCGACTACGACCCCCCCCTGCTAGCCTGGGCCAGCATCAGCATCGATGACACCATCAAGACCATGAGCACAATCCACTCCGGCTCTCCATCAGACCCACTCTCGCACCACATCTTCAACAAAGCAAGCAGCTCCATCGCACCCCAGCTGCGCAACGTCATCAACTTCTCCCTCGAGACGGCGACCTTCCCAGAGAGCTGGAAACACGCCGAGATCAACGCTCTACTCAAAAAACCCAAGGCAGACCCAAGTGACCTCAAGAACTTCCGGCCCATCCCCCTGCTCCCGTTTTCGGCCAAAGTAATCGAGAAGATCGTCAATAAACAGCTAACCCGATACCTCGAAGAAAACAGAATCCTTGACCCTTCTCAGTCAGCGTTCCGCAGCAACCACAGCACCGAGACCGCCCTCATCGCCGCCACTGACGACATCAGGACCCTGCTGGACAACGGTGAGACCGCAGCACTCATCCTCCTAGACCTCTCCGCCGTCTTCGACACCGTCTGCCACCGCACACTACGCGCACGCCTCCATGCCGCAGGGATCCGAGACAAGGCTCTGGAATGGACCACATCCTTCCTCTCAGGCAGAACCCAGAGCGTCCGCCTCCCCCCATTCCGATCCGAAGCCTCCGAGATCATCTGCGGTGTACCTCAGGGCTCCTACCTCCACGAAGGAATGAAGGCCATCGCCGACTGGATGAGGGCCAGCCGCCTGAAGCTGAACCTGGACAAGACAGAAGTTCTCATCCTCGGCTCCAACCCTTCAGCCTGGGACGACTCCTGGTGGGCCGATGGCACTGGGGACAGCCCCGACACCCACAGACCACGCACGCAACCTGGGAATCATCCTAGACTCAACGCTCTCAATGACCAAGCAAGTCAACGCCGTCTCAACAGATACAAATGGATCCCAACAGATACAAGAAAGACAGTCACCCAGGCCCTCGTCAGCAGCAGACTCGACTTTGGAAACTCCCTCTATGTGGGAGCCCCGACCAAGCTCTTCAAACGACTGCAACGCATCCAAAACGCCTTGGCACGACGCCACAGCCACATCACCCCCCCACCTGAGAAACGTGCACTGGCTCCCCGTCAACAAGAGGATATCCTTCAAGCTCCTCATCCACGCACACAAGGCACTCCACAAGACCGGCCCTGCCTACCTCAACAGCCATCTCTCCTTCTACATCCCCAACCTCCAGCTACACTCCGCCGACTTCTCACTAGCTACCGTTCCGCACATCCAAAGAACTAACACCGGCGGGAGATCCTTCTCCCACCTCACTGCCAAAACATGGTACACCCTCCCACTGAGCCTACGACAGACCCAAGACCTGCTGGCCTTCAGGAGAACACTCAAGACCTGGCTGTTCGATCAGTAGCAGCCCCACCCACCCCCCCAGGGCCTTGAGACCCTCGCGGGTATGTAGTGTGCTTTACAAATATCTGATTGATGCGTCGGTTCCTAGATGTAGCGAGTCTGCAGTGCGAGGTCCTATGTCATCGTCATGGATCCCATCGACTAAGGCTTGCGATGCAAAGTCCAGAGTCAGGATGCACCTCGCAGTCGTGGCAATGCGTTGGTTCCAAGGAGATGCTGGTGATGAGGGATATGAGGGCCTGCTCTGAGGATGTGTCGCACAGCAGTGGTTTCGATGTGGTGATGGGCTGTGATGTGGGTCTTTGTGGCGGTTCCATGCCTCGCAGTAGTGGCAATGAGTCAGTTCTGCTCAGGGTTACGCCACGCAATGGAGGAAATATCTTGGTTCCGCTGGTCCCACAGAGGCTGGCAGAGAACCTTAGGCTCATTTCCACTGGGCCAAGACTGGGTTGGCACCGCTTGGCAGGTAGACTCACAGATGACAGAGTCCAGGTGCTGGCTTAAGGTTGTTGAAGCCTTCTGTCCCTGAGGCTCAAGTCAGGAGGCCAGCCAACTAAAACTTGGAGTCACTCTTGGGGTCGGGGTTCAAGAGATGCAGGTGCAATCCTTCTCACCCAGGCAAATGGGCAATAGGCAGCAGGTCAGAACAGCAAGGCAGCAGCAAGGCAGTAGTCCAGCAAGGTAGCAGTCTGGCAGAGTGGTAGTCCTTCAGCAGCCCTTCTTCCTGGCAGAGTATCCACAGGCCCAGAAGTGTACTGAAGTGGTGGTGTCCAGTATTTATACCTAGTTGTGCCTTTGAAGTGGGGAGAAGTTTCTTGATGTTTCCCTTTGTAGTCCCCAGGCATCCTGCCATCCCTCTCCTGGCTCCAGACTAACTACAGGGAGTATGTGGTGGAGCATCACTGCTCTGCTGTTTGACTGCCCTTCTGTCTCTTTTTCTGCTTTTTCTGTCTCTCCTTCTGCATTTCTCTCTCTCTTTTTATTTCTGCCTCTGCCTTTGACTCGTTTTCTTTCCTTTTCCTTTTTCCACCTGTTTTTTCTCTCTCGTCGCCCCTGCTATCCCCCATGGCTCCACTCCCAGTGTCCCTTCCCGCTGCCACGTTTTCTCACCTCCCACCTGTCCAGCCCCCCCGCAGCACTACTTAATGGCGCTGCTGCACGGGGAAAGTGCAGTCCACTATCCTTTAGAGGACTTGCTCTATCCGCAGCGCAGCACCATCTGGTAGCTGCTGCTGTGCCCATCTGCTGCTGCTGACCCAGAGGTCCAAAGTTCGAGGCCCTCCTCGTCCAGCAGGTTCCTGTCTGCACCTCATCCCTGGCGGTCCAGTGGTAGAGCATCACCGCTCTGCTGCTTGACAGCCTTCTGTCTCTCTTTCTGCATTTCTCTCTCTCTCTTTTTATTTCTACCTCTCCCTTTGGCTTGTTTTCTTTCCTTTTCCTTTTTCCTCCTATTTTTTTCTCCCACGTCGACAATGCCACTGTGAACTACCGAGGCCCGCTTCCCTCCAGTGTCCCTTCCCATGCTTTCCCAACTCACACCTGTCCAGCCCCCCAGAGGCACTATTTAATGGCGGCTGCTGTGCAAGCCCGTCTGTGCCAGTCTGCGCATGGACCGTGCCCAGCACCCTCCTCACACTCAACCCTGGACGTAATGCCACCTGCCGTCCTGCAACCACAACTTCACCCATGCCAACACGCCAGCTTCTCTCACCGCCCAGCCGACCAACAATGCACCTGCCTGGCTCAATTGCATCCTCCTCAACGTGCGGTCCCTCCAGAAACATGCCACAGAAATCTGGGACTTCTTTGACGCCACCTCTCCCAACATCACTGTCTTCATGGAAACCTGGACCAACCCCTGCTCCGGACTGGAAATCGCCATCACCATCCCTGATGGCTCAAAATCATCCACAAGGACTTCCCCGACTGTCCAGGAGGAGGCATCACTATCGTCCACAAGAGCACACTCTGACTGAACACGCACACTAATGACAAACGACAACCATCAAACACCTCCACTTCCAGATCTGGACCAACCCAAACATCACCCTCCGCGGCACCCACATCTACAGCCCCCCCGGCCGCCCTTCGTCGACACCATCGTAGACCTCATCGCACCCTAGGCTCTCGCATCCACGACTACATCCTACTCGGAGACCTCAACTTCCACATGGACAACCCCAGTGACCAGAAAACCACCTCCCTTCTGGAGAACCTCACCAACATTGGACTCAAGCAGCTAGTCACCTAACCAACCAACACATTGGGACACACGCTTGACCCCGTCTTCTCTGCCAGCAGGAAGATCAGCTATGGCCAAACCACCGAACTCTCCTGGACCGACCACTACTGTGTGCATTTCGCCTTTGCCATGCCCATCGTACACCACCACCTTTATCGTACACCCCCCTATTGCAGCTGGGTCAAGGCCACCAAAGAACTTCTCGTCAACTCCCTCAGCACAACCACGCCGCCAACAGATGCCAACACTGCAGCACTCAACCTCCCCCGATGGATCTCCAACTGCGCTGACACCCTGGCACCCCTAAAGAAAAGATCAGACAAGCAACACTCCAAGAAAGCCAGCTAGTTCACTTCCACCCTCCAGGTGTCCAGCGACACCTGCAAACGACTCATGAAGAGATTGAGGAACAACAAAACCCCAGAAACTCACGCAACCTTCAAATCCACCATCAAGGCACACCACCTCCTCCTCAAAACCACAAAGAAAATTGCCCTCCAAGACAGAATTAATGCCAATGCACACAACAGCAAAGAACTCTTTGCCATAATCAAGGAGTTCACCAGGCCCAACAGCGAGACCACAGACATTCCTCCTTCCAAAGACCTCCACAACAAACTCAGCACCTTCTTCCACCAGAAGATCAGTAAGATCTACAACAGCTTTGATATTCTAGACCCAGTCACTATGCCGGCCACCATCGCATACAGCCACACCACACCCCAACAGACCGTGGTCTGCTGGACCCCACTCACAACAGAGGACACACTCAAGACCATAAAGAGCATCCACTCAGGAGCCCCGAAGGATCCTTTCCTGTACCACATCTTTTGCAGAGCTGCCTCCGCCATTGTCCCCCAGCTTCGCCACACCATCAACCGCTCCATCGAAACCGCCACCTCACCTTCTCCGATGACTGGAAACACACCGAGATCAACCCCCTGCTGAGGAAATCGTCCTCAGACCCGACAGATCTCAAGATCTTCAGAACCATCTCCCTCCTCCCCTTCCCAGCCAAGGTCGAGAAGGCCATCAATGCCCAACTCTCCACATTCATCGAAGTGAACCACATCCTGGACACCTCCCATTCTGGCTTCCCACGCAACCACAGCACAGAGACCGCACTCCTTTCCGCCTTCGATGACATCTGCTCCCTCCTCGACCAGAGAGAGACCGCAGCCCTCATCCTATTAGACCTCTCAGCCACCTTCCACACCGTTTCCCACTGCACCCTAATCACAAGACTCTACGACGCAGGCATCTGCGACAAGGCACTGGACCAGATTTACTCCTTCCTCACCAGCCGGACTCAGCGACTTAGACTACCACCGTTCCTCTCAGAACCCACATAGATCAGCTGTGGAGTGCCCAAGGGACCTCCCTGAGCGCCACCTTCTTCAGTGTCTACATGGCCCCCCTCGCATCCATTGTCAGAAGCCATGGACTCAACATTGTCTCCGATGCTGACGACACCCAGCTGATCCTCTTCCTCACCAATGAACCCACAACCGCCAGAACCAACTAGCACAATGGAATGAAGACCATTGCTACCTGGATGAAAGAGAGCTGCCTCAAGCTCAACTCGGACAAGACCGAAGTACTCATCCTTGGACCCACCCCTTCAGCCTGGGACGACTCCTAGTGGCCCCCTCTCCGGCAGACTACGTATGCAACCTCAGCATCATATTGGACTCATCGCTCACAATGAACCACCAAATCACCGTAGTTTCCTCAGCCTGCTTCGATCCGCTCTGCCTGCTTCAGCAGACATTCGGATGGATCCCCACGGAATCCAGAAAGATGGTCACCCACACACTCATTACCAGCAGACTCAACTACAGCAAGGCACTCTACTCTGGCATCACCCAGAAACAGCTCAATAAACTACAGAACTTTCAAAACACTTCAGCCAGACTGGTATTCAACATCCCCCGCAATATGACAGATTTTTACCTTTGGTAAACACAGCCATGAACTAATCATATACCCATTTGTGAGCCACAATTAGCATGGTATACCGTGAACTTAGCACAGTACACCACAGCACAATATATAAATATGTTTTATATAACATGTAAGTTTAACATTACTTACACTATTTACACACACAACCAGAAAATTTAAATTTGCATGTTCATATATATTTTTGGCAGATATAAAATTGAAATTTTTTCACACACTTGAACCCTATGTTTCCTTTAATTTACACACTCCACCTTACGCCACTCTACTGTATAACAATTCACTTTACGGCATTCCATTGGATGCTATTTAACTTATGCTACTCCACTTTATGACACTACAGTATATGCCACTATATTCTATGCTAATCTACTGTAGGTTAGTCCACTCTACTCCACCAAACTCCACTGTACGCCACTCCAGTCTACAACACTATACCCTACGCTATTATACTGTTCACCACTATATTCTATTACATTTTGTGTATGACAGTTTCTGGACACCCCTACACTGTACTGCTCGCAACTGTATGCTATTCACTGTACACAACTCTAGTTTACGAAATTCCACTTTCTGCTATTCGACTATGCCCCCACTTGATAGTACAATACTGGAGTGTACACTATTCCAGTGTACGCTACTGCACTCTACAGTGCTCTATTGTACTGAAATGCAGTATACACCAATGTACTGTACTACAGTCCACTATATGCTGTTATACTTTACAAGGCTACATTCTGCGCCACTGCACTAAACAACATTTCGCTGTATGTTACTAGACCAGGGGTCTCCAACCTTTTCTGTTGTAAGAGCTACTTCTGCTCAAGGAAAGTCTTTCCGAGCTACTAGCAAATTTTATACCTATAAAATAGTGACTACACTATGACCACCCAAAGCAAGATTTTCAGTAGTTACCACTCAAGTATATCAAGAAATGCGGGGAAAAAGGTCTTCAAAATTAAATGCCTCCCTTGACTTATGTAATAACATTCAAATCTTGACATGCCCAGTGACACAAAGGACGTGAGCACAGCAGTATGTCTCCCCAGCTCAACTTGAATTATCATTCACCAGTTTCTGAAAATGCTAATTTTTCTATCTAATACTACTTTCCACTGTGGGCAAACAAACTCAATTTTCCAGAAGAAACCCAATTTTTGAAAACTAAAACTGCCTTTAAGTTTTTGAGAAATGCACAGTCTCAAACCATCAGCTTGACATTATCATCATGTACTCCTATGTACAAATGCCTCATATGGACAGACTACTTTGAATTCCCAGGTATTACAGTCATATGCCATGGATGCTCACCAGCTCACCATTGGCATAGGAAATAATGGTCCTAGAGTTCTTTAAAGCTACAATTCAGTTATGAAAAACATTCATTAGTCAAAGGGCATCCGGTACATATAGAATTAGCATTGTATCATTAATGTACCACCATTTTCTTTACATTTCATGATTTTCTGATGATGCACAGATAACATTCATCTGTGAAAAGGCAGGGCTGGGATGATATCAGGTACAGGCCCACTGGGGGAAGAGTGTCGACGTTTCGACCCTGGTGCAATGAAGGTAATTTATATCCTCTGTAGGCGGGTCTTCCTCAGGATGTGGGAGGGGAGGCAACCTAGGGTGAGGTACAGTCAGGATACAGCCCCTAAGGAAGACCTGCCTGCAGAGGATATAAATTACCCTCATTGCACCAGGGTCGAAACGTCGACACTCTCCCCCAGTGGGCCTGTACCTGATATCATCCCAGCCTGCCTTTTCACCGATGAATGTTCTCTGTGCATCATCAGAAAATCAAGAAATTAATATTTGTAAATCCATAAGGGACTGGCCTATCTGTAAAACTGGTGCTACTATGAACCATGACCAGTTTTACTAAGGATACCAGAATGTGTAATTGTTTGGTTATTGAATTTGCCTTTTGGATTCTCCTCCTTTATATCTGTCCTACTTCACGAGCACTTTCCTTATTCACACTCCCCTTGGACCAACCTCTTTCTCTATTTGTAGCATTGAATATGGTGATCTGTTATAAAAGTAACTAAATAATAAACCGTCACTATTGGAGCGATATTTTGTGCCTTTGTGTCTTTTGAGGATATACTTGTTTGCATTGTAAAGAAAATGGTGGTACATTAATGATACAATGCTAATTCTATATGTACCGGATGCCCTTTGACTAATGAATGTTTTTCATAACTGAATTGTAGCTTTAAAGAAGTCTAGGACCGTTCGTTACCCAGGTCCGTGGACCATTGTGGCTTACCTCTTTATATCATAATGGATGCTCACCATAGCACCACGGATACCTGAATTATCCCAGTAATGCCCACCATTATACTAGGGCCACAGTTGTGCCAAGGCTGGAAACCAGAAGGATCAGGGATAAGATCACATATCAGTCATGACCATTAAAATGCCAGGAATAGGTACATGTAGGCCAGTCATGCTCAGAGTAGGTCTATGATGGCTGCCAGCATACCACAACTAGACCAAAAATACTAAAATAGTCAAGGATGACCATAATTATGCCATTGGCACTATTATGTCAGGAATGGACACAATTATGCCAAATATAACACTCTTATGTTGGTGCTAGCATATATATTTGGTGGTTCTTGGCACCAGGCATAGTTTCAGGAAGCAATAGTGTTTATTATGGGCACACACATAAATGTTGATGAGTCTCTTAATTTTCTCTGGTCTGGATCATACCCTGTTCTCCTCAGGACTTGAGCTGATCATGCATCTAACTGACACATTTTCACTCCGACTCCTGCAGTCCCACACTTTGGTGGGTCAGCACTGATCACAGCTCAGGCTACTGCTGCCATATTTTTTTGATGGTGCACTGTTCACACACATGTTGTGACTGATAAAGGAGGGACTGTAACATGGTCACTCTCCTTGTGGCTTAATTATATTGAGATTGGATACAGACTGTCATGTTGCAGGTCCTATAAGCTGGCACAGTGTGTGTTTGAGTGTTAGAATGAGTTACTGTGATAAGTTTGGCTGGCTGTCACTCTTAGGGTCTTTGGATGATCTGTGCTGCCTTCTTTAATAGGCACCTACTCTAAAATTGATACTGGGCTTGACTTCACCTCAGAGAGCTACTTTGAAGGTACTGGCGAGCTACCAGTAGCTCCCGAGCTACTTGTTGGAGACCCCTGTACTACACTCTACACTTTGATAATTAACCTTATTCAATTGTACAACCCTCTACTGTACAGTACTCCAGTATATGCCAATGCACTATATGTTTGAAGATGTTACGCCAATAAACTGAATTGTATTACACTGAAAACGACTCAATTCGACCCTATTCAAGTAAATGTCACTACACTTTATGCTACTCCGGTATACGCCATAGCAGTGTACCCAATTGCACTGTACCCCACTGTAGTGTATGCTTTTCCGTTCTGCACAACTGCACTGCACACAGCACTCCAATATATGGCACTGCGCTTTCCAGAATTTTAATTTACAACACTACACCGTCCCACACTCAACTTTACAATAACCCACTGTACACTACGAAACTGTACACCACTCCACTGTATGATACTCCCCTCTACTCAACTCCAGTCTTCACTAATCTACTTTAAGCCACTCCACTTCACCAGAGTCCACCACATGCCACTTGACTGTACGCTATTACAGTATACAATATTCCAATATATACTGTCATATTGTACAGTGCAACACTCCAGTGTATAGTACTCCACTGTACGCCAGTACAGTGGATACAAATATACTATTTATAAAACATAAATGTACTTTTCCATACTCCACTGTATGCTATCCTACTGTATACACTGCAGTATACACCACTTAACTCTATACCACTCTAATATACGCCATGGTACTGTATCCTAATTCCCTCTACGCTACTCCACTGTATGCCATTCCAATGTACATCACTCCACTATACCTGATTCCACTTTACTTCAGTCCAGTATACCACAATATACTGTACGATAATAGACTTTACAACACTCTCCTCCAGCATATTGTACCACACTCCACTCCACAAACCTAAACTGGACGAATATTCTAAATTTGTTATGAACATTAGAAAAGCCATTGAAGTTCACAAAGGTTAAAGATACATTATTGGTAGGAAAACTGTATTAGGCTCTGCTATACAAACCCAACTTAAACTACACAAATATATGCACTGTGTCTAGCCACGTTATATAATTTCAGATGCTCTAACTTCTGTTACATGCAAGGGTATAGGTAGTGCATGGAGGAAGGGTGAGTTATAGTTAATGTAGTGTTAATTTAGTGTGGTGAGTGAGGTGAGAAGACTGCTAATGGAAATGCACCAGTTATATCAATTTGATGGCGGTGCATAAGTATACTTGTGAGTTATAAGTATGACATATTAATTTGAAAGTGGTGCATGAATAATAAATTAAAAATATGACTAAAACTTTAGAATGTCTAATGTTTGTGTAGTTTAAGTTGGGTATATATACGCCACTGGGTAGTTATAGTTAGGCCAGCTGTTCCATTGGAAAAGCGTTTTTTGTGTTGCTAATAGTTTTGGCCCCCTTCGAGAGACAAATCTCCACTAAACTTTCCAAAAAGTTGTTACATTTTGACTAGTTTGTGCATCCAAAGTTTCGGGGTGATCTGTCAAGTGGGGTCCAAGTAAAAAGGGGGGGTTCCCAAAATGCAAAATCTCCATGCATTTCCATAAACTGCTTTAAGAAGAGCCACAGCACAAACTGCTGAACAGAATTACACGACATTTGGCAGATCTTGGAACCCAGATTGGGCTTTCTGTAATATGGTATAAATCCATTCAGTAGTTTTTTTAGAAATTAAGGGTCAATAATATTTGTGTATCTAGATTGTTGGGTCCATGAGAGGCTCAAGATACTCTCACAGGAGCACCGATTCAAAAATGTAGCATTCAGATTGGCCGAGGGAGCATTATTTGCCCTGGACCAATTTGATCCCAGGGAAGTCAGACTCCCGCGAGAGTTAGCACTCTAAGTGGCTGCCATCAGCATTAGAAAAATGCTGCTGGCAGCCATTATAGGACTCGGGATCTTAGTCCCCTGTCCTGAAGTTTAAAATGAAAATGAATATAAAGGGGCAGGGTAGGGATAACATGCACACCTATGATCCATTAGGGACCCAAATAAGAAATACAGCTTCCATCCTTGAGATATTAAGGGCCTCAGGGATGGCCCCTGGGGCCAATTGTGGCTTGGGGAGGGGGGACACGTGGCCCCCTCTCCTTAAAAATACATAAGGCCCTGGGGTATGCATTCCCTAGGTCCTAATGTGGCTTAGGGATGGGAGTGAAGTTGCCTATTCCCCTTTTTTACTGATTTGGCCCATGGGATCCCCGGGGCCTAATAAGGGTCAGAGAGGGAGACTGTATACCCTCCTCACCAGTTTATTTATATTAGTCCCAAGTTCATGGGGGCTCTGGGTCAATTAAGGGCTGGGGAGAAAACTGCACGTCCCCGCCCCTTAATATATTTGTTTTGTCCCCAGGATATGGGGTCCCCGTGGCCTGAATGCCAACCACACACTGCGCACGGCAAAGGCTGTGCACGGTGAGGGGTTGGCAGCCTGCTGGGATTGAAGCAACAGAACCTGGCTGCAACACAGTATTATGTATGGTAATAAAATATTACTATACCTGAAAAAAAATCACTGAAAAAAACAAAGGTTAAGGTAACATTATAGTTAGGTCTGATGAATAGATTTATTGTTGTTTGAAAAAAACCTTACTACTTCAGTGAAAAAAACAAAGTATAAAGTAGTGTTATACTTCAGTGATTATTTTAGTGACAACATTAACCCCTTCGCTGCTAGGCCTTTTCCCCCCCTTGGCTAAGCCTTTTTTTGGCTATTTGGGGTAGTTCGCGCTTAGGCCCCTGTCACTTTTTGACCACAAAAGGTATCCACGCCAAATTTACGTCATTTTCTTCCAACATCATGGGGATTCTAAAGGTACCCAGGGTTTATGGATTCCCCTGGAGGGGACCCAGAAATTAGCCAAAATACAGCTACATTTTGGGTGTTTGGGGAAAAATGGGAAAACAGTGCTGCAAATGAAAGCGTCTGGGTTTTTCCCTGCAAATGATATCAAAAAAGGGTTTGTGGAGCTGAAATCACAATTTTCCCAGCTTTTAGGGAATGACAGACTTTTGTCAGAAAACCAACATTTTTTACACAGTTTTGGCATTTTTCTGGGACACTACTATTTTTGCTATTTTTTGTGCTTTCAACCTCCTACAAGTTAATGGTAGAAATGGGTATGAAAGCAATAATGAATCCTGGAAAGCTATACATTTTAGTAAAGTAGACAAAATTCTGAATTCAGCAAGGGGTCATTTGTGTAGATCCTTCAAGGTTTCTCTATAGAAACTAACAGTTAAATTTCGGAAAAATTGAAAATTAGTTGAAGTAAACAGCCTTTTTTGTCAACGTTTTTACCTGTAACTTCTTCTAATTATGACAGCTATTTGAAAGCAGTATACCGTTACATCTGCGGGACTTTACTGGTTGTGGGGAAATATAGGACGTGTAGGGTCACCAAGAACCCGACGAACCCAGAGCGAAAAACTGAGCAGCGACTTGCAGTGGTTTTTTATTATGTAGCAGGTATATAGCAATTATTCTGGGAAAATGTATACATGGAAAAATCGGTATGAAAGACACCTATGTATTTCTGAAATGGGAACAAAATTTAGAGTTTAGAAACAGTAGATAATTGCACTTTTCCGAAATTGGGAACACTCATACTAGCATGAGAATTATCGGTCATTTTTCAAAATGACTTCTTTTTTACACATTGTCTTTTATTTGGAAGGCAGAAATGCTTTGAAAGTCAATAGGTAATAACAGTTGCTTTACAAATCTGAATTACCCTAAGTCTCCCCATACAAATGGTACCTCACTTGTGTGGGTATGCATAGTGTCCATGACAGTAGTTTTTTAACCCTAGCTCTGCCGGCACCTAGGTAAACCTAGCAAACCTATACATTTTTTTAAACTAAACACCTAGGGGAATCCAGGATGGGGTGACTTGACTGTCTCTCACCAGGTTCTGTTACCCAGAATCCCTTGCAAACCTAAGAATTTTTCAAAAAAGCCACATTTTCCTCACATTTCTGTGGTGCAAAGTTCTGGAATCTGCGTGGATCCACACATTTCCTCCCACCCAGCATTCCCCAAAGTCTTCCAAGAAAAGTGGTACCTCACTTGCGTGGGTAGGCCTAGTACCCGCGACAGGAAACGGCGCAAAACGCAACGTGGACACAACACAATTTCACTGTGAAAAATGACCCTTTTTTGGCAAAGTGCCCAGCTGTAGTTTTGGAACCCTAGCTCTGCCGGCACCTAGGGAAACCTAGCAAACCTATACATTTTTGAAAACTAGACACCCAGGGAAATCCAGGATGGGGTGACTCGACTGCCTCTCACCAGGTTCTGCTACCCAGAATCCCATGCAAACCTAAATAATTGTCAAAAAAACACGTTTTCCTCACATTTCTGTCGTGGAAAGTTCTGGAATCTATGTGGATCCATAAATTTCCACCCACCCCGCGTTCCCCAAAGTCTTCCAAGAAAAGTGGTGCCTCACCTGCGTGGGTAGGCCAAGTGCCCGCGACAGGAAACGGCACAAAACGCAACGTGGACACAACACAATTTCACAGTGAAAAATGACCCTTTTTTGGCAAAGTGCCTAAATGTGCTTTTGGAACCCTAGCTGTGCCGGCACCTAGGGAAACCTAGCAAACCTATACATTTTTGAAAACTAGACACCCAGGGGAATCCAGGATGGGGTGACTCGACTGCCTCTCACCAGGTTCTGTGAAAAACTTTTGAGGCAACATCAAAATTGCCTATCACAAAATGTTTTGGGCCCTTGCCTGTCGCGGGTACTTGGGTCTCCCACATGAGTGAGGCATCATTTTTATCGGGAGACCCGGGGGAACGCTGGGTGGTAGGAAATTTGTGTCAGCCCAGTGATGCCATAACTTTCCCACACAAAAATGTGCAAAAAAAGGGATTTTTTCAGCTAAATTTGAGGTTTGCAGGGGACTCTGGGTAAGGAAACATTGGGGGATCCATGCAAGCCATACCTCCCTGGAATCCCCCGGGTGTCTAGTTTTTAGAAATGTGTGGGTTTGGTAGGTTTCCCTAGATGACTGCCGAGCAAGGGGCCAAAAACAAAGATGACCCCCCTTGCAAAGCCAGGTCGTTTTGAGATAGGCAATTTTTATGTCGCCTCACTACGTTTTGGGGCCTTGCCTGTCGCGAGTACTTGGGCCTCCCACACGAGTGAGGCATCATTTTTATCAGGAGACCCGAAGGAACACTGGGTGGTAGGAAATTTGTGTCAGCCCAGTGATGTCACAAGTTTCCCACACAAAAATGTGCAAAAAAAGTCATTTTTTCAGCTAAATCTGAGGTTTGCAGGGGATTCTGGGTAAGGAACCATTGGGGAAACCACACAAGCCATACCTCCCTGGAATTCCCCGGGTGTCTAGTTTTCAGAACTGTGTGGATTTGATAGGTTTCCCTAGATGGCCGCCGAGCACGGGGCCAAAAACAAAGGTGACCCCCCCTTGCAAAACCAGGTCATTTTGAGATAGGCAATTTTGATGTCGCCTCACTACTTTTTGGTCACTTGCCTGTTGCGGGTAGTTGGGCCTCCCACACAAGTGAGGCACCATTTTTATCGGGAGACCCGGGGGAACGCTGGGTGGTAGGAAATTTGTGTCAGCCCGGTGATGTCACAACTTTCCCACACAAAAATGTGCAAAAAAAGTGATTTTTTCAGCTAAATTTGAGGTTTGCAGGGGATTCTGGGTAAGGAAATGTTGGGGGATCCACACAAGCCATACCTCCCCGAAATCCCCCGGGTGTCTAGTTTCCAGAAATGTGTGGGTTTGTTAGGTTTCCCTAGCTGGCCGCCGAGCACAGGGCCAAAAACCCAGGTGACCCCCCTTGCAAAACCAGGTTGTTTTGTGATAGGCAATTTTGATGTCGCCTCACTACGTTTTAGTCCCTTGCCTGACGCAGGAACTTGGGCCTCCCACACGAGTGAGGTACCATGTCTATTGGAATACTTGGAGAAAGGCGGCGGATAGGAAAGTTATTGTTTCTTTCTGCAGCGTGAACATTTTGGCACAATAATGCAAGGAAAATGTGACAGACATTGTGAGGTTTCCAAGACATTGTGGGTAAGATAACGTGTTGGTAGCCACAAGCGAGACATCACCATGTACTCCCATGGGTGTTTAGTTTACGACAATATCTACAGTTGGTAGGTTATTCTTAGATGGAATGTACACCTTGGCAGAGAGACTAAAAAGACAAAGATTCCTGCACAGCCATCTATTCCTCAAGCACACACACATACTGGTTTGATTTGGCACGAGGGCGAGTGATGGTTCAGTATATAAAACAAGAGATTTCACAAAAATGAAATGCACTGTCAATAATTAAATGGACAAAAAACTGAACCAGTGACTCGCAGCTCATGAGCTTTAAAGCCACGGCAAGACACCAACCACTTTACAGGCCATTCACACAACTTTCATATGTGATACACACAAGACTATTCACACCACCAAGCACGAAACCAACACATTACAACACTCACAAAAAGGGACAAGGTACACCCTGCTTGAGAAAGACAGAAAAGACAAATGTTTCTGCACAACCACCTATTCTTCAAGCACACAGACATACTGGTTGGATTTGGCACGAGGGTGAGTGATGGTTCAGTATATACAGTTGTCTTAACCAGAGATTTCACAAAAATGAAATGCACTGTTAATAATTGAAAGAACGAGAAACTGAACCATTGACTCACAGCTCGTGAGCTGTAAAGCCACGACAAGGCACCAACCACTTTACAGGCCATTCATACACCTTTCATACGTGTGACACATACAAAACCATTCACACCGCCAGCCGCGGGCCCAGCACGTTACAACACTCACACCAGCAGTCAGCACCATTCAAGGGCCCATCACTTTCACATGACCACATTCCTGACACAGCAACCACACCAGCTCACCGATTGCATGAAGTGGCATTTAGCTAGCAGTGTGTGTAGTGACCAGGGGCAACTCACTACTCACACACCGCCAGCCAAGTGCCCGTCCACACACATCGCCAGCCATGCGCCCGTCCACGCACACTGCCAGCCAAGCGCCAGTCCACACACACCATGAGCCAAGCGTCAATCCACGCACACCGCCAGCCAAGTGCTAATCCACGCACACCGCCAGCCAAGCGCCAGTCCGCTCACTGCCAGCCAAAGCCAATCCACGCACACCGCCAGCCAAGCGCCAGTCCACTCACCGCCAGCCAAGCTCCAGTCCACTCACCGCCAGACAAGCGCCAGTCCACACACACCGCCAACCAAGCTCCAGTCCACGCACACCACCAGCCAAGCGCCAATCCACACACACCATCATAATTTTTTTTAAACAGGAAAGAAAACACAAACAAATTGCAACTAACTACAAAACTATAACTACAAAAACAACAGCAGTAACTGAAGACATCTTTCTATTGCCAAACGTTAAACTGAACTATATAAAACCATACAGACCAGGCAGTACACTATTAGACTCATGGTTGCTCCCAAAAACTCTTTTGAGTGTGACACAATCTCAAACATGTGGGCACACACAGCCCAGGATTAGAAGGACAATTGGCACAGTGCATACGACTCTCCTTCCGTACACCTCTTCGCAAGCAGGCTCTACATCTCTTACAGGGATTGTTTTTTGGGGGCGTGAGAGGAAGTAAATCAGGAAAGTGGTGATCTTTCAATCTAGCCACATCCTCCACCACTCCAACTCTAGGAACACTTGCCTGTTCCACAACAACAAGGCTGCCTATCACAGACTTCTGAAACTGAACAAAAGTCAACTTTGACGCAGGAGAACACTCCTTAAATACAACAAAAGCATTGAAAGTTGCTAAATTGAAGAGATGGATGGCCAACTTCTTATACCAAATGTAAGCCTTACGAATAGCAGTGTAAGGTTCCAACCTCTGATCTACTCTATCAACACCACCGTGTGTTTATTGTAGTCTAAAATGCACACAGGTTTGCGCACTTCAGCAGTCTGACCCCAAACAGCCACAGCTGAAGTACTCTCATCATGGATGGTAGTCAGCATGTACACATCCCTCCTTTCCACAAATTTCACAGCTAGTAGTTCATCACTACGCACGGAACTGCACTGTCCCCTGTGAAGTTTTTTGCAAACAAGCTCTTTTGGATAACCTCTACGGTTAGGTGCGGATTGTGCCACAAGCAAAAGTGTCTACTGAACAATTCCTTAAACAATTGCACAGCAGTGTAGAAGTTATCACGATACAAATGGTGGCCTCTGTTAAACAGTCCTCTAGCAAGATCCCACATTTTCTCTGAAACTCCAACAGTGGACGAACAACCAGAGGGGTCAATAGTGGAATGCCTACCAGTGTACACACGGAAATTAAAAACATATCCTGTCCTACTATCAGACAACATATTCAGCTTAATTCCATAATGTGCCCTCTTGCTAGGAATGTACTGCCTAAAACCTAAATGGTCCTTGAACAGGACCAAAGACTCATCAATAGATATTTCTTTCCCTGGAGTATAGATCTCTGAAAATCGATCTACAAAGTGATCAAGAACAAGCCGAATCTTAAAAAGACGGTCACAGTCAGGGTGATCTCATGGCAACGCCAAAGCATTATCAACAAAATGCAGCATCCGAAGCGAAAGTAAATACCGATCACGAGTCATAATTGCAGGAAATATGTCCGTTGCCATCAAGGGACTGGTAGACCAATATGAAGCCATGGACGGCTTCCTTATCAAACCCATCAATAAAGTCAAACCCAAAAACTTCTTCATCTCTTCCAGATTTGTGGAAGTCCACCTGGTAGCTCTAAATTGGGGCCTAAGTCTGGCACTGTTGTCCCTCAAAAACTGTTCATACAAATTAGTCTGCTCAACAATCTCACCCAAAAATACATCATCCATAAACAACTGAAAAAACTGTATAGGCAAAAAATGTTCACAATCCGCTCTACACCTTGCATCACCACTAAAGGCAGGCAACACCGGCTGCACCATGTTTGGATTAACCCAGAGTCCAGCACTTCCAGTAGGAAGCCTAGCAGCCTCAGGCTGCAATCCAGATGGCTCTTGGGCTCTTGCACCATCGGCACAGCAGTATCCTCCTCTAAAACAGGCACTTCATCCGCACTGAGAGTAGCTTCATCCACACCGAGAGTAGCTTCATCCGCACTGAGAGTACCTTCATCATCTGCTGATTCCATATGGAGAGAAAACTCACTGCCTGAATCTTCCCCTCCCTCCTCTCCATCAGATGCAGTCAGTCTCATAATCCTGCTAAGAGGAAGATTCAAGAAGCATACCAACCACCTGTTGAGCAGTCATTCTATGGCTAGCCATAATGCTTACTAATAAAGGTAACTTGTCAAACAAGTCAACAACAACAAACCCTTTGTAAAAAAAGAAATAAACAAAATGTAGCTTTATCACAAAGACCTATATACTCCAACACTATACCACTCACTTGACAGAAGCAAGTAGACTCACCACCACCTACTCTGCACAGACACAGTAAGGATCAACAATATCCCACTAAAAAAGAAAAAGAAAACAAATTACACATAAGACAATGCAAAACACATCGCAAAGAATTTCATGCTCTGAACACTAACAAATATGCTGCCATTATGACCCCACTTACAAAAAGTTAATTAATGCATGACAATAATACTCATTTGGAGTAAACACAACAAAAAGGTTTTTCTTACCAAATAAATGCAATTACGCAAAACTGCAGACCAACCACTGCCGAAACCTCAAACAGGAATCAAAAGCTTTACACTAGAATAAAAAGGAGAAAATAAACCATTACAATCACATAATCAAATAATGCACCTGACCACACACAATCCACCAGCTAAGCTAAGGGGTAGGTGGGCCTAAGAGTATAAATAAAATATTCACCCCTGATAAAGGGGAGCAACCCTTGCCCTTGAGGCCACTCCCCAATTCAAAAATTCAAAAAACCCTGTTGTCTAGTGGCTTCTGCCCCCCTTGGGGCAGATGGGTCTAAAAAACATACTGCTGATCTGCCACCCAAAGAGGACCGAAATGGCCACAATCATCATCCCATAAAGGGAGCGACCCTTGCCCAATGGGCCACTCCCTACAAACAAATCCCTGGTGGTCTAGTGAGCCCAAACATGACAAGCCCAAGCCCCCAAAGGAGAGCGACCCTTGCCCAAGGGGTCACTCTCCCCCCAAAAATTCCCTGGTGGCCTAGTGGGCCCTGGATAAAAAAAAAGGCGAGATCTGTCCCCCAATGGGAGCAGACAGCCAAAAACATAGCCCCCGAAGGGGAGTGACCCTTGCCCAAGTGGCCACTCCCCACAAAGTATTCAATGGTGGTCCAGTGGGCCACTTTAAAAAAAATTGCGAAATCTGCCCCCCCGGTTGGGCAAACAAAGCCAATAAACATTGCCCCCATAAGTGGAGCGACCCTTGCCCAAGGGGCCACTCCCCACAAACAAATCCCTGGTGGTCTAGTGGGCCAAATATGGGGAGACACAGTCCCCAAAGGAGGTTACTCTCCCAAAAACAATTCCCTGCTGGCCTATTGGGCCCTAGATAAAAACAAGGCAAGATCGCCCCCCCTCATGGGGGCAGACCGCCAAAAACATAGCCCCCGAAGGGGAGTGACCCTTGCCCAAGGGGCCACTCGCCACAAAGTATTCACTTGTGGTCCAGTGGGCCACATTAAAAGAAATGGTGAAATCTGCCCCCCAGAGGGGCAGACAAAGCCAAAAAACATTTCCCCTATAAGGGAAGTGACCCTTGCCCAAGGGGCACTCCCCACAAACAAATCCCTGGTGGTCTAGTGGGCCATATAAGGGGAGAGACAGCCCCCAAGGGAGAGGGACCCTTGCCCAAGGGGTAACTCTCCAAAAAACAAAACCCTGGTGGCCTAGTGGACCCTAGATAACAAAAAAAGGCAAGATCTGCCCCCCCATGGGGGCAGAAAGCCATAAACATACCGTCAAAGGGCGTGACCCTTGCCCAAGAGGCCACTCCCCACACTAAATGGACTTGTAGTCCAGTGGGACAATTTTTAAAAATAATATGCATAAATCTACCCCGCCCAGGGGGACAGACAAAGCCAATTACTCATGCCCCCAATAAGGGGAGCGACCCTTGCCTAAGGGGCCGCTCCCCCAAACAGTAAATCAATTGCACTTACAAAAAAAAAAAAATCCCTGGCTCTAGTGGGCATTTCGATTACAAGTAATGCAGAATTCCATGCGGAGATTGCAGGCTGCCAGAATAAACTATGCCTATCACAATTGAAGCATTTTAAACTGGGGGGATATTTACAATGAAATGGCACAGCACGGCACTGCAAGCAATTAAGCTGCACCGAGCTGAGTCATTTAAAAAATGCAGGGATGCGCCATGTTAACAATAATATGGCACATCCTGTGCTCTCTCCTGCACCAGCACTAAAAACGGTGCCTAGCGCCAGCGCAGGCACCCTTGCACCTTGGAGCAAGGTTGTATGCGTTGCAGGGATGATTGTGTTTGTGCAGGACACCGTTCTGCACATAAACAATCATTAAAGGCAATTTGCACCTTCTATGTGTGCTGCAGAATGAAATAAAAGTATTTCCTTGCACCACTCCAGCCCCTACTTTTTAATGGCGTTCGTTTTTGGCGCCACTTCATATTTACACCTCCTTGTAAATCTGGGGCAGCGTAAAAACGCAATGGGTGTAGCGGTGGAACGCGCACAGCAACAGCCATTGCATGCCCCTATCACACAAAGGGATGCGTGAAAAGGGGCAGTATTTACAAGACCACGAAAAGCCATGCAGGGCGGCTTTGCATGGCCTTGTTAATATGGGCTTTCGTAGAGCACCACTGGAGCGTCAAAAAAAGTGACGTTCCGGTGGCGTCATTGACTTGTAAATATATGCCCCTTGTTCCTAAATTCCTGCAATTAAGGGGCTTATTTAGAAGCCCCCTGCGCCGTTGGTGCGTATCTTTTAATACGGGAAAACGTGATGCAGTGCAAGGGGCTTGTAAATAAGCCCCTAAGAGTTATAACCCAGGGAATGGGCAGTAACCGGGTGGAAGTGGTGTTCCTTGCCGGTATACCGCAAGGTATTCCTGATTCCCTGGGCTTTAACACGAACCTTCACCAACTCCTGTGAGCAGGAGATAAATGTCTGTGATTGCATTGCAGTATGGGATGGGGTGTAGATTCAGGGAATGGAGAGGGGTGGTGGATGGGTGAAGAGGTGCCTGATAGGAGGAGTTTTTAATCCCCCTCCACCCCCTCTTCTGGTCTTCCCTCTCTGTGCCTTGCCTAAGAGTCGGGAGGCGACTGTAAAATGGGTCCAGGTGACAATGTAGCCCTTCCTAAAATCGATTTTACCGGCCTATAAAATCAGGTCTGGTGTTCCCACACCTAGGAAATCTGGATGCAGGAATGCAGGCCCATTTATAGTTTGCGTAGCAGAATTCCACACTTAGGGGCAGATTTACAAGCCCCTTGCGCTGCCAGTACGTCACTTTTTGTGACGCACTGGCAGCGCATTTCTTTGCCCCATATTTACAAGGACAGGAAAAGCTACGAAAAGCCACCCTGGGTGGCTTTCCCTGTCCTTGTAAATATGACCCCCTTAACTCAGCACTTTGCGTGAAAGGGGCATTCCATGGGTGTGGCTGTGGGTGTTCACAGGCATCACCCCTGTAATCAGACACTTTTCCAGATTTACGAGAAATCGTAAACCTGGAACTGCGTTATTTTGCTACACCACCCCTGTGGCCAAGTGCAACGAGAAGAAATGTTTTCATTTCTCCTCGTTTTTTCCTCTTTCAATGCGCGCTGCATTCTACAGCACGCATTGAAAGAGAAAAATGCCTGTAGTGATTGTTTTTGTGCAGGAAGGTGCCCCTTCCGGCACAAAAACAATCTTCCCATGGCGCAGGCATCTTTGCGCCATGGTGGGTGCCTGCGCCGGCGCATGGCAGCTGTTTGTGCGCCAGCGCAGGGGAGAGCACAGGAATGCGACATATCATTGCAGATATGTCGCATTCCTGTGCCCTGAAAGTGCCGCAGCGTGCCGCCAAAGGGCTTGCGGTGCGGCGCTGTGTCTTTTCTCGTACATCTGCCCCTGAAATTCCACTCTGCACAAGTTGTAATCTCGTCTTAACTATCTTATGGAACGAGGCAAGGACTCGGACTGAGTGCTAGCCCGCCGGGTCTAAAGCCTCTCTCCTAGATTATTAAACTAAGCAGGGTCTACCTGTACATAAACAAGTATCACATTGCTATTTGAAGTCTGTTTGTTTCGACCAAGTGATGGAGGACGGGCCTACTATTACACGCTCTCAACCACAATAAAATCTATGGTTGACTTTCCACATCTTGATTTGTATCATTTTAATTGAACACATAAATCCATTACTCTAAATAAGATACAATGTTTAAAATAGGACTTAATTTGCAAGCCTTATCAGATCATGATTCCCGCCAGGGCCAGATTAATAATAAATATAGGCTGCATTTCGACCGGGATCTCAAGGTGCAGTCAGGACTCCGATGGATATTGACATTCTCGCAGGTAGGACTCCTTCCACACATAGACAGCCTCAGTACATACGAACAGAAATGATAATTGCAACACAAAAGCCCTCTAACCTGAATAATTTGCTTTTTGCCTCCGTGGTAGAAAATACACAACAAATTTACAGAGCTAATTTAATAAATTCAAGATATCAAGCTAATTATATTGAAAAAAATCAAAATTAATTTGGCAGACTAACGTAAAAAATCAAAACAAAGAAACTCATTAAAAAAAGTAATTAATTTAATTCAACTTCATTATCTAGCTGTGGCATGAAAGCCACTAATTGATTCTTTTTATATCACCAGTACATAGAAACCAATTTAAACATTGATCGTTTTCATTCAGTATAAACTGATACATGACACAGACAAAATATCAAGTTAATACCCTATATGGCAGGGTGTGTGGACATTGTTATGAGGATAGGTTAGTCACAAATATAAATGGAAAAAAACGAATATTATTTTATTTATAAGAACCATCGCTCAGACTATGTGAAAGGCAACCAAATGATGTCCATTACGCCTGTATTGTATGAGATGTTATATTTTTAATACACAAGAGAAGGCCTTTTTTTTCCCTTTCACTTTGTTAAATTATGATCACATTTTCAGCCTTAATCCCGCTCTAGGGCCCGCATTGCAGATAGGGCACACTGCCCTTGTTTACACCATGGCGCACCTTTAAACATGTGCCCCGGCAAAAACAGGGACAATGCGCCCTATTACAATTCATGCACTGCCATCAGGACAGCCCAAACCTGCACCTGCCCTGGGGGCAGCGTACTCAGTGAAATACAGATGTTTAAAAGCCACTCTGTACTTCACAGTGCGGGCAGCATGCCTGTAGGCGTATTTCTGAGGAAGTCCATGGGACCCCATACCCCCTCCAGAGGTCTGACTTAAAGAGGCGCACTGACCATGTGCCATATTTTTGTGTGGTGCACGGTCAGTGCACTTCCTAGGGGCCTGTTTGCCTCTGCATCCACGTGTATATTAGAGAGTGAAAGGGCAAAGAGATTCCCTCCTCTCATGGGACCACACCCCCAAGAAAATTAGCTAGCCTCCTCTGAAGATAGTGCTGGCACTACATGTGCACCAGCATTCTTAGTATTACAGAAGGGGCTGTAGAAGTGTCTGTGGTCCCTTCTGTAATGCCATATTGCCCCAGGGGAGCAAAACGCAGGCACACATGCCCATTGCACCCCCAGGGCACTATGTTTCATAGGGCCCAAGAGTTAAACGTGCAGGCTGATCTATATCACAAGCTCATGTTCAAATTAAATGTTTTCAAAGCTAAGAAGGTAGTCTGGTTTTAATTACTCCATCTCATTTGAGTAAGTGTGCAGTAAGTGTGAACTCTGACTATCACATCATAGCCTCTGCAGGCAAATTTTGACTATGTAAGTAACACTATCTGAGAGAAAAACAATGAATAGTAATAATTATTAGTGAGCTACCAATAGGGTGAAGCCTTGTCCCCTGAGGCCAGCCTCACACACCTTCTAAAGTGCCAGGATACCCTCTCTCGTGATAGGCTGGTATAAAAATACCCATAACATATAAAAGCACATATACCAAAATGCTGATTACTCCATTACATGTCAGTAACTTCAGAAGTCTGCAGTGGTATTGCCAGGGTGTCATCAGTCCTAATGAAAGGAAGGAGAATTGCCTCCATAACCTCCATTTGGTTAATAGAAACAACCATAACTGAGGTGCAGTGGGTCCCTTACACCACGGAGCCCTCGCGCCACTGCACTAGCTGCATTATTGACAGCTACGCCCTTGAAATTCTGATACCGAATGCCACAGTAATCAGACACAATAAATTCAATCATCCAGTTAGAAGCATTACTTTGAAAAAGATTTAGTCTCTGGTTACATATAGGCCATGTAGAGCAGTTATGACAAATAACAATACATGAAACCAGAGTCACCTGTTGAGATGAGACCCCAAATAAGGTGATAAAATCAAAATAGGATGAAGACTTTTGTATATTGTTATTCCATGGGCCTGAGATGGAGGCTCCTTGGAAATCTCTGGAAACATTTGGGTCTCTGTTCTTAACTATGGTCAAAGTTAAATGAGATGAGAGGCAGAATCTGGCACATGTAGGAGCAGTGCTGTGATATATCTGCCCTTTGTTCTAGTCAGTGGATCTGAGCTCAAGGGAAGGCAACTAAGTGGGTTTCTGAAACATTGCAAGAACATCTAAACAATCTAAAACATCACCACCCATAAGTGAACTATGATATCTGCATCCATGCCGGGGAAGAGGAATAACCACGGATCTGGTGGTCACTGATGGGGCACGGAGCACAGTCCAGTGGAAGACCAGTTACAGCTGCAACTGGTCTTCCATGTTAATGTTTGAGCAGGGATACTGCTGGAGCTAGGGACGTCTTAGCAATCAAAATGAGACCCCTAGAGAGTCCCAAACCTTAGGGGGCTATATGTGCAAATGATGGGGGCATCATCCATAAAAGTTGAGGTACACATTGGAGTTACTTGGCCTGATTGGAGTGAATCTGAATAAGCGAGCAGTGTAAGGACACATAGCTTTATCCATGCTCTAGGGAGGGATAAACACAAGAAGAGGAGGGAAAGCCCATGCACATTAACAAATAAGAAGGAAGCAAATTAGTGTGACAATGAAGCCAACCAATGGTAAGCAATGGGCATATTCTAAGTCCACTGTAGGGTACCAATATATATCTTGCAAAAGACAGAGTACACGCTGTCTAGTAGGCAAGACATAATGAAGGTTATGTTCTTCATGTACTGAAGAGGTTGTGTCCCCACAGCAGACACCATCCACAGATATACCTTACACATGCATGTGAGGGCGGGTGGGAAAAAGCCTGTTTCAAGGGGTACATGTAAACAAACCTGCTCCCCTACCAGACTGAATATTTATGGTACCCTCTCGTCACATAAAATCCAAGTTTCATTTTACTATTATTTGAACCCCATTTCATTTGCCTATCAGTACTTTTCTACTGCTTTCCCTCCCACCTATATATTTGGGCGTCGACTTAAAAAAAGTAGATACAAATTCTCATCAAATAAACACTGAAGGAAATACGGTTTAACTTTTAGTTTATTCAAGGGGGAAATATTTAGGGTTACGTTTATAATCAGGTATAGGGGCTGACGTAAAGACATAAGAGCTGATTCCATTTTCTGTAGGCGGTGACTCCATTTTCTATATTTTTGCTGAATTGTCAACACGTCTGCCTTTGACACAGATGTTGTCTGTCCTCATGTTTCCAAGACTTGTGAAAAGTAATTTGGATATCGACATCAACAATAAACCTGATGTGATATTAGTCTGGAACAAGTGCCTTGTCATCTCAATGTCAAGGTCAAATAAGAACAACTGCCAAAACAGCGTAGCCTGAATTGTTGTATTTTTACCTTATATGTTTAAAGGAATGCCACCTTGATGCTCATTGGTTATATTAAACATTACTTCAGTGATGTTCAAAATTCCATCTTAGATAAGATCCAGTATAAAGGGACTGACACTTGACTATCCAACAATGGAGGTAATTTGCCACAGAATATCGCAAGCAAGATGCTGCCAGACCAGAGACAACCCTCCCTGTCAGAGATACTGCTGAGTTTTGGGGAATCAGATGTGACAAGTGTCTGCCTTTCGCAGGGAACACAGACTCCTTTACTGCTGATAATTACAGCGCTTTGCTGTAAACAGGGATGCATTCCGCTTATTCTCCCAAGGAGAATCTATTTGCAAGTTATTCTACTCTCCATGCTCGCATATCTTAGGGCATAGAAGTTAGGTTTTAGGGTATTAGGTTTTTGGATGACATTTCAACCATGTTAGAAATGTTTAAACTTATTCTTGTTCGCAACATGCATTTGTGCTGTTTTAATCGTTTTGTGTGTGGTTATTTTAGATGTGTTGAGCAACAAGATGCACCTGTTGGAATAAATGAGCTTTTTTAGGTAAAGTGGCTTTTTTTAGCACATCTTGTGTGTGTGTGATTGAAGCGAATGGCAACGGTTTACTTCTGATCACCGCGGTGTCCCTGGATCTCTGTTTAGGGACTGTTAGTAACCCAAAAGCATTGGCTCCAATTCAACTATGTATTGGGTGTAGTTCTACTGGCTAAAGAAACCTATTTTTCACATTCAAGCATTGGTGCATTGAACTAAGCTCACTCCTGTCACCCGTGGATGAGAAAGCAAACCTTGTAGAGCTGCGCCAGAGACTCAGTTTACCCAACAAGCCAGATTTAAATGCAAACATTAAAAGGGGTTTGCAACTAGGAAAGTCTGGCTTTTTAAATAGTACAATTACAATATAGAGTTGGGGTTTTAAATAAGGTAAAGGTTCATAATTAAGGTTAGCTTAAAATGATTTCTTGAGGGTAAGGGTTGAATTTAAATTAACATAATCTAAGTAATAAAATTTACATGGAGGTATAGCTAGGGATTGTGTTGCTTACCTTAGCAGTTTAATTTAATGTATCCTAATATTTAATACAATGAGCTATTATTTGGCTTTTATTATTTCGATATTAATAACTATATGGGTAAGGTTAGATGTACCGTTAAGTACAGATACAAGTGATGGGTTGAAGTAATGGTAATTTAATTAAATAAAATATGGGGTCAAAGTAAGGGGCTGCATATAATGGAGGGTTTTGTAAGAATGAAGAATGTGAAAGTAATGGTGACTTAAAGTAGAAGCGGGTCTAAGTAAGGAGTCAAAGTAATGGAAGGTTAAAGATGGATTTGAAGAAATGTTTGGTCGAAATACAGTGGTTGCAGTAATATGTCAAAGTAAGGTGGTTAAAGTAATAGTAGATGAAAGTAAAGAGGTTGCAGTAAAGGTGGGTCAAGGTAAGGGGGTCTGTAAAGTGATGGTTTATGTAAAAGGGTTCAAACTAATAGTGGATTAAAGTGAGGGGATTGAAGTTCAGGTGAGCAGAAGTGAGGGAATCAATGTACCAGGAGGTTAAAGATAGTGATGTGAAGTAATAATGGCTTAAAGTAAGAGGGTTGTGGTAAATGTGTCAATAGATTTAAACAAGGGGGTTGTATTAATTTTGGGTTTATAGTAATTGGTCAAATGGATGGTGGGTAGAATGGTAAGTGTTAAAAGAGTGGATATGTGATTGTGGCTCGAATTGAAGGGGACTGAAGTAAAGGTAGTTTAAAGACAGAGTTTTGAAATAAGGATGGGTTATATTGAGGGAAGTTAAAGCCATTTTGTGTTAAAGTAAGAAAAGTTGAAGGGAACATGGATTATTAAAGTGACGTTGCAGTAATGTGTGTTGAAGTAAGGAAGCAAAAGTAATGGGTGGTAAGAGTAAAAGGGTTCTCAGCAATGGCTGTTTCAGGGGGTGAAAGTAAGGAGGTTGAAATTAACAAAGGTTAAAGGAAAGTGGTTGAAGTAAGGGTGAAAAAGTAGGGGGAGTTGAAGTGACATTTGGTGAAAGAAATGGTGATGAAGATGGAACTAGTAATGTATCTATAATCGGCTGCCATCAATCAGTCTCCCAAAGCTGGCTGTGTGAGCCTCCTGGCACTATCAGTAGGCATGCTCTTTGGGTGTACCCCTGATCAGCAGAAGCTTGTGCTGTGGTGGCTGAGGCAAAACACAAAGCAGTTCCATTTGACATCAGATTGTCTAGTCTACTGAAAACACCAGGGAAGAGGGATAGAGAAATTGGTAAAATACCTACCAACCCAACCTGAGAGCAACCCCTGACAAGTGCTTTGCTCTCAGTAGAGCTCCTCAGAGTGGTATAGCTTTGTCCAGACACAAGGGGGCACCAAGTTAAAGACAAAACAATATCCTTTCAGGCATAAAGTGACGCATAAATTATGTAAAAAAGAAACAGAGAACTCTGGGTAGTTCTCAAGTTTATGTGGAAAGCAGCTCGTTTATAGAGCACCCTCAACACCAGCGACACTCTAGATCTGCTCACCTCAAATGTCTGCTTTTCTATCTAAGTCTTAAAGCATAGGATTAGCACAGTGCCATCCACACTGAGATAGAAAAGGACAAACTCTTTTACACTTTCCACAGCAAAGTCTTTAAGCATAACCAAGCCAATCTGAAATTAATAAAAGCAACCCCTGACACAGTGTTTCACTCTCATTAGAGCTCTTCACAGAGGTATAGCTTTGTCCAAACACAATGGAGCACCCAGCATATGTCAAAACAATATCCTTTCAGGCATAGAGTGATGCATAAATTATGCAAAAAGGAAACCAAGAACTCTGGGTAGTTCTCGAGTTTCGTGGAAAGCAGCTTCTGTATAGAGCACCCTCAACGCCAGCAACACTTTAGATCTGCTCACCTCAAATGTATGCTTTTCTATCAGTCTTTAAGCATAGCATTAGCACAGTGCCATCCATGCTGAGATAGAACGGGACAAAGTCTTTTGCCATTTCTACAGCAAAGTCTTTAAGCATAGGACTAGCACAGTGCTGTCCATGCCGAGCTGTAAAATGACAAGCTAACTTGAAATGAAGAAAAGCAACTCCTGGCACGTGTATCGCTCTCATTAGAGCTCTTCAGAGAGGTATAGCCTTTGTCCAGACACAAGGGAGTACCCAATATAAGTCAAAACAATACCCTTTCAGGCACAGAGTGACGCATAAATTATGCAAAAAAGAAACAAAGAACTCTGGGTAGTTCTCAAGACAGAGCCGCTTCTCTACTGCTCCTTGACTGTTTTGTCCCGCTGGGAGCACCGCACATCGAAAGGGACTCGGAGTCCCAGCAGCCTCAACCCTGCCAACGCTGTCAACGCGCATAAATGCGCACCTTGAGTCCCGCTGCACTGTAGCCGCTTCTCTACTGCTCCTTGACTGTTTTACCCCGCTGGGAGCACCGCGCATCGGAAAGGACTCGGAGTCCCAGCAGCCTCAACCCTGCCAACGCTGTCAACGCGCATAAAAGTACGCCTGGAGTCCCTCGGCGCTATAGCCGCTTCTCTACTGCCCCTTGACTGTTTTCCTCCGCTAGGAGCACCGTGCATCGGAAGGAACTTGGAGTCCCAGCAGCCTCAATGCTGCCAATGCGCATAAAAGTGCGCCTGGAGTCCCTCGGCGCTGTAGCCACTTCTCTACTGCTCCTTGAGTGTTTTCTCCTGCTGGGAGCACCGCACATCGGGAGGGACTCGGAGTCCCAGCAGCCTCAACCCTGCCAATGCTGTCAACGTGCATAAAAGCGCGCCTGGAGTCCCGATGTGCTGTAGCTGCTTCTCTACTGCTTGCATAGCACAGTGGGAGGGACTAAGAGTCCCTGCATCCTGAGCCCTGCCAACGCTGTCAACGCGCATAAAAGCGCACCTGGAGTCCGGCAGCGCTGTAGCCACTTTTCTACTGCTCCTTGACTGTTTTCTCCCCCTGGGAGCACCGCACATTGGGAGGGACTCAGAGTCCCAGCAGCCTCAACCCTGCCAACGCTGTCAATGCGCATAAACGCAAGCCTGGAGTCCGAGGGCGAAGCCCGGGCCAAGGGCAGGCCCGTCAACGTGTGGAAATATGGATTTTTCTGGTCAGTTATGTCCCCTATCTTGGACCCCAACGGTTCCATGTGCATGTCACAAGTACATGTATGTTCCCTCCAGTTCCAGTTATGAAGACGCAAATACATGTGCGTCCACAGTCAACATGTCCTTTGACAGATCCGCCATGTATAGGCCGGATATCCCATTCCTAAATATGAAAGGCCATCGGCTTTATATGGTTCACTTATGCCACTTTTCAGTCCAGGCAAGTAGGCCCTGATTCTGTCATCAAAACTCCTCTTGCCTTCTGCCTCTGAAAGCTCCAGCCCGAGCCTGCATCTGTGACCATGAACTTTGTCTCATTCTCTGCGCGGCTCACGAAGCCTGACATCAGCTTACTCTCTGCCAAGAACTGTATTTCACCTTCGAATTATCTGCCTCCCCCTCAGCCGATGCATTCCTGCCTAGTAGTTTAAGTAAACATTCTTCCAGTTACCAAGCAAAAAGGCCCATCTTCTCTGTCCTCATGCAAGTAATTCATAGCCCTGTTACCATGGAATATTCCTACCCCCTCGCATTCAGTGTAGACACTTAGACGCTTGTACACGCACGCACAGTCAGTATAGAATAGATTCTGTCCGAGAGTCCCTCTTTTATGGATAACATAGTTCTTTAAACATAGGATGTTAGATATGATTTGGGATTAGGTTGACTTGACCCCCAGACTTCTCGTCTCCACATATAGAGCTAAATGTCAAGTCCCCGTCACCCCCTAGTTACACGTCAATTACACGTCATACTGCTGCGCGCGCATCAATGCCAAGTATTATCTTATAGATCCACCTATGTATTACATCATAACCAATCATGTTCCTTTTTACTCATTATTACACCCATTTTCGGTTACGCAAACCAAACGTCAATGTCCTTATCAATTGTTACGCCTACTGTATTCACTTCATTATAATGTATGTACTATAAAAGTTACTTCTTGTCAATAAAGTATGTACTTCACTTCCTGAACCCCCGTGGTGATGGAACTTGAAGCATCCGATTATAATCGACCACCGGAATAAAGCCCATTCCGAAACTCTAATATCACGGATTCTGCCTCTCATTTTACTGAGCTATTTTATAATGTTTCTGTATCAAATTCAGTCCCGGTAAAGGAGAAATATTTACCACATGATGGCGCCCGAATAGGGACACTTTCTCATCTCACGCGCCGGCGGTGCGTTGCAGGCCCGGTCTCCTGCCACAGCTGGACGGACAATAACGCGTACCAGCAGGATTTCCTGTATCTCCCTCCGGTCAAGCGGGGGCGACTGAGACTGCGATCAACACCCAGACGAGGCGGTGAGAAGTGCGAAGTATCCCGACCAGAGCCTAGCTGAGAGAGCAAGATCCGAGGTATACAGAGACCCACCAGTCCGAAGTCAAGCCCAGTGTCCGACGAGTCGAGTCGAGTCGAGTCCAGTCCGGTTCAAGTTCAAGTTACTGAGGCCTTCCGTTTCCGAAGCTACCCGGTGAGTACCATTGCTGGGGAGGCATTTCTGACGTGCACATAGGTTGTGCCGGTCAAGACGGGTTTGGGTACACAAATCCGGTCTGCACTGTTTTAGCAGTGTATCTGTACTGTTTAGCAGTATATCAAGTATTCCGAAGTATTCCGAAGTATCTAGTTATTGTCTAGTTATTGTCGAGAATTAAGCTTGGTGATTAGTTATGCAGACGATCATCATTGTTGTTTCAGTTAAAGGTTTAATGTTAAATGTTTAAAGTGTTTAAGTATGTTCTGTATATCGTGGTATGAATGACTGTTCATTATCGTGTTTATTGTATTAAGTCTGTTCAAAATTCAAGTATCAGGTCAAAATCAAGTATAAGGTCAGTTCTCAATATGCCGCTCTTTTCGAAATTAAGACAGATCACTACCAGAAAAGGGGTTCTCGAAGAAGCCGTCCCTATTCCTCCTAGGGACACTCCAGGGCACTTTATGTATCATAAACATGGCTTAGACGCTATATTATTTCTTGATTTATGGGTAGACTATACCAAGGGATTACCAGAAAGTCAGAGGTGGCCCACAGCGGGGACCTGGGATGCAGAGTGCATCATGAAAGTCGAGGAAGAGTTATGGAAAAGAAAAGTCAGACAGTCACAGAAAGACGCCGTCGAATTATGGCGTAAAGAATCACATAGACGAACAGAAAAAGCACGTAGACAGGAAGAGAAGAGTAAAGAGAATTCCAATAAAGTTCGAGAGAATCTATTAATTGAGGAAGGTATCCGAGTGAAATCAGAACAAGTAGACAGACAAAGAAATGCCCTTATGAATGGTATGTATCCCCTTCTGGCCGAAGGATTACCTAAGGCTACTCCAGAGATACCGAAAGACTTGCCACCCCCATTATTCCCAATCAAGGTACATCCTAAGGGGCATCCTAGAACCGCAGAAGATGTTTTTCTTTCCTCATATTTAGATGACGCAGCTCCCGAGTATGCTAATTCCGCCCCACGTAGACCGCATACCAGGGAGGTCCAACGCCAAGATCCAGCACCCGTATCCCTGCAGCAACAAATCGAGTCACAAGTTCCGGCAAGCACATCTGTTTCTGCATTTGTTCCTACAAGTACTTCTATAGCTGAGTCCACACCTATAGTTGCTGTGTCACGTTCGACGAATCCTTTCACACCCGACGCCCCAGACGGGGCCACGGGAGGTGCTACCAATATTTTTTCTACGCCACCTAGAATAAATAAACTTATTTTCCAAGAGTCAGCGCATTCACGTACACCCAAATTCGTAAATGATCGTACGCTTAAGGAACTTCTTATAGATTGTAGATATGACCCGGTGCTCGGTAAAGAGGACGAAATGATCCTGGCATCATTACGTATCAGACGAGCCGCAGGGTATTTAGCGAAGCTACCAGGAATGACTGCGCATCTAGATAAAATATATCATTTTGTTCAAACAGGGCGAGATCCAGAATGTATTAACAGAGCTATGGAATACCAGAAAGTAGAGATACAGGGGGAACTGTTGCGTTTCCTCATAAACTGTGTGATCAGAAATCAAGACCGACCGGGGGTAGATCCGGAAGCAATGAAAATTCTTACAAAATGGAGCCAGAATATATCAGAAGGGAGACACGATAAGCAAAATTGTATAATAGCCATGTGCCGAAAGATCCGTAAAGAAATAGAACGCCTACACGAAGAGAGATTAGAGACAGACGAGTTCGAGCAAAACGAGGAAGAAGGGTCAGGACTGCCCGCCGGACAGTCAGACACCATAGCCTATGTAGGTAGAGGAAGATCTTGTAATAGGAATCAGACTAGATGTCATACTGACCCAATACGCCCAATATGTCCAGATAATGACAGGAATTTCCAAATACCTATAATTAACATAAGGTCTAACGAGCATTCGTTCCAAACCGCCGACAAACTACTCCGAGAACGAAGGGGTTATCATTTTCTCGATTCTATGGATGAACAAGATTTAGCGAGGGCAGCTGTTCATTGGGTGGACAGTCCCGGAAAATATAGTGATGAGACAGTAGTACGCACATTTTTGAATCTCACCCCAGATGAGCAGAGGTTAGCTGGGATTTATATGATTCAACAACTCATTATACTATATCAGAGTCAGCATTCGGACCCTGGTCCCTTACCTGACATATTGACTGAATTGCTTATGAATAAATGGAGAGGTCCAGGTACCAAATTAATTAAAGAAATTCTAGTATCTAGAAAGCAGTATATTCTTTTTGTATGCCCAGAGCATGTCTCATTGCCTGTCAAGGAAAGAACGACGTATCACCTGGATAGACAGAATCCCTTACGAGAAGTACACCCAATAAAAGGCGAGGACAATGAGTTTAAACGTGTATTTGTATATACGCCTATATCGAAAATAGAATTGTTAGAAATGAAGAAAGTAGTACCCAGTCATGACAAGGACCCAGCGGGTTTTCACCGAGAAATTAAAGACATGTTACTCATGGGAGAGTATACCTACCCCGACATTATGACAATATTAAAGGTGTTGATGCCTGCTGGCATTTATGAGAAACTCAAGGAAAAAGAGTGGGAGGTAGGTGATCAAAAGATAGAATGGTCAGCATTAGAAGCAGAAGAAAGGGCCCGAGGTCCAGGTTCGGGGCTTGGGGACAAAACTAAAGCACTACCAGGTCTACTAGTACAGGTACTGCCACGTTTATTAACTACGAAAAAGGAAGATTGGGGTACAATCTCAGCCTGTAAGCAGAAGCAAGATGAAGACACTAGCGATTACTATGCCCGATTCGAGAAATGTTTTGGTATAAATAGTGGCATAAAAGCAAGTAGCGAATCATACCCGCATCTGTTTGTAACAAAATTAGTGGAAAATGCCCTGCCCCCAGTAAAGAATAGAGTATTAAAATTCGAGAGTACCTGGCAAGGTAACACTCCAACACAAATGTTACAAATGTTACAGTACCACCACAATAGAATTAAAGAGGAACAAGAACATGAACACAGACGCATGAAAGACACGAAAATGAAAATGCTAGTTTCCCAGACAGTTCCAGCTGAAGGACATAAAAAGGGTATGACACATTCCGATTCAGCAGGACCTGTAAAAGGGACATGCAATTATTGTAAAAAGCCAGGTCATTACGTACACGATTGTCCAGTGCTAAAACATAATATCGCCATAGGTAAAACACAAGAAAGATCACGGCCACTAAGGCAAGATCAGAATGAACAAGGAGCTACGCAGCATGCCCAGGCCATGCCAGCCGCACAACAGCCAATACAGTTTGTGCCAGCTGCACCACCGTTGCCTGTGGCTGCCACACAGACAACAACACGACAAATGTATCAGACTGCACAGTATGAATATCCGGAGTATCAACGTTACGCATGAACTAGCCTAGAGAGGGAAGTTGACTTACCCCTTATCGAGATTCCTGTAGATCAAGAAGGACCTTATGTACATAGTGAATTATTAGGTCAAGATAGAAAATTTTTACTCGATACAGGGGCAAGTCGAACAACTATAAAACGAAGTGAAGTCCCAGGGGCACCCCTCTCAGGCTCACAGAATATTTCCCTTGGTTTTTCAGGAAAACCTATTGTTAATGAAGTGTCACAGCCTCTTCCACTTACGATAGGACCTCTGACCCGAACTACAGATTTATTGCTTACTAAATCATGTCCAGAAAACTTGTTAGGAATAAAAACGTTGAAAGCCCTAGGAGCCATAATATGTTGTTCTCCGGAAGGAGTAAGGTTGTTTTTACGTGATTTTAAAGGTCACTATGTATCTAGAGACATGGATCCCCGACTGCAGACTTTACCTACACATCTATGGGCACAAGGCCCTACTGATGTTGGTTGCATGAATATTACACCATATCGAGTCACACTAAAGGCAGGAGTGGTGCTACCACGAATGCGACAATACAAGTTACCACCAGATGCTGTAACGGCTTTACTACAAATCATTGACGAGCTTATTGCCCAAGGAGTAGTTGTAGAAACAGACTCCAATGTATGTAATTCACCGATAATTCCGATTCTTAAACGAACAGATCCTACAGCTCCGCCAGTATATCGATTGGTTATTGATCTGCGCGAGTTAAACAAATGTATTGTGCCACAATTTCCTGTGGTCCCAGATATCTCGTCATTATTGACAGCTATTGATTCCGAAGCAACATTCTTTACTGTAATTGATCTCAAAAATGCCTTTTTCAGCGTCCCAATAGATCCGGAAAGCCAATATTTGTTCGGATTTAGTTTAAATGGGCGTAGCTTTAAATTCACACGCGCACCTCAAGGATTTACAGAAAGCCCCAGCATCTATAGCCAAGCACTGAAACGAGAACTTGACAGTATCCACATGCCAGTTAACACTGCTCTGCTTCAATACGTCGATGATCTGCTGATCACCGCTAGAAGCGAACCCGAATGTGAGAAAGCATCACTGACAGTTTTACAATTTCTAGCCGAAAGGGGGCACAAGGTGTCCCCTTCTAAGCTGCAATTCTGTGTCCAGCGAGTTATTTATCTTGGTCACTCGCTGTCCAAGGAGGGAAGGCAGCTTACACCCGACCGCATTCAGTTAATTGCTAACATGTCAATACCCAAGACACAAAAGGAGGTACGGGCTTTCATAGGCCTCACTTCATATTGTAGACAGTGGATCCCGCAATATGCATTTCTAGCAAAACCACTCATTCAGTTGACAACACAGGAGGCAGCCACATCGACTGTTCTCCCTTGGACTCAGGAACACACACAAGCTTTTGAAAGCTTAAAGAAAGCTTTATGTCAAGCACCCGTTTTAGCAACGCCATGTTACAGAAAACAGTTTACACTCTTTGTTACAGAACGCGAAGGTACGGCCTTGTCAGTACTCACACAGGAACAAGCAGGAGCACACAAACCATGTGCTTATTTTTCTAGTACATTAGATCCCGTAGCTCAGGCTTTGCCTGCATGCCTAAAATCAGTAGCAGCAACAGCTTTAGCAATCAGACAAAGCGATGCCATAGTGTTAGGACATCCATTGACAGTTCAAGTACCACACGCAGTAGAGGTTCTTGTAAATAGAACACAAACACAACACTTGACCGTAGCACGACTTACAGGGTATGAACTTACATTGTTTCAGCCACATATAGAAATAAGACGCTGTAACACATTGAATCCTGCCACACTTTTGCCAGTAACCGGAACAGACCCACTAGCCCATGACTGTATTGAAGTTATTACTGTAACGACAAAACCCAGACAAGACTTGACCGATGTTCCATTGTCAGATCCAGACTTGACATTTTATGTCGATGGTTCATGCATGAGAACAAGTACAGGAGAGTTAGTAGCCGCTTACGCAGTCACAACAGATACTGAGGTCATTGAAACTAATCGTATAACTACTTTGTCAGCTCAAGCCGCAGAACTTATCGCTCTGACACAAGCCTGTATTCAAGCCATGAATAAAAAAGTCAACATATACACTGACTCACGTTATGCATTCGGAGTTGTACATGACTTCGGCGTGCTGTGGCGAGAGAGAGGTTATTTAACTTCCCACGGTGCCCACATTCAGCACGGACCCCTCATTCATGCATTATTAGATGCAATACATCTACCCACTAAAATATCAATTATGAAATGTAAGGCCCATACGAAGGTTACTGATATCATTTCCCAAGGCAATGATCTAGCCGACAGAACAGCTAAACTGACTGCTCAAACTCAGACCCCCGATATGACAAAGACAATAGTCCCGACACCGACACATTGTATGACCGTTAAAGATCCTACTCTTGACGTAATTGACATACAGACACATGCTACACCAGACGAAATAAAGAAATGGACTGAATTAGGAGGGATCCAAACGGACCAAGGATGGATGATGAAGGAAAGGTCTGTATGGTTCCTTCCTGATTCAATGGTCCAAGTCATAATTAACACTATACATAGTCCAGCACATTTAGGAGAAAAAGCTATGCTAGACAGCATTCAACACATTTGGTTCAATAAACATTTACGATCAGCAGCAAAACAAAAGGTCCGTACCTGTATGATCTGTTGTCAGTTCAACCCAGGAAAAAGCGTTCCCGTAGAACAGGGTGGATTTCATACCCCTAATCATCCTTTTGAAGTACTCCAGATGGATTATATCCAGATGGAACGATGCAGAGGATTCAAATATGTTCTCGTAGTTGTCTGCGCTCTGTCCCGTTGGACAGAGGCGTACCCGGTTTCAGATTACACTGCCCCGACTACTGCCAAACAGTTGGTTCGAGAATTCTTCCCACGATACGGTTTACCACGTGTTGTCTACTCAGATAACGGCCAGCCGTTCTCATCCGAATTAATGAAACACGTTTCACTTCTGTTAGGATATCAGTGGAAATTCCACTGTGTCCGACATCCCGAGGCAGCAGGTCTCGTAGAAAGACATAACCAGATACTGAAAATTAGAATGTCCAAAATATGCAGAGAGAAAGGTGTCGACTGGGTAGTAGCGTTACCAGTTGCACTCTTTTACATGAGAATGGTAGCACACTCTCGAACAGGGCTATCCCCGTATGAGGTGATCTTCGGTAGACCACCGAATATGTGGGGGACGCCTATACCACGCAAAATAACTGATATTGACTGTAATATGCTGACAGATTACTTGGCTTCCTTGATGTCTGCACTACAATCTTCTCGTTCACAGGTAGCTGCAGCCTTTCCCGACAACACTGAGGTGAAACCCCATGACGTTGTTCCGGGTAATCTTGTCTTTGTGAGGAATTTCGACCGAAAGACTCAGCTGGAGCCCAGGTGGAAAGCACCCAAGTTGGTCCTGTTGACCACAAGAACAGCCGTGAAGATCGAGGGCCGCAAGGGCTGGATTCATTCAAGCCACATCAAGAAATTTCATGGACTATCTTCGGATATAGACACTGTGCCCTGTACTCCCTCACAGACTGATACAAAACTCCCTTTTGTTGAACAGAACAAATCTGAAAATTACAAACTGAAGCTTAGGCCCAACCAGTCGAGCAATTTGATTGTTTAAGTCCTCTCCAAGGTGAAGCGGTTGAATTGTCTCTGACATGTATCCCTTGGACCTGAGTAGAGAAAATACCCGAAAAATGTTGAAACGACAGGCGTATTGTAAATCACTGCGTAGCCACTGCATAGTGACATTATTAATTTTGTTTTTATTGAGTCTTTTAATAATTATTACAAGTATGTTGTTGCACATATATTACCCTATTTCTAGACATGTTTATAATGTTGCTGCTGAACATTCTTTTAGTGACTTACCTCCGCATGAATTGTCTTATAGACTTGCGCTGCGCAATAACACTTTCATTAGTATGTTACATCATTCCCATCAGACTAGTAATACCACCAATTGTTGGGTGTGTGGCCGACTCCCTCCCTATCAGAATTATGAAGGAGTCCTGCCTTTCTTTCCACATCCATTTACACATAATGGCTCCTGTGGAGCATGGTTTAGCTTAATTAATTCCATAGACTCAGACACAGCAGTTTACCAAGATCATTGGGTATGGGGAAATCTGAACCTAGCTTTACTCAAGGTCTGTTACCCTGACAAGGAGGGTCGCCCCAAAAGAACAGGAACTGATCTAGAAAATGAAGTATATGGATTAGGTAATTTTACACCTAATCTCATGATTCTAAATGTCGTATCTGAAATTGAACTAGTCTTACCCACCATGTCAGTATTCCCAGCGAGGGGTGAATTATGTGTAAGAAAGGTTGGTTCCATACATATGGGCCATAGTAAATGCACTACTATGGTAGAATTCAGTGATCAAGGAAAATCTTCATTTAGAGCTTCTCGCCACTCCTACTTTATATGTGGTCAGACTGCATATATGCGTCTACCTCTAGATTGGGATGGTACCTGCTACATTGCATTCCTTTTGCCACCTGTTTTCCTAGCTCCTCCTGATTATTACAGAAATATTCATTTAGTACACAACAGAGAACGGAGAGATCTCCCCATTGTCGATTACACTGAGACGGCATGGGACAAGTATGTAGATTTTAATAAAGGCATCTTTCCCTATATAGGTACTGTTACTAATAGTAAGCTGATACGTAGATTAACTAGAACCCTTGAAGCAGTAGTGAATGAGACTATTTCCGCCTTAGGCAATTTAACGGAAGAACAGTCTGCTATGCGGATTGTTGTGCTTCAAAATCGTCTTGTCCTTGACGTCATCCTGGCTGATAGGGGCGGAGCTTGTAGGGTCATCGGATCAAGCTGCTGCGTATTCATACCAGAAAATTCGCCATCTGTATATAAAGCCATCACTCGCCTTCATAAGATTGTAAGCCAGATACACCAGAACCCAGGCACTTGGACTTGGTCCAGTTGGTTTTGGAATGCGGTATCAGCCTGGGGATGGAGAGTTTTATCCTTCCTAGGTATTGGCCTTCTCATACTATTCAGTTGCTGTCTATGTCTACAATGTGGACCAGCAATTTGTGGTCTGTGTGCCACATCGTGCATTCCACATCAAGATTTTCATTCAAGATCCCGGAAGAAGAAAGAAGAACAAATGATGCTATATGAACAGATCAATGGATTGATGAAGATTGATATCTCTTGAAGGGCAAGTAGGGGACAAGGAGGGAATGTGGAAATATGGATTTTTCTGGTCAGTTATGTCCCCTATCTTGGACCCCAACGGTTCCATGTGCATGTCACAAGTACATGTATGTTCCCTCCAGTTCCAGTTATGAAGACGCAAATACATGTGCGTCCACAGTCAACATGTCCTTTGACAGATCCGCCATGTATAGGCCGGATATCCCATTCCTAAATATGAAAGGCCATCGGCTTTATATGGTTCACTTATGCCACTTTTCAGTCCAGGCAAGTAGGCCCTGATTCTGTCATCAAAACTCCTCTTGCCTTCTGCCTCTGAAAGCTCCAGCCCGAGCCTGCATCTGTGACCATGAACTTTGTCTCATTCTCTGCGCGGCTCACGAAGCCTGACATCAGCTTACTCTCTGCCAAGAACTGTATTTCACCTTCGAATTATCTGCCTCCCCCTCAGCCGATGCATTCCTGCCTAGTAGTTTAAGTAAACATTCTTCCAGTTACCAAGCAAAAAGGCCCATCTTCTCTGTCCTCATGCAAGTAATTCATAGCCCTGTTACCATGGAATATTCCTACCCCCTCGCATTCAGTGTAGACACTTAGACGCTTGTACACGCACGCACAGTCAGTATAGAATAGATTCTGTCCGAGAGTCCCTCTTTTATGGATAACATAGTTCTTTAAACATAGGATGTTAGATATGATTTGGGATTAGGTTGACTTGACCCCCAGACTTCTCGTCTCCACATATAGAGCTAAATGTCAAGTCCCCGTCACCCCCTAGTTACACGTCAATTACACGTCATACTGCTGCGCGCGCATCAATGCCAAGTATTATCTTATAGATCCACCTATGTATTACATCATAACCAATCATGTTCCTTTTTACTCATTATTACACCCATTTTCGGTTACGCAAACCAAACGTCAATGTCCTTATCAATTGTTACGCCTACTGTATTCACTTCATTATAATGTATGTACTATAAAAGTTACTTCTTGTCAATAAAGTATGTACTTCACTTCCTGAACCCCCGTGGTGATGGAACTTGAAGCATCCGATTATAATCGACCACCGGAATAAAGCCCATTCCGAAACTCTAATATCACGGATTCTGCCTCTCATTTTACTGAGCTATTTTATAATGTTTCTGTATCAAATTCAGTCCCGGTAAAGGAGAAATATTTACCACAAACGCCCAGAAGAGACCGGAAGAAGCTAGACTGGGCCCCCCTCTAACATCTGCGTCCAGGACAAGGTAATCTCATATTTAGCTGGGGTTTTTTTTCCAATACTGCAACCATGGTCAAAATAAAGGGTCTGGCAGACAAAACAGGAGGAGGGCTGGGAGCGACCTTGGATTAGTTTTTGTCTAGAGTGGCAAGTGTACTTTCTCATGAAATAGAGTTAACCGAAAGGCGCCTATCATTGGAACTGCTTTTTTTTTTTCCCTGTGGGGTTGCCTACAGGAAGTGTAACTGAGACTTTACCTGGCACACAGTCTCCTTCACTGATAGCATCATTGGACCTCCCGCCGGGTCAATGCTGTCTCCCCCCTCCCTATGTAACTCCCTTGGCTATAGCAAGAGGGGGCTGGATTCTTCACCCATCAATATCCCTCCAGAAGAATTCCATGCAAAATCCACCTGCCAAGCGACGCAGAGCGGGGGATGCTTTGAAGCCAAACCAAACTGAAAAACCTGTGCTCCCAAACTGAAATGCCCATAAACCAGGGCGGCCAAATCAAATCCTGAAATATCAGTCTCACAAGTATCTGTCAATAGTTTACCATTACAATCAGTTCTGGATGGCGCAGTATGGTCAGAAGTGTGCAAAAGAATAACCATTATCATGGACCCTATCTTAATTAAACTGACCCACATTAAACAGAGAGTAGTCGACTTAGAGATGCAGAATTGTGTATTATTATCCTGAGCGCAGCCCCCAAGAGACCCTCCTGCAGACGCACCCACAAAGAGAAACCAAATCCAGTGAGATGAGGCCCGAGGACAATCTACTCCATTGGCAATGTTAATTCCCTCGGTCACTGCCACCAGGGTCTTAGGTCAGCCTCCAATCAGTACTGCAAACCCTAATATGTCACAGGAGATTGGGAATCCTCAAGAGAGGAGTATATGGAATGTATTCCAATAAGCCCCACCAGTCCAGGAGGAAACAAGAATGGTCACCCAGTCAGCAGTAACATGAGAGAATTATCCTGAAGCGGTAGAAAATCACCAACAACAAGTTCTTCATCTTCCACCAGCAGCTCCCCCATGGTAGTGGTCTTGGCGAACGTTCCCCCTCTCCGGGAAAATCAGATTGAAATTACGATTCGGCTAACAAACAATCTCAAGGACTCACAAATGGGGAGTCACCAACTACCTAATAAAATAATCATGGCCGGGAGAGTTGGGTGGGTGGGCAGTTCAAGTAAATCTATACCTGGTGATTGAGTGGTGATAAACTTTAATAATCCATCTACTTGATGTTTCCTCTTGGATAATCTGTACAGATTTTCCCCTAGGACCTCGCAGATCGTCCCTCTACCATTGGAGCATTTTTACAAGCAGGTTACAACATCACGCATGGCTCATAGGGTCAGAAGAAGGCTGGAATACCCCTTCTTGAGTTCTAATGAGGATATCAAAATCCCTTAGGGATAAGGTTGCAAACAGATTCACAGCTATCTCAGATTTGGAATCCTGAGACTGACTAACATCACCAACCCTCTCCATTAAAAAGCTGGGAAACTATAGTAGTTTCCCCAGTGCCTAGCTCACAGGAGATCTTACCAACCCTACTATCCGTAGAGAGGGCCTCTATAATAACAACCCCTGTGCCCAGTATCCAGGAGATTCCCCTCAGTATTATAACCTCCCCCCCCCCAACTGCCGTACAGGTAATTAGAAGTACCTTGGCATCCTGGAATGTGGCAGGATTAGCCTCCAAGATGGGAAACCTTGAGTTGCAAAACCTCTGGCAATCACTGGAGATTATATCCTTCCAGGAGACATGGGCTAAAAAACCAGTCTTCTTTCCTGGATTTCGTACTTTTCACGCCCCTCCCCCCCGCAATTCCATCATTGTTTGGTAGGGCGAAGGGGGGATTAATAGCCCTAATTTCTAACATCATACCCTTTCAAGTTAGGCAGGTTGGCTCTCTAAATATCCATTTCCAACTTCTTCAACTTGATTACAGGAAAGAAGAAACCTGGTTGATTATCAACTATTATAATAATGGATTTGGGAGGAGTATGAAGGTAGTGGGGAAAGCTCTAGCAAATGAGTTACAAAAACTCATTGCAAATATAAACAGGGGCATTGTTAATTTTATATGGGTGGGGGACTTCAATATCCACCTTTGTAAATTTAGTGGGACCAGAAGACCCCCATGGTAACCATCTCCAACATTTTATGCATAATGAATATGGCAAAGCTTTAAATATATTATTACATAAGTGGAATCTGGGAATAATTAATGATATAAAAGGGGGTGAGATAGGGAGAACATTCAGAAGGGGAAATCAAGAGTTTACGATCAACTTTATTTTAGCATCTGCCACGATAAACGGGAATTGTGTCCACACTGGCACCCTATTTTGCTGTTATAGTGATCATGCTATCTTATTTATCTATTTAAGCATCCTGTTTAAGGCAAAAGATCATTAACGGGTAATCGATGGTGTGACACTAACTAAGAAAACGGTTACCAACTTAAGTGGACACAGGCTCAGAAGTCAAATTTGGTCCCGGAAATATTAACTCAAGAGAAGAAAGAAATCACATACTGCCTGGAGGAGAAATCTTCTCCTTCACTTCTAGTCACCCAGTTTAGAGCCCTTTTTACAAAATTAAAAGAGGCACTTACTCGTGTAAAGGCGCCAAATACGATCCCTACCATCCGTTTGTTTGATTCACTATGCTCCACTACCAAAAGAGCCCACGTCAACGTCCTCAAAACCCACCAAAGAGATCCCGCTAAGAAACGAGAATTACACAACGATTACAAACAAGCGAGAAGAAAAAGAGAAAAGGATCTTAGAGAACAGGCCTGGGAAGATCTTGATCCAGCGGCCGCTTTGGGTAGTAGTGGGGACTTTTGGAAAATTATGAATGCCCCTTATTTTAAAGACCCCAACGACCCTTCCTTAAACACACATGTAGATGAAGAAACATGGGTGGGACATTTTGAAAATATTTTTGGCGTCACAACTCCCTTAATATCGCCACCCCGACTTAGACCGCGCATCCCCAGGCAGCCTAACCTTCTCATTATTGGAGGTTAGAAAGGGGCTGGAGGCTTGTGCCCCTGGAAAGGCTACGGGCCCCGATGGCGTTCCAATTGACCTCTTCCAGGAGAATTACGATATCTGGGTCCCCCTACTAACAAATGTTTTTAACACCATTGTGGTAGAGGGTCCTCCACCATCCTGGAATCAGAGTGTAATAGTGCCTATATATAAAAAAGGTGATAGGCGGTCCCCAAAGAACTATCACCCAATCTCCCTTCTCGATACCACTGCCAAGCTTATGAGACAGCTTTTATTAGCCAGACTAGAGGCCTGGGCCAAAAACCATAGCATTTTTATGCAGGCACAATATGGTTTCCGGAGGGGAATGGGGACGGTGAATCAATGCCTAAACCTCTCATTATCCATAGACACATACACAAAGGCAAAAGGCGGGAAGATCTACATGGCCTTTATGGATTTTACCGCAGCTTTCGATTGTGTCTCTCATCAGAAGCTGTGGCCTATGATGGAGGGGATGGGCATTGTTCCCATGATAATCTGTTTTATTCACCAGCTGTACGCCAATGCCTCTGCCTGCGTACAGTATGGCAGGAGTGGAGAGTGCACACATTTCTTTAAGATCGGGAAAGGAGTAAGGCAGAGCGGTGTCCTCGCCCTGTTTCCTTTTTCCATCTACACAAACAGGGTGGAGGCAGCCCTGACTACCTAACCCTTGGATATGCCTACTTTTGATCACACTCCTCTTCCGGTATTGGCGAACACTGACGATGCAATATTAATGCACCACATTCATGGCCTCTTTAGATTTAAAAGTAAATGAATATAAATCCTCCATAATCATAGTGGGAACAGGTAGAGGAGAGAAACACCCCTATTTCCACCTGGCAGCAAAGAAAATTGAGGTGGTAGATTGTTTTCCATACTTAGGAGTCCTTTTTGATAAAAACCTCTCCTGGTCTAACTTGGTGGCAGCAAGAGCACAAGGTATGGAAAGGAGCCTTTAAGCCATAAAGAGCTTTGCTAAGAAGTTAGGTGCTAGTCCCCTGGACATGATTAAAAACAGCTACTGCACAAAAACCAAGGTTGCAACCCCATATGAGGCAGGAGTCTGGGGATGGCTAATGTTGATCAACTTCAGCAGCTGGAAGATAGCTTTTTTAAAACCGAGTATCACTACCACTCTCAGCCGCAAATTATATTTTACACTTAGAATTGAGGCTACCGTATTTTAGTGATTTTATAAGAATGGCACCAATTCTATTGGGGCTCTCAATTTGGCGGAGGGCCACTGTAAATCTAACGCAATGCATTATCAAGGATTGTTGTAAATTAGATCATTACAAGAGGATTGGTTTGCTTAATTATGTAGGGACTGAACTGACTGCAATAGGGCAGGGTGATTTATTCCAGGATCCCGAATCCTGTAGGAGGGTTCCGAAGAAAAAGATAACTGAATTATTTATGCAGGGAGCAAATTATGCCCGAAGGGTAAAAAATTATCACCAAATACCTTCCTGTGAATATGATCTTATTCCATCAAGAACAGAGGAAGGCTTTTATTACCTCTCTCATATTACTAACGCACAGCATAGATTTATTCTATTGCGCTATCGACTGAACCTGATTCCACTAATGTTAGGATACCAAGAAAGGAGATATAAACTCTCAGGTTTGTCACCTTGCCCATGTAGTAACCATTCTTCTCAGTCAGACCTCCATTTAACACTATTCTGTAAGTTCCACACTGATGAAAGAAAAACATTTATTCTCCCAATTCTGAGGTACCATAAATGTACACAATGTAGGGTAGCGCTCTATTTTCTAAAGGCTCTCCTGGATCAGTTTGTGTGTTTTTCCCTTGCTTCATTTTTGTGGGCTTGCATGAGAAAGAGGAAAATGTCATTAAGAGATTTTTAGGGTTCTTAATGGATTTTTATGGTTTTTATGAAACTTGTTTTACTATGTACATGGCTAATTTGACATACTGGTCCTTATTTTAAAAAAAATTGTATATATGGTTATAATACCTGTTATGTTATATTTTTTTGATGAACCTGTGCTTTTATGACTTGAATAAAGTCGTATGATGATGGTGAAGTCCAGAAAAACAGTTAAAGTAAAAGATATTCCTACTGTACAAAAGTGGCCTGATATAATAGCTCCTCTGTGTTTTGATTATCTTCTCATCTGTAATGAAACAAACAAAGACCCGTGGTTAAAATCAGTTTCACGAAATCTTGTTACAATTAAAATCTGTATAAACGTAAGATCAATATGTTTCAGGGAGATTTCAAAACACCCACTGCTACGATTGCATTATCCCAGATACACGGCCAATTCTTGGTCTAGGTTGAGGCCTGTTGGATGAAGGGTGTTATATCTGATGATTAATTTTGATTCCAGGCTTCTAAGTTCTAAAGTCCAATTTCCACCCCTTTCTCTGGCTGGAATTTTATCACAGACATAATATTTCAATAAGCTACAGTTCTGATTGTGGCTGGCTTTGAAGTGTCGGGCAATAGGGTATTGCTTATCATAATTTTTGATTGCTCGCATGTGTTCGAGCACCCGTTTTTTAGCTTTGTGCATGGTGCTACCTATGTAAATTTGTTACAAAGGCACCTGAGAGCATAAACTACATATTCAGTATTGCAAGTGAGGTATTTAGAAATGTTAGAATCTTGTTGATTTTCAGAGAATTTTAACATTTAAAACTCTCACTGTACTTACACGCTTTGCAATTGCTACAGGTAAAGAATCCTTTAATGTCATTTTTATTCTTCTCACTATTCACTAAGCAGTGGCTTAAGGTATCTTGTAGAGATCTTGCCTTTTTGAAGGTTACTGCCGTATTGTTACCAACTGGTTTTGCTAAGTCTGGGTCAGTTTTAAGAACTTTCCAGTATTTCTTCAAACTTCTTTTGACTTCCCAGGCTTAATTATGAAAAGCTGTAAGGAACCTGATCTGTTCTTCCTCACTGTCCGACTGTTGTTTTGATATCAGAAACTCATTTCGTTTCAGTTTTTCAACTTTGTCAGTTGCTTGTTTGATTGTATTTTTGCTGTATCCCCTTTCGGAGAACCTCTGGGTCATGATGGCCTTTTCTTTCTGGAACCTCTATTCCGTACTATAACTCTGTATGGCCCTAAAAAGTGTTGCGGGATTCTGCACATATACAGAACTATGCGCAGGAAACCAGGACCTCGGTGTATAGTGGTGTACTAACCTATCACCTTAGTGCCCGAAAATCCCAAAAATCGACTAGCTATAGTGTCTCATTCGTTCTCCAACATATCCGTGGGGCTACCAATGATTAGACAACCCAGAACATGACACTCCCAACTCTCTCAGGAATCGCGGGAACAAGACAACTCTTTTGCTCACTCACTCATACTTGTCCACAATAAGAGTAATCAGAGTCACTGTATAGTTTAAAATGTTTATTTTAACTAACGTGCTCTATGGTACAGTACATGTGCCATTACTAGCAGCAAAATACATAAACACAATATAGTCAGCATTGTCACAATTCCATAAACTACAAACGGGGATATCATTTTATAAAGACAGTGGAAAAGGGCTACAGTGCTCCGCCACCCTCCCCGTGGTAAGAACTAGTTTATTATAAAAAAAGAAGACCTCTGGGCCTTGTCAGCAGACCCCATACCTCAAGGCCTAGATGAAAGGTTTACATCTCAGGACAAGCACAGCTCTTCTCTCTGGAACGTTCTCTCTCCAACTGCCTTAACAACATGCTTTGCTAGCAATGTTAAAGCATACGACATTCAGTAGTGCAGCTGTGTGTCATGCTATGTCTCGGTGCGAGGGACTGACCAGAACAGAATAACAAGGGGCATTGTTTATCGACCTTGTACATCGTGTGTAGACTAAACCGCAAAGCACAGCAGTGAACGCGAAGAGCAGACAGTTTTCATGTGAAAGGCACAAACAAAGTCTTGCAAAATAAGCACATGTAGTGTCGTGCGCAAAAGCAGCCTCATGGCAGCGAAGCTCATGCTAACTTAGCAATGTTGACAATGAACCTACCACCCATACTACAATAGTTCCCCAAAAGGGATACTATGAATTAGATTTGTGGGGTGACAGCTGTCTGCATGCAGCAGGCTATTGCCTGAGGTTTCTTTGCGAAACAGTTGGCTAGTCAACTTATTGGCTTTAATCTCTAATTTCAAGTCTAGAAACTCAATTGTAGTGTCATGTATGTGGCTGCTGAACTTCAAATTTAAAGAGTTATCATTCAATATATTATTGAAGACTTGAGCTTGGTAATCAGTACCTTTCCAGATACAGAAAATGTCATCAATGTACCGTACCAAGAGAACGATGCGGTCTTCAAAATATCTGATGTTACTGACAACTTGCTTCTCCCACTAGCCCAGGTACAGCCCGGCAAAGCTGGGGACGAAGCAAATTCCCATCTTCGTCCCCTGGGTTTGTCTGTACAATTGTTTATTGAAAAGGAAAAAATTGTTGGTCAGTCAAATATGCATCATTTCTAAGAGCATCTCCGTGTGTAAAAGCTAGGAGAGCGATCTCCCCTTTAGGAAGTATCTGCAAGTGTCTATTCCATTGTCATGTGGGATACAGGTATACAAACTATTCACAGCTAGGCTCATTAGTAAATAGTATTTATTCCAAGTATTGTCATTGATTAGCCTTAAAACATCTACTGTGTCTTTGACATAAGAGGGGAGACCCTGTACAAAAGGCTGTAAAAATAATCCACATACTTCGATGTGTTCTCTAACAAACTCCCTCTCAATTGGTCTGCCTGGGGGGGTTGGAATATTGCAATTTGGGCAATAGATATAAAGCTGGAATTTTCAGAAATTTACTCACTAGAAATAGGTATTCCTCCCATTCTAAAATTCCTTTATCACACCAATCTACAACTCTATCTAGATAGTCATTATTAGCATCCTCATACTGTTTTTTTGATGATACTTTGTATCTGTCTCTGTCCTTAAGTTGCCCTGTTGCCTTCATTCAGAGACATTTCAAGGGGCCACACCACAACATTGCCACCCTTATCCAATTTCTTAATAACTTTGTTTTTATTATGTTCAACTCTTTAAGGGCATCAAATTGTTCCTGGTATAAGTTTTTTTCAAATCAAATTTTTGGAGCTCCTTGATCAATGGCATCATTACCAATTTGGGGCAAAAACACAGACATAGGTTTGAACCCATTAGTACAACCCATGCCTATATCAATGTCATTACCAATTTGGGGCAAAAACACAGACATAGGTTTGAACCCATTAGTACAACCCATGCCTATATCAATGTCCTGATTCAACAGATTTAGAGAGGGGTCATCAACAACGATGTGGCAGCAATCATTTTAGAACTCAGACTCTGTCCCATATCCAGGAAAAAAGGTTTAAAAACATTATATAAAGGGGCAGAGTAGGGATACCTACCCCCTCCCAGGCCTGGCCAAGCGCTTTGGCGTTCCCTTAGCAGTGCCTTTTTAATAGGCACAGCTGTGGAAACACCAAAGGACTGCCCAGACCACTAGGTTACTAGGCCTGGGCCTAAAATGTCGCTCTGCTCACTAAGTTTTTACCATTAAGTTGGCAAGCGCAGGCAAGAAAAATCTTACTCCGATCCAGATTTCTCAATGCGAGCAGTTGTGGATGGCCGCTACCGATTGAGCTGAGAAACCTTCCATTTGCGTTGTGCTGCTTGAGTAGAACATCTATTTGACTGGCAGAAAGAAGGAGCACTCTTTTGCGCTGTGCATGGTGCATTTTTCGCAGATTTTTCAGCGTCTGACAAACCTCCGGTGCTACAAAATCAGTGGGAACGGCACGACTTAACGCACTCCGTAGATTGTGGAAATCCGCGCAGTGTAGCAGAGTTTTTTGGTCACTTCGGGGAGTTCCGCAAAGTCCACGATCAATGCCCAGGCCCAGAGATGGGGTTGCTGGCCACCGGCCAAGTTTGGTGGTCCTAGAGCAGAGTGCTGGTGTGGCAACCCGCTCCAGGACCGCCAAACTCGAAATCAGGCCCCAAGACTGAATGATTTTTGGTCACACCCTACTGCATTATCTCGAGATGCCCAAGATAAACGTGTTATTGGAATTTTGTCCTAGGAGCCAAAATATCTGCTGTTTCGTTGGGCAGCCTTATAGATGCCTACCTGTTGTTCAAATGTGTACCAGAATTTGAGCCCCTCGGGAACTTTGTTATTAATGAAGTTGTACTAGCACTTTTTATAAAATTTAGATCAGGGATTCCACCTTTCACTTCCTTTACTTGTTCTTGGAACAAAAAAGGAAACATATACAATACATGTCCCATGGGTTCCCAGGTAGATGAGAATAGTAAACATGTTTTTTTCTTTTGGAATGCTTGTGCGAAACTGCGCTCATATTGGATTGTCCCGCTTTGTCAACATCTGGGCCTTAGTGATTGCCATATCATCTTGAGAGTATGTAAAACAAACACTAGAGATTATATTGTCGTTTCATTCTCGAGCTATCTGTCTTCAATATGGCATATTAGAATGAATGCATTAAAATAAGACGAAAGCGCATTTATTTACACAAATGTGCCATCTTGTGTAGCTTGAGTTGTTTTTCTGGATCACGAGTTTTTTATTGTTAAGATTTTATTTTTTCATTTAGCATAAAGACTTGATTTTATTTAGATTTTATATGAAGCCATTTTCTGGAGATAACTATAACTGGCTTATATGCACTGAAGGAGAATCTTCCAATAATACAGGTCCCAAAAACACTTATCATGTATAATCTGCCACTGCATGAAGCACAACTTGGAATCTGGTGCAAAACTGGAACCATACTGTGTACAATTAGTATTTCCCTGAGCAGATTCTGCGACAATTATCATTGCGGCAATCAAAATGAGACAGCGCATCTTTATATTTTTCATGCTGTTCACTAATTACTGCATATTAAAATAGCAATTGCTTTTTTTTCTTGTCAAATTTTAATTTCCCTCCATAGTTCTGGAGACTTCATCAGATTTAAAATGCAAACTGTTTCAGTTATCAGTAAAATCAATAGAATGTTTCTCTGGATTAGGCAGTAGTCACATTCGCTAATGCTAATGTGCCTAGGTTGAAATTCTGCTAATACTGGCAGAGCAAAAATATTTAATGACTAAAGACAGGAACACGAAAAGTAATTATTACGGTATTATAGCTGTGTCAGATAGATGTGAATTACACCTGTGGTGGGATTTTTCTAGGAAAGAGGCTTTCTCGGACTTCTTGTCTCCAAGAAAACATATGACAGCCATCCTTCTTTGTTGAGTGACACAAAGGAAATTACTTTAGTTTTCCTGAAGTGGAACATTCCAGTAGAAAGTTAAGCCCAGGTTCACAATCTAAGTAGCATCCCACCATTATTTGTATTGTAATTGTATTTATGTAGTGCTTACTACCCCTGATGAGGCATTGAAGCACTTTTCGGAGAGTAGCGCGCTACTCCGGAGACCAAAGGATTCGTTGTGGATTAGTTTAATGAAATATAAGTTGTTCACTTGAGCGGTGGACATGGACATGTGAGCCTGTTACTATGATTAAATAGGATAAATGAGGGATAGAGGAAGGAAGAGTCTAGATAGTGTTATTTAGGAGATCATATTCGTTAGATAAGGTTTGGGATGAGTCAAAATTAGTTTTCTGATGAGTCAAAGGAGGGATACAGGAGGTAAGAGTCTAGGAAGTGTTATTTTGGAGATCATACTAGTAAAATGAGGTGTGGGTGGATTAAAGAGGGATAGAGGGGGGAAAGTCTAGAAAGGGTTATATGGGAGATCATGGTAGTAGACTGAGTTTTGGGGTGAGTCAAGGAAGGATAGAGGAGAAAAGAATCTGGAAAGGATCTCAGGGAGATCATGGTAGTAGAATGAGGTTTGGGAGGAGTCAGAGAGTGGAAATAGAGGGTATATTGAGAGAGGCATAGGATGAGACAGAGTACTGTATTGGAGGGAGTTAAAGGTGTTCTCTCTTTATTTATTTCTTTCTCTCTTTCTTTCTTTCTTTCTTTCTTTCTTTCGTAGGAGAAAATTAATAAAATATACTTCAATATACAATCAAAGTAAAATTGAAAGCGCATGAAAGAAAGTTCTAAAAAAACGTACACTCAGGGCCGGACTGGCCGTAGAGGGCACCGGGCGTATCCCCTGTGGGCCGGAAGGTTGGGGGGCGATTTTGTTACTGGGGGACGGTTTTGTAGCAGTGCTGTAAAATCGTCCCCTTGTAACGAAAGCGCAGCGGCAGTGTTCCTCTCAGCCCCAACCCCTCCCCCTCCAGGCTTGGATGTAATTGCCAGGGCTCTTTTACGATCCCAGCCCAGTCCGGCCCTGCTTACACTGATCTCTGCATCCTGCACCTAGCTTATGAAGAATACCAAAAAAGGTGGGGGATGGGCACACGTTCATCTTCTTCATGCATTTTTTGACCTCTTTGATTTTACGTTTTTTGCCACATACAGGAATCAGTTACTTTAGCATGTGTTCATGAAATGGATTTGGTGTATATATTGGCCTGAAGATACAGCCCTCTGCATCAGTCTGTCCCTTTTATAACATTTTAGAACCTGTGCACTGTTAAACCGCATTAACAGGCTTTGTCATAGTGAAAGAGTGGGTTAACAGGGGTACCAAGTCCAACCTCTCAAAGTGTGACCCTTTCTGCAGTGTAAATGCATTAATCATGAATGTCACCTGTTAATAGTTCTCTACACCTCTGTTTAAAACATGATGCAGTGAATAAAATCAAGACTGGTGGTCTCACTCTTGTGTTTTTACAAAGATACGTTCACCTGGATTCTTTAATACCTGAAAGCAGCACTAGGTGGACAATTCTAAAGAGTTAACAAGGCATATAAATATTAAATAAACGTCTTATGTACTCGTTCCCTTAAGCTTCTACTCAGAGGTTCTGGGAGGTTCTGGGAGCTAGAGGTAAATGTAATTATCATAGATATTCACATGTGCAAAATGATTTCATGAACGTGGACATTTTCCTACTGGTCTTAGTGGAAGTGAATCAAAACAGTTCTGAAACACAACTTGAACATTATAAAACTCCATTCGTAAATAATGTACGATAAAACAAATGTAAGTTAAAGCAAACATGTATTTATAACGTGTCTTGCTGCTATAGTAAACCAATACGTATGTACATAGGTACAAACGCTAAATCAACTAATAGCTGCAAGAAATTAAGGCACGAGTAGCTGCTTATGGAACTATGAAAGCATGCCCATATAGATATTGGTACACCTGTGACACTTTTTCTGTATAAGGTTGTGTCCTTATATTTAAACGTCATCAAATACCCTACGCCGGCTTTTGGAAAGGCCTGGGATTAAGATTACATTTTAGTCCTCTATAAAGAAAATTTTTTAAAAATCACATTTTATGAGCATGAATTCATCTGTGACAAAATCTTGCGGTTGAAAACTAAGCTAATGTTCGGTTGAAAAGATAGAAAACTGTACTATGGATTCGGTGCATCTTGGTAAAAACAAACTGCATTGTATTTTTTAGTTTCCGAATACGCTCCTTAATCAGTATTTACATGCAAATCTGTGCTCACACAAGTGTGTGCATTTGAAAAAAAAGATTTGAAAACATATCACCTCTGTCTTTTCTACGTAGCTGGAAAACACTTTTAATTCTGCTTGCTTTCACTTGTCAGTTGTGCAACAAGTTGCATTTTACCTTTAATCTTGGGTTATACATTCTCCACGTAATGCCTGTATATTGCCAAGTTCGTTTAAGCTTTCCAGAGAAACATATATGGAGTTTGTTTTCCAACTACAAGAGAAAAGATTGATAACACTGCAGCATCTCGGCTCTTCGGTCTCTCTAGCTCCCTCTGACAGACTCCGACCAACCGCTGTCTCGTGGGCTGTCTCATTGGCGCTCACACACCGCGAGCCTTAGCTGAGAGAAAGCAACACATGTCTTACAAATTTGAATTTCAGCCCAAGGCAAACAAATGTAAAACGCCTTTAGTCTTGTAGAAAACATTTATGAATCCGCAGCTTACTAATTGCCTATGGGAAGTGTATATTTTAGAACATACGTGTGCCTGTTTAGTTGCATCGTGCAGTGCAATACAGAATCTCTTGCTAAGCACAACAATAACATTATTTAAATTTGTATTTGAACAATCCAAAGAATACCTTCTAAATGTATGTTCTTTGCAGAACCTGTATCAGTTAGTCTGTAGCATCATACATGCACTCATCGAGGTAAAAGATCAGTTCACTAGTTCTTCCCAGGCATAGATTCATGGCTGCTACACTTTCACCACAGATAGGTTTTCTGGAGGCATGCATGGTAGAGCATGTTTAGCACCTTCTGCTGGTAGAGGATGATTTCACGACAGGTCCTCCGTGGGAGTTGCAAGTGTGCAGGTGTGGTTTGTAATCAATTTCACTCCCAGGTTGTGTCCCTTGTTCTTGGAGGATACTGGTCCACAAAATAAGCTGTAAGGGTGCACATACAAAGTTCACATTTTTGAAGAGCTGTGTTAGGCCTAAAGCAATGATTTTCGTTTGAGACTCATGTGGATTCAGCTGTTTTCCCCATCGATGATTTGATTGTTTCAAGGCCTCTATTCTCTGTATGGACTGGAACATATTGGTTAATTTGCCTGACATAGGCACAGGGTGGAAGCTCAAGTGGTGAGGGTAGTGTTGGTCCATTAATGGTTTGAGTTTATGTTGAAAGGGGTGGGAAGAGAGGGGATCTTGGCATGTGCAGGGGAAGGAGGGCATTTTTGTTGTTGCAGTATTTATGTAGCGCAAACTAGACCAGAAGGTATTGGAGCGCTTTACATGAGCACCAGCTACATTACACAAGGACACATTAATTGTTTGTAGACACTGGGAAATAAAGTGTTTTGCCAGAATCACAGGATCTTGAGCCGCCGCCCAGACTTGAACCCTGTTCCCTTATTCCAAAGTCGGCAGCTCTGGCTGTTACCCCACATCTTCTTCATGCTTCTGAGTGTTCTGCTTTCGTTGTGAGCTGACAGGAGTGATTTCGACCATCTGAGTGAGTGATCTGTGAGCGAGGCCACTAAATAGAAAGGGTGAAGAGGAGCTTATGTTGCACTATGGTATAAAGATAGAATATCGACGGGAAAATATCGACTAGCATTAATATCGTGGTAAGAATATCGACTGTTAAAAATATCGTAATAGAAAATATCTTTGTAAAAAATATCGTTTCGTGAGAATGACAAAAATATCGTCATAAAAAAATATCGATGAACAGAATATCGTTGATCAAAATGTCGTTTTATATAATATCGACACAAAAATATAAGGTGTTATAAAATTTATAAAAAAATATGTATTATGTTTTTAAAAAACTTACAAAACTCCTACTAGTAATAATATGTGTTAAAAAATATTTTCTACAAAAGAATTGTTAAAATTTTAGTAGCGGGTTATTGGTATTATAGGGGATAAGGGTGGGTAGTAATTTAAAATTTGTTTTTTTAAAAATTTATAAAATATGAACAAATTAGAAAATAATTAAGAAATCGAAATTTTAATTTGAAATTTCGAATTGTTGACGAAATTAAATTTGTAATTAAATTTTAAAATTTCAAATAAAAATTTTAGGAGCGGGTTTTTGGTATTATAGGGGATTAGGGTGGGTAGTAATTTAAAAATGTAGTGTTAAAAAATTGTATAAAATATTAATAAATTAGAAATTTATCATGAAATCAAAATTTAACATCGAAATTTAAAATTTTACACGAAATTTATTTTTTAATATTAATAAAAAATATTAAATTAATATTGAAGAAGCGTTATTTTGGTATTATAGGGGAATAGGGTCTAAAAAATAATGTAGATAGAAAAATTTATATTGTTTACTAACCTGCACATTTCCTGACTTATGTTGGATTGGAGTTAGAATAGTAATTTATTATAGTTTACTATCCAGCACTTTCCCTGAGTTATGTTATGTTTGGAGTTAGAATAGTAATTTATTATGGTTTACTATCCAGCACTTTCCCTGACTTATGTTGGATTGGAGTTAGAATAGTAATTTATTATGGTTTACTATCCAGCACTTTCCCTGACTTATGTTGGATTGGAGTTAGAATAGTAATTTATTATGGTTTACTATCCAGCACTTTCCCTGAGTTATGTTATGTTTGGAGTTAGAATAGTAATTTATTATGGTTTACTATCCAGCACTTTCCCTGACTTATGTTGGATTGGAGTTAGAATAGTAATTTGTTATGGTTTACTATCCAGCACTTTCCCTGAGTTATGTTATGTTTGGAGTTAGAATAGTAATTTATTATGGTTTACTATCCAGCACTTTCCATGACTTATGTTGGATTGGAGTTAGAATAGTAATTTATTATGGTTTACTATCCAGCACTCTCCCTGACTTATGTTATGTTTGGAGTTAGAATAGTAATTTATTATGGTTTACTATCCAGCACTTTCCCTGACTTATGTTGGATTGGAGTTAGAATAGTAATTTATTATGGTTTACTATCCAGCACTTTCCCTGAGTTATGTTATGTTTGGAGTTAGAATAGTAATTTATTATGGTTTACTATCCAGCACTTTCCCTGACTTATGTTGGATTGGAGTTAGAATAGTAATTTATTATGGTTTACTATCCAGCACTCTCCCTGACTTATGTTATGTTTGGAGTTAGAATAGTAATTTATTATGGTTTACTATCCAGCACTTTCCCTGACTTATGTTGGATTGGAGTTAGAATAGTAATTTATTATGGTTTACTATCCAGCACTTTCCCTGAGTTATGTTATGTTTGGAGTTAGAATAGTAATTTATTATGGTTTACTATCCAGCACTTTCCTTGACTTATGTTGGATTGGAGTTAGAATAGTAATTTATTATGGTTTACTATCCAGCACTTTCCCTGACTTATGTTATGTTTGGAGTTAGAATAGTTAATTATAATGGTTTACTATCCACCATTTACCCTGACTTACGTAGGATTGGAGTTAGAATAGTTAATTATTATGGTTTATTATCCAGCATTATCTATTTACTATTTTTAATAAGAATAATATATGTCATGTTGTAATATTCATTTCAACAATATAAATTAAAAAAAATTTATAACATTTTTACATACATATGACAAGTTTCTGAATTAAGAAATACATTTTTTTATTTTTTTATTCATAGTTTAATTTGTTACTACAAAGATTTTGAACATTTTATAAAACATTTAACATAATTTTTGCTAACAAATTATATTGCAGTTTTGTACATAAATACAGTTTCAATTATGCATAAATTAGTATATTAAATTTTAATATTTTTTATAAAAATTTAATATATTACATATTTTTTATGTCATTGATTTTATCACGATATGTACATAACATAAATTTACATTTTTAAAAATCTGAGAAAAAAATTTAACAATGAAAAACATGTTTTAATATACAATAAACAATTAATACATAATTCTATTGAAAATATTAATGTATATTTTACAATATTCATTTGTTTTTTAACAATAAAAAGTAAATTATTACTAAACATGGTAAATATTATGCTATTTAATACAATTTATTTTTGATCAAAAGGGTATTTAGTCCTCAGGAACGCGTAGACCCTCGGTTTGAGTCGTCACATACTGTAACTACATAGTCTGTGGGAAAGTTATGTCAATCCTGGCTGCGACATTCCACCTTGGCATCTGTCAAACTTCATTTATCGAAGTTACATGACAAAATAGATTTGAAAGATTTTGTTAAAGGTCCTGTGGGTGGCAGAACCAAAAGGTGGGCGTATGCTATTTACGACGAAGTGTGGAAATTGTTGCAAATTGAGGCGGCTTCCAGATTGAGAGATATTGACCAAGCAAACATGGAAAAGGTTTTAGCCGTTATAGATAACAGCATTAGCACTCTCTCTTCCAGAATTTATACATTAGATAATATTGTTTCGTCAATTGTTGATATTGTGCATGATGATATGTCTGTGTTATATCATGGTCAAAATCAGTTGCGTTCTGTTATGCAGTTTGCATGGACATTGCAGACGTTAAAGGCAGGGAGGGTCCCTTGGGACTATTTGCACACTACATCGTTATTCCTTCCCTTTAACCTTACTGATAAGCAGCGATTTATGTCCATGAAAGATGCTACATATTCATTATTACATATTGAAAAATTAGAACCGTTACCTTTCTCTGTGGCGGAAATCAATTCAGCCACGTGGCTTATACACGGGTTGATAACTCTCCCGTTCGCACTTTTTAAGTTTACGTCTTGTATGAAACATTATGCTCTGGGTAGATATGTACAGCTGGGCACCGCTTTCATACATGAGGTTTGGTCCCTCCCCTTTACGTATAGATGTACTAGGGACGGAACTGAGGTTTATCTCAAGGGTGAGGAATGTACCACGACACCAGATCATTCCTTGGTATGTAGGCACATTCAATTACACGGTGCATGCAATGTACAAGCCCCGAATTTGGCCTGCGTCCTACGAGGTGTCCCAGTGCCTGTGATTACGCCTTCTTTCACGCTGCTTGCAAACGGTAGTTATTTAATTTTGAATAATGAAGCTTGCTGCGGGATGTTAGTGGGAATCCCATATATAGTAACTGTATCACAGAGGGTTGTCTGCTGCAATAATGTTCTCTTTCCACCCCCGCACGGGCGGCTGGATGTTTCCATCTGGCCTTCGATTCCAACCTTGAAAGCAGAGTTCAACAAGTTGAGCAGAATAAGAGCTCTATTGTCCCAAAAAGAGGTGCCATTGACTTCCTCTCGTGAAACATTTGTCCTTCACGTTGCTAATACGCGCACTGAGGTACAGGCGCTTTTGAATACTGACCTCCCCCTACACTTCGGAGCTTTGATCCAAACTATTTTCAATGCCTCGTCCACGACCGGCCTGGCTCATTTTTTTAAACTTGTAGGCTCAGGCCTCGTGACCTCTTTCCAAACTATTTTTGGTGTGATTCCGGCATTTTTTCATTCGATTTTCTCGAGCATCTTTGGAGGTGTTCCGCTGCTTCTGGCGCTGGTGGCAGGTGTGCTGCTTTTACTTTTCATACTGCGGAATGGCTGCTCTTTCTGTGCCACACGAGCACCTGTCCCGTCTGCATCTTCTTCGTGATAGGATGCTTGACTTTTATGGTACTCTGCCATTGGCGACTTTAAGCCTGGCATATGGATTATCCTTCAGGTATTCCTACTTCACCTGCGTGCAACCTGTATTTCACTGCCTGGATTGTCCCTTTGAATGGCCTCTGGATTTGTGCTTGACCAACACGGTGTCTCCGGTGCCGGATTTCGATCGACTGATGAGGCCCTTAGTGTCTCACGAGTTGGCCTGTTCTGGTGTCCGGATTATGGCCTGTGGTGCGGCGCATGGTATCCTGGGTAATTGGGACATCTCAACGGCTGCCTACGACTTCTTGGCTATGAGCTATTTAGAGGAACATTCCGGTTGCCCTCTGATTGTGCTAGAGGCTCCGATGGTTGAAGAACACGTATGTTCCTTTTCTTTAATTAATTGGATGGCTGAGACTTTTAGTGGCCCTGCAAACGATTTTTTGTTGGAAGCAGTTGCCACGTATGCTGCCTATACATTCATGGATTAACTGAACTATCGCCCTTTGCGCCTGTGCTACTGGACAGCAACCTAGCGCAGCATTTTTTTTTTTTTTCTAATCATTGTGTTACTTATAGTATTTGGATGATAGTAGTTGTTAACATATGAAGTAAATTGTACATTTACTTAGCAAGTTTAAATAATTTTTATCAGCTATCTAAGTAGACATGGATAAGGTAGTTTATAAATGTTTTTACATCTAAGTTTCTGGTCGTTGTTGATAAGTTCAACATGTTTTGTTTTCACTCTAAAGAAGAACAGTTTTTAAATTAGGGAGTTTATCTACTTTTTGCTAAGTTCGAATGAAAAAAGCAATGGGATTTTACTTACTTGAAGTGTAGTATGACGTTTTGTAGTTGTAGTCGTAGGTTTGTATTCTCTTCTCTCAGCAAGGTAACCGTTTTTCTCCAAGTTTGGGCCAAAAATGGTAAATTACGTTAAGTGTATAATTGTTTTTATATTAGTGAGTTAATTAATGGTAGCTTTTGATTGGTTCAATTAGTGAAATTTCAAAATCATTGGTCGAGAACGTTATTTTGAATTAGAAAAACGTTATTTTCGTAAGAGTTTGTTGCATCACTATTTGTTTGTTAAAGTACATAGTAAAAAGTTTTATATGTCCTTTTTTGTTTTATATGTAAATAGTTTATATGTAGAAAATAATGAAATGTGTTTCACATTTAGGCCATCGGAGTGTATGATAGTATCAGTAAATGTAATTTTTTTTTACCTATATTATATATTTTTATATCAATAAGTATTAGGAAAACTAAATAATTATATGTGTGACTAGTTTTGTAAAGTAAAATAGTAAAAAAAAGTGAGTTAAATAAAAGAATAGTGCATATCGAGTTGGTAATAAAAAGACGATATTTTTTGTATATTTCTATAAGCAGATAGGTCGTCGATGTTAGTGTAGCCGATATATATGTCTAAGGTAATGTTATTTAAAATAAAGTCGATAATGTAGTAGTCGATATTTATGTTGTCGATATTAGTGTGAACGATATTAGGGTTGTCGATAAAAAAAAATCGATATTTGTGTGAATCCTTGTTTAAGTATAGGATGACGATATTAATGTAAGCGATATTTTAGTGACGATATTTATTTCTGACGATATTTATGTTAACGATATTCCATCATGGAACTATCAAGATGCCAGAAAGATTTAAAAGTGTGAGCATGCTAAGCTAGCCCTCGCTTACTGTGCTAAGCATCTTGTTCCATTCAGGGCAGCCATGTGTCCCTGCCAGATCAGAAAGCATGTAGATTTTTGTGGCACACAATGTGGAACTGAAGATGGGCATCAACTACTGGTTCCAGGATTCTGCAGAAGTGTGCTTATTGTTGGACAATGTAGCAATATAGGGCATTTGTTCTTGGGATCCACAGGGTGAAGTGAGTCTAAACTTGGGCCTCATTATTTCAAAAGTAAAACAGTTTTAATTAGCAGATCCTCTTAAAATAATATGTTGAACGATACATTTAGTAGAAAATTAGTTATAAATTATCATTGACCTCCTGGGGTCACCACTGGTGGCACTCATCACTAGTGGTGAAGAAATGAGCAGCAGAAGAAATAATTTTCTGCTACTAACATTTTGTTCAATAAACACTGATGCGGAGTTAAAATGTACCGACATATCAGGCACATATCAGACGTAAATTGCAGGGAAGGTTTAGTTCTGCACAGCCCAAAGTACTAAGATCAGAGCCTGTGTGGTTTGATACAATTCCTAGCCTACAGTTCAAGCATCGGTAGCCAACTCTTCTCTCTTCATTTTTTAGGACTAGCCCAGGTGCATCACATTTGCACTAGCAAATACTTCCATTTAAATCTGGCATTTATTTCTCTAATGAAAATTGTTAATATTAATGCAATCATTCTTGCTGGTAATGCATTTATTGCTGACAGTAATTCTTTTTTTTTTGTTTGTCTTTGCCAAAAGTAAGACATACATTACAATTAAACCAGGTGTGAGAAGAAAACAATCCAAACAAAGGTAAAAAGAGACATCTAACATAAAACCACAACAGAGCATATTATAAAGTAGCAGTGCATTGTTACTCCCATTGGAGACCGGTCCAAATCCTATTAAATTTAGGCCAAGAGCGTGGCCCTCTAGCTTTAGCCAAAGCAAGTTTCATCTCTTACACCTGTGTGAGTAGAACCCAGAACTCATTAACACTAGGACTGACATTGTCAATCCAAACTCTAGCGACACATAAACGGGCACATGCTATAATAATGGTAGCCAACAGGTTCACATACCCAGCTGCTTCGCTTTTAATCCCCATGAATATTTCTTTCTCAGTAAACTGGAAGTTCAAGCCGGGGAGTGGGCTGAAAATACTGGGGACCCCACTCCAAAACCCATTCAGCCTTGGGCAGTCGACAAACATATGCCTGAGGTCGGCGGAATAGAGTTGCCATTTCTGACAAAATGACTTATCGGAAGATCGAGAGGCCCATTTAGATATAATCTCTGGTGCATAATACAGCATATATACTATCCGATGCTGTTGCAACTTTAGATTAACCGATGTTACCACTCGGTCTAATACCCCCATGGACTCCTGTATTTCCTCCGCCACTATTTCAGCCCTAAGGACCCGACTTAATTTAGCCGCGATCTGTTGGCTATCATCACTGGCGACTGCAAGTAGTTTCTGATAGACTACACCAATAGCACCTCAGCCAGAGCACGTATATATTCCAAACAGTATTCCCTATGAGTTCGGCATTAATAATACCTTTTTGCCTTGTATTAAAAAGTCCCTAACCTGTAAATACTTAAAGAACGTGCTTTGCAGAAGGCCAAACTCGTCTTTAAGTGAGGTAAAAGAGCGGAACCCCTATCTGTCATATAGTTGACCCAGCCAGGTGATGCCCTTGCGTTGCCACTCTTTCCCAATAAGGTCTTGAAATATATTGTGCAGCATAGGGTTGCCCCATAGCGCCGTATATTAATGCAGCGCAGGGAGCGAGTATTGCTTACAGATATCTTGCTATATTCGGATAATGTATTTAACTATCTTGAACTTCACTCGCTTGCAGTAGTTAGGATCAGAAGTCTTATACAGCATAAACCCAACTGATGGGCCGTGGTCTAACTGATAACACAGCAAGGTTGGGCCAGCATCCAATCCACAAAGCAGGCCACGAATCCGACCTACAAAAACAGCCCAATAGTAGAGCCTAAAATCTGGGAGCTTAAAACCCCCTCATACATATGGTAATTTCATAAATTTGAAAGCCCTCCTGGATTGCCTATAAACCCAAATAAAACTGCCTATGACACTGTCTAATCTCTTAAAAAAAGACCAAGGAACCCCGCAAGGGGTGGGATGGGGATTTGATAATCCTGGGTGATTTTGATTGTATTATGGACAGTAAAATAGATACCACTAACAGTAAGGTATGGGCCAGAATGGTCAGGACCCAAGCAGCACTGCGAGAATTGTTGCATATTCATCAGCTCGATGACGCCTGGAGGATATTGTTTCCAACACTGCCAGAGTATACATTTTACTCGCACCCGCATAAACATTATTCCCGTATCGACATGCTTTATTAAGAGATCACTGCTGGAAAATGCATGGGTAGAGGTCTGCTCCAAAATTTCATCTGACCACAATCCAGTAATGCTGACTTTGCAGAAACAGTTTGGAGCTAGAAGAGTGCCTGTTTTTTTTATTTCCCAGACACTTATTTAGCAATCCTGAGTACCAGGTATATATCAGAAGGGCAGTGAAGGAGTACCTGAATAACAATCTTGGCACGGCTAATATTGCAAGTGTATGGTACTGTATGAAAGCGTTTGTCAGGGGCAAGAATCTGCAGTTTATTTTAGCACAAAATCAGCGGGCAACAGAAGTGGCAGGACAGGACCAGCGTGAGTACTTAGACCTAGAGTGCCAACACGCTGGGGCAATCGCAGTGAGGGATCCAGGGGCTCAGTCAATATATCTTCGGCTTTTAAAAGCTCGATCTAAAATCAATAGAGGGCTATTGGATAAAATTACTATTAATTATCATAAACATGAAACTTTGCGATATGAATATGGGGAGAAAGTGGGGCACTTGCTGGCTCTTCAGATCGCTGACCAAAAGGCCAAGTCTAACATTAAACTCATTAAAGGGGAGGGTGGCTTGTCTTTCACTCATCCACAGGATATAGTGGAGCAGTTTAGATTGTTTTATGCCAACTTATATTCAGCGGCTTCCCCATTTAGCCAACACACCTGTCATGAGTATCTGCAGGAGAGTCGTCTGCCTCAACTCAACTTTTTGGATACTGACAAATTACAGAAAGATATAGAGCTAATTGAGGTTGAAGATGCTATTAAGTTCCTACCCTACGGAAAGGCAGCTGGTGAGGATGCTATCCCGCTTGAATTGTATAAAACCTTCAGGGATTTATTGGCACCAGTTTTTATGCAATTGAGTACTGAAATTACTAATGGGGGCGACGCTCCCACGTCATGGAGTGTAACCGATATTGTGGTATTACTTAACAAGGGGAAGGCGTTTGAGATAGACGTTCTTATCGCCCGATATCTTTAATCAATGCAGATGCTAAAAACTTCTCTAAAATTGTGGCCTCACGTCTTGCTCCTCGTATCCACAAACTAGTCTCAAGGCAGCAGCATGGCTTTGTTCCTGGCAGAGACACAACAGCCCATATTAGCACTGCTATAGCTGCCTTTGATGTCTCTTGCAAACTTAACAAACAGATTGGCATGGTTATGCTAGACATAGAAAAGGCATTTGATAGAGTGGCCTGGGTGGCTCTATGGCATACCATGACAACATTTGGTCTCGACCCCAGGTGTATGTCTTCTGTACAGAAGCTGTATAAAAAGCTGGTTGCCACAATTAAATTGAATGGCATGACATTTGCCCTCTTTGCTGCTCAACGGGAGACACGGCAGGGATGCCCACTGTCCCCTCTGCTGTTTTCCCTCTATATTGAGCCATTTATAAGGCATTTGTTGCTAAATGGAGGGATTTCCCCAGTATGTCTTAATAATATGGAACTTAAGGTAACTGGATAGGCTGATGATATCGCAGTCTTCTCTGCTAATCCTAGAGAAGCTATTACTCACATTACGAAAGAGGCTGAGCTATTTGGCTCCTTTTCGGACTACAAGCTAAATCTAGCCAAAACTCAGACAATTGTTAACTTTCAATCGGAAGCCCTGCCCTCAGCATTAGGAGTTATACTAACAGCAACTTATCTTGGTGTATGTCTTAGCAGCCAGGTTGATGATATTGTATCTCTGAATTATGAACCCCTTCTGAAGACAATATTGGCTTAACTGCGCAGCTGGCATCACCCCCTGCTAAGCATATACGGGAGGTGTAATGTCATAAGAATGAAAATTCTTCCTAAATGTTTATATTTCTGACAGTAATTCTAAAACTAGTAAAAAGGCGAGAGAATGAATGTTGAATGAATTTCACCTTCTGGTGTTACTAGTGTATTCTGTAATCGGCGGTATGATGTCTCTGATATAAATTGCCAATAATACTGATGATACTCATTCCACTATCTCCTATTTTTAAGCCTCTCGTATTATTCAAAGGTGGTTGGGAGTTGTCAGAAGGAAAATGTGAGCGAGGCATGGAGCAATTTTTCATGGTATGTTTTAGATCATTTTTAAGATGAATACAGATCATATTCTGAATATCTGGTCTAGTCAAAGTAAAGTGTTGACTGCAATTGCCCCCACTTAAAACCCAATCTGAATAAAATCATTGCTAATCTCAACCCCTTCATGCAACACCCAGGTCAAATCCTATCTGGAATCCAAGAGATCTTTGATTGTAAGCTTTTGACTATGGAGTTTGACAAATGTTTATGGTTTTATCTTTCATAAGGGAATGAATCTTCAAGCCCATATTCATAATCTACTTAAAATGTGCAAATCCAGCTGAAGCCTCTCAGAATGATCACATTTTTCACACCAGAATCAGATTATAAAAAAGTACTTTAATCTCTTGTTTTCTCAAGGCTAGACTATGGTCATTCTTAACTGAGAGGTGTGCATAAAACTCGTAATACACCCCTCTACACATTGGCAGAGCTTGTCAGATTGAGCAAAGAAATATATTTACTTCTTTTCTCATTGGGTTACAATGGCAGCCTATAGAATGCAGAATTTTATATCGAAACACAAAGCCTTATCTTCGAGCAACCCATCCACCTGACCCAGAAACTGGCTTCGTCTGAGATGCCTGCTCTCTAATTTCTTGAAGATATTAGCTTTCAAAAAGCAGCACATACTAGAACAGATCCTCTTGGAAAGGGCACTTAAGATTTGGAATGAATTCTCTCTCACTCTCTCTCTCTCTCTCTACTCCCCCCACCCCTGCCCTAGGCCCTTGCAGCCCCCAAGGTGTAGGGGGGGCCAAAGGCTGCAGGGGCCCCAACTCTTCCAGCAGCCCCCATTCATCCAATGCCAAACACATATAGGTGACATATGGGCGGCTCAGGGCCTCCTCTTCATATTCTGCAGGAGGGGGCATTTTGCATTACCCCAGTAGCGTTCTCTCTTTTTGTCTTGAAGGACTACCTTATCCACTCAGCTTTCAAAAAGGAGCTGAATATTCCCGATTCCGTGGCATGTTTAGTCCTCACAACTGCTGATTGAGATGATGTTTAAATACAATAAAATAATGTTTCTAGTTTAGAATAGTTTAATATTGTTTGCACCATTTTTTATACTCATTCTACCCTCTGCTAAGAGAGCGCAATGTGTTACTTATGGTACTAGCCGGCTTCACTGTAGTGGGTATACCTTCCTTCAATATGATATATGTATAGTTTTACCTCCTATATTGTTCATTGTTCTCTCCAGTACATGACTACAAAGTTAGTACAAGTTTTTTCTGCTACAAACAGACATTTATTCCACCTACAGTTCAGTGGTAATACTGCATTTGATGTCTGGCAATATCACTTTAAAGAGCAAACTCACATTGAATGTACAGTTAACCTCTTACACCACAAGTAAAGTCAGTCCATGCTCCTCCCAACATATTTTGAATGAGGAGAGGTATGAGGGGTATTTAAACAGGCGAGTTAAGATAACAAGACAAGAATTGCAATGTTTCCACTTGTGTGAACTGGTTAATATTTTTGTGTCCCACACAGCGAGGCAACCCAAACGTCCCCACTACTCCGTGCTCAGACTCATCATGGTCCACAGGCCCTAGAGCTGGCCGACGTATGCAGACCCCACCCTCTAATCAGTTTCCCTAGTTACAGTTAACCTGAAGTCTAACCTCACACGTAAGTTTACCTCTTCATCTGAGCATTCATGAATGATACAAACACACATGTTTTAGCGAGGCCGCTACCTCATTCCAAACATGTCCTGCACAGCTTACATGAGATAACTGATAAATGCTCACTTCCTGTGTACTGGGGCACACGATACGTAGATTTACCTGTAGCTAGACACACATTTCACAATTACAATCTGTGCTGAATAATCAAAAACAGCCTAACAAAGAAGTGCCCTTGTGGTCGCTAATGAATGGGCTACAGGATCCCAAATTCAGATGGGCAAAGAGGCACAGAAGCAACAGAACATGGGCATGGAACAAGGAGACAAAACCCCAATGCTTGTGGGGGAATACAGAGCCTCTATTTTTCTCCTCACTTAGAGACTTGAAATACAAACCAATGACCAGCAGAGAGATCTAACTACAAAGATAAAAGACACCTCATCGACCGATTGTGGGTATCACTGTGTTGGGTGTTATGTTGTTGGTAAAATGTGTAATACATCAGGGACAACCAGGGAGAGTGGTAGGTTTGTAATGAGTACACACAATCCAACAGCGTGCAATTCACCTGCCGTGCTCTGAAGAAGGGCATTGGGCAGGGGGATGTGATGGGAAGGTCAATGCCAGTAGGCATTAGTTAGATTATACATTCAGTCACATATATGAGCTGATGATAGCATAGGTAAAATGAAGTGAAATGAAGTAGCATTTGTAGAGCGCATGGTCACCCGGAGGCATCCCAGCGCTAGGATCGCACCGCAATAAGCTAAGGTAATCAGTGTGAAAAAAGCCAGGTCTTAAGCCTCTTATGAAAGATGGAATGGTCAGATTCTTTTCGCAAATGCAGCGACAGGGAATTCCAGAGTTTGGATGTATTATAGGAGAAAAGCCGGCTGCCGCTTCTGGACCTCCTAATTCTGGGAACACACGCCAGATGGAGCTCATTTGAGCATAACTGTCTATGGGCTTTGTGGGGTCGGACAAAAGATTAAATAATATACGATCCTTTACCCCCATGCATCTTGTGGGTGATGCACAGATCTTTAAAATGAACCCTTTCCTGAATAGGAAGCCAATGTAGGGATCTGAGGGCAGGTTTAGCTGATTGACGGCTAGGGACACCCTCAAGAATACGGGCGGCACAGTTTTGCATAGTTTGAAGTTTTTTAAAAACCACACCAGGGGCACCAAGATACAGAGCATTACCATAGTCCAGGCAAGATAAAATAAGCGCCTGGACTACAAGCTTCCTTGCTAAGGGGGGAAGCAGTGGCAGCACTTTATGAAACAATTTTAAAATGCCAAAACAAGAGGCAACTGCCTTCCTGGCTTGAGTCTTAACCCCTTCGCTGCGGTGGGAATTCCGCCGCAGCGCTGGGGGGTGCGGGGGGGCAGCGCGGTGGCGCTGTGCTCATGACGGAGCCACTCCGTCATGAGCCACGGTTGAGCTGTGCTCATGACGGAGTGGTTCCGTCATGACTCCGCCCAGTTGCATTGTCCCCCCGCACAGGCGGGGAAACAGCGCCACGTGGGCGGAGCGGCCGCCAACGGTCGCGGCATGACGGAACCGCTCCGTCATGAGCACACGGCAACCGTGGCTCATGACGGAGCGGTTCCGTCATGAGCGGGGAAGGGGTTAAGGTTGAGCTCAGAGTCAAGCCAGAAACCCAGACTCTTTATTTCAGGTTTGGGGACCGGCGGGGAGCCCATACATGATGGCCAGATGGAAACAACCTTGAGGGGGGAAGGATTACCGAGCAGCATAAGCTCGGTCTTGTCACCATTCAATTTAAGATGGGAATGTGTAGTAAATTACTTGTCTACTATTCTCCACTGTACTGCTGTGAATGTACCATGACATCATAGAATGCCTGAGTGCCTCTCTCTGTTTAGAGTGTCAGTTAGTCAACTCAGGCTGAGCTGCTAGGAGCCTGCTCCTGGTGGGGTTGTCTTTGTACCATCTATCTTCTCCTACTTTCCTGATCTCCTATTCTGGAACCAAGCTACAAATAAAGAAGTACTCTACGCGTGCAGCTGGACTCTGTATCCCACAGAATGGCACATCCATCTCATCACCTCCTCGAGGCAGGGGCGAGGCAGGTTGAAGGGCCACTTTTATGGTTGAATGCCACCACTAATTGGGTATCGTCGGCATACATAATTATACGCACCCCAAATGGCAAAACAATCCCTGCAAGGGGGGCCATATAGGCGTTAAAAAGAGTGGGGCTCAGGGATGACCCCTGAGGCACTCCACAATACAAAGGTCTAGGACTTGAAATGGCCTCACCCCCAAAAACCTGGTAAGATCTATCCTCCAGAAAGGAGCACAACCAGTCCAGCGCTGTTCTTGTCACACCCAGCTCCTTAAGTCGGTAGATTAAAATACGGTGATTTACCGTATCGAATGCCGTGCTGAGATACAACAGTATCACGGATAAGGTGCCCCCTGCATCGAGGATTCGTCTTGAGTCCTCTACGACGGCCAGTAAGGCAGTCTCAGTCCCTTGCGAGTGGCAGAATCCGGCTTGAGTTGGATGTAGGAGCTTACCCACTTCCAGATGTTTGAAGAGAGCCATGTTGACAAACTTCTCAGCAATTTTGCTAAACCAAGGTAAAAGTGAAATAGGGTGATAGTTAGCAAGACAGTCTGGGTCTAAGCCGGGCTTCTTCAATAATGCTTTTACCAACACCATCTTCCATAAGGAAGGGACCATTCCAGAAGACAGAGAGGAGTTGATCATGTCTATGAGGAATGGGCCAACCGAGCCGACTACGGATCTCAGAATTTTATGGGGAACAGGATCTCGAGGTGATCCACTCTTGACCAGGGCAGAGATGGTGAGGGATGTTTCTCTGTTCAAGGGAGGAAATTCTTCCAATAGGTGAGTCCCCCTCCTGGCAATAGTTGCTTCGGAAAAGGAGTTTAGGTCAGGTTCGGCGAACAGAATTCGAATAGATTGGATTTTATTATAGAAATAGTCTGCAAGCTCGTTACAACGTTCATCAGTAGGCTCAAGAGTGTCAGGGGCAGCTGTACCTTGTGTAAGTTCCATGACAATACAGAAGGTTTCACGGGGAGAGTTTGCTGCACAAGAGATTTTTTCGCAATAATAACAGGCTTGGGCTTTTTTAATTTCCATCTTATAAACTTTGAACGTGTCTCTATATTCCTTTTTCCTAGAAGGGAAGAGGTCTTTCCTCCACACTCTCTCCGCCTTTTTACACATCTGTTTTAGTTTTCGTAGCGGAGGAGTGTACCAGGGAGATTTGTTGGGGCCTACCTTCACTATATAGGTCTTTTTAGGGAGAACTATATCTAAAGTATCTTTCATCCAGTGATTAAATTTGTTGTTGTCCGTTCCCGGATTTGAGTTAATTGAGGGTACACTGCCATCTAAGGTGAGAGCCCATTCTTCTAGCTGCAGTTTCCTCCAGCAACGGGTAGTTTTCCTTACATGCCGAGCAGGAGGAATAGCCATCTGGGGGGACCAACCGAGAGAGATCAAATAATGATCAGACCAGGGTATAGGTAAGGGCTTCCGGCAGTGCAGCTCCTGCTGATTTGAAAAGACAGGGTCAAGAAGGTGTCCTTTCACGTGGGTAGCATAAGGTACTCTTTGTTGAAATAACACATCAAGGTCATACAACATTAATTGTTTAAGGGATTAGAAGGAAGGGACCAAAAAAACAAAGAAAGAAGCTGGTAATTTTTTTAAAATAAATTTACTCACATCTTAGGTGATTTGGCTAATTGACTGACACATACCAACATGCTTGGGAAGACAAAGATGGATTGTTAGTGAAAATGAGGCAGGAAAGTAGAAGTAATATCCCTAATCATTGTTCCAGCATGATGAAGCAGTTTGAAACAAACAGAACGAAACTGAAAGTTCACAACCACAATTAATAAATTTTCTATAATGTACCACCAATTCACAAAGAACTTAGGGGCATATCAACAAGCAGGCGATACAAAATTATCGCCGCTTTTGTGGCCGTTTTTGGCCGAAAAGCGGCGATAATTTTATCGCCTAATCAGCAAGGTCACGCTAACGCGTGACACCTTGCTTTAGCGTCAGGATTCCTAACGCCCAGCTTTGAATCTCTAATGAGATGCAAAGTGGGCGTTCCTGACCTGGCATGACAGGAGAAATGTCGCTAAGCGACATTTCTCCTATCAGCAAGCCTAACGCTATGAAGCATAGCGTCAGGAAAAGTAGCGATAACTCCTGTTATCGCTACTTTCCTTACGCCTGCTTCAGGACTGACTTAGCCATGATATCCTATGGAAGGTGGATATCATGGCTAAATTTGTGAGCCCCCATCAACTAGCTAACGTGAGATTTCCTTTTTAAACCTTGAAGGATTTAAAATGTGTGTTAAGGATGATGGTTGAAATTGCTGGATTAAATGTCAGCAAAAGTAGACTTTATGGGGAAAAATCCAGGAAACGTCAACTTTTCTTGCAAAACACTTTTTGTGAGGAAATTGTTCCATAGCTTTTGTTTTTGCAAGGTTTTTTGACTGCAGAAACATTTGAGCAAACTTGGCAACATTGGCAAGGTTTAAAAATGTTGGGGATGCAATTTAAATGTTAACCACCCCTTACATTTGGTTCCTTCTATCTCTGAATTTCCGTGTTGCTGTACTCGAACCATGTACGTTTGAGCCGAGTTGACGGTATCAGAAGAGGAGCTGTTCAGGAGTCTGAAAAAGGCAGAGGGGCTGAAAAAACACATGCGTGTCATCATTCACATCAAAGTCCTTTGAGCAGGAATACAAATAGCTAATTAGAGTGGGGAAAAAACTGAGGCCCTAAGAAAACAAGCCCGGGGCAAATGTCGTTTATTGAGTACAGCGCGAATAAAACAAAGCTTTTGGCATCCAATGGAGAATGAATCTGCAATGTTTGTAAAAAAATACAAACGATGCAGCAAATACAGTGCAGAGCGAAGAGTTCACAGATGTCATCTTCAGTTATTTATGGAGATGAGAGAGGGTTTCTCCGAGACCGAATGATAATGAAGTGCTTTAATCTTCATAATTGCAAAATAGGACGGCATAATAGATGTTCAAAACTATGAGAACATCACGAGCCGGTCAAGTACCCCTGCAATGCTTTACAGCTTTCTTTCTGTACACAATCCGTTTAAAAAGCCAGAAACAAAGATGAAGGAAGCATATGGAGGGATAATATTTTATTCTCTTTCTGAATACGAGCAACATGAGAAAAAATAACATGGAGTCAATGACTAAAACAAGCACATTCAGCAAACGTTGTGCAATGGAGGTGTGCACTTTGGAGGATGCACCCTACCCTCATTACTCAGTGGCTTGATAGCAGCTGGGTCAGTGTTGTAAAGACTGATTTGATCTGTTATGTTGTGAACCCCTACACTTTGGGCCCCCTTGCAAGTGTACCCCGTTAATCTTGATGGGGTCGGAATCGCATGCTAACAGACTCATCTGGATGGCATTGTACGTGGATTTACCGTAGATGGGGGAGAGGTTCCCCCTGCTTCAGCCAGGCAGGGAGAAAGGAGGAATGATCCGGGAAATCCTCAGTTAATTCCTCATTTGTCAGGGGACCCTAAGGTCTCACTCCTAATCACGAGCTTCCTTGAGTGTGGCTATTGAGGCTTCCATTCTGCACTAAAAAAGAGCCAGAGCAGCAGAGCCAGAAGAGTTTAGGAAAGGAATGTAGGCATCATTCAATTTCTTGATAAATAATATAGCACATTATATGCCAGTCAAGCCCATAGTTCCAACAAATGCATGGGTGTACGAACACACAGGAAGTTGGATAGACCTAGGAAAATCAATTCAGGGAAAGTCCATATCACCCTAATTTTCTCCTGATTTGGAGTTTGCCAAACTTCAGGAATTTTCTGGAGTTCAAGCAAAGGATCTGTGCCATTTGTATCATGCATGAGAGTTAAGCTACTCGTAAAAAGTATAAATCCAGTGGTGGGTGTGGGAGTGTGAGGTGTTGTGTCGCCAACCAAGGTCCACATCACGGAAAATAAACCACTCTGAGACTGAGAGCTGCCAGTATCTGAAGTCAAGGCACATGTGCCCAGCTCTTCTTTTATTAGCAGGGCCTTTGATTGGGGATGCATGTGAGCGATGGGTGCATGTAAAAGTGTAGAGACAGCCTTCTTAGGAAATTGTGTTGCACAGTAACATATCCTCAGCACATTACATCCATTCCAAAAACCAAATTCCAACAATGAACAACATACACAAAAGAGGACACCATTACAAGTCTATCAGTCTCAGAGTTAACCAACAGGACAGTGAGGGACAAATGGACAAACAATGCTGGTTGCAAAGGATGTATTCACTCGAGGTCATGGTTAATGGATTTAGAATGGCGTAAGTAGTTCATTGGCATAGCAGGAAGAAACCTACCCATTTGGGTTTATTCCACCCTTCTGATGCCTTTGACGGTTCATGGTTATTGTCCTAATGTTCAAACGGTATATCATGTAAAAAGCCGTACTCCAGTCACGTAGAGTTCATTGTAAAACTTGCTTTTCCATTTTTTTGTATTACATGTGTTGCCAAAGATAATCCCTCAGGGACTAGGAAACCTATTAACAAGCTTATGAAGTCTTCTCCTGGACCATCTCAAACTTCAGTATCCTTCAGTGTAACAGAGCTGGGTCCATCTCTCATTTGATATGGGGACTTGGACATGTTGCCATGGGACTTCATGTGTGAACTGTTGGGATTCCGTGTACACTATGTGTACTGTCGGAGTCACAGTTAGGTCACTCAGATAACACCTTGGGGAAATTGGTTGGTGCTCAAGATGTGCAGAAGACAGAACCAGGATTCCAGTTCATTGATGGACAGCTACTACTCTGGACTGCTAAGGATTCTTCTTGGCCTTTGGCGAGATAGTGAAGAGTTTACTCCAGTTATGTTGTGAGAAGCTCTACAGGTGACTGTGGTGATGCACATTTAAATGAACTGACAGGATGGTGTCACCCTTTTGGATGATACTTTAAAACATGGATATCTGAATTGCCCTTTGTTGATGTTAGGAGAAGCAGTTCGCTGTGAGACATCCAGGATGGTAATGTCATAGGTGAACTCAGCGAAGGCAAACTTCCACAACTGTATGAAGAAATTCTCTCCATGAATGAAGGACAACTGTCTTAAACTCAACACGGACAAAACAGAAGTTCTTATCTTCTGCAAAAGCACCACCTTCTGGAATGACTCCTGGTGGCCATCAGACCTCGGACCCTATCCCACGCCAAAAGACAATGCACGCAACCTCGGCATCATCCTTGACAGAAAACTCTCCATAAAGCGCCAGGTCAACTCCATCTCCTCAGCCTGCTTCCACATACTGCACATGCCCTGCAAAATCTTCAAGTGGCTTCCCATCAACACCAGGAAGACGGTAACGCAGGCCCTAATCATCAGCCGACTGGACTACAGCAATGCACTCTATGCAGGCACCACCACCAAACTCATGCAAAGACTCCAAACGATCCAGAACGCAGCCGCCAGACTGATCCTCAACTGCCCTAGAGAAGCCATATCACAAAGCACCGGTCTGGAAGAGATGCAATTTCAAGCTCCTGATCCACGAATACAAAGTCCTCCATGACCAAGGACCCGCCTACTTGAACCACCACCTGCACTTCCACTGACCCTCCGGGAACCTCCGCTCCGCACACCTTGCCCTTGCATAGACCCAGTGCATATGCCGCTGCCGTGCCAAGGATGTTTCTTCTCCCATCTCACCGCCAAAGCCTGGAAAACCCTCTCCCTGTACCTCCGCACCTCACCCTCACTGACCGTCTTCAATAAGGGGCACAAGACCTGGATATTCGACTAAGACCCACTGCAAGCGCCTTCATACCCTCTCGGGTGACAAGCCACATGCTACAAATAGTATTTGATTGATTGATTGAACTATGTCTATTATTAAGCTTTATTAATGTTTGTAACTTTTACTTAGTTCTTGATGTCTTCACCAGAGATCTGAACAGACTCTTCCATGGTGTGTTGATGGTGTGTGTAATGGTAACCTGCTGGAACTTGAATCCTAGCAAATCTGTTAGTTACTGCTGCAGAAATCTTCAGAAATCTTCAGAATATGCAATAGGTTAGTGGTAGAAACTCTCCTGCATGTATGTGCAGTTTATTCCTGGTTCTCCTGTTAGGCCTTCACTAAGTCATTGCTGCTCTACATCAGGTGCTCCCTGTAATGAACTGATTGATGCTCAAGTTCCTATTTAAAGGCAGGGGCAGGATTGTTCTAGTTAATTTGCAGCTGTGGTCCACCTCTCCCTTCTCTTCTTTCTTCTTGGTGATCGGGTGTGCACTCTTCTAAGACAGGCTATTGAGTATATGCAGGCGTTGATCCTCTCCCCATTCACAATTGGCAAACCCGTCTCATGTTCCCCTGCATGAGGGATCTTCTAGACCTTCCGGTCCATGAGTGGATGTAGGCAGTTGGGGGTCCAAAATCTTGGAGTGCCTGTATTCAAAAGTGTGGAGCCGTAGTGCCAAAATCTATGTGGGGATGCAAGGGTATGTGCTGATTACTCACAAAGGCAGGCTGACTTATCATTATACAAAACATTAAGTGATTACATTTTCTTTCTTGTAATCCAAGACAAAGACGAATTGGAAAACAATATCTGTGAACTACAAATGATCAACTCAAGAATACAATTCTCATCCAATTTACAAGAGAAAAACTTCCCTGACGATCGATCAGACCAACCTAACCTCAACTCTACACCCCAGACCAATAGATAGTAACAGCCTACTACACAATCACAGTTTCCATCCTTTGTCACTCAATCTCAACGTGCCTGTGAGTGAACTAAGGAGAGTGAAAAGAATACCCAACAACTGTGAATATGAAGAACAATCATCATGCATGGTTCACAAATTTCAGGAGGGGGGGGGGCGGGTCTGGACACAATCCTACGGCAAGGGAAGACAAAATGTCCAGGAAGAAATGACAAAAATCCAAGAACTGAGAACAATCCTAGTTGTCCTGCTTGCAACCTAAAGGTGTAAATGATAAAACTGAGATGCCATATTTCTACTGACACTCAGATAATTATGTACATATATTTTGTGGTGTGGGGTTAATCTAGCATCTCTTTATTTATTTATTTATTTATAAGGTTTTATATAGAGCAAACGTGACCCACGAGGGTATCAGAGTGCTTTACAGTATACAGTTATAAAACATAAAGATATGAGATAGTATAAGGCATTTGGTATTCGACATTACGTACAAAACAGGTATATAATAAATGGGTAACATAAGTAACCCGTAGACGACACATAATGATCCCATAGGGCACCAGACCATTCCACTATGTACAGTTATTGAACATTAGGTGGTTGTGGTAATAAACATACATATAATATTCTCCTTCCAACCACAAGAGGTATGCAGTGATAAGAGGTTCGTATAGGTGACTCGATGTCTGCCTAGAATTAAGTCTTGGGACGTGAATTTGTTCATTAGGAGTATTTTTACTTCTTTTTGGAAGGTGGTAAATGACGAGATTCCTCGTACCCCTGGAGGTAAGGAGTTCCAGATCTTTTGAGCAATCCCTGAGAACGTTCTGCAACCAGTTATCTTTTTATGAAAGGATTGTGGTTTCAGAAGTAAAGAACTCGCGCTTCGTAATTGTCTGCATCCTCCTGATTGTTCTAGCTTTAGAGCTAAGTAATTGGGTGTATTGTTATGGAGTGCTTTATGGGTCATGCAGGCAGCCTTTAGGTGTATTCTTGCCTCGTATGGCAGCCAGTTCAGAGCTTTCAAGGTCGGAGAAATGTGGCTATTTCTTTTAGTTCCTGATACCAATCAAGCGCAGCATTAAGTGATGCCCTCAGCAGAACTAGCTTGCATTTGGGGAGACCGCGGAGGGTGGTGCTTCCATAGTCTAATCTTGGTAGCACTAGGGCTTGCACTGTCATTTTTAGGTCGGCGTGAGGGAGAAAGGGTTTGAGTTTCCTTAATATACTCATTTGGTGATTAGCTCCCTTGGTGGCATTAGTGATGTGCGTCTTCATATTCAAATGTTTTTCTAAGGTGACTCCCAGGGATTTCGCGGAGTCAATGATGAGGGGAGCACAGTCAAAGGAGGTTAGATGTTTCAGCCATAGGTCTATCTTAGGTGTGTGATTGGGTGGGGAGATGAGAATGAATTTTGTTTTTTTGTTGTTAAGCATGAGGTGATTGTTAGTGAGCCAGTCTTGCGTGTTCTGTAGAATAGTGTTGAGGGAAATTAAGTCTTCTGGAGTGGAAATTTTCAGATACAGTTGGGTGTCGTCCACATACAGGTGATATAGAATATTTGCTGATTTCAATGCGTTCACCAAGGGCTCCATTAGTAGGTTGAAAATGATGGGTGAAAGGGCGGAGCCCTGTGGAATGCCTAGAGTGACCACGGAGGGTTGAGAGAGTGAGTTCTTCATCTTGAATCTTTGTGTTCTGTTACTTAGGAGGGATGAGAACCATTGTAATACCGTGCCCGAGAGGCCCATCCTTCCTTCCAATAGGGACAAAAGGTTGTCATGCTTCACCGTATCGAAGGCGGAGGACAAGTCAAGCAGTATCATTAGGCAAGATTCGTTGTGGTCAACCATTTTTAGTATATCATCCATTATGTGGGTGAGTGCAGATTCTGTGCTGTGACCTTGATGGAAGCCAGATTGGTGATTGTCTAAGAGGTTGAAATTCTCAATATGATTGCATAATTGTAATTGTACATATTTCTTTAACAGTTTCGCCAAGGTGGGGATGTTGGATATAGGGCGGTAGTTGTTGAGATCAGATGGGGTGGCGTCGGATTTCTTTAGTATAGGTGTGACTTGCCCTATTTTAAGACAGTCTGGTATGGAGCCTTGTCTCAGAGAGGCATTTACAATTTTTGCCCATAATGGAAGGATAGAAGTTTTTATCATTTTTAATAAGGCAGGAGGAAGGGGGTCAGAGAAGTGATTGGAGGGGTTGATTGTTAGAAGAGTGTTATAGATTGTTTGTTCAGGGGTTGGCGAAAAGGTATGCCAAGAGGCACTGTTTTTTGCCAAAATGGACCTTGAGTTGTGAGTAAAAGGTAGTATCCTGGGCCACATGTTGTGGGAGACCCTTCTATTTGCCATCACATGGCTGCCTGTTTGCACAGTTTCAGTTCATTAATATTTGCATAGATAAGGTGGTCATCTCTATTTTAGCATACACGCTACATATCCTATTTCCTATGCTTACAGAATGGCTTTGGAAATTTGGTTATTTCCATTTTAACATACATATATCGTCTATATTCTATGCTTCCTTTGCTTATACCTTCCAATCCCGTTTCAGGAGTCCTTTGGCATTTGGGTACCTTCATTTTACGTGCCTTAAACCTTATTGATACCGGAAACATCTTAGCTCCTCGACTTTGGTGTTGATAAGCCAGTTTTCCCTGTAAGACACTTGTGCCTGGCATGGGCATCTTCTATTGATCACCTATTTATGACCCACACCTATTTAGAATCACTACAGCCAGTTGGTTCCTGAATCAATGGGCTTATGTTATTCCATCCCAGTAAGCCGACACTAACTTGGCGGCTCCGACTGTCCACTCCTTTGTGCGCCAGTGAGCACAGAAATGATAGGTATGCACAGTCAGCCTTGGATCTAGGTCGGTTGAACCTAGGCCTCGGCGGAACTCGTGGAGTTACAAAAAAACTGGTAGTGTGATCTATGCTGAAAATTCAGCATGAAGGACACAACGCGGTGCACAAGTGTGCAGCCATTTAGTTTTTTCACTATTTCTGCAGGCTTTCTCCTGCCTGCTCTCTTTCTCAACTCAGTCCTTCCTAATCCACCCCCATCTAATCACCCACTTCCCAATCCCACCTTTTATTTGCCTATTTTTATTTCTGTCTGTCTTTCCCTGCTCACTGAGCCTGTTCACCGGTGGCTCACCTTCCTTAATTTTGCGGTTCCCTGTCCTACCCTCTGCTCAGTTGCAGAGTATGGGCCCCTTTGGTTCCCACCTCCATCCAATTGCAGACCCTTACCAGTGAGAACAGGTGCTCTAGAAACAACCCATTAAGTTTCCATTCAACCAGTTGTTTGGATGTGGCAGTTGATGCAGCTGCTTTTACTAACTATCGATGTTGTTTATGTTACCAATTGTGATCAGTTTTGTGTTCTTATAGCCTTTTGTACACTTATTCCTTGTTGGGAATCAGATGTATTAATAATGATTCTCAGTGATTACAATGTTGTGCCAGGAAGTATTCTGCAAAGCACTTTTTGTTTTGGTTTATTTTCCAGGTATGACTTGCCTACCTCTAGTTAAATAGTAGTAAAACCAAAGTTCTGGTCGTGAGAATCCGTCCGTATCTCCAGGGCCCACAATGGAGGGCGGAACAACTGGGGCCACTTCATATTCCAAAACTGGCTATCAAGGATCTTGGTATCTGGCCGGACAGCAATCTTTTGATGGATTATGAAATTAATAAGGTCTCTGCTAGTTATTTCTTCCTTCTCAAATGCTCGGAAAAGATTATCTGGCTTCTCTATTTCAACTCAAAGGATGATTGTTCAAGCTCTTATCATTATTGCCTAGACTACAGCAATGTGCTCTACCTGGAGGTCTGCAAGTCTTCTCTGAAAAGGATTCATGCTATTCAGAATGCTGCAGCATGTCTCCATTGTCATGTTCCAAGGCATGTATCGGTCTCCACTCAGCTCTGCCAATCTTTATTTGCTCATTATCGATGAGCGCATCAAGTTTAAATAGTTATGCCTTATGTACAAAGGCATGACCCAGATCAGCCCCAACATCTAATGACCTTAACTCATACATCCCTCCCTAAGCACCTTTTACGCTCATGTAATCAGAAGTTAGCTGTAATTCCACAAGTTAATTTGATAAAACAAGAAAGACGGTCCTTCAAACATCTTGGGACAAAAGTGTGGAACGTGTTCCCTCCTTTAAGCCTCTGTACCTCTATTGAGGGTTTCCTTAAGCAATTGAAGACATGGCTATTTTTAATCAAGCTAGTTTTGCTTTGTTCTGTTCTGCTAGCGCTGGAAAGCCCTGTGGGGAAGCCATGCACTTTATAAATTGCTATTACACAACATGATATATGGTGTATAACTCATGCACCCTGATGAATGACAACCTGAAATGCTTTGGGACTTAAATATTACCAACACAAAAATTATGTTATGCACTGAAAAATATATGTAAGAAAAGATTCCTTTATATAAACTTTGGTTCAATACAATTAGTAATATTGATTTCATTTACTTGAACCAGGTAAATTGCGTATGCACAGATACAGGCACCACGCAAGCAGTGATAATTGACACACCCTATTATTAGGGGGACTTTCAAGATCTGATTACTTGAACGAACAGGGCCCTAAGATTGTAGAGGGCTTGCAGATTGCTTTGTGATGATGGGCGTTGTGTTATACCGACAGGGTTCGACTAGTGCAGGAGCTTTCTAAGAGTACCACCTCAGAGAGTTCACAAGAAGTGTTTTCTGAGGCAGGATGAGGCGTCTTGTGCTGGGAAGCTGTCATTCCCATCAGGCAGATTCTTTGTGAATTGGTGAACTATCAGTGCTGCTCGGCCAGTATAGGAGCTTCACGGTCCACCTCTTCTTCTTTGGCAGGTGAAATGTAAGGAGAACAGCTGGATGGTAAGCAAACCCATAGGTACTGATGTCAGCCCAGGTATGCCCCGCCTTATTCAATTGACAAAGAGCAATGCTGTAGTGGTGGCCTCTCCAAACATTAGGGATTTAGGGATGCTGCAAATCACCTCTCTGACAGTGAAGGAGGCTGGTTGTCTAAATGATTAGTTTGTTCCCTATCAGAAGCACCCCAGAGGATGCTATTGATAATTCCTAGTGTATTTTCTTAAAGGCTAAAATGTCACTTTTTCTTAAATTTTCTTGAATTTGGGCTGCAACATTTATCAACCTCCAATTGTTTTCAAGTATAACTTTTTTTACTTCCTGAATCATCTCACCCTTTTCAGTCATTTCAACTAGTTATTTTCCTGATATAATGCCTGGCACTGTTGACCTGATGATAAAGCATATGTATTCTTCTGCTTCCGACTGTTATCTTATCTCAGCTTTAGTTGGGTGTCTAGATAATCTGCTGGATTAAAACTATTTTCCTGGTTTATGAATGTTCTTAAAATCATAATTTATCGGTGTCATTCCCCATCTTTCAATGAGTGGTCTAATTTTAATTTTTGGGTTTATAAAAATTGCAGCTAGTGCTTGATGGTCAGTTATTATAACAACTGGCTTCCTATATGTGACATCCTAATAATGCTAACAAGCCCAGCCTATAGAGAGACTTTCTTTTTCTGGCTGATAGTTTCTCTGTTCAACATCAGACAAACATTTACTGGCATGTGAAATCACATACCAAGGAGTTTTTCTGCCAGGCTTATTTTGCACCAACATTGCAGCAAGTCCCACAGGACTAGCATCCACCACTATGTCAGTGCAAACTTCTGTATCAAAATATTTTAAACTAGCTGCAGATGATATGTTGTTTTTTATCTGTGTAGAAGTATGACCACAGTCCATACCCAAAATTAACGTTTGCCCTTTTGTTTGCTAATTCTCTAAAAGTAATACTTATAGTGGCATTGTTCTTTATGTAACATGAACAGGAACTGGCTATTTCCAAGAATGAAAGCTGTTCAGACAATTCTTTGGGAGTAACTATTGAATTTAAAAACAACACTCATTAGGTCAGATCTCATTCCTTCTCGAAAAAGTATATGGCCATAGAATGGTAATTCAGATTTAGTTATTTCACATTTTCCTAGGTTGAGCAATAAAGCTGCTTTTACAAGTTGTTAATACACTTTATTTAAGGCTTGATCAAATGTTTCCTGTGTTTTTGCAAATAACAAAATGTCATCACTGTAGTTCATAGCATTCTTTAATGGCCTTATATTCTTTATAGGTTTCTGTAAAATTTCAGTAGCTGAGCATATGCCAAAATTCAATAGTTTGCACCTAAATAATCCTAAATGCATAGAAAATGTTGTTATATATTGGGACTGATCATCAATTTCCAATTGATGATATCCCTTATATAGATCCAATTTTGAAAAGATATTCGTACCACTTATGCTACATCCATGTAATTTAAATGCAGTTCCGGATGACTCTCTCTTTCAATCACTGTATTGGGCACTCGCATATCCACACACATACTGATATCTTCTGTATCTTTCTTTAAAACTACCACAATCGGAGATATCCATGGTATTGGACCAGAACCTGGTTCAATAATACCCTGCTGAAGAAATAAATATATCTCTTTTCTACTTTTGTTTGCAAATGTACTGTAACTCTTCTCTGTACTTGCACCACAGGTTTCACAGCTTCATCAATATGCAAAGTGATTGTCTTATCTTTCAGCTTTCCTAGTCCTGCAAATAATTATTGATACTGCCTTACAACAGGGTGATCTGTCATGACATTACAGTGCTTGTAGACCTATAATCTGAGATGTGACTTTGCTTAACAAACATGGGCCAGGAACTTCACCCTCCAACACATGTATTTCCTCTTTCTTGGATATCTCTTCACATTGCAAAACTTCCTCAAATTTTCCCAAGCAGGAAACCAGATGTATTGCTTCCCATTAGAAAACACTGACATGTGATTGACTTAGATACGGCCTGTCTTCCATTTTCTGATATTCAGTACCACACATGATGTTGCACGTCACTCCACTATCCATCACAAAAAGGAACTTTTTGAGAGCCAACTATGATATCCACAGATAATGTCTTTTGTATATCTTCTCTTCTGATCATGTTAATCTATTTAAAATCACTTTCTTCACACATCATCTATAGTCTTTCAGATTGTTCAGATTTTTCTTGATCATAATCATGTTCATGTATTTGCCTTAGATGTTTCACATTCCCTAGTTTCTTTTTAGCCTGTGATATACTTTGTTTGTTTCAACTCTCCTTCTTATTTCAGGTTTCTTTTTTGTCTCTTTGGAACCTGCATACACTTGCAAAATGATTAAATCATCTGTATTCCCTACATTGTTAACCAAGTGCAGGACAATCTTTTAAATGTGGGAAATCCAATCCACATCGATACCAAGACTTTTTTTCTTTATTTTGCTCATCTGCCTTTTCTGCATTATTATCGTTTTTTGACATTTGTCGCACTTGTTTTAAAGTTTTCGCTCTGGCTTGTTCCATATTGATAGAATGCTTTTGTGCTTGTGTCTCTGTTCTAGCCATGCCGAAGATCGTTTGTAAGGTATATGTCTTTTCTAGTAGCTTTTTCCTGAATTTTACAAAACAGCATCCTTGAATTATCCTTAACCATAACGCTTTATCATTGTTAAACTTCTCAAGTTCACAAAAAGTGACCAATTTACTTAATCTTGTTACATATTCATCCATGGGCTCATCCTCTTTTAGAAATTAAATTATACCTTTCAAAACCCAAATTCCTTTGTGGATCACGCCTGTCATTCAGACATTTAATGAGACCTCTATATGTAGTCTTTTCTTGTTCATGAAATGTCAGTATTAAATCCTCACATCATCACCTACAAGATTAAGTAATAGCTAATCTCTCAATGATGAATGTAACGCCATGATTAACATCACTGCTTGCTGTATAACCTGTATGATAACTGTAAAATCCAATAAAAAGATTTACCAAAAAAAATACAAGATTAAGTAATAGCTCTTTGCTAGTTCATCTGAGTAGTTTTTTGCATGTAGCCTTTAAAAAATGATCAAATCTCCTTCACCCTTTTCCCCACATCTATGAAATAGTTTGTTGATCAGATCTGCCAAATGGTAAAGGCCTTCGAAAAATTATGCATTAAACGTTTTCTGCATTTTCTTCTTCATTGCATATTTCTCTATCTGTATTTGTTGTTGCCTCATTACTTGTTTCTTCACTTGCCATTTTATTTATTTATTATTTATTTGAAAAGCTTTATAAAGTGCAAACATGACCCAGCAGGGTATCAGAGCACTGTACATTGTTACCCGCTTGTTAAGCTTGAGCGGGAAGGTATTGTCAAAGTCAACGTAAAAACAGTAAAAGCAGATTACAAACAAAGGCAGATAGACATCAGCATTTTGAGCAATAGGCAGGAAGGTTGGGTAGGTCAAAGTATGTGAGATTACAGAACTATTGACTCACATGTCTATTCATGATCGAGCCTTTGATTACTGACCCAGCCAGTAACAGAGCAATGTACAACGTCGTCTGCCGGTTGATCTTGAGCAGGCAGAAAACCATAGGAAACTATGCAAAAACATTAAAAGCATAATAATATAATAAGGCAAATGGATATGAACATCAGCAACTTGAACAGTAAGCGTATTGCATTGAGGTAGGAGAGGACAAGGATGTAGGGTCATTTCAAAAAGTTAAAGAAGTTACAGAACTATTGTCTCCAGTGGCTATTCATGAGCAGGCCTTTGACTTCTTTTGTAAAAGAGGAGGATGAAGGGATTGTTCTGGTTTCTGGCGGGAGAGCGTTCCATATTCTCGGAGCAAGACCGGAGAAAGCACGGTTGTAAGTTTTCTTCTTTTTGAACTTTGGGGGTTTCAGCAGTTGAGTGTTTGTACTTCTTAGTGTCCGATTCCCACCCGATAGTTCTAGCTTATTTGCTAGGTAAGTGGGCATGTTTACGTGCAGTGCATTGTGAGTCAAGCAAGCTATCTTATACTTGATCCTTGCGTCAATGGACAGCCAGTTCAGTTGGCATCGATCAGGTGTGATGTGGTCACGGTTTCTTGGGCAGGTGATGAGTCTAGCAGCAATTCTGTATTCTAAATGGGAGATTACCAGGGATTGGACAGCTTGTTGCAAGTCAGAAGGTGGCAGGAACTTTTTGATTTTCCGTAATATGCAGAGTTGGTAGTTGGCTCCTCTTGTTGCAGCACTGATGTGATCCTGCGTATTTAGGCATTTGTCCAGGATTAGGCCTAGTGATCTAGTGGAGCTAACTACATGTGGGGTGCAGTTGAGGTCTGTTAGCTTTTTGAGCCAGTCCTGATAAGGCGCAGTATGATTGTGAGGGGGCGAGCAAGAGGAATTCTGTTTTGAGAGAATTTAGCAGAAGGTGGTTGTGAGATAAGCATTGTTTGGTTTTCAAGAGTGCAAGGTTGAGAGTAACAATGTCTTCCGGAGAAGAAATGTTCATATACAGTTGGGTATCATTAGCATACATATGGGATTGAATGTTATATCATTTCAGAATTTCGGTGAAGGGCTCCAGATACAGGTTGAAAAGAGTAGGTGATAGTGCCGATCCTTGTGGGACTCCAATTGAAACAGGAATACTGTTGGAAAAGTCATTGTTTTGAATCTACGAATTCTACCTTGAAGGAACGAGATAAACCAATTTAACACTGTACCGGATATTTTCCTATGTTAGTTTAAGAATTTTTTTTAAAAAAAGAATGCAAAAAAAATGTATACTTGAAAACTTTATACTTGACGTTTTAAAATGAAGTTTTACATATGATCTTGATCCAATTAAGGTATGCCTGACTTTAAAATGGAATGTCACTGTGTGATTCAAGCCGAATTCAGGTGTCCCTTACTTCAAAATGGAGTTTTATAACGATATTCCGCCTCAAATCAGGTGTGCTTGACTTAAAAATGGCCGCCTTGATTTAATTCCAGCAATACAGTAGTACTCTTCCATGGCATTCACATTTTAACAATGTGCATGTGCGCGCGATATGCCCAACACCTTGTTTCTGTTCCCACTTATTATTGATCATGCACGTGTGATCAGCTACACATCACATATGATTAGTGTCCTTCTAACATAGTGTGCATGCTGTGAGTTGTAATAGGTGCAATTAATAACTCGTAGTCGACATGGCCTCTGTATATGGTTAATCAGGACACATGATACTGGTGCCTTCAGTGCTCACCCCAATTGTCCTGTATATATTCCACTACACTTCAACTTTCTAACACACACATTCCTTTACATCACAGTACTTCATTACACTCATCATCAGCGTTCCCTGGAGGCAGAAACTAGTGGTGACTACAGCAGAGGCAGGAGACTCCGATCCTGAGACCACTGCAACAGATGGTCTCAGAATCAGTGGTGAGTGACTAGGACTGGTGGAATGTGGCCTATAGCTGTGTTGCTTGTCATGTCCCTTTGGGATACTGGGTATCGGGTGCTGCTCCTCCCCTCCAACATGGGGCAGAAGTTCAGTACTGCCACAGACAGGCAACACGGCAGGGCAGAAGCAGCATGAAGGGCAAAACACCCCTAATGTTGTTTCGGGGGTCATATTGTGGATAACAATCAACACAGATAATGAATGCTGGCAATAAACAGAAGCAGGGTGCATGCACCCAGCTTCTCTTTTATTAGCAGGGTCACCTTACTGGTGACACCTGTGAGGATCAGGTGTATGTGAGCAGATTGAGAGCCCTCTTAGGAGTGAGGGGCTGCACAGTAATGTGTCCCCAGATCACTCCAGGACAAAAGTTGTAAATTCAACAGTCAAGTTGCCCCTTGTTATAAAGATGACTTTCAGTCATTGTGAATTTCTAACCATGAACGAAGCATGATGGCCTGGTGCTCGTAGGGCTAGGTGTTTAATGGGTGAATGCAAGAAAGAATGTCCATGTGTGATTAAATAAATGCATTAAGAATGTACTTATAAGCACATGTTCACCTGCGGCATTATGGCACAAGGACTGAGTTAGTGAAGCTGAGTGAGAGAGGATATGTTCAAAGAAATGATGTGTCTTCAGAGCTTTACGAAAGGAAATGTGATTTAAGGTGATGCAAAGGGATAACAGCAGTTGGCTCCACAATTTCGGTGCCAAAACTGAAATGGCTATACCTCCTAGACATATTTATGTGGAACTACTGCCTTAAAGTGTGAACACAAGCGAAAGACACACAAGAGCAAAAACTACAAGATTCCTGCTTAAATGGAGGGTGTGCCTATATACTGGACACTTTGATGAATCAAACATAGTGATTTAAACTCAGTTCTCTCCACCACTCGCAAGCAGTGCAGTTTGTGTCCAGTTTCTGTAACATGGTAAAACTCATGCAGCCCACAGAACAATCTGACAGACACACTCGGAAGAAATTGCAATTTGACAAAACATTAGGAAGGGAAGCTCATGGTCCTAGTGTCACCATAATGGTTCTCATCTGCGGAGTAACAAGAAGGACCCTTTTAAAGAGTCTTAACTGAAAAAACAATCATCAGATATTGAGTTTCAAGCTTTTGGGCCAGGAAGGAGCACATAGTTAACTAGGACAGATGATCCTGGCCGCAGATCATCACCTCAGTCTTACCTTCTTTGAGTTTCAACATCATGAAGCTCATCCAGTCTTGAATGACTAAAAGACAGATTTGAAGTGTATGTTGGGTCTTGGTAGTTGGCGGGATTGAGGGTTTTGAATAAGAAGAATCCAATAAGGTTTCCTTATGGGAATCAAATTGTTGTACTTCCACGCCTGCCTGCAGAGCCTGGACCCATTCCCCCTTAGTGCTGTTGGCTTCACCATTGTGTGAAACTGATCCTCATGAAATTGAGCTGTTTGATAGCTGTGAGTAATAAATGCATTAAATGAAACCAAATAATATAATTAATGAATCATTCTTGTGTGTTAGGAACATGTTGTAGAGATGCATGTAATCCACCATGAGATGTTGGAATCTTGTTGGATAATTGATAAATGCTAATATTGCTGGGTCGGCACACATTTTAGCAATTTCAAAAGTATCCAATGTTGAAAGACTGAATTATCACAGGCTGTGGCTTGAAGGCTAAAACCATATTTCCTGGTTGGCCCTGGCCCTTATCAGGCCATTTGACATGAGCAAGATAATATGTCAGAGTATGTAACCTTTACTCTGGAGCTCTTAGTCCACATAGTCATTACTCCTCAGCCTTTACGTAACATGTGCAGTTACCCAGCATGCCTTTACTCCACAGATAAGTGTTTTTTAGGGTTAATGGCTGGGTAGAGGTAAAGAGGGTAAGGGTACTTTTTGTGTTTAGGGATGGGTAGCGGCAATCTAGAGTCTCTGAACCCTTGGACTGAGGTAGCGGACCCCTATTTTTCCCAAAGGAACACAGAAACAACCAAATGTCAAAGTTTGGAAAGTTTTTGCAAAGTTTTGCAGAAAAGCTCCAGGAGGAGATCTACTTGATGTCAAGAGTCAAGCTGCCGTCGTCGACTTGTGAATCGGCCTGACCGCACAGGTTGGTTCAGCTGAATGTTCTGGAGCTCCTCGGCGTTGAGGGAAAAGATTTCCAGAGCCTCACCCAGGCGCTGCACTGCAGCAGACTACTGTTTTCAAATTAGACTCCGAATCTGCGGAACCCAACTGCTCACCGTTGAGAGAAAACCTAAAAAAAAAAGAGACAGCCTGAAGGAAAACTTTTGATCGGGACCAACCCCCAGCCTATCCGACCCACACTCCTTTGCGGTTAGCCTAAAACTTTGACTTTGTGCTAGTCTAGAACGACCAGATAGCTGCGAGTGGTGCTTTAAGCTTTTTGGCGCTACAATGCACAATATTTTATGTAATATTTAAAAATATGTATCTCTGATTACCTACATTGGATTTTTGTCATTTTGGTGTTGTTTCAAAGCTAAAAATATGCTCTATTTTTATATATTTGTATTGGATTTCTATTGTGTTGTGTCTTTTACTTATTTACTGCTTTGGTAGTATTAAATACTTTACACTGTCTTCTAAGTTAAGTCTTACTGCTTGTTTGCTAAGCTACTCTGAGAAATTGGGTTACTGGTTGACTGGATTTTAAGCCTTGGTAAAACACCAACCACAATCCTTGTCAGGATAAGGCACAAGCAAACCCCAGACTAACCTGTACTCAGCCCCCTGGTAACTTGGCACAGAGCAGTCAGGCTTAACTCAGAGTCAATATGTGAAGTATTTGTGCACCACATCAAACAGTATAACACCGAGAACAGTACACAAAAGGGATCTCACACCTAGCTAGAAAAATTAGCTGAATATAATTAATAAAACAAGATCAAAATACAAAACTCCAATCAGTAGAACTGGAGTTATGAATTTTTAAAGATTAAATATAAAATAGCACCTAAAAGTACAAAGAGCCAACCGCGGCTATCTGGTCCCACTGGACTGGGTCAAAGTCAAAAGTGTAGGCCTACCACAATGGAACACAGGTCGGATACAGGCCCAGACTAGTCCCAGTGAAGGTTTACCTTCTCCCATTTTGGGCCAATATTGCCATTTGCATTGGAGAGGGCCACTAGGAACCGGGAGAGCTAGCGGGAGGCTGTCCGTGTAGTGTGTAGAGCAGACTAGACTTTGCAGATGGCTGGGCTGGAGCTTCACTTTGGCGGTTCTGCGCAGCCAGTCAATGCTGCTGTGCGAATAGACTGGCTTGCAGCTTGCACAGGATAGCAGGTCTTACTAGAATTTCGAAAACCTGCAGTTGTTGCTCGTACTCTTTTCGCATGTATCTCGGTGCCTGGGAGGGACAAAAATGTGTTCCTGGGGATTTTGCCGCCATATTATCAATTGAATTTCGGACTGATTCTATAAGGATTCCTGACAGCATTTGGAGGTATATGTCTACTAATGGGACAGAGAGGAGACTCAAAAGAAAGGATAAAAGCATGTTATGTTCTCCTCACATGCTCCTTATTGACTTACGAGAAAACTGGCTAAGACGAAGGACACGTTGTGAACTAAACGAGTTGGCTGTCCTGTGTTACCTTAAAAGAAAAATTAAGATTTGTGGAACTCATATAATTGATTGAAATGATATATATATATATATATTCACTTAAAAAACCATAGGTTTCACACATGTTATAGTTAGCTGGACATTTCACTCGTAAAAAACCAATGAAATTCCCCCTTTATAGTTAGTGCAGGCAACTATAACTCACGCGACCGCAATCCTCTGCTGATGACGTCAGATTAATATCTGACGTCATCAGCAGAGGATTGCGGTCGCGTGAGTTATAGTTGCCTGCACTAACTATAAAGGGGGAATTTAATTGGTTTATCACTCTATTTAGACACTTATTTACCCATGTCTTCTTCCATTAATCTTTAGCTATACATATATTACAAATATTTATTTTTCATAAAAACACATATGTCATCAGTGATGTAATATCTGACGTCATCAACAGAGGATTGCGGTCGCGTGAGTTATAGTTGCCTGCACTAACTATAACGGGGGAATTTCATTGGTTTTTTACGAGTGAAATGTCCAGCTAACTATAACATGTGTGAAACCTATGGTTTTTTAAGTGAATTTGTACGGTTTTTTAAATGCTAAGTTATGTATTTTTTTTTTCAGGTTTTTCACCGTGCGCGCACCGTGCGCGCGCTGTGGGCGCTCGACGCGCTTCGCACACCGAGCACCCACGGTTTGCCGTGCGCGCACCGTGCACGCACCTCGCGATTTAAAAAAAATATATATATATGTTTTTTTCGCCCTTGGGGGTCCTTCTGTGACCCACTGACCAAGGCTAGGGGGTCAGGAACTGTCCATTCTGCCCCCTTTTCACGTTCTCCACCTTTTTTTTTCACCCCCTCAGACTGAGAGAGACAAAATGGTGGCCGACACTTCCTGGTTTCGACCGATTCGAATGTTTACCGACATCTAACAACCAATCAGAATTGCGCTCACGCACGGCAGGGTGCGCGCACGGTGCGCGCGTATAGATATTTATATGCTTTTAAATGCTATTTTCTCGGGAAATACTGAACAGATTTACACCAGACCTGCAAAAGGCACTTCCTTGACCTTATGGCTACCTCTCTGCCTAATTTCACGTAATTTTGTTCAGCCGTTCGGGCTGTAGCTGCGACTAAATGTCCTATGGAAAAATGCATGGGGAAAACGTGTTTTGGGACCCCCCCTTTTTCTCGGCCCCCGCTTGACGAATCACCCCGAGACTTTCAGGGTAGGAGCTGAACGGAGCGCCCCATTAGTTTTGAAAATTTCGCGAGGATTCGTCAACCGGCGCCAAAGTTATTCAAAATAGAATTTTGAGATTTCCTATGGTAACTAGGTTGTAACTATAACTATCTACTGGCGACCGCCAGTAGATAATATATATATATATATATATATATATATATATATATAATATATATCGGACTTTTGATATTGCAGTGCACTCCACGTGTGTTTTTTGGATTATCCTGACCTTTGGGTTGCACCTTTGGAGCAGCAGGCGCAGTGATACGTTTGTGAACAAAAATAGGGACAAGGAGGGTGGTGCATTGTTTGGTGCTTTGGCTCGCTGTTTCATTCGGTCTTTCTACAAATAAATTAAATTTGCCAGTTGGATATATGCCAATCCTACTAAGTTCAGAGGAAAGAGCACAAGCCCTTTAGTACTGGTTAGCAGTGGTAAAGTGCACAGAGTCCTAAGGCCCCGAAACATTAATTCAGCAAAAATAAGGAGTGAAGGCAATAAGTTTGGGGGTGACCCTGGAGAAAGGGTCAAATCCAAAAGCCACCAAGGGTTGAACAAGGATTAATTTACTGCACTTACCTGGACCTATTAGTGTTTGTGGTACTATTACTAACTGAGGGTTAAGACTCCCACCTACAAATAACTCACTTTTCTACACTTTACATACTAGTTTTTAATGTATTGATAGACTCAGGGAAGTATATTTTCAATCAGACGTGGTTGTTTTCAGCATATCCATGGCAGAACACCCCAAAATCTTCAAACAAGACGCTAAGCGTTTCCATATAAAGAATAAACAAGATCGGGGATCTCAAAAAGGCAAGGTCATAGAATCTGAATCTTAGCTTACAAATTTTTACTTTTTGTGTGGCCAAGAGACCATGGGGCAGATTTACAAGCCCCTTGCGCCACTTTGGCGTCACTTTTAACATGGGAAAAGTGACGCAAAAGTGACGCAAGGGGCTTGTAAATCTGACCCCATATTCTCAGAGACATTTAAAAGTGATACGATCTGTGGCCATTAGGATGTGAGGGCTGGTTATGAGGATTGCATGGGTTCTCTGTGCCACTGGAATCAAGCTATCCTGGCTGATGAGGGGTGAAACCCCGAAACCGGTCCTAGGATGCTTGTTTCCGGTCCAGGCTTGGCAGTTCGGGCTGGACTGTTCCCATGAGGCACAGGGTCAAGACTGATTTGCATATGCCCAGGTCTAAACTGGGGTGGCATGGTGAGCAATAGAACGATGAATTTAACCCAGATCCCTTGACTGGGGGTGAATGTTTTGAATTGTTCTGCATTCCGCCCATCAATTGTGTGTCTTATGAGGATTACATACCCCCAGTGCTGAAGGCGTCAGCCACAACCTGAAGAAAAGGAGACATGAGTTCAGGGCCGCCGTTAGCTTGTGTGCCCACCTTCCCCGGTGCGACAATCTTTATTGGTGCCCCTCGAACTGTTTTTTTTGTTAGCACTGCCATGCTTGAAAGGACGAGATGTGCAAAAATGGAACGTATATTTAAACTGCTTGTCTACCGAAAACATCTTTCTTTTTCTAACAATCTACACAGAAAGAGTTTTACATTTTCTTCATCCTTCTGTGTAAACATTGAGGAAATCGTTAGCTGAATGATCATATTCCTTTTCAAAAAGCTGCCATTAGCAGGGAGGTTGGTAAAAACTCCCATGCCCACATTGATCAAAGACAATCCCTGCGGGTTTGCATTCATCACATGCTCCTGGCGACCTGCTGCATGGGTCATGGGGACTTGATAATCCCAGCGAGGTGAGGCCTGACCTCTGAACTGGATGGGCTGCTCTGCCTTGTACAGAAGGGGGGCTGTGAGGAAAGCTCAAGTTCAGGGTCAGGCTGCAAAAGAAGGTACAAAACAGGATCACGGCGTGTCCTGCTATGAGATGTTTGACTGCATGCTTACACATGTTTCTATAGTGGGTGCACAGTTCTCCTCCGTAAGGTGTCCTATTCCCACCCCTGGTGGACAGCAGTGCAATAATTGTTTATTGAAAAAATATCCGCTGAGAGAATTGTATACCTTTGAGCTGCACACATAAATTAGGCTACTTGCTTTTATTTTACAAAAAAAATATTTTTTAATTGGTAGTACAAGGTGATTAATACAGCATAAAATTAAGTTTATCTCATCCTGGGCATATTGATGTAACAAGTTGAAGGTCATAAAACATCATCTGTTTAATTGAAATGAAAGACAGACAAGGGCGCTCATTTGAGTCAGTGATCATAGTTGTGCAATAACCACACTCAACGTTGTTATATTAGCCTCAAAAGACATGTATTAGGACAGGATTGCTAACATTCTATTAACTTTATTAACATTAACAAGTCTCAAACGTATGAATCTGAACATAAAACTTGACAGTTCCCTTCTCCCCTCACCATTCACAACTCACCCACTTTCAATTCCAAAGTCCATATCCTTTGCTTCATTTTTCCACTCACTGACCTTGTTCCTTATACCCAGTCATTCCCTCACTTGCCCTACAAACATCCTACATTGAAGATCCTTCCCTTGCTCGTCGCATCCCGGGCACCACCTTCAGTCCCCTGTGCTCCCTTCCTACCCTGAGTGGTGGATATGCCCATACGTGACTCACCACCCTCCCAAAATACCACCTACATCCTGCAACCTGCCCTAAATTGGGAACACGCTGTAAACAAACCACCACCCAAAAATTCCTACAACATGTAGGGTGGGAGGGTGGCCCTCATTAACTTGCCCTCCTGGTTGTGCTCAGGAAGAGACTGACACGCCCCTCTTCACGCTTATATAGCCCTAACTCAACCCGCCCCTTCTCCCTGGCTAACCTATCCCCACCCTGTCCTGTACTAAGCACAAAGCACCCTGGGGTAAGACTAGTCTGAGACCTTCACTTCCCCCGGGGGCCGACATTCCAGTGGCTTGAGCTGTCAGATGTGCATTCACCAATGGCACAATGAGATTGGCGTCTCGTGAAGTGGCTCTGTTCGCACAGCCCTTAAGCTGGCACAAGTGGCCTTTCTCAAAGTCGCATGAAATGGCGCCTGCCAGAATTTATGACCGTGTCCAACCACATATTCGTTTGCTGAGGATTTAGTTGTTGTGTATGTAGTTATGTGTCTAGTTTGCTATGCATCTCTTAAAGATGCGATTTACGAAAATGGTGGCCATAAGAGATTAGGTCTTGTTTTCGTGACCACTTTTTAGGCATTCATACACAGTGCCTTGTCCCAGAGATGTCAACCTCAATTAGCACTGGAGATAGTTTTGCCACAGTTCTTTATTCTTCGTAGTGGGAGCTTGAGTGGGCGAGAAGAAGGAATAAAACTCCTCTCTATCTAATCTTGTTTATGTCCTACTGGTTTGGACAAAACAGAAAATGCTTATTGTTCAATTAACCCAAAGAGCTTCTTTTTTTGTATTGTAGTGTGTTTTTGCTGTTTTTTTGTTTGAGAATTTATGGACGGGGCTAAACAGAGGATGATGTTTTTCTTTTCTTTTCCTTTCTGTTTCAGGGAATTCAGGATTTCGTAAATGTGATACTTTCTCCACAGTCTTTTTGCTTTGCAAAGGCTACCTCTTTCATGGCAGAGGTTTGGTGGAAATATTTAGTGGATTTATCTTGTTTTTCTTTTTCTTCTCAGTGGGGAAGGTTGATTGGGAGAGTGTGACAACATAAAAAAAAATGTGGAGGCCGGTTTGGTCTTGCCCAGACTTTTGTAGTCTCTATTTTATATACACTATCCATGGGTGTGGTTTGGGTGGGCTGTGGTGATTAATATGGACAATAAGTCCTAAGTGTGGTAGAACTCGTCAATTGAGATTACATGCTCCAAAATAGAGGCTTCAGCATGAGAGTGTTTTTCTTACTGTAGAATCATATTGTTCAAGGTTAGAGAATTAGAGGTCTCAGAGGTGGGACCTTTAACAGTTTTTTTTAGTGGAGGTTGAAGTTACCCATAATGTTTTTACTGGTGAGTAAACATTTAGTGGTGAGGAATTCAACATATTAATCAATAAAATAGTGTTGTTTTTCCAGACTGTCGTATATTTTAGTGAATCTGATTTTAGTCATCAGATTGAGGATGGCTTATATTTGGAGAAGATAACATAACTCTAAGGAGTAGAGCACTTCCACCTTAACCCTTAGGTCAGTCATTTCTTTAGGAGGTTTGGATGAAGCAGGTCTACATTTTGATGAGGAAGTCATAAACAAGACGTTTATGGTGGGAGATATGGCCTCATATTTGGATGCTACAAATGTGCAGCTTTGGTATTGCATATGTTATTTTTCTGGAATTGCTTTAGTTATTCATGTTAGACTCCCCAAGAAGAATTTCTACTAACACTTATCTCTCTTAGAGGGACTTGCGACCCCGGCATGCACAGTGTTGTCATCAATTATGTCATTTCAGATGTTGCGTGATGTCATCAATGGTGTTATACAACATGTCATGAATTATGTCATATGTGAATTAGCAGTGCATGGTGAAGGTGTGAGTTATAGTTACTTTATGGCATGAGTTCTAGTCAATAGAGATAACAGTAACTGGTGAATTCCAGTGTTTTCATTTAGTTTAAAATGTTACATTGTCCCTGAATTTTTCACCTAACTATAACGCTACTTTAACCTTTGTTTTTTCCAATGAATTTCTAGGGGTCTTTTTAACGTGAAGTAATATTTTATTTCTATACCTAAAGCACACCGCTCGCCACGCACTTGTCCTGTGTCAAACCCCTTGCAGGCAACAAACACTATACCATGCACATAGCCTTCTGGCATACTCAGCATATGGTTGATCTTGCAAGTCCTATCTACAATGAAGCAGACCTACTGACTTTATCAAACCATCACAACACCAAAATATAAAAAAGTCAGCCTATTGGCTAGGAGCATTGTGACATATTTTGGCCCCAGGTAGGGGGTCTAGAGGGCAGGTATCCCTACCCTGCCCTCTTATATCTTTTTAATAACCAGACTCAGGACAGGGGACTAATGGCCCGATGGACCACCAAACCCGCAGTGGCGGTGCGGATTTCTCACTGCCATATTAAGAGTTGGGCGGTTTGCACCGCCATAGGACTGCTGCTACTGCCAGGAATCCGCCATCCCTGATGGTCTTGCAGCAGTCTGAGGCCCGCAATATGCTGGTGGTGCTACAAGTTTCCTCATCGTTACAGTTTTCATTGCAGTGAGCTCTCCATTAAAAGTGTGGCAGTGAGGAAACACACCCTGTTGCTTCTGGGACAGGCGATGCAGGCAGGGGGGCACATGTTCCAGCATGGCATGGACTTAACAGTCCATGCCGTGCTGGAATGCATTGTGGCAGTTCCACTGCACTGCCTTTCTAGGGCTCACATGTGAGCCTTTGAAAAGCAGTGCCATGGGCCTGCTGCCAAAGGCCCCCCTGACCTGTATTCCAATCAGAATATGACAGGGAGCCAGACTATGGGTTTGGCTGTCTTGGCGCGGGGCGCTGGCATGGCAGCCCGCTCTAAGACCGCCAAACTCATAATCAGGCCCTAAGTCTCCAAGTCATGGAATGGCAGAGGGAACATTTTCTATCATGTTGCTGCCAGCCGATCAGAATGCTCTTTCCCTTGGGAATGCATGACCATGGGAGTGAGGAGGCCCAAAGGAAAAAAAACCCTAGGCCAATCAGAACCCTCTGGGGCATATTCTCAAGGATTTATCGCTGAGTTATCGGCACTTTATCTCAGCCAAAGTCGCGATATATTTATCGCCCCATTCACTGGCTGGTGCAAACAGCTGATATCACCAGTTTACCTGCGATAGCAGCCGCAAAAAACATCGCCACAGATGAGCTCGGCAACTATCACTAATGAGATGCAGAGTAGGCGTTCCCGAGCAAAAAGCAGTGACAACACCACACCGCAACATTCTCAACGACCAGCCAGATCGGCGATAAGATCACAAAACAGGCAATAAGGCGCGTTAGCAGCAGGAAATTAACACCTGCTCTGACCTGGTGCAAAGTCGGATGACAACCTGCACCAGAAAAGGGAGCCCAACCCACAGCCACACCTGAAGAACAACAGATGCCATGGGCTACTCATCATGCAGCTCGGAGCCCCAACAGGACCACAACACCCACCGCAACTAACTCCAGGCCCGCCACTCCCCCCAGACACACCCTACCCCCCCCCGGACCACCACAGCGGCAGCCCAGACAAAGACAGCGGACCTTCAGGAAATGTACCAGCCTCACAGACTTAACACCAGAGAATGTCATTGCCCACTACAGACTCAAAAGGACAACCATCTTCCACATCCTGAACATCATTGACCACAGGCTGACGGTACCAACACAGCGGACAACCAACATCCCACTTCAGACAAAGCTGCTGGCTGTGCTGCACATGTTGGCCTCTGGTACCTTCTAACCAACAACCGCCAGAGTCGGAGGAGACTCACAGCCAGCCCTATCCAAGTTCCTCACTGTTAGACCTGGCACCTTGGCGTGAGTTTCCCTTCCACTTTTTGATGGTGTGCCTCGACTGTTTTGCTGGTGTTGTCCGCTCAGGGCACTGCGCCACGGCTAATCCGTGCCGCAGTGCAAGTGCTCCCTAGGTAAAGAGTACCTGTAATTGATGTCCATGATTGGTTCATTGGATTCACTGTCAGTCCCCAGTAAAGTGCACCAGGGGTGCCAGGGCTTGTGGATGCCAATGCTGCTGGTGGGCTTGCAGCGCTGGTTGCGCCACCCACAGAAGCGGCCTTGTAAAATGTGTCTAGGGTCTGCCACCGCAGACCCTGTGCGCGGTCCGGGACCGTCGCGCTGACTGCGCCAGTGCCCCCACTTGCCAGTCCCTAAACCTTCCCTTACCTACATATTAGCCACCCCTCTGGTAGGCCCAAGGGCAGGGTGCATTGTAGGCATAAGGTAAGACATGCCCTGGTGTGGGTGGCATGTCTTAGTAGTGAATTACAGCCCTTGTCGTTTTTCACTATTGAAGGCTACCTGCTCTCCATAGGCCAGAATGGGCTGCTGGGATCACGCCAACGCTGTGACCCCAGTGGACTCAGAGAGCATGGTAGAAGTGTCAAGTTTAGTATGCCTGAACTCAGGATGATAAAATACTTCTTGTAGTCAAGTTTATTTTAATATCCTGGGTTTGTAAATACTACTTTTAGAAAGTTAGTATTTACTGACCTGACCATCTCAGTCCGCCTCTGCTGTGTGTGTGTGTGTTCTGCCCAGCAACAGTAAGGAGCAGGGTGGGGGGATCCCCAGAGACAGGTTGGCTGCCAGGTGGTGGGTAGAGAGATTACACCTGGATGGGTGGGAGGAGTACACCTTGACTCTTGAATAGACCTGTGCTCTGCCACCACAAAGCCGGCGCCACCCCCTGTGGGGCGGCTGATGTCTCTGCCCTGCTGCTGAAAGGAAAGAGCAGAGTCACCATAACAAAGTGCTCCAGAACTGGACTGAGCCAGGCCTAGGCCCCCTGGCGCTAAAGAACAAAAGAATCATGGTATAAAAGTAGGAGCCTGGCTCCTAAGAAATCAGAATCCTGTTTTACCACAAAGAACCTCTGCCCGACTAGAAGGAGAAGAAGACACTGGAGGAGCTGGCCTGCTGCTTGCCTTGCTGAGAAAGGAGAGGAAGAGACTACTGAAAAGACTTTGCTACTTTGTGCTTGAACATTCTCCAAGGGCTTGATCTGAGCTTGCCCCCTGAACTGAACCCCAGGAACAGTGGGTTCTCTGTGCTTCTTGCTCGTCCTCCAATTCGAGCCGTGTGTGCATCCTGCTGGAAAAGAGACTGCGCCCCTCATCGCCCCTCCTAGGGCCGTGACACTCAGAAGCTCGCCTGCCTCCAACCCGTGAGAGCCCCGCTCCGTCCGGAGCCGCTCTCTGTTCCCGGGCCAGGCCGCCTGCATCCCTGTCACCGCCTGCCATTGGAGTGCGCTGAACGCGCTATCACCCCTCCTGCCGGAAGCCGTCCGACGACTGTGATCTACGCCGGGTCACCCAGCTGCACTAACCGTGCCCTGCGACCCCGCTTCGCTATCCCCGGACTTCTCAGGCCGCGCCGCCCCCGCTGTGGAGACCCTCCTGCACCGCCGTGCTAAAGGGTCGCTGGCCGCGCCTGCCTACGTGCCCACACCTGCTGATTGAGGACCCAAGAACGCTTCCCAAGCTGAGAGTCGCACCGACCTGTGCCGACTCTCCTAATCACGAAAGAAGTCCAGTATCGGGCTCGGGGCCCGCAACGCCTTATTTCCCCGTTCGCAGGAACCGATCTCTGTGAGTACTGGAACCACAAGGAACATTTGCGAGAGACTACAAAGTATCCATTTGAAACTACGAACAAAGAACATTTGCCTGCTTTACAACCTGGTGGCATAGCGAAAACGTTATTGGTCTTGTGAAAAGTCTGCTGAGATATATATACCTATTTTTACATAAAGAATCGTATTTTTATATATATCCAAGTCTGGTGTCCGTTTCTGGGGGGATTGATGTATTTACTGTGTGTATGGTTGTAAGTGCTTAACCAACAACGCCTGAGGAATCGCCTTGGCTGCTCACGCCACGCACCTAGAGGGTGAGCAAGGGTCATTCGCGAGGGGTTATCCTGCGCCCTGACGTGGAGGAGAGGGTTCCTGCTTGACACAAGGGCAACCTTGCGCCAACCAGAGATCCCCGACTCTAACATTGTTGGCAGCGGGTGGGATTTCGGATTTGCACTTGTAATTTGCATACAGTGAATTATTAATCACCAGATAGTGAGAGCAGACCAAATAACGCAGCCACAGGTTTGTAATTGTTGAACTTTGTTGAGACATCTGCCATTACTGCAACCATGCCTGGCTCACACTCCGCTGGGAGAGCACTCTCTGTGATTTCTGGAATCGATGAGGTGGATTGGGAGAGACTGGAAGGCTACACGATGGAGCAATTGAAAGGCTACAGTGTACAATTCAGAGTCCCCCATGCTGGATGCAAGAGGAAGCCCCAGTACACCAAGGCGTTGAGAGCCTGGAAGGAGTCACGAGACCTACGGAATGCGGGGGACATCGTTCCACCCGACAACCTTGAGGAGCCCAGCAGAGTCCGGTCGCCAGAGGAGCTGGCAGACAGGGCAGCAGACAGGGCGCATGCAATGGAGATGGCAAAGTTGGCAGGACAGATGGAAATGGAAAAGCAGAAGTTGGCCCTGGAGGCACAACAACGCCAAATGGATCATGATATCAGATTGAAGGAGTTGGAGCTGAAGGCGAAAAGTTTGGACACCGCTCCTTCTGGTGGCAGCACTCCACCAGCGCAGGTAGAGTCCAAGGTGTACATCCCCAAAGATGTAGTAAAGGAGTATTTCCGAAAGGATGACATAGGGCAGTGGTTTAGGGCCTACGAGGTGGCCATGTCCTCACACCGGGTCCCTGAGAAAGACTGGGGAGCGGGGTTGTGGGGAAGGTTCCTTGCTGAAGGGCGTGACACACTGTTAGATTTACCCTTAGATCTCCAAACCTCATACCCCCATATGAAGGAAGCTTTAATGACCAGGTATGGGTTAACTCCGGAGCTATATAGACAGCGGTTCAGGGAGACGAAGAAGATCCCTGAGAGTACGTATGTGGAATATGTGACCTTTTTCTGCAGAGCGCTGGATGGTTGGGTGAAGGGTAGCAAAGCGAATGATTATCAAGGGCTGCTTGATTTAATTGCATGGGAGCCCTTGTCCAGTCAATGTTTTCCTGAGCTACGCCAGCACCTGATTGATAGCAAGCTGTCCAACCCGAGGAAGCTTGCTGAGGAGGCGGACCGCTGGCTCAGCACCAGGGCCCACAAGGGTCAAGTGGGAGACTCCGCCAAAGGTGGGCAGGGTCCCCAGCAGAAGAGTGGGGGGGACAAGGGTAAACAGAAGGGGTTCCAAAAAGGCCCCCAAAGTAATTCCCAAGGGAACCAGCAGAAGGGTTCTCAGCCTCCCCCACCCCCGCAGCAGAACGGGGCCCCGACAGGTAGACCTGTTCCAAAGGGGCCCTTCAATTGTTATAAGTGTGGTGATCCGGGTCACATTGCCTCTGATCCTAAGTGTCGCCTGTTTGGTAAGACCGCACCCACTGGTGCTCCACCCCGGCAAGTAGCTAGTGTTAACTTTGGGGAGGAAGTAGCAGTCCCGGAGGGTGGGGGTCCCGGCCAGATGACCCTAGTCTCGCTAGGAGACAGTGAGATGGTCCCTGTAACCTACCTGCCCTCTAACACTAAGAAATATGGGCAAGTGGTGACCATCAATGGAAGGAAGGTGGAGGCTCTTAGAGATACAGGAGCCAGCGTGACCTCGGTGAGGCAACACCTGGTGTCTCAAGAGCAGATTGTACCCAATGCCTACTGTAGGGTTGTCAATGCTGACAACGTAGAGAGTCGTTGTCCAATGGCTCAAGTTCCCTTTGAGTGGGGGGAGGTCTCTGGTACTCTACAAGTCGCTGTGAGAACTGACATGCCTGTAGATTGTCTGCTAGGGAACGACCTGGAGAGCTCCCCTTGGGAAAAGGTGGAGAAGACCACGCATCTGAGGATGGTGGGTCTACCCGACTGGGCGTGCGTGACCACCCGGTCCATGGCAGCCAGTAGGGGTGTTGAGAGGGTCCTGGAGCCTGAGGGAGAGGTCCAGGAACCGGCCTTAGGGAGAAGGCGCAGGAGGCGCGGGAAACCGGCCCCCGAAGTTCCCACGGCCCAGGAGGAAGTAGACCCGGAGGGGGATGCTCTGGAGCCTACCGGGGAACAGATTGCCGAACTGGGAGATCTGCCTGAGCTGACCCATTGGCAGCAAGAAGGAGGTCCCTCCAGGGAGGAATTCTGCAGGGAGCAGAAAGAATGCCCTTCTCTCGTAGGTATGCGGCAACAGGCTGCAGACCAGGCCAATGGTGTTCAGGCCAAAACACACTACGTGTACTGGGAGAGTGACCTCCTGTATTCCGAGCCTAAGGCTGCTGAACCTGGGTGGTACCCCAGAAGTTCAGAACCTTCCTACTGGGGCTGGCTCATGATGTGCCGTTAGCAGGACATTTGGGGATGGACAAGACCTATGACAGGCTTGTCACCCACTTTTACTGGCCCCAAATGCACAAGAATTCCGATTCCTACTGCAGAACCTGTCAGACTTGCCAGGCAAGTGGTAAGAGCGGCGGGAAGCACAAGGCTCCTCTGCAACCTTTCCCTGTGGTCGGTACGCCATTCCAACGAGTGGGTATTGACATTGTGGGGCCTCTGGACCCCAAGACAGCCCTGGGCAACAGGTTCATCCTGGTCTTGGTGGACCATGCCACCCGGTACCCTGAAGCCATCCCTCTGAGGACAGTGACGGCCCCCGTGGTGGGACGGGCACTGATGGGAATTTTCTCCCGAGTGGGATTCCCTCTAGAGGTGGTGAGCGACAGGGGGACCAATTTCATATCCACATATATGAAATCCCTGTGGAAGGAGTGTGGGGTAACTTACAAGTTCACCACTCCTTACCATCCCCAAGGAAATGGGTTGGTTGAGAGATTCAACCGAACCCTCAAAGGCATGATCATGGGCCTGGACGGTCCAATGAGGCGTAAGTGGGACGTCCTCTTGCCATGCCTGCTCTTCGCTTACCGAGAGGTGCCACAGAAGTCTCTAGGGTTCAGCCCCTTTGAGCTTCTGTATGGTCACCCGGTAAGAGGACCTCTGAGTTTGGTAAAGGAAGGCTGGGAGCAATCTCCCAGGAAACCTCCCCAGAATGTATATAGTTACATGCTGGCCTTCCGAAACCAGACTCGGCGTTTCAGGCAACTTGCTGAGGCAAATCTGGAAGCCAGCCAGGAGGAGATGAAGCGGTGGTACGACCGGAATGCCACTCTGGTAGAGCTTCAACCTGGACAAAAGGTGTGGGTCTTGGCCCCAGTGGAGCCGTGTGCACTTCAGGATAAGTGAACCGGTCCATTTGAGGTTGTGGAGCGCAAAAGTCCTATCACCTACTTGGTGGACATGCAGACTCCCAGGAACCCTTTGAGGGTCCTACATGTTAACCGCCTTAAGCCCCACTTAGAGAGGACCGAAGTGGGCATGCTGCTGGCCACTGATGATGGAATGGAAGAGGAGACCGAGCCTCTTCCTGACCTCTTAGTGGCCTCTGAGAAAGATGGGTCAGTGGATGGAGTTAACCTCTCACCCACCCTGACGCCCGAACAACAGGAAGACTGCCGCCACTTGCTGGGACAATTTTCCGACCGATTCTCCCTGGTTCCTGGTGTCACCGATTGGTGCGTCCATGATGTGGACACAGGAGACAGCTTACCCGTGAAGCACAAGGCTTACAGGGTAACTGACAGGGTCAGAGCTTGCATTAAGGAGGAGGTCTCCAAAATGCTTGCGCTAGGGGTGGTTGAGTCCTCCAGCAGTCCTTGGTCCAGCCCCGTGGTCTTGGTCCCAAAGGCTGCTGCGCCGGGAGCCACACCTGAACTCCGGTTCTGTGTGGACTACAGAGGACTCAATTCAGTCACGAAGACTGACGCGCACCCCATCCCCAGAGCTGATGAGCTCATTGATCGGCTGGGGGCTGCCCGGTTCCTCAGTACGTTTGATTTAACGTCTGGGTACTGGCAGATCGCCTTGACCGATGGGGCCAAAGAGAGGTCAGCATTCTCTACACCAGATGGGCACTTCCAGTTCCGAGTCATGCCATTTGGGATGAAGAATGCCCCTGCCACCTTTCAGAGGTTGGTCAACCAGGTACTGGTTGGGCTGGATGCGTTCAGTGCCGCCTACCTGGATGACATCGCAGTGTTCAGTGCCACCTGGCCTGAACACCTGCGCCACCTCTGGGAAGTGTTGATGGCGCTGCGCCGAGCAGGCCTCACGATCAAGGCAAGCAAGTGCCAGATCGGGCAGGGTTCCGTGGTGTACTTGGGACACCAAGTGGGGAGTGGCAAGGTGGCACCCTTGCAACCCAAAATCGAGACCATCCTGGCTTGGGAACCCCCCAAGACGCAGACCGCAGTGAGGGCCTTCCTGGGGCTCACTGGGTACTACAGGAGGTTTGTCAAGGGCTATGGAACGATCGTTGCCCCCTTGACAGAGCTGACTTCCAAGAAGCAGCCCAGGAACGTGATTTGGACTGACACCTGTCAGAAAGCTTTCGACACCCTGAAGACTGCCATGTGCACGGCGCCCGTGCTCTTGGCCCCTGACTTCTCCAAGGAATTCCTAGTCCAGACAGACGCTTCAGAGCATGGTGTGGGGGCTGTTCTCTCACAGATGACTGAGGAGGGCTGGGACCAACCCGTAGCCTTCATCAGTAGGAGGTTACTTCCACGGGAAAGTAGGTGGAGTGCAATTGAGCGAGAAGCATTTGCTGTGGTCTGGGCGCTGAAGAAGCTAAGACCCTACTTGTTTGGGTCTCACTTCCGGGTTCAGACGGACCACAGGCCCCTCAGATGGTTGATGCAAATGAGGGGTGAGAACCCGAAGCTGTTGAGGTGGTCCATCTCCCTACAGGGTATGGACTTTACGGTGGAACACCGTCCTGGTACAGATCACGCCAACGCTGACGGTCTGTCCAGGTATTTCCGCCTTAGTGACGAGGAACCCCCTGGGCAAGGGTAGTTCTCCCCACATTTCAGCTGGAGGGGACACGTGTTAGACCTGGCACCTTGGCGTGAGTTTCCCTTCCACTTTTTGATGGTGTGCCTCGACTGTTTTGCTGGTGTTGTCCGCTCAGGGCACTGCGCCACGGCTAATCCGTGCCGCAGTGCAAGTGCTCCCTAGGTAAAGAGTACCTGTAATTGATGTCCATGATTGGTTCATTGGATTCACTGTCAGTCCCCAGTAAAGTGCACCAGGGGTGCCAGGGCTTGTGGATGCCAATGCTGCTGGTGGGCTTGCAGCGCTGGTTGCGCCACCCACAGAAGCGGCCTTGTAAAATGTGTCTAGGGTCTGCCACCGCAGACCCTGTGTGCGGTCCAGGACCGTCGCGCTGACTGCGCCAGTGCCCCCACTTGCCAGTCCCTAAACCTTCCCTTACCTACATATTAGCCACCCCTCTGGTAGGCCCAAGGGCAGGGTGCATTGTAGGCATAAGGTAAGACATGCCCTGGTGTGGGTGGCATGTCTTAGTAGTGAATTACAGCCCTTGTCGTTTTTCACTATTGAAGGCTACCTGCTCTCCATAGGCCAGAATGGGCTGCTGGGATCACGCCAACGCTGTGACCCCAGTGGACTCAGAGAGCATGGTAGAAGTGTCAAGTTTAGTATGCCTGAACTCAGGATGATAAAATACTTCTTGTAGTCAAGTTTATTTTAATATCCTGGGTTTGTAAATACTACTTTTAGAAAGTTAGTATTTACTGACCTGACCATCTCAGTCCGCCTCTGCTGTGTGTGTGTGTGTTCTGCCCAGCAACAGTAAGGAGCAGGGTGGGGGGATCCCCAGAGACAGGTTGGCTGCCAGGTGGTGGGTAGAGAGATTACACCTGGATGGGTGGGAGGAGTACACCTTGACTCTTGAATAGACCTGTGCTCTGCCACCACAAAGCCGGCGCCACCCCCTGTGGGGCGGCTGATGTCTCTGCCCTGCTGCTGAAAGGAAAGAGCAGAGTCACCATAACAAAGTGCTCCAGAACTGGACTGAGCCAGGCCTAGGCCCCCTGGCGCTAAAGAACAAAAGAATCATGGTATAAAAGTAGGAGCCTGGCTCCTAAGAAATCAGAATCCTGTTTTACCACAAAGAACCTCTGCCCGACTAGAAGGAGAAGAAGACGCTGGAGGAGCTGGCCTGCTGCTTGCCTTGCTGAGAAAGGAGAGGAAGAGACTACTGAAAAGACTTTGCTACTTTGTGCTTGAACATTCTCCAAGGGCTTGATCTGAGCTTGCCCCCTGAACTGAACCCCAGGAACAGTGGGTTCTCTGTGCTTCTTGCTCGTCCTCCAATTCGAGCCGTGTGTGCATCCCGCTGGAAAAGAGACTGCGCCCCTCATCGCCCCTCCTAGGGCCGTGACACTCAGAAGCTCGCCTGCCTCCAACCCGTGAGAGCCCCGCTCCGTCCGGAGCCGCTCTCTGTTCCCGTGCCAGGCCGCCTGCATCCCTGTCACCGCCTGCCATTGGAGTGCGCTGAACGCGCTATCACCCCTCCTGCCGGAAGCCGTCCGACGACTGTGATCTACGCCGGGTCACCCAGCTGCACTAACCGTGCCCTGCGACCCCGCTTCGCTATCCCCGGACTTCTCAGGCCGCGCCGCCCCCGCTGTGGAGACCCTCCTGCACCGCCGTGCTAAAGGGTCGCTGGCCGCGCCTGCCTACGTGCCCACACCTGCTGATTGAGGACCCAAGAATGCTTCCCAAGCTGAGAGTCGCACCGACCTGTGCCGACTCTCCTAATCACGAAAGAAGTCCAGTATCGGGCTCGGGGCCCGCAACGCCTTATTTCCCCGTTCGCAGGAACCGATCTCTGTGAGTACTGGAACCACAAGGAACATTTGCGAGAGACTACAAAGTATCCATTTGAAACTACGAACAAAGAACATTTGCCTGCTTTACAACCTGGTGGCATAGCGAAAACGTTATTGGTCTTGTGATAAGTCTGCTGAGATATATATACCTATTTTTACATAAAGAATCGTATTTTTATATATATCCAAGTCTGGTGTCCGTTTCTGGGGGGATTGATGTATTTACTGTGTGTATGGTTGTAAGTGCTTAACCAACAACGCCTGAGGAATCGCCTTGGCTGCTCACGCCACGCACCTAGAGGGTGAGCAAGGGTCATTCGCGAGGGGTTATCCTGCGCCCTGACGTGGAGGAGAGGGTTCCTGCTTGACACAAGGGCAACCTTGCGCCAACCAGAGATCCCCGACTCTAACACTCACACTTGTCCTGGATGCCATCATTAGCTTGGTACCCCAGTACCTATACTTCCCCCACACTGCACAGGAACAGCTGGAGACCAAGCAAGGCTTCTACGCCATAGCTGGATTCCCACACGTGTTGGGGGCAATTGACTGCACGCATGTCCTACTTGTGCCCCCTGCTGACACTGCACACAATTACCGCAACAGAAAGCACATGCATTCCATCAATGTGCAGGCAATAGTGGACCACTGGGGTCTCTTCACCAATGTCGTTGCCAACTACCCAGGCAGTGTGCATGATTCATACATCTTCCAACAGTCCATCATCAACCGGCGCTTCCAGGATGGCTCATACGGAAATGCACTGCTCGTTGGTAAGTAGCAAATGAACACACCACACACCTCAACTCCACAATCATGCAACTTACAACTCTGGGAATGCACATGTTACAAACTCACATACAACATGCCAAACAACTTGCCCGCCCACCATAAACAACAGCACAACATACTGCAGTAACCTGGGCTAGCCATGTACATGAGCCATCAACGGCATGGCAACTCAGCCAAACAATAGCAGAATGTGGGGAGAGGTGGGAACCAGGCATGTGCAAAGGAGGCTAATGACCCATGAATGAGAATGCACACAATGCCAAGTGTAGCATGGATGTGCTGGACAGACTGCAGTATGCAGACCACAGACTTATCCATGTCGACATATACTGCTAGTGGTGGTAGTGTTCTGAACAGTGGATGCAACCATGTCACCCCAGCCAGTGGGGAAGAACTCGAAAATGTAGCTTGTTAAGTCCCCCCTGTAAGCGTGTGCGGAGTGGGCTGGCAGGGCGTATGCCAGGTTAGCGTAGGCGTGTGAATAAAAAGCACGGAGCCCTGGGTGTGGTTCTATTCTGGAATGGCCAACATGTCTGCCAGTGAGGCGCCTCTCATCGCGGTGCCTGCGATCCTGTGTGCCTGCCGTGGCCCAGGCCACTGGTCCCCAAACCAGTCTTGTCCACCCCTGCGCATCCAGGCCTCACTGCTCACCTGCCAACACTGGCGTGTCTCCAAGAGGGCCCACCACGTGCCGGTGCAAGCTCCAAGCCTGAGGCCCGCGACCTTGGCAGCCACCTCAGACCATCACGGCCTCCGTGTAAAAAAAAGGACCGCAGTACTCCTTTGTTGTTGACGTACTCCACTGGCATAGACAGCGGACAAGTTGGTCACACTTTTGGAACTGAGTCTTGATTACACAATGGCAGAGTACATATTTTATGGCTGAGTTTATACCACTATACTCCCTTCGATGTGGTGCCACCAACTCTGTGCATAGCATTCCGACCACACGTGTCTGTGGGCCCTTGCTGACTTCTGCCTTTGGCCTACACTGCGGTACAGCAGGCCTCACACCAATCCGATACAGTGCGCACCAGGCAGGACATGGCATCATCGCAGGGTGCACACCCGTTCAGCTCGGGTGCCTCCACCTCCGTCAACCAGAAATCTTCTCCACATGCCATTTCAACGCTGTGTGTTAGAGATGCAGGAGGAGCTGGCTGCACAGCGGTTGACCCGCGCTGACCGCTGCCTCCAGCCTACACTGCGGTTGAGTAGGTCACACATTTGGAACCGAGTCTTGATTTCATCATGGCAGAGTTCATATCACAGTACCCAAGGAGAGGAGTAGAGGAAGAAGTAGTTCAGTCCGGAGGACAAAAGGATCCCCGTTACGGAGGTGATCGAACACTACCTACAACTGCACTGGTGCCACAGACTCTGTCCATCGCAAGCAAACGACACGTGGCTGTTGGCCACTGGTGACCGCTGCCTCTGGCACACACTGTGGTCGAGTAGGTCAAACAATTGGAACTGAGTCCTTATCTCATCATGGCAGAGTTCATATCATTGTACCGTCCCCATCGCAGACTGCATCCCCTTCCAGCTCAGGTGCCACTGACTCTGTGCCACAGGAGTCATGGACACTCTCTGTTTGGAATTTGGTGGCATCTGAGTCTATGGCCTGGGGGTTGTCTTCATCATCATGTAGCTGATACTGACATGGTGGTAAAAAGGAGACTGTAGCATTCAACTCCTCCATATTGCCTGTTTCTGCTTGCTTCTGCCCTCTGCATCATGCCCTGGATGGACACCTTCCACTGTCCCCCGTAACACTCCACGACATTCTCCTTGGACATCAACGAGGACCCGCTCAGCTCTCTTGGCCCTATCTCAGTGCATCGCAAGTCACCGTCCCGTGGCAGTGTCTCTGTGCCGGCCGCAGTGCATCCAGGGCCACTAACTCTGTGCAGCTCAAGTCATGGACCCTTGCTGTACTTTGAACTTCTGATTGTCTGATCACTGTTGTAGTTGTAGCCAGCACCAACCAACCCCTGAGGGGTGGCTTACACTACCCAACACCCATCCAGTACAGGCGTCACTGGACGTGTGACCCTGGCAATGAAAGGTGCTGGGCGCACGTGTCCGTAGCCAGTTCCACAAATTATCTCAGTGTGTCCGTGTGGTCATTATGTATGCATGAGGGCCCCGGGCCATACCATATTACATTGTGCTGTGTACAGCGGGCGCAACCTTGTTACTTCAGGCAGTGGGGTAGACCTGGGACATTTAGCTGTGTCGGACCCCCCTGTGAGCATAAGGGAGTGGACCGACGTACGGCAGTATGGCGTAGGGGTGTGGTCATTCAACACATGGCTCTGGGCGTGGTTAAGTTTAGACCTTGCCAAGGAAGTAACCCATGCATGTGTCTCTGGTGTAGTGTTGGTGCCACCCGTCACGCAATATACAATGTTGCTATGTAGCATGCCCCCGGAGAGTGGGCTCGGCTGAGGGGTAAATTAAGGTGCGCAAGCCCGCTCGGGGTCAGGGATCAGACATGCCAATTGTTGTGTCTGTCGCTATTTCCACAGCATAAGCTAAAGGTCTACCCTAAACCGCATGGCGAGTTCAGCCAGGCATGAACTCTACATCTGTGTCCGCCCTGTCCTTACCATAGGCCTACACAAATGTGGCCGCCCACCTTCAGCACACAACATCACTGTGTTTTTGTCAGTCTCGTGGACATGTGCAGACAGGCATGACAATGGTGTCCCGTAGGGGTGCAAGTGAAGCAACCGTGCTGCGCACACTAGTGAATAGGCTCGGGGAGGAGGGGAGCAGCAGTGAGGCTACGTAATACACATTGAAGCAGCTCATTTGCAACAAGCAGTACATGTCATACAGGAATCACAAAGTCACACATATCACACACCAATGAACCAGTGAGTCTGCCAACACATCATGCAGAACCAACTATTGACTCATGTCTCTCTGCACTGTCATAGGTGATCAAGGATATGCACTCTGCGCTTGGATGGTGACACCCCTCCGAGCCCCGAACACACAGGCCCAGAGGCAGTACAATGCGGCCCACAAATGCACCAGGGGCATCGTGGAACGCACATTTGGCGCGTTGAAGTCACGTTTCAGGTGCCTGGACGTCACAGGTGGAAGGCTCATGTACAGCCCAGACATCGTGTACAAGATGATCGTTGCATGTTGTGTGTTGCACAACATATGTGTACGCAGCAATGCCGCATGGATACAAGTGCCAGATGCACCGGACGATGATGATGAAGATGAGGCTGGCTGACCACACCCCACTGCAGCCGCAGCAGTAATAACCCATAGGAACACCATCATTGACAATTTCTTCTCATGAGCACGTCACATTGTGACAGTCCTTAGCAATCATGGGACAGTACAAAATGACCACAGGCACAGCATGTGCAAATAAATGCATTCCAAAAACATATTCCCTGAGTGCATTTCACTCATCTGTACAGGCACATCACTCAGACAAGTGTGAGTGCAACATGTAGTGCTAACAATTTTATGATTTGTTCATGGATGGTGGGTGTGTCACCTGCGTTTTACATGTGTCCCCAATCATTCCATTTTGGCTGCCATTTGTGACCTACAGGTGACAACAGGGCTCCTTTTGGGGTCAGATATGTACCACTATGATGCAGGGATGCCCCCTGTGACTCAAGTCCCACAACATGGGCAACATGTACGTAGGTGGGAGTCACTGCCCCTACATTCGTCCACGCTTTCATAATTGATTGATCAGGGACATGACACTTCTGTGTGCAGGAGGGGTTGCTTGTCCCTCTGCAATGTGAAGGCGAGATGCGGTTTCACAGTGTGTTCCATACATGTTACAGCATTGGTGCAGTTTACATGCAGACTGCATGTCAATGTACATTGTGACTGTGAGGAGATGCCTATTTGATGCGGGCAATGGTCATTTGTTCTATGTAACGGATGTGTGGTTGTGCTTGTACATTGTCATCTCATTGTTTTTTTACTCTGCTTTTATGGTGCATTTTCCCGCATGACGGGTGGGAATTGCAGGCCTATCCCTGGTTATCGCTAATTTTTGTATCGCCATTGGCCTCATCGCTACTATTTTCGCGTTCGTGTTTTGCGTTTTTTCAGCGTCGCATTAATTTTAACACAGTCATTTGACGCGTTATCGTGGGACTATCGCATGGTACCACTGTGTTGAGAATACCATGTTAACACAGAGTTATTTTCCCATGATAGCCCACGATGTGAAGAGTTGCGTTAAGCTAATTTTGCGATGGTTATCACACGTTCTTGAGAATATGCCCCTCTTTTTTTTTAAGTTGGGGTTGAGGTTCTCATGCGGGAGTCCATCAACCCCAACCATCCAGAAATACAAATCGCACACAAACAATCCACAAGGCTCCAAAGCTTTTTCAACAATTTATTCAAGCTTATAGTTCGCAAAACCTCCTATGCGTTTCGGAGACAGCCATCTCCTTGCTCACGGGTCTGGAGGTGGACACTTGGACAGTCATGTATTATGTATGGTTCAGTGATAAACATAAAGGGCCCGATTCACAGAACTAACTTAAGACAAAATCCTAAACTTACTACCATTTTCGTATTCACAGAAGGCACTTACTCATTTTGGTATTCACAGAAGACACTTACTCACTTCGGTATTCACAGAAGTTAGGAGTCCTAACTTTAGGACTCCTAAATGCCTTCTGTGAATACCGAAAGTCTTAAAATTAGGATTTTTCTCAGTTTAGGAGTCCTAAAGTTAGGACTCCTAACTTTACTACTACTAAACTGAGAAAAATTCTAATTTTAAGGCTTTCGTATTCACAGAAGGCATTTAGGAGTCCTAAAGTTAGGAGTCCTAACTTTACTACTACTAAATTGAGAAAAATCCTAATTTTAAGACTTTCAGTATTCACAGAATGCATTTAGGAGTCTTAAAGTTAGGACTCCTAACTTCTGTGAATACCGAAATGAGTAAGTGCCTTCTGTGAATACCAAAATGGTAGTAAGTTTAGGATTTTGTCTTAAATTAGTTCTGTGAATCGGGCCCAAAGATAGGACTCTAAGCACATAAATCACCATATTGTTCAAGTAATCAAGGGCACTACATTGATATGTAAAGAAATACATTGCGTGAGATTTTCTCTTAACATCCTGTGAACCACAGTTGTGGTCCACTTTACTGGAAATCTGTCCACATTATGTGGAGCAAAAGAGGGAGAATCGTGCCCTAGTGGGTTTCCTCTAATCATTCACATTGATCGCCAAATTGATGAGAAACGGTTTGATATTTATTTGCATACAAACAACTTAATGCATCCAGGATGGAAAGCAAAGGAGCTCTATATATCTTCACATGTGGTACTTCTGAAATCATCTTGAGGCAATCAAAACTTCAATACCTAAAGCATTTCCTTTAGAAATTATAAACATGAGAGGATCTTATTCCCATAGAAATTATGGTTAGTGCTCTGAGATCTCAAATAGCGGCAAAGCACTTTAAAATAATTTGCTATCTTTATGTTTTTTTATCCAGTTGATCACTTGATTATATGTTACATTTAGGGCAGAGGATGTGGAGTTATGGCCAGAGCTGCAAACTTTCCAACTGGGGAACCAGGTTCGAGTTTAGGTGTGAGCTGACATCCTGGGATTCTGGGCAAATCACGTAATCGCCCATACCTGAAACTCAAATGAACGAGTCCTTGTGTAATGTAACTAATGCTCATGTAAAGCACTCCTATGCCTTCGGGTCAAGTCTGTGTTATATAAAACTGCAAAAGAAACAAAACAAATATGTGTTTTGCACACATCTGTCATTGGGCTACACTTGGGTGATATTTCTGACACATTTTGAGCTCTTTTTTCTCTGGTGGGCATCTTGGGAGACTTATTTATTAAGAAGCTCCCTAATTTACTCATTTAATGCATTATCCTCAGTAGAAATGCTTTCAGTTTTGTGCTTCCATTCCATCAAGATGTTGTTCAGATGTGCTACACTTTTGGCATCAATTCAGAATGTTAGCACTCTAGTCGCTCATTAGAAAACTGTAGTAAAGCTGCTGATCACCATGGAGTTAACTGGCAGTCTGCTGCTGGTGTTGAAACTACATGTTTCAGTCTGCATGTCAGAATGTTTTAATGAAACAGAAGAGGAAGATATTTGAGAATACACTTAAAATGGTTACTATTTTTTTCTTTCTACGGCACTAACCATATTTTCTATGACAAACTGAACTCCCTCATTTTGTTCCTTTCTTAATTAATTGTTTTACATTTTGCCAGTTTGATTCAATCAATATGGCTTCTTGTGTGCCATATTTTTGTCATAAATAACACTGTTAGCGCTCTATAGTTGTTCTTTAGAACACTCTGGGAGGCTGCAGTGGAACAAAAGGGAATCAACTGACAGGCAGGTTACCTGTTTAAAATGGACATTACCTGTTTAAAATGGACAAGAGGGAACTTAGGGTGCAGGGGAAAGAAATTTCACGGGCACAGGATCAAGACTACCTCTTGAATAAAACCTCAGTATATTTTATGGCTACCGCATGGAAAAATGATCAATGTTTCCCCTATGTCGAAAGGTTACCCGACTGTCAATTACGAAGATAATTATTAAGGTTAAGATTTGGAATGAACCCCTGCTACGCAAACAATGGGGTGAAAGGCTCTATAATAGATAATAAGGGAAAATGCACCTGCACTTTGGGTACCTCATGTGACATTTTACATATATTAATGGACTGCCAGAAGCTTTTAGATATTCAAAGACAGTTTTTACGGCTGATTTTTAAGAAGTATGATATTAAAAATAGGGCCCAGGCAGTAATCCTTGTAACAGAATTGAGCCATTTAGACATAGCCATTGCCATCTGGAAATTTATGCAAAGGGTTAAAGTATTTTTAAATGGTTTTAGACCTGAAATGTAATTCAATCTAATGCATAAGGTTATGGGCTAAGCTGAAAGGGAAGCTGAGAGTATAATATGATTTTTTGATGTTTTTACAATGATGTGAGATTTTAGATGTATTTTTTAGTGTATTTGTAAAAATGTTTGAGGATATTCGGTCCAAATAAACGTGAAATAAACGAACGACAGGCAGCTCCTGTTGGAAGTAGATAATTTACTGAGAATGTCAGACTTCTGGAGCACCTTTCATAATCTCTATGGGAAAATCATGAGAAAACTGTTTCTTCTCAAACCTGATTCATGAACTCCCAGCAGAAGACTTTTCCACTGGGTAAAATCACCTTAGAACACACCACAATTCTTAAAATTAATATGGTACCATCAACAAATGATTTATCTTTTAACCAACATCTGTTATCACCCTTTATACGTTCTCCTTTTTGTGACCCTCAAACCCTGCCATTCACTACAATGCATTTCAATGGGATGCTATCATCTACATTGTCCTCAAAATGGCTGGCAGCACTTCCATGAGATCTGTGCTGAGACTCCGCATAGATATACAAATTTGGTTTTCCTTTAATATCTCCTTTAATATCTCCAATACTACTGAACGGATTTACACCAAATTTACACTAAATAACAAAAAGTGTGATCCCTGGAACAAAATCTATCTTTCTGCCAAATTTGGTAATTCTGTCCAGCGGCTCGGGCTTTAGGCATGTCTAAAGACTCTATGGGTATTAACATGGGAAACACACTTTTTTGGAACCCCCCACCCCCCTTTTTCTCAGCCCCCCAATATTTTTTAAACATTTCTTGAAGATTTATCAAACGGCAGCAAAGATATAGACAATTCAAAAACTGCTTTTGCTATTGAAACATGGTCCTAACTATAACTACCTACTGGCAGCCACAAGTAGGTAATAAACATATATAAATATACATTGCCAAATATATATATATATGCTTCCACACTTTGTTGCTCCACAATCACGCAGTGTGGTGGCACCAAGCACTATAAAAGCTCAACAGCGATTCCCTTCAGGCAGGTGATAAATGTATTCATTTGCCTCCATTCAAGTGCATATGGGAGTGTGAAAATTATACAAAAGAATATTTTAACAGCCAAAACGTTTTGGTGTGAAGTCTCTACTGGGCCTATGTAACTTCACGGCACACATTGTTTCTTTATACAGTCCATCTTCATTTAATTGCCCTATAATACCATACAATGTTCCGCTGTGATCAGAAACGGCTCTTAGCTGCCGCCATGGTAGTCCACTTATACGCCTCCCATTGACATTCACGTTTGTAAATTCCCCACATTTGTGCCTATAATATTTTGAGCTAGACACCATCGCGCCTCCGTACCCATATTATCATGTTTAAATATCACTGTCAATTGAGTAAATGTCGTAGACATTATCGCTCGACCACGAAACGCTGTGCATAATATGACAGTACATTTTAATTTGTGTGTCCTTACTTACATTACAGAGGTTGTTCACATTCCAATTTAAAGTGACAAGTGCTCTTTCTTGACGTATAATGCACATTTTCTTCCATATGTATTACACATGCCCTAGCATTGCTTATCCTGTTTTTCAAAATGACATCCGCTCTTCCTCTGTGCATATTGCACGTTTCCTTACACATGTATTGCACATACCCCAACATTGTCCACTATACGAAAACCTAAGTGGTGCACTTGCATCAATATTTTAAATATTAAGATGTTTCATATCATCATAGATGCAGCCACATGTACACCATATATATTATTGTGGACATCCCAATTCCGACGTGAAGTGACCAGTGCTCTTTCTTTTTGCATATTGCACATATCCCTTTCTGCATATATTGCACATATCCAAGCTCTGCTTATCTTATAAGCATCATGATAATGCATTGACAAGGGGGCGTGGTTTGGACGCCGATCGGGATGGCGGCGTGAGCCTGCAGCTCCGTGCCTGATCCCCGATAATTCTCCTGATAACTGGCCAAAACGCGCCGCTGGTGGCGCGAGCCTGTTGCGCTGGGCGCCGGGACAGAAGCGGACGGAGAGAACGAGACGGCAGGCGCCCGGGCGGGGTGCTGGAGCCGGATCGCGGAGCAGGACGTGTGGCGCTCTGAGAGCAAGATGGCGGCGGCCCCGAACGACGGAGCCTAACTGGTGCCGGACAGAGGCTCGTGGCTGCGGGGGAGGCTCGCCGCTGGCAGGACTGGGCGGAGCCGGTCGACCACTGTCCGCGATCCCGGGAGCCCGGCGTCGGTGCGAGGAGCTTTCCGCCGCGGCGGCGGCGGGGGATTCTGCCGTCCCTCCCCCATCGCGGAACGCAGCGGCCTCGTGAGGGGAGTCCGGCTCCTGGAGGGAGGCGCGGAGCAAGAAGCCACACACAAAGGCGAACAACGGAGACGGTGAGGGGAGTGGAGGATCCTGCGCCGGAGGTCGGGACTGAGTCGCTGCCCTCGTCGCCGGCCCTGCTAGGAACGGAGTGGCTGCTGGGCTGCGGAGGAGACAGGCTCGGGCGCGAGGCGGAAGCTGGCGGCGGAGCCGGGTGAGACGCACCCAGTGGTTGTGGCCGGACGGTGATGGCTGCCTGAAGGGACAGCAGTTCTCGGATTGGGGAGCGCTGAGGACCGGCACGCCAGACAACTGCGGAGTAGCGCCCCCTCGGGTGCGCGGCTGGCCCAGTGGGGTGGATCGAGCTGGGTCTTCCTCGGCGCTGGAGCAGGGATGAGGTGAGCCTGCACTGTTGCTGACGCTACGTGGGGTGGCGCTCGGTGGCACGAGGACAGAGGCACGGGGCTACTGGCGCCTGCAGCGGACGGCTTTGGCGGGGGGACAACCTGCTGGCCACGAGCAGAGAGTATTCGGGCTGTCGGGCCGTTGGGCCCTGGGGGAGTGGACCGCCCCCCGAGGAGAACACCGATCTCGGTGAGCGGGCACCGGGCTCCAGGTCCTCTCTCCCGGAGTGGACGGAAGTTGGAACCGACTTGTCTTCCAGGGGTGCCCTGAACTGGAGCTGGCGCGGGGCGGGATGACCACTAAGGGTGTCGCACCGCATTTGCCTCCCGGGCACGGCCAGGCGGCGAGGTCGGCCGCGGCTGGTGGGGCCCAAGAGGACCCGGAGGGCTCGGCGCAGGAACGGCGCCTGAACAAACGGCTGGATGGGATCCTGGAGGCCATCACTGCGACCAAGGAGGCCTTGCTTCAGGACATAGCGCAGGTTGCCACTGGATTGGGCCTCTTGAGGGCCGATCACGCCAAACTGGTGGACAGAGTAAAGGACAATGAGTTGCTGCTCCAGGAGCTCAAGCCAGCAGCGGTGACCGCGGAACGCAAACTTGCTGATATCCTGGGCCGTCTGGCGACGCTGGAGAAACGGGCGGAGGACGCCGAAGGTCGCAATCGGAGGAATAACGTGAGGGTAGTGGGCCTGCCGGAAAAAGTTGAAGGGGATGACGCTGTGGCCTACATGGAGAACTGGTTTAAAACGACTGTGGCCCCGGAGGGCCTCTCCCCCTTCTTTTCCCTGGAGCGGGCGCATAGGGTCCCGGCTCGCCCGTCCGCGCAGGGCCGCCCTCCCAGACCAATGGTGGTCAGACTCTTGCATTACAGGGACAGAGACCTACTGATACAGAGGGCGCGCTCGGACGGCCCCTTTCAGGTGGCCAATAGCTCAGTCACGGTGTTCCCAGACTACACGCAGGAGGTCCAGAAGAACAGGGCTTCCTTTTTGGCCGTGAAAAAAGAACTGCGGAATGAGGGCCTACAATATTCCTTGCTGTTTCCAGCGAAGCTGAGAGTTATCTTGGGCGGAACGACTCACTTCTTTCAGGCCCCTGCCGAGGTATGGACGTGGTTGGAATCGTATCGCGCTGGCACGGCCCGGGGGGGAAAGGAGGAAAGGGAGCGACAGAAACTGGTCCAAGTGCGGAAATCCCAACGCATCCGCAAACGCAACAAACTCCAGAGAGCGGAGCGGGTTGGACAGATGGCGGACGACAGACGGGGAGCGCTGGCTGCGACGGCGATCATTACGGGCTCACAACGGGAGCAGACTTTAGTGGGCTCGGACTCTGGTGAGGAGGCCGGGCAGTCCGGCGGAGAGGTATCGGAGGCTGACAGTTCCGGGGGGCCGGCGGTCACCCCACAGACGGCTGATGGATTATTTAATGGGTGACACTGGGAGTGAGGCCACATTCGCGACTCCTGGTCTAGCTGGGGGTCCCGGTGCTCAGCGGACTCGCAGGTATGGTGCTGAGACACTCCGGGGGTTGTGGGCTCGGGGCGGGGGCTTGGCCTGCCCTGGGTCGGCTCTGAACCACCCTCGCGCTGCCCTTAAGGCTTTCTGTGGAGACGACCACAGAGTAGGGAAGGTTTGGAGGGTTGCAGGTTTGGATGGGGGCTGATAGTGTATTATTGGGTCCTGTTCTGGGGAGTGGGAGGGGGGGAGTTTGTGGGGATGTTTTGGTTGAGGGGTTTTGCTGCGCTGCTGTAGGTGGGCCTGGGACACTGGTGTGCTGGTGGGGTGCTGGATGCAATGGGGACGTTACCTAATTTGAAATGCCTCACGTGGAATGTTCGTGGTCTCCGCACTATGACTAGACGGTATAAGGTACACGCCCACCTGGTGAGGCGAGGCATACAAATTGCACTCCTGCAAGAAACTCACTTAACTAAACAGGAACTCACTGCGCTGCAGAGGAGATGGCGTGGCCAGGTGTTTGGAACTACGTGTTCAGCGTTTGCCAGGGGGGTGTTGGTATGGGTGAGGGCAGGAGTCCCATTCCAGGCCACGAATCAGTTGGTGGACCCGGAGGGTAGATTTGTGGCGGTGGAGGGGAGGCTCTATGGTCAGGACGTAGTCTTATGCAGTATATATGCTCCCAATACGGACCAGGCCCGCTTTTTTGCTAGCCTGACGGGCTCATTGGCGCACTTCTTAGCGGGCCCCATATTGATAGGAGGGGACTTCAACTCGATCACTGATGTGGCACTGGACCGGTCGCATCCGCCATTGGCCGACTCGCCGGTGCGCCGGTTAGTGGCGCACAGGGAGGATTGGCAGGAGAGGTGGGGACTGATAGATGTGTGGAGGGAGCAACATCCGGGAGACCGGGACTATTCCTTTTTCTCCGCGTTGCACGCGCTGCATGTCCGGATAGATGCCATTTTGTGCAGCGGGGCCCTGACTCCCATGATGGCCCACACGGAGTATCTCACTAGAACTATCTCGGACCATAACCCGTTGCTGTTGACGGTGCAGTGGCAGCGGCCGAGGTCAGCGGTCCCAACATGGCGGCTGCGACCGGCTACATTGGACGACCCGGTGTTTAGTGATGCGGTCCAGCAGGGCGTAGAGCACTACTTTAGGGAGAATGAGGGCTCCACTGCCACTAGGGCGATGGAATGGGATGCAATGAAGGTGGTGACCAGAGGCATTTGTATGGGCAAATTTGCGAATGTGCGGTCTACAGTCCTGACGGCTCTGGGGAAGGCGGAGGGGGTGTTGCGGGATATGGAGCAGCGTAGGCCAGAGCGACCAGAATTACAGGACAGGCTGCTTGAGGCGAAGGAGGTGGTAGCGACTGAAACAGAGCGGCTGCGGTGTTTTGATTACAAGCTGTATCTAGTCAGAGTGCATGCGGAAAGGGACAAGGTAGGAACGTTACTAGCTAGACTAGCTAACCCAGAACCCCGAGGTTGCCCGGTCATGAGCATTCGAACGGAGACGGGGAAGGTGGTTTACTCGCAAGAGGCAGTGCTGCAGCGGTTCAGGTCATACTACACGGAACTCTATGAGAGCCAACTGGGGGTGGAGGACTCCGCAATAGCTGACTATCTGGCGACTATTTGTCTCCCGCGGGTGGATGCCGAAACTGCGACGGTACTGGGCGGGCCTGTCACGCTGCAGGAGATCCGAGTGGCCATTAAGCAGATGGCCAGAAACAAAACGCCGGGGGTGGATGGCCTGCCGATCGAATTCTATGCGCAGTTTGTGAATGCCTTGGCGCCCAGGCTTTTGCTGGTCTACGCTGAGGCCATGGAGCTGGGGCGGCTTCCCCAGTCGATGAGGGAGGCATTGGTGGTGCCGCTGTTGAAGCCCGGCAGGGACGCCTCTGATGTGACGTCGTATAGACCTTTGTCTATGCTGACGGTCGATTATAAAATACTGAGTCGCATATTGGCCACTAGATTACTGCCACATATGACCAAGTTGGTTCATGAGGACCAAGCCGGTTTTATCCCCACCAGGAGCACGGCCTTGAACGTTCGCCGCCTGGTCCGTATCATAGACAGTGTTTGGGGCCCTGAGCAGAGACCAGCAGTGCTCTCCGTGGATATTGAGAAGGCTTTCGATAGCCTCGAATGGGGGTACCTCGATGCGGTGCTCGAGAAGTTCGGCCTGGGGGAGGGGTTTGGACGTTGGACGAGGGTCCTTTACTCCTCTGCTACGGCCAGGGTACGGCTGGGAGCAGTCATATCCTCAGCTTATCCGGTGCGCAGGGGGACAAGACAAGGTTGCTCGCTCTCTCCCCTGTTGTTCGCCTTGGCGATGGAACCTTTGGCGGCACAAGCACGGACAGGGGCGGTGTACGGCGGGGTTAGTTGTGGGGCGGAGACGCATCATATTTCGCTGTACGCTGATGACCTCCTGCTGTACCTGGAGGACACCGGTGACGCTCTGGAAGGGGCTATGGGGATGCTATCACGCTTCGGCAGGCTCTCGGGCCTCAGGGTCAATTGGACCAAAACCTGTGTTTTCCCGCTGCGGGCAGATGCGCCATATTCCCCTCCCACTCTGGATGTGGTATGGGAGGCTACGTGCTTCACTTACCTGGGCGTCCGGATATACCACGACATCGCGAACCTGTTGGACGGTAATATAGGGCGTTGTATAAGGGCCCTGAAGGGGCGCATGGCCTTCTGGGCCGCCCTCCCGCTCTCGGTGCTGGGCCGGGTTGCGTTGCTGAAGATGGTGGCTCTGCCCCGACTGCTCTATTATTTCCGCACCCTGCCAATATGGATCCCGCAGAGGACTTTCAAAGAATTGAAGACACAGGTTATTGGCTTCCTGTGGGGGACCGGACGGCGGAGGGTGGCCTTGACTGCTCTGATGCGGCCTAAATTCGAGGGGGGACTGACGGTCCCTGATTTTGAATTATACTACCTGGCGGCACAGCTACAAGTGCTGACACAGAACGTTGCTAAAGTGGTCAGAGGCCCGGAACAGGGACGGGGGACTGGCATCCAGAGGCACGTTCTATCCTACATAGTCATGCAACAGAAACTAGACCCGAGAGACTTGTCCATTGAAGAGAGAACGCTTCGGTTATGCTGGCAAAGGAGCATGAGGAGAGCGAAAGCGGCGCGACCTTATGCACCGGAGATCCCGTTGGGGATGCTGACGGCGTTGCCGCATGGAGGCGACTGGTCCCCACTGGCGGAGTGGGAAGAGCTGGGGCTGCAGATGGTGGGGGACCTTTACGTCGACGGGGCGCTGGCCCCCTTCGGGGTTTTGCAGGAGCAGTTTGGCCTCCCGGATGGGAGTTATCTCCTGCATGCGGCGGTGAGTGCGGCGCTACAAAAACATTGGAGGGAAGGGTTGGCGGAACCCACCGCAACCCTGACCTGCCAGTACGTGGTGATGGCGGCGGGAACGATTAAGGCGGTGACCTGCCTCCATGCTAGACTGCGGCAGGAGGGGCTGGAGCCGCTCGCAGCATTGAAGGAGCGGTGGGAGGAAAGCATAGGCAAACCCATTCCGGACACGGTCTGGAGCCACATCCAGCGGAGGACCTGGAAGGGTAGTGGGAATGCCCGCTTTCAGCAGGTGCATTTCTTCATCCTCCATAGGGCACATTTGACCCCGGGAAAGATTAGCCGATTCTTTAAGGTGCGGGATGCCGCTTGCCCGAGATGCTTGGCACTGGGAGCCGAACTCGACCACATGCTGTGGGGGTGCCCGAAGCTTGGGACGTACTGGGCTGAGGTGGGGGAGATCTTGAATGCAATAACTGACCGGGAGGTGGAGTTCGACATGGCGTCGTGTTTGCTGCTTTGGTTCCCTCACACAGCAAAGACAAAGGTGACGAGCAAATTCATTGACTTAGGTCTCATGTTGGCGCAGAGAGAAATTACATGGCATTGGAAATCCCGGGAGGGCCCGTCAGTCGGGCGATGGATATCCGAGTTGTTGAAATGGTCTAGATGCGAGAGTGAGATTAGAAGGCGGCAGGCAACTAAGGCGGATAACGAGAAGGGGCTGGAGTGGGTGAGGGCTTGGGAGATGATCGTACAAGCTCTGCAGGATCTCCGGCTGGAGCGTGCGGAGCGCGAGCGTTAGGAGAGAGGAGTTCCCTGAGGCTGGGGAGCCTAGATGCAAACCCCGATGATTGGTACGCGTTAGTGTTAGGAAACACTGGTAGGGCCCACATCAGCAGCAGTTGGGGGGTGGGGTGGGCGGGAGGGGAGTTAATGGGGTGGGGTTATAGTGTTATGACGAGTTGGATTTGGGGAGAGAATCTGATAGGAATGAAAGCAGAGGCTCTCATGGGACATGGACCGGGCATTGGTATGAGGAGCTCGTTGTGATAATTCGATTTACTGTCTAAATACGCCGCCCGGCCCCCGGGATGTAGGCTAAACGGCTGTGTGCATTGCTACAACGAGGGGTGTGATTTGAGATTGTACGCGGATGCCGGTTGCCACGCTGGATGTTTTGTTTAAAATGCTGCAATAAAAACATGTTTAAAAAAAAAAAAAAATGATAATGCATTGACAATACAATCCCATTAGTACAATACACTATGGTGCCGATTCCGATCTGTTAAAAATATTCCCCGTACGAATCGTATCCTGATTTTTTTACGTACGAACCGTACAAGTCCCGTACAAACTGGCAAGTACGATTCGTATGTTAAAAAATCCATACGAATCGCATTGGAAAAATTCCCCGACACGTCCTCGGGTCGGAAAAAGTGTCCGACACGTCCCCGGACAGTTTTACGTACGAATCGGGAAACTGAAGTCCGAGCGTGCAAGTACGATCCGTCCCGTCCGTCCGAATGCACAACCGTATGGAAAAAATACCGGACGGAGCGAACTCCCATAGCAACCATGGAGACATCCAAACATGTGCCCGCATACGCGCCGAACACCCCCCAGCCCACCCCGCCAAGAAGTACGCGCCGTACCCCCAGTCCCCCCATGTCCACGCCGTACCCCAGCACCCCCCATGTCCGTGCCGTACCCCAGCACCCCCCCATGTACATGCCAAACCCCCACCCCACCCCCGTAGGCACAGAGCGTACCCCCACCCCGTGTAGGTACGGAGCGTACCCCCACCCCACCCCGTAGGTACGGAGCATACCCCCAACCCCCGTATGTACGGTGCGTACCCCCAGCGCTACGCGCTGGGGGTACGCACCGTACATACGGGGTTGGGGTATGCACCGTACATACGGGGGTGGGGGTATGCACCGTACATATGGGGGTGGGGGTACAGTGCGGACGTGTAGGGATGGGGGTACGGTGCGTACCGGGCCCCCTTTTCGCCGTGCATCGTGGCGTACTTAGCTTTTCCGGCACTTTTTGGGTCCCGTAAAAATATTGCCGTGCGAAGTGCTGTGGGTACGAATCGTTCTTGCTGGTCCGTAAAACGCTGCCTGACTCCGTACGAATGTCACGTACGCGGTGTCCCAGATCGGAATTGTGGATATATTTTAGCCGGTCGGTGTTTTTTACGATTCGTACGGAAATGGTGTTTCTGTACGAATCGTACTTGCGGGTTTGTAAGGTGGTTTTCCCGGGTACGAGTCGGACGGAGAAAACGCTCCGTCCGACGATTCGTACCCGGTTTTTCCAGGATCGGAATCGGCCCCATAGTGTTGTGATGTCCATATCCTAACATAAAGTGACCAGCACTGTGTTTTTATGCATATTGCACATATCCCTTTATCACACCTATTGGTCACTTTTTAGACATAGCCCACACTGTATGTATCACAATAGAACATTCGTAACATTTGGTAGAACGATCAATTATCTATGTAAGCGGGGGAGGAGCCTAGCGCTTGACCAAGATGGCCGCGTGAGCTTAGAGCTCCCGAGACCCTCGCGCCCTCCGTCGACTATCCTGTCTCTAATCCTGACGGTATGCATGGCACCGTGTTGCTGAGTTGTCAGGGAGGCGATTGATACTATCCGCGGTCGGATCGCCCATCGGGAACCGGACTTACGACGGGCGAAAGATTGCGGCCTAACTCCCGGAGATGCCAGGGGCTAGAGTTGGCAGGATGCCCGACTCCTAGTTGATCAACAACGGCCTGGTGAGGTGTGAACTGTCGGACGGAGGCCCTCGCTCTTTCACTTTCGGTTTCGTTCCCTTTGTCTGCCCGGACACTGTAGAGCTCTGGGTGGCTTTATAACCCCAGGGACGCTCGGCGGGCTACTCTGGCAGCACAAGGCGGACCTGCTCACTCCTTATTCCTCTCTCTGAGAGGGAGCGGTCTTCACTGCATTGGATTGCCTGGAGTCCATTATGTCGGGCAAAGCAGAAGGGGATCGGTTGAAGACTAAGTCCACCAGGCGGGGAACGTATTCCCAAGTCAACAGTATGGACCGCTACGCCCTCCTGAAAACATCGCCGAGTGGACCGAGCCAGGCGCCGGATGCCCAGAAGGAGGACTCGCCTGGGACACCGGAGCTATCCCTGCAGGATGTCATGGGCGCGCTTGACGGGATGCAGACCTCGATGGGGAGGCAATTCGAGGCCCTGGCGCATAAGGTGGATGCCATCCTGGTGGATGTCAATTTGATCCGCTCGGACCTGGGCAAGACAAACGAACGAGTTAAGAACCTGGACCACAAGACCACGGGCCTCGCTGATGATGTCGCGGATTTGCAGAACGAGGTCCGGAAGCTGAGGGCCGAGAGTGACCTCGCCGCCCGCCGGCTGGAGGACTTCGAGAGCCGGTCCAGGCGCAATAATGTGCGCGTCATCGGGGTCCCGGAGTCCTCGGATGAGGCTTCGACGGACCTGCTTGTGGAAGATTTGGTCCTCAATCATCTTAAGCCTAAGGGCCTTGGAAAGTTTTTTGCGGTGGAAAGGGCCCATAGGGTGCCGGGCGGGCGGCCCAAGGCGGGTGCCCCGCCGCGGCCGATTGTCGCCCGGCTCTTTTACTTTCGAGATCGGGACGCTATCCTGCAAGCTTCGAGGGTGACGGGCCCAGTCCCCTTCCAGAATGCGTCGGTGAATTTTTATCCGGACTTCACCCAGCATGTGCAGAGACAGAGGCAGAGCTTCCTGGGGGTGAAGCGGAGACTTCGGGAACTGGACCTGAAGTATGCCATGCTTTTCCCCGCCAGACTACGGGTGGTGCATGAAGATCGGACATTCTTTTTTGACTCTCCTGTTATGGCCGACGAATGGCTGGACGCTTTGCCCCGGCGACGGACCGGGGACGACACAGCCGAGCATGGAGACAGTGGCCGGAATGGACAGGGCTGATATCTCAAAGCCGACCTGACTTGATTTAACCATACTTGAAGATTTGAACAGAGTGCAGTAACTGTGGAGGGTTGCGGGAGGACGAGGGGTGCTCTTTTCCTCCCTTAGGGTACTTTTTGTAGATTTTTGTTTTTGTAGGGCGACAGGCACACTGCAAGTTGGGGGGGCTTTTTAAGCTGCAGCAGGGGTGCAGGGTGGGGGGAGTTTTTGGGATTTTGAGTTTGTTGTTGGGGGGTTTATTTCTGCAAGGCATGATGATTATCCTCAGGGCTGTTCCATGGTGGCGCCTCGGGTGTGGGGTGGGCCTCTTTCCGTTTGAGGATGGGGGGTAGAGGCTTAAGTGTTATAAGCTGGAATGTTAATGGTTTGGGGGATCGCATCAAGAGGGGGATTGTGTTGCAATTTTTGAAACGCTCAATGCCAGACGTTGTCCTGCTGCAGGAGACGCATCTCATAGGCAATACGTGCTATGCCCTGAATAGGAAGGGGTATAAATTCATTGCACACTCGGGATTCTCTTCTGGGTCCAGGGGTGTGGGCATCCTCGTTAGAGCATCGCTGCCTTTTGAGGTGGACTCCACCATTGTTGACGATAGGGGGAGGTTTGTGGCGGTGGCGGGGCGGTGGGAAGGAAGGACTTTGGTTTTGGTTTCAGTTTATGTCCCGCCGGCCCTGCAGGCCTCCACATTTGCTGAACTGGGCAGGGCTTTGCTGACTCTCCCGGGGGGAATGCTGGTAGTGGGAGGGGATTTCAACGCTGTGGGTTCCGGACTGTTGGATAGATACCCGCCCAGGGACACAGGGGGGGCTCAGAAATGGCTTCCAGACTTCCTGGATACATTTGGTCTGATAGATTGCTGGAGGCTCCGGCACCCCACACAGAGTCAATACACGTTTCACTCCGGGGCGCATGGTAGCCTCTCCAGGATTGACTACCTGCTCACTCTGGCCGCACATGCCTCGTTGATATCCGAGGCGAGGCACATGGCACGCGGTATCTCTGATCACTCGCCAGTGTGGATCCGGCTGGATCTAGGTCGGGAGGGAGGAGGGAGGGTGGCCCCCATCACCCCATGGTATTTCCGAGACCCCAAGATGCGCAGCGCCCTGGTAAAGAAGGTAGATAATTACTTTAAGGACAATCTGGGAACCGTGGACTCGGCGGTGTCGCTGTGGGAAGCTTTTAAGACCGTGCTTCGGGGGGAAGCCCTTTCCCTTGTGGTGGCTGCCAAGAATCGGAGGGATGGCGAGGTGCGGCAGGTGGAGGAGGAGATTGCGGCCCTTGAAGGGGATATGGAGGAGGAGGTTACAGAGTCCTCATTGCATGAGCTTTGCCTGAAGCAGGCGGAGTATAGGGACCTGGTGACGAACGCCGCTAAGACCCTCAGCAGGGAACAACAGGGCCGCCTGTATGACGTTGGGGATAAGGCAGGGAAACTCCTGGCGTGGCTGGACAGGAAAGAACGGGTCAATAGAGTGGTGCCAGAGTTGATTGGAGAGGGGGGAGAGGCGATCGTGGAACCTGAGGGGATTGTGAAGTGTTTCGCGGAATATTTTCATAGGGTTTATTCCTCTGTGTCGGACAGGCCGCCCGAGGACTCGTCTGATCTCCTCCGAGATATCGAGTTGCCCTGCCTCTCTGACATAGATAGGGACGATTTGGATGGTGACATCACGGTTGACGAGGTGGCGGGGGCGAGTCGCGCGTTGAACTCGGGTAAGGCCTCTGGACCGAATGGACTGCCGATCGACCTGTACAAACTGTTCCCGGATAGGGTCGCCCCTCATCTGCGCGCCATGTTTTTGGAGGCGCGGGGGGATGGGATCCTTCCGTTGGACCAGCGGCTGGCGTCGATCGTGGTCATACATAAAGAGGGTAAACCCCGAGATAGATGCTCCTCCTATCGGCCCATTTCACTCCTCAACGCTGAGCCGAAAATTCTGGCCAAACTCCTGGCTACCCGTTTGATTAGGGTACTTGGCGACTTGGTCCACCCGGATCAATCTGGCTTTATCCCGCACCGAAATACAGCATTGAACCTTAGGCGTCTTCATGGTGTCATCGCCAGGGCGGGCACGCTGCGTGAACCGGCTGTTGTGGCATCTCTTGATGCCACGATGGCCTTTGACACGGTGGAGTGGGCATATCTATGGGCCGTGCTGGCCAAGTTTGGTTTCGGTCGCGGTTTTGTGAGTTGGGTTCGGTTGCTGTACGAGGGGCCACTAGCGAATGTGGTGGTGAATGGACGGGCATCTACTCCGTTTCAGCTTGGTAGGGGTACCCGGCAGGGCTGCCCCCTGTCGCCTCTGTTGTTCGCCCTCACCCTTGAACCGTTGGCTGCGTGGATACGTTGGCACCCGGATATACGGGACCTTCGGTGGTCGTCTGATCATGAGGACCGTATTTCGCTCTATGCCGATGATATCCTGCTGTATCTTGCCTCACCTAAGAAGTCACTTATAGTGGTCTGTGACGTACTCGCATTGTTCGGTAGGAACTCGGGGCTTGTGATTAATTGGGGCAAATCGTACTTGTACGTTCTTAGTGGCGAGGTCCCACCGATCCCTAGAACATGTTCGATAAAGGTTGCCCAGCAGGGTTTTGTGTATTTGGGGATTTTTATATCCTTGGATCCTGCTGTGCGCTATGAGAGGAATCTGCTCCCCCCCTTGGCACGCTTGAGGCGAGATGTGGAAGGCTGGCGGAGGCTGCCGCTCTCCCTCGTTGGGCGTGCGGCCCTGTTTAAAATGATGTCTCTTCCCCGCTTCCTCTACGCTCTCCAGAACACCCTGGACTGGGTACCGGCCAAATACTTTCGGGAGGTCGAAGGCCTCCAAAGGACGTTGCTGTGGGATGGGCGGCCGCGAATAGCTATTTCAAAGTTGACGCTCCCATGGTACGATGGGGGCATCGCGCTCCCAGACATCCGACGGTACTATTGGGCCACGCAGCTGAGCGCGATCAACCATGGGTTTTATGGCCCTGCCCTCAGCCCTGGGTATGCCATGGATAGGTGGCTGCTGCGCGGCGGCAACTACTACAGGGCGTTGTATTCGCGGTCCTTAGACTCGTCCCTCACGGGGCCCACAGGTGTGGCGGTGCGCGTATGGAAGATGGCGACTGACTCGTTGGGCTGGAAGGATAGGCTAACCCTCGCTACCCCATTGTTTGAATCGGAAAGATTGGGAAGACTCTGGCACACGAAGGGCTTTGATAAGTGGGACCTGATAGGTATATCCAAGGTGGGAGATGTACTGCATAAGGGGAGGGTGAAGTCTTTCGAGGAGTTGCAGACTGAGTTTGAGCTAGGGCCCTCAGAGTATTTCAGGTATATCCAGCTGCGTCACGCCCTCCGATCAGTCCTTGTTGAGGGTGAGAAGGTGCCGGAGTCCTCTCCCCTTGAGGACCGAGTCCTTGATGGTCATATGCCCGAGAGCACGATCTCGCTCATATATAAGAAGTTGATAAACGTCCGGGCAGACTTGCTATTGGGGCTGAGAGAACAGTGGACCAGGGATGGTCTTGAGTTGGATAATGAGGACTGGCAGTCAGCGGTTTCTTCGCCTAAGGAGGTTGCGATCCCGTCGCGTCTGAGGCTGGTGCAGCTTAAAATACTGCACCGGGTGTATGTGACGGGGCCAAGGCTGGTCCGCATGGGATTCTGGGAGGACGGCCTGTGCAGAAGGGGATGTGGTATGGTGGGCACTTTCCTGCACATCATTTGGGAATGTGGTGTCATTGTGGAGTTCTGGAGGAGAGTCCATGCAGTTATGGGGGAGGTGACGGGCATTGTGGTACAGCCGGAGGCGCGGTGCTGCCTCCTGAACGTCTGGGGGCCCACTGACCTCGATGAGGCGCAGACCCAATGGGTGACTCTGGGTAACATGGTAGCAAAAAGGGATATCGCGCGGCTATGGGGCTCCTCGGGACCCCCTACACTGACCGCGTGGAAGGAAAACATGGATTGGAGCATGTTTAGGGAGAGGACGGTCTACTGCTCTAGAGGTCGCCCCCGGAAGTGGCATGCCATCTGGGGGCGGTGGAACCAATACAGGGGGGGAATATGTCTTGCCCCGGACCTGGAACCTCCCGAGGAACAGCTTTCCCCCGACCTACTTTCCAGCACAGCTTGGTTTTAGTAACTGTTCTGGGCCTCTGCTGTTCCCCTTCTTCCTCCGTACACAGTCTTGTACTTAGTAGACGAGTGGGGTCCGGTCTCCCCTGGGGGCCTCCGCCATGGGCTCACAATGTCCTTGCCTTGCTGGGGTTTGTTGTTAGTTTTTTCTGTGTTTATTTAAAATTGAACCTTTTGCATTATTCTTTGAACTGCATTGGGGACACATCACTGTATCTAACTTGTAATGCTGCCGAACCTTCGGGCTGTCGGCTGAATAGCTGTGTCCTGAATTTTGAAATAAAGGTTTTAAAAAAAAAAAAATTATCTATGTAAGCATACAAATGTGCAAAGCAATTTTCACTAATGGGAGTATTCTCCAATAGTTTTTTAAAATATGAGAAAGTGACATGTGCTTAGTGAAAGTTCTTGCCCTTTATCCAGATGTCAAGGGCAACAATGTCCACATTTATAATTGTATGAGGGGAGAGCCCCATAATCAAATAGGTAGTGTGTGGGCCCCTAGTTATAGGCTTAGTATGTATCCAAAGGCAATGCATTCATGGGTCCCATAACCATTTGCTTAGGATGCCTTGTCCCTCTTTCACTATGCTAATCTACTGTATGCCACTCCACTCTATCGACCCCACTCGACTCCATTTCACTCTACACCACTATGCTGTACACTACTACACTCTATGCCATTCCATTTTATTACACTCCAGTGTACGCCACGCCACTACACTGTATGCCCCTCCAGTCTATGCTACTTCACTGTACGTTATCCCACTGTACGCAACTCTGCTCTACAACACTACACTATACGCAATTACACTCTATGCCACGCTGCTGTAAGCCACTTCAGTGTACACCCCTGCACTGTACGGTACTCAGTATCTTCCAATTTTTATCAATGATGCTTTTCAGTTTGTTAGTTTTTCAGTTGAATGTCAGCACACACATTAAAGGACTACTGTTGTTTCTGTCCTTAGGCGCTAATAGTGTCTCAGGCGGGGTAAACCACGCTCTTTTCATAGCTGTTCGGACAAGTTTGTTGGACTATCCTCTACTAATCTATTTCTTATGGGCGGCAAAGAAGTTTTCCCAAAAAAATCCTCTTTAAAGGTGCAATTCCTTCAAATGCTGAAGAACTGCACGTGAGGCAAGTAGTCTTTTAATGACCTGGGATGGCCTCTTGAAAAATGTGAAAGTGCTTTACCATCTGTCAATTTGGTAAACACATTTATTGCCAATATACCCTCACAAACTCTAATTTTTAGATCCAAGAAATTGATCTTACTTTTGTTGTGGGTGATAGTGGACTTGAGGTCTACTTTACGGTTGGTTGTTCGACCAATGATGGAACTCTTCAAAATAGTTAGGAGAACCCAGGTGGGCCGGGTCTCACCGGTGCTGAGCACTGACAGTTTTTTAAAGGAGGCCTCGAAACGGGTCAATTTTTTCCTGATAGCAGTGACAACAGGCACATTATGTGCTTGTGCTCACACTGCTCACTTCTCACTAGTGGAGAAATTACGATATGACGTCACCCAGATGAGCGTTGTAGGGGAAGGGGAAATCCTTTAAAGAGAGTCATTTTCTCTCTGGATTTCCCTTCTCTTTTTGAAACTCAGGAGCAGCAACATCGTTGTGGTGTCACATGCAACTAACAACCACTGATAAAGCCAATAGTCCTAACTTGTTGTAGGTATAATGTTACTTGTTGTATCATATATCTGGATGCAATGACAGAAACAGCAAAATACAAGTCGAGCGGCACACTATGCTAAACAGATTTTTAGCTTAGGTGTTTTAAGCCACGCCCTTAATTACATTGGCCACGCCCCTTTCAGAGACCCTCCACTTTTTTCATCCCACTTAAATCCCTGGGTGAACCCTTGCTGAACCATAAAAACATCATCTATATATTCATGTGATTGCTATGACACTTTTTTGGTCCACAATCTATTCTCTGTATTGTAAGCATAGATAAGGATTTCGTGGTTTAGGAAGGAGGTAGGCTACCTCACTGTTTCTATACTGCTAATAAAATGGGGAAATAGATCATTATGTTGAAGAGAACCACGTCTGAATTGACAAAGCCATGCAACCCAGATAAATGTACCTCTGTTTCCCGGCTTGCCCATGATAGGCCACTTGCCATTATCGGCAAGTGATCTGTGACGTGACGTGTTCTGGGCATCTTTGTTCACTTTTGTCATCCCTGTGACATCTCATCCAATATTTCATAACTGAATATCTACATACCAGGGAACAATCTTCAGATAAGAATAAATATGTCATTCGTCATAGTGCCAAGGACAGCAAAAAAGAGTGTCTTTCTTCGGGGTACTTTCTAAACCACTAATCAAAATAGCCCGTACAGAGACAGTAACACCCAAAAAGAACAAGAAAACGAGTGAGAAACATTAAAAAAAGTGAAATATTACTGGGTATATGAGGATAGTTATGGTCAAATAGGCACTACATTTCAGGCGTAGCAATCCTAAAGCAAGATTACTTTTTGTTTTCCAAAGCAGGATGTGCGCAGTTAAATGAGACTAAATTAGAAGCAGATGGAAGGGCAGAGAGTTATGTTTCAGATGAAACAAATGTGATACTATTAGAGTAAATATAACTGAGAATATTATCATTCTTGTTCGTTCATTTAATATATTCAGATATTGGCTTCTCTAGATGTATACATGAATTGGCTATAATCTAAAATTACACCTCTACAGAGTAAATGACTTATATGGAGGAGTAATGAGAATTTGCTAACTCAACCTTCCTACTTCTAGCAATGTCAACGAAACAATGTCAAACGCAGACTATAAAATCAACCATAAATCCACTGGTCCAACTCTAATGTTGAGAGGCGGGCAGATGTGAATCTGGGATAGTATCCACATTCATTTGAGCGCATCTGTCACTTGGAACAGGCTCCATACACCATGAAGGATTTTAGTTTTGTACACAGCTACATTTAACACTGCCTGGGCTATTTTGATCCCAATATCAGTAGACCGCCGACAGCATGTGGCCCTAAATCAGAACATGCAAACATGGAAATCCTAGGTCTAAATAACACCACCAGATATACTTAGGAGATGGATTATTATTCATTTAAGAGTATATGTTAAGTGCTTTGCTGACTCCAGTTAGGGTTTCAAGCTGCTTGTTGCTTGTAAGCTCCATTGCACACTGACTACCTGCATTATTTTAGTGGTACATTGCACACAGAAAAGTTATGTCTTTAGACTTTCTGACATTTAAAAATAGAGGATTTACTCCAAATCTTCGGATGAATTGAGGGCCATACGTACAAACCCTTCGTGTTTTGGTAATCAGTTGCAAATATACGAGTGACCGTTAAAAGGGGAGTTTAGAATGTGTCAACATGGTTTTCAGATCCACACTCAAAAATAGCCATGCGAACCACATCTAACTGACTCACTATTTTTGCGACTGGAATTTTGGACTGTACTATTGGTTCGCTAATTGTGAACGGTGGCAAAAACAGGTTTTTGAACTCCCTAATTAGCATAAAGTAGAAGCAGGTGGTAATCAGGTGCAAGCTATAAAAGGGGTGAACAATTTGCTTTTTTCCACATTGGCTGCTCTGTATGCTATGGTGCAGAGGAGGAGGCTGTTTGCTCCACACCACCACAGGAGAGTGCAAAGACAGGAATGCATTTTCAGAGTCAGGGTGACTTTGTTGCAGCAAATTAAGGAGATGTATAGGAAGTATGAGCTCTGTAGCACTGTTATTTTAGATGTAATTGCTGAGTTAGACCCAGTGTTGTGTAAGGACAGACAGGAGTATTTCTATACCAACCCACATTCAGGTACTTCGCTGCCTACACCTTTTAGCCTCAAGAAGCTGTCAGGGGGTTCCCCAAAATGTTCTTTAATTTTTTTCACAATTTCGGAACTGCTGTGCTTGTAGACGTTCACAGATATATTTTGGTCCATGTCACAACAAGACTTGTAGCAAACAAAATTAGATTTTTGTCCTGTGGCACATTTCCTACTGATCATAGGCTGTGTTGATGGGGCCGATGTCTTAATTTGTCTCCTAGTGCTACTGATTCTCTGTATAGCAATCAGAAGAACCAGCACTCCTGAATCATTCCAATAGTTTGCACTGCTGGCTCTTTAATTATTGACTGTGTTGCTAAATGTTCATGTTCCGCCAACTCCTATAACTGTCAGCACTGTGTCCTACACAGTTAGGTTGCAAGAAGAGACTTTGGGGATGGTTTTCTTTTAGGTATTTCTGCTCTTAAAATGTTATTTAATGAATCCATCCTTTGTGCTTTTATTATTATGTTTCATTTGTGTTAGGCGGCAGTGCCTCTGCACTATGCACATGGATTTTGACGCCTTACCTCAATGCACCTGTCCTGTCTAAGGTGATATTTCACTGCCTTCATAAGAGTGGGGCAGCCCTTCAGTAGTCATCTTCAGTGGCATGCAAGATTCCGGCAGTTTGTGCTATGCTGCACCATATAGCTACACTTAAGAGACTTCCAATGCAGCCGAGCAGGACAGCTCTGATGAAGGGGAAGACCGCCCCCCACCACCCCAAACACATCCCAAGATGCCAGCAGAACAGCAGGTGAAGGGATGGACAAAGTTACATACCTACCAACAATTATTTCTGAGGTAAGTGTATTTCAGTTAAATTGTGATCTGTATAACGAGGTAGTCAGTCAAAATGGTGAAAATCTATTTTTCTTTCCATGCTTTTTCACAGGAAATATGAAGAGTCACAACTGGGACTGAATATTGTTTTGTTTTTCAAAACAGTTTGAAATGCACATTATTGCTATAAATAAATTTTCTCTTTTTTCACAAAGCATACATTCAATGCCCTTTGTCTTTGTTTGCTGGAAGTGGGCCTCTCTGGGTCAGTTGGCACCATAGCAACTTCTAAACCAGCAGCCTGACTGCGGGTATTCCTAGCACTTATTACATAAGAGAGAGACATACTACTGTGGCTAGATGCCCCCTCACTCTCCATAGCAGGGTTAAACTGACTTTTAGACGGGGCGTGGCCAAGCCGGCAACTGCAATGGCTGTCTGGCTCTGAAGCTCCGATGAGCGTTCCGGCCAAATGTAATATTCCCAAGTTTTAAACTGCCACAACACCGAGCAGCATGGTTCCACGGACGGCGGAGGAGGTCTTATCCCCACAGACCGAAAATTGAAGCTGAGTGGTGCCCGGAACCCTTTACAGCAAAGCGAAGTGAGCGCTGCGGCATTGCCTGGCGGGGGCGGATTTCCATGGCCAGCCGACTTCAAGGCCGTGTAAATCCTGTGGATGAAGGCCTACCCAAGCAGCCGAATCAGACGCTGGCTCCGGGGCTTCATCACCAGTGGGGAGGCGCGGGGTCCTGCCGTTCCCCCACCCCCCCTGGCGGCATTGGGTCCGTGACAGCAGTCGGGGGCATGGAGCATGCACCACAGCAGCGGCACGGCCGGGGCAGAGAGGCGGCTTTTGACTGTCCTGCAGCTCCGCCGCGGGCCTGCATGAGTCGCGCAGCGGTGGAGCACACTTTCCCCAGCACGGCGGCGGCTGCACCAGGGGACCGTGTTCCCCCCCTGTGTCTCTTCTAGGAAAGGTTGATGGGCAGTGCCTTTCGCTGCTCCATTGCGGTTTCGGCAATCTTTAGATCTACCCGGGCGGTGCCGCCATAACCCGGAGACATTCCAGTCACCCCTATTGCTGGCCTCCCATCCATGATCTGGCTGCGACCTGTTTGTGGCCCCGCCCTGGCCCCTTCTCTCACCACACGAAACTGAAATCAGACAGACATCCAGCCCTACCGTCTCCACAGGGCATTATGCCGCCACCATGACTTTGCGATCTATAAGCCCCCGGGGTCAGCAGCAGCCCCACCCGCGCTAATATCAGATCAGCTGACCTGAGCTTGGAGCGTGCCTACACGACGCGGTGGCTCTGCATCCAGCCCAAACCTACATATCTGGCTCCCACCCTCAACGGCACCACTTTCTGCACGTCTGGGTATACCCTCCACCTCATCCTGGCATTCCTGGTCCGCGTAGCTGAGAACCCCACAGGCAAGAGAGAGTGCAACATGCCTGAATCACCTGGCGCCACTGCCAGACCAGCTGCTGCCCGTGGGTCACAACGGCGCTGCCCTGATGGGCATGGGCCATAAGGACCCCAAACAGAACACGCTGCCATTCGAGAAACAAGTCGACTCGGCCCCACAGCACGGACCCAACATGGCAGAGGCCACACAACACACGGAACACGGCGATGGCCCTCCAGCCCAGGAGAGTCCACCTCGCTGCTCCAGGAAATGAGAGCCGGCTTTAAAGTGCTAGACAGTAGATTCGACCTCCTAGACAAAACATCTCCAGCCTTGGTGCCAAGATCAAGGCACACAACCGACGGCTCAGTGTGGCGGAGGCTTGGATCTCAGACATCGAAGACGGAACTGTGCAATTGGCTAAGCGCCTAGAACGAGTTGAGCGCATCCTGAAAGAGGTGGCCATCAAAAATGAAGACGTCGAATCACACAGCCGCCGCAATAATCTACGCATACTGGGCGTTCCAGAGACGACCCCCACAGGCCGCATTGACGTTTTAGTCAAGACTCTGTTAATTGGACTGTTTGGCAAAGAATCCTTTACTCCAGGCTTTGTCATTGAAAGAGCACATAGATCATTGGGACCTCGTCCGAACCCCGGTCTCCCTCCCAGGCCCACCGTGGAGCGAATCATGGACTTTAGGAACCGGGATGCGACACTCCGGTTGGCAAGCAGGGAGATGTAGAATGGCAGGGCTCTAAACTTTCCTTTTACCCGGACTTTACATCCATGGTTCAAGATGCAAGACGCAAATTTATTGGGGTCAAGGCATCTCTAAGGAACTTGGGATTACGGTACGGTATGCTCTACCCTGTCAGACTGAAGGTCGACGTGGACGGCAGATCTCGTATTTTTGAAAATCCTAGGGAAGCACAGGAGTTTTGTCGTATCTACAAACAAACTAACAATCATTCAGCCAGGATAGGGGTGGATCCTTCCCCCCCATACTGGATCTGACGCTAGTGCTGATCTATTTGCTAGCTCTGGCACGGGCTGACGCCGATCCTTAACACACTTCCAATTGTTCTAATATTATATGGGAATACATTCAACACTTTGCATTGTTATTACAACCAGCTGGTAGCTGAGTTGGGCCTTGCCACCCCCCATGGTGTATCCTTTGAGATTTGTTTGGTTTATGTTGGGGAACTGCTTTTTGGGATTAGCATATTTGCGTAAAGCTCTTTGGTACTTCGCATTAGTTCTTCTTTTTGGGATTGGCCCTTCCCCTATTGGGGTTTGGCTGGGTGGGGGAGGAGGGGAGAAGAGCGCATTTGTACTACAAGCTTATTGACTTGCGTTAAATCGTTCACTATGGTCCATCACTGTTCCTTGTCGCTACTCTACCACAAAATACAGTTGCATTATGTAAATGGTTGGGTTTGGTAATATAGAAGGTCCCTCAGACCTCTCCCTGATGTCTTGGAATGTAAGAGGCCTAAATAACACTCGTAAAAGGAGACAGGTCATTCACTATCTTCTGCGTCAGAAGATGGACATTGCTTGCCTACAAGAGTCACATATCTCCAAAACAGATACGTCACACTTTGGAACTAGCTGGGGGCACATAGATATTTTGCTAACTACAGCAACTACGCACGGGGAACAGCTATTTTAAAACACAAGAGGATCTCATTCAGCCTTATCTCCGTGCACCGGGATGAAGAGGGGAGGTACCTTGCAGTATCAGGATCCCTAATGGGCAGAAATGTTACACTGGTGTGCGTTTACGCTCCAAACTCAGATGCTCCCGACTTTTTCCACACCCTACATGCACAGCTTACCAGATTAGATCCACAGTCCTTACTTATTGGCTTTAATTTATTGCTCAACCCCGGGATAGACAGCACCCGAAGGCCCCTGACTCCAAGCCACGTGCCCGACGTGCCCTGTTGGAGCTTTGCGACTGGTTCACTCTGTTGGATGTCTGGCGCAAACGCAATACCAGTACCACAGAATATACTCATTATTCAGAACAACACAACACCTGGACGAGAATATACTTTTGGCTGCTCTCTCCAGACATTTATGATTGGTGCTCCTCGATCCAGACTCTCCCCAGGACCTATTCTGATCACTCTCCCGTCACACTCCACTTGAAAGTTCCCCGCCCTGAGTGCTTTGAGAAGCAACGGCGCTTCCCCAGCCGCGCTCTACATGATGAAGTATTTAAGGCAGAGATACGCGAGGCCATCGAGGACTACTTTTCCATTAATACTGGCTCGGTGGACTCATGGGCAATTCTGTGGGAAGGCTTTAAAGCCGTCATTCAGGGTGCACGCATTGCCAAACACGCAGGGGTCCTTAGAGACCTTCGTAACACACTGGCCCGTATTGAGCGCGAAATCGCATCACTAGATGGTGCCTCCACACAACCCGCGTCACCATTATACACGAGCCGACGCTTGGCTCTACTGGACAAATCCAGGGAAACAGCAGACAGGGAAATTTTATACCTGGGAAAGTACCAATCGCCCAGACGATATGGAGAGGGCGAGAGGCCCGGGAGAGTACTGGCCCTGTTACTGAGACCGCCCTATCACAAGACGTACATCACAGAATTACATTCCTCTGACAATCACACATGCACCTCCACATCTGACATTCGGGACACATTCCTGGAACATTTCTCGATGCTGTATTCCACCAGATTAGGCACAAGAGGTTTACTTAGATGAGATAGCTCTCGTCTTTCTCAAAAAGCACATGCAAGACTTTCTAGCAGAACCCATCTCTGTGGCAGACGTGATTGGTGCCATAGACACTGTTCGAGGTTCCTCGGCCCCTGGGTTAGATGGAGTCACAGGAGACTTCTATAAAGAGTACAAAGATCTCCTTGCCCCTAAACTAATTGAGGTCTACGCTGAAGCTCTGGAGGCACAACTCCTTCCCCCTACGCTACGGGAGGCGGTAATAATCTTGCTCCCCAAGCCTGGCAAAGACCCTAAACACTGCAGGTCATACAGGCCCTTGTCTCTCCTCAACCTAGACTATAAAATTCTAGCCAAAGTCATCTCCAACCGGTTGTCCCAACTGGTGGAATTTATCAGATCCCCAGCACAGTCTGGTTTTGTACCCCATTGCTCCACCGCACTAAATCTGAGAATGCTCTTTGCCGGTATACATAGGATCTACCCAGAAACACCCACAACAGCTATTCTTCTAGACACCGAAAAAGCCTTTGATTCTCTGGAATGGCCCTTCTTCCTCTCTGTCATGCGTCGTATGGGCATGCCCATGGGTTTTATCGCCACAACAGCGTTGCTATACAATAAACCAACAGCTAGACTTCGCTTAAATGGCACACTATCTCACCCCTTCCAGCTGTCCCGCGGAACCCGTCAGGGCTGCCCCCTGTCCCATTTATTATTTATCCTGGCCATGGATCCACTGATACGCCATTTTCAAGAACGGCACTTACATAGAGGCCTACAATTCAACACGGGCCCCCTCCTAGTTTTGCTCTAAACGGATGACACAATTCTATACGTCAGGCACCCCCAATACAATTTGGACCCACTGATTCGGGAAATTATCAGATTCGGCCATTTCTCTGGCCTCGGCATCAATTGGCATAAATCAATCATTTTCCCTCTAACAGCCGGCACAAAGCCATGGGAATGTGAATTCCCTCTGGAGTGGCGCAATGACTCAGTTAAATACTTAGGAGTCCATATACATTTGGACACTGCCCAAATAATAAGTCTAGATTATGAACGAGCCATTGACATGCTTTGAAAGCAAATCGAGAAATGGCTGAGACAACCCCTGTTGCTAGCTAGCCGTGTCTCGATTTTGAAGATGGTGGTTCTTCTCAAATTTTTCTACTTCTTTAACAACATACCAATTCCTTTCACCAATAGTTTTTTTTAAACGCTTCGTACTCTTCTGACCCGACTGGTGTGGGGTGGGAAACAGGCGAGAGTCAAGTGGACAATCCTCACGTAGCCATATGACAGGGGGGTTTACAGTGTCCAAGATTTACAGTTATATTATGTATTGGCCCAATGCAGTTACGCTCACTCCTGGTTTCACCCTGATGCCCGAATTCCATATTTAAGACCGGAAGCAGATCTTGTTCTTCCTGATCGGCTCTCTACGGTCTTACCATCCGGCTTCCCCAGAGATTCCCAAGACATCCAAACCGTATCCAGCATGAGCCGGGCATGGGGCAAACTACGCAGGCTCATGGGTGTGGACACACTGTACTCCTCGGCGTTACCCATCATCAACCCCAGATGGATCCCAATCACGGGGGAACACTTAGTACAACGCACCCTGTCGGCATTTGAACTCTCATGCATAGGTGATTTATACCCGGGGGGACACATCTTTTCCTTATCAGAGGATGCTCGTTTCCAATCTCGGAACATCATGGAAAAGTTTGTCCTGGGCAGCATCAGATCTGTCCTGCGCTCCACTTTACCGTCTTTTCCAATTGAGTAGGCCTCGTTCCGGCCCCTCATGAAGATTATAGAAAACACAACTAGCGTTCATTTAATTTCTAAATTGTACAAGACATGCGCTGCTCTAAGACCTAAAAATGATGACAGAGTATGAAGCGCATGAGAGGGTGATTTGGGAAGACCAATCACAGATGAGCAATGGGCTAAATGCTGCACAGTCACACAAGACGTTTCCCCAAACAATAGACACAAGCTCCTACATTTTAAATTTCTGCGCCGAATATATTTCACCCCGGCAATGGCACACAAAATTGACCAATCCAAGCCACACAATTGTCGGAAATGCTCTGCACCGCATGCCGACTTCGCACATCTTACTTGGACTTGCCCAAAACTGCAGCATTATTGGTAAAGGATACATTATACACTAGGGCAAATGGTCAATCTTCCTCTGATCCCCACCCCGGAAGTGGCCCTATTGGGATATACAGTCAACTTCCCCAAGAAGATCAGGAGGTTCGCATCCCTGGGTCTCCTGCTCGCAAAGCGGGAAATAGCTATCGACTGGGGTCGTAAGTCTGTCCCCACAGTTCAGAATTGGCTGAACAGTCTGGCCTACTGCAATGTGAATAGCGAGGTATATGCAAGTGTGATGCCCAGCACATCTCGGCCTAAAGACATATGGGACCCGTATTGCTCATACATTGAAAGCATACGCCATACATCTGGCTCCCAGCTGGAGCGGGGCATAGTTCCGGAGGGTGTGGGATGAATCTTGTAACTCATTGTATGACTTATAGACGTGATTTCTCTAGATATCAATCAACGTGGTTGAATGTATGACACTACTGCTGCGGACTCTGAGGGGGCGGGAGAATGGTTTTTGGGGGTCTTTCCTGTTTTATAATGTCATATTGATGTTACAGTGCTTACCTGCCCAGCGAACAAGATCATGATTGTATTTTTGCAACTGTTGATGTGTTATACTGACAATGTTTGACAAATGCACAGGTGAACAAAGACGTACAATGCTGCTTTGTATTTCAGAAATCTGAAACAAAAGTTAAAAAAAAAAAACGGACTTTCAGACCATGTTCGAGTAGTGTGTAAAAATGTAAGACACTATGTAGTCTGCTCTAAATGTTATGCTACATATATGCAACAGCAGACATGTCGTAGTGGTTATGTATGTTGTGACAACTGAGTATCCTCAGTTGCCAATTTTCTACACTTTTTTCAAAATATTGCATTTTAATTACAACTTGTTGATGTCTTTTATTTTGTTTCAATTAAATTGTCAATGCTATTAATCATAGCATACCGACCTTCATCCATGTTTCTTGCAAGCATGTTAACGGCATTCAATTGCTTTGTTAAAATGTCTAGCATTGAATTGTCAATTTTTACACTTTCAGATCTACCTATATCAACAGGTCTTGTTGGAAACCATGGTCGTACTGGTAGGAATTTCTTACTTCTGTGTTTCTGCGAGGCATGCAGTATACACAATAGCGGGGAAGCTTCATTTAAGCTCCGCCTACTTTCCGCCCATCTTTTTGATTGGGTTAGATCGTAAATGCTGTCTTCTGATTGGTTTCCGATTGTTAGTCACTCCTCTTCACGGGCATGTCATCATTTGTAGACTTCCGAGGCTATCGGCCCCTTTACTCCAATGCTATTTTTTACCTTGTGTTCCCCCCTCCGCCCCCTCGCACAGTCTGTGACTTTTTGCCCCCCCCTCCCGAATGTGCCTTCTTCGACGGCCGCACCTACTTTACAGATGCAATAGGTCTTGTGTAAATACGAGTCATATTGCATTTGTAAATGCTGGTTTTGTCCTTGGATTGGCTGGGTGAATTCGCACTCTATTGTACCTGACCTGTCTAGAACACATGCGCAATACAGACGGCTAATTGTGGTTTTACTTACACGTGCGCAAAACATACAGCTAATTGTGGATTTCTGATGACTCTTGCGCATCCCTAAGTAGCGGCCGCCGCTATTAATGGCCTTTTTATTAATAATCACTTGTCGGATTCTGAATACCGGGGCTCACATGAAAACAAAAAAAAATAACATTAAGAGCGCGACGGTGATGAGGAGTCAGTGCCAACTAAGCGCAAGGGCCCAAATGAAAGGAGGAGGGTTCCTGTTACACAGAGCAGGCGGTGAAGCGACATTTAGAGCTCTCCATAGTACACCCTGCTCTGCATGCAGCGCTAGTCAGGCGTCGGTGGGTTGAGCTAAAAGAACTGGTGAAGCACAGCTCAAGTACCTATGGCACACCAAGCTACGGGGCCAAGATGAGATACACGGGCGGGGTTTTAGTATGAGCCAAGCTACAACTCCCATAATGCAGGAGATGGTCAAATCAATGTGGTACTCGTCCGCTCACAGCGAGGAAACTCTTCCTGTTCGCTCGTACAGCTCTTGATCCCTTTAAAGTTGCGTGATTAGAGTGTTTTAAAATCCTGAAGCACCACCTGTATATGCCCTTTAGCCTTCCTTCCTGGCTGCGCGCAATGATGAGCCTGTGTGATCGCACTAGAACCAGCACGCACTTTCCATCGGCTACCTTCTCGTCTTCCAACAACGTGGCTTCCCAGGTATTTAGTGCTGTGAAGTGGCGCGAGGCAGTGCATTGGTTTTGAAGTAAAGTGTACGGATGGAAAGAGGCTCTGCACAGAGTCACTGGTTGTGGATTGAGAGCCAGAAATAAATGGCTCAGTACAGAGGGGTCACAGGCTGTGGAATGTGAGCTTACAGTCAAGTGGGGTTACAGGCTATGGAACGAACTCACAGACACAGTATGACTATAGACAGTCAAATGACATCTACAGGCGGGAAAGACGCCTCATGCTGTGGAATATGCCCTGGACCCTAGTAGCGGTTCTATAAACATGTAGCACAGTGCAAGGCACCTTGTTTAGTAAGAGCAAGTGGCCGGTGTTTGCCCCGGCCCCCAAATCAATCAAGACCGTTGCTAAGGTACGTTGCCTCGGACGACCCCGGACTGGTCTGGACGAAGATCCGAGAGGCAGGCCAGCTCATTAGGGGAGACCCCGAGACAAGATCTTGGTGCACACACGGCTCGTGCCTGTTTATGCACAAATCCTTGGTAAAAGCCGTAAGCAGTTATACTAAGGCATTTGCAACTGCATCAACAGATAAGTGTGAGTGAGTGTGCATCTGTGTGTCCTATTGGTGATACATGCGATGTGTCTATCTGTGTATATCCGTGGCACTGTGTGCCTACATGTGCTTGCAGTGTGAGTATGGGCCACATACTCAGCACTCACAACTAATCCTTGTGATAACCTGGACTTTCTGCCCATACACAAGTCACAAGGGCATGGTCGCTTTCCACGGCCTAAGCTATTTCCTTTGACTCATCTGTTACAGAACCACTGGAGTCTCACACCTCGTTACTTTTTAACACTTTTAGTTATGTTGCCTTACTTTAAATCTGTTTCATTAAGATACAAACTGGCTTTTATCACCCAACCGGGCAGTTACAAAATTCAGAAATATTCAGAACATAGCCCCCTAAGCAGCATTTACCCTGTGGCCCTGTGAAGCACTTACAACTTTATTAAGACCTACGAAACTGAGGGGGCGTGGCTAGGCGCCCAAGGAGTATGGACGCATCTCCGTGAGGCTCCCAGTTCCGGAGCGGAGAAGTCTGTCTTTGCGGTGATTTTCTGTGAAGCGGCTGGCAGGGTTTAACATCGGAAGCGCCCCTGCATCGCGCACGATGTCACCCGAGCCTAAATGAGATGGACTATCCTTTCTTTTCAGGTAACGAGCTTCGGAACGCTCCAGCAACTTCGCGGCCGCCATTTTGATTTTCGGCGGAATAGATCTTCTCCTCATGAGCTTCAATTAATTGCGGCATGTATGCATACTTTTCATGGGAATATGTTTCCCTAATACCCACATTGACTATATGACTGTTTTTTACTGGGCTTTTCATGCTGCTGTTTTAATTTTTACTTCAGCCTATGAGAATGCTAGCAATGGCCGCCATTTTGGATGATGGTTCACCTCACAATTCCTTCCTGCTGCACCTTTCAGCTCTTGGCTGCTCTACTACATATTTGTGCTGGCGGGGAATATAGTGCTTCACTCTAAATCCACGAATGGTCCATACAGTTGTTTATGACTGGCATGTATTTCACTGACTGTGACTTCTAGTGACCTCATCGGCGAAAAGATATCGACTGCTTTTCTTCATCCTCACTAACATTTTTGTTTGTGACCTGCGCTTGAATATTACGCACCGTAGTTGGCAGTTTCTTTTATTTCGTGCCTTGCTGTCAATCCTACCAATTTATGGGTAGGACACGGGGTGCTCATACCAGTGCGTCCTTACCACAGCGTTCTTTTGTTAAAAATTCTACTCTTTTTTCACAACTTTCTAAACTGGAAGAGTTGCAGTCACCTGAGGAAGAGATTGGACGCTTGGCGATGGATCCTGCACCTGCTGCAACGGGCAAGTCGAACGTGAAAAGGTTGAAAAAAGACCCTCCCTCGCATCCCAAACCATCTTCAGATGTTTCCATGGAACTACTGCTACAGGAGATAAGAGCTCTCAGACCTTTTATGGAGGAAACAAATTCCAAATTACAAATTCTCTCTGAAAATTGGGTGCACCTCGACACAAGGCTTACAGCGGTCGAACACAGTGTTGTTACCCTCAGTGATGCTACTAAGGGTGTCCCTTTTTTGCACTCGCAAATTACTAGCCTTCAGAAGCAGGTCGAGGACCTTGAAAATCGTAACCGAAGGAATAATCTGCGCATTTTTGGTCTGGGAGAGGGAATTGAAGGTAGTGACCCTATTGCGTTCTTCAAGTCCTTCCTCCCTAAGGTCCTTCACATGTCAGATGGCACTATGTTAAACATCCAACGAGCCCCCAGATTAGGGCGTGCTCCTTCTTTTGGTTCCTCTCCGCAACGACCGAGGGGTGTCATCATCTACTTCCTAGAGTATACGGATTTGCTAAAGGTGTTGGCAGCGGCTAGAGCTATTCAACGTGTTACATGGTCAGGCTCCACACTGTTCTTTGCGCAGGACTACTCCAAGGCCACAGCTAATAGGCGCAAAGCTTTTCTAAATCTCCGACCTGATCTTCATTCTATGGGGGCCAGATATGGCCTCTTTCATCCTTGTCTTTTCAAGGTCACGTATAACAACAGGACTACGACTTACGAAGATCCAGTGCGCTTGCAGAGCTTTATCAACTCCAACAGGATGGATGCCACAACTTCATCAGGAGCTGTTTCCTCACATGTCGCTTAATCGTTAACTGTTATGTTTGACTTTCTGTCATTCTTCTTGTTTTTATAGCCTTTTTGAAACTAGCTGCATAGCTATCACTAATTTCCCCTCTTTAGCAGCATTAGTTATATATATCGTTCACCACTGTATTAATGTTTATGAATTTTTGCAACAATACTCTTTAGTGTTTTTTTTGAGCTTGTATGTTCCTGATGCATATCTTTCATGGTTTCCTCTTGAGACTAATTTTTGTCTTGTGCTCTTGCTTCACAGTTATGATGTCTTCTCATACGGTCTTCCCCGATCCCCGCTGGGCCCTCCCTGGACGTGTGTCTGCTCCATGTGGTTCCGCCTACCCTCCCACCCATTCTCTCCTTTTGTAGGTATGTTTTTTGTTTTGTTGTGCGTCTTTTTTGTTGTATTGTTTCTGCTTTGGCATTCTATTTTTCCATTCGTGTTCTATTGCTTTTCTGGTATCCTTATTGCTCCGACTTTCTCTTTCTTATTCAACTCTATCTTTTTCTGTATGCTTGACTCGTCTTTTCCTTCTGTTTTCGTTTTTAGACGAAATATTTCTTTTGTGCCATGCATCTTTTATATTTTATATTGTTCTTGTACTGCATTGATTTCTTGCCTTCTAATTGCATTTTGTATTATTTTTGATTGCCCATGTCCTTGAAACTGGTTACATGGAACGTTAGGGGTTTACACTCTCCTATTAAGCGGCAAAGATTCCTGACCCACCTTGCTAAACTAAATGCGGACATTGTCTTCTTACAAGAGACCCACCTCTCTGCTGATGAATCGTTGAAGTTGAATAGGGGTTGGGTGGGAGAGGTTTTCTTTTCTCCTGGGGATGGCAAACGAAATGGGGTGATGATTGTTTGCCGCAAATCCCTCCCGCTTACATTATTGACTCAGGACTCAGATGTTAATGGACGATGGCTAAATGTTAAATTGTCCTTAAAAGGTGTTCCCGTTTCTCTTTTCAACGTATACGCCCCAACCTGCGGAGAACCCTCTTTTTGGTCCACCTTAGCTGCACAGATTGCTCTTGGCATTGAGGACAATTTTATTTTTGCTGGTGATTGCAACCAGGTCTTTGATCCGTTTATAGATAGACATTCCAGGGTTCCCTACATTCCTAACAAGCCTCAGAAATCGTTTGTGCGAGTTATTTCCCAGCACCAACTTTTAGACGCCTGGCGTCTTTGTAATCCAACTACCAGAGAGTACACTTTTTATTCCCCCTCACATCAAACTCAATCGAGAATTGACTATATTTTTGTCTACCACTCCATCTCACAAACACTTACACACGCGGAAATTGGTCCTATTCTACTGTCAGATCATGCCCCTGTCTCAATTGGTCTAGAAATTCTGCCTAAGGTCACAGGTCCCAAAAGGTGGCGCTTTAACAATGCCCTCCTCCTGGATCCAAAATTTCCTGCTGCGTTTACCACTTTTTTTGATGAGTTTTTTGTGTTCAATACTGACCAATCCCTACCCTTCTCAACTATTTGGGATGCTTTCAAGGTCTCAGCGAGGGATTTCATTATTGGCTTTGTTGCTAAGAGGCGGCAACTCTCCCGCAAATTTACTGCGGACCTTTTACAGGACATCAAAAAGTTGGAGCATTCTTTTTACACTTCACATTCAAAACAGTCCCTCACGGCCCTCATTAACGCTAAATTGAAATTTAATAAGAAATCGACGGAAGATGCTTCATTATATTTGTTAAAATCCAGTGCTAAATTTTATGGAGGCAAAAACAAGGCAGGAAAGATACTAGCTAATTATTTGAAAGTCAAACACAATAGACTTAATATTGAATCCATTTACGATGACCGCTCGGATTTAAAATTTAAAGACGCGGATATTCTGAACGAGTTCTCCCTATTTTACAAAGCCCTCTATGCCTCGGAATCGCAGCCCTCTGATCACTCTCTTTCTCAGTTTTTCTCAACTCTCCAGGCGCCTCCCCGCCATCCGCCGGATCTAAGTCTTCTGGAGTTCGACCTAACACAACAAGAACTATCAACGGCGCTCCAGATACTCAAGAAAGATAAGGCGCCGGGGCCTGATGGCTTTACAGTAGAATTCTTCCAGCACTTTTCCAAACTTCTATTACCCAAGCTACACTCTCTCATAACTTTCTTCACTACCCTAGGCTGCTCTTCCGGATCTTTTTCTGAAGCACACATATGCCTTATACCGAAGGAGGGGAAAGACCATAGATATTGCAAAAATTATAGACCTATTTCTTTGGTAAATATAGATTATAAGATTTTCTCCAAAGCCTTGGCTATGCGTCTTGATTCCTATTTACCTGATCTACTAAGTGCGGAGCAGTCTGGCTTTGTCAAAGGTAGATTTATCACGGACAATACAAGGCTTCTTTTCGATATCTTGTCTAAATCCTCATCCTTAAAACATCCCCTAGCGGCAATTGCGCTCGATGCTGAGAAGGCGTTTGACAGGGTTGAATGGACTTATTTGTTTTATACTCTCCGTTGGTTTGGTTTAGGTCCCAAGTTTGTGTCCTTGATTTCTCTTCTTTATTCCAACCCGCGTGCGGCTATCTGTGCTAATGGTCTGATTTCCTCGTATTTTGATCTGGGTAGAGGGGTGCGTCAGGGTTGCCCTCTTTCTCCCTTCCTTTTTAATTTAGCTTTGGAGCCCTTTCTTTCTAAGCTTCGTCAAAATCCAAATCTCTATGGCTTTCAGTCAGCAAGTATCCACCTTAAAATGGCTGCTTACGCAGATGACATTTTACTTTTTATGTCCAACCCTAGTGTCTCCATTCCTGCCTTTTTGGCAGATGTACAGGCATATTCCAAAATTTCTGGTTACAAGTTAAATAATGATAAGTGTGAGATCCTTCCCCTGACCAAGTATACCTTTAAAGCGGATTTTAGTGCCTCAAATTTTACATGGAGCCCCTCCCATATTAAATATTTAGGCATGTACGTCACCCCCTCAATATCAGATACAGTAGCGTTATGCTTAAACAAATGTATACAGAAAATTGCTGACTTAACGGCCAAGTGGCATCCACTTTACTTATCATGGTGGGGTCGGTTGGACACTATAAAGATGATGTTGTCACCCATTGTAATGTACACCATCTCTAATATTCCAGTCCCTATCCCGGCCAAGTTCTTTAAAAAGATTAATTCCACCCTTTCTTCCTTCTTGTGGAACTCAAAAAGACCTCGGATGTCTTTAGCTAAATTAATTCGTCCCAAGGCAGAGGGAGGAGTTAATTTCCCTGATTTCCAGGTTTATCAAAGAGCTTTCCTTCTGCGACAAGCTTCACTCTGGTTGCTTGATCCCTCGGAGAACTGCCCTCTATGGCTTAGAATAGAGCGTCTCTTCCTTTCTCCCTTCTCCTTCTCTGAATACATTTCCTTCTCGCGTAAGCCGCAGGCGGTGTCCTCTCCTATAATTAAATTGACCTCCAAGCTTCTGACGTTTCTGCCTTCTCCCCCCCCGGACACGACTGAACACTTCCTGAATTCAACAATATGGCATAATAAAGACTTAGTTATTCGTGGTAAATCAATCTACTGGAAGACTTGGCGTCGAAAGGGTTTAATTTGGATACACCAGTTATTCTTGGATTCAAATTTTATGACCTTCCATTCACTTAAGCAGCGTTTTGACTTGCCTGACTCATTCCTACATAAATATAATTTACTCAAGTTGGCTGTGATGGATAGGTTCGATCGAATATCTGCTCTGCCTCAGGCCCCCACGTCCCGGCCCTCCTCTTCACAACTCTCCTACCTCCTTAAGACTAAACCCTCGGCCTCTAGTATATATAAGCACTTACAGGGGAAGGATGCTCTTAGACAGAAATCTAAAGTGGAGGACGCTTGGGAGCGCGATCTTCAGATCTCATGGCCACTATCTCTTTGGAATAATATATGGCTCAAGCTGCGTAAATCCTCCAGGGCAGCTAATCTCACACAAACGCTGTTCTTTGTGTATAACCGCCTTTTATTCACTCCAAGCGTTCTGAGCAGAAGATTCACATCTACCCCAGATACTTGTTGGTCATGTTCCTCCCCAAAGGCTGATATATTCCACGCGCTATTTCTATGCCCGCTCGTTCACAGTTTTTGGAAGCAAGTCTGGTCCCAAATCAACTCAATTTTTGACACTACATTTCCCTTTTCTATTACCCATATTTTCTTGGGGAGTCTCTCACCATGCTGGGAGAATGTCCCAGTTAATACTAAAATTATTGATTTGTTGTTAGCGGCTGCGTTTCAGCAGATCACGGTTAATTGGAAGGATTTTACTAAAATTTCTTACAAGGCGTGGTGGTATGTAGTCTGCCATAATCACAGATTGGACACCTCCTTTGTATATCCGCTACAGATGGCAACGAAACGTCTAGACGTGTGGTCCCCTGTTACACTTTACCTTGACTTGTGTGCCAAAGAATGCTCCCAGCTAAAACCGTCCCAGCAAGAGGTTTTGAAACCTCCATGAATCCCTTGTGCGTTCCCAGATTTATTTCCAAATTTTAATACTGTTATAATTTATTCTCTCTGTATTACTGGCAGTATGGTCTATTGTGATGTAATGGCATGAACCTGTCGTATTCTTAGTCATATTTTAATGAAATATCTTGATATGCATTTATTGTTATTACTTTTGTATGGATACCTTTGCTTGTATCAATAAAATCTTTCTTTCAAACTTAAAAAAGACCTACAAAACTACGGACGTAGTGGCCGTGAGGATAGGGGACAAAAGAACATAATATGTATAAGACGGCTATATTCATCTGCTCCATTCACAAAATCCAAAGAGCTTCGGAGCTGCTCTGGACAGATGTGCAGCAGGTAGAGAAGATGTAAGATCTAGTAGATAAGCTGAATGTGAGAATTAAAATATACCCTGTAATTAATTACTAGATTCAGTACATGCCCAAATTGTGTGATCCTGCGCAAATCAATGTATTTGCACCAGTGCCTCTTATGAAAGAATGCAAAAACAACAATTGATTGACAGAATGCAGAACAATGTCATACATTCACCCCAGTACAGAGATCTGGGCCTAAATCCAAATCTTATGAAAGAAGGCAGAGGTATTGAGACCTTTGTGGAATGCTTCAGGCACATATTTGCAATCTGTTTCCACGAGCACCTGTAGACAATAATATTTATTTCAAATCTTGTATTTTCAGTGATATAACCACCGAAGGCCCTGATTATATATTAAAAACAGAGCTTTGGAGAGGAGGAGCCTAGCGCGCATCCAAGATGGTCGCGTGAGCACAGGGCTCCCCGGACCCTCGCTGCTCCTCGGAATTTATCCTGATTTTATCCTGATATGGTTTACGGAAGCTGGAAGATAAAGGCTGGCTGAACACGGATCTCCTTTCAGAAATCGAATCGGACCTGGGAATCCTGATTTATCGTGGTCGGAACTTTTGAGACCCACCCGACGGCGGTGCCCGGTGCGAGGGTGAACTGTGGAGCCGGGGCGTAATTGAACAACAGCGGCTGCAGCGCTGTGCCAGTGGCCGCTCCATCACTTTCGGTTTCACTTCTGGACTTCAAAGGGGCTGGACGGCGGAATCGCTTGGTGTGACTGGGTGTTTCTTTGGCCTCTGCGTGAGGCCTTTGTCTCCGCCTGCTACTAGTGTACCCATTGCCTTTGGTCCCCTCGCACCGCTATATTGCGGACTCTGGTGAGGCGCCCGTCTGCGGTGCCGGTGCCCAATCGACCCTTGATCGACGGTCCCCTTCGGTGAGCGTGGCCCACATGGGGGGCAACGGGGGCCCCGAGGGGCGTAAGACTAAAGCTTCCCTCCGCGGGGGACCGGTCCAGGCGAACAACATGGACCGCTACACTCATGGCAGAGGGTCCTCTGGAGCGGCCAGTGTCCCCCCAGACGACGCCGGTGGTGGCACGTCCGTCTCTCCGGAGCTGTCCCTGCAGGACATCATGGGCGCCATTAATGGCATCAGGGAGACCATCGCCACGCAGTACGAGGCCTTGGCCCGTAAAATCGACACGGTGGCTATCGATGTCACATTAATTCGGGCGGAGCTCTCTAAAACCAACGAGAGGGTTCAAGCGCTCGATGTGCGGACTTCCACCCTTGGTGCGGATGTGTCGGACCTGCAGACCACTCTTGGCGACATCAAGATAGCCAACGATCAGATGGCCCGGCGGCTGGAGGACTTCGAAGGACGAGCCCGACGCAATAACATCCGTGTCATAGGCGTACCGGAGTCCTCCGACAACCGCCCGGTTGACCTCCTGGTCGAGGAACTCATCCTCCAACAGCTGGCCCCCGCTGGCCTAAGTAAGTTCTTTGCCGTGGAGCGGGCCCATCGAGTTCCGGGCGGTCGGCCGCGGCCGGGGGCCCCCCCGAGGCCTATTGTAGCCAAACTTTTCCACTACAGAGACCGAGATGCGATTCTGCAGGCCTCACGGGTCCACGGCCCGGTTCGTCATGAGAACTCGTCAATTAACTTTTATCCGGACTTCACCCAACTTGTCCAGAAACAGCGGATGGGTTTCCAGGGGGTGAAGCGTCGTCTCCGTGACCTGGGCCTTAAGTACTCTATGCTCTATCCCGCAAAACTCCGAGTGGAACACGAGGACCGGACTGTCTTTTTTGACTCTCCCGTGACTGTGAGTGACTGGCTGGACTCGCTGCCGGACAGGGGTGACCGGCCGGGGCCCTCTGCCGGTACCGAAGGTGACGGGTCCCCTTTGGAGTGACTTTTGGTCCTTGACTTTGCCATTTTGCACTGTTCGGCTGGGTTCTACTTCTTCTGTTCATTTTGTCGCACTATGACCTGTGTGGGGGGCGGGCGGGGACGGGTCCCTTTCCTCCTCCGGGGTCTTTTCGTAGAATGGGGTTTGTAGGGCGACAGGCACACTGCAAGTTGGGGTGGTTTTTTGGCCCGCAGGGGTGCAGGGTGGGGGGAGTTGGAGTTGGGGGGGGTTGGGGGGTGGGAGGGGTTGTTTTGATGTGTGTTTTTTGTTTTCAGGGCGAGGTACTGATTTTTGTCCAGTTTCGGGTGCTGCGCTATTGGCTGGGGGACCTTTGATCTACTGGAGGGGATGGGGGGGGACGGGTTGAGATTGATGTCATGGAACGTCAATGGGTTGGGGGACCGTATCAAGCGGGGTGTTGTGCTGCAGTATTTGCGTCGCCTGACTCCTGATGTGGTGTTTTTACAGGAGACGCATCTGGTTGGTAATGTTTGTCATGCAATGAACAGGGGGGGATACCGCCTCGTGGCCCATTCTGGTTTCACCACTGGTTCTAGAGGGGTGGGCATTCTCCTGCGATCCTCACTTCCGTTAGAGATCACCAGGGTAGTCCCGGATGATAGAGGGCGCTATGTGGCTTTGACTGGGAGGTGGGAGGGGCAGTCACTTTCCTTGGTCTCAGTTTACGTTCCCCCGGGCCTCCAGAACTCCACCTTCTCGGACTTGGGTCGAATGCTGCTTGAACTTCCGGACAGTCTTTTGCTTATGGGCGGGGACTTCAATTCGGTGGTTTCGGGTGACCTGGATCGTCACCCGCCCAGGGCCCTCCCCGCTGCCCAGGCATGGCTCGGCGGACTCTTGGAGACCTTTGGTCTGGTAGATAGTTGGAGATTAATGCATCCGACACAATGTCAGTACACCTTTCACTCTGGGGCGCATGGGAGTCTTTCCAGATTAGACTATTTTCTTATGCCCGCGGCCCAGACTGCCCGGATTCGAGAGGTTAGGCACCTGGCGCGGGGTATCTCTGATCATTCCCCGCTGTAGCTGCTCTTTGACACCGGGTCGCGGTCTGCAGGGCGGATCGCTCCCATTAACCCTTGGTACCTGCGAGACCCCACGACTCGCGACAGCCTGGTCAAGTCGATTGACCAATATTTCCTTGAAAACGAGGGGTCGGTGTCGTCCGCAATGTCCCTGTGGGAAGCTTTTAAAACCGTGCTCCGCAGACAAGCCCTCTCCCAGATAGTGGTGGCTAAGAAGCTCAGGAATGAGGCAGTGGTGAAGCTGGAGACTGACATATCGGGGCTGGAGTCGGCCTTGGAGGCGGGTGTCACTCCGGATGGGCTCCATGCCCTCAGCTTGAAGCAGTTTGAATACAGGTCTCTTGTTACTGATGCTGCCAAGACTATGTATAGGGAGCAGCAGGGTAGATTGTATGACGCCGGAGATAAGGCGGGTAAATTGATTGCTTGGCTGGACAGGAAGGAGAGAGTGAATCGTGTGGTCCCGGAGCTTCGGGTTTCGGATGGAGCGTGTGTGACTGAGCCCGGTGAGATTGTGGAGTGTTTTGCTGACCACCTCCGGGCCGTGTACTCCCCGGTGACTGATAGGGATGAGGAAGACTCTCGCCTTCTGCTGCGGGATATTGCTCTGCCCGGCTTGTCCGTCGAGGACCGTGAACAGCTGGACGCCCCCTTGTCTGTTGACGAGATTGCAACTGCGATTCGCTCCCTTCGCTCTGGCAAGGCTATGGGTCCCAACGGCCTGCCTATTGAGTTGTATAAATTGCGCCCGGATAAAATCGCGCCTTTCCTCCGTCGTATGTTCCAGGAGTCCCTCGAAACGGGTTCCCTTCCCGCCGACCAGCGTCTGGCTACGATAGTCGTGATCCCCAAGGATGGTAAGCCACGAGACCGCTGTGCCTCCTACAGGCCTATTTCTCTATTAAACGCCGAGCCTAAGATACTGGCTAAAGTCCTCGCCACTCGCTTGCTGAGCGTTATCTGTGATCTGATCCATCCGGATCAATGCGGCTTCATCCCTCATCGTAATACTGCTCTTAACCTGCGGCGTCTCCACGGCGCCCTCGCTAGGGCGGAGTACCTCTCCGAACCAGCCGTACTGGTTTCTTTAGATGCCACGATGGCCTTTGATACCATCGAGTGGCCATTCCTCTGGGCTGTCTTGACCAAATTCGGCTTTGGGGAGGGATTTCTTGGCTGGGTGAAGCTTCTTTACGCTGGACCAATAGCTCAGGTGGTCGTCAATGGGCGGGTCTCTCAGCCTTTCGCTCTCGGTAGGGGTACGAGGCAGGGGTGCCCGTTGTCCCCTCTGCTCTTTGCTCTCGCCTTGGAACCGCTCGCTGCCTGCCTCCGCTGGGAGCCCTCGATCAGAGGGATCCGGTGGGCCCCGGGCTTCGAGGACCGGGTCTCGTTGTACGCGGATGATATTCTTTTGTATCTCACCTCGCCGCGGCAGTCGCTTAATGTTCTCTTTGATGTCCTTACTTCCTTTGGTAGAAATTCGGGTCTGACGATTAACTGGTCTAAATCTTGCGTGTATCCCATCTCTGGTGGCCCTCCTCTCTTGCCGCCTCGGCTTCCGATCCAACTATCTCTGTCCGGATTTAAATACCTGGGGGTGTACGTTTCGTTGGACCCGGCGGTTCGCTATGAGCAGAACCTCCTGCTTCCACTTCGGCGTTTGAGGGAGGATACGGCTCGGTGGTGTAAGCTGCCCTTGTCCCCGCTTGGTCGCGCAGCTCTGTTTAAAATGATGTCCCTTCCCAGATTCCTTTATGCACTTCAGAACTCCTTCGACGTCATTCCGGTTGCCTACTTTCGGGAGGTGGAGAGCCTGCAGAGGAGACTGGTGTGGGACGGGCGGGCGCGTATCGCTCTGGCAAAGCTTACTCTCCCCTGGTACGATGGGGGTATCGCGCTTCCCGACATTAGAAGGTACTATTGGGCCTCCCAACTATCGGCCATTAACCATGCCACGTATGCGCCCGGCTTGAACCCGGCGTATGAGATGGATAAATTTCTGCTTCCCGGCGGTAACTATAATAGGGCGCTTTACTCCCGCTTGGCTGGAAGGACCCTTACGGGCCCTACTAAGATTGCGGTAAGGATCTGGAAGGCAGCTAATGTAGCCATGGGCTGGAGTGAGCGTTTAACGTGTGCTACTCCTTTATTCGCCTCCGACCGATTGGGTAGCCTCTGGACAACGAAAGGCTTTGAGCACTGGGACACGATCGGTATTAGCAGAGTGGGAGACTTATGGGTTAAGGGCGCGGTTAAAACCTTTGCGGCGCTCCAGAGCGAATACGAGCTTACTGAAAGGGAGTTCTTCCGTTATGCCCAGGTTCGGCATGCCCTGCTCTCTGTCTTTGGGGAAGGGACCAAGGTCCCGGCTTCTTCGCCCCTCGAGGACCGCATACTCGATGGTCACGTGCCCGACAGTACTATCTCTCTAATTTATAAAAAACTGATTAATAATCGGGCTGACCTCTTGGTGCGTCTTCGGGAGGCATGGACGGGAGATGGGGTGGAGTTGGACGACGAGGACTGGCAGTCTGCACTGTCTTCCCCTAAGGAGGTGGCCATCCCGGCCCGTCTCCGTCTGGTCCAGCTTAAGATTCTCCACCGGGTTTACGTGACGGGTCCCCGTTTGGTTACGATGGGATTTTCTGACGACGGGCTCTGTAAGCGGGGCTGTGGGCTTAGTGCCACCTTTCTCCACATCCTATGGGAGTGCCGCGAGGTGGCGGAATACTGGCGCCGGGTGCATGAGGTTATGGGACGAGTCACCGGGGTTGCTCTGTTGCCGGAGGTGCGTCGCTGTGTTCTGAATGTGTGGGAGCCCAATGATTATAACGCGGCCCAGACTCGGTGGGCGGCCCTGGGGAACATGATTGCCAAGAGAGATATAGCGCAGCTTTGGGGTTCCCAGCGGCCTCCCACCGTGTCTGTATGGAAGGAGAACATGGACTGGTGCATGTTCAGGGAGAAGACTGTGTATGTGGCTCGTGGTAAACCGGGGGCATGGGGTAGAATCTGGGGGCAATGGAATGAGTATAGGGGGAATATCTGTGCTCCCCCCTGGTGGACACTTCCGAGGTTGCCTTGTCCCCCTGATCCGTGATGGTTCCTGGCGTATTTGGAATATCCGAGTGTAGACCTGGCTCTCCCGTGACCCCCCCTGACCTCTTAGTCCTCCTTCCCCTTGACCGCCATCTGGTGGTCGGATGTGAAGTCCCCCTGCTGTAGTCTGACGCCCACTTCACGTCACTACGCCTCGCCTTTTGTTTTTTTTTTTAGATGTTATTTATGTTAAATGTATGTATCCTGATTCCCTTATGTGTAGCCGGAGCTTCTGTAATGGGCTGGGCCCCATGGGCCGGTTAATGACTTTAACACTGTGTGATCCTTTTCGATTCTAGCGGCCGGCCCTGGTGGTTGTAGGCCCATGCCTGTATCCTTTTTACTGTTCAATAAAAACTTTAAAAAAAAACAAAAAAAAAAACAGAGCTTTGAACTATACCAGTTCCCGCTGAAAGGTAATATTTCTCTCCATGTGTTCCCATACCTGGCGTGTTAAACAGTTTGGTGTTTACTTTCCCTCCATGTTAAAGAACAGTATATGTTTCAGCACCCAGGCTAATTTGCTGCATTGCTAAATACATATAAGGTCCCAAAGGCGAGACCGATTGCATTGTAAATGCTTGTTTTTACTAGGTATAGGTGTCTGTCTTCCTGTAGGGGAATGTGTTTTAGGTAATATTGGTATTGGTGTGATGTCCATTAAGGTATTTTGGCAAAATATTGGAATAAAAATATTGAGAGGCAGAAATATCAGAAAATAAATATTGTGATGCACAAATATCGTGAGGCACAATTATAGTTGACAAGAATATCGTTTTTAGGTAAGTAACATTGCTTTTATTAATATTGATGTTTTTATATAGTTTTCAATAATATAGTTGTAGAAAATGTTGTATTGCTTTGGATTTTGTAGTGGTTAAATATACTATTCCCACTCCAAGCAGCACCACAGTAGGGAAACTCTTAGTCTCTGGAAGGGTAAAATTTTATATTCCCACTCCAATCTATGCAACAGGAGGGAAAACAATGGATTTCGTAGGGGTGAAACTTACTATTCCCACTCCAAACAGCACAACAGTAGGGAAAGTGTTGGACTTTAGAGGGGTATAATTTGCTATTCCCACTCGAGTCTATGCAATTGTATGAAAAGCGTTGGATTTTGGAGGGGAGAAATGCACTATTCTCACTCCAGTCAGAACAGCAGTAGGGAAAGCGTTGAACTTTTGTGGACATTTGAGGGATAAAATTAACAATTCTCACTCCAGTCTGTGCAACAGCATGGAAAATTGTTGTATTCCGGAGCATTTTAAAGACGGCAAATGTAAGCAACCCACTGTGGAAACAAAGATGAATAAAGATTGAATTCCGCGCCAACACACTGTAGCAAGACAAGCTTCACTACAGATCCCAGAAGGCCGTTTTGGCTGCCACACCAACTGAGGACTGGCTATCGTATAAAAGTAGTTGCACCTGTAGGAGCGTGATTCTTTCAACATCGAGCCTCTGAAGAAGTGAGGGATCACGAACGCATCAGGCTCGTACGCTGATGCCTACTTTGTTTGGACTTTTTCTGACTGCAGCCTTTGCCAAATACATCTTGAAGCTAAACATTCCTGTGAGAGGTTTCTTTCGTTTGGAGGCAACTCTTGTGTTTTGTATATTAAACGGCTGTGCCCAACCGTGAAAGAAATCCGCCGTGTCAAAACGGACCCATGCCTCGCCAAGTTGACGTGTGCAAGTGGGCCAGGTGCTGGATGGCGAAAGCAATGAGGTGCAGCATTTTAAAGACAGCAAATGTAAGCAACCCACTGTGGAAACAAAGATGAATAAAGATTGAATTCCACGCCAACTCACTGTAGCAAGACAAGCTTCACTACAGATCCCAGAAGGCCGTTTTGGCAGCCACATCCACTGAGGACTGGTTATCGTATAAAAGTAGTGGCACCTGTAGCAGCGTGATTCTTTCAACATTGAGTGTCTGAAGAAGTGAGGGATCATGAAACGCATCAGGCTCGTACGCTGATGCCTACTTTGTTTGGACTTTTTCTGACTGCAGACTTCGCCAAATAAATCTTGAAGCTAAACATTCCTGTGAGAGGTTTCTTTCGTTTGGAGGCAACTCTTGTGTTTTGTATATTAAACGGCTGTGCCCAGCCGTGAAAGAAACCCGCCGTGTCAAAACTGACCCATGCCTCGCCAAGTTGACGTGTGCAAATGGGCCAGGTGCTGGATGGCGAAGGCAATGAGGTGCATCATTTTAAAGACAGCAAATGTAAGCAACCCACTGTAGAAACAAAGATGAATAAAGATTGAATTCCGCGCCAACTCACTGTAGCAAGACAAGCTTCACTATAGATCCCAGAAAGCCGTTTGGCGGCCACACCCACTGAGGACTGGTTATCGTATAAAAGTAGTGGCACCTGTAGCAGTGTGATTCTTTCAACATGGATCCTCTGAAAAAGTGAGGGATGACGAAACACGTCAGGCTCGTACGCTGATGCCTACATTGTTTGGACTTTTTCTGACTGCAGCCTTTGCCAAATAAATCTTAAAGCTAAACATTCCTGTGAGAGGTTTCTTTCGTTTGGAGGCAACTCTTGTGTTTTGTATATATATATATATTACCTACTGGCGGTCGCCAGTAGGTAGTTATAGTTAGGACAGTGTTTCCATAGGAAATCCGCAACATTCTATTTGGAATAACTTTGGCGCCGGTCGACGAATCCTCGCGAATTTTTCAAAATAGGTGGGGCGCTCCGCTCCGCTCCTTCCCTGAAAGTCTCGGGGGGATTCGTCAAGCGGGGGCTGAGAAAAAAGGGGGGTCCCAAAACGCGTTTTCCCCATGCATTTTTCCATAGGACCTTTAGTCCAAGCTACAGCCCGAACGGCTGAACAGAATTACTTGAAATTTGGCAGAGAGGTAGTCCTCAGGTCAGGGATGTGCCTTTTGCAGGTCTGGTGTAAATCTGTTCAGTAGTTCCTGAGAAAATAGCATTTAAATCAATATATATATCTATAGGCGCGCTCCGTGCGCGTATGGTAAAACGTACCGTACGCGCACGCTGCCGTGCGCGAGCGCGATTCAGATTTGACGTTACGCTTAGTCTCAGCCGCAGGAGTGAGTTGTTACGGGGCCACTATCTGTTCCATGGGTACTTGCTGCTGCTTACTCAGGGACAATTGCTGATACTAATATTTCCTTCGGTGCTGCTAGTTCACTGACCGGATTTCGGTCTTTTACTGTGTTTATTGTGTCTTTTACTGTGTTTACTGTGTTTTTATCTGCACTCTGAACCGCATACCCTCATTTAAAATCAGAATTCACTCACCTGCCGCTTGAGCAGGATCTTTCTCTCTCTCTCTTCCTAGTCACGAGCGCCATCTTGGATCGGTCTAGATCCTAAACTTTGAGCGCCATCTTGGATCGGTCTAGATCCTAAACTTTGAGCGCCATCTTGCAACGTGCATCTACGCTCTCAGACGGGGAGACTATAAAACACAGAGTCATGCAAGCACGCAGCTGTTTTTGACATTACGCTTAGCCTCAGCCGCAGGAGTGAGTTGTTACGGGGCCACTATCTGTTCCATGGGTACTTGCTGCTGCTTACTCAGGGACATTTGCTGATACTAATATTTCCTTCGTTGCTGCTAGTTCACTGACCGGATTTCGGTCTTTTACTGTGTTTATTGTGTCTTTTACTGTGTTTACTGTGTTTTTATTTGCACTCTGAACCGCATACCCTCATTTAAAATCAGAATTCACTCACCTGCCGCTTGAGCAGGATCTTTCTCTCTCTCTCTTCCTAGTCACGAGCGCCATCTTGGATCGGTCTAGATCCTAAACTTTGAGCGCCATCTTGGATCGGTCTAGATCCTAAACTTTGAGCGCCATCTTGCAACGTGCATTTACGCTCTCAGATGGGGAGACTATAAAACACAGAGTCATGCAAGCGCGCAGCTGTTTTTGACATTACGCTTAGCCTCAGCCGCAGGAGTGAGTTGTTACGGGGCCACAATCTGTTCCATGGGTACTTGCTGCTGCTTACTCAGGGACAATTGCTGATACTAATATTTCCTTCGTTGCTGCTAGTTCACTGACCGGATTTCGGTCTTTTACTGTGTTTATTGTGTCTTTTACTGTGTTTACTGTGTTTTTATCTGCACTCTGAACCGCATACCCTCATTTAAAATCAGAATTCACTCACCTGCCGCTTGAGCAGGATCTTTCTCTCTCTCTCTTCCTAGTCACGAGCGCCATCTTGGATCGGTCTAGATCCTAAACTTTGAGCGCCATCTTGCAACGTGCATTTACGCTCTCAGACGGGGAGACTATAAAACACAGAGTCATGCAAGCGCGCAGCGCGCGCGCGCAGCGGGCGCGCCACGGGTGCGCCAGAGGCAAGCCCGTCTGCGCCCGTCCGCGACCGGACTCGGCCCAGGGCCATAACTTCTGGCCCTCCACTATGCTATTCTTCCCTGCAACTAAGACAGTTGAACCCTGGCCATTCTGACCGACATTGCATTATTCGGCCTCTCTCCAATGCAGTGGGCGTTACCCCCACCCCTTGCCCTGGGTGTCAATACCAACTTCCGCAACCTCGTCTTCCTGGCTCCTCAGCCTTAGACCCCCCTAGCAATATACCTTTTCATGAATTGCATATCACTCAGCCCCATGGTTGTCGAGCAGCGCTCATTAATACGCGCTCCCTTCCCTGTCACAGCTTACAGATCAGCGAGTTTATTCTCGCCCATGATCTTGACTTCCTTTTTGCCACTGAAACCTGGGGAGATGCTGGTTCAGAAGAAAGAAAGAGTACCTGCCACGGATAAATAACACGGAGGCCCTAAACAGGATCCCGATGCTTCAGAAACAACAACCACGAGGCAAACCAGTTCAGGGTCAAGAGAACAAATAGATAAGATATAAGAAAATAAGCGAGTTTTAGAAAAAATATATATTTTTTTATTTATTTTGTAATAGTGAGTATAATAGATAAGGGATTAATTTTCAGTACATATAGAGGGAGATTACACAGACTAAATCAAAAAGGTATATAATAAGGCAAAAAATCAAAATGATGCAGTTTCTATACAGGCAGTAGTTAATGGTCCCAAAGGTGCTCCTTCAAACAAGACACACATTCATACCAACAACCATATAAAAAAACATATAGAAACAATACACTTTTATAAAAACAAGCAACAATATGAAATGATTGATTCACAACAAAGTTCTAAGACATGGAAGGACTAAGCATAGTCCAAACGGCTAAAAAGGCATGCAATAGCGTTCAACGTAGGTGGTGGCCAGGGGTGCAATAGTACAGTGCCAACGCGCGTTTCGGTGATCAAGCCCCAACAGGGGCTGCACCTTCTTCAAGGCGAAGGAGAACACAGATGCAGGGACAGGCACACCTGTAAATAAGTAAAATATGAACAATGACAGAAACAAGCAACTGCAAATTACATAATAATAACATAGCATGATCCTCTAGTTGCATTTGTATATGTAATCACGCCTCCAATAATACATGAAGGAAGCAATCAATAAAAACCATATGGGGAATAGCCTCATTGGTTTTAAAGCGGTTTTTATAAACATGGTTAGCCAAAGGTTGAAGCAATAATATAAGGAATAATCCAAATAAAATTAAAAATTGGAATAGAGTGCAGCAAAGAGAACCAGCCACCGACAGCACGGTATATATTTTACAAAAAAGATAGACACAGTGTAAACAGAAGAGGTAAACTGTTTAACATACATAACATAGATGGGGGTAAAATTGATAACATTTTTAATAAACATGAACGTAATATAAATACAGCTGACAGATCAGGAGGAATAAAACGTGAAATTGGGCACCCTATACGAAAAAGCCCTATATTTCTATACAGTGGTCAGAATAACCAAAGAATTATAAACAGAAGAGAACTAGAAGTGCTCCAAAATAGGTAAATAGACTGAAACTTAGTGATAGGAAAAATAGACAGCACAAAAAGGTGCACCAACGCCATATCCATTGCGTGTATTTAGATAGAAGTGAAGACCATACGACACCCCAAGGAGTGAGCGGGAGGGGGTTGGGTTATAAAAGACAAAGAGAACGGATCAAATCAATACCATAAGGGATGGGGGGGGCCGAAAGCGATGCTCAGGAAATCGAGCGTTCTTCGTACTCGAGAACGGATGTACACACAAGTTTTCAGGCGTAATAGGTAACCGCCCCCGATGGCGGTAATCGGTATCTGCCAAGTGACCGAGTTAATAGCAGGATGGGGGCCTCACAGGATCCAAAACCTGTAGGATGAATAGTACAATCATGGGAGATAAGTAACCAGCATTTCCGTAAGGAGTCAGTGCTAAGCCCCGCCAGGAGGGGACAAATGAAAACTTAAACAATCCCTACCCGTAGTCCGGTCATCCCTTGTTTAGAGAGAGAATTCCTTTTTTTCGAAGTAGCAGCGGATAAACCAGATGCCCAGCAAAGAGGTGTACAAACGCGATTATCTGATGGATGGGCAACGGTAAGGGAAGTGCCTAGAGTCATGTAAAGTAAAGTAAAAACAAATACAAGGTCAAATGCTGCTGATCAGGTGGCGCCGGAGAAGTTTACGCGACCTAACAGATTATCACCTTCGGCGGTTTGGTATACCGAAGAGCTTAGGCTCCACCGACAACATTGCAGGAACTTAGAAAGGCGCTGGAGGAAATTTTACTGCCCCATAGCCAAGCATTCCTACAAAGACACCCTGACAATATACAAAAAGGCTATCATTGCCCGAAAAAGTGCATTTTTCTCGGCTCAAATCGAGAATGCCAGCAACTCTGCTAGAGAACTGTTTTCAGTGGTCACCACTCTGTCCACACCCTCTACGGACCTGGTGTCGAACCCTCTCAGTCTCTCTGTAATGCTCTGTCCAGCTTTTTCACCACTAAGGTAGCAGATATATACTCATCCTTTGCAGGGAACGCAGAGACAAGATCCAGAGTCTGCAGTGGTGTAGAACCTGCCACCGATCATGATCCCTTCTCTTCCTTTGCTCCCATTACGCAAGATCAAATCAGCAGACTTATCTTTGCTACCAAGTCTGGCTCCCCCTTAGACCCCTGCCCTCCTTCAGTGATGGCTAACCTTAGCGAGGTGATCTCTTAACCTCTTATGAAAATCTGTGACACCGCATTTCAAACTGGTCACTATCCAGATCTTTGGAAGAAGGCTGTGATCAAACCTCTCCTGAAGAAACCCTCCCTGGACCCCACAGCTCTGGCCAGCTATAGACCAATAGCGTGTCTCCCCTTTCCTGCCAAAATATGCGAATCTCTGATGAATAAACAACTCTCAGAGTTCATCGATACTCACCAACTTCTCGACGAAACGCAGTTTGGCTTTAGGAAAGTTCATGGAACTGAGACCGCTTTAATAAAGGCCTCAGACGAGATCAGAGCCATTATGGACCAGGGAGGTGCGGCTGTCCTGATCCTGCTGGATTTGTCCGCAGCCTTTGACACGGTCGACCATGCTATTCTGGTCGACCGTGTCACAGCCCTGGGGATAAACGGTATGGCTAGAAATCTCATTTCATCTTTTCTCGCCAACCGTACCCAGACAGTGAAGTTGGGTAACTTCTATTCTCCTATCTCTGCACTCCCCTGTGGAGTCCCACAGGACTCCTCGCTAAGTCCAACGCTATTTAATATCTATGTAGCAGACTTAGCGAGGGTAATAAAGGTCCATGGGCTGCGACTTACATCTTACGCAGATGACACCCAACTGGTTCTGGCAATACACAAGGACGGCTCAGCGGTGGCAGCTAATTTCCAAAGCGCCATGCTTGCTGTCAGTACCTGGATGTCCTCCAACTGTCTCAGGCTTAACTCAGACAAAACCGAGGTCATGACCTTTGGTAATCTCTCCCCGGTTTGGTCTTCTGCCTGGTGGCCTGACCATCTGGGCTCTCCTCCTGTCCCAGTTGATAAGGCCAGAAACCTGGGAGTCATTTTTGACAGCAAGCTGTCATTCAACCTTCATGTCAACAAGGTTGTGTCATCTGCGTTCTTTATTTTAAAGAAAATTAGGAAAATACTGCCTTACCTTCCCACCTCAGCTGGGAAGATCCTGGTCTCTACCCTAGTGTTTTCCAAAATCGACTATGGGAACGCCCTCTTCCTTAATACTCAGAAACTCGTTCTATCTAAGCTGCAGTCCATACAAAATGCGGCTGCAAGAATTCTTCTTGACATCCCCCGCCGCCAGCCAACTACTCCAGCCATTCGTCACCTGCATTGGCTAAGAGTAGAGGGCCGCATTAAATTCAAGGCCCTCTGCATTGCCTATAAGGCAGTGCATGGCGTCGGTCCAAAGTTTCTGATTGAAGCATTCCAGTTGTATAGCCCCAAGAGACAGCTGAGATCCGCCAACTCCTGCCTGCTTCCGGTACCTCGCACGAGAACGGCAACCTGGGGAGATAGGCGCTTCCTGGTTGCCACACCTAAACTCTGGAACCTTTTGCCACTCACCATAAAAACTGCCCCCAATTTGTTAAGCTTTCGTAGGCTCTTAAAGACATGGCTGTTCAATCAGTAATCCTGCGGCTCGGTCTCTCGTTTTTGTCACATGCGCCGAGACACCTTCGGGTATTTGTTTGCGCAATAAAAATCTCGAAATAAATAAATAAATAAAGATTGGTTGTCAGATCTTAGTAAACATTCGAATCGGTCGAAACCAGGAAGTGTCGGCCGCCATTTTGTCTCTCGCAGTCTGAGTGGGTGAAAAACAAAGGTGGAGAACGTGAAAAGGGGGCAGGGTGGACAGTTCCTGACCCCCTAGCCTTTGTCAGGGGGTCCCAGAAGGACCCCCAAGGGCCAAAATTTCTTTTAATTTTTTTTCAAAAAATCGCGGAGTGCGCGTAGCGTGCGCGTACAGTAGAAAAGGAAAAATTCCGTGAACTGCGTAACAAGGGCGCCGGGTGCGAAGCGCACCGTGCGCCCACAGCCCGTGCACCGTGCGCGTACGGTACGCGCACGGTGAAAAACCTTAAAAAAAAAAAAAAAAAAATACATAACTTAGCATTTAAAAAACCGTACAAATTCACTGAAAAAACCATAGGTTTCACACACGTTATAGTTAGGAATTAGCATTTTAAAAACCTTTCAAATTCACTTAAAAAACCATAGGTTTCACACATGTTATAGTTAGCTGGACATTTCACTCGTGAAAAACCATTGAAATTCCCCCGTTATAGTTAGTGCAGGCAACTATCACTCATGCGACCGCAATCCTCTGCTGATGACGTATGTGTCTTTCTAAAAAAAAAATATTTGTAATATATGTATAGCTAAAGATTAATGGAAGAAGACATGGGTAAATAGGTGTCTAAATACAGTGATGTAATATCTGACGTCATCAGCAGAGGATTGCGGTCGCGTGAGTTATAGTTGCCTGCACTAACTATAACGGGGGAATTTCAATGGTTTTTCACGAGTGAAATGTCCAGCTAACTATAACATGTGTGAAACCTATGTTTTTTTTAAGTGAATATATATATATATATATATATATATATATATATATATATATATATATGAAAGCAGGTGACCTCTGAGCCCAGAAGTCAAGATGAACATGCACTCACTCAGAATCTTTAGAAGTTGCTTTTAATTCATATTCATGAGCAAAACAAAGCTACGCCCAACGCGTTTCGGTTCGCAACTCGAACCTTGATCACGGGTAACAACCGGGCATGACCAGACATCATTTATTTCTATTATTGCAATTACTTCCTGTTTCCATAGTTGCAAAGCATTCTGGTCAATGTAGTGCATTGGATTAACACATATGTGAGTTGTTAAAAAAAAATTCTAAATGAAAATCAAATTTATAAAGAAGAAAAAGAAGGGAAGGTGGTCATTGATATAATCATATATAACACGCTATCCCAAATAATACCTTTTAACCTTAATTTGATAATCGTGTGGAAGCTCAAACGACATATTTCGATGATTCTACGATGGATCAACTTTGCTACCCTCCAGTGGGTGTGTATGTTGAAATGTTAGAAGTCCTAACAATGTGAACAGGGGGCAATGCCATTCATTGCAGCACCGTCATGTCCTATTGAATTACCAGGCATAGTTTATCTTGTCCCGCTAATCATGTTATAAGCAGGCTCTTATCTCAAGGGCTTATGGCAGAAGAGCTTACTGAGAAGAGGCGTCATCATCCCTGTAAAGGAAAATATGGTGAGTGACTGATATACTTCTTAATCTACAAAAGAACTTGAAAGATGAGTTATTTAATTGTGAGGGGATGTATGTAGACTGATTTTAATCAGACTAATGTATTTCTCCTGCTAAAGTGTAGGGAGTACTTTTTTCTCTACAATCTTATTGACAGTGTGTGTGCATGTAGAAACCATTTTGTGATAAGCATTTGTGTTTTTCATGTGTTTGCAGACAGATAACTGTGTTGTTTTTATATTTTGGTAGAATTAGAAACCACTCATTGTTTATGAATTTGTGAAATGAGTTGAGTTGTGTTTCTATACTAAAATGTAGTACTACTTCAAGATGAAGAAATGTGTTTTGGTATAGCGCAAGGGATAGTGTTGTTTGTCTAGAATCACACAGTGAGTCTGTGTGCATTTGGGAACCACTGTGAGAGAAGCATTTGGTAACATCGTGTATTTGCTGACAGATAACTGTTTTAACTTGTCATGTTGTGAAGTTTTAGTAGCATCAGCAGTGCATTGCGGGGGCGCGAGTTATATTTAGCTGAACTAACTATAACAGGGGAATTTCTAGGGTTTTGTACGAGGGAAATGTCCAGCTAACTATAACACCCCTGAAACCTATGGTTTTTTCAGTGAATATATATATATATATATATATATATATATATATATATATATATATATATATATATATATATACATATAGTTCAGCTAACTATAACTCGCGCCCCCGCAATGCACTGCTGATGACGTCACATATTACATCACTCATGACATGGTCAGTGACACCCCTGATGACATCACTGATGACATCTCAAATGACATCACTGATGACATCACTGATGACGTCATCCATGTGATAAACTAGTGCATCTTCTCACACCCTAATAAATATCATGGTTCCGTTATGATTTTGGTAACAGCGAACCGTAAGTTCAGCTAGCACGTGTGTTTTCGTCACATTACACCAATGGATTCACTGCATATTTAGGGTGTTCGTTCCGAACCCTGGGTTCCATTTTGCGCATGGTAGCCATTTTGTGGTTGCCCTCACATAGGCCGATGACTGTGGTTAAACGAGCTCTTTGGTCAGGCTCACCTTAGCTCGAGTTTGTGCTGACTCCTACATGACTCAAGTGAACTGACCTCATTGCCTGAGGCCGACCCTGCCAAACCCGTTCCCGCCCGCTAGCTGATCTTGATTAAGGGTCAGAGCACGGGATCTCGTAAAGTTTTATTGCACACAAACATGCCCCATCCTACTTCTATCTGTTTCTGTTTCTTCTTTTATGGTCCATTTACGATATGGGTTGTGGTCTCTTTATTATGGGTCTGTCCGGCTTGTCTAAAGAAGAATGTTGGGATTGTTCGATGATTGATCATGGGCCGGACAACTGAAAAGTGGATTTTACCGTCATGCGATACTTTTGGTGTGGTTACATGCGATTGGACAATTTGTAAAATAATGGGTATTTGTCTGGAATGTGATGTTTCTGGCATAAAAAGGGATGACTTGCTTTGTAAATTTGAGCAGTCTCCTGAGAACTCATACCGTGATGACTTCTAGGACTTCTGTTACTGGCTGCAGCCAATAAACTCGATCTCTGACGCCACCAAGAAGTATCCTGTGTCTCTGTATTCTAAGACAGGTGAGCCCGAAGACTTTGGGCGTGCCCCTGGGTTCTAAAAACCCGGTTCTTCAGTTGGCGCCCAACGCAGGGCGGCATCAAGCGGTACCGGTCCAAGCCCGAGGATCGAGAGGAACTTCGTGAGGAAACTCTGGAGGAGGGCCCCCACTTCAGCGACCCCTGCATGTCGAAAACGTGGACCGAAGGTCTTTTCCATGAGATTTCCCCCTTCTGACGGCTACGTAAGGACCGCTGCCCTGACTGTCTCCCTGTCTTGGACACCCCCCTTTTTGTGAAACTTCGTAAGGCGAGACGATCGACGGATCTTCTGGGTGGCGTAGCAGACGACTTGGTTAAGTATAAGTGGGTCGCTCCCACTAATTTGTTTGGTTCTTAGTTTTACTTGGTCCTTAGTTTGAGCAGTTCTTGGTTTTGCTTGGTTCTTAGTTTGGTTCTTAGTTTGTTTGGTCCTTAGTTTTGATTTGAAAATTGCAATTTCCAAAGCCGAGGGTCTCGTATATTTACGAGTGTATCGGTAGAGATAGCCCCTTGAAGTTTGAAGCTCGATTAGTGAGCGAAGATGCCTAATCGTAGCAAATTTGGTACTTGGTTTTGTTGTGGTTATAACAGGAAGTTCCGATTGGAGGACTCGTGTCCGATACCTCCAGTTGGAACTCCGACATATGAGCTCTATTCTAAACACGGCATGGGCCCCATTACATTCAATGAAGTATGGGTCCACTACACTAGGAAAGATGGCGTCTTACGATTGCCCCAACATGGTAGTTTTGATACAGAGATTTTAGACAATTTGGAAGCGAAATTATTTAGGAAGAAAGCCCGGCCGGCAATGTTCGACTCCTTCTGCCTTTGGCGCAAAGAAGCCAGACAACGAGAGATAAAACAAGCTAAAAGAGATAAGAGAGAAAAGGGTGTATCGATAATACAAGCTGCTAGGCAGTTTAAAGAAGATGAAGAAGATAAAGCGATTGAGGTGTCAGATAGGCAACATCATATGGCTATTGACAAATGTTATCCAGTTTTGTCACCCCCTCCTGTGAATCCTGTGAAGGATCCCGAAAAGGATCCATTAATGTCTTATTTGTTAAAGTCACCTCCCCTTTACGTGCAAGTTGCTACTGCACCGATATTACCGCTTGTTATACAACAGGTTGCTGGTCAGCCTTTAGTCCCTCCGCAACCCCCTTTTCCCGTTACACAGTTGGTTCAGGTTCCTCCGGCACCCCCTCTTCCTGGGTTGCCTACTTTACCTTTGCCTGCCTTGACTCAGACTGCTGTGCCTCTTGCTCCTGTCCCTTCGACTTCCTCCACTTCTGCGTCTTTTTCTTTACCATCGCAAGGTACCTTTTCTCCTGTTCTTATGACTGTTTCCTCCCCTTCTGTTTGTCGGCGAGTGGCTGACACTGTTGCTAATTTCTTAACTCCTCTATTTGGGTCGCTAGTCACGACCCCCGTTTCTGATGACAGACAGACGTAGTCAGCTCCCTGATTCTATGGAGCGTGGAGTGTTGGATTTGTTGGCTCGTAGGTGGGTTACGAATGTTTCTAGGTATGATCCGGGAGTGGTTCTGAATACGTTCCTAGAGTGGAAAGAGCCAAAGCAGCGGTATGTTTTTGATATGATGTGTACTTTGCTTCGGGAACAATGGGAAGATGATGAATTGGAGTTAGCTCCTGTTGGATTGCTTGATATTCAGAGTGAGTTCGCCAAAGGGACGATAGTGGGAGCTGGTGTCGAGGATGCGGTAGTGACACTTCTTACATATAGGTCTGCACTTCCTTCCCAGCCATTGTTTGAGCCTGATGCCTCAGTTAGAAAGAAGGTACGACAATATCCAATGAGAGAGGTTCCTCCAGTTTGGAGAGAGGGAGACGCAAACGCTAATCCACCGATTTTAGCTCATTTCCAACGAGTTTGGATACATGTCCCTTGGAAGAGAGCTGAGGTTTTGGCTCTTAAGCAAACCTTACCCGAGCCCCGTAAGAATCCCGCGGGGTATTATAAGGAGTTGTCCCAGACAGTCGACGCATGCATTATGAATCTAGCTGATGTGGATATGTTATTGGGTAATGTAGTCCCTCAACCGTTGTGGGCGAAGATTCGCCATGAGGATCATACAGTAGAATTAGGTGATACATGGGTGAATATTGCGGCTGCAGATGCTAGACAGGTAGGAGGAGCTAAACCTGAGCCTCTAATAGCGGATTTACCCGGTAGAATTATTAATATGATGAAAACGATGATGCCAGCGTTACGAGTGAATTGGGACACGTTGACAGCAGTAAGCAGAAGAAGGACGAAAGTGTGTCCGACTTCTTCACCAGGTTTGAAGAGACTTTTATAGATCATAGCGGTCAAGATATGAGTACGGAAGGTGGCCAGAGACTGTTTGTCGATAAGTTTGTCTTTAATTTACTTCCCAAACTGTGTAATAAGTTGAAAGATTCTGAGAGTTCTTGGGCTGTCTCTTCATCGGCCCAGATATTGGCGACTGCACAGTACTACGAGAATAGGGATAAGGATGAGAAAGATAGATTAGAGAAAAAGACATAAGACTTAAAAACGAAGGTTCTTCTGCAGCAGGCGTATCCGCCTCGCTCGAATCAGCAGGAATCACAGCAACGTCTACATTTTCAGCAACCTCCATCGTTTCAGAGACTGTCACAGAAACCCGAGTATTTTCCTCCAAGACCACCTTTGGGTCTGAATCAGTGCGCATATTGTAGAGAGGAAGGTCATTACAAGAATGAGTGCCCTGTTTTACGACAACGTGCGAGCGGTATGTTGGCTCCAAGAGGTCGTGGTAGTTTCCAGCAGGTGTCTAGGGGTAGAGGACGTGGCGCGTTCCCTCAGAACAAACGTTCTTTTCCCCCACAGACGTCTATGAATTTTTTTGATCAGCAGAACGTACAGACTGGCAGATCTCCGCAATATTATGTTGATGATTGCTACGTTGAGAGTGAGAGTACTGGCTATAATGATTGCTAGGACAGCCAAGGACAAAGAGAGGGAGTAGTGTCAGTTCCAGTAGACCAGGATGGACCTTATGTTGCAGTGGTTACATCGGGTGTGGTAGAGCCTTTTCTTTTGGATACTGGTGCAGCGAAGAGTACTATCATGCACTCTAAACTCCCAGGCGCACCTTTGTCTGACTTAACGAATATTTCAGTGGGATTTTCTGGTGCCCCGGTTCATAATCCAGTTTCTAGTCCCTTGTCTCTTTCTATTGGGCCTTGTGAATTGGAAGCACCCCTTATTTTAACGACAGGTTGTGGTGAGAATTTGTTGGGTCTGGATTTGTTAAAGAGACTGCACGCGACATTGTATTGTTCTCCTTCGGGAGTACACCTTACATTGGGTAAGAGAGTGACCTCTCCGATGTGTCTGTCTAGAGATCAGTTTCCACTGGAATTGCGTTGTCTCCCTGATACTCTTTGGGCTACTGGTCCTAATGATGTGGGTCTTTTGGGGATTCCACCATATGTTGTGATGCTCAAATCGAATGTTAGATTGCCACGTATTCCCCAATATCGGATTTCGATTGATGGTGAAAGAGCGCTTTTAGCGATCATCTATGATTTAATTGAGAAAGGTGTGATCGAAGAGATGAGAGGTAACGTGTGTAACAGTCCTGTTCTGCCTGTCTTAAAGCGTACTGATTCTTCTCAGCAGCCTGAGTATCGGTTTGTGATTGACCTTCGAGAGGTTAATAAGATTGTGGTGCCCCGGTTTCCTGTTGTTCCGGATATTACTGCTTTGTTGACTTTGATTCCAGCTTCAGCTGCCTGGTTCTCCGTCATAGACTTGAAGAACGCTTTCTTTAGTATTCCAATCGCCGAAGAAAGTAGAGATATTTTTGGATTCTCTTTGGGAGGAAGATGCTTCCGGTTTAAGTGCGCTCCTCAAGGCTATTGCAAAAGTCCGTCCATCTATAGTCAGGCTTTGAAAACTCAGCTTGATACTTTTGTGTTGCCTGCGGGTGCTGCTCTTATTCAGTATGTTGATGATCTGTTAGTGGCTACTGATGATAAGGAAACTTGTAAAGAAACTGCTCTTTCGTTGTTAGAACATTTGTCTGATTTGCATCATAAAGTGTCACCTTCAAAGTTACAGTACTGTCGCCAAGAAGAGACCTACTTAGGTAATCTCTTGTCGAAGGAGGGAAGAAGGTTGACCCCAGAACGAATCCAAGCGATTGCTCAAATGACTGTGCCTAGTAGGCAGAGAGAGGTACGCGCTTTCTTGGGTATCACGTCGTACTGTAGACAGTGGATCCCGAATTTCTCCTTGTTGGCAAAACCTTTGTTTGCTTTGACTCGTAAGGATACACCGAGTCCTCTTCCCTGGTCTGACGATTGTCATAAAAGTTTTTCTGAATTGCGTGACGCGTTGTGTTCTGCTCCGGTGTTGGGTACTCCTGACTACAGTAAGCCTTTTACACTCTACGTTCATGAGAGAGAGGGATGTGCATTGTCAGTTTTGACGCACCAGTTTGGTGAGAAGCAGCGTCCATGTGCGTATTTCTCGTCGACTTTGGATCCGGTAGCTAGAGCATTGCCGAGTTGCTTGAGAGCTACAGCAGCAGCGGCTGTTTCCATCCGACAGTCTGCTGGGTTGGTGATGGATAATACGTTGGTGGTGATGGTTCCACATGCAGTGGATACTTTATTGAACAGAACAAAGACTCAGCATCTTACTAGTGCAAGGTTGTCGGGTTATGAGTTGACGCTTTTGGCCAGTCACGTGCACATTAAACGGTGTAACGTATTAAATCCAGCGACATTGTTGCCGATTTCTGTGGATAGGGATGGTCAGGAACAGCATGATTGCTTTCTTAGGACAGAAGAGGAAACGAAGGGTAGAGTTGATCTAAAAGATACTCCTCTTTCAAATCCAGATGGTACGCTATGGGTTGATGGGTCATGCTACAAGCTCCCGAATGGTGATACGACTGCGGCATATGCCGTGACGACATTGTGTACGATTGTTGAAACTGCACGAGTGAGCTATAATTCAGCACAAGCAGCGGAATTGATTGCATTAACAAGAGCGTGTGTCTTATCTGAAGGAAAGAGAGTGAATGTATATACCGATAGTCAGTATGCGTTTGGTGTAGCACACAGTTTTGGACGCTTGTGGAGATAGAGAGGATTTCTGACGTCGCAGACGACTAAAATCCAACATGGACAGTTGCTGAATGAGCTTCTTGAGTCACTTACTCTGCCGAAGCAAGTTGCGATTGTGAAGTATAGTGCTCACCGAAAGGTTACGGACGATGTTGGCCGTGGTAACGCATTTGCGGACGAAGTTACGAAAGAAACAGCGAAAAATATGATGGGTTGAATGTATGTTGCGGCCCTGCGAGATGGATTGGCGCAGCTGGAATGTGTGAGGATACGATTGAGATTGTGAAATCGATTCAGGCCGAAGCTACGGAGAGTGAAAAAAATGTGTGGAGAGAAACTACAGGTAGATTGGATTCGACTGGTTGTTGGGTTGAGTTGTCGGAACACCAAAGATGGATGTTACCCGATGCGTATGTGCTTGCGGTGGTTACGATGGCACATGGAATGTCTCACATCAGTGCGAAAGGGATTTGTAAGCTGTTGGCTCCAGTGTGGGAGAATGGAGGAATTCCCAAGTGTGCGGAGAATGTGGTCAAAAACTGTATGGTGTGTCTGATGTATAATCCTGATAAGGGAACTCCAACTCCAGCTGGTCACTTCTCGCCTCCGACGTATCCGTTCAAGGTTTTGCAATTGGATTTTATCCACATGGAAAGATGCAACAATTTGAAATATGTCCTTGTAGTTGTTTGTGCCTTTTCTAGATGGGTAGAGGCATACCCCCTAAAAGACAATACTGCCTTGTCCACAGCTAAAGTCTTGCTCAAAGAATATTTCCCTAGGTTCGGGTTGCCAAGGATGGTGTGGAGTGATAACGGAAGTGAGTTTGTGGGCAGGATCATGAAGAGAGTATGTGAGGGTTTGGGCATAAAACAGAAATTCCACGCTGTGAATCATCCCCAATCAGCTGGTTTAGTGGAGTGCTATAATGGCACTCTGAAGCTGAAGTTAGCCAAGATTCAGGCGAGCTCTGGTCTCCAATGGCCCGATGCCTTGCCATTGGCACTTTTGTCAACTAGAACTACAGTGCATTCCCGAATTGGACTTAGTCCGTATGAAATTGTTTTTGGTCGACCGGCAAATGTGTGGGGAGTGCCGAGACCAACGAAATTCAGTGACATCGATTATCCTGTGTTGGTGAACTATTTGTATGACCAGACGGCTAAATTGCGTGTCTTGCATCAACAGGTTCATGATAGCTTGCCACCAGCATCTGTGGACCCAGGTCATACTATCAATCCTGGTGATTGGATCCTGGTAAAGAATTTTCAGAGGACTAAGAACGATCAGCCCCGTTGGACGGGCCCTCACCAGGTGTTGTGTCTACAAGGACATCTGTAAAAGTCTTCGGAAAAAGAAATCGGATCCACGGCGTACACTGTAAGAGGGTACCTTTACCACTGCCGTACGACCAGTGGATCCGCGAAGGCATCGCAGACACCGAAACTGGGAGATTACCGAAATTCACACCGTTTAGCGACGCTGAATTGGTATGGACAAGGTCTGAGAAAGGAGATGACGATGTCTTGCAAGCAGCTGTGCCTTCGCCTTTAAGATTGGACACCACTGAACCTGAACTGTTGTTTCAAAGTCAGACAGAGCCTGGAAAAAGTCATTATAACCTGCGGTCTAGAGACAATGGACTAATAAAGAACAAATTATTCCTTTCATTTTGAGAACAGCACTTTCTCAGCCGAGAAACTGTTTTGATCCTTTTTTCCTTTTTTTTTGAACCACCATCCGGGTTCAGCTGTAAGGTCGCGGTGTAAAGACTTGGGATTGCAGCCATTAAGACACAAGGTCAATGGTTCTGGTTGGTCCTAGGGCGTTCCCTGGACTGACAGACGCACTCCTTGCAGAAGAAAACCAACCGCCGTGAACAGCACGGTGAGAGGATGGAATTTTTTTGAGGTCAAGAGAGCTGTTGAGAAAACGAACTTTAAGATGAAACTATGCAGGATAATGCATCTCAAATGTTTTCCGATTACATGTATTATGATGTTTCTTAGCATGACGTTAGCTTTGGTGGGTTGGATTGTTTTTTCTACCCAATTGACTTCTGCACCCACTTCCCAACCTACGTCTTTTCCTATTACTACTTCTTTGTATTCCTTTCATCTCCACTCATTCACCTGTACAGTCACTCATACTTACAGTCACTCCATACAAAACTATCATATGCATTTATACACCTATATAGACACTCACACACTACCTATCATCCATAGAGGTACTCTCACACCTACTCAGTCAGGTAAATAATCACACTCCCATTTACTCACCTATGCGGTTATACACACTCAAGTTCACTTACTCATAAAAATAGTATCACATTTTTACGATCTAATAGAATCATTGATACAAGCACACACTCATCCATACAGTCACTCTCACAATCACACACTCTCACATCTACCCACTTATATACTCTTACACGCATATATACTGCCTTTCACATATGTAGTTAGTCACAAATGTACCACTGAGATATACATTCAATCCCTAACACACCCATACATACACTCACTCAACCATACAGTCCATCACAGGTGCACTCTTAAAACCATGCACCCATAGAATCACCCACTCACACATCTATGCATAGAGTCACACACACCCTACCCACACAAACACTCAGGAACCCATACAGATACTGAGACAAGCAATCAATAACTCATATAGACACTTATATAGGTATTCACAAAACCATGCCGCCACTTATACACCAACATACAGACACATACAAACATTTACACAGTTTAGTCACTAGTCTGCAGTAAGATACATTTAATGACTCACTTATAGAGTCAGTTACGCACCACAGAAAATCATCCATTTACACACTTGTACACCCACTCATTCTTCAACAGGCCTTTCCCTATATATATTAAACATATTAAAATTGTTCAGAAACACATACTCAATGGCTGATGTCATCAGTGATGTCATCAGTGATGTCATTTGAGATGTCATCAGTGATGTCATGAGTGATGTCACTGACCATGTCATGAATGATGTAATATGTGACGTCATCAGCAGTGGATTGCGGGCGCGGGGGTTATAGTTAGCTGAACTAACTATAACTGGGGAATTTCATTGGTTTTTTACGAGTGAAATGTCCAGCTAACTATAACATGTGTGAAACCTATGGTTTTTTCAGTGAATATATATGACTCCCATTGTTACAGACGTTGTGATGCAGCTACAGTAAAGGCAGCTAGAACTGAATTTTATTCACATCTTGTCGCCTGGAGAAGTACAGGATTACTAAGTCAAGATGAGCTGAAATTTCTTAAAAATGACTTTCCAGTAATTCCTGTCATGTATTTTATTCCTAAGATACATAAGAACTCTGAGAAGCCACCAGGCAGGCCAATTATCTCGGCATGAGGTGGACTGTGTGAGAATACCTCTGTATATATTGATGCCTTTTTGCAGGAACATGTTAAGACTTTGCCATCATATGTGCAGGATACAAGCGATTTTTTAAGGAAAATAGCCGGGTTTAAGTGGGACCCCACGTTTTGGTTGGTTACACTGGATGTAACCTCCCTCTACACCAGCATTCATCATTCTGATGGTGTAAGAGCAGTCCAGCACTATCTAGGGACCCGACCTATTCATATGGTTAATCATAACAAAATGTTGTTAGCTATGATTTCCTTTTGCCTGCACAACAATTTCTTTATGTTTGGCAATCAATTCTTTCAGCAGGTCAGAGGTGTTGCCATGGGGGCCAGCTTCTCTCCCAGTTATGCCTGTCTTCACATGGGCTACTGGGAGGAGCTGGTCCTCTATGGTCAATATCATGACATTCTGTCTAAACATGTAATCCATTGGTATCGTTTTATAGATGATATTTTCATGGTTTGGCAAGGCACGAAACAGCAGATCCTTGATTTTATCGAGGATATCAATTCCAACACCCTCAATCTTAGCTTTACCTCAGACATTAGTCAAGACAGAGTGTTCTTCTTGGACGTTGAAATCTTCATTGCTTATGGTAAACTCAATATACGCCTCTTTAGGAAACCTACCGCGGGCAATACGGTTCTCCATGCCACAAGTCACCATCCTGTGCATCTCATTCGCAGCATTCCCTACGGGGAGATGCTGCGTATTAGGCGCATCTGTAGCACAGAGTCTGATTGCCTAGCGGCACAGAACTTGAGTAAATCACGTTTCCTAGCGAGGGGCTACGCTGTTTCAACGATTGACAATGCCATACGCAAGGCTAACTGCTTGTCTAGAGAGGAGACCCTGATCAACAAGGGATCAATTGTTACATCTGTTCATACCAGGGAACCAGTTAGATTGATCTGGACATACAATCGTCAACACCAAGCACTTAGAAAAATTCTGAAGAAGAATTGGAGCTTGGTTTGTAATGACCCTGTCATTGGGGATCTAATGGCAGCTAGTCCAAACATCACCTTCAGGAAAGCTCGCTCTATGAGCGATGCTTTAGTTAAATCTAGTCCTGAGTTAGGTTCCAACACAACCTGGTTGCAGTCTTGTAAAGGCTTCAAAAGATGTCCCAGCTGCAAAGCGTGTAAACAGGGAGTAAACAAGACGCAGTTCACGATCCCGTTCTGCGATATTCCTCGTTCCATCACAAAACCACTCACCTGTAAGACCGAGTACGCGGTGTATGTGTTGGAGTGTCCGTGTGGCCTGCAATATGTGGGCAGTAGCAAGTTGCAGGTCCACAAACGGATACTCCAGCATATACGGGCAATCAATGGTAGTGATGCATCTTATCCAGTGGCACGCCACTTCAAAGAACTACACAATAACAAAAGTGAACTATTAAAGTTCTTTGTCATTGATGCAGTGCTCCCTTTAAGACGTGGGGGAAACAGAGAAGCATTGCTTCGTGACCTGGAAACGAGGTATATACTCGAATTAGACACTAAGACACCGCAGGGCCTTAATTCTAGTGAAGACCTCTTTACTTGCCTTTGAATTGGGTTGTATTCAATCTGACTCCCTATGTGTTAAGCTGCTTTACGTGTTGGTCACACCTCCTCCACCCACTGTTGGTTTTAATAATTTTAGATGACACATTTTTAGATTTACTCTGCATTTTATATGTCTTCTCTGCATCTAGACATACTTTGACACTTGTCAGAATAATGGTTAAAAAAAACAGGGATTAGAACAAGGGCTCCTATTTATGCACTGCACAGCAACCTCACATGTTACTTTATGGCTGGTAGGTTGCACTGCGTCTCTAAGGCAGGTACGAGTAATTGTGCAAGATGTCCTGGTTGACAAATTAGTGTTCAAATTGCCAGGGAGCATCTAACTCTAATTTGCTAGATTAAACCCACTTGGGTTTGATGTAATCTGCTTATTATTGCACATTGGACGTTCACTTTATTTATATTTATATATATTTTTTTAGGAAAGCTTTAACATTCAATTTTGTTATAAACAACTTTATTGCTTTCTGTTACGCTTGCACGTATTCTAAGAACAACAACAAATAATGTTGTCTCTAGTTATTTTAACATAAGTTACTTGCCAGTAATGATGAAACAATTTTATCATATGAATTTTGTGCTTCAGTATTTTAACTGTTTGATGCAGATGCTTTTGATATTATTGCCCTGTCGTGATATCATCCAATGTTTAAGAAACTTTTCTATGTCTATATATGCAGTGATTGAATTAGCCAATTGTGTCATTCTATCAATTAGCATTTTGCACTTTGTGGAAATATGGATTTTTATGGTCAGTTATGTCCCCTATCTTGGACCCCAACGGTTTCATGTATAAATCACAAGTACATGTATGTTCCCTCCAGTTCCAGTTATGAAGACGCAAACACATGTGTGTCCACCGCCAACATGTCCTCTTTCAGATCCGCCATGAATGGGCCGGATATTCCATTCCTAAGTACGAAAGGCCACCGGCTTTATATGGTTCACTTATGCCATTTTACAGTCCAGGCAAGTAGGCCCTGATTCTGCCATCAAGCTTTTCCTGCCTTCTGCCTCTGAAAGCTTCAGTCTGAGCTCGCATCTGTATCCATGAACTTTGTCCTCATTCTCTGCGCAGCTAACGGTGCCTGACATCAGCCTGTTGCCTGCCAAAAACTGTATTTCACCTTCGAAATTATCTGCTCCGCTCCCTACCCAATGCATTCCTGTCTAGTAGTTTAAGTAAACATTCTTCCAGCTACCGAGCAAAGGCCCGGCTTCTCTGTCATTATGCAAGTAATTCATAGCCCTGTTACTATGGAAGATTCCTGCCCTCGCATCTAGTGTAGACACTTAGACGCTTGTACACGCACTAACAGTCAGTATAGTCAGTATAGAATAAGATTCTACTCCAAGAAGGCCTCTCTTTTGGATAACACAGTTCTTTAAACATAGGATGTTAGATATGATTTGGGATTAGGTTGACTTGACTCTCCAGACTTCTGTCGCCACATGTAGAGCTAAATGTCAAGTCCCCTTCACCCCCTAGTTGCACGTCAATCACACGTCATGCTGCTGCGCGCGCATTTCTGCCAAGTATTTCTGCTGACATTGCGAAATTCTTTCATGGAACCACCCTATTATGACATCATACCTGATGACGTTCTTTAGATACGCCCAGTTACACCCACTTTTGCTACGCATGTATGTTTTATCTTTACTATCAATTGTTACGCCTCCTCCATTTGTTTCACTGTAAATGCCTATTGTATAAAAATGATTACCTATCAATAAAGTACGGTCTTCACTTCCTGAACCTTCGTGGTGATGGAATCTGGAGCTCATCGATTTAAATTGATTATGGAATAAAGCCCGTTCCGAACCTCTAATACCACGGATTCTGCCTCTTATTTTACTGAGCTATTGTTATAGATTTTCCGCATCAAATTAAGTCCCGGTAATTAAATTATTTACCACATGAATGGCGCCCGAACAGGGACACTTTCTCATCTCACGCGCCGGCGGTGCGTTGCAGGCCCGGTCTCCTGTCACAGCTGGACGGACAACAACGCGTACCCACAGGATTTCCTGTATTTCCCTCCTGCCGAGCGGGGGTAACTGAGGCTGAGATCAACACCCAGACGAGGCGGTGAGAAGTGCGAAGTATCCCGACCAGAGCCTAGCTGAGAGAGCAAGATCCGAGGTATACAGAGGCCCACCAGTTTCCGAAGTTTCCGAAGTTCAGAGTCGAGTTCAGTCCGGTTCAAGTTCAGTTCAGTTCCGAGGCCTTCCGTTCCGAGCTACCCGGTGAGTACCATTATCGGGGAGGCGTTCTGACGCGCACATAGGTTGTGCCGGTCAAGACGGGTTTGGGTACACAAATCCGGTCTGCACTGTTTCAGCAGTGTATCTGTACTGTTTAGCAGTATATCAAGTATGTCTAGTATATAATTCAGAATTTATCTAGTTATCGAGTATTATGCTTAGGGACTAGTTCCCTAAATGACCATCATTGTTCATTCATTAAATGTTAAATGTTAAAATGTTTTAAATACGTTCTGTATATTGTGGTGTGAATGACTGTTCATTATTGTGTTTTATGGTATTAAACGTGTTCAAAATTAGGTATCAGATCAGATCAGTTCTCAAATATGCCGCTCTTTTCGAAATTAAGACAGATCACAACTAGAAAAGGGGTACTCGAAGAAGCTGTTCCCATTCCTCCTAGGGACACTCCAGGGTACTTCATGTATCATAAACATGGCCTAGACGCCATATTATTTCTTGATTTATGGGTAGACTACACCAAGGAATTACCAGAAAGTCAGAGGTGGCCCGCAGCTGGGACCTGGGATGCAGATTGCATTGTGAAAGTAGAAGAAGAATTATGGAAAAGGAAAGCTAGACAATCACAGAAAGACGCCATTGAATTATGGCGTAAAGAATCATATAGACGTACAGAAAAAGCACGTAGACAGGAAGAGAAGAGTAAGGAGAATTCAAATAAAGTTCGAGAAAGTGTATTAATTGAAGAAGGTACTCGAGTAAAGTCAGAACAAACAGACAGACAAAGAAATGCCCTTGTGAATGGTATGTATCCTCTTCTGGCCGAAGGACTACCTAAGGCTACCCCGGAGATACCAAGAGACTTGCCACCCCCATTGTTTCCGATAAAAGCACATCCCAAAGGGCATCCCAGAACCGCAGAAGATGTTTTTCTTTCCTCTTATTTAGACGACGCAGCTCCCGAGTATGCTAATGCTGCGCCACATAGACCGCATGCCGAGGGGGTTCAACGCCGAGACCCTCCTTCGTCTGTACCTCTGCAACAGCAAACTCCGACACAAGTTCCGGCAAGCACATCTGTTTCTACATCCGCATCCACACCTATGGTTGCTATATCACGTTCAACGAATCCTTTCACATCCAGCACCCCAGGTGGTGCTACCGGAGGTACATCAAGCATTTTTTCTACGCCACCCAGAACAAATAAACTTTCCTTTCAAGAATTAGCCCACCAACGTACGCCCAAACTAGTAACTCCCAGCACGCTCAAGGAACTTCTAATAGATTGTAGATATGACCCTGTGCCCGGAAAAGGGGACGAAATGATGCTGGCATCATTACGTATCCGACGAGCTGCAATATATTTAGGGAAGCTACCAGGAATGACTGCACATTTAGAAAATATATATCATTTTGTTCAATCAGGGCGAGACCCTGAGAGTATTAACAGAGCCATGGAGTATCAAAAGGTGGAAATACAGGGGGAACTGTTACGTTTCCTCATAAACTGTGTGATCAGAAATCAAGATCAACCAGGGGTAAATACGGAAGAAATGCAAATTCTTACCACATGGGGTAAGAATATATCAGAGGGGAGACACGATAAACGATCATGTATAGTAGCTATGAGCCGAAAGATCCGCAAAGAAATAGAACGAATACACGAGGAAAGATTAGCAGTAGACGAACCAGAACAAACCGAGGACGAGGAAGAATTAGAACTGCCCACAGGACAGTTAGAAACTATGGCCTATGTAGGTAGAGGAAGATCTTGTAATGATACTAGATGCTTTACTGATCCGATATGTCCGATACGTTCAGATAATAACAGAAAATTCCAAACTCCTATAATAAATATAAGGTCCCCCGAACATTCGTTCCAAGCCGCTGACAAATTACTCCGAGAACGAAGGGGTTATCATATACTCGATTCTATGGACGAACAAGAATTAGCCAGGTCAGCCGTTCACTGGGTTGATAGTCCTGGAAAATATGGTGATGATACACTAGCACATACGTTTTTGAACCTCGCCCCAGATGAACAGCGTTTAGCTGGTATCTACATGATTCAACAACTCCTTATATTATATAAAAGCCAACACTCCGATCCTGGCCCCTTACCAGATATATTGACTGAATTACTCACGAATAAATGGAGAGGTTCCGGTACTAAGTTAATTAGAGAAATACTAGAATCTAGAAGGCAGTACATTCTTTTTGTATGTCCTGAACATGTCTCATTGCCCATCAAGGAAAGAACGACGTATTACATGGATAGACAGAATCCCTTACGCGAAGTGCACCCGATAAAGGGTGATGACAATGAGTTTAAACGTGTGTTTGTATACACACCCATATCTAAAATAGAACTATTAGAAATGAAGAAAGTGGTACCCAGTCATGATAAAGACCCAGCAGGTTTCCATCGTGAAATTAAAGATATGTTACTCATGGGAGAATATACCTACCCCGACATTATGACAATATTGAAGGTATTAATGCCTGCGAGCATTTACGAAAAACTCAAGGAAAAGGATTGGGAGGTGGGAGACCAGAAGATAGATTGGACAGCATTAGAAAACGAAGAAAAAGCTCGAGGTCCAGGTTCAGGGCTCGGGGACAAGATCAAAGCGCTACCAGGTTTACTAGTACAGGTACTGCCACGTTTATTAACTACGAAAAAGGAAGACTGGGGTGCAATATCAGCCTGTAAACAAAAATCAGATGAAGACACTAGTGATTTCTATTCCCGATTTGAGAAATGTTTTGGTATAAATAGTGGAATAAAAGCAAGTAGCGAGTCGTATCCACATCTGTTTGTGACAAAGTTAGTTGAAAATGCCTTGCCCCAAGTTAAGAATAGAGTATTGAAGTTCGAGAGTACCTGGCAAGGTAACACTCCGTCACAAATGTTACAAATGCTACAGTACCATCACAATAGAATTAGAGAAGAACAAGAACATGAACATAGACGCATGAAAGACACGAAAATGAAAATGCTAGTTTCCCAGACAGTGCCAGTTGACGGTCATAAGAAGGGTATAACACAGTCCAGTGTTTCAACAGGTCCTGTTAAAGGGACGTGCAACTATTGTAAACAGCCAGGTCATTATGTACACGATTGTCCAGTTTTAAAACATAATATTGCCATAGGTAACGCAAAAGAAAGACCACGGCCACCTAGACAGGATCAGAACCAACAAGGAGCTCCGCAGCATGCACAGTCCATGCCAGCTCCGCAACAGTCTATGCCAGCTCCACCACCGCAGCCTATTGCTGCCACACAAACAACGACCCGACAGATGTATCAGACCGCACAGTATGACTATCCTGATTACCAACGATACTCATGAAACAGCCTAGAGAGGGAAGTTGGCTTACCCCTTATTGAGGTCCCTGTGGATCAAGAAGGACCTTATGTACACAGTGAACTGTTAGGTCAAGATAGAAAATTCTTACTTGATACAGGGGCAAGCCGAACAACAATAAAACGTAGTGAAGTTCCAGGGGCACCCCTCTCAGGCACACAGAATATTTCCCTTGGTTTTTCAGGAAAACCTATCATTAATGAAGTATCACAGCCTCTTCCACTTACGATCGGTCCCTTGACACGAACTACAGATTTATTACTTACTAAATCATGTCCAGAAAACTTGTTAGGTATAAAAACTTTGAAAGCTCTAGGAGCTATTATATGTTGTTCTCCGGAAGGAGTAAGATTATTTTTACGTGATTTCAAAGGGCACTACGTGTCCCGAGACATGGATCACCGACTACAGACTTTACCGACACATTTATGGGCACAAGGCCCTACAGATGTTGGTTGCATGAACATTACACCATATCAAGTCACACTAAAGGCAGGAGTGGTACTTCCACGAATGCGACAATACAAGTTACCCCCAGATGCTGTAGTGGCTTTACTACAAATCATTGACGAGCTTATTACCCAAGGAGTGGTTGTGGAAACTGACTCCAATGTATGTAATTCACCGATAATTCCGATTCTTAAACGAACCGATCCAACAGCCCCGCCAGTATATCGATTGGTTATTGATCTGCGCGAATTAAATAAATGCATAGTACCACAATACCCCGTAGTCCCAGACATTTCTTCATTACTGACAGCCATTGATTCCGAAGCAACATTCTTTACTGTAATTGATCTCAAGAATGCCTTTTTCAGCGTCCCAATAGATCCGGAAAGCCAATACTTGTTCGGATTTAGTTTAAATGGACGAAGCTTTAAATTCACACGCGCACCTCAAGGATTTACAGAAAGCCCCAGCATTTATAGCCAAGCACTGAAACGAGAACTCGACAGTATCCACATGCCAGTCAACACTGCCCTGCTTCAATATGTCGATGATCTGCTGATCACCGCTAGAAGCGAACATGAATGTGAGAAAGCCTCACTGACGGTATTACAATTTTTGGCCGAAAAGGGGCACAAGGTGTCCCCTTCTAAGCTGCAATTCTGTGTCCAGCGAGTTGTTTACCTTGGTCACTCGCTGTCCAAGGAGGGAAGGCAGCTTACACCAGATCGTATCCAGCTAATTGCAAATATGCCGATACCCAAGACACAAAAGGAGGTGCGGGCTTTCATAGGCCTCACTTCATATTGTAGGCAGTGGATCCCTCAGTATGCATTTCTAGCAAAACCACTCATTCAATTGACAACACAGGAGGCAGCCACATCGACTGTTCTCCCTTGGACTCAGGAACATACACAAGCTTTTGAAAGCCTAAAGAAAGCCTTATGCCAAGCACCTGTTTTAGCAACACCATGTTACAATAAACAGTTTACACTCTTCGTTACAGAACGCGAAGGTACTGCCTTATCAGTACTCACACAGGAACAAGCAGGATCACACAAACCATGTGCTTATTTCTCTAGTACATTAGATCCCGTAGCTCAGGCTTTGCCTGCGTGCCTGAAATCAGTGGCAGCAACAGCTTTAGCAATCAGACAAAGCGATGCCATAGTATTAGGACATCCATTGACAGTACAAGTACCACATGCAGTAGAGGTTCTCTTGAACCGCACACAGACACAACACTTGACTATAGCACGACTTACTGGTTACGAATTAACATTGTTTCAGCCACATATAGAAATCAGACGTTGTAGTACATTGAATCCTGCCACACTGTTACCTGTAAATGGAACAGACCCACTTGCACATGATTGTATTGACGTTATCACTATCACGACGAAACCCAGACAAGATTTGACAGACGTCCCATTGTCAGACCCAGACCTGACGTTGTATGTAGATGGTTCATGTATGAGAACAAGTACAGGAGAGCTAGTGGCCGCTTACGCAGTCACAACAGACACTGAAATCATTGAAACAAATTGCATAAATACCTTGTCCGCTCAAGCAGCAGAGCTCATCGCTCTGACACAAGCCTGTATTCAAGCCACAAATAAAAAAGTCAACATATACACTGATTCACGTTATGCATTCGGAGTTGTACATGACTTCGGCGTGCTGTGGCGAGAGAGAGGTTATTTAACTTCTCACGGTGCCCACATTCAGCACGGACCCCTTATTCATGCCTTATTAGATGCAATACATCTACCCACTACAATATCAATTATGAAATGTAAAGCTCATACGAAAGTTACTGATATCATTTCTCAAGGCAATGATCTAGCTGACAGAACAGCTAAACAGACTGCTCAAACTCAAGCATCCGACATGACAAAGACAATAGTCCCGACACCAACACATTGCATGATGGTTAAGGATCCCGCTCTTGACGTAATTGACATACAAACACATGCTACACCAGACGAAATAAAGAAATGGACTGAATTAGGAGGGATCCAAACGGATCAAGGATGGATGACGAAGGAAAAATCTGTGTGGTTCCTTCCTGATTCAATGGTTCAAGTCGTTATTAACACTGTACATAGTCCAGCACATCTAGGAGAAAAAGCTATGCTAGACAGCATCCAACACATTTGGTTCAATAAACATTTACGAGCAGCAGCTAAACAAAAAGTCCGTACCTGTATGATCTGTTGTCAGTTTAACCCAGGTAAAAGCATTCCCGTAGAACAGGGTGGATTTCAGCCTCCTGATCACCCTTTTGAAGTCCTCCAGATGGATTATATCCAGATGGAACGATGTCGAGGATTCAAATATGTTCTCGTAGTTGTCTGTGCTCTTTCCCGTTGGACAGAGGCATACCCGGTTTCAGATTACACTGCCCCGACTACTGCCAAACAGTTAGTTCGAGAATTCTTCCCACGGTACGGTTTACCACGTGTTGTCTACTCAGATAACGGCCAGCCGTTCTCATCCGAATTAATGAAACACGTTTCACTTTTGTTAGGTTATCAGTGGAAATTTCACTGTGTCCGACACCCCGAGGCAGCAGGTCTCGTGGAACGACATAACCAGACCCTGAAAATTAGATTGTCCAAAATTTGTATAGAGAAAGGTGTCGACTGGGTAGTAGCCTTACCCGTTGCACTCTTTTACATGAGAATGGTAGCACACTCTCGAACAGGGCTATCCCCGTATGAGGTGATCTTCGGTAGACCACCAAATATGTGGGGGACGCCTATACCACGTAAAATAACTGATATTGACTGTAATATGCTGACAGATTACTTGGCTTCCTTGATGTCTGCACTACAATCTTGTCGTTCACAGGTAGCTGCAGCCTTTCCCGACAACACCGAGGTGAAACCCCATGACGTACTTCCAGGGGATTTAGTTCTAGTGAGGAACTTTGATCGGAAGTCTCAGCTGGATCCTAGGTGGAAGTCACCTCAGCTCGTACTGCTAACGACGAGGACAGCCGTAAAGATCGAAGGACGGAAAGGCTGGATACATTCAAGTCATATCAAGAAATTTCATGGACTCCCGTCAGAAGTAAACGACACACCTTGCGTGTCTTCCCCGATTGACTCAAAACTTCCTTTGGTTGAACTGAATAGCCATGAACTATACAGACTAAAGCTCAGGTCTAACCAGTCAGGCAATTTGATTGTTTAAGTCCTCTCCAAGGTGAAGCGGTCGAATTTGTCTCTGACATGTATCCCTTAGACCTGTATAGAGAAAGAAACAAAAGGATAAAGCTGAAACGACATGCGTACTGTAAATCACTGCGTAGTCATTGCACAGTGACGTTATTAATTTTGTTTTCCTTAAGTCTTTTAGTAATTACTGCAAGTATATTGTTGCACATATATTATCCTATTTCTAGACATGTTTATAATGTTACTGCTGAACATTCTTTTAGTGAATTACCTCCGCATGAATTGTCTTATAGATTTGCGCTGCGCAATAACACTTTTATTAGTATGTTACATCATTCCCATCAGGTTAGCAATGCTACAAATTGTTGGATATGTGGCCGACTCCCTCCCGATCAGAACTATAAAGGAATTCTACCTCTCTTTCCATACCCGTTCACACACAACGGCTCCTGTGGAGCATGGTTTAGTTTAATTAATTACCTAGATTCAAATTCTGCAGTTTACCAGAAAAACTGGGTATGGGGAAATCTGAACTTAGTTTTACTCAAAGTCTGCCACCCCAACAAGGAGGGACTTCCCAAAAGAACAGGAACTGATCTAGAAAATGAAGTGTATGGATTAGGTAATTTTACGCTTAATCTCATGATCCTGAATGTCGAATCCGAAGCTACTCCAATTTTGCCCGCCATGTCAGTATTTCCAGTAAAAGGTAAATTATGTGTAAGAAAGAATGGTTCCATACATATGGGCCATAGTAGATGCACCACTGTAATAGAATTTAGTGATCAAGGCAAGTCTACATTTAGAGCTTCCCGCCATTCCTACTTCATATGTGGTCAGACAGCATACATACGTTTGCCACTAGATTGGGATGGTACCTGCTACATCGGATTCCTTTTGCCACCTGTTTTCCTAGCTCCTCCTGATTATCACAGAAATACTCATTTAGTACACAATAGAGAAAGGAGAGATCTCCCAATAGTCGATTATACTGAGACCGCATGGGAAAAATACACAGATTTCAATAAAGGTCTCTTTCCCTATATAGGTACAGTTACCAATAGTAAGCTGATACGTAGATTAACTAGAACCCTTGAAGCAGTAGTGAACGAAACTATTTCCGCCTTAGGCAATTTAACAGAAGAGCAGTCTGCTATGCGGATTGTTGTGCTTCAAAATCGTCTTGTCCTTGACGTCATCCTGGCCGATAGGGGCGGAGCTTGTAGGGTCATCGGATCAAGTTGTTGCATTTTCATACCAGAAAATTCGCCATCTGTATATAAAGCCATAACTCGCCTTCATAAGATTGTAAGCCAGATACACCAGAATCCAGGCACCTGGACTTGGTCCGGTTGGTTTTGGAGTGTATTATCTACCTTTGGATGGAAGGTCCTATCCTTCCTAGGTATTGGCTTCCTCATATTATTCAGTTGCTGTCTATGTCTACAATGTGGACCAGCGATCTGTGGTCTGTGTGCCACATCGTGTATTCCACCACCAAGATTTCATTCATCACGGAAGAAGAAAGAAGAACAAATGATGCTATATGAACAGATCGATGGATTAATGAAGATTGATATCTCTTGACGGGCAAGTAGGGGACAAGGAGGGAATGTGGAAATATGGATTTTTATGGTCAGTTATGTCCCCTATCTTGGACCCCAACGGTTTCATGTATAAATCACAAGTACATGTATGTTCCCTCCAGTTCCAGTTATGAAGACGCAAACACATGTGTGTCCACCGCCAACATGTCCTCTTTCAGATCCGCCATGAATGGGCCGGATATTCCATTCCTAAGTACGAAAGGCCACCGGCTTTATATGGTTCACTTATGCCATTTTACAGTCCAGGCAAGTAGGCCCTGATTCTGCCATCAAGCTTTTCCTGCCTTCTGCCTCTGAAAGCTTCAGTCTGAGCTCGCATCTGTATCCATGAACTTTGTCCTCATTCTCTGCGCAGCTAACGGTGCCTGACATCAGCCTGTTGCCTGCCAAAAACTGTATTTCACCTTCGAAATTATCTGCTCCGCTCCATACCCAATGCATTCCTGTCTAGTAGTTTAAGTAAACATTCTTCCAGCTACCGAGCAAAGGCCCGGCTTCTCTGTCATTATGCAAGTAATTCATAGCCCTGTTACTATGGAAGATTCCTGCCCTCGCATCTAGTGTAGACACTTAGACGCTTGTACACGCACTAACAGTCAGTATAGTCAGTATAGAATAAGATTCTACTCCAAGAAGGCCTCTCTTTTGGATAACACAGTTCTTTAAACATAGGATGTTAGATATGATTTGGGATTAGGTTGACTTGACTCTCCAGACTTCTGTCGCCACATGTAGAGCTAAATGTCAAGTCCCCTTCACCCCCTAGTTGCACGTCAATCACACGTCATGCTGCTGCGCGCGCATTTCTGCCAAGTATTTCTGCTGACATTGCGAAATTCTTTCATGGAACCACCCTATTATGACATCATACCTGATGACGTTCTTTAGTTACGCCCAGTTACACCCACTTTTGCTACGCATGTATGTTTTATCTTTACTATCAATTGTTACGCCTCCTCCATTTGTTTCACTGTAAATGCCTATTGTATAAAAATGATTACCTATCAATAAAGTACGGTCTTCACTTCCTGAACCTTCGTGGTGATGGAATCTGGAGCTCATCGATTTAAATTGATTATGGAATAAAGCCCGTTCCGAACCTCTAATACCACGGATTCTGCCTCTTATTTTACTGAGCTATTGTTATAGATTTTCCGCATCAAATTAAGTCCCGGTAATTAAATTATTTACCACAACTTTAAAAAGCGGGATCACAACTCCCATGGCGTCATGTGATCAAGGCCTCGGGTGAGGCTGAAACGCGTCATGCAGGCGGTGCTGTGAATTCAAATAAAAAATCTACTCACTCGCTATCAGGGTCGGTTTCCGTTTGTTCCCGCTCTCCCTCAGGATTGTTGGTGTGCAGGAGTGCTCCAGACGGATTCCTCGTCATATATATATATATCATCTATAGATAGATAGATAGATAGATAGATAGATAGATAGATAGATAGATAGATAGATAGATAGATAGATAGATAGATAGATAGATAGATAGATAGATAGATAGATAGATATTACCTTCTGCCAGTCGCCAGTAGGTAGTTATAGTTAGGACCTCGTTTCTATTCATAAAGCGTTTTTTCTTTTGCCAATATCTTTGGCGCCGTTTGAGCGAAATTTTCCAAACTAGTGGGGTGCTCCGGTCAGCTCCTGTCTTGAAAGTTTCAGGGTGATTCGTCTAGTGTGGGATTAGAAAAAAGTTTTTCCCATGTTAATTTCCATAGGAAACTTTAGACAAAGCTACAGCCCGAACTGCTGAACGGAATTACACTCAATTTGGCAAAAAGGTTGCTCTTGGTTCAGAAAGAACCCTTTTTTTAATGGTGTAAATCTGTTCAGTAGTTCCAGGGAAATTGGAAAATGAAAAATATCGATATTTGAGCACCAAGGAGGGTTTGTGAACCCTTCCGGGTAAGAGCTTCTCTCTGATTGCCTGCCAACACTCCAAACCAGGAAGTGTTGGCAGCCATCTTGTGACTCAGAAACCGAGTCACAAGAAAAGAGTTAAAAAAATAGGTACAAAACAAGAAAAGGGGGCAGGATAGAAACACCCTGACCCGGTAAGCCTGCTCAGGGGGTCCCACAGGGCCAAAAAAACAATGTTTTAAATAAGTTTGGCCGAATTGGCGCAGGGTCTGCAGATCCAGCCTAAATTATTTTTACACAGCTCCGGGGACTGCCACCACCCCGGGGCTTAATAATTTATGTGAGGGGGGCATGTGCTCTCCCCGCAGCCTCGGGGACCACCACCTCCCCGGGGCTTTAATTAAATTATGGCAGGGGGCCTAGCGGGCCCCCAAGCCCTGATGACCGACACCAGGCTTTAATAAAATACGCTGGGGGGGCCTCATGGGCCCCCCAAGCCTCGGGGACTGCCACCTCCCCGGGGCTAAAAAAATAATGTGTGTGGGGGCTTGAGCCCTCCCACACTGCCCCGGGGACCACCACCTCCCCGGGGCTTTAAACACATGGGAGGGGGGCCACGTGGCCCCCTCCAGGAGCCCTTGATGGCCTTGGGGGCTTCTGCAATGTCCCGGGGTGCCCACCCCCGGGACATTGATGTTTGCTGCTCCCGCCCTGCCATAGCAAACTTTGCTTTGCTTCATTGAAGAGAGAACAGGAAAACCTGCCCTCTCTTCAATGAAGCAAAGCAGGATAGCTTTTGAGCAAGGTGGGATTCATGTCAGCAGCTCTCCTTGCTCAAAAGCAATGCCGGTTCCCGCAGGAGGCAGGAATCTGGCTGGGACCATGGGGGCATTGGTGCTCCCCCATGGTCCTCAACCCTGAGCCCAAGCCCTGGGGGATGGGGTCAGAAGTGGCCTGGTAGGGGAATGACGCAGCTTTTGGTGCACTGCTGGTGGGGCGATGAGGTTCTCTTGTGTCCTGAGGACCACAGGACAGAAGTGGACTTCATCCTCAAGCAGCAGTGTGCCAGAAGCCGCGTTTGTAGCGCGGTGTAAAAAGGGACGTGGCCTCGGATCACCTCTCTGCAACGCAGCTCTGTGGCGCTTACTGGAGGTACATGGTGGGCTAGTTGGCCCCCAGGGTTCCTCAGGATTCCAGGGGACTTAATCCCCCAATTTACAACGTGCCAGGGGGCGCGTTTGCACAGTGGTGCAGGGAGGGGGAAGGCCTGATATAACAAGTTAGCAATCCTGCTGTGTGGGACTTACTGGAGGTAATAAAAGGGGTAGTTGGCCCCCAAGGTTGACGTTGGGGGCTCACTACCCCTCCTGTTACCTCCAGTAAATCCCACACAGTGGGATTACTAAAATATGTTTGGAGGCCATGCTCACCTTTCTCCACCACTCTGCAAATTTTATAGCGTACCTGAAACCTATGTTTTTTCAGTTAATTCCTAAGGTTTTTAAATGCTAATTTCTAACTATGACGTGCCTGAAACCTACGTTTTTTTCAGTGAATTTCAAAGGTTTTTTATATACTAATTTCTAACTATAACGTCCCTGAAACCTATGTTTTTTCAGTGAAAAAATAAATAAATATACACATATATATATATATATATATATATATATATATATATCTTATATATATTTTTTATATATATGTATCTATATATAACAGAAAGAGGCTGGGGCGGCGGACTATTGCTTCTGCACCTCACGGCAGTTTCATTGGCTGTAAAAGTCCTGAGCAGCAAACCCCGGCACCAGCCGCCACGTGGTGCCTCAGTGTCCCAGATCCAAAGTTCAGCAAAAAGCAGGTGAACGCCAGGTAAGGAAGTCCAAGATATCAATGTAGTATTTGTAACGTCTTTATTTCGATTCCCAGGGCCAAGTCGCTATGCGACACTGATACGTGTGACCAACAGCAGAAGGATCTTCGCTTTAGCGTTGGATTTTGCCCTGGGAATTTCCCACTCTGCTTCCAGCGCAATTACCTGGAGCATTAACTTTGTGGACAATCTCTTCACAACCTTTGGATACTTCACGTTATCTAAGATCTTCGCCTTAGGGCTGGACTTCGCCCTGGGAATAACCGCTTTGCGTCTGTTAGAAATGGGATTTCTGGTTGGCTAAGGCTTGCACCAAAGACAGAGAGAAACCACCACTCTAGTCAGAGCAAGGGAGTTACACTCTGATGAGAACCCCTGCTCACCACCTTGGTAGCTTGGCACGAGCAGTCAGGCTTATCCCAGAGGCAATGTGTAAAGCGTTTGCGCAACACACACATACACACAGCGGCAACACACTGGGCACACCACAAAAGAAACTCCAAACAAGGTTATATAAAAAGATAGACTTTGGATTATTATAAACACATTAGAAACATATTCACGTATTTACACTGTGCCAACTGGCATGGGCAATATTCACAGGGGATTATATACAGGACCAGGCCAATCGGGCCACGGTCAGAACCATCAGAAAAGGTAATTCAATGCAAAACACAACCAGTAACTACTGGTACCATAATGACCTAAACATTATCATATTAGCATTAGACTTCCTCCTAAAATATCATAGCATTACATTAGACATAACCACATTAGGCCCAAACCTCATCGGCATAAACACATTATGCATTAGGCCTCACCAGCATACACACAGTATGCGATAACCTCATAACTATAAACATCATTAGAGGCTTAAATCAGGTTGCATAAATCACATCACATAAACCACATTATGCAATCACAATCACAAGGGGCATAAAGCACATTGTGTAGTTTTGTAGAGACCGGCGCTCTACCAATCTCACCCACAATGACCCCAGGCCATCTGGCCTGTCACCTGGGCCCTAAACGCCCACAATGTCAGGACTTGGCTGCCAATGCACCAGACTCCAAAGTGCGCAATGCACTAGGGCATGGGGTGCAACTCACCCTTCTGTCACTCCTAAAGAACGGGCCCCCAACATGGCAGTTGCCCGCTACGGCGGCGCAACTGAAGCACGCAATGGGCACTGGCGCTCCTGGCCTTGAGTCCCCCCACAGGTACTCTCCAAAGCAAATGTGCCCCCAAATGTTGCAGCTGCCCGCGCTCTCACAGGGCAGCTGGGCGAACAAAATTAGCACTGGCACCTGCGGTGCCTTTGGGGCCCCACTCCGGGGCTCCTATCAACAAATTGCCCCCAAGTCCCACTCCAGGACTTCTCAAGAAAAAGAAAGGGCCCCCAACGTTGCAGCTGCCTGCGCTGGTACGGTGCAGCTGTGGCCGACAAAGTGCTGGCACTACAGTGACTGGGGACCCCTGGCCACCGGGCTCCTCCTCGTGCCATCTCTGGGTACCAATACCTAAACTCCAGCCCCACTCACCGGGGCTCCTGGCAGACTAGTCCGGTTCTCTGTAGGTGGGGAAGGCACCGACAATGTGCCTCGGCAGACTCCCCCACTCCCGTGCCCCTCCTCACCTTGCCTGGCGGTCTCTTCTCCTGGCACGGGCACGGGGAAGGTTTGGCTTTCCTCCTTCCTGCCGGCCGCCTGGGGAGATTCCAGTTGAGCTCCTCCTCCTGCTACCACTCTCCAGCGGGGTGCAGCGGCTGTTAGCCACTCAAGGCTCCATCCTCTTCCTTGGCAGCACGTGGGGCTCCCCTTGAGATAGGGAGCCCCGCCTTCACCTAGGCCTCATTTCCTGCTTCAGAGCGGCTTCCTTTTTCTTGGCCCGCCCACAGTCAGGCATCAGGCGCCTGGCTTCCGGTCACTTGTGGCAGTGGCGGCTCCTCTTCTCTGTTGGGCAAATGTGGGATGGGCTCCCGCTTTAGGATAAAACTGAAATGCGGAGTGGGCACCCGGCAAAGAAAAAGGCATTACAATGCGGGGTGGGCACCCGCCGTTTATAATCCAATAAGCGGGGTATGCTACAGCTACGCTATTTAAATACACCGCAATGTGGGGTGAGCACCCGCCTTGACAATAGGCATAAAGCAGGGTGGGCACCCGCTCCAAAGAATCAAAAACACAGGGTAGGCTCCCGCTCTGATCAGCAGCAGGGGGGGGAATCCCTACATCGGGGATTCCCTCTCCTAGGAGGTTCAGCTCAGTGCTGCAGATGCAGGAAAACAAATGCTCCTCTCCTCCTAGAAATCAACGTATAGCGCTCATGAGGCGCTAGAAGCCAACCAAAGTCCTTAGGTCCCTGGGGCATAGTTGGGCCCAGGGAGGCCAGCACACAGGGCCCTCCAGCAGGGAGGCAAGCCCTTGTGGCGGTTCCTCGGTGGTCCCCAGCAGCAGCAAGCCCCAGTAAAGTCAGGAACAGCCTTTTTCATGGGGTCACAGCCCCTATCTTTATACCACTTTTCCCCTTTGTCTACAAAGCACAGGGCTTGGGGAAACCAGTCCCAGCTGGTTCTGGAGCACTCTGTTTACCAGGCTCCTCTTCCCTATTGTTAGGTGGGGGCTCGTCATCAGACATACCACAGGGGGGCGGAGCCAGCATTCACTAGGGCAGGCACCATCCTATTCAGGGATCAGGGATTTCTCCTCCAACCACTCCAAATAAAGATGTCCCATTCGGCCTAGCGCTGACTCACCTTGCCCCTCCAGGAGGTACACACACCTCACCAGCCCCTGTCACTCAAAAGCCAGACATGCAATTCACATCACGCAGGCAGACACAGAGCACACAGAAATGGCAACGTCTAAAAGTGGCATTTCTAAAATAGTTTTAATATATCTGTGCACACCATTGCATAGCATTTATTATCACTATTCTAAGCATACCAAACTTGACCACACTGCGCCTCTCATATCCGGAATTACTATGAAACACTTATCAGGGAATCCCCAATGCATTCCTATGGGAGGGCATCCCCACAGTAGTGAGAAACCAAAATGGCCAGAAAATCTGTACATAATGTTAACACATTCACCATTCCATCAAGGCTGCCTCAGTCAGTTGAGCGGATTGAGGACATTGTCCTATGTTTATTTTTGTTTACTGCTGGGTCATGGCAAAAAACTTTATCAGTGACTGTTTTATATTGTGCACTTTCACACGTGATCAAGGCTGTCGCCGAAACGCGTTGTGTGAATTAAACTTGGACATGTAAATTGTGCTTTGTTTGCATCTTCCTGACAGTGTACGTTATTGAAGTTTGGAATTGGATACTTTAGAAGCCGGTACGCTCTGCCGGAGTGTATGCCACCCTTCTTGGGTCCCAGCATCCCAGAAGGAGCAACTCGGAATTTGGATATATATCTATATATATATCTCTATATATATAGATATATATCGCGCTCGGTGGTTTGAAGGTGAGCCAATCACGCGCTTTCTGACTGCAACATCCTTTGAAAAAGAGAACCTCTCGAAACGCATCAGGATTGCAGTCTCATGCTGATGATTTGCTGACGAGGGTTGCTGGCTGATTCGAAAATAAAGGTTGTTTGGGGAAAACCTTCCCTTTGTCCGAGTGCAACTCACCTGTTGGTCACTCCCCACCGAGCGCGAGAGATATATATATATATATATATATATATATATATATAAATATATATATATTATCTACTGGCGGTCGCCAATAGATAGTTATAGTTAGGACCGTGTTTCCATAGGAAATCTGAAAATTCTATTTTGAATAACTTTGGCGCCGGTTGACGAATCCTCGCGAAATTTTCAAAACTAATGTGGCGCTCCGTTCAGCTCCTACCCTGAAAGTCTCGGGGTGATTCATCAAGCGGGGGCCGAGAAAAAAGGAGGGTCCCAAAACGAGTTTTCTCCATGCATTTTCCCATAGGACCTTTAGTCGAAGGTACAGCCCGAACGGCTGAACAGAATTACTTGAAATTTGGCAGAGAGGTCTCAGGTCAAGGAAGTGCCTTTTGCATATATGGAGTCAATCTGTTCAGTAGTTCCTGAGAAAATTGCAGTTAAAGCACATAAATATCTATAGCCGCGCGCCGTGCACGCACCGTGCGCGCACGGTGCACGCACCCTAACGTGCGCAAGCGTAATTCTGATTGGTGGTTACATGTCAGTCAACGTTCGAATCGGTCAAAATCAGGAAGTGTCGGCCGCCATTTTGTTTGTTGTGGGTGCGAGAGTGAAAAAGAGAGGTGGCGAACGTGAAAAGGGGTTAGGGTAGAGAGTTCCTGACCCCCTAGCCTTTGTCAGGGGGTCCCTAAAGGACCCCGAAGGGTGAAAAAAACATTTTTTTTTTTTTTTTTTTAAATCGCGGGGTGTGTGCACGGTGAAAAAACATTAAAAAAAATAAAAAATTAAAACAAAATTAGCATTTAAAAAACCGTACAAATTCACTTAAAAAACCATAGGTTTCTCACACGTTCTAGTTAGGAATTAGCATTTAAAAAACCTTGCAAATTCACTTAAAAAACCGTGGGTTTCACACATGTTATAGTTAGGTGGACCTTTCACTCGTAAAAAACCAATGAAATTCCATCGTTTTAGTTAGTTCAGATAACTATAACTCGCGCGACCGCCACTCTATCACAAGGATGATGTCATCAGTGATGTCATGAGTGATGCCACTGACCATGTCATGAGTGATGAAATACGTGACGTTATGAGCACTGGATTGCGGGCGCGCGAGTTATAGTTATCTGAACTAACTATAACGGTGGAATTTCATTGGTTTTTTACGAAAAATGTCCACCTAACTATAACATGTGCGAAACCTATGTTTTTTTAAGTGAATTTGCAAGGTTTTTTAAATGCTAATTCCTAACTATAACGTGTGTGAAACCTATGGTTTTTTAAGTGAATATATATATAGATATATATATATATATATATATATATAGTTCCACAAGTTGCCCCTACAGCAAGGATGCACTCGAACAGCAGCTTGCTTGTGACAGCCTTTATTTCAACAAAAACTGCAACCTGCATTCCAATTAAAGTTCCAGCCTGATGCATTTCAGAGCTCCTTGCTCCTTGCTCCTTTCTCAAAGGCTCAACACTGAGTTTCACAAGCTGACACACCTTTGAATAATTAATTCCCCGCCCTCTAATGAGCATTGCCTTCTGGGATCTGTAGTGTGTGCCAAAAAATACCTGCCCAAATGGGTGCTGTGTCTCTCAGGTTGTTGCAGATTTTCAGCCCTCCAATGGGCCTCAGAGTGCAAGTTCGTTTTTCAATTTAAAATGCTGCTGTTCCACTTTAAGGTCCTGGCATGATTCCAACCTCGTGGCCCCCTTAAATGTCAGGGTGGTGCAATCCTCCACGGCTGGGCTGCCGAGATAAACACAGTTCCACAAGTTGCCCCTAGAGCAAGGATGCACTCGAACAGCAGCTTGCTTGTGAAAGCCTTTATTTCAACAAAAACTGCAACCTGCATTCCAATTAAAGTTCCAGCCTGATGCATTTCAGAGCTCCTTGCTCCTTTCTCAAAGGCTCAACACTGAGTTTCACAAGCTGACACACCTTTGAATAATTAATTCCCCGCCCTCTAATGCGCATTGCCTTCTGGGATCTGTAGTGTGTGCCAAAATATACCTGCCCACATGGGTGCTGTGTCTCTCAGGTTGTTGCAGATTTTCAGCCCTCCAATGGGCCTCAGAGTGCAAGTTCGTTTTTCAATTTAAAATCTTGCTGTTCCACTTTAAGGTCCTGGCATGATTCCAACCTCATGGCCCCCTTAAATGTCAGGGTGGTGCAATCCTCCACGGCTGGGCTGCCGAGATAAACACAGTTCCACAAGTTGCCCCTAGAGCAAGGATGCACTCGAACAGCAGCTTGCTTGTGAAAGCCTTTATTTCAACAAAAACTGCAACCTGCATTCCAATTAAAGTTCCAGCCTGATGCATTTCAGAGCTCCTTGCTCCTTTCTCAAAGGCTCAACACTGAGTTTGACAAGCTGACACACCTTTGAATAATTAATTCCCCGCCCTCTAATGAGCATTGCCTTCTGGGATCTGTAGTGTGTGCCAAAAAATACCTGCCCAAATGGGTGCTGTTTCTCTCAGGTTGTTGCAGATTTTCAGCCCTCCAATGGGCCTCAGAGTGCAAGTTCGTTTTTCAATTTAAAATGCTGCTGTTCCACTTTAAGGTCCTGGCATGATTCCAACCTCGTGGCCCCCTTAAATGTCAGGGTGGTGCAATCCTCCAAGGCTGGGCTGCCGAGATAAACACAGTTCCACAAGTTGCCCCTAGAGCAAGGATGCACTCGAACAGCAGCTTGCTTGTGAAAGCCTTTATTTCAACAAAAACTGCAACCTGCATTCCAATTAAAGTTCCAGCCTGATGCATTTCAGAGCTCCTTGCTCCTTTCTCAAAGGCTCAACACTGAGTTTCACAAGCTGACACACCTTTGAATAATTAATTCCCCGCCCTCTAATGCGCATTGCCTTCTGGGATCTGTAGAGGGCGGGGAATTAATTATTCAAAGGTGTGTCAGCTTGTGAAACTCAGTGTTGAGCCTTTGAGAAAGGAGCAAGGAGCTCTGAAATGCATCAGGCTGGAACTTTAATTGGAATGCAGGTTGCAGTTTTTGTTGAAATAAAGGCTTTCACAAGCAAGCTGCTGTTCGAGTGCATCCTTGCTCTAGGGGCAACTTGTGGAACTGTGTTTATCTCGGCAGCCCAGCCGTGGAGGATTGCACCACCCTGACATTTAAGGGGGCCATGAGGTTGGAATCATGCCAGGACCTTAAAGTGGAACAGCAAGATTTTAAATTGAAAAACGAACTTGCACTCTGAGGCCCATTGGAGGGCTGAAAATCTGCAACAACCTGAGAGACACAGCACCCATGTGGGCAGGTATATTTTGGCACACACTACAGATCCCAGAAGGCAATGCACATTAGAGGGCGGGGAATTAATTATTCAAAGGTGTGTCAGCTTGTGAAACTCAGTGTTGAGCCTTTGAGAAAGGAGCAAGGAGCTCTGAAATGCATCAGGCTGGAACTTTAATTGGAATGCAGGTTGCAGTTTTTGTTGAAATAAAGGCTTTCACAAGCAAGCTGCTGTTCGAGTGCATCCTTGCTCTAGGGGCAACTTGTGGAACTGTGTTTATCTCGGCAGCCCAGCCTTGGAGGATTGCACCACCCTGACATTTAAGGGGGCCACGAGGTTGGAATCATGCCAAGACCTTAAAGTGGAACAGCAGCATTTTAAATTGAAAAACGAACTTGCACTCTGAGGCCCATTGGAGGGCTGAAAATCTGCAACAACCTGAGAGACACAGCACCCATTTGGGCAGGTATTTTTTGGCACACACTACAGATCCCAGAAGGCAATGCTCATTAGAGGGCGGGGAATTAATTATTCAAAGGTGTGTCAGCTTGTGAAACTCAGTGTTGAGCCTTTGAGAAAGGAGCAAGGAGCTCTGAAATGCATCAGGCTGGAACTTTAATTAGAATGCAGGTTGCAGTTTTTGTTGAAATAAAGGCTTTCACAAGCAAGCTGCTGTTCGAGTGCATCCTTGCTCTAGGGGCAACTTGTGGAACTGTGTTTATCTCGGCAGCCCAGCCTTGGAGGATTGCACCACCCTGACATTTAAGGGGGCCACGAGGTTGGAATCATGCCAGGACCTTAAAGTGGAACAGCAGCATTTTAAATTGAAAAACGAACTTGCACTCTGAGGCCCATTGGAGGGCTGAAAATCTGCAACAACCTGAGAGACACAGCACCCATGTGGGCAGGTATATTTTGGCACACACTACAGATCCCAGAAGGCAATGCGCATTAGAGGGCGGGGAATTAATTATTCAAAGGTGTGTCAGCTTGTGAAACTCAGTGTTGAGCCTTTGAGAAAGGAGCAAGGAGCTCTGAAATGCATCAGGCTGGAACTTTAATTGGAATGCAGGTTGCAGTTTTTGTTGAAATAAAGGCTTTCACAAGCAAGCTGCTGTTCGAGTGCATCCTTGCTCTAGGGGCAACTTGTGGAACTGTGTTTATCTCGGCAGCCCAGCCTTGGAGGATTGCACCACCCTGACATTTAAGGGGGCCACGAGGTTGGAATCATGCCAGGACCTTAAAGTGGAACAGCAGCATTTTAAATTGAAAAACGAACTTGCACTCTGAGGCCCATTGGAGGGCTGAAAATCTGCAACAACCTGAGAGACACAGCACCCATTTGGGCAGGTATTTTTTGGCACACACTACAGATCCCAGAAGGCAATGCTCATTAGAGGGCGGGGAATTAATTATTCAAAGGTGTGTCAGCTTGTGAAACTCAGTGTTGAGCCTTTGAGAAAGGAGCAAGGAGCTCTGAAATGCATCAGGCTGGAACTTTAATTAGAATGCAGGTTGCAGTTTTTGTTGAAATAAAGGCTTTCACAAGCAAGCTGCTGTTCGAGTGCATCCTTGCTCTAGGGGCAACTTGTGGAACTGTGTTTATCTAGGCAGCCCAGCCGTGGAGGATTGCACCACCCTGACATTTAAGGGGGCCACGAGGTTGGAATCATGCCAGGACCTTAAAGTGGAACAGCAGCATTTTAAATTGAAAAACGAACTTGCACTCTGAGGCCCATTGGAGGGCTGAAAATCTGCAACAACCTGAGAGACACAGCACCCATTTGGGCAGGTATTTTTTGGCACACACTACAGATCCCAGAAGGCAATGCTCATTAGAGGGCGGGGAATTAATTATTCAAAGGTGTGTCAGCTTGTGAAACTCAGTGTTGAGCCTTTGAGAAAGGAGCAAGGAGCTCTGAAATGCATCAGGCTGGATCTTTAATTGGAATGCAGGTTGCAGTTTTTGTTGAAATAAAGGCTTTCACAAGCAAGCTGCTGTTCGAGTGCATCCTTGCTCCAGGGGCAACTTGTGGAACTGTGTTTATCTCGGCAGCCCAGCCGTGGAGGATTGCACCACCCTGACATTTAAGGGGGCCATGAGGTTGGAATCATGCCAGGACCTTAAAGTGGAACAGCAGCATTTTAAATTGAAAAACGAACTTGCACTCCGAGGCCCATTGGAGGGCTGAAAATCTGCAACAACCTGAGAGACACAGCACCCATTTGGGCAGGTATATTTTGGCACACACTACAGATCCCAGAAGGCAATGCTCATTAGAGGGCGGGGAATTAATTATTCAAAGGTGTGTCAGCTTGTGAAACTCAGTGTTGAGCCTTTGAGAAAGGAGCAAGGAGCTCTGAAATGCATCAGGCTGGAACTTTAATTGGAATGCAGGTTGCAGTTTTTGTTGAAATAAAGGCTTTCACAAGCAAGCTGCTGTTCGAGTGCATCCTTGCTCTAGGGGCAACTTGTGGAAGTGTGTTTATCTCGGCACACAGCCGTGGAGGATTGCACCACCCTGACATTTAAGGGGGCCACGAGGTTGGAATCATGCCAGGACCTTAAAGTGGAACAGCAGCATTTTAAATTGAAAAACGAACTTGCACTCTGAGGCCCATTGGAGGGCTGAAAATCTGCAACAACCTGAGAGACACAGCACCCATTTGGGCAGGTATTTTTTGGCACACACTACAGATCCCAGAAGGCAATGCTCATTAGAGGGCGGGGAATTAATTATTCAAAGGTGTGTCAGCTTGTGAAACTCAGTGTTGAGCCTTTGAGAAAGGAGCAAGGAGCTCTGAAATGCATCAGGCTGGAACTTTAATTGGAATGCAGGCTGCAGTTTTTGTTGAAATAAAGGCTTTCACAAGCAAGCTGCTGTTCGAGTGCATCCTTGCTCTAGGGGCAACTTGTGGAACTATATATATATATAATATCACTGGCGGTCGCCAGTAGGTAGTTATAGTTAGGACCAAGTTTCCATAGGAAGAGCATTTTTTGTTTTGCTTATAACTTTGGCGACGTTCGATGAATCTTCATGAAATTTTCAAAGTAATTCTTTGTTCATATCAGCTCCTATGTTTAAAGTTTGGGGGTCAAGGGGGGGCCGAGAAAAAAGGGGGGTGCCAAAACATGTTTTCTCCATGTTAATTTCCATAGGAAACTTTAGACAAGGCTACACGTCGAACAGGTGAACGGAATTACCCCAAATTTGGCAGGGAGAAGGGTCTTGGTCTAGAAAGCACCCTTTTGTTTATTTGCAGATATCGATATTTGGGAATTCTGTCATCTGATTGGCTGAGGCGTTACAAGCACAAGCTTGCTGCTTATTGGTTGGGAGCGCTGCGAGCAGTTGCAACTAGGAAGTGTTGGCTGCCATTTTATGAGTCTGTCGAAGCTAGTAAGGGGAAAAAAGGGTGAAAAAAGTAGGAAAGAGGAGGGTAGGAGCACTGTAACCTCTGTGGGATGGGTAGGGTGTGGTATAGAGGGGGTGCAAAGCGAACTACTCATACCTACTGGTCTGAAAGTGCTGAGTATGGAAATTAAGTGAGGTATTGCGTAGAGTCTGATGCTGCTAAGGTGAGCTGTTGCGGGAGTCGGGGATAAAAGCGTGAGCCTAAACTGTGTATCTTATGGTGTGAAGTCATGTGCCCTGGCCTCTGCAAAACACCTGTGGAAGTAGTGTCAGCATGTGTTTATACCTACTAGGATGAACTACTGACTGCTACTGGTTTGAAAGTCCTGGGGTACGGAACATATGTGAGGTATTGTCTAGAGTCTCATGGTGCTACGTTAAGGTGCCGCCGGAGTCGGGGATGAAAGCATGAGTCCAAACTGAGTGTCAGCATGTAGTTATACCTACTCGGAGGAACTTTTGTTTCGAACATTGTAACTTGTGTATGGTGCTTAGGGGGTGTTATACAGGGAGTGCGAAGGTAAATTTGCACGTAGCAAATCAATATGGTATTTGTAAAGCGCAAACTACTCACCCCTATGGGTCTGAAGGCCCTCGAGGCCGGCGTGGATATTATGTGAGCTATTAAGTGAGCTATTGCCCAGAGTCCCATGGTGCTGAGCTGATGTGTCCGTAAGCATTTCCAAACCTACCCCAGTCAATGTGCCTAGGTCATTTCCACCACAATGCACAATCATGAGATCAGGGTGTGGAAGATGCAAAGAGGTTTTAACCAAAGTTAGCAATTGGTGCCACTTCAATCTTCTCTGTGCAAACCATTTAATGTCCACATTTTGTAATCCTAGGTCTAAGTCAATACATCTGTGTTCTGCATACCTCTTGCACCAGAAAATATAGCTGTGTCCTATGATCTATACTAGGATTTTGAAGGTATGGCTGGAAGGTATGGAAAGATGCCTGTAGCTCATGCAGTTCCTTGGTAGAATAAGAGATATGTTTAAAGATGGGGAACTACTTTCTTTTACCTTACAAAACGATACGTGATTGGGAGATGAAAAGCATTCTTTTTTAAAAGTAGGGTGCACAATATTTTTGTGGAAAAGCATCTTTATGATTGGTTAAGAAAAAGCAGTTTCAACGTGGAGTACATATCATAGGATAAAATGTGCTCAACTCAACCACACCTGCTACTTGCATTTGGAAGGCACTGTTCGAACTTAAAACAATCACAAACTTTTAACCTGCACGTGCCGTTAAAGGTTCGAGAAAATATTGCAAAAATATATTGTTAAGTTTAAAAAAATTGATGAACTTCTAACCTGCACGTGTTGTAGAATGTTCTAGAAAGTGTGTTGATAGAATACGTTGCACTTCTGACTTCTATGTGTTGTTGAATATTAAAAAAACAGATTATATGGAAAATTAAAAGGAAACCAATAGAGAGAAGTTTTGAAACCTAAAAGAATCAAGGAACTATTCTAATTTGTTCTTTACATGTATTTATGTGTGGAGCAACAAAATTATAGACACAACAGCACCAGGAAGAGGAAGAAGCAGGGAGCGGGGGGCGGGGGGAGATGGGCAGAATGGCACACATACACAACTAAATACAGCACAAGTATAGACAAACAATGGCCAAAATGAAACACACCAACAAGGAGAACAAATCACACAACCTGCCAACATCACACCACCGAACGAGCATAGAAGTGAAAACCACGCTACATTCATACAGGATGTGTAGAAAGGCCGGTCGTTGGTGTTGTGGAATGTCTGCGACCGTGGTCATCATGGATGAGATGCCCAGCACGAGGTAAATGGGCGAGATAACTGTGTTTTACGTTTCCCAACAGCTGCTCCTCCCTCCCACAAGCCCCCACACTTTTGTACGGGGCACTGTTGTATCTCATGCACTCATACGGCACACCATTGTAATGCCTATTCGCGCATCTCCTGCTACATTCCAACTACACCATCACAGTGCCGTTTGGAGGTGGTGCATGACAGTTTACAACATCGACTGCTGCAGCCATTGTGGCAGGCCACACCAGAACACAGAGACACACTTACCGCACTTCCTGTACACAGACATGTCCGAGACACTTCGTTCCCCTTACTGGAGAGGCACACCCCTGCGCTGACCTGTGTACCCCAGACCAGCACACACCGGTTGTGCATGCAGGAGGATGCGTGCGTAGCTACATGTCCAGGCTCACTGCCAACGCTCAGGTGACAGCACACTGTGATGTTGCAGGGCTCGTGCCGACCATGCTAAGACAATGACCACAGGGACACACTTGCTCAGATGCAGGTTTTGGGGGCATTGCCAGACCTGGAGTTGTTGCAATGAGTCTTGTGGCCCTCATGGGTATCCCTGTATCATGCTCATTGACACTATGGCACCTGTGGGTATTCTGGTGTGGCTCTTGGCTGTGTTCCGTTTCATGGGGCAGGTAGTCGTCCTGCTTAACACCAGCAGAAAGCAGGTGTAAAATCCCTGGTGCTAACATGGCTTATCGCCGGAATTTGTTTCGCATTGCAGTTGGTGTGAAAGTTGTGATATGATTATTTTCGTGTGCAGACCAATATAGTAACTGAGCAGTGTATCTCGTCAAGATCCAGCAGCTGATGCACTATTGCCAATCAATATAAATATTTATTTGTAATTGATTTTGTGTGTACACTGTAATTGCAGCCACTACCTCAGTGCAATTCAATACAGGATTTTAGTATTTAGAATAAATCGGAAAGGTGCACCTCGTGTCTTTTTTTATGGGAACGGCTAGTCTGCATTTCATTATCAGCACTTTAATGGAAGTAAAGTTGAGATAAATCTGACACACTATTCAGAAGTTGGTGCAAACTGCAAACATCACCAGTATTCCCGCGATAAGTGCCCCAAAATTTAACACCATGGTGGACTCCATCAAATAACAGTAATAAGAACAAGAAAGTGTCACACAGCAGTGAAGAGAACAACCAAAAACGTTATTAATTTCTTTTTTCAAACTTTATTTTTTTATAAATATATATAAACCATAAACGAAAAACTATTTTCAAACTTTATGTTTTTTATTAACATATATATATATGAATGATAAACCAATAAACAAAAGTTACCAAAAATAATAGAACACTCCTGTGGGGACCATGGATGTCGACGACAAAGGCTGGAAAATATAGCACAAAATAAGGATGTGTGTGATGGAAGGAGAGAGAGACAGAGAAACCGAGAAGGAAAAAAAGCCAGAGAGAAAAAGAGAGGAAAGGAAAGAAAGGGAGTGAGAAAGGGAGAAGGAAGAGAGAGAGTTAGAGAGATAGAAGGAAAAGAAGGAAGAGAGAGAGAGAGAGAGAGAGAGAGACAGAGAGAGAGAGAGAGAGACAGACACTGCCGCCTCTGCGCATCCATGAGCAAATAGTTACCTGGTGCCACCGGAGTGTGCAGCAGTGGGCACTCCACGTGCCCGTCAAAACTCTGCGCATCCCAGATATGTCGCTGAGTCCTGAGTCATGAATGGCGGAGACCACATCAGCTTCTCCGCGGATCTCACAGATGTCGCTGAGTCCTGAGTCATGAATGGCGGAGACCACATCATCTTCTCCACGTCCCGGCAGATCTCACACATGTCGCTGAGTCCTGAGTCCTCAATGGCGGAGACCACATCAGCTTCTCCGTGGCCCGGCAGATCTCACACATGTCGCTGAGTCCTGAGTCATCAATGGCGGAGACCACATCAGCTTTTGGGGCCGCTAAGCCTGTGGAACTCAAGTGCGTGCCACGTGGTGGTAGGCCCCTGATGGCCATATGAGCTTCAGGTGGTACTAACCCTGTGCATCTGAAGTCCACGCCAAGGGGGTGGTAGGCCCCTGAAGGCTATACAGATCAGGGTGCGTCTAACCTTCTGCACAACTTTTTAAAGACTCTTTATGGTTGAGACACGTGGAGCGTCCCCCATCTAGTCAGCACCGGCAATAAAGGATGTGTCGTTGTCGATCTATTATATTTGCGTGGTCACATGGCCTGTGACGCATATGCCAGATGGGTGTGGTGTGTGTGCAAACCTGCCCTGAGGGAGTGGCCATGAGATATTGAGAACTAGACCACTGACCTGCACACCAACCGCGAGAATGCCTGCGACAGGTAGCTATGTGGGGCCAACGTCGGAACGTAATCGCATTGGGGTGGCATGGCATGGCGTACGACAGAACAGGGCAGGGATAGCTACAATGACGCGGACGGCTCGTAGTACTGCATCTGTGAATCGAGCGGACGGGCTGCAGCTGGCCCTCTGCAAGCCTGGGTGCGAACTGTTCATAACTCACACTACAAAAGCATTGAAAAACCATTTTGTGATTCAGTCAGCTGGCATTTGTCTGAGGCATTTGTTAAAACATATCGGAGTTCTTTCTGTGATAGATGCCCCTTTTATACTGCCTCTCCCCACATCAGCAGGTATTGCACCCTCTTCCCACATTACCATCATACCCCCAACAACCTTCTTGGGCCTGGAAGAGTCCCTGAGCGGTTGGACAAAGAAGAATCTTAGTCATGTATAGATTTACATATAAAAAAAATATTTAAAGAAAAGAACAACAAATAGAACTGAAGGGAGTCTGGTGCTGTGGTCGCTGCCACGAAGTTGGGGTCACTGCCATTCAGCACTCAGGACACAGTTACACATTTGGGATCGGCGTGTGTTAAAGAGGGTTAGTGGGACTACGTGTCGCCAGCCTTGCATATCGAAATATGCCTCACTGATTGAAGGGAGTGTGGTGCTGTGGTCGGTGCCTCGGACTTGGGATCACTGCCATTCAGGAATCAGGACACAGTTACAAATGTGGGATCGGCTTGTGTTAAAGAGGGTTAGTGGCACAAGAAGCATTGTGACTGTATGAGCCTGTGATGATGCTTGGTGTGGACGGGCCGCACTGGGAGCAATGTGTCTTGGCTACTGGACTGCGTCATGTGGAATCAGGACTCTATCTGAATTGTGAGGCGTGCTGACCGTAGTGTAGGCCAGAGGTAGCAGTGAGCCAGGGCCCACAGCCACGTGCATACGTTAGTGGCCCCACCGGCCTGCGTGGTGGAGGTTCTGTGGCACCACGTTTCGCCGGCCTTTCATATGCAAATACCCCTCACTAATCAAAGCGAGTGTGGTGCTGTGGTCGCTGTTACGAAGTTCGGGTCACTGACGTTCAGGGCTCAGGACACAGTTACACATGTGCGATGGGTTTGAGTAGAACAGGGTTAGTGGCACCACGTGCTGTTGTTCTTGCATATGGAAGTATGCCTCACTGATGAGAGGGAGTCTGGTGCTGTGGTCACTGCCACGGTCTTGGGGTGACTGCCGTTCAGGAGTCAGGACACAGTTACACATGTGGGATCGGCTTGTGATAACAAGGGTTAGTGGAACTATGTGTCGCCGGCCTTGCAAATGGAAATATGCCTCACTGAACAGAGGGAGTCTGGTGCTGTGGTCGCTGCCACGGACTTAGGACACAGTTACACATGTGGGATCGGCTTGTGTTAAAGAGAGTTAGTGGGCCTACGTGTCGCTGGCCTTGCATATCGAAATATGTCTCACTGATCGAAGGGAGTCTGGTGCTGTGGTCGCTGCCATGGACTTGGGTCACTGCCATTCAGGACTCAGGACACAGTTACACATGTGGGATCGGCTTGTGTTGGACAGTGTTAGTTGGCACCATGTGTCCAAAATTCAAATTGCGAGGTCTGCTGCCCACAGTGTAGACTGCTAAGTGTTCGTTTGTACTTGAAAATTAATTTGGTCATTGTACTAAAGCTATAACTGATATAAAAAAAATTCAAGAAGAAATGATACTAAAAGGATATTATGTAGATTTGAGGCCTGTAATAGTAACTTGCCTAGTGGACTCTGTAGTTAATGAATGAAGAAATAATGTTCATTGTGAGCCCTACTGAGTGCAGTGTAGGCGTATGATGAAAAGATGAAATAAGTATAGAATATATTGACGAAGTGTTTTATTTTCTGAGTACAATCTTCTTGTTAGAAATTAGCATTTAAAATTGGAATTGCGAGCTGTACTGCCTGTAGTGCAGACTGCAATTCCATGTTAGTTTGAATTTGAAGATTAATTTGGTCATTGTAGTAAAGCTATAACTGATATAAAATAAAAATATTGAAGCGAGGATACTAAAAGGTTAATATGTAGGGTGTAGGACTGTGATAGTTAGTTGCCTACTGGAATCTGTAGTTGCATATTGAAATACCCCTCACTGATCAAAGGGAGTGTGGTGCTGTGGTCGCTGCCACGGACTTGGGGTGACTGTTATTCAGGACTCAGGACACAGTTACACATGTGGGATCGGCTTGTGTTAAAGAGGGTTAGTGGGACTACGTGTTGCCAGCCTTGCATATCAAAATATGCCTCACTGATCGAAGGGAGTGTGGTGCTGTGGTCGCTGTCACGGACTTGGTGTTACTGCCATTCAGGACTCAGGACACAGTTACACATGTGGGATTGGCTTGTGTTGAACAGAGTTATTGGCACCACATGTTGCCGCCGTTGCATATGGAAATATGCCTAACTAATCAGAGGGAGTATGCTGCTGTGGTCACTGCCGTGGACTTGAGGTCACTGCCATTCAGGACTCAGTTCTACATGTGGGATTGTTTGGCTTGTGTTGAACGGAGTTATTGGCACCATGTGTCGCCGCCGTTGCATATGGAAATATGCCTCACTGATCGAAGCGAGTCTGGTGCTGTGGTTGTCTCACGGAGTTGGGGACACTGTCATTCAGGACTCAGGACACAGTTCCACATGTGGGATTGTTCGGCTTGTGTTGAAAAGGGTTAGTGGCACCACGTATGGCCGCCGTTGCATATGGAAATATGCCTTACTGATCGAAGGGAGTCTGGTGCTGTGGTTGTCTCACGGAGTTGGGGTCACTACCATTCAGCACTGTGGAATCGGCTTGTGTTGAAGACGGTTAGTGGCACCATTTGTCGCCGGTCTTCCACAGTGTAGGTGTGAGAAGTTGGCCTGGCATATGATGGTCACTAGTTAAAGTGGCCACCTTGCACCAGTCCAATTCGACTCTTATGGTAGAAAGGTTTGAGACAACCTTTTAAAGAAAGCTATCCTAGTGGTAGCTGTGAAGAGCAGCCTTCAGGCTAAGTCTCAGAGGAATGTAAAGTAGCTTGTTTTACCTTATAATCTCTTGAATTACCAAATAAAAGGACACCACACAGGTATATATATAAAAATATATATGTATTTATTACTAGACAGACTCTACTAATCTCTTTATGAGATTAGAAGTCAGGAACATATGCGAACATCAACGTTTCACAACAAATTAAGCACAAATATGGCTGGGGCCCTAGGGGCGTACCAGACCATATACTAAAAAAGAGGTTTGGGAATATCGATTTGCAAGGGGACAAGGCCTAGGGCCTTCAGAATCGCTGGGACCTCACTAATCCACCCAAGGCAGGTAAGTAAAGGAACCACGGGAGGTGCGTGCAGTGTGAGAACACAGCCGCGGGTTCCCTGTTGATTTCAATGGAGCAAGTCGCAGTTGGAATTTTAAAGTTCTAGGGTACTTCGGGAGAGTCTACAAGCAAGTCACTTACAAGGTAAGTAGTTCAAGGGCCAACACACACAGGAGCACCGGAGTGCACGACTTACCTCACCCAGGGAAGCCGGGTGCATAGGTATCTTTTTGTGTCGGGTCGCGGCGCCGTTTTCAATGGGAGCCAAAGAAGACTTGCTGCTTGTGAAGACTGGAGAAGTGTCCGGTGGAATCCAAGGCTGGATTCTGAAGAAAGAAGACCTGAAAGCAGAGGAGACAGTGTTCAAAGTCACTTGCCAGTGACCCGGGCCCAGGAAGATGGATGCCCACAGTTGTTGGGTGATTTCAGGTGATCACAGGTGTTTTGACTCTTCAGCCACGAGGTCCAGGAGGCATCGACGATAACCAGGAGCTGGATTCAGAGTGTCCCACAATGTCTGCAGTATACTGAAGTGTCGACAACCGGATTGGAGCCAACAAACCGTGGCAACAGCAAATCTCATGGAATGTGAAGAAAATCAGCGGTGCAGACCAGCAAGGTCTGAGGGACTCACCCAGCAAAGGCAAGTCAGGGCAGGCCTGGAGCAGTCAGGGGGGCCCTTTGGTTTGATGAGAAAGTCTTCAGGGAACCCACAAGCCAACAGGCCAGGGATCGCGAAGACGCCTCGTGAGGATTCACTTTACAGGAGCCCACGGTCACTCGGGACAAGGTAGGCCACTGATCTTCAGTGGAAATCCTGCTGGAGGCTTGGATCACACGTGGTCCAATGCACAAGTTTATAGAACATCGTAAAGGGGTTGCACTCGACAATAGTGCACGGTACCTGGGTATTGCTGTTCCTCATCACTCGTGGGGTCCACTTGCCTCAGCTTTGCTGGGGATTCACAATGGCCATCAAGAACTCAGGAAATCTACTTCTGGGGCTTCACGGACTTCGGACTCCAGCGGGAGTGGGAAAGTTTGCAACCATTGATTCAAAGTTTTGGTGCCTGCCAAGCAGGGGAGTCACTCCTTGACTCCAAGGGAGATTCTTCAGTCTTCCAAAGGTAGTGGAACGTCGAAGGTCCAGGATTCTTCTTGTAGAGCGTCGTCCAGGGATATCTAGCTTGCAATGGCAAGGGTTCCCTATCTTATACTAAAGGAAAAGGAGGGACTAGCTCTATGACCACTCCTATGGGAGGGTCAGGGGATGGGTGGTTACACCCACTTCCCTTTGTCCAGTTTCGTGCCAGAGCAGGGGCAGGTAGCCCCTGAATCGGTTTGAGCTGGAATATGCACAGAGGAGCCTACCGCTCCCCCAGTGCAGGACTTCAAAGCACTCTAGGAGTGCATCCACCCAGCGCCAATACACTAAATCCTGTCTGGAAGGTGGCGACACCTCCCTGTGACAGGATGCCTATTGTTGGGCCTCCTCCAATGCGAGTTTCGGTCAGCAGCAGGAGGGCAGCCCAGTGTCTGTGCTGGTGACATCCATTTTGTGATGCCAGGCTCTTTCAGATTTCTACTGTGTTTCCACAGTAGGTACATGTCTATCCCTCTAGAAGGGTGGGATCATACTCCCACACCAGTTACTAGTGTGGAGGTATGATTTCAAGGTGTTTGACACCAAACACGACATGTTTTGATGCAGCCATCCCAAAGTTAGCATTTACCGCTAGGTTATAATGCACTTAAGAGTATATGGTTTAACCGCATCCATAAACAGCCACAAAGAATAGACTCTGCCAGCTGCAGAGGGGCTCTGCTCATGCAGAGGCACCCCCTCACATGTAAACCAAGCACCCTGCCCTCAGGATTGATAGGGCCTGCCTTAGGGGTGACTGATAGGCTTATATGTGTGTGTAAGGTGAGATATAGGGAACCTATATGTCAGTGAGGAGTGCTAACAATACTTCACCCAGGCTGCAGTAGCAGGCCTGTGGTGTCAGATTTAGTCTGCTTCTCAGGGGTGGCATAATACATGCTGAAACCCCTATGAAGTACCCATGCCCTTGGTACCTAAGGTACCATATGCTAGGGGCTCATAAGGTACCACAGTATCCAATCACTAGTGCATCTAATTTGCACTCCAAGTTGTTTAGAGAGAACAGAGAGACTGGGGCCTTGATTAGCAGGGACACAGCCAGACTATAGCCAGAAACCAGAGTTAACATCAGAAAATAAGTGGGGGCAACATAAGTGTAGATCCTACTCTCCTACAGTAGGCCAGAGGAAACAGTGAGCAAGGGCCCACAGCCACGTGCATACGTTGGTGGCCCCACCGGCCTGCGTAGTGCAGGTTCAGTGACACCACGTGTCGCCGGTCTTCCATATGGAAATACCCCTCACTGATCGAAGGGAGTCTGGTGCTATGGTCGCTGCCATTCAGGACTCAGGACACAGTTACACATGTTGGATCGGCTTGTGTTGAACAGGGTTAGTTGGCACCACGTTTCGCCGGTCTTCCACAGTGTAGGCTTGAGGCAGTGGTCTGCAAAGCCGCACAGTCAGGTGACGTTGACTTGAGCTGCACAGATTGGGAGCATTTGGTCTTCTTAACCCATTATAGTCTCTTACATAATTTGCGTCGCTACTAATCTTGAATTGTGAACCGTGTAATCCCAGTGTAGGGCGGAAGCAGCGGTCAGGATGGGCACACAGCCACGTGGCGATGATTTATGGTGCAGTAAGTTAGTAGCACCTGAAGCACACAGCGTGTGCGCACCGTGCGATGATGCGTGGTCTGGGCGGGCCACACTGGGAGCAACGTGTCTTGCGAACTGGACTGCGACATCTGCAATCGCCACTGCATCTGAATTGTGAGCGCTGCTGTCCGCACTGTAGATCGATGGCAGTTGTCGGTACAGACATAAGTCTGCAGTGCTGTGCCGCTGGGTTCGCAGGGGGCCTGTGTCGAGGAGGTCCGCGGTTATGGCGGCAACCACGTGCCAGGCTGAGAGCTGCAGCTGTGACAGAGTCGTTGGTCTGCCCTCAAGTGAACCAAGCCTAGGGCCTGGCCTATTTATTCATACTCCTATGCTGGAGTGGCGTACGTTGGAGCAGCCCACTCCGCTTCCGCTTCCAGGGGAGAGAACACAGCTACATGACCGAGATCTTCCCCACTGCCTGAGGTAACATGGTTGCGTCCACTGTGCACTACACTGCAAGTATCAATAGTATATCTCCACATGGAGAGGTTTGTGCTTTGCATAGTGAGGTCTGTGCAGCACATCAGCGTTACACTTGGCATTGCGTGCTTTATTGTTGATGGGTGACTTGCCTCCTTCATATATAGTTGGTTGCACACATCTCCCAACATTCAGCTATTGTGTGACTGAGGGGCATGGCATTTTCGGAAGGTCCGTTGTCCTGTTTTGCGCTGCCTCGGTGGTAGTAGGGGGTGTGCGGGAGGAGGTTCTGGTGGTGGTGGCGCTGGGTGTTGTGGTCTTGTTGCGTGTCGGACCTGCATGATCAGTAGTTCTATCACGTGTTGGTCTTTAGATGTGGCTGTGAGTTGGGTCCAATTCATGGAGTAGATAGTCGACCTCCTTACACCAGTTAAATGTTGATGTTAATTTGTTACTGCTAACTCGGCTTATCGCCTGCTTTTTGGATCGCATTGCAGATTTGGCTGGTCGTTGAAAATATGGGGAAGTGGTGTTTTCATGGTTTTTTTTGCACGGGAACGCCTACTTTGCATTTCATTAGCGTTAGTTGTGGCTCTCGTTTGTGGCGATTTTGTTGGTGCAGGGTATCGATGGAAGAGTGGTGAGATTTGCAGTTTTCACCAAGTTGAGAATGGGTTGCTAATTAAAAAACACAGAAAAAAAGATAGGTTTAATGAACATTATAGTTACAAATTATCATTTAAAAAACCTTTGAAATTCACTGAAAAAACCAAAGGTTTCAGGCACGTTATAGTTAGAAATTAGCATTTAAAAAACATTAGAAATTCACATAAAAAACATAGGTTTCAGGCACGTGATAGTTAGAAATTATCGTTTAAAAAACCTTTGAAATTCACTGAAAAAACCATAGGTTTCAGGGATGTTATAGTTAGTTGGACATTTCACTCATAGAAAACCATAGAAATTCCCCTGTTATAGTTAGTTGAGCTAACTATAACTCGCGCCCCCTTAATGCACTGCTGATGACATCACATATTTCATCATTCATAACTTTTAAAGTAAGTATTCAATAATTTACATATTTAAAATCAATTAAATAATTAGTTAACAAATAATAATTAATCGTTAATTAATTATTTCTTACTCAACTTGCCAGTCTAGAACTAGCAGTGCGCAACTAAAATAGAAGTAAAATATTTAAATAGTGCATAATTAAATATTTAAAATAAAATAATTAAATTACACATAATAATTAACAGTATATCAATTAAATAACTGAGTCAAGAGTCAATGTTGCTCAGTGTTATCACAATACAGGGTTGACATATTTCTACCTTCTTCTGATGGTTTTGTCAGGACTTTCTGCCAAGAATATTAGAATACTATTATATATTATATTACTATTATATATGTATCAGCATTGTATCATCAGTACAGTGTGGTAGGTTTAGTAATCCCATCTACTGTGCTTTGCCCAATTTCCTAAACAATAAACAAGTGATTTAACATGACATTCAGACTAGCTTGCTGTTGGACAACGCATCTGTAGACCTGACCTCTTTCAAACAGTATATTGCCTGTCATTCAGGCCTGAATGAGCAAGTACCACTTAAAGCTTGACACTAATAAGACAGAGATTCTGATCGTGTGAAAAGGCAACTCCTTACACTCAACCTTACATTCAGTTGGCATAGTGTCTAGCATGACTCTGAGTATCTTGTTCTACTAGTAGGTTCCTTGGTTGAGAAAGTCCATTGGTCATCTCAGCCTATTTTTTCCGACTTATGATGCTCAAGAATAACTTACTGTTAGCTGAATTTGTTTTTGTTGGCTTTAGGACTCTGTACACTTTACCCCTGCTAACTAGTGCTAACGGGATTGTGCTCATTTCTCCAAACATGTTAAATCCTGACCTACACCTGATTGCCACATTTAATGTACTCGTAACTCCATAGTGAACTGTACTACATGTACCCAGGGACCAATAATTGTCAATTAAAAATGGTCCATAAACTGCGATGGTGCAACCAACCATGCTCGTGCTCACTGTAACACATTGATCTTACTCGTATCTCAGCGTTGTAGAAAAAAACACTGTTAGATCTGGGGGTCTCTAGTTGGCAGAGGTAGGTACCACTGTCCAAATAGGGACCCTTGCTTCTAGTCAGGGTAAGGGGGATACACTCTTTAGATAACCCCTGCTCACTCCCTTGGTAGCTTGGCATGAGCAGACAGGCTTAGCAAAGGCAATGTGTAAAGTATTTGTACCAGCACTCACAGTAACACAGTGAAAACACCACAAATGGACTCCACACCAGTGTAGATAAATAAAGTACTTTTATAAACTACCCAAGACCAAAACGACAAATATCCAACATACACAGTTCAAGAATATGGTTTCAAAAGAGTTCTTAGCTTAGCGACAAAATAATTCACATTAGCGTTGATTTTAGCCAACAGTACCTGGTGATGCGATAAAAGCAACAGCGTCAGTCCTGAGACCCTGGGAGGCGATGCGACAACCCCGCTGCACGCAGCGGGCGTGTGCGACGAATCCGGTCTTTATGGGGAGTGAGGTGATACCTGTATGGATTCTAAGGTGTAGCTTCTCCGGTAGAATTTTACTCGCAAAGGCACGATGCGACGATCTTCGATGGCTCTGCGACGATGTTCGCAGTGACGAAATGCGATCCGCTAACGAGTGGTGCGATGATCTCACCAGCGACGGCAGGTTCTGTGACGATACTCACAGCAACAGGAATCTTCCCGCTCCGGGGGCGATGCGCTCCGAAGACGAACGCGGCATTGACGTTGCAGCGGCGACAGGCGCTGCGACGATCTTCGCAGTGACGGAAGTTTTCTCGCTAAGCCGGCGGTGCTATAAAAAGTTGCAGATCTTTTACTTCTTTTCTCTTGGTCAGCTTCCCAACAGCAGGCACAACTTCCAGAGGCCCCACAATTGGATCAAGCACTCTAGGAAGGGCAGAATTCACACAGCAGAGTTCAGGGGGAAGCTAGGGGTGAAGTCCTTTTGTTCCTGGGACGTCTTAACAGGAGGCCAGCTCTGCTCAGGCCCTTGGAGAATCCTTCAAGCAAGGGGACACAGCACACAGCAAAGTCCTTCCCCTCTCTTTGGCAGCAAAGCAACTGCAGGTCAGCCATACAGTAGGTCAGTCCTTCTTCTTCAGTCTTCCAGCTTTCTCCTCGGCAGAGGTTCCTTCTTGATTCCAGGATGATCTAAATTCTTGGGATCAGGGTCCCAATATTTATACCGCAAAATCCTTTGTCCTCTGAGGGCAGAGGGGCCTTTGCCCAGTCCAAACCAGTTCTGGAGCACTCTGTTTACATGACTCCTTCTTTCCTTTCACAGTGCAGGGCAGAAACATCAGACGCCCCACAGAAGGTGGAGCCAGCATTGTGGAGGGAAAGCACAGCCCTGGAGCACTTTGTTGACATGATTTCTTCTCTCCTTTCACAGTGCAGGGCAGAGACATCAGACGCACCACAGGGGGTGGAGCCAGCACTGTGGGGGGCAGGCACTGTCCTATTCAGGTTCCAGGTGCAACTCCTCCCTCCCATCTAGATGTAGATCTCTCTATTCAGCCCTGTGCTGGCTCACCCTGTCTCCGGGAATTCCCCAGCCCCCTGGAGTTCAAACTCCAGACAAGGAATACACAGCCTAGCAAAGGCAGGTTTGGATGGTTAGACAAGAAAATACCTACTTTCTAAAAGTGGTATTTTCAAACACAGAATGTTAAAACCAACTTCACTAAAAGATGTATTTTATCATTCTGAGTTCAGGCATACTAAACCCGAATGTCTACCATGTTCTCTGAGTCAGTTTAGGATTATAGGATGTAATAATCAAACTGCCCATTATGGCCTATGGAGAACAGGTAGCCTTGCAATAGTGACAAACGAAAATGGCTGTAATTCACTACCAGAGCATGTCACCCACACTAGTACATGCTCTACCTTTCACATACACTGCACCCTGCCCAGGGGGGTACCTAGGGCCTTCCATAGGGGAGTCCAATGTGTATAGAAAGGGAAGGGTTAGGCCTGGCCAGTGTGGACACTGGTCAGGGCAGCATGGCAGTTAGCAACTGCACCCAGGCACCGTGGTGGCAGGCCTGAGACACCATTTTAGGGCTACTCATGTGGGTGGCACAATCAGTGCTGCAGGCCCACTAGTAGCATTTGAATCACCAGCCCTGACACACTTGGTGTACTTTACTAGGGACTTCCTGGTAACACAAATATGCCAATCATGGATAACCAATTACAATAACAATTTACCTAGGGAGCACTTGCACTTTGACACTGATCAGCAGTGGCCAAGTGCCCAAAGCATCTAAACCAGCAAAAACGAAACCCAGCACAGCGTCAAAAATACAGGAGGTAGAGGCAAAAAAGTCAGGGGAATCCACGCCAAAGATGCCAGGCCTAACAAACACAAACAGCATTAGCTTACGGGCATGTACCAATGTTTAAGCAAACTCATGTTTGATGTGCTGAGACCACTCTAAGTACTCAAAGTACTTACTTAGAAAGATAAAACGGGGTTCAAATTCCATCGTAACAGAAGGAGGTACACCCTGCCTCAGCGCCAGCAATTCCACGAAGCAAACATCTCGATGAATGCAAGACCAAACGTAAGTGCTGTGCTCATTGAAAAACCTTGTGGAAATGTCCATAATAGAATGCTAATTAGACTCAATTAGAAGGAGCGGATTGAGCGCCATGTTTGAAGGACACATAATGGAGTCGAGTGGGAACATAACTGAACCCGGAATATAGACATACTCCAAAGAAGTCATGCCGGTATAAATACAAAAATCCCTCATATTGCAAATTGTATACACATGCCATGACTCTCCAAACCGGTCATGCCTACTCATCCATGATGTGTATAGCATATACATTTTTTTACAAAAAAGCTTTTGTTCTGTTGCAAAAACCAGAATCTCAAATAGATCTAATCTATAAAATTCATAAAATTACCAGACACGAGCGCCAAGCACTTTTTGAGCATCATCTCTAAACCAATAATCCGGCATCGCTTCAAAGCAACATCCGGGCTTGTGTGCCCATGCTAGTTGACCTGCAGCACACATTGTGCCACCCACTGATGTAGCCTTTTAAAACATGTCTCAGGCCTACCACTGAAGCCTGTTTTAAGTTTTAAACGGCAATTTAATCCCAACACAGTCCTGGTCTGGTGGTTTAGTACACTAATGTGTTCACTGTAGGTACCTGTTTTCAACCTCATGGGAACAGGTTCAAATCCTGGTGGGCCCATTCAGCTTTTCATCCATATCTGAGGTCTATAAAATCAGTAATATCGAGCTGGGTAGCAATAATCAACTGTTATTCAGGGTCAAGATACCCCTTCGCGGTGAACGTGTGCTTTACAAATACACGATATGTTACAAAATAAACCTTTTGTCAGGCCTAAACCTTCCTTTTTAATACAAATAAATCACCCCTAAAATATGCCTTAAAGCCTCATAGGGCAGGGTGCATCGTATCTAAAAAGTAGGAGGTGGGTTTAAGTTTTACATATCCCAGCTGTGAAAAATTCCTAAAGTCATTTTTCACTGTTGTAAGGCTTATCTCTCCCAGTGACCAACACTTAAAGTGATAACTTTGGATTTGGAGCAGATAGAAATATACTGATTACATTTAAATGAATTATAATTTTAAATCCACTTAAATGATAATGTCGGATTTTAAGTCACAATTCTGAAAATGGCACTTTTAGAAAGTTTGAATTTTCTTCTCCTAATCATTTGTATCTTCTGCCAGTGTCCTGGGTCACATGACTGAATGGCTCTGCTGTTAAGGTGTGTGTACTCCATCCAGACTGTGACACAAAGGTTACTGGGCAGGGGGCAGCTGTGCCTTGCCCCACTTACACTTCAAAGGACTTGCCTCCAGCACACACAAAGGAGCATGACACCGGTCTTTTTTCACACCAGACTTCTTGGAGCCTTAACAGATGAAGGGAAGAATGTTCCAGAACCAGATGTGGGGCCATCATAGGAAATCCCCCCACTTCAAAGGCTGCCACCAGGTTTAAATCTTAGACCTCCAGAGTCACTCATCAGTAAGCTCCTGGTCCTGTGAAAATTACAGAAGAAGGACTGCCTTGACCGCCAGAGGATGGTCTTGCTGCTACCAGACGACAATACTGCTGCCTGGGGACTGCCTTGCTCTCTGAGAAGGAATACTGGACCTGCTCTCTTCATTTCAGTATTAACTGAGTAAATCCAAGGGTCAATTGGCTGAACTTCTGTCTGAGCTACAGAGACACAACAAGCTCTATCTGCAACTACCCAGCTGACCTGCTGCACTGGACCTGTGACTGGCTCTGCATGAGGCCTGCTGGCCTCTACTGGGGTGAGTTACTGATCCCCTAGAGGTGCCTCTCCAGGTACTTGACCCTTAGATGGCCTTATTTGAGCTCCTCCTGTGAAGAAAGGAGACTCTGCAGCTTGTGACGACAGTGAACACAAAGCTCCAGTGAACCTGACTCTTCTTGCTACAACGACCCCATCGGCCATCTAGCAATGTGAGATCTACACTTCAAGCAACAGCAATGACAGCCCATGGTGACTGCCAATGTGAAGCTCCAGCAACTGTCTGCAATGCCTGAATGGATCTTTGCACTACAATGAATCCTGGCCGCAATGCCAAGACTATTCTTTGTGCTACAGCAATGACCATCTGCGACTCTCTCATTGCTCCTTGCATCCCCCTCCACCGCCATCACTTCACATGGACTATGAGAAAGTATTTTTTCAGCAGGACTACCCTGATCCCTGTATACTGCCAGTGCTCCATCATGGAACGCCTGAATTTGTACATTTCCCTTAACACAATCAAATGACCGCGAGTGGCGCTTTGTGATTTTAGGCACCAAATGTACTTAGACTGTCTCAGGTTCCACTGATTGGATTTTTATTGTTCTGGTATCCTTTTGTTTATTAAATGCTACTCTTGTTTTCTAAATTGGGTTGGAACGTTTCTTGTGTTGTGTTTCTCACTCTATTACTGTTTTTGTGTGCTGCACAACTAATGCACATAAAGTCACTAAGTTAATCCTAACTGCTTCCTTGCCAATGTTCCAGTGGGTTAAGCACAGGTTAATTTAGTGACTTTTTGTGGTTTACCCAGTCAAGGATTGTGGTTGTTGCCTGTGTTGGGCTCCCACCTCCCTCAACCAATAACCCAATTTCTTACATGTACCTTTGGCATATGTTGCTTTTTGTCTAGATTAGGGACAGGTAGCGGTAAAAGGAGGGAAGGGTTTTCTTAGGGTTTAGGTATGTATAGAGGTAGAGGTAATGGTAAGGGTTTCAAGGCGGTAAGAGTTTCTTAGGACTCAGGGGCAGGTAGAGGTAAGGGTTTTAAGGGTTTAGGGTTGTGTGAAGTAAAGGGTATAAGGGTTTTTTAGTGTTCAAGGCTGGGTAGAGATAAAGGGAGGTAAGGGGTTTTTACAAAGAGGAGGGGAGTTCAGATAAGGCTCCATATCAGATGATGTGAATATATGCATATATCTAGTGTGGGCATATCAAGGGATTTTTCTAGTCTAATTCCCTCATTGTAAGTTTTATAGCTCCCCTTGTTAGAAATGGGGGTCTCTAGTTGGCAAGGGTTTGCACATTTGTCCAAGCAGGGACCCTTCCTTCTAGTCAGGATAAGGGAATTACACTACAAGAGAATATTCAGAAAAATATCCAATATATTTGTATACTTAAGACAAGACCAAAAACGATAAAAATCCACAATACAGTATTTTAGAAATCTTCAGTTATCAAAATAAACTTAAAAAACAGTTCCTTGAAGTCGATAGCTCCGTCTGGAGCTATCAGGGCGTCTTGAACAACAAATCCAACTGTTCTGACTGACCGCGGCATTGCGGGCCAGCTACGGTGTCGGGAAGACCCGCAAAACAGTACCTTTAGAAATGCAGGGTGCCGGTGACCTTTCGTTGAGCTCCAAAAGCACTGTGTCCGCAGGCGTCGGTTCAGGAGGTCGGTGCAGGAGTAGTCAGGCCCTTGAAGTCACACGCATTGCAGATGTTATGTTATGTTATGGTATGTTATGTTATGTTATGTTATGTTATGTTATGTTAAGGGGGATTTGTAGAGCGCACGGCTACTCAAAAAGAGTGTCCCGGCGCTAGAGCAACTACCTCAAGAGGAAAGAGAACCAACACGCTGTCACTCCTACCAGTCGAAACTTATTGATTTATTGGTGGAACAGCCAGGTCTTTAGATGGCGTCTAAAACTGAGAAGTTCGGGATCGCTTCTGAGGGCAAAGGGAAGGGAGTTCCATAGCCTGCTAACGATCACCTGGAAGGAGCATCCTCCCCTCCTTGTTAAAAGAAATTTTGGCACCACTAGCAGATGTTGTGTTGAAGATCTTAACGTCCTGCCTGGACAATAGGGAGCGATTCTCTTTCTGAGATATGAGGCTCCGTTATCGTGTAAGGCCTTGAAAGCAAGGACCAATGCCTTAAAATTGATTCTGTTTTTTACTTGGAGCCAATGTAATGTTTTAAGGTGGCTGGCCAAGTGGGTCCTAGGTCAGACCCTCAGAATAGCCCTAGCTGCCGAATTTTGGACCAACTGGAGGCGGTTAACTAGGAATTTAGGGATGCCCAGGTAGAGGACATTCGCGTAGTCCAGTCTAGAAATGATTAAGGCTTGAACTACCGTCTGTCTATGGGGCAGGGGCAAAAGTGAGAGAACATTTCTCAACATTTTTAGAAGCCTGAAACCTGTGCCCGTCGCTGATTTCACCTGCGACTTCATGGAAAGATCCGAGTCTAGTAGGACTCCAAGATTTTTCACAGTGGTAACAGGGCTAAGGGGAGATGGTTGATCTTGGGGCCACCAATTCTTCCATTCATCCCCTGGAGTATGTCCAAAGAAGGTGATTTCGGTTTTGGCCGAATTACAGGACAGCTGATTCCGATGGAACCAGCCAAAGATGTTGGACAGACATTCATTGATTACACTTTCATTAAAAGGTTTGTCCTTTCCATATGTGAACAAGATTTGAGAGTCGTCTGCATATGTTATAATCTTAGCACCAAATTTTTCAGCGAGAGACGCCAGAGGGGCCATATAGGTATTAAAAAGAGTCGGGCTCAACACAGAGCCCTGGGGTACTCCAACATTAAGTTGGGGAATATCTGCAGAAAAAGGGGGGAACCAAACCGATTGTTGACGCTCGTTTAGGAAGGATGAAAACCAGCTGAGAACCGTGCCCCCTAGACCGCATTCTCTCAGTCTCTGAAGGAGACGGTCATGGGGCACGGTATCAAAAGCGGCCGAAAGATCGAGCAGTATTAAAACTGCTTTTCCTCCTCTATCAAGAGTATTTTTAATACTTTCAGAAATTTCTAGCAGAGCAGTCTCGGTACTATAATTTGCTCTGAAACCCGATTGGCTGGGATGTAGGGCATTAGTGGCTTCTAAATAGTTAGTAATGACTGCATTCACATGTTTTTCCAAAGCTTTTGCGAAAAAAGGAAGCAGTGTTATAGGCCGATAATTGCTGGTAACGGCTGGGTCAGCAGACGGTTTCTTCAGAAGAGGGAGTATTTTGCCCTGTTTCCATCTAGCTGGGACTTTACCAGTACTTAGTGAAAGATTCATAACTTGGTTGGCGACAGGGTTCACAACTTCGGCGACAGATGCAATTATTTTGGCAGGGCACAGATCAGAAGGCGACCCAGATTGGAGCGCTCTCATGATGGTAAGAGAAGTGTCCAGAGATATCGGAGGAAACTCCACTAGAGCGTCCACCTTGGAGCTGCCTATAGGGTCCGGGGCGTTAGCCGAGTTATGCCGTGAGGGTAATTCAAAAGAGTCCTGAATGGAATTAATCTTTTCATAGAAACATTTAGCAATATTCGTGGTCCATTCAAGCGTGGGGATAAAAGGACTCTGAGTGACATTAGGGGAAACAAAATCTTTCACTATCTTAAAAAGGTCTTTGCTGCAGTTGTTGGCGGAGTCAATTTTTTTAGTTAAAAAGCTTTTCTTCTCACTGCGGACCTTCAAATAGTGAGTTTTGAGAGCCAGTTTGTACGTGAGTTTGCTCTGAGGGTCATAGTTTTTCCTTCAAGAGCGCTCAAGGCATTTACAGGCTTTTTTGCTCTTTCTCAGTTCCTCAGAAAACCAAGGAGCAGAGGGACTATCACGCACGACCCTGTGAGCTTTGGGGGGGGCGTGATGAAATGTCCAATTGTGAAGCCACTTTTCTAAAGCGGATGCTGCATCTTCAAGAAGACCATTCACAGGGATGGGATGATGGGTTATTATTTCCGCTAGGGTTTCGGGAGTAATAGCCTTAAAGGATCTAGTTACCTTAGGTTGATTGGTACACAAAGACCAGGGCTTGAGATGCTCTACACTAATCCAAAAAGTGAGCAAAAAATGGTCAGACCAAGCTAACGATAGAGGATTATCTAATTCAATGTTATGTGTCGAGAAAATCTGGTCTAAAGTATGACCCCTGTCATGCGTTTGAGTAAACACAAATGCAGCCATACTAAAAATGTTTAATGATTCACAAAGCATCTTAACCTCCGGGTCTTCGTTCTGGTCAAAATGCAAATCAAAATCGCCTAAGACCATACAATGTTTTATATCTAGCGGCAATGGAGGCAGTGGCCTGGCCGATAGATTCTAAGAAACATCCCGCCGGTCCCAGTGGCCTATAAATGAGCATTCCTGCAACAAACTGGTGCGCAGAGATAGAAAGATAAAACCCTAATCCCTCTGCTCCTTCAAGGTCGTTAACAGGAATAACAGAGCACCGTAGGGAGTTTTTATAAATAATGACTACCCCCCTGCCTCTACTACCAATTTGGTCTTTCCTGATAATTTTGTAGTCTGGGGGTATGGCGTTCGCAAGAGTGGGGTTGGATCCTTCGTGGAGCCATGTTTCTGTAATAAATATAAGATCAGGCTTGTCCTCCACAAGAAGGCCGTGCAAAAGGAATTCATGCTTTTTCACGGATCTGGCATTCATAAGAAAAGTTTTAAGTTTTTCGTTAATAGTATTGCTCACTGGAAGTTGGATTCTAGAGGAAGATTCATTCCCTTCATCAATCGTGCGTTGAGCGCATAGAGGTACTGCCTCCCAGTTACAGACGCTACAGAACAGTTTATCCAGTGCTGTGGCTAGATTGATGGGAGTACAGCAGAGAGTTGGATTTCTGATCTTGGTCAGGAGACACTTACTGTATTTCTGCCTAATCGTATTCCCGTCCATGGCGGTTTCAGCGGGAGATGCAGAGGTCCGTGCACCGGACGCCGATGGGACGCTGACGGGCGCAGACGGCTTGCCTTGGGCGCGCCCGCTGCGCGCTAGCGCAGCGTCCTGTTTTGAAGCCTCCAGAGCGTCTAGAACGCTAACTGGAGGAAAAATGGCGGCACTCGCGAAGAGAATATTTCAAGCCCCCCGGTTCAACTCCCCAATGTCAATGTCACATAAAAATACACAAAAAAAAGTACAAAATATATTAAAAAGACTGAGCAACAGAAAACTAGCTTTGATTCTTTCAAATAGCTGTGCAAATAAGCAAATATCAGGATAAAAGCGCGAGGTAGGAGAGAAGCTGTGTCGGCTTTCTCTCGACAAGGATCGCGCGCGCTAGCGCAGCGTCCTGTTTTGAAGCCTCCAGAGTGTCTAGAACGCTAACTGGAGGAAAAATGGCGGCACTCACGAAGAGAATATTTCAAGCCCCCTGGTTCAATTCCCCAATGTCAATGTCACATAAAAATACACAAAAATACAGTACATAATATATTAAAAAGACTGAGCAGCAGAAAACTAGCTTTGATTCTTTCAAATAGCTGTGCAAATAAGCAAATATCAGGATAAAAGCGCGAGGTAGGAGAGAAGCTGTGTCAGCTTTCTCTCGACAAGAATCGAACTCCTTGCAGTTGAAGTCGGGTGCCCCGGCTTTGGCAGGCACCAGGTGCTGCGGTTCAAAGTGCAGCGGTGCGGCATGCGGTGCCCTCAGGTCGCGATGCAGGCAGCGGCTCTGTGTCTGTCATCCAGCGGCATTGCTGAGACCAGGGCTGCGGTGAAAAGTGATGAGGTGCTTGTTGCGGTGCTGGCAGGTCACGGTCCAAACAGCGGCGTTGTCGTTGCTGAAGCGCTGTCATCGGCTGACGAACTGGAGTCAATGGCGCCGGCGTCGGTCGACCAACGCTGTGGTACGGGATGAAGGCGGTGCATCGTGTAACTTATGAGCGATACAAGCAGTGGCGTCGATGACGGGGTGAAGCAGCGTCATCGGGGATACAAGGGTGACAATGAGAAGCGAGGTGGTGCGGAGTGTGGTGCCCACATGATTGCGGTTCAAGCAGCTGCTCGTGGCAGCATCAGCAGGCGTCTTGGGTGAGACCTTGGTTGCTGTGCGGCATTGCGGCGGTACCCTCCGCGGTACCCTCAGGACACGGAGTCGGCAGTGGCATCGTAGACTGCGTTGGGTTGCTTTTTCTTCTGTTGCAGCACAATACACACAGTCCCCAGTGCTGAGGGAAAAAGAACTTGAATTATTTGCTGTTCCTGAGACTTCTTGAACAGGGAGCAAGCTCTACCTCAAGCCCTTGGGGAACCTCACAAAAAGAGATTGCAGAAAGTGCAAGTCCAGTCCTTTCACTGCCCAAGTCAGAAGCAACCACTGCAGGCCAACACAGCAAAGCACTCAGCAAAGTGATAGCTCCTCCTCACAGCTTTTCTAGCTCTTCTTCTTGGCAGTCTTCTTTGTCCAAAAGAGTTCTAAAGTTCTGGGCCCCAGCATTTGTACCCAAAATCCCTTTGTTCTCTGGTGTCAGAGAAGCCCTGTGCCCAGCCAGAACCATTTCTGTACATTCAGTATAGCTGCTCAACAGAAGGTGGAGATAGCATGGTCTCTGGCAGACCAGGCCCATTCAGGTGTGAAAGGAATCTCCTCCCCCTACTCTAAATGCAGACCAGGCCTATTCAGGTGCTAGTGAAAACTCCTCCCACTACTCTGAATGCAGACCACGTCTATTCAGCCCAGCCCTGACTCACCCAAACTCTCTGGAGCCACTGCACATCCCCAGCCACTGTCACTTCACAGCCAGACGGTTAATACACATCCTAGCAGAGGCACACTGGATGGCTAAGCAAGAAAATACCTACTTTCTAAAAGTGGTATTTTCAAACTCAGAATGTGAAAATCACCTTTACTAAAAGATGCATCTTTAGATTCTGAGTTCAGGCACATTAAACTGTATTTTCCTATCTGGTCACAATGGGAAATTATATTTATAAGATGTTATAAGTTAACTCCCAGGGTTTCCTATGGGCCAAATAGCCTTTCAATAGCGAAAAACGAAATTGACAGTATTTCACTGTCAGGACATGCCACACACATCTGGGTGTGTCCTACCTTTCACATAAACTGCACCCTGCCCACAGGGGTACCTTGGGCCTACCTTAGGGGTGACGCACATGTAAGAAAAGGGAAGGTTAGGGCTGGCAAGTGGGTGCACTTGCCAAGTCGACTTGGCAGCTACAAACTGCACGCAGACTCAGCAGTGGCAGGTCTGAGTTACCTATTCAGGGCTACTCATGTGGATGGCACAATCAGTGCTGCAGGCCCACTAGTAGCATTTGATTTACAGGCCCTGGCACACACAGTGCACCTTACTAGTAAATGAAATATGCCAATCACGGAAACACCAATTCATATTAGAAAATTCACAGAGAGCATATGCACTTTAGCACTGATTAGCAGTGGTAAAGCGCCCAGAGTCCTAAAACCAATGACAGCAGGTCAGGAAAAAATAGGTGGAAGAAGCAAAAGATTTGGGGATAACCCTGTAAAAATGGCCATCACCAACACCCCTTGACTTTCATTTCAAGATCAGGTATTATACTTTGCGGTGACTGAAAGAGATGACTGTACCCCAGGCTATGGAAAGTGTTTCGAACATAAGCCTACCATGGGATATCAGTCATGTTATCTAATCTTAAACAATCCAGTAATACCTTGCGCGAGTAGTCTGCATTCGGTTACCTCCATAGCCTTATCTATAATAGTAGAGGTGTCATAGAGAGCCGGTCCTCCATGAACCCTGTACCCGATTCCAAACGTGCAATAAGGCTTGAGGAGGACTTAGGAATGGCCAGAAACCTGCACAAAAAACTATTTTCATCTACTTGAAGTTTTGTGCAGGCAGGACAGACCCAGACTCTGGCTCCATAAGTGCCCACCCTTAGGCACTTGCTTTTATAAAGTTGGACCATTTAGTATACCGGCATGTGGCCTAACCCTTTTGCAAATCTAAATATTTCATCTTCAGCTGCACGCATCTTTCGAGCCCTTTGGGTAAGTAACCTGTCTCACAATCTATTTGCCTCCAATAAAATACCAAAGTAGTTAAAAAAAGAAACTTTTTCAATTTGTGTCCCCCCGATAAAAAAAGTATTTGACTTGGTGTGTTTTGGATCATAGGTCATAATACAAGATTTTGACTGGTTTACCTCAAGCTTTAATCTCAGCATACAATCACTAAATTCGTTCAGAAGCTTTTGGAGGGCATTGGCGGTCAGACCTAAAAGAACGACGTCACCCGCATAGAGCAGCACAGGGACCGCATGCATGCCAATCCTGGGAACATCGTCATAGCAAAAAGTGGTGTCTAGGAAAATGATATGTAATATAAAAAGAAAAGGTGCCAATATGCAGCTCTGTCTCACCCCTCTAGTCACATTTATTAGGGCTGTACAGTCCTCATTCCATGTAAAGCGCTCCCTCATTGTGGAGCCCCAATGCATGCATTTTACCAGGTCCACTAGATGGGGATCAATACCCGCCTGCTCCATCAGGTCCCAGAATATGCTCCCATCTACACGGTCAAAAGCATATGTATGCCCCCTCTCCTGGCTTTGGCATATTTGCCTATGGTGAGAGTTAGATTAAGGGTTTGTTCTACAGTCCCTAGACCTTGTCGGAAGCCATACTGGGCAGGGGAGAAAAATGAGCTAGCCTCTGCCCAGTCCTCCAATTTGCCCAGAAATACCCTCCCATGGATCTTTACCGTGGAATCAATCAACGAGATTGGGCGATAACATGCAAGGCAGTTGCGATCCTCTTTCTTATAGATGGGTACATTGATGGCTTTACTCCATGAATCTATAAGGTAGCCTTTCACTTTAGCCCTCAATACATTTTTGACAAGGGGAGCACATAATTCCACATTCTTTTTTAAAAGATCAATTGGGACCCCGTCTGGGCCAGGAGCTTAACGACTTGCAGTACTCATAATAGCTTTTTTTACTGCATCTAAGTCTAGAAGATCAGTTAACCAATTTTCGTTAATGGGGTGTTGTTGATCGGGCATATTTTCATTTAGGGACCAACCGACTTTGTTATTTGGATTCAAAATCGAAAAAAAGGGAACGATCCAGTCAGCCTCATGGACATGGTACTTAATGCTAGAAGTTCGGTTGGCCAACAAAAAAGGTTGGTTGACTACGTCCCAGAAAGGTCTGGTATCTTTGAGATCTGCTGCTTGATTTAGATCCTCCCATGCTTTAGCTCGAATAACCTGTTTCCTTTCTTGTAGGGCTAGCTTATATTTATGTTGTGCTTCCCTCATGGCAGTGGTATCTCGTGGTATTTTATTAGTGGCCTGTTTTAGGGCTTTGAGTGCTCTAGTACATTCGAAACTAAACCATGGATGCACGGCTCGCTCATTTAGAGGTTTATTCCATTGAAGCCTGCAGGATATAAACTCACAGATCTCTGTAAAGCTATTTCGAATTTTGGGCAGATCCTGATGTCGACTATTACTAACTGCAACCTGCTCGCTACCTCCACCATGTATGACGCTTGTGACCTCACTCATCACTACATCAATTCTATGTCTAAATTCATGGAAACTATTGCCCCCAAACAACTAAAGAGAGCGCGGGTGAAAAGCTCCAACCCCTGGTTCAACTGTAACCTTAATGAGGAACGCCAATGCCTTAAACTTGTTGAAAGAGCATGGGGTCATGCCCCCTCTCTGTCTAACTTCAAACTTCTACAACAAAGACAAAGCCCCCACAGTAGGCACATTAGAAACTGCAAAGCAACATTCTTTGAAAATCATATTGATACAGCAATTAAATGAACAAAAACACTATTCAAAATTGGCAAAAACCAAACGAGCCACAAAATCAATGCTCCATCCTGTCAACAAATCCCCTCCTAACTGCAAAAGGTTTCCCTCATGGTTTGCTGAGAAAACCAGGCTAATCACCACCAATATTCAGAACGCTATGAAGTTCTTAACCTGTGGATCCCCACTGCACACCACCCCTATTGATCTGGACGGATGCGCGAGATGCCCTCCCCACACACCTAAAACAATGCCACAGAGTCCTATTCTAAAACCTTTGATGAAAGGGACATCCCAAAACTTCTGTCTTCTCTAAAATACTCCAACCACTTTAACGATCCCCTTCCTTTCAAACTCCTCAATGAGTCCATTCACCTCCTACTCCCCTAATGGACTATGACTATCTATGCCTCACTCACTCACCCAAGGCTCCATACCTGACTGTCTAGAAAATGGCCAGGTTACCCCAATCTTACAAAAGACCGACTCCATTTTGTCCGACCCCAACAATTACTGCCCTATCTCTAACATCCTTACTATGGACAACCTCTAGGAAAAATGTGTGTACCTATAGCTTTGCAGTCATATCGAGCAATTCCATCTCCTCAACCAATGTTAGTCTGGTTTCAGACCGGGCCATAGCACCGAAACTACCTTGGTCTACATCGTTGACAATACTGTAAGCTCACTTGACTAGAATGAATCTTGTTTACTAAACCTACTTGACCTGTTAGGTGCATTCAACACTGTCAATCATGAAACCCTTTTGAACCTTTTAGAACACAGGATGGGTCTCCCTGTTACCATGGTAAAACGGTTCTCTGCATTCCTTCACAACAGATCTCAGCATGTTTTAATCAACCGCGCTCTTTCTGATCAGTCACCAGTGATGCTTTGTGTTCTCCAAGGTTCTACTTCCTCTCTCTGGCACTGTGTAACCGATACGTGTAGCCCCTAACAAACATCCTCAAACTCTTTCACACCTCCTACCACATGCATGCGGATGATACTCACCTCTACATGAAAATTGCCTCTCCTCATCAGCACCCTTAATAACACCTTAACAAAAACGCAACATTGGCCACCCTGTAACCACCTTGAACTTAAAGCCCTCAAAACAGAATTCTTACTGATCTCACCGCCCAGTATCACCTTAGTAACAAAGACTGTCTCCGACATCTTACTACCTTTAAATGTACCCCACACATCAATGACTCAGCAAAATCCCTTGGAATGACATTAGACAATGCCCTTGTTATGCTAAATCACATGAGTACCCCTACTAGAGGAGCTAACCATCAACTACGTGCATTAAGAAAACTAAAACCTTTCCTTCCAATGGCAGATTTAAATAAAGAAGTACAAGCACTTGTGATATTAGACTATTACAGCACTCTCCTAGTGGGCCTTCTGAAAATCAAACTTGCATTACTGAAGGCTACCTTGAACCCTGCAGCAAGGCTCATCACTGGTTCAAAAAAAGTGATCATATCACCCCTGAACTCCATTCATTGAAATGGCTGCCCTATGAGCTAGGATCCATCTCAGAATTGCCTGTATGACCCACAAAGCGCTACACCACAACATCCCTTCTTACCTGTCCCAGAAATTGGCCCTATCTGGCGGAACCAGATCTTCTAGGAGAACAAGCTCCATACTACTTAAACCACAAACATTTCACAAAAATTAAACCTACAATCCATCCTTTTCTGAAATCGCCCCTAAAATCTGGAACTCTCTCACTCCAGAGGCTAGATGCAACCTGTCCACATCCATCTTCTGGAAGGAAGTAAAACTACTATCCAACAGATTCCTCTCACATTGAGGCCTCACCTCCTTCTCATCATGCACAACGTGCATTTGCTTGGCTGACGTTCCATGTGATGTCACTGACCATGTCATAAGAGATTAAATATGTGAGATCATAAGTAGGCATGGGGGGGGGGGCGAGATTTATGGTTAGCTCAGGTAACTATAACTGCTGAATTTCCCTGGTTTTGTATGAGTGAAATGTCAGCCTAACAACAATGTCCCTGTAACCTTTAGTTTTGACAGTGAATTTTTAAATGTATTTCCTAACTGTAACCTGTTGAGGTTCAATTTTTGTGAAATGGGCATCATGTCAGAAAGAATCCTGCCCTGTCTATTTATCCAAGAAGAGGCCATTGTTTTGTGCAACACCTCTACCCAATTGGAATACTTTCTACTTCCTAATTAGTAAGTGCTACCTAGTTGGGTAAATGTGTAGTGCATCTCCTACATGACAGCTGTGTAAAGAATGCACAGGAAATGTCTCCAGTGGCCTTGTGTGTCAGTAACTATGTCAATGTGATTGTTGCTCGAACATCTTCCACATATAACTTTACAAGGTGGAACTGCAGAGTAAACACACTTGGATGATTTGTACTTTACAGAAGTAAGTGCTTTTTTGTTAGGTGGAGATGGGATCGCATTCCTAGGCATCAAGACCAAGTCTCCAAAGTCATTGGGAAACGAGCTCCAGCAGCCTTTTAGTAAGCTGTCATCATTCGGGGAAAAGGGCTGAAAGACATTGCATACTGCTAATATGTATGGGCAGGACCAAATGATTGGTGCTTCAAGGCAAGTTTACATACTTTTAGTTTTTGAAAGTAAAGTTTAGAACATGCCCACTGGTCTGGAAAGAACCCCCTCGTCACAGACACTGCGTGCAATATTGTGTTAGAGAAAAGCAAGGATGCAATCACCTTCATCATGGATTACAGACAACATTTCAGTGGAAAGGCGGAGAAAGCAAACTTGCTTTCCGTTGGCCATGCGTATGAACTTAGGATGATTAGTACTTTACTGAAGTGGAGCTTCAACGTGGGCACCTGCTTTGTTTATATCTGTAAGTGCTTCCCGTAGAGGTTTCATCTCTATGAAATACTCATCGTGCCAGAATGAATCCTGCCCTTCGTATTTATCCAAGAAGACTACACCGTTTTGTGCAACACCTCCACCCAACTGGAGTAGTTTCTACTGGCTAATTAGTAAGTGCTACCTCATTGGGTAAAAGTATAGTGCATCTCCGCCACTACAGCTGCGTAAAGGACACAGAAAATGTTTCCAATGACCTTGTGTTTCTGTAACTTTGCCAATGTGATTGTTACTCAAGCGTCTTTAACAGATAACTTTACAAGGTGAAACTACAAATAAAACACACTTAGATGACTTGCACTTTACAGAAGTAAGTACTTCTTTGTTTGGTGGAGATGCGATTGTATTCCTAGGCATCAAGAACCCATTTCCAAAATCAATGGGAAACACGCTGGGGGGTCCTTTTAGTAAGATGGTCATCACCCTGAGAAAAGTGCGCCGAGACGCTGAATACCGCTAATGTATATGGGGCGGGGCCAAACAGCCATGGTTTCTAGGCAAGTTTACATACTTCTAGTTTTCAAAAGTTTAGAACATGATCCCTGGGATCAGCAGCAGATGACAAGAAAAAAAACCCTCATCAAAGACACTATGTGAGATATTGCACTCGAGAAAAGCAAGAATGCAAACATGTCCATCACGGATTACTGATACCTTTTCATGGTGGAAATGCAGAGAAAACACACTTCAATAATTTGTGCTTAACATAAGTAAGTGCTTTTTAGGGGGCATCCCCGCTCCATCTTAGAGGTTAGCCCCTAGGAGGTGGTGGTCCCCGGGTCGGATGTTCTCAACGGACCACCTACATTAATTCATTTCAGCCCCGGGGAGGTGACGGTTCCCAGGACTATAGGGGGGGCATGTGGTCCTCCTTATTTTTAATAAATTGCCCCGGGGAGGAGGCGGTCCTTGGGGATGCGGGGAGCCTGCCTGGCCCCCTGTATGAATTTTATGAATAGCCCTGGGGAGGTGGCAGTCCCCAGGCCTGTGCGGAACTCGTACATCCCCTCACATTAATTTCATGATTAGCCACGGGGAGGTGGCTATTCTTGGGGCTACAGGGGGGGCAGCACACGCACCCCCGGATTAATTGTATAGGTTTAGTCCCAGGGAGGCGGCGGCCCCCGGGACGCAGGTGGTTGCAGCCGGCCCGCCCGCATACATAATCTTAAATACCCATGGGAGGTGGTGGTCTCCAGTGTTGCAGAGGGGCTGCACACCCCAGCCCGCATTTATTTCAGATCGCCCTGGGGAGGTGGCTGTTCCTAGGGCACGGAGGTTGCCGGACGGGCAGGGCCCGCATAAATTAAAAGCACTGTCTCTGGGGTGTGTCATTCCCCAGGGCTTTTATAAGCCTGAGGTCGGGGCCCTGCGTGCCCCCCTTCTTATATTTATGTTATGCTCCTGGGACCTGGCCCACCGGGGGATCATTTAAAAGCTATGGTAAGAACTGTTTGACATAATTACCTATGAGTAAGGGCTTGGAAAGCACGAAATGCTTCAGAAGACAACACCACCACTGAGAATGTTAGCAAATTCGACATGGCTTGGAACTGAACATAGCCAGTCATTCGGAACATTCAGGTTTTGGCAAAAGGATCACAACACAAATCTGGTCATGGCCCCCTAATCCCACTGGAGGGTAATAACTGTTTGCCTACCTATGAGTAAGGGCTTGGAAAGTCTGAGACGCATCAGGAAAACGAGAAGAGAATCACCGGATTTGTGTCAGCATTAATTAATAAAAGCAAATGAACAAGAGTATGTCTTCTGTTTTTGGACACATCTTGCAGTGTAGTAATATTATGGTCCCACCGTGGAGACAGCACCACCCCTGGGGATGTTAGCAGGTCCATCATAGCTTGCAACTGAACACAGCCAGACACTGGGTACATTCAGGTTTTAGTGAAAGGATCACAGCACAAGTCTGGCCATGGCACCGTAAACCCGCTGGGGGGTAAGAATTGTTCGCCATAATTACCTATGAGTAAGGGCGTGGGAAGCCCGAAATGCGAATTCACCAGATTTGTGTTTACGAAGACCACCGTATCAATCTGTACATTACAAATACAATTTCAGACGTTATAACTTCTCGCAGTAAAACATCAAAAATGGTACTCATTACTTTTAGAAAAGTATAAACGCACGAGTCAACGACACCAATTTATGCTTCAGAATTCTATTAGAACACATACATACGAATAGCCGCCGATGGTCTCGAACTTAAATAATGCCTTTTTCTCTGTGAAAGATTTTATGTGAGTTATGCATGAAAACACTCATACCTTTTGGAGCACAGTTTCTATATTTTAACCTTTCTCAATGCGAGATTTTAAAAGTGCAAGTCTAGGAGTATATGACATCCATTTTTTGCATGAGAATTCTATTAGGGTAATTGTTAAAGTACAAATGCAATAAATAATGTCCTTTCGCTACAAGACGGTTCATATAGAATAGGCATAAGAATAATCACACCTAGTAAAGTGCAAATGCAAACAATACCATACGTCATATGTATTAAACCCTATCTAAAATATTCATGATAAAATGAAGATTAAAGTGCAAATGCTGTAGATGCTGTTGTCCTTGTGCCTTACGATTTTGTGCAAATATATGCATACATGCTTATCAATATAAAATGCAAATGCAGCAACAATCCCCTGAGTTCAATATGAGAAAGCGCAAATGCATTTACAGTCCCCTGAATTCTATAGAATATCATCATCTAGGTAAAGTGCAAGCGCATAATCATACGTTCTGGGGATTAATTGTCGAACACTAGGGTCCTCACTCAATGTTATTGAACCCTAGGTTTACAAATATTCGTGCACAATAGCTAATAAAGTGCATATGGCATATGGTCTGATTTCAGTTTAGGATATACTTAGATTCAACCTTAACAATTTCTGTGAAGTACAAAATTAACCATAATAACACATCTAGGTGCCGATTCCGAGCCGTTAAAAAAATTTAACGTCCGACTCCTATCCGTATTTTTTTACGTACGAATTGTACAAGTCCCGTACAAACGGCGAAGTACGATTCGTATGTGAAAAATACATACGAATGACCTCTGGAAAAGTCTACGAGACGTCCCCGGACAGTTTTACGTACGAGTCGTAAAACTGAAGTCCGAGCGCACAAGTCCGATCCGTACCGGCGTCCAGAATACACAAGCGTATGGAAAACGTCCCGTACGGAGCGAACTTTGCACGACCCCTACCCCGGGTACACTTGTGCCCGGGATACGAGTCGTACGCCCCCCCCAGCCTCCCACCCCTCCCGCGTATGTCTGCACCATACCCCCCACCCCCGTATGTACGGCGTGTACCCCCCACCCCCGTATGTACACGCCATACCCTCAGCCCCCCGTATGTACGCGCCATACCCCCAGCCCCCCCATATGTATGCGCCGTACCCCAAGCCCCCCCGTATGTACGCGCTGTACCACCAGCCCCATATGTATGCGCCGTACCCCCAGCGTGTAGCGCATACATACGGGGGCGCTGGGGGTACGGCGCGTACATACGGGGCTGGGGGTACGGCGCGTACATACGGGGGTTGGTGGTACGGCGTGTACATAAGGGGGGGGCTGGGGGTACAGCGCGTACATACGGGGCTGGGGGTACGGTCCGTACATATGCAATGTTGGGGTACACACCGTACATGATGACACGTACGATGTGGGTGATGGCGTGTACGGCGCGTACTGGGTCCCCTTTTTCTCGTGCATCGCGGCGTACTTAGCTTTTCCGGCACTTTTTGGCTCCAGTAAAAATATAGCCGTGTGGAGTGCTGTGGGTACGAATCGTACTTGCTGGTCTGTAAAACGCTGCCTGACTCCGTGCGGACGTCGCGTACGCGCTGTCCAGGATCAGAATTGTATGTATTTTTTAGCCGTACGGTGTTTTTTACGATTCGTACGGAAATGGTATTTCTGTACGAATCGTACTTGCTGGTTTGTACGGTGAAATTCCCGGGTATGAGTCGTACGGAGAAAACGCTCCATACGACCATTTGTACCCGGGTTTTACAGGATCGGAATCGGCACCCTAATGTCCAATCAGACCACAACATAATTTCATTGATCTCATTGATGCACAGCAGGCACTTCCGGATATTACAATTTCCAAGCATTGCTCAATATATGCTTCACATTCCGCCAACAAGAGAGGCATATGCAAGACCAATCTATTTGATGCAAAATGGAGGTCCCCAGCAGGTGCAAAGAAGCTTCAAGATGCATGTACAGATGATAATCTAAGCAAAGTGCAAAAAGCAAGATTTCATAAAATGGTGTAAGGTAATGGCATAATACTGGTAAAACAGAATCGTTAATGTTCTACAATAAAATAATGTTCCACAGTAAGATAACCAGTCTTAGAGAGAGTCATGGGAGAATCACAAGTGTATATGAAGCTCGGCATCCATGTTCAAACCCCAGGCGTGCTCTGTTCCCATTAATATTATCCATTTTGATTCCGCTCTCCGCACCTCCAGTTCTCTGTTGCCGCCTCGGGGTCTCTTTGCCACATGATGTATACCGTAGAATTTCATGTTACTGATGTTTCCATTGTGAACCTCCCAGATGTGCTTGTCCAGGGTGTAATAAAAGTTCTTGTTCTTAAATGCATGTAGATGTTGCGGAATGTGAAGCGTTAGCTTATTGACGATGCTTCCGACATACTACTTACCACATGTGCAATCAAGGACATGGACCACAAATGTGGTCTCACATGTTATCCATTCATTTATTTTCATGGTTTTCCCTTGCATTGACCCAATCTCAGTTAGATTGTGCCCATGGGCACATGCCTTACATCTGAGGCACATCCAGAATCCTTGCTTTTCCAATTCCAGATTTCATTGAGTTGTCAGGATTAAAAAAACTTCTGGTTAAAAGGTCCCCAAGTGAAGCTGTTTTCCTGTACTTGATTTTGGGAACTTCTGGTAGTAGACACTTGAGGTCATCATACATTCTAAGGATTTTCCAATTCTCTTTTAACAATTTCCTGACCTCAAAGTTAGACATGTCAAACCCCATGATGTCTCTAGAGACTCCAGAATCTTCCTTGTTGGTTCCAGTCTTAGGTGTCACAATCTTTTCTTTCTTTTAGCTCTCCAAAAAGCAATCTCCGACTCCTCAGTGGGGTTTCCCCTCACTCTGAAGCGTTGGTACATTTCTTCAGCCTGCAGTTCAAATTGCTTCTCCTCCAAGTAATTTCACCTGACTTGAAGAAACTTCCCATAGAGGACACTCCACTTTAGGCTCCATTGATGTCCACTGTTAGCGTGTAAGATACTATCTATACTGGTTGGTTTCCTGTGAATCCTAGTACCTATTTTGTTATCATTGATGAAGAATCCAATGTCCAAATAATTTATTTATTTCTCACTGATGTCATAAGTGAATCTTAGTCCATGCACATTGCTGTTTAGTGATTTTAGGAAGGTCTAAAGTTCATCTCTTTCCCCTTCACAGACAATAAATAAATTGTCGATTAAACAAACCCATAAGATTACTTGATCCATGCTAGCTCAGTTCTGTTTGTTCCATGACAATGATGTCCCCATTGCAGTTCCCTGGACTTGCAGTAAATATTCATTGTTAAATATAAATACATTATGGTGAGGCAGAAGTCCATCATCTCTAATAATATATTTGAGTGCTCCAAAAGAGATATTGACCAGGATGTGAGAAATATTTCCATGCATTGATCCCATCTGCATAGTGACTGGACATATATAAAGAAACCACAACAACTGTGGCCATGAGGTAGTTTGATTTCCAAGGCACAGCATTGACTATTCAAAAAATCCTGTGAGTTCCGTGTAGAACGGAAGATTGACTACGTACAGAAATAAGAAGATATCTATGAATCTCGAGGTGTTTTCAAGGCGTGATCCAATAGAGTTCCCAATGGGCCTCCCTGGGGGGTTTGCACATTCTTTGTTAACCTTCGGAAGGAAGTAGATCACTGGCGTCGTGGGATGAGTGGTCCATAAGTACATGTATTCTTCATCATCCAGAAGACTTCTACTGTTGGAAATGACCCTTTTTGCAGGGTTCTCCCCAAACATTTTGCTTCTTCCTCCTTTGTTTTTCCTGACCCGTGGTTGTTGGCTATAGGACTCTGGGCACTTTACCACTGCTGATCAGTGCTAAAGTGCATATGCTCTCTGTATAAATTGTTACTATGATTGGTTATCCATGATTGGCAGATTTGGTTCATCAGTAGGTCCCTAGTAAAGTGCACTGTGTGTGCCAGGACTGGTGATTCAAATGCTACTAGTGGGCCTGCAGCACTGATTGTGCCACCCACATGAGTAGCCCTAAAATGGTGTCTCAGGCCTGCCACCGCAGTGCATGTGTGCAGTTGCTAACTGCCATGCTGACTGGGCAAGTGCACCCACTTGCCAGTCCCTAAACCTTCCCTTTTCTGCATATTAGTCACCCCTAAGGTAGGCCCAAGGGCAGGGTGCATTGTAAGTATAAGGAAGGACAAGCCCTGATGTGTGTGGCATGTCCTAATAGTGAATTACAGCCATTTTCATTTTTCACTATTGCAAGGCTACCTGTTCTCCATAGGCCAGAATGGGCAGTTTGATTATTACATCTTATAATCCTAAACTGACTTAGGGGACATGGTAGGAATTCGGGTTTAGTATGCCTGAACTCAGAATGATAAAATACATCTTTTAGTGAAGTTGGTTTTAACATTCTGTGTTTTGAAATACCACTTTTAGAAAGTAGGTATTTTCATGTCTAACCACCCAAACCTGTCTTTGCTAGGCTGTGTATTCCTTGTCTGGAGTTTTGAGTGACAGGGGCTTGGGAATTCCAGGGGGCTGGGGAATTCCCGGAGACAGGGTGAGTCAGCACAGGGATGAATAGAGAGATCTGCATCTAGATGGAAGGGAGGAGTTGAAACCTGGAACCTGAATAAGACAATGCCTGCCCCCCACAGTGCTGGCTCCACCCCCTGTAGTGCGTCTGATGTCTCTGCCCTGCACTGTGAAAGGAGAGAGGAATCATGTCAACAAAGTGCTCCAGGGCTGTGCTTTCCCTCCACAATGCTGGCTCCACCTCCTGTGGGGCGTCTGATGTTTCTGCCCTGCACTGTGAAAGGAAAGAAGGAGTCATGTAAACAAAGTGCTGGTTTGGACTGGGCAAAGGCCCCTCTTCCCTCAGAGGACAAAGGATTTTGGGGTATAAATATTGAGACTCTGATCCCAAGAAATTAGATCATCCTGGAATCAAGAAGAACCTCTGCCAAGGAGAAAGCTGGAAGACTGAAGAGGAAGGTCTTTCCCGCTGTGTGTTTGTGGGCTGACCTGCAGTTGCTTTGCTGCCAAGGAGAGGGGAAGGACTTTGCTGTTGCTGTGTCCCCTTACTTGAAGGGATCTCCAAGGGCCTGAGGAGAGCTGGCCTCCTGTTAAGAAGTCCCAGGAACAAAAGGACTTCACCCCCAGCTGCCCTCCTGAACTCTGCTGAGTGAGTTCTGCTCTTCCTAGAGTGCTTGATCCAATTGTGGGGACCCTGGAAGTTGTGCCTGCTGTTTGGGGAGCTGGACAAGAAAAAAATCTGCAACTTTCACGCATCGCTCGCTTGCGGAGCGCATCGTCGACAGTGCGAGAAAATTCCCGCCGCCGCGGAGGTCGTCGCAGTGCCTGTTGCTGCTGCAAGAGCCAACACATCGCTCGCTTGCGGAGCGCATCGCCCCAGAGCAGGAAGATTCCTGTCGCTGCGAATATCATTGCAGAGCCTGTCGCCGCTGGGTGAGATCGTCGTCCCGCTTGCTTGCGGACCGCATCACGTCGCTGCGAACATCGTCACAGAGCCATCGCATCGAGGGGCCGCGAGAGGAGAAGATCGACGCTGCGTCGCGCATCGTCGCAGCACCAGAGATTGTTGCCGCCCCGAAGATCGTCGCATCGCGCCTGTGCGAGACGCTTCCTACCGAACCTGCACACCGGAATACATACAAGGTATTGCATCCCTCCCCATACAGACAAGATTCATCGCAACACGCCCGCTGCATGCAGCGGGGTTGTCGCATCGCCTCCCCAGGGTCTCAGGAGTGACGCATCGCTTGTTTTTCAACGCTGCAGCTTCCATTTGGGACTTTTGTCGCATCTACAGGTACTTTGGGCTAAACGTGACGCAACTGTCAATTATTTTGACGCAAACCCTAGAACTCTCTAAAAATCATATTCTTGAACTGTGTATGTTGGATTTTTGTCGTTTTGGTCTTGTTTAGTTTAGATTAAATACTTTTATTTTTCTAAACTGGTGTGGAGTCCATTTGTGGTGTTTTCACTGTGTTACTGTGAGTGTTGGTATAAATACTTTACACATTGCCTTTGATAAGCCTGTCTGCTCGTGCCAAGCTACCCAGGGGGTGAGCAGGGGTTATCTAAAGAGCGTATCCCCCTTACTCTGACTAGAAGCAAGGGTCCTTATTTGGACAGTGGTACCTCCCTCTGCCAACTAGAGACCTCCAGATCTAACAATGGTGGTCAGCGGTGAGGATTTGAACTTGTATTTGTACTTGACCCACAGTAATTGGTGTACATCACTAGTTTAGTGCAGACCACTAAGCAACCACATACCGTGTTTTGTTTTGGTTCTATTTTTGATCTGATCCGTAAGTCATCCACGCATCATGTCTCAGAAGGGTAAACCAGCAAGTGATGTCGCAGAACTGGAGTTTGATATTGAAATGTTAAGTGATTACAAAGTAGGTCAACTCAAGCAGTTCTGCAGGATCTTTGGATGTCCCATGGAGAGCAGCTCCAGGAAGGAGGAGCTACGGAAGGCCTTAAGAGCCTAGTGGGAAGCCAAAGAGGCTGGGGAGACAGGTGATGCAGAGGCGGATGAGGATGCACAAGGGGATGGTTTCAGGTCACAGGATCTGCCGGTGTCCAGAACAGCCTCCAGGGCTGGCAGCAACCATTCCGCTAGAAGTTTTTCCCCAGAGGAGTTGGAGGAAAACCAAAGGGTTAGAGATCATGAGTTAGAAGTCATGAGGCTTGAAACAAAGCTGATGGAAATAGAAGCCAGGAACAAGGCAGAGGAGAGCAAGAAGATGTATGCCTTGGAAGAATTGAAATTGACCTTGGCACATGAATTAAGAATGAGGGAGCTTGATATGGAGCTCGAGAGGCTTGAGGCCCTGAGTATCTCAGCTGAAGAAGAAAAATGGGTAGCTCAAGAAGAGAGCTTTGCTGAGTTGGAGGTGGAGTCCAGCTCAGATGGTGGCAGCAAGATTGTAGTTTCTAGTGCTGAGAGAAAGGTACAAACTTCCAGAGATGTGGCACCTGACTTGAGGGAGGGGGTTGACATACACCAGGGGGTTCAGGTTTATGATGTAGTTCCAGTGGGGTGCAGTGTCCCTGAAGTAGATTGGGGAACTAACACAGGGGACCATATTCCTAGGTGTGGGAGGGACACTCTACTGACCCTAGATGAGAGGTACAGGGAGAAGGGTTCCCCCATGGTATAAACCTTGGTGTGTGAGTGTAAAGACTGCCCAGAAGAGTGTGGGTTGTGGCACAGAGACAGTCAGATACTGTCTTGCCAGTCTCAGGAGAGTGGTGTGGTGTACTTGTGTGAGGCACTGGAGGGTGAGGCAAAGGGTAGCTTGGTTAACAACTGTGGAGGGCTGTGTGATTCATTTGTTGGAGAGCATATTTTAAGTCCCTGTTTTCCAGAGCTATGCCAACACCCGGTGGAGTGTGAGTTCTCTGATTCCAGGGAGGCGTTGGAGGCAGACCTCGGGGTGGATGCCCGAGGGTCTGAAGAGGCACTGGGGAGTGATCCCAAAAGGAGTGGCGCAGATATCTTCCAGACCTGTGAGGTGGAAGAGGTTCAGTGTAGCCCAGTTAGGTCCCAGTGTAGTGGGAGGGGTGTAGGGGCTCATGTGCTGTCTCAGTGGAGAAGGAGTGAGTGTGGGACTGTGGGTCCCAAGGTGCCCGAACCCCAGTCTCAGGGCCTGGAGGGTTCCTTAAGGAAACACCAGGTTGGGGTCTAGATGGTGCTAGTAGGCCATTTGAGGAGGATCTCCTAGTGTCAGGAGAACCTGGAGCCTCTGTAAACAGAGCTCCAGTGGTTCTGGTGTCTGGAGGTACTGCTCCATTTGGGAGGGTGCAGAAGTCCAGACTGAGGGGTGAGAGGGGGATGTGGTCCCCTGTGGAAGAACCAGTGGGTCAGGGACCAGCCAGAAGGGCTGAGTCCCCTAGGAGTGACCATGGTGACACCACTTCTGTCCTGGGGGATCTTCGCGCACTGTCAGGTGGACAGGGGCCAGGAGATCTGCGCCAGGCAGACTGTCACGAGACACAAGAGTCATGTGTCAACCTCGGGGAGATACTGTGTGAGTCCCCAGAAGTCCTGGCTTGCCAGGCAGGTGTGCAACCGCAGGGTTTAGTCCCTGGGTTGGGAGGCCAGGTTCAGGATCTGCCTGACCTGGAGGGAAGGACATTTGTAACCAGTGTCCTGACTGGTTTAGCTTCCAGGGGTATCACCCCAGTTAGGGGGATGCAGCCCTCTGGAAGGGGGTGCAGAGAGAGGGAGTCCTCACCTCTGACCCCGGTGCAACCCAAGGGTTTCGACCCTAGGTTGAGAGACCAGCCGCTGGAGAAAGATCCTGAACTGGTAGGCGAGTTATGTTCTGAGGGTGACTCCCCAGGGAGGAGAGGACGGGACCCCAGAAGGAGAGGTAGGGAGAGGAGAGCCTCGCCCGTGACCTCTGGTCAGCCTGAGGGTACAGACCCTGAGCTGGCAGGCCAGTGTCAGGATGCCATACCTGATTGGGCAGCTGGGAGAGTGGAAGAGAGGTGCCAGTCACCTGGGGCTACTGCCCTCCACTTTCTGACACCACAGAGGTTAGAGAGGCCTGGAAGGCATGAGGCCTGGGTCTCATCCCTGACCACTGTCAATGGCCCCTGTGGCTGGTGTCCTGGTGGACAGGGTTGCCCCTGGAAGGGGGGCAGGAGTCACACACTGAGGGTGGACTGGGCCACACTCTTGTGTTGGCCATGTGGGTACTATCTACCAGTGTGGACACATCTGTGAGTGAAGTCCTGGTGCTCCGGGCAAGTGTTCAACCGCAGGGGTTGGTCCCTGGGTTGGGAAGCCAGGTGCAGGTGTTGCCTGACTTGGAGGGAGGGACATCTGTGGGCAGTGCCTCTACCAGTTTGTCTTTGAGGTGTACCACTCCGAGTGGGAGGGTGCAGAATTCTGGAAGGGTGTGCAGAGGGAGGGAGTCCTCGCCTCTGACCCCGGTTCACCTGGAAGGTTTAGACCCTAGGTTGGAGGGCCAGGTCTGGGGTGTCCCCCCTGACCTGGAATCCCAGTTGCAGGATAGAACCCCTGAACTGGTGGGCGAATGGTGCAGGACACCTGCCACAGGTGCCCTGACTATTCAAGAAGGGGGTACCGCTCCAAGTGGGAGTGTACAGAGCCCCATGGAAGAGGAGGACCGCGTATGGAAAAGCCCACCCCAGCCTCCTGTCCAGCCACCGGATACAGGCCCGGGGCTGGTGGGTCAGTGCCAGGTCGTCAGACCCGACCTGACAGGAAAGGGAGTGGACAAAGGGTGCCAAGCACCTGGGGCTACTGCCCCCCCCACCCTCTGACGTCACAGGGGTTTGAGAGCCCTGAGAGGCATAAGGCCTGGGTCTCATCCCTGACAACTGTCAGTGGTCACTGCGGCTTGCTGTCTGTCTGTTGGCACACACCTGTGAGCAAGTTAAGGCTAGGTGCTGCACAGGTGGTGTCCACAGGTGAGGAGAAGGGTTCCACATGGGTTGGCTTGGTGGACCCTGAGAGTATGGATGGAGGGATCCAACCGGGTTCAGGAAGGCTTAGAACAGGAATAGTACCCTGCTGTTTGGGCCAGTTTCCATGTTCCATCGCCCCAAGCAGGGAATCCCATCGAGGTATTGTTTGGTCTAACCTGGCTTTAGGCTGGAAGGCGGTTGTGTTGGAAATGGCCCTTTTTGCAGGGTTATCCCCAAACTTTTTGCTTCTTCCTCCTTTGTTTTTCCTGACCCGTGGTTGTTGACTATAGGACTCTGGGCACTTTACCACTGCTGATCAGTGCTAAAATGCATATGCTCTCTGTATAAATTGTTACTATGATTGGTTATCCATGATTGGCAGATTTGGTTCATCAGTAGGTCCCTAGTAAAGTGCACTGAGTGTGCCAGTGCTGGTGATTCAAATGCTACTAGTGGGCCTGCAGCACTGATTGTGCCACACACATGAGTAGCCCTAAAATGGGGTCTCAGGCCTGCCACCGCAGTGCCTGTGTGCAGTTGCTAACTGCCATGCTGAGTGGGCAAGTGCACCCACTTGCCAGTCCCTAAACCTTCCCTTTTCTGCATATTAGTCACCCCTATGGTAGGCCCAAGGGCAGGGTGCATTGTAAGTATAAGGTAGGAAAAGCCCTGATGTGTGCGGCATGTCCTAATAGTGAATTACAGCCATTTTCGTTTTTCACTATTGCAAGGCTACCTGTTCTCTATAGGCCAGAATGGGCAGTTTGATTATTACATTTTATAATCCTAAACTGACTAAGGGAACATGGTGGAAATTCGGGTTTAGTATGCCTGAACTCAGAATGATAAAATAGATCTTTTAGTGAAGTTAGTTTTAACATGGTGGGGCCGATTCACAGAACTAATTTAAGACAAAATCCCCTAAACTTACTACTTTTGGTATTCACAGAAGTTAGGATTTTGTCTTAAGTTTGTCTTAAGACAAACTTAAGACAAACTTAAGACAGACTTAAGACAGACTTAAGACAAACTTAAGACAGACTTAAGACAGACTTAAGACAGACTTAAGACAGACTTAAGACAGACTTAAGACAAAATCCTAACTTAAGTCTGTCTTAAGTCTGTCTTAAGTCTGTCTTAAGTCTGTCTTAAGTCTGTCTTAAGTCTGTCTTAGGTCTGTCTTAGGTCTGTCTTAAGTTTGTCTTAAAACAAACTTAAGACAAAATCCTAACTTCTGTGAATACCAAAAGTAGTAAGTTTAGGATTTTGTCTTAAGTTAGTTCTGTGAATCGGGCCCTCTGTGTTTGAAAATACCACTTTTAGAAATTAGGTATTTTCTTGTCTAACCACCCAAACCTGCCTTTGCTAGGCTGTGTATTCCTTGTCTGGAGTTTTGAGTGACAGGGGCTGGGGAATTCCAGGGGGCTGGGGAATTCCCGGAGACAGGGTGAGTCAGCACAGGGCTGAATAGAGAGATCTGCATCTAGATGGAATGGAGGAGTTGCACCTGGGACCTGAATAGGACAGTGCCTGCCCCCACAGTGCTGGCTCCACCCCTGCACTGTGAAAGGAGAGAGGAATCATGTCAACAAAGTGCTCCAGGGCTGTGCTTTCCCTCCACAATGCTGGTTCCACCTCCTGTGGGGCGTCTGATGTTTCTGCTCTGCACTGTGAAAGGAAAGAAGGAGTCATGTAAACAGAGTGCTCAAGAACTGGTTTGGACTGGGCAACGGCCCCTCTGCCCTCAGAGGACAAAGGATTTTGGGGTATAAGTATTGGGACCCTGATCCCAAGAAGTTAGATCATCCTGGAATCAAGAAGGAACCTCTGCCAAGGAGAAAGCTGGAAGACTGATGAGGAAGGACTGTCCTGCTGTGTGTTTGTGGGCTGACCTGCAGTTGCTTTGCTGCCAAGGGGAGGGGAAGGACGTTGCTGTGTCCCCTTACTTGAAGGGATCTCCAAGGGCCTGAGGAGAGCTGGCCTCCTGTTAAGAAGTCCCAGGAACAAAAGGACTTCACCTCCAGCTGCCCTCCTGAACTCTGCTGAGTGAGTTCTGCCCTTCCTAGAGTGCTTGATCCAATTGTGGGGCCTCTGGAAGTTGTGCCTGCTGTTTGGGGAGCTGGAAAAGAAGAAGATCTGCAACTTTCACGCATCGTTTGCTTGCGGAGCGCATCGTCGACAGTGCGAGAAAATTCCCACCGCCGCGGAGATCGTCACAGTGCCTGTTGCTGCTGCAAGAGCCAACACATCGCTCGCTTGCGGAGCGCATCGCCCCGGTGCGGGAAGATTCCTGTCGCTGCGAATATCATCGCAGAGCCTGTCGCCGCTGGGTGAGATCGTCGCCCCGCTTGCTTGCGGACCGCATCACGTCGCTGCGAACATCGTCGCAAAGCCATCGCATCGAGGGGCCGCGAGAGGAGAAGATCGACGCTGCGTCACGCATCGCCGCAGCACCAGAGATCATTGCCGCCCCGAAGATCGTCGCATCGTGCTTGTGCGAGACGCTTCCTACCGAACCTGCGCACCGGAATCCATACAAGGTATCGCATCCCTCCCCATACAGACCAGATTCGTCTCAACACGGCCGCTGCGTGCAGCGGGGCTGTCGCATCTCCTCCCCAGGGTCTCAGGAGTGACGCATCGCTTGTTTTTCAACGCTGCAGCTTCCATTTAGAACTTTTGTCGCATCTACAGGTACTTTGGGCTAATCGTGACGCAACTGTGAATTATTTTGACGCAAACCCTAGAACTCTTTAGAAATCATATTCTTGAACTGTGAATGTTGGATTTTTGTCGTTTTGGTCTTGTTTAGTTTAGATTAAATACTTTTATTTTTCTAAACTGGTGTGGAGTCCATTTGTGGTGTTTTCTCTGTGTTACTGTGAGTGTTGGTACAAATACTTTACACCTTGCCTTTGATTGGGACAGTGGTACCTCCCTCTGCCAACTAGAGACCCCCAGATCTAACATCTACCATGTCATTCTTTGAGTTTCATGTGCAAGGCTTGCATATGTTCATTGGTGGGATCCTTGGGGAGCCTTCTGTAGTGATTCCTGTTATTTAGTTGTTTGTCGACCTCAGCTATGTACTTATCACAACTTAAGATAACATTGTTGCCCCCTTTATCACTTGCTTTGATGGTGATGTTTTTATCTTGTTGCAAATTAAGGAGTGCATCCCAATCTTCTTTCGTCATGTTATTAGGCTATATATATAAGCTAAAACGATCCTAGCCCACCGTTCTCCCGATGGGTCCTTCCAGGTACAGACCACCAGACGTAAAATGTTGCTGTAATGAAGTGCTTTATTTGAAATTCATAGCTCACAGTCTGCTTCAGGCCATTGCCTGACATGATGCATTTGGACCTTAAAGACTTGGTCTTTATCACATGACGCGCTGCACCATGTTCATCGTTTAAATAGTGAAAAACACCCTCTAGTGCCTAAAACCATGATGCAATGTTCATAGATATAAATAACAGACTGTTAATATATGCACGTAAGAACGTATATAGATGTTTACATAAGTACAAATAAATCTCATTTACATACAGACATGAATTGTATTGGAATATATAAAGTTGGATTTACAGAAATAAATGTAGAACATATGATCATTTTCTGAATTTTACCCTGGCTGTGACCATCACTGATGGCGGTGGTTAGTTACTTGGATTGTTATGTGTGAAACATCATTTGATCAGTCTTGTTATAAAGTGCGAGTGCTATAGTTTATAAAAGACAAGATATTACTGATGAATATACACCACATAACTCAATTCATCTTTTCAATATAATTCATATTTATATATAAAGTGCAAGTGCTTTATATATTGCCCATGATGGAACCACTATTTGTAGCTTGTAATTACTGCAAAAACAACAGCCTGTAAAATTAATATCTCTTATTTTTTCCATTTTTTTAATATTAAAGTGCAAGTGCTCTGAACATTGTCATTAACCCTAAAGTGCTATAAAACAAAGTGCTACACAGTTGTCCACCTCAGTGGAACTACACATTTCTCCGCGAAGCTGCCCAAGAGGTCCTGATTGAACATCATCAGTAATGGTAAAGTGATGGTAAAGTGCTAGTGCATTTATGGGGGACAGGATGCCAAACTATACTTATCATGTTTAACTGACTTTTTATACCAACAACAGGAAAAAGGGGCATGATTGCTATGGTTAGAACTGTAAACTCTCTACATTTGTCATCGTCTCATTTAGTGGTGCGTTTGGTTTACTACACACCACTCCATATTGACATCAAGTACTTAGGGATCGTTGGATGCTGTTAGGTTGTAAATTATAGACCATGAGGATCAAAGATTAGGTGTTAAAGGAAATTATGTAAATCCTCACTTGTATTTAAACCGTTAGGCATTTTAGTATCTAATTCTAAAATGAACTGCGATTCTAGCTATGGTCGGCGTTTTTCTCTATTACTACTGCGTCTGGATGGTGGAACTGCCCCTATGACAAAATATTTGAGCTCATTGAGGTTGTTGTGTACTAATTTTAAATGCCGAGCCACAGTGTAATATTCTACAAAATACTTGGAGTTTGGTGCTGCCTACATATTTGAGCCTGCACAAGCATTCTAAGATATAAACTGCATAATCTCTGCGGCATGTGTAGTGGCATTTTATTTGAATTGGTATCTGGCTGAACGCGGTTTTATATTATGTAGTAGTTACTCCAAATTTTCATGCTCGGCATAAGCTACACTTGAAAAATCCTGTTCTATTGGACAGCCAAGTTTGTGCTGGGATGAATTCCGGGCTACTCTTAACTAGTGCATCCCTCATAGAGGGTGCTCGTCTTAATGGAATCAATGGTTGTTCTGGAAGAATTTGATTTAATGTGATATCAGTTAAGACGATTGGCCAGTAAGAATTGATGATATGTCTTATTTGTTTTTCTTGTCTACTAAATGTGGTAATCATTCTAATTTCCTGTGTGTTTTTCCCGATTTGACTTGTGGGGGGTGTGGAGATCTTTGTGGCTTCTGCTTTAGGTGTCAAAGATTCTTCTCTAGTATTGGAATTTGCTTTCATCAGGGCTTTCTGTAATTCAGTGTATTTGCATCCTCGAGCAACAAAGCGCTGGACTGCTTTGTGTTGACATTGTACTAGATCTGGGTTAAAACTGCAAATACTATGTATTCTTAAAAAATCCCCGTAGGGAACACTACGGATCAGGTGTTTTGGATGTGCACTGTTGGCATGGAGGGTCGAATTCCCTGCTGCAGTTCTTCGATGTAATTTGGTGTGAATTTCATTGTTGTTTAAATACACCTGCACTTCCAAAAACTCTACTCTTTGACCACTGATTTGAGCCGTATATATCAAATTCAAATTGTTATTGTTAATAGAGGAAACAAATGCTTCTGCCTGTACCTTAGTGCCCTCCCGTACTACGCATACATCATCGATGTATCGCCACCAATGTTTAACATGGGTATCCCACATATGTTTGTGTTGTACCTTGAGGACATGCTCCTCCCGCCAGCCCACATGTAAACATGCGTAGCTAGGGGAGAAGCATGCACCCATAGCCACACCACTCAGTTGTTGGTATATATAGGCCTGCGCGGTAAATTCCGTTCCACTCGCGGAATTTGCGGAATTTGGGTAATTTTGCGTTCACGGAGAACACGGAATTACCAAAAATTCTGCGATCTGCGGCTTTGCAGAATTTTTTGCTTGTTCGCGCTTTCAAACTGCGTGTTCGCGAGATGTTTCCCCCCGAGCACGCAAACAGTATTCGCGAGCAAGAAAAAAGCATTGCGAATGGGCGGAACAAGCAATTCTGCGTGTTCGCGGAATTTCTACCTGCTTGCGGAGATTTTTTACGGTTTCGTGGAGCTTTGCGTAGTTCGACTATGCAAATTCCGCCCACCCCTAGGTATATATCCCTGTTGAAAAGAAAATAGTTGTTATTTAAACACAACTCAATCATGGCAATGATCATACAGTTATGTTGATACAGATGTATGGATCTTTGATCTAGATAGCATTTGATATCTGCAATTCCGTCTTTATGATGAATACTAGTATAGAGAGATGTTATGACCATCACTAATAAAAGGTAATCTTGACCCCATTCTATTTCCTTTATTTTTCTTAAGAAATCACTGGTATCTTTGATGAATGATGGTAAAAAAGTAACAAGCTCTTATAGAAAAAAGTCCACATATTTAGAAATAGATTCTAGTAAACTCTTATTGGCAGAAATGATCGGCCTTCCAGGAATTAGTGTGATGTTTTTGTGGGCTTTCGGAATGAAATAAAGGACACGTGTAATAGGGTATTCATTCTTTAGGAAGGTAATTTCTTGCTTAGGGCCCACGGTTCTTTACTTATATTTTTCGGCGGTCGCCATCTTTCCCTTTGGGGGGCGTAGCAACCACTTTCTTTTGGTCACCCCCACCATGAGTCATCTTGGTTACCCTTGTCTTGACCCAGTGGTCAGACCTCTTACCCAACTCTTGAGGAGAAAATGGACCTAGGTCTACCAGGTACTGATGTAATTTCTCAGAAACACAATTACTCAAAAGATACTATTTCATAAAAAGATTATAAAGAACATCATAGTCTTGCACATTGTTACCTTTTACCAGCCATGTAGTGTGTTTTCACTGAAAAGTCCCCAATATCTACCCAAGTCGGACACTGAGTTTTTCGAGTCTCCCTGAACATGATCCTGTATTCCCCAGTGGTGAGTCCTAGGCCCTCAATCTGGGTATTCTTTATGAGGTTATAAGACTCAGCATCTGCCTCATTTAGTGTCAGGAGCCTATCCCTACACTCTCCTGAGAAAGGCTCCAAGAGAAGAGAGCCCCAATAATCTTGGTTGAGTTGCCTAATTTTACAAACCCTCAAAAAGGCTGTTAAACATTTGGTGATAACATCACCCTCTGTGTATTTAGGGATAATCCCTTTCTGGATCTTAGGGTCAAAAGCTTCTTTGTCCCTGTTTATTAGTTTGCTGCAACCAGAGATGGATCCTGGGCCCATCTCAGCTCTTTCTTTCTCTATAGCCAGGATTCCAGCTTCTAAAGCTGTCCTCTGGATAGTCTCTCGAGAGCAAGATCCTCATCTGGAAGGTCTTCTCTCCCTGGGAGGGGAAGCTCTAAGCTCTCCTCCTGTCCACTGTCTCCACCCTGACCCTCAGGGGGACTAGTGAGATTCTCTAGATGGTCTTTCTCATACTCTGCCAAGAGCTCCCAGAGCTTTGCCTTGGTAGGACTTGAGCCTGGTTTGATTTTATATGTTTTACAGAGGATCCTTAGCTGCCACACTGAAATCTGCAGATAAGGGGTCAGGTCGAGCTCCTGAACCAGATCCCCTGTGGAAAACATTGTTACTGAAGCTGGGACCTGTTTAGAAAATGACAAAGAATTCTACAATAAACATTTGGGCCTAGCTACCAATATGCTTTTTAAATTCTAAACAGTTTCACTGTGGGACTTAACACAAGGCCCTAACAACTAGGTTTTAAACAATTTCAAAAAAATCTAAATTGGAAAAAAATTATTTTAACTATTGTCAATTTTGGATTCCTTAATGGAATCACTTATTAAACAAGTGGTGCTGTATATGTCAAACCTTGTATCCCACCGCTGCACCTCCAGTGTTGGCAAGCTAGTTTTTATATGATATACCAAAAGGAGGTATATTGTGAAAAGAGTCTAGGGGTTTCCCTATAAGTGGATAGGGGCTTGCTCTAGCAATCCCAAGGTGCTCTTCTAGAGAGAAGTGTTGGCGAGCCACCTTAGACTTATCAGAGAGGAGAGTTAGACATCTGAAAATACACACAAAAGTCAATAAATCATACACACAACTCAATAAGGAGATCCAAATCAATTTATAAAAATAACTTGTATCTTTATATAGGTTTAGGCACCAGAATCTATATGATCAGGTAAGTTCATTTTGCAAGAGAAATACTTTTTCTATTAAAAAGTAGATACAGTGCATTTTTTAGAAGCTGCAGTGTTATCCTGTGGGAGGAAAAACAAGTAAGGCATTCAGGTACAGTACAGCGTCTTACAAGACCAGTCTATGGGACTTAAGTGAGTAGTGGGCAAGGTACATGGCAGCACCAGCAGGTCACCTCCAGTGGCACTAGGGTGGCCAGGTGCAGTGGTGCAACACAGTGTTGGGTGTGGATCTGTCTTCGTGAAAAGAGGCTGCCGGTTTTGACTAGGAGGCCAGACAGGCTGAACCAACAGGAAGGTTCAAGTCGTGATGCTAGGGATGTGAGGACACTTGTGGTCTTCTCCCCGAGCCGGGGCGGGCAGGTGCAGTGGTTCTTTGAGATGTTCTGTTTCGTCATCCAGGAGCGCTCGCGGTTGAGGGGGGCCTACCAGCAGAGGCTGCTGGCGGCATCTGAAAGTTCACGAGGCAAAACCAAAATGGTCTCTATCTCTGGAGGGCTTGGGGACCACGCCAACACCATTGGCCCACTTCAACATGGGCTAGGGGCTCAGTGCAGTGGTGCTTGGCAGCGGCAGATTTTGGCAGTTCTGAAGTCCCCATGGTTCTTTTTGGGGTGCCTGCGGGATGCAGGGGTAATGTAACAAAACAACAATGTCTCAACTGGAAATCATTTGAACAAGGTAATTAGAATAATAGTATACATCGCAAAGGGCGGGAACAAAAGAAAGGGAGACCACAACAGACTTGGTAAGGTGAAAAATATTATTTGCAGCTAGTTGTAACAGCACTACAGTACATTTTAATATACAGTGACCATAACACACAAGTGTGCACTGAACATGCTAGTGACAGTGAATGGCGCAGTGACACAGTGATGAAGAACAAAAGCGAAGAAATAATAACGTGGTCAATAATACAATGCAAATATATACAATGTCTGTATTTTTGATTCAGGATAAATAAATTGACCACAACAGTGCCAAAGTTCTGTGCTGGGTAGTTGACGGTGTTTCAACCTGATCAATTTCAGGTCATCATCAGGACAATGGTCACTAATTCCAAAATAGTGCTGAAAATTGCAGAGAAAAGGTCATGCGGGCGGCCCTGGAGGTCCAGCAGAAAAGGAACAATCAATCTGGTTGTACAGCAGAAGGGATGAATGAATCAAGTTAGGCGAGGCTGTGAGTCACGGGTAATCCACTGTTGTAATGAAGCAGATGATCCGGCGTGGGAAACAGGAAGGCTGGAGAAAAACCGGGGCATGGTAAGTCAATCCCCGTTAAGTTCACAAGATCCGGGTTAATTGCTGATCTGAATCTGGAGATCCAAGTTCCGGGAGTCCGGTCTGCTTCGGGACCGTGGTCTGCTTCGGGACCGCGTGGTCGAAAAATGTACCACAGAGCGTGGGGCTGGATGATTAGAGGAAGTGGAGGCAATCCTCTGATTTACAGGAGGGAGGGGGAATATTCAAGCGTCCGGAGGTTGGGGAAAGTGCTGCTACTCCACAGGAGTTCTTTAGTCTTTATTGAAGGCAGGCCATCTTCCCAGCCTTTGGATGCATGTCAGCTCCAAGACGAGACATCTTTGGCGCAGGTTCAACAGGAAACAGCAGACAGGCTGGCAGGGCTGGTGCCAGGTCAGTTACTCTTTGTCAGTCTTCTATTTTGGCAGCTTTTCAGTCTCCTTCGTAGGTCATCAGGATCTGCTTTACTGGTGCCAGGGCCTCCCCTAAATACTGAATTTAGGGATGAAATGGGGAGCATAGGGTAGTAGCCAATGAGCTACCTACCCCTGGGGTCTCTATGTGGCCTATATGACCCCTTTCTGTAGGGAGTGGGCATAACCCTGTCCCAGAGTTCTCAAGTTCATCATCACCAAAATGGCTAACTCAGAAAATGTGCCTCCACTTCAGGTAGCTCTTCTTAGGGTTGGTACGGGCCTAAGGGTGGACACGTCTATCTGACTAGCTAATTTTCCAGCCTGTCCAGGTGCCAAAGGGCCCTCAACCAAGGCGGTCAGCCTCTTCTCCTGTGAGAGAAGTGAGATTTGCATGCCAAAGGCGGTGGGATCTTTGAAGCCCCCCTGTCCTGGAATGCTAATCTGCAGCTCATTCTGTGGGTGGAGGTGTAAGCACCTCTGGCTCGAGCAGGCCTGGTTTCTGGCCTCCTGAGAGCAAAGACCCCCACTCTTGGGGGTCAGAAAACTGTCTCTGGTGGCAGTCTGGCAAAAATCAGTCAGTCAGCATACCTGACTGGCTGGTAGATTTTCAGGGGACACCTCCAAGGTGCCCTCAGGGTATGTATGAATAAATCCAACACTGGCATCAGTGGGGATTTCATTAATATCAGATGTTTGATACCAAACATCCCTAATTTCAATTAAGCCATCATGTAGCTGGAGACCTCATTTTTACCGATGTCCAGCACATGTCCTTAAAATGGCTCCCCTGTTTACTTGTACTGGCATCATTAGAGCTTACCAGCACAGGGGCATATCTGGCAGGTATGTCCTCACATGTAGTAGAGTGCACCCTGCCTTAGGGCCTGCCGTGTCTGTGGGAATGGCATTCAGGTATGAGGGCCATGTTGTGTTTTCACTTTTGTCTTCAACGAGACACGTAGCCTGCAGTGGCAATTTGTATGTGTTTGGTGAGGTTTCCTTTAGGACGGCACAATTTGTGTTGCATCCCTTAAGGTCCCTTTTTAGCCTCTTGCCCTAGGTTCCAGGGGTACCACTTACTAGGGACTTGCAGGGAGTGCTAAAGGTATTGTCAATTGGGTAACAATTGCATAGGGTTTGGAAAAGAGATCTAGCACTGGGAACCTGGTTAGCAGGAACCCAGTGCACTTCCAGTCGACATCACACCAAATACCAAGCAAAAAGTGGGAGTGACCATATCAAAAGGGCACTTTACTACAACTATAACTCACTCCCCTCCATGCGCGGGTTTCTCATGAATAATTTCACTACAAAAGTTGCAGTGATATTATCAATGATGCCATAGAATATTTCATAAGTGATGTAATATGTGGGTAATTAGCAGTGCATGGTGAGTGCGCGAGTTATAGTTACCTTAGGACATGAGCTATAGTTACTTGAATAACTATAACTTCTGAATTTCTATGGTTTAGTGTGTGTAAAATCTTAACCTAATTATAATGCCCCTATAAACTTTGGGCCCGATTCACAGAATGAACTTAAGACTAAATCCTAAACTTACTACTTTGTGGTATTCACAGAATGCACTTACTACTTTTGGTATTCACAGACTGCACTTACTAATTTTGGTATTCACAGAATGGATTTACGACTACTAACTTTACGTCCGCACTCGGGCCGGAAATTCCGGCCCGGAGGCGGAGCTTCCGGCCCGGAGGCGGGGCTTCCGGGCCGGAGGCGGAGCTTCCGGCCCGGAGGTGGGGATTCTGGCCGGTGGCGGAGATTTAGCCATGGCCGAAATCTCCGCCTCCGGCCCGGAAGCTCCGCCTCTGGCCCAGAAGCCCCGCCTCCGGGCCGTAAGCTCCGCCTCCGGGCCGGAATTTCCAGCCCGAGTGCGGACGTAAAGTTAGTAGTCGTAAATCCATTCTGTGAATACCAAAAGTAGTAAGTGCAGTCTGTGAATACCAAAAGTAGTAAGTGCATTCTGTGAATACCACAAAGTAGTAAGTTTAGGATTTAGTCTTAAGTTCATTCTGTGAATCGGGCCCTTTGTTTTTTTCAGTAAATATCTACAGTCTTTAAATGCTATATGTTAACTATAACGTCCTTGTAGCCTTTGAGTTTTTGATGAATTTTTCCATTTGTTTTAATATAAATTGCACTACAATTTGCTCCATAAGTTAAATATACATTTTCAAAAGTTTATAAATACATTGTATTCACACATTCATTCTTTTTATATACATTTTAAAACTAAAACTTAAAAGATGAAGGTAAGGCAACTCATGTGATATTTCTATAAAATAATTGCAATTGCAAGTCTTTCTTTTTTTTTTTATTCCTTTTATGGATCCGCAGATCCGTTGTGAATACTTGGACAAATAAGGGGTCTACAGGATATATTGCACACATTTAATACTAAAACAACAACACATTTAAACAAACATGTGCTATTTCAATATCTATAAGTGTATCACTGCTAGTGTGTGGGTGTGTGAGTAACTGGGTGGGAGTTTGTGTGGCTATATGGGTGTGTGGGAGCAGTGTGAGTGTGAGTGGGAGTGGTTGTGTGGGTGTGTGAGTAGCTGTGCGTGGCTGCGTGTGTGTGTGAGTGGTTGCATGGGTGTGTAAGTGGGTGTGTGAGTGGGCTTATAGTGGCTGTGTGGCTCTGTGAAAGGGTGTGTAAGTGGTTTTGTGGGTGTGTGAGTGGGTGTGTGAGTGGGTGTGTGGGGGTGTAAGTGGGTGTGTGAGTGTGTGAGTGAGCGTGCAAGTAGGTGTGTGGGTCTGTGAGTAGGCGTATATGTTATTTTTAATTGGGGTTTGAATCCACAGATCCACTTGAATCCTCCCTGGTGTGGGTCTGTGAGTGGGTGTATGTCTTTTTTCTTAGTTGGTGTCTGGATCTGAGGATCCACCTAAATCCACCCAGATCCATGAGGATCTGGGCAGATCCGGGTGGATCCTCAGATCCTTGCGTGCTCCCATAATTGTTTTTTACAATTTTTTGCCCATGAGTGGTCCCTTACAGACCCCTCCATCAGTCCCATGGGGTCAGGGTACCTCAACGCTGCTCCCTTCTATTACTTTTAACTTGTATTTTCTTCCCTAGGATCTGTAGCTGTTATAGGCTGTGTTCGGCAAGGTCCGGGCCTCTCTCACCCCCGTAAGTCCACCTGCTGCCGTGGGCGATGGCGTAGGCAGTCAGGGAACCGACTTCACTACAACTCCCAGGAGGCAAAGGGCCTGACGTACACCAACATGGCTCCCGTAGGATTCAACCCCTACTTAATCACCGCCTCCGTAATGGGAGGGTGCTTGACAATCCTCCCCAGTGGCAGACGGCGAGGGGACGCTTCCCGTCCCACTCGCGCAGACTTCCGGTTGCCCGTAACCCTGACGCTCCCGAGATCCGCGGACGCTTGCCTTCCCGCTAGGAGCCGAGAATTCCTGTATCGGCACCAACTTCCGCTGGGTGCTGACGCGCGCCTTTCTTGATTCTGAGGGTGAGAGACGTCTTCATGGAGCTCCGAGGGCGGACGCTTTCCTTCTCGCCTCGGAGTGTGTAAGGGTGCTCTGAGGGCGGACGCTTTCCTACCCGCCTCAGAGTAGACGGTGGCGTCAGCACGGCGTCACCCCACCTTGCACAGGTAACGAGTTACAAGTCAGAGCCCCCGGCATTTCCGCATTGCCTTGACTCAAAGGGCGATGATGCTGGGAAACGCTGGGGCTTTCAAACTTCGTTAAACCAATTACTTTTGGATTACCTTCTGAGGGAAACAATAGTGTTTATTATTGCATTATATTCCTTGTTTATAGTGACTTGGAGAAACATTTATTGGGGAACACTTATTTACCGCTGGCTGTGGAGCAAACAGCCAGGCGGCTTGGTTTCAAAGTACTGGTGTATATAGTGTGGTCTCTTGGATCTATTGGTAACTGGCGTAGGAGAGAAACAGAGACGGATGGAGGCGCCAGTACCTTCAAGACAACCCTGCCTGAGACACTGTGAGTGATCAAAGGGTTGTGTATATGGATGTAACTTTAAACTAGACCCACAACTGGTAGTTGAGTATCCTTCTGTCTTTTGTCCTTCTGCAGTACGCCGATAGAAGGAGGGTGAAAGGAGCCTAGACCAGTCGCGTTACCCAGAAGTCTGCACTACCTACTGTACTGCCTCCTATTTTTTCCCCTTCCCTGTTACCCGGGGTGCTATTTCCCATAGATGTGTCCCCTACACTGTGGGGGGTTGTGCCCTGGAGAATAGGGAGGCCTATCTACTTGCTGTCGTCCCTGCTGGCTTTTGTGCTAAGGTTAGTGGCTTGTTCTTCTCTCTTGCGCTGCTGACAAACCTGACAGATCCATGTCCCGATGCACAAAATGTCAGCCCTAGGACTTGCCTGCTTCCGCTTAGTGACTTTTTTTCTGTTCAACTGCCTCTATTTAACTGTCTCGATAGAAAACAACCAGTAGAGGTCAGTAAAATACCAGAATTGCTTTCTGCTTGCTCAACTGCCTTGGCGCCTTTTCTGTTCACTTTATATACCAACTCTCTAGAACAGGAACTGGTAGCCAGGGCAAGAGACCCACCATATGTCAATAAACGACCGATTGTCTCCCTCCTCTACGCAGACGATGCAGTGCTCATGGCCCTTACGCAGTTCGGTTTGCAGAAAGCCCTTGTTTCCTATTCTAGTTACATGGAAGACCTAGGACTAAAACTGAATGCCAAAAAAACTTTCATAATGACTTGTGGCCGGGGGAGACAAAAATGTAGTAGTCTCCCACTAGGAGAAAGCAGGGTCGTTTTCACTGATTCCTTTACATACCTGGGTGTCTCGTTTGAACAATCAGGTTCTTGGAGACCGGCGGTTAAGAGCAGAAGCTTACTCTTTATGAGGTCAACCGCGGCTCTCGTAAATGATTCCAAGAAAATGGGTAAAAGCCCCCCTGATATTCTTCTCAAGATATACCAAGCGAAATGCCTGAGCATTGCGATCTTTTTTGCAGGAGTCTGGGGTTTCTATGATGCTTCTCCTATACAACGAGTGGAAAATGCATTCTTGAGATTTGTTTTAGCTGTGCCTGCCAGTTCCCCAGTTTTTAATTGTCACAGTAGTTGGGAATCCCTTACATTGCAGACATTATTAAAGCCCAACCGGTGCTACTTTGGCACAGAATTTGGACTTCTAGTTTTGCAGGCCTAAACAGAAAAATAATTAGGGATTCGATGAGGCTGGATCATGTAATTAAAATCCCCTAGTTGAAATATGTCAAGGATTTTATGACTGATCTAGTTCACCAAGACTATTATACTTTTCCAGATTCTATTAACTCCATCTCCAGAAAGGAGTTTAAAGTAATTTGTATGACCCATCTTGAGTCACTTAGGGCTGCCTCAGAGATGAATAAGATTATGGTTATTCAACATCAACTTACTTTAATAACCTATAATATTCAACCATATCTCCTATGCTGCCCGGGGGATACGATAGGTATCTTTTAACACGTTTTAGGTTTGGTACTTTCCATCGTTTAATCAGCCACCCAGAGATGAAGGATTGTTCTAGGGAACTTTGCCAATGCCCATGCGCTAATTTGTCAACACAATCTACTATCCACGTGATTTTATTTTGTAAATGTTATGATAAAGAAAGACTAAGATGGATTATCCCTCTATTAAAGAGGGGGGATGGAGGCAATGTCGACCTGCCTTCTTACATCTGCAGCTTTTGGACAGTATCTATTATATTGGTGTAATAGCTGGCTTTTTAAAGAGTATACTGAAAGTCAGGAAATGATTAAATTACTAAAAGTTCCCAAAATATGGACTGGACTGTATCAATTCCTGCAGGCTTTCTCAGTTTTAAAAAGTATATATTTAAATTTAATATGATTAGATTCATTGTTTTGGTTGTGCGTATATCTATTTTTAACATCAGTATAAATATGAATTGTTTTATCTGTTTGCTTTTGTGATTTTAAATGACTAAAATCGAATAAAGCATATTTTGAATTGATTTGCCTCTATTAAATAGAAAACAACCAGTAGAGGTCAGTAAAATACCAGAATTGCTTTCTGCTCCGGGACTTATTTTTATTTTTATGGCAACTGCCTCTTTTTAGGTCTCGCCTGAGCCAGCGCTTTAGCGCTGTCTCGCGAGAGCTTTTGTAAAAGGGGGATTTGGAAGTGCAAACCAGTGCTTTCAGGCCGCCAACTACAGTGCATGTGCGCCGGGCGCGCGCACCATTTGGCAGCCAGCGTGATCATTTTGCGGCCGCTTTGATGTTCTCAGTGAGCCGTGCGGCCACTGAGAACATCAAAGCGGCCGCGAAAGTGCACACCATTTGCCACCCCCTCCCTTATCCCACTTCCTGCTTGTTTACTTTAAGAGCACGGAGACGGCAGACCACGCCCCTAAATTTTGCGTGGCCTCTAGTGGCTTCGAGCTGTGTGCCACTTCAAAGAGCACATTGTTGTTTTATTGAGAATGACTGGCAGATGCGTCGTGCTTTAACACCGCCCAGGGCACACAGATGTGACAGACGTGAAGGTCTTCACTAATGGACTTTGCGTGACGAACTCTGTGATATTAGCTGTTGGAACACTCACACAAGTCCATGTGCGGCGTTGTACCTCTGTTTTGAAAATTAGACAGGCAGCACAATGCAAATTTCACCTTCATGCTAAAAATCAATTTGCTGCAAAAGTGAAAATATGCCATGCAATTTATATTATATAATGTTTCTTTATGTTATTGTATGATAGATTTTGTACAGAGCTTTATAGCACTTGTGTGGTATTTTTTATGTTATGCCATGTCATGGTGTTGTGTTTGGCATTTGAACTGCACTTCTTACTACTGGCATTGTCCACAAAGTACTAGGTTATGTTATCTGGCAGTTGGATTGCAAATAACTGCCACTGTGTCAGGCCTTCCGAGGACAAAGAGGCGATAATGGGGGCAATGTTGGGGCCTTTCTGCCGCCCAAGACTGAACAGATGGGCAAAGGACAATTCATGGACAGAATTAAATAGAAAGAGGAACTCCAAGATGGCGGCCGCGCTGGAAGCATAGCGGCAGTCTAGTCTTTCTCCCCACAGGTGTTCCGAGGTTAGGTGAGGCGCGCGCTCCCAGAGGAATGCGCACTTCACTGAGGTAATTCAGAGAGAGTGCAGTTCGACATTAGAGTTCCTGAGTAAGATAGAGAGAGCACCTGAAGAGTTAGTTAGTAGCGTCAGAGCAACAAATAGTTTTCCAAGTCGGAACCCTTACACGATTGCGAGAGAATTGCAGAAGAGAATTCCGAAGATTCACAGTGACAGAAAAGATGAATAATTCGCTCCTACCTTCGTGGGACTTTCCGATGCATCCCCGTGGTCCTCGAGCAGTTAGTCGGAGGTCTTTGGCGCCATCCTGTGACAGAACAAAGAAGACCGAAGCTAAGTACTTTTGAGGGGCATGGGAGACAGAATGTAAAAATATATAACTGAAGAGAATGCATAGACGACGTACCTGATTATCCAAGTCTTCCGTTGACGCCCTGAGGAAATAAACAGACGTGTTTATATAGAGAGTAGAAATAAACAATATAATAAATATACTTACCACAGTTCTCTAGAAACTAGGTAACTAGAAAGAAGGAAAAGCAAGGAATATACAAGTTTAGCGCCAGAACAGTATAGAGTGAAGAATGACACTTCAAGAAGAATACACAGAAGAAGAGGACAGCTAGAAATATCCACTCTAGAAGTAAGCCCAAAATAATAAATTTCTAGTTAAAATAACATTTATTTAAAGAGAAAAAGATTATGAGAAAGAATTAATAGAAGGGTGTTTTGTAGGGAAAAGAGTTGGAAGGAAGTATCCAGAATCACAGAAAAAGAATGGAGAGAAAAAACATCACACAACAAGACAGACATACAGAAGAGGGGCACAGAGCTTGAAACCCAGGGTAGGTGTTAACACGAAGAGAGAGGGAGAGAGAGAGTTTAGAGGCAGAAGGGAGCAAGAAAGTTATTGTGTCGTATTCTTGTTTAAGGTTCTCACTTACAAGAGCTGACCACAGCGCTAAGAAGAAGCGGAGAAGAATAGTGAAGAACCGGTGTTTCAGGACCAGTCTCTTCTTGGTTTATTATTTTATCCACTCCCCCCTTCCCCCTGCAGGGTAGTGCGGAGTCCAGGTGAATATTACTGGAACTCTGGTTGCCTTGTAGAGTGAGTTGGGAACTAGCATCTCTGTTCCTGTGTAAGCACTTCAGGTCAACGTTTTCTTGACCCTGACAGAGTGAAGTGCCCAAGTGGTATACTTGCACCCGGACAGAGATGGCAGAAGGAATAAACTTACAGACTTTGGGGGTAGTGTTAGAGACCATTCAAAAGGAGTTAGTGGCAGTAAGAGAGGAAAAACAAAACTTGAGGCAGGAGGTGATGAACTCGAGAAAAGAGACTGCTGAGTTAGTTCAACGACTCAAGCAACCATTCGGCTCAGGGAGGGACGCGTCAGGTCCATCTACTGAAGACCCAAATAGAATAACTACACAAGTAATCCATTCATTGTCCCCAGTGATACCGTTGGCTCCTCCTGAGCGTTTTAGTGGGGACCCACAAAAGGCACAGCTATTCATCACGCAGTGCTCTTTGCATTTCATGTGTCGCCCGTCCATTTTCCCTGATGCGCAGTCTAGGGTGGCCTTTGTTTTATCGTACTTGAGCGGAGATGCTGCGTCCTGGTCAATGCCTCTGGTTTCCCGGGATGATCCTCTGTTACAAAACTATGAAAACTTCAAGCAAGAATTTCTTTGAATTTTCGACAGACGTAGAATATCTCAAGCAGTAGATAATGAATTATTGGATCTGAGACAGGGAAATCGAGATCTAGTAGCTTATCTAGCCCAATTCAATAAATTAGTTGTGGAAACAGACTGGCCAGAAAGTAAAAGAGCTGCAGTTTTCTATAGAGGCTTAAGAGACGAGCTTAAAGATGTGTTGGCACAGATACCAAATAGACCCACAGGAATCTCAGAATTAGTGGACCTGGTCTTGGAAATAGACTTTTGTCAAGGAGAGAGAAGAGGAGAAAAAAGGAAGGACTTCAGGCCAATAGCTCCAAGATTTGACCGGGTTCGGCCAGAAGGGAACAAGGCTGTGGAAGGACAAATGAATTCGGAACCCATGCAAATTGGAACAATAAGAGGTCCCTTAACCAAAGAAGAGAAAGACAAAAGAAGGGCAGGAAATCTATGTATGTATTGTGGGTCCAGTGGGCATTTTGTTAGGGGTTGCCCAAGAAAACCGAAGACCCCCTTTAAGCCGAAGGAAAACTCGCAGCACCACCTGTAGCGGGAGTTGGACCGGTGGATGCTAATCAGAAGTCAACTCCAAAAGAACATCAAGTGGCTAGCACTCTGCAGTCATCAGCCCCACATCTAATTTTATCCATGGTACTCAAGTTCCGGCAAGAAACGTTGACAGAAGTTTCCGTAATGATAGATTCCGGAGCCACCGGAAACTTTTGTGATATAAAATTTGCTGCCAAGGTGGGGTTACGAGCTATCTTGAAACCCAAAAGTGAACCGGTTCGGGCAGTAGACGGGATGAATCTCTCATCTGGACCAATTGTGAGTCATACCGAACAGGTACAATTGATCTACTGTGATGGACATGAAGAAGCCATTCAATTCAATCTAATTGACGCACCACAGTTTCAACTTATCCTGGGCCTTCCATGGCTCACGGAATATAATCCAACAATAAACTGGAGCACAAGAACCATAGTGATGGATTCAGAATATTGTCGAAAAAATTGTTTTGGAACAAGAGAAGGAACCAGAGAGTGTAATCCAGCTCAGGCCTTGTGCGCAGCGGAGATGACGGAGATGTCTGCCTGTGCGATAGACTCCCAGGAGATTCCGTCGGAATATGAAGATTTTGCCGATGTTTTTAACGAAACAGAAGCAGAGTAATTGCCACCCCACCGGGTCTATGATTGTAAGATAGATTTGGAGCCAGGTTCTAATCTCCCCTGCAGCCGGGTATACGCTTTGACAGAAAAGGAACATCACCACTTGAAGGAATACTTGGATAAATATCTGGCAAATGGATTCATTCCTCCATCCCAGTCACCCGTATCTTCGCCTCTTTTCTTCGTGCCAAAGAAGCAGGAGGGAGATCTCAGAACCTGTATAGACTATCGTGCAATCAATAAGATCACCAAAAAGAACCGATACCCACTACCTTTAATTTCTGTTTTATTGGATCAGTTGAAGGGTGCGCAGATCTATACAAAACTAGATCTCAGAGGAGCCTACCATCTTGTGAGGATACACGAGGGGGATGAATGGAAGACAGCCTTCAGGACTCGATTTGGGCTGTTTGAATATCAAGTTATGCCTTACGGTCTGTGCAACGCCCCGGCTGCCTTCCAGCATTTCATCAACGATGTTCTCAGTGAGTATATTGATCAATGTGCAATAGTGTACATCGACGATATTTTAATCTATTCGTCAGACACTAGTCACCACCAAGAACAAGTAAGAGGAGTGCTACAGAAGCTTAGAGAAAACAAACTATTTGTAAAATTGGAGAAATGTGCATTCGGGGTTTCCCAAGTGGAATTTTTGGGTTTTGTTCTATCCCCGGCTGGAATGAAAATGGACGAGCAGAAGGTGAAGGCCGTGGTAGATTGGAAATCCCCGGAGTGTGTCAAGGAAGTCCAGAGTTTCATCGGGTTCGCGAACTTCTATCGAAGATTTATAAGCGAATTTTCACGAAAAATATTACCCCTGACGCGCCTACTGAGAAAAGGAGTGCGTTTTGAATGGACGGAAGAAACAGAAAAGGCCTTTCAACTCCTAAAAAAAGACTTCACTACCGCACCGATACTCCTACACGCTGACCCCACTGAACCTTTTTACGTGGAAACGGACGCCTCAGATCTGGCAGTTGGAGGGGTATTATCCCAACGGCATAAGGTAACAGGTCAATTACATCCAGTCGCCTACAGATCACGAAAACTAACATATGCAGAGATAAATTACACCATAACTGAGAAAGAGTTACTGGCAATCAAGGATACGTTTAAAGAGTGGCGACACTATCTCATGGGGGCTCAGCATCAAGTGACAGTCTTCACCGACCACAGAAATTTGAAGTTTTTGAAGTCTGCTCGAACACTAACACCAAGACAACTCCGTTGGTCATTGTACTTCGCAGACTACGATTTCGTGATTACCTATAGGCCAGGAGCCCAGAATGGGAAAGCTGACGCTCTATCCAGATTGGGAACAAATGACCAGAAGAATCAAATCAAAGATCAAACTATAATCCCGGGTGAAAAAATTATTGGAGCTACGATATCTTCTGATTTAAAGGAGCAGATCCTCAAACAAATGAGCCCAGAGGAAATACAGGAATGGGTTGAGGAAGACAAAGGAAGAAGAATTCAGCAACAGTTGCCTTATTTTAAGGAAGCTCTGTACTTGCCAACCCCAGAGTTACGGAATCAGGTGATGACAGAATGTCACGACAATCTCTTGGCAGGACACAAAGGAGAAACAAAAACAGAAGAATTAATCAAGAGACATTATTGGTGGCCACATATGACCAGAGACATTGAGGAGTACGTTAGAACTTGTGAGATCTGCGCACAGGGAAAATCGGAACGACAGGCCCCCAAGGGGTTGTTGCAACCTCTACCCACTCCACCATATCCATGGCATACTGTTACATTAGATTTAATAGTGGATTTACCTTCAAGTTTGGGTTATAACACTATTCTAGTGTTTGTAGATGCATTTTCTAAGATGGCACACTTTATGGCCCTGAAGGGAATTCCTACAGCCAAACAGTTAGCCCACCACTTTTGTACACAAATTGTAAAAATACATGGGGTCCCTAAGGTCATTATCTCTGATAGGGGACCACAATTTGTATCTCATTTTTGGAAGGCCTTTGTGGGTGGATTGGGAATTGAAGCCAAGTATTCAACTAGCTATCATCCAGAGACAGACGGGCAAACAGAGAGAGCGAATCAGGAGTTAGAGCAGTATTTGAGATTGTTCCTTCTGAAGCAAGAAGGAGAGTGGTCAGAGTTGTTATGGGCGGCAGAGTTCGCACATAACGCTAAAAATGTCTCGACAGGCTATTCCCCATTTTATTTAAATTACGGAAGACACCCAAATGCAACTATTAGGCAAACGGATATTTCAGTTCCAGCAGTAAAAGATTTGGTGCTCCATCTGGATCACGTCCATCAAACTGCTAAACAAAATTTGGAACAGGCAAAACAGAAATACAAACAACATGCAGATAAAAAGAGACGAGAGGGTCCTTCCCTAGAAAAAGGAGTCTGGTTAAGCACAAAGAACCTTAGACTGAAAGGAAACAGGAAATTTCAGCCCAGATTCATAGGACCATATCTGATAGAAGAGAAAACCTCACCAGTAAACTACCAGTTAAAATTACCTCCTAAGCTGAAAATTCATCCTGTTTTTCATGTTTCTTTGTTAAAAAAAGCATCAGCAGGCTTACGCAGGGAATTGACACCAAAACCCATTCAGTTAGAATCAGGGGTAGAGTATGAAGTGAAAGAAATTCTGGATTCCAAAGTGGTAAAGGGAAGGCTAAACTACTTGATAGACTGGAGGGGCTATGGGCCTGAGGAGCGGTCTTGGGAACTAGAATCAGATGTTCATGCTCCTAGATTGGTGAAATCATTTCATCAAAGATTCCCAACCAAACCAGGAATGAGGGGACCTCCTTTGTTGGGGGGTACAGTCAGGCCTTCCGAGGACAAAGAGGCGATAATGGGGGCAATGTTGGGGCCTGTCTGCCGCCCAAGACTGAACAGATGGGCAAAGGGCAATTCATGGACAGAATTAAATAGAAAGAGGAACTCCAAGATGGCGGCCGCGCTGGAAGCATAGCGGCAGTCTAGTCTTTCTCCCCACAGGTGTTCCGAGGTTAGGTGAGGCGCGCGCTCCCAGAGGAATGCGCACTTCACTGAGGTAATTCAGAGAGAGAGCAGTTTGACATTAGAGTTCCTGAGTAAGATAGAGAGAGCACCTGAAGAGTTAGTTAGTAGCGTCAGAGCAACAAATAGTTTTCCAAGTCGGAACCCTTACACGATTCCGAGAGAATTGCAGAAGAGAATTCCGAAGATTCACAGAGACAGAAAAGACGAAGAATTCGCTCCTACCTTCGTGGGACTTTCCGATGCATCCCCGTGGTCCTCGAGCAGTTAGTCGGAGGTCTTTGGCGCCATCCTGTGACAGAACAAAGAAGACCGAAGCTAAGTACTTTTGAGGGGCATGGGAGACAGAATGTAAAAATATATAACTGAAGAGAATGCATAGACGACGTACCTGATTATCCAAGTCTTCCGTAGACGCCCTGAGGAAATAAACAGACGTGTTTATATAGAGAGTAGAAATAAACAATATAATAAATATACTTACCACAGTTCTCTAGAAACTAGGTAACTAGAAAGAAGGAAAAGCAAGGAATATACAAGTTTAGCGCCAGAACAGTATAGAGTGAAGCATGACACTTCAAGAAGAATACACAGAAGAAGAGGACAGCTAGAAATATCCACTCTAGAAGTAAGCCCAAAATAATAAATTTCTAGTTAAAATAACATTTATTTAAAGAGAAAAAGATTATGAGAAAGAATTAATAGAAGGGTGTTTTGTAGGGAAAAGAGTTGGAAGGAAGTATCCAGAATCACAGAAAAAGAATGGAGAGAAAAAACATCACACAACAAGACAGACATACAGAAGAGGGGCACAGAGCTTGAAACCCAGGGTAGGTGTTAACACGAAGAGAGAGGGAGAGAGAGAGTTTAGAGGCAGAAGGGAGCAAGAAAGTTATTGTGTCGTATTCTTGTTTAAGGTTCTCACTTACAAGAGCTGACCACAGCGCTAAGAAGAAGCGGAGAAGAATAGTGAAGAACCGGTGTTTCAGGACCAGTCTCTTCTTGGTTTATTATTTTATCCACTCCCCCCCTTCCCCCTGCAGGGTAGGGCGGAGTCCAGGTGAATATTACTGGAACTCTGGTTGCCTTGTAGAGGGAGTTGGGAACTAGCATCTCTGTTCCTGTGCAAGCACTTCAGGTCAACGTTTTCTTGACCCTGACACACTGCTGTGAAATTTCTTTTCGCATCTGCTCAACCTGAGTTCTAAGGTCTGTGGACTCCAGATTTGGGCACCACCGGGAATTGGCACGCGACACTGGATTCTGAATGTTCCTCCTATCGTGTTTTGTCAGGAAAAAAACATTCGTGAAACGTAAACAGAGGAAACTGGAAAGAAGCAAAGCATGCAATAATTGATGTGCAGAGCTCCGGATGCTATACCTTGCCCTGAACACGAACAATAATGCCTTAATATCGATTATGGGTATTACCGCACCTTGCCTGTTATTAATGATGGGTGTGGTATTGCCCCATTGTTTTACACTTGAACTGCAAATGAGCCCCACAGTCTGAGCCACTATAATTATGAAATCCTGCAGCTGCGCCGTTTTTGTGCACAGTTATGGGTTTGCCATATTTGCCACACAATCCACCATCTGCTGCACAATCTCCATGTCATGCCATGTCATGGTGTTGTGTTTTGGCATTAGAACTGCACTTCTTACTACTGGCATTTACGTGAGTTGGAGCTATTGGCATTGTAAATGACAATGTGTTTTATTTATGTTTCAAAAACCAAAACATAAATAAAAGGCATTGTCATTTACAATGTCAATAGCTCAAACTCGCGTAAATGCGAGATCTGTTGCATTGCAAATACTTGTTAACTTTCTTGATAGAAAACGACCAGCAAAGGTCAGTAAAACATCTGAATCACTTTAGCATTCTCTAGATTCCAGTTTAGAAATTGTCTTCCACGAGCACCCATAGACAGTAATATTTGTTTCAAATCTTGTATATGACCAGTGACCAGTGAAGGCCCTGATTTTATATTAAAAACAGAGATTTGGACTATACCATTTCCCGCTGAAAGGCAATATTTCTCTCCATGAGTTCCCATACCTGGCGTGTCACGCAGTTTGGTGCTCCATGTTAAACAACAGTAGATGTTTCAGCACCCAGGGTAATATGCTGCATAGCTAAATACATATAAGGTCCCAAAGGCGAGACCGATTGCATTGCAAATGCTCGTTTTCCTTTTCTCTCCAAACCAAGCTTCCCTTGATCTGTGTTTTACGTGTTTTATAGTGGGAGGAACTCTGCATCTTTCCCACTATCTTCTCCCTTCCCATTTTTCCCCACAGTTTTTTGTGTGTCTCACTTTTTAATTGCCTCTTTGTTTTTGGGACCGATTTTGAGAGTGCCTCACCCCACATCACATTTGCATTATAAACTGTCCTGGGATTTTCCAGTCCTTATCTGTGTTGTTTTGTTTTCTAGGGATAGAATACTCTCTGACAAGATCAAATGTTTAACTTTGTTTCATACCAACAGCTGATCCTTTTTTAAAGAAATGTTATTTGCATTCAAATTCCTGTGTTTTGGGGACTTTTAAGAATATTTTGTATCTAATTTTTAGTTTTACTGCATTGTACTTTACTCAATATTGAGTGTGGTGTGTGTGTTTGTATTTGTACCAACATAGGCACCTTTCTATTTTGCCGAGTCATCATCTGTCTTTCACCAACTTATCTTTTTATTGTGGTCATTTATTGTCACCTTTTACAAAACAGCTTAACCATTCTATTAACCCCTTGTTGTGTTCCTTCTGACTACAGAGCCTTTGGTGTTACAGCTATCATGGAAAAGCTTAAGGAAGATTAATTTGGAACTACTGCCCAGTGCACTGTCTATGTCAATGATTTTCCTGTTCCACATTCGCTTGAACTTACCATGACCACTGCAAACATATAATGTAAGAGGGTTTATTTCCTCTATAAACATTTTGCCATTTGATTAGCTCAGCATACTAGTACTGAAATTATTCAGACAATGATCAGACATCTACTTGATTCATGAGCTTCTTAACTATATTTGCAATATCAAGTTCACTTCAGAAACAAACTTAAACCAACATATTTAAGTTCTATTATCAATACTCAACCCTGAGTCTGTGTACAGTGGGGCAAGTGCCAAGTCCAGGTCACCATTTTTCATCGGATAGCAGATTCAAATCAAAACTGTACTTGAACCCCTGGTAGATTTATCTAAACCTTTCAGGGACATTTTCACAGTTTTCTTTGCAAGATTGGACATGTTCTCCATGGTGGTCCATGACACGAGGGAAAAATGCACTTTGCTGCCCTACTCTATATTTGCTAGTGGGACAAACTATCTCTCTCTCTCTGTTGGTATCAAGACCATAAAATGGGTATTCTCAATATTGCTGAGTGGTTGAAGTGGTCACTAGGAACTGTGCCTTCTATCTTTCGCTTAACAAGGCCCTGGAACTCAAAGGTGGGTGAACTGCACACCCACTTTTTCCAGTATCTCCTTTTACTACCCTCCTTTAAATGAGGTGCTCAAAGACTTGAGGTCAGATGTAGGACAGCATTTTGCAACTGTATTTCTGAAAGGTGACATTGTGAGTAGCAAATAGCTTTCTACTTGCAATGTCAACATTGCAACTTCTTGAGAATTTAGCCTACCTGCACTCGTGCAACTGACAAGGAAATGTATTTATGGTTTGGGACTGCTCCTGGGATCTCAAACCACAAAAAAAGCAGCTGCCTTGGAAGCGGTCCATGATAGACAGCTTCCACTGCGCAGCAGGCAGCTTCGGACTTTGTAAGAAGCAGACATCAGATCCTTGAAATGCTGCATTTCCCCCCATGCTTCATTTTCCGTTCAGCCCTTTTCAGGTTTCGATTGCAGAAATCTATTGTTTTTAATATAAACTTAAACGGGACTTAGATCGCGCCTCCTCTCTTTCCTGGATTCTCATTGGCCCCTGTGCGTGCCACTTACCTTTCCTCCATTTCTATTGGCTGTAGCATACTTTCCTGCATTTACCAATGCTTGTCTTATCAGTGCCGAAATACTGTTTACATCCGCTTTGGTGGAACTATATTTTCATAAACTTTTGCTTTTTACTGTTGCAGCATATTTATATAATAATTTATCACCCAGGGAGATTAAGTGATTTGTATAGAATCACAGGATGTTGCCCGGCGCCGCTGAGACTGGAATCTGGATCCTTAGCTCTTGAGTCAGCAGCTCTCCACTCCTGTGTTATCTGTCAGGGGGCTCTTTCTTTCTCCCGGACAAAAATTGATGAAAACAGCTCTTTATTTATTATATAGGCGAAACTGATGCATCACCAATGCTTGTTTTGTACTACAGTCTCTGTTTCTTTGAAGAAAACAAGATGCTTTAACAGCATTTTGTGAATACTGTCAATATGGTGGCCTGCTGTCTTTTGAAGACCTTCATCCCGATTTTTACTGCTGTTCGAAGGAAATCACAGAAACAAATCCTGATTCATGAATATTTTATATCGCATGATTTCTGCAAATTCTTACACATGAACTTTCTGTCACTTGGCAACTTAACAATTGCAGCACAAAGCAAAGAATTGTCCTGATCACATTGTAGATACTGTGTAGCAACACAGTTAATCTTAGTCCATGAATACAGAGGCAGGGATATGGGGCCACATGTACTAATATTTCTGTTTGTGATTTCCTAATAGCTAATTTTTGCTTTTCGCTACGAGGAAATCTCAAACAGCAATGTACAACAGTGTGTTTTACACTATTTTCAATTCTCAGTGGGTCACAATTGACCGAGCTCCTTAATATTCATGAGGTAGGTTGCAGTTTGCAATGCATTGTGAATCCCTAAAAACACCAGGATAGTGATCTGCCGTGGACAGTAAACCACCATGTCTGTGTTTGCTTTTAAAAAAAACAGCGTTTTTTTTTTTAATGCAGCCTGTTTTCCTCAAAGGAAAACAGAATGCGTTTAAAAAACATTTTACATTTTCTTTTCATTTTTTAAAAGCAGGGAGTGGTCTGTGGGACCACTGCCTGCTATTAAAAAACGTTTTCGAATATATTCACAAAGGGGAAGAAGGTGTACCCTCAGGGACCCCTTCCAGTTTGCAAATAGGTTAACACCAAATTGAATTTCGTGGTATAAAGCGAATGTTTTGCAACCAGATTTCGCTCCCAAAGCATTCATACATACCACTGCGAGTTGCTATTAGGAAGGGACGCCCTTAACACACACCTTTCTAATACCAAATCGCTAACCTATTTTGCAATTCAGTAAAGGGTACCAAATCGCAAAATAGAATTTGCTACATACAAAAAGGGTTTTTACCAGTCACAATTGGCCCAATTCGGCGAATCTGACGGTTTGCGACCGAGAAAAAACTACGTTCATGTGGGCTATAGTGCTGTGCTGCTGGAAGGAAACACCTTGGGTGCATTAACTAGAGACCGCCTGGTGCCATTGTTTTATTTTACCACGTTTAGAGTGCAACAGTGGCATTCTACCCTGTTTTTGCACTGCATTAGGAATAGTGCATCATTTTTCAGAGCTGATCAGCACTGTCATATTCCTGCCACCTAATGCTGTTTGAAATTGGCTTTTATGTTACAGCTGTTTACTATCTATTTTTAGTTGTACTTTAGCCTAAAATTTGTCATTTGCAAGCAGAAGTGAAGCTCTTGGCCAATTTCACAGTAAAAGCTGTTGAAAGGGCCGCTATTGAAAGGCATTAAGAGAGCAAAATGTGCAGTGCTATCGCCAGCAAACTAGGCGCCACTCATGATTCCTACAAAAGGAGTAAATCAACACACCTACACACTATTTTCAGATGGTTCTTAGCTGTTTGTTTGTATTTATTCTGTTACTTGTCTGTCGATGTAAGGCCTGTTGTTTTGTGTACTGTCATTTTATTATTGACTTGGCTAGGGTCAGCCCAACAAATTTTGGTATGTGCAAAGAATTCTCTTACTGTATATATAGCAATTATGAGTTCTCAACTAAGAATTGAACCCCCACACCCCACGTTGACAAGTAAAGCCTACCAAAATTTACTGGGGGACAAAATGTCCAATAAATAATGGGACAAGCATATAAGGTGCAGAAAGCTCCTAAATCAATATACTATATCCCATTTTGAATGCAGTCATCGTACCTGGGTGTTAAGGCAAGCCCACCTGCCCGTCTGCGCCTGGACGGTGCCAGGGGCCAGGACCCTTGCCCATCCAGGACCACTTCACAGACTTTATTCAGCAAATGCACTCCACAAGCTGGTTTCCCAAGGTAGACCTGTAGTGCCGTCATGCTCTCACGTCTCCGTTGGGCCCCTGGATGCACAAATTGTGGTTTTACTTTTATGAAGCAGCATGTTGAACGCCCTCCTGGTGAATCAGAAACATGTGCTGGCCCTCTGGTCGCTGTTTTGTTTTCAATTGCCAGTCCCTGCCTAAATATAGGACCAAGATCTTTGATTTGTTGAGGGACCATGACCTGGACGTGCTGTTTTTAACTGAGACATGGCTGTCTGAAGGCTCTGCCCCAGATATTCTTAGTGCTGTCCCCGAGGGATTTGCACTGATTAGGAAAGACCACAACTTCCAAAGGGGCAGTGGGATTTAGATTATTTTAAACCTTGTATTAGTTGCACCATTACTGATGCAGAATTGGGAGACTGCAAGGCCATTTTCTTCACTTTAGCCATTTCCAGCACTTGTCATTGGCGGGCTTTCTCATCTACTAGCCCCTGGGTCCTGCAGCTCATTTTGTGGCCTCACTGGCTGATTGCCTACCTTCCTATGTACTACAACAAAATAACTAGATGGTCACAGGAAATCTCAATATCCATCTTGAGGATGCCACCTGTCATTCGGCCTTCTAACTTCTGGAGGAATTTGACATTCTCCAATTGTCGCAACGGGTCACAAGCCCCACACACATTTTAAGACATCTGCTTGATCCTATCTTTACCAACTCACCTGATTCGACTGTCGGCACCCCTAAACCTATTTTGTGGTCGGACCACTTTTTGATCCCTTTCCAGCTGAGGCTTTCCAGTCAGCTGAGAGCTCAGAAGGTAGGTGGGAACTACAAGGTCAGGAAGTGGGCAATGGTTGCTCCATGGTTCTTCAATGAGGCACGGCAGGCCAATGAGCTTATTTTGGATAGGGACAGTGAATCAGTCAATCAGTTTCTGCACAATGTGGATTACTGGGGCTATACATAAGATTGCCACACTAAAGGACCATGTAGCGCAAAGAACAAAGCCTTCTGCTGAATGGTTTAATGATGAACTTCTATCTTTAAAAAAACATGTAAACAAATGGAGCGAATATGGTGCAAAGTCAGGAGTGTCAGTAGTAAAGAGGACTATTATGTCACTTCGAAAATTTATCATAAAAGAGCTTGTGTCTCTCGTAGGATTTTCTATACTAATAGAATTGAATCTGCCCACAATTCATCTAGGGTATTGTTTTCCATCATTAAGTCCCTGACTTCTTTGGAATGCGTCTTTGCACAGGTCAACCCCTCTTCTGAGAGCTGTAATACTATTGCTTACTTCTTTCATGACAAGGTGGCTAGTATTTACCCGTCCTTCCGGAAATCTTCAGAACTATCTCAGTCCTCCCCTATTTTGCCAAAATAGCAGAGAAACATGTCAATACTCAACTGACACATATTATTGAATCTAACAACCTGATTCATGAGTCCCAATCCGGTTTTTGTGCCCAATACAGCATCAAGTCAGCTTTGTTGCCTTCCTCTGAGTTTCTGATATCTGCTGCAGAGACAAAGGTCACACTGCCACGTTTTTATCCTGCTAGATATAAGCACAGCATTTAATACTGTCTCACACGGCTTGTTGTTACAACGACTCCAGAACTGTGGCGTGTGCTCCCTGGCACTAAATTGGCTGGCCTCCTACCTTCAAGACCGCATCTTCCAGGCAGTGCCGATCACTTTTGCCTCAGAAGTGCTGCCGCTGCCCCAGGGGGTGCCCCAGGGCTCTAGGCTATGCCCCACGTTATTCAACATCTATATGCGCCCCTGGCAGATGTCATCGACAAACACAATGCCATCATGGTGTCTTATGACGATGACACACAACTGATTATCACGTTGGCACAGGTTGAAGGAGGATTGGCAACGCGTTTTAGGACCTGTCTGGTAGAATTGGCAACAGTGGATGAACTCTAGTTGCACAAAACTTAATGCCAACAAAACAGAGGTGCTCACAGTCAGAAAGCAACCTTTTGTGTGCTTTTAGTACGGTGGCCGAGGACAATAGGCTGTGTTCCTAGTCCAAAGCATAAGGTGAAAAACGTAGGAATTTGGTTTGACGTAAATCTCTCCTCCAATGAACAAATAGCTTGCTTGGCTGGAAAGTGCTTCGCCTTGCTTAAAATGCTAGCCAAGATTTCTGATTTGCTTCCCTTGGCAGCGAAGAAGTCAGTAGTGCAGGTTCTTTTGATTTCAAGACTGGATTATTGTAACAGCCTTTACATCGGAGTCACCTAAGGCCGAATTCAGAAGTTCCAAAGAGTACAGAACATAGCTGCCTGACTTCTTTTGAAGATCCCTAGATGAGCACATGTATCCCTGGCCTTGTCGAACTTCACTAGCTCCCACTAGAGAAATGCATCACCTTTATGGCTGTGTGCCTCTGTCAAAAAATGTTTAACAATAGAGGTCCACAATATCTGCACAACCTGGTGAAATCTTATTCACCTCGTCGGAGTCTCACATCCTCAGGTACAGCACTTGCTATGATCCCCAGTGCCAAAAAAACCAGGATGGGTGGTTGGTCAGTTGGCAATCGAGCCTCTAAGCTATGGAACACCCTTTCCTTTTACTTGAGACTGGAACCTACTGAGGCCATCTTTAGGAAAAAACTAAAAACCTGGCTGTTTAGACAGATTTAATTTTTTCTTCTGAGTCCTTGGCACTCACTCCCTTAGGACCTTGGTTGTTTTCTCTTCTAGGGTTCTGCTAGCTTCTATGCTAGCTTCTCTGCATCACCTTTCTGTTCCTTTCTGCTGCTACTGGGTAGTAATCCTAGCATGGGGACGCTCCACTTTTCCTGTTTGCGCCATGGCGTACCTTTAAATAGGTGCGCCATGCACGGATAGGGAAAGTGCTCCATATTGCAGAGAATGTACTTCCCTCAGGGCAGCTGTGAACTCGAGCTGCCCTAGGGGAAGTGCATTCAAGTGTAATATGGAGCGGCTGCTTCTAATCCGCTTCATGTTAAACAATGCAGACGGCAACTCTCCTATACTTTGAGGGGGGATTTGAGATCCCTTTGCAGGCAGGTGCAGTCAGTGACTCTCTCCCCCTTCAGAGGGCTGTCATCAGGGGGCGTACTAACAGTATGCCAACCTTTTGGTGGGCACATTCAGTGTGCCTCTTGACAGCTTCTTTGCCTTTGCGCCTGCATCCATAATACAGCGTGGGGGCACAGGCAAAAAGAGTCCCTCATTTGCATGAGGCCACTCCCTCATGTAGATCAGGGAATGTCCACTACATGTGCGCCAGTGTTATCAGTATTAATTAAGTAATACCAAAGTGCCCCAGGGGTGTACAAAGCGGACACACCTGGCCGTTGGGCACTGTGGCACTTTCGGTAATATGGCCCCGGGCAGCAGTGGCCCGTGCTGGTAAGAGTGGTGGGACCGCTTTGGGGGGGGTTCGACAGACGATAACGAGGGAAATTTCATGATTTATTGAATTTTCCCTCTTCATTGTCTGTCGAAATCCCCCCCCCCCCCGACCCCCCCCCCTCCACCGCTGTCCTTACCTGCACGGGTCGCTGCTGGCCCCAGGTGTTATAAATATCGCACCCTTTTCTAGGATGTGTGTAATCAGGAATTATTGTTTGAAATAGATTGAACGTAGTAGTTCGACTCTAATGTCAGAGTTCTGGTGTCTCAGTTAATGGAAAGCAATTCTTTTTGGTGCCCTTTGAAGCTGCCATTTGTTTGATATTTCTGATATCAAGGATGCAGAGAATGACTAATTTGACCTATGTACTGAAGATGTTAGTCACATTAAGATGTGCCTAGTTTATTATTCCTGCTGTAACATGCTGATAAGTTGCATTTTATACAGTAGGCACTGAAAAGCCGCACACATTTTACAGACCATAAATCTCATAAAAATGTCACTAATTTAGGCAATGCTATTGTAAACCCTACATCCTAGTGGGTTTGGTGCTGTGTTTCTGAAACAACTCGGGCCGGATTCACATTATTGTGTAAGTGTACATTCGTTATTGATTTCACAACACTGCATTTTAATAGTAAGTTCACACGTGCAAAGACTTTGCAGTCGAGGTGGACAACTCCAAACATAAAAAGATAGGCAGGTCGTACCATTTCATCTGCAGAGTTCTCCGCCCCAACTGTGCAGCCTCCTCAGTTTGAGAATTCCAAAACAAACATAAACTTACACAAAAGTGTAAGTTTACCTGTGTGAATCAGGCCCCCAAGTCTGTAGGAGATAGACTAACTCTGCCAGAACAGGCAGTAGAACCATATGATGAAAAGGTTTTATCTGTAGCAAGGGTTTTGTGTTCTAATTTGATCAAATCTTTGATAGGCAGCATGTATAAGATATTCATAAACATAAGGATTCAAGATGTCCTTTCAAATAGAATATACTAGCTCACACAGAAAGCTATGAGCCTCGAAAGACACCAAGGGGGTTATTTACAAACCCCTTGAGCCACTGGTGCATCACTTTTTGTAAGGGAAAAGGTGACCTACCGGCTGCGCAAGGGGCTTGTAAATAAGCCCTCGAAAGTGAAGCTTAAGTTGCCAATCAGAGCATTTCTCACATTTAATAAACAATTCTTAGTAGAGCGTGCACTGCAGGATTTCAAACGTAGGTTAAGCATTTGGGCCGTGCTCCCGGGTATCGCTCCCTGATCAAGAGCGGAGTGTTATATTACTCTAGTAGCATCCCCAACCCGTGGGGTATGTCTCCCGAGGCACTGGTCAAGAAGGCTCTTAGATAGAGTTTATCCGTTTTCACTGGGTGTGCTTTCCCAAGGATTTCTCCTCAAGACTCCATTTCAGTTTAAATTGTTTTATTCACAATTATTCATTTTCATTTGTTTAAGTGAGACTTCATTTCCCAAAATGCATCATTCCCAAATCAACGTTATTCTTCATCCCAATGTATTTCAGCCAACCGGCTTTCGTCAGGGGAATGTCTGTAAAGTTAAATTATCATTTGTTAGTATATGAGGATTGCCACTGAGTATTAGTTAGTAGTGACTCTTTGTATACTACTCTAAATGCCTTAATGGGTGAACACGTGTTCTGCCTAATGGTGTTTTTAGTTTCTACGTGTCTATGCTCGATGGCGCTCACTAATCAGTCCTGGTTTATCAGTTCTGTTAACATTTGTGGATTTCTGGCATATCGCCAGTGTTCATGCTATTCAAAATGCGTGTACTACCAGGGTTGTTAGGTGTTTTGTGAGATTAGTAAATCGCCACTGTTCATCCCGTTCATGATCGAATAGTTGTCATCGGCTAATGCGTGATTAAAGGCAAATAGGGTTTACGCGTTACGCATACAATAAGCAACGGGTAATATATAACGACAAATACAGCCGGTCTAACAGCCGAGCTTGGTTCTATAGTTAAAACTAGGGCTGCCCATGTGGTTTAAACAGGCTGTATACAGCAAAAAGACGGCCGGTTAAGCAGCTCATCTTAGCTACGTAGCTTAGAGGATTCTTACCGATTTGGTGTACACGATGTATTCCATGCCTCAACATGGTTCTGTGTTTGGGTTAGTGACCCGAATGGGTTCGCGTTATCAAGTGGGTGTTAGCTGGCAAGTCAACGTGAGGTGCTGCGCATAGAAAGCGGACTGTTATTTGTGTTACTGGTAATGTGTGCTGACTAAAAAAGTTACTAGTAGCCAAGATACCCACCAATGCTAAATGCGAAGTACAATGTTCATAACCAGTCCATTAATCAGATGAGATCTCAACTAAGAGTTTATAGGCAACACATACGATCTACTTTCTAAGTCACTGCTTCTGTTCATCACCACTAGTATAGTATGTAGCCACGATGCCCACCAATGCTACATGGGAAGAACAATGTTCATAACCAGTCTTTTAATCAGATGAGATCTCAACTAAGGGTTTATAGGCAACACATACGATCTACTCTCTAAGTCACTGCTTCTGTTCATCACCACTAGTATAGTATGTAGCCACGATGCCCACCAATGCTACATGGGAAGTACGATGTTCATAACCAGTCTATTAATCAGATGAGATCTCAACTAAGGGTTTATAGGCAAAATGACTTAAGGAGTCCACCAGGCTATACAGTTGCTGCTTGTCAATAAATATGGAAAGCAATATGTATCACACCAGTGTCCCTAGGTGTGGCAGCTCATGTGTATGCCCTATAGATAACATTGGATTTCTACTCAATCATTCATCCCGTTGGGTTTTAGGGTGTTCATGTGATATATCCAGAAGTTTTCTCTCTGTAATAACATGTTATGGTTGTCCTTCCCTTCTTGTTTCTCTATGGCTTCCAACACGCAAAATTTTAGTTGTCTAGTATTGTGATTTGCCTCTATAAAGTGCATTGCAACCGTATACTTCATTTGCTTTGTTCTGATGTTGCTCTTGAGTTCATTCAAAGGTGTTTTTAATTTTCTTTCTGTCTGGCCAATATACGCCTTCCCACATGGACATTTGAGCATGTAGTTTACATTCGACGTATCACATGTTGCACTCACTCGTAATTTGATTTTGTGTGCCTTCCTGGGATGGGTTACGTAAGTTCCTCTGATTACGTTATTGCAATTGTTGCAATTCCAACAAGGTGTAGTGCCTTTGTACGGTGTTTGTAAGGTCCGCTTAGTGGGGTTTAATGTTTTTCTAGTGCATTTATTTCAAAACTTTACAAGCTTCATTAAATTCAGACCTATTGGCAAATTGATTTTAAACCCGTTCCTGACATTTTTTACTTGTCCACAAACTTATAGTTCTTTTAGACAACGTTGCAAACAACCCCCAAACTGCAAATCTATTGTTGTCAGTAGAAAGTCAGGATACCTTTACTCATCATGCGTGTCCGCAAAAGTGACATGTGCCACGCCCCCTCACTGTGTTCTTGAAAATGACAGTTCGTGTGCAGGAAATATGTGGACATGATGTATGTGTGGCATCCCTAACCGGAGCGGAGCTGGGGGGTGTGGTACAGGGTGCTTGTCAGGGCGTGAGACAGTGTTGAAGGCTGTGTTAGGCTAGCAGGGCATTTAGATTATGTAAAGAGAAATGTGTGCGCAAAAAAAAGTGCCTTCATGTAAGAAGGAGATGTCTGGGCATGTTTAAAATGTGAGCAGAGCAAAGCTGAGAAGAGGGAAAAAAAACTAATCAGCCAGTCCCAAGCTTCCCACAAGTCTCAAGGGGTGTAGGCTCACAAGTCAAGGCGAAAAAACACAAGAACAAAAGGACAATTTCCCAGGTAAGGGCTCTGGCATGTAGGTGCCAAAGTGATAAAGTGACAACAGTTGTGAGCAGAGCAAAGCTGAGAAGAGGAAAAAAACTAATCAGCCAGTCCCAGCCTTCCCAGAAGAATGAGACCCAAACACAGCTGATTACGCAGCTCTTCCCAAGACAGGCCATAGATTTAATTAACAGATGTCAAAATGCTAATGGGTGTATCTAACAAACAAGGCCCCAGTTAGAAAATGTACCTTGGTCATCCAGCATGTCCCTAAACTTCAGCCTGAGCCAGTCTTCACAGGAGAATGAGTCCCAAACACAGCTGATTACGGAGCTCTTTCCAAGACAGGCCGTAGGGTTAACAAGCAGATATCAAAATGTTAATGGTTGTATCTAACAAACAAGGACCCAGTTAGAAAATGTACCCTGGTCATCCGTCATGTACCCAAACTTCAGCCGGAGCCATCAGTCCCATGAGAATGATTCATAAGCACAGGTGATTATCCAGCTCTTCCCACGACAGGCAGTAGGTTTAATTAACAGATGTCAACTGTTAAAGTGGCATCTAGCATAAGCTGTACATCAGTCAGAAAACGTTCCCACCAAGGGACCCCAATACCTGATTCTAAACCCTCCCCTCCATCAAGGGTAATGACCTAATTAGCATGCCAGGACAAAGTATGAAAAGCAGACTTTAGGGGTCCGCAGAAATAGCCATTCAAAGACCCCTTTTGGAACGACGTATGTGGATTGTTTTGCTGCACAGGGCCAGCTCAGGAATTTAAACGGAATAATGGAACAACTTCTCACAGATTGATGCCGCATGCTACACGTTAATGGAGGTAAATAAAATAGGGGATGGTGCAATGTTGCATGTTTAAGGATTTAAGGGTTTATTTAAAGTATTGGGGCAATGCATTTAAGGTGAACCATTTAAGGTGAACAAGGCTGTAGTTTTAATATGGTAATTAGAGCTATGTAGAATTGTGTTTGAGGTGTTTTAATTAATGTTTAAAGCGTTGTGGCCTGCTGGATAATGTGACTATTTTTAGAGGCATATGGGGTGGAACAATGTTGTAGTTTTAAATGTTACTTAATACATTTTGGGTCTGCATTTAAGGTGCATATGCGTGGGTGCTTGGGGGTACTGTAAGGTTGTCAGTGCACACTATATAATATATAATGTATACAGATCAAAATAAATTAAATAATACACCCAATGGTTATGCTGGTGCTGAGGGGTCTCTGACGCAGGTTGTGGCTGTTCACAGGGACGTTAGTTGCCCAGGGGATTAGGTTTGAAGCTCTGGGAACCTGTGTGGTCGAGTCCAGTGTGGGGTCCGTGGCCCAAACTTCCAGGGGGGCCGTCCTCTGGGTCTGGGAGGGCTTTGGGGGCCTGGGTGGCCGAGTTCTATGTGGGGTCAGAGGCCCAAAGCTGTTGAGGGGGGCCCCAGAGCCCAAGGTGTTACTTGCGGGGCTCTGGGGGTTTGTGGCAGGGTCCGGTGTGGGGCAGAGGCCTCCCAAATATGCTACTGCCTCTCCTATCTCTGAGATCCATGAGGGCTCTGGGGCTATTTGCGACATGGTGCTCCAGGTCCCCATGTGTAATAAATAAATTTCCCAGAGCCCGCTAATCAAGGGCGCTGCTCTGGGGGCTGGGGGAAGGTTTTGATTCTTCCGTGGACCCCTGAGCCTGTCTGTGACATGGGGAGGCCCATTTAAATCAAAATAAAAGCCCCAGAGACAGCGGTGCACAGTGCGGCGCTCTGAGGGGCCTGTGGCAGGGGCCGATGTGGCCAGGGTTGCTCTCGGGGACCGTGTGCGGGCGGAGCAGGTGGTGGCCTACTGAGGCCTCCCCAGAGCCATCGTCGGTCCGTTTTGGCTCTGGGTTATGTGCAATCTGGGGCTAAATAAGCCCCACAGAGCCTGCTTACAGTTGGGACACTGCTCTGGGGCGCGTGGCCTGTAGCGTTGCAGGCGTTGCTGGCGGGTTGGCGTAGTAGTGGGAAGGGGGCCGGTGTGTTGGGGGCAGCTCGCAGAGTCCTCAAATGTCCGTGAGGGCTCTGGGGAGCTGTGTGTGACATGGGGATCTAGGTCCCATATGTAATAAATAAAGACCCTGAGCCCGCTTACCAAGGGCACTGCTCTGGGGTATGTGACCACGTCTGTTGAGGGCCACCAACATGCACGGGTCAGCCCCAGAGCCCTCGTAGGTCCCAGATACAACACGCATCCCCCCAAGAGCCCGGTTACTGAAGGCGTTGCTCTGTGGGGTTGGGGGTGGCTGCCGGCATTTCCTTGTGCCCCACGTGGGTCCTGATGGAGGCGGCATCATGGCTGCAAGGAGCTTCCTCCATGTCAGCGAGGACCGGCCCTGCCCCTCCGTGACATCAGGGGTATCCCCGTGATGACATCACGAAGGGGCAGGGCCTTCCTTCCTGTGACCCCCAAGGGTGGGCATTAAATAAAAAAATAAAAAAAGGTATTTACAGCCACATGGAACATATAGCAGCATCCCTGTGGCTTTTATTTTGTTTTTATTTTTTTTTCTAATGGGGCATATTTATTTAGCGCAAACTCGACCTGAAGGTCTTGGAGCACTTTGTACATGAGCAGCTGTTACGTTACACAAGCACACATTCCTTTAAGGTAGGCACGGGTAGATTAAGTGATTTACACCCGAATCACAGGATGTTGAGCAGGGTGTTTCTCATGCTTTTGTGCGCCCCGCCAGCCCTTGTTAAAAGCAGCAGCCATGCGTGTCTCCTATAATTTCCAGGCAATAAGTAAATAAATAAATGTCCAGATACCACCTTGGGGTTAAGGCTCTTGGAAAGAGACATGCGTTTTTGTTAGTGGGGGTGTTGATTTATAATAAAATACCCCAGATGTTTTATATGCATGCTGTAAAGAATGTGTACCACACAGCCCTTAATCTGTATATAATGTAATTGAGGCTTGGATCCGTGTTTTTCAGAGCAATATCATTTTGTTACTGGCCATGTATAAGTTAAACCCATGATATAGAACGGTGAATTATTAAATGCCTGTAAATAGCATCTTGAGGACTGCATACTATTGATATGCGCATAGGTTATGGATGTACATGAGATGGTGTTTGTGGGTAGAAATCAGAGTGTATTATTAAAAAAAGTAAACGTAAATGTACGGGTATTGTTTTCAATTTTGAATTTATGATTGGCGTTTTCTAAGGTGTATGTAACAAACTGTAATGCCGTGTTTATGAGGTGTAGTTTTAAACAGCCTTTTTTTATCTAACCCTAAACACAGGACATCCCAGTAATAACCATCACCGACGCAGAAATGCTCACCCTGCAAGCAGGTATATGTATTTAGAGTTGTAGAGTTCTGAGTAGTTTTTGTACACTGCTTTCTCCGAAGCACTGCTTTTCTAATGGTATTCTCATGTATGTATGCTTTTATAGATTATGATGCCGCTCTACAACTAGATCTTGACAATCTAGAGCAGTACCTGGGGTCTCAAGACACAGTGAACAATGTGCAAAACACCACAATTCTTTCAGGTAAATCAAACAAAAACAAAAAAATGCTAGGGTTTATTAAACTGTCTAAGACTTAGGTTTTGTTAGACCAAAAACCACAGTGCTAAACTGTAGAAGGGCTCCTCAGAAGGGACTGCTAAGGCCGTGTTTATACCGCAAATGTGATTATTTTCTTTCCATGCAGGGTCCTCAGAGTCATGCACGGTCGGCGGAGATGTGCAAGGGACTGCAGAGTCGCAAACAAAAGAAAGGCCCCTAAAGAGGAAAGCTTCAACATCTAGAAAGGGATCGGTGACTGTTAGACCTGGCACCTTGGCGTGAGTCTCCCTTCCTCTTTTTGTCGCTGTGCCTCATGTGTTTTTATGGTGTTGGCCGCTCAGCGCGCTGTGCCACTGCCAACCAGTGTCGCGGTGCGAGTGCTCCCTATGTAAATTGTATATGTTGGTTGGATTCCATGATTGGATTGTTTGGTTTACTGTCAGACCCCAGTAAAGTGCGCCGGGGGCGCCGGGGCATGTAAATGCGAACACCGCTGGTGGGCTTGCAGCACTGGTTGTGCCACCCACAGAAGCGGCCGGTAAAATATGTCTGAGGTCTGCCATCGCAGAACCTGCGTGCAGTCTGGTACTGACATGCTGACCGGCAAGTGCCCACACTTGCCGGTCCCTAAAACCTTCCCTTAGCTGCATGTTAGTCACCCCTCTGGTAGGCCCGCGGGCAGGGTGCGTTGTAAGCCTAAGGTAGGACAAGCCTGGATGCGTGGCATGTCCTAGTAGTGAATTACCGCCATCTTGTTGTTCACTACTGCAAGGCTACCCTGTTCTCATAGGCCAGTATGGGCGGCCTGGATTGTTACACCCTATGATCCTAACCGACCCAGGGAACATGGTAGAAGATCGAGTTTAGTATGCCTGAACTCGGAATAATGAGGTACATCTTTTCGCAAGGTTTATTTTAATATTCCGGGTTTGCAAATGCCGCTTTTAGAAAGTTGGCCTTTGCTTGCCTAAACCTTTCAGCCGCCTCTGCGTGATGTGTATCTGATGTCTGGCTGGTATGAGTGACAGGGCTGGGGGAACCCAGATGGGCAGGGCTAGGTAGCCTGGTATGAATAGGACGATCGACAGGTAGATGGGTGGGAGGAGTGCTCCTAGGTTCTGAATAGGACAGTGCTCCGCTACCTCGATGCCGGCTCCACCCCCTGTGGAGCGTCTGATGACTCTGCCCTGCACTCTGAAAGGAGAAGCCTGCATCACGTAAACAAAGTGCTCAGAAACCGGACTGAACTAGGCAAGGGCCCCCCTGGCCTGGGAGAACAAAAGATTTGTGGTATAAATGGAGGAGCCCTGCTCCTAAGAAACTAGATCCGCTTTTGACCAAGAAGAATCTCTGCCTGAGGAGGAGGCACTGGGAAAGCTGTAGGAGGAAGACTGTCCCTATCCTGGGGGATTGGCCTGCAGTGGTGACCTTGCTGCCAAAGGAGAGAAGAGAAACTGTTGCTGAAGACTTTTTACTTTACTTTTACTTTCAAGACTTGTGCTTTTCCAAAACGATCTCCAAGGGCTTGGAACTGAGCTTGCCCCCTGAACTGAGCCCCAGGACCATTGGGCTCTACCTGATCTTCACTCGCCTGCTGCTGGACTGTGGTGTCCTTTCCCTCGCCGGAGCTGTGACCCTCGTGCCCAGTCCCTCCCTGAGCCGTGACCAGGACTGCTTAGCCGCCCCCGCCTTGGGAAGAGCCTCGCTCGATCGGAGCCGCTCCCCCTACGCTGTGCTGGGCTGCCCCGTCACCTCGCTCGTGGAGGCTCGCTGTGCACCTTCACCCTCCCGCCGGAATCGGCGTTTGTGAGCATCTCCAAGCCTCGGACGGCCCGGACGTATCTGCGTGCCCGGCTGCCCCGCTTTGTTCACCCGCCACCTGCAACACCCCGCTCTTGTCGTGAGCCTGAAGATCAGACCTCCATCGTGAAGTGTGGAAGCCCCGGACGCCGCCTCGCTCTTCTGTCGAAGAGCCGCTGAAATCCCGCACCCGCCTTTGCGTCAAGAAACAAGGTACTGTACTTACGAACTCGACCGCGAGCTCGCATCGGATCCAGGGTCCGCAACGTTCTTATTTCCCTGTCATCTGCTGTGTGCTTCCTGGGCGCTGCCTCCGCCCCAAGGACGCTGAGGCCTACAGTTACCTTGTGCCCGCCTAAAGAACTTTCCGTAACCAAGAGAACTTTACCGTATTCCTATGAATTGTGGCCCCATCAGTTCAACGTTACTGGGCCTTGTATTTGAATCTGCTGAAACTACATAAAAGCTTATTTTTTATATACTTCCTGATTGGTGTCCGTTTGTGGTGCATGCAAGGGGTTACTGTATGTGTAATTGCATTTGCTTAACCGTGTACGCCTGAGACTTAGCCTAGACTGCTCGCGCCACGCACCTAGAGGGTGAGCAGGGGTTATTCAGGGGAGTCATCCTTCGCCCTGACAAGAAGTAAAGGGTCCCTGCTTGTCGTGGGTTCACACCTGCGTCAACCAGAGCCCCCTCATTTCTAACATTGGTGGCAGCGGTGAGGATTTACGGATTTGCATTTGTGGTTTGCGTATAGTGAATCACTGATCACCACGTAGTGAGAGCAGACCAGTAACACAGCCACAAGGCTAGCATTTGTTTTTGTTTTGCCAAGAGTCTCCGTTGTTAGAGCCATGCCTGGTTCACTTTCCGCCGGAAGGGCGGCTTCCATAATCTCTGGATTTGAAGACGTAGATTGGGAAGAAGACGCACTTCTGAATCGTACCAATGAAGACTTGAAAGGTCTTTGCTCCAAGTTCAGGATTGCCCAAACTGGATTGAAAAAGAAGGAACAATTTGTGAAGGCGCTGAGGGCCTGGTATGAGTCAAAGGCACCAGAGAATCAGGTGGAAGTGGTTCCACCAGAAAGTGTCCATGAGTTTGGCAGATGCCTGTCGCCAGAAGAGTTGGCGGACAGGGCAGCAACCCGGGCACACGAGGTGGAAATGGCAAAACTTCATGGGCAGATGGATATGGAAAAACAAAGATTAGCCATGGAAGAAAAGAAACTACAATTAGAGCACGACATGAAGCTGAGGGAGCTGGAGCTGAAAGCAAAAAGTTTGGAGCTTAATCCCTCTGGTGGCAGCACACCGCCAGTACCGGCGGAACCAAGAGTTTATATTCCCAAGGATGTAGTGAAGGAGTTCTTCAGGAATGACGACATCGGGCAGTGGTTCAGAGCCTACGAGGTAGCCATGTCTTCCCACCGGGTCCCTGAGAAAGATTGGGGAGCGGGGTTGTGGGGAAGGTTCCTGAGTGAATGGCGGGACACACTGTTAGATTTACCTGTTGATGTTCGTAATTCTTATGCCCATATGAAGGAAGCATTGATGGCTAGGTATGGGTTGACCCCTGAGTTATATAGACAGAGGTTCAGGGGTTGCACTAAGATTCCCAATAGTACGTATGTGGAGTATGTGACTTTCTTTTGCAGAGCACTGGATGGTTGGGTAAAGGGTAGTAAGGTAAATGATTATCAAGGGCTTCTTGATTTAATGGCATGGGAGCACTTGGCCAGTAATTGTTTTCCTGAGCTACGCCAGCACCTGATCGATAGTAAGCTGACTAACCCGAGGAAGCTTGCTGAGGAGGCGGACCGCTGGGTCAGTACCAGGGTCCACAAGGGTACCGTGGGAGATTCCGCCAAAGGTGGGCAGGGTCCCCAGCAGAAGAGTGGGGGGGACAGGGGTAAACAGAAGCAGTTCCAAAAAGGGCCCCAAAATAGACCCCAAGGGAACCAAGGGAAGGGTTCTCAGCCTCCCCCACCCCAGAAACCGACCGGGGCCCCGACAGGTCCTCCTGTTCAAAAGGGGCCCGTAAGATGTTACAGGTGTAACAATTTGGGGCATTTTGCCTCTGATGTAAAGTGTCCATTGTTTGGTAAACCAGCACCCACTGGTGCTCCATCCCGGCAGGTGACTAGTGTAGCCTTGGGGGAGGAGAGGGATGTCCAAGGTGGGTGGGGTCCCGCAGAGATGTCCCTGGTCTCGCTAGGAGACCGTGAAGTGGTCCCTCCAACCCAGCTGCCTGAGAACACTAAGAAGTACAGGAAGTGGGTGACCATAAATGGCCATAGAGTGGAAGCTCTTAGAGATACAGGAGCCAGTGTGACAGCTGTTAGGTGTCACCTGGTGTCTCAGGAGCAGGTGGTCCCCAATGCATTCTATCCCGTTGTTGCCGCTGACAACACAGAGAGACACTGCAAGGTGGCTCAGGTTCCCTTTGAGTGGGGGGGGGTCTCTGGTACTCTTCAGGTAGCTGTGAGGCCCGCCATGCCTGTAGACTGTTTGTTAGGGAACGATTTGGAGAGCTCACCTTGGGCTAAGGTGGAGCGGAGTGCTCACCTGGAGATGTTGGGTATGCCGGATTGGGCGTGTGTCACCACACGGTCCATGGCAGCCAGTAGAGGTACTCAAGAGGTCCTGGAGCCTGAGAGGGAGGCCCAGGAACCGGCCTCAGAGAGAAGGAGCAAGGGGCGCGGGAAGCCGGCCCCTGAAGTTCCCACGGTCCAGGAGGAAGCAGACCTTGAGGGGGATGCCCTGGAGCCTACAGGGGAGCAGATAGCTGAACTGGGAGACCTGCCGGAGCTGACCCATTGGCAGCAGGAAGGGGGTCCCACCAGGGAGGACTTTTGCAAGGCACAGAAGGAGTGCCCTTCTCTCGTGGGTATGCGGCAGCAGGCTGCAGACCAGGCCGCAGGTGATCAGTCAGGATCGCATTTCGTTTACTGGGAGAACGACCTCCTATATACAGAGCCTAAGGTTGCTGAGCCTGGGTCAGCCCGTGCGCTGGTGGTACCCCAGGACTTCAGAGCCTTCCTACTGGGGCTGGCTCACGATGTGCCATTGGCAGGGCATTTGGGGCAGGACAAGACCTTTGAAAGGCTTGTCACCCACTTTTATTGGCCTCAAATGCGCAGGAGTTCAGATACTCACTGCAGGACATGCCAGACTTGCCAGGCAAGTGGAAAGAGTGGAAGGAAGCAGAAGGCTCCACTCCAGCCATTCCCTGTAGTCGGTACCCCAGTCCAGCGAGTGGGGATTGACATTGTAGGGCCACTGGACCCCAGGACAGCGATGGGCAATAGGTTCATCCTGGTCCTGGTGGACCATGCCACCCGGTACCCGGAAGCCATTCCTCTAAGGACAGTGACGGCCCCCGTGGTGGGACGGGCACTGATGGGAATTTTCTCCCGAGTAGGATTCCCTCTAGAAGTGGTGTCTGACCGGGATACCAATTTCATGTCCAAGTACATGAAATCTCTTTGGCAAGAGTGTGGTGTAACCTACAAGTTCACCACCCCTTACCACCCCCAAGGAAACGGGTTGGTTGAGAGATTCAACCGAACCCTCAAAGGCATGATAATGGGCCTAGAAGGAGCCATGAGGCGTAAGTGGGACGTCCTCTTACCATGCCTTCTCTTCGCTTACCGTGAGGTGCCACAGAAGTCTCTGGGGTTCAGTCCCTTTGAGCTTCTGTATGGTCACCCAGTCAGAGGACCTCTAAGTCTGGTCAAAGAAGGCTGGGAGCAATCTCCCAGGAAGCCTCCCCAGAATGTATATAGTTACATGCTGGCCTTCAGGAATCAGACTAGGCGATTCAGGCAACTTGCTGAGGCAAATCTGGAAGCCAGCCAGGAGGAGATGAAGCAGTGGTACGACCAGAATGCCACTCTGGTAGAGCTTCAGCCTGGACAGAAAGTATGGGTCTTGGCCCCCGTGGAGCCGTGTGCGCTCCAGGATAAGTGGACCGGTCCCTTTGAGGTGGTGGAGCGCAAGAGTCCTGTTACCTACGTGGTGGACCTGAAGTCTCCTAGGAACCCCTTAAGGGTCCTACATGTCAACCGCCTCAAGCCCCACTTGGAGAGGTCCCAAGTGGGCATGCTCTTGGCAACAGATGCTGGAATGGAAGAGGAGACAGAACCTCTTCCTGACCTCCTGTCAGCCAAGGAGCAAGATGGGTCAGTGGATGGTGTCATCCTCTCTTCCACCCTGACCCCTGAGCAACAGAATGATTGTCGCCAGTTGCTGGGACAGTTTTCTGACCTGTTTTCCCTGGTCCCGGGTGTCACTGATTGGTGCGTCCATGATGTGGACACTGGGGATAGTCCACCTGTGCGGCACAAGGCCTACAGGGTGACTGACAGGGTGAGGACCTGCATCAAGGAGGAGGTCTCCAAGATGTTTGCCCTCGGGGTAATTGAGTCTTCTAGCAGTCCTTGGGCCAGCCCCGTGGTCTTGGTCCCAAAGGCTGCAGCGCCGGGAGCCACACCCGAACTCCGGTTCTGTGTGGACTACAGAGGACTCAATTCGGTCACTAGGACCGACGCACACCCCATCCCCAGAGCTGATGAGCTCATCGATCGGCTAAGGGCTGCCAACTACCTCAGCACGTTTGATTTAACGTCTGGGTATTGGCAGATCGCCTTGACCGAGGGGGCCAAAGAGAGGTCAGCATTTTCCACCCCAGATGGGCACTACCAGTTCCGGGTTATGCCATTTGGGATGAAGAATGCCCCTGCCACCTTCCAGAGATTGGTCAACCAGGTGTTGGCTGGGCTGGATTCGTTCAGTGCAGCCTACCTGGATGACATCGCAGTGTTCAGCTCCACTTGGGAGGAACACTTGCGTCACCTCTGGGAAGTGTTGATGGCGCTGCGCAAGGCAGGCCTCACGATCAAGGCGAGTAAGTGCCAGATCGGGCAGGGTTCCGTGGTGTACTTGGGACACCAAGTTGGGAGTGGCCAGGTGGCACCCCTTCAGCCCAAGATAGAAACCATCCTGAATTGGGAGGCGCCCAAAACCCAGACGGAGGTGAGAGCCTTCCTAGGTCTCACCGGGTACTACAGGAGGTTTGTCAAGGGGTATGGCAACATGGTTGCCCCCTTGACAGCGCTGACTTCGAAGAAGCAGCCCAGGAAAGTGATCTGGACTGACACCTGTCAGAAAGCTTTTGAGGCCTTGAAAACTGCTATGTGCACGGCGCCCGTGCTCTTGGCTCCCAACTTCTCCAAAGAGTTTATCGTTCAGACAGACGCTTCAGAGCATGGTGTGGGGGCTGTTCTTTCACAGATTAATGAGGAGGGCCTAGATCAACCCGTAGCCTTTCTTAGCAGGAGGTTACTTCCACGGGAACAAAGGGGGAGTGCTATTGAGCGTGAGGCATTTGCTGTGGTCTGGGCGCTGAAGAAGCTAAGACCCTACTTGTTTGGGTCTCACTTCCGGGTTCAGACGGACCACAGGCCCCTCAGATGGTTGATGCATATGAGGGGTGAGAATCCAAAGCTGTTGAGGTGGTCCATTTCCCTACAGGGTATGGATTTCACGGTGGAACATCGCCCTGGTACAGATCACGCCAATGCTGACGGTCTGTCCAGATTTTTCCGCCTTAGTGATGAGGAACTCCCTGGGGTAGGGTAGTTCTCAAAAAAATAGAAGACCTAGACACAAGGATAAAGGTAATGCTAGAGTTTAGTAAAGCTGTGGATTCATTCATGCATATATGTGTGTATGCACTGGAAATAAAATTCCCATCATCAACCTCAAGAGGTTAGCTTCATCATCTGGGAATGGAGGACGGCAAGAGTACCATATTCTACTTAGCAGTTAGTAGATTTTGGTCTCTTATGTGTCCCAGACCAGTGGATGATATATTAGTTGTTAATCGATGATGGATAGATATGTGGATTGCAGTGCTCGTGAAACGTGATGTTGTGGGGGTGCTCGATAAAAATTGTCTAGCAAGGCACTAAACACATTTTATTAAATCGCTGCCTTGTTAGCAATGACTAAAAACAGTGCTATAACAGTTTCAACAAATAACTGTGATGACAAATTAGGTCTACATGTTTCTGCTACCGGGTGGAATTCACCCAAGCATTCTTCAGGACCAAATAAGCTACTGCAGAAATTGAACGGTGCTCGAGTGAGCAGTAAAGTGAATGATACAACCTGGACCCAAACGAAGGGCCAAGGAACTCTGTGGGAGGTAATTTTCCTCCGTTGACCTACAGAGATACAAACACAAGAAAGGGGGGGAAGAAAACACAGCATGGCACAAACCTTTTAGAAAATGAAATTCATAAGGTCAACCTTTTAGCATCCAGTAATTTATCAAGTATGCAAATACTCTTAAATATATCAAGACTATATTAAGTCTATGTTAATTAGATGAAGTAAGTAAAGGTTATGGCACTTACCCAAAATGTTGTGGGTGTGCGCCTCACCTCGCCTGGCTACTGCTCAGGTTAGGGGAGGCCCCGCTCTGTAAAGGAATCAGAGGGTTCACAATGTATTATTGCTCAAAGTATGAGCTCTTTTATAAAAACCGCAGTCGCTCACTCCGCGAATTGCCAGAAAAGACTAACCCCACATGATGACATTCGAGGGCTACATAGTGTCAAAAGAATAGTACCTGCAGGTAATGCTAAGTGGTCGCCATGGTAACAGTTGAGGAGAAAGGCTCCACTACCCAAGGTAACTTTCTCGATATTATCAAACATAGCTGTGTCTCCGCTCTAGTTTCTTGAAAAAAACGAGCGGAGACAGCGATATACTTCCTTCTTACAAAATAAACCAAATGGAGGGAATTCCTGCTCACCTCTCCGTCGGTACCTCGGAGTGGAGCTGAGCTCGTAGGGGAGGCAACCAGCGGGGTGGAAACACTCGGCTAAAGTAAAGAAAGCCGGTGTTGGTTGTCATGGAAACCCTATGAGTGAGACGCAGGGGAGTTGCGTCATCGCATCGCGCCAAGCGAGTATGGGAAATGTAGTTTATATGAGAAGGCGTCATAGATAGATCGTTAGAGAAACAAATCTCGTACAAATTGCCCGATTAGAACGATGGCATAATACGGCGATATTCTGTATTGTCCATGAAGGTAACAAGAGTGTCAGAAAGAATGTGTATGTATACACATAAAGAAGGCAGCCGCTCGGGTGGATGTAACCAAACACAAGCCTGAATGAATGGTGGTGTACAGGCGCATGCTAACTGGATCATATCGACCTGAGCCACAATATTCCGTAAGACACGAGTGTGTATCTACCTAGATTGTTGCCCAAGGAATATCATCATTGAGCCCATCCTGGTCACTATGTAGTCTAAACACCCATCTCTGTTCCTTTTGGAATAGGTAGTTCGTGACATCTGTGATGTGTGGTGGAATAAAAGGTTGTTCCAGGATGAGCCATTGCATGTCTTCTGGTTTGTGGTTTGATGTCAAGAAATGTGTGGTCATTTTTGTTGACTGTTTCTTACGCCTGATTGTGCTCTTGTGCTCACTTATTCTTATTTTAATTTTGCGGGTGGTCATCCCTACATATTTAAGTGAGCACGGGCAGGTGATAAGGTAAATAACTTTTTCTGAGTTGCAGTTGGTATGTTTATGAAGCAACCATGGTCTTGAGGTGCCAATGTCTACTGATTTAGTATGGATTGTCTGTGGGCACACTGAGCAGCTGCCACAGGGATAATGCCCTTGTACAGGTGGCAGGTCCCAGAGTGTTGAGTTAGCAGAGTTCTTCATAGTTTTTGGTCGTGTATGTACCAGACTATCTTTTAAGTTCGTACCCCTCTTAAAAGAGAAAAGTGGGGGAGGAATTTCTTCATTGTTGAGATTCAAGATGCGCCAGTGTTTACGTACTACTTTCTGCACCTGATTGGAAAGTGTGCTGAAAGTATTGACAAAGGTTAGTCTTGTTAGTGGCGGTTTTGGTATTGGGGGAGCAATGAGAGCGTCTCTGTTGTTATTTGCCGCTCTTTTCTTAGCTTGTCTTATCAAGAAAGGAGGATACTCTTTGGCTTTCAATTGATGGGACAAAGCCGCTGCATGCTTTTCAAAAGTCTCCTTAGTGGAACAATTTCTGCGGATCCGCAGAAATTGTCCAACAGGCAAGTTCTGTCTGAGAGACTTAGGATGGTGACTTTGAAAGTTCAGTAATGAGTTTTTTGCTTGGGGTTTTCTGTATAATTCACTCCCCAGAGTGCCTTCTATGGGATAGATGACAATATCTAAAAAAGGCAACCTTGTCTTGTCATGTGTCACTGTGAATTTCAAAAATCTGTTTTGTGCATTGAGCCATGTGTGAAAATCAAGCAGAGTAGTCACATTGCCGCGCCATATGACCAGAATGTCATCAATATATCTCTTCCAAACGACAATCCTGTCGTGGAAAGGATTGGTGTTGTTCAGTACTGTGTCCTGTTCAAAAAGATGTACGTAAAGGTTCGCCAGGCTCGGCGCAAAAATGCTGCCCATTGATGTTCCTGAGGTCTGAAGGTAGATGGTATCCTCAAACTTAAAGAAGTTCTCTTTCATTGCTAGTCTGGCGCACTCCATGATGAAATTGATAGGCGTGCTTGTATCTAGATCTGTGGTATCAAGTAAACCCCTGATGGACTCCAGGGTTTCGTCCTGGGGAATACAGGTGTAGAGGGATTCAACATCGAAACTCACCAGAAGGTCTGTTTCGGTGTCGAAAGTGGTCTCTGGTAACAGTCTCAGGACGTCTTTGGTGTCTTGTAAAAATGTTGGCATCTTTTTGACCAACGGACGTAAGAAGAAATCCACAAAGGTAGACAAAGGTTCAAGGATTGATCCTATCCCCGATATGATAGGGCGTCCTGGTGGTGGTCTAGTGGCTTTGTGAATTTTAGGGAGGACATAGAAATAGGGCATCACCGGAAACTTCGTGATCAGGAAGTCAGACTCTTGTGGTGTGATCCAGCCTGATTCTTTCGCTTCATAGACCAGATCATTTATTTCTTTGGACAGTCTGACTGTCGGGTCTTCTGACAGAACCTGGTAAGATTTTCCATCATTTAACTGTCTAAGACATTCATTCCGATATGCTGTCGAATCCATTATGACAATTGCGCCCCCTTTATCAGCGGGCTTGATGGTGATAGTGTTGTCATTGGAAAGGGTCGTTAAGGCTTTTCTTTGTAAGAGGGAAAAGTTTGAATATCTTTTCTCGCTGGTGGAGCAAAGCGTAGTGACATCGTTGGTAACAGCTTGTTCAAACACCTTTACATGGTCTGGCACCAAATGCACTGGTGGGTTGAAGTTGGAAGCTGGTTTGAGATCTGTGTTAGATTCTGGAGGTAAGTCATCTAGACTCATCATGTTGGTTCCCTTGTCTTTACCTTTAAAAAAGAAATGAAGGCGAACTTTTCGAAAAAAAATTCCGAGTTCGCACCTTAATTGGAAGGGATCGCCCACACATGTGGGAACAAACCCCAACCCTTTGTTTAGAACCTCATGTTCAATTGACGTCAAGTTGCGTTGGCTCAAATTTACCACTAAAAGATCGTTGTCATCTGTAATCTTTGCGGTTGTTTGTTCTTTGTGTTCTATGGGTTCTGCGGTGGTTGGTCTGTTTGCCAGTGTACTTGTTGTGCTTGTCCTCCTCTTCTCCTGCCTCTGTTGCGCCCACGGCCTTGCCCTAAAAAAGGAGGCTGCCCAAAGAAGGTGGATGCAGGGGGCGGCTGACCAAGAAAAGGGGGCATGGGTGGATTAAAAGGCGAAGATTGGTAACCCCAGGGTGCTGGGGGCCACCAAGGGCTCGGTTGACCATAGTAATTTTGTGTACCGCGTCTTTTATTGGCGCGAGAACGTTGATAGTTTGGTCTTTGCGACGGAGCCGATGTATTAGAACCCTCTGAGTCTGATGAGGGGGTGTCTGTCCCTGACGAAGAATAGTTGGAGCCGTATCTCTTACCCTTTTTGTTGTATTCGGGTGGGGTATAAGTTGCACTGGTGTACGGGTAGACTTTCTCAAACGAGAAACGGGCCAGATCCTTCTTAAATTTGTTTTTGTTAGTATCCTCGAGATTTCTTTTGAATAAAGCACTATTCAAAAGAAATCTCGAGGATACTAACAAAAACAATAAAGAACACAAAGATACCATCTTGCAGACGAAAATTGAGAAATTTAAGAAGGATCTGGCCCGTTTCTCGTTTGAGAAAGTCTACCCGTACACCAGTGCAACTTATACCCCACCCGAATACAACAAAAAGGGTAAGAGATACGGCTCCAACTATTCTTCGTCAGGGACAGACACCCCCTCATCAGACTCAGAGGGTTCTAATACATCGGCTCCGTCGCAAAGACCAAACTATCAACGTTCTCGCGCCAATAAAAGACGCGGTACACAAAATTACTATGGTCAACCGAGCCCTTGGTGGCCCCCAGCACCCTGGGGTTACCAATCTTCGCCTTTTAATCCACCCATGCCCCCTTTTCTTGGTCAGCCGCCCCCTGCATCCACCTTCTTTGGGCAGCCTCCTTTTTTAGGGCAAGGCCGTGGGCGCAACAGAGGCAGGAGAAGAGGAGGACAAGCACAACAAGTACACTGGCAAACAGACCAACCACCGCAGAACCCATAGAACACAAAGAACAAACAACCGCAAAGATTACAGATGACAACGATCTTTTAGTGGTAAATTTGAGCCAACGCAACTTGACGTCAATTGAACATGAGGTTCTAAACAAAGGGTTGGGGTTTGTTCCCACATGTGTGGGCGATCCCTTCCAATTAAGGTGCGAACTCGGAAATTTTTTTCGAAAAGTTCGCCTTCATTTCTTTTTTAAAGGTAAAGACAAGGGAACCAACATGATGAGTCTAGATGACTTACCTCCAGAATCTAACACAGGTCTCAAACCAGCTTCCAACTTCAACCCACCAGTGCATTTGGTGCCAGACCATGTAAAGGTGTTTGAACAAGCTGTTACCAACGATGTCACTACGCTTTGCTCCACCAGCGAGAAAAGATATTCAAACTTTTCCCTCTTACAAAGAAAAGCCTTAACGACCCTTTCCAATGACAACACTATCACCATCAAGCCCGCTGATAAAGGGGGCGCAATTGTCATAATGGATTCGACAGCATATCGGAATGAATGTCTTAGACAGTTAAATGATGGAAAATCTTACCAGGTTCTGTCAGAAGACCCGACAGTCAGACTGTCCAAAGAAATAAATGATCTGGTCTATGAAGCGAAAGAATCAGGCTGGATCACACCACAAGAGTCTGACTTCCTGATCACGAAGTTTCCGGTGATGCCCTATTTCTATGTCCTCCCTAAAATTCACAAAGCCACTAGACCACCACCAGGACGCCCTATCATATCGGGGATAGGATCAATCCTTGAACCTTTGTCTACCTTTGTGGATTTCTTCTTACGTCCGTTGGTCAAAAAGATGCCAACATTTTTACAAGACACCAAAGACGTCCTGAGACTGTTACCAGAGACCACTTTCGACACCGAAACAGACCTTCTGGTGAGTTTCGATGTTGAATCCCTCTACACCTGTATTCCCCAGGACGAAACCCTGGAGTCCATCAGGGGTTTACTTGATACCACAGATCTAGATACAAGCACGCCTATCAATTTCATCATGGAGTGCGCCAGACTAGCAATGAAAGAGAACTTCTTTAAGTTTGAGGATACCATCTACCTTCAGACCTCAGGAACATCAATGGGCAGCATTTTTGCGCCGAGCCTGGCGAACCTTTACGTACATCTTTTTGAACAGGACACAGTACTGAACAACACCAATCCTTTCCACGACAGGATTGTCGTTTGGAAGAGATATATTGATGACATTCTGGTCATATGGCGCGGCAATGTGACTACTCTGCTTGATTTTCACACATGGCTCAATGCACAAAACAGATTTTTGAAATTCACAGTGACACATGACAAGACAAGGTTGCCTTTTTTAGATATTGTCATCTATCCCATAGAAGGCACTCTGGGGAGTGAATTATACAGAAAACCCCAAGCAAAAAACTCATTACTGAACTTTCAAAGTCACCATCCTAAGTCTCTCAGACAGAACTTGCCTGTTGGACAATTTCTGCGGATCCGCAGAAATTGTTCCACTAAGGAGACTTTTGAAAAGCATGCAGCGGCTTTGTCCCATCAATTGAAAGCCAAAGAGTATCCTCCTTTCTTGATAAGACAAGCTAAGAAAAGAGCGGCAAATAACAACAGAGACGCTCTCATTGCTCCCCCAATACCAAAACCGCCACTAACAAGACTAACCTTTGTCAATACTTTCAGCACACTTTCCAATCAGGTGCAGAAAGTAGTACGTAAACACTGGCGCATCTTGAATCTCAACAATGAAGAAATTCCTCCCCCACTTTTCTCTTTTAAGAGGGGTACGAACTTAAAAGATAGTCTGGTACATACACGACCAAAAACTATGAAGAACTCTGCTAACTCAACACTCTGGGACCTGCCACCTGTACAAGGGCATTATCCCTGTGGCAGCTGCTCAGTGTGCCCACAGACAATCCATACTAAATCAGTAGACATTGGCACCTCAAGACCATGGTTGCTTCATAAACATACCAACTGCAACTCAGAAAAAGTTATTTACCTTATCACCTGCCCGTGCTCACTTAAATATGTAGGGATGACCACCCGCAAAATTAAAATAAGAATAAGTGAGCACAAGAGCACAATCAGGCGTAAGAAACAGTCAACAAAAATGACCACACATTTCTTGACATCAAACCACAAACCAGAAGACATGCAATGGCTCATCCTGGAACAACCTTTTATTCCACCACACATCACAGATGTCACGAACTACCTATTCCAAAAGGAACAGAGATGGGTGTTTAGACTACATAGTGACCAGGATGGGCTCAATGATGATATTCCTTGGGCAACAATCTAGGTAGATACACACTCGTGTCTTACGGAATATTGTGGCTCAGGTCGATATGATCCAGTTAGCATGCGCCTGTACACCACCATTCATTCAGGCTTGTGTTTGGTTACATCCACCCGAGCGGCTGCCTTCTTTATGTGTATACATACACATTCTTTCTGACACTCTTGTTACCTTCATGGACAATACAGAATATCGCCGTATTATGCCATCGTTCTAATCGGGCAATTTGTACGAGATTTGTTTCTCTAACGATCTATCTATGACGCCTTCTCATATAAACTACATTTCCCATACTCGCTTGGCGCGATGCGATGACGCAACTCCCCTGCGTCTCACTCATAGGGTTTCCATGACAACCAACACCGGCTTTCTTTACTTTAGCCGAGTGTTTCCACCCCGCTGGTTGCCTCCCCTACGAGCTCAGCTCCACTCCGAGGTACCGACGGAGAGGTGAGCAGGAATTCCCTCCATTTGGTTTATTTTGTAAGAAGGAAGTATATCGCTGTCTCCGCTCGTTTTTTTCAAGAAACTAGAGCGGAGACACAGCTATGTTTGATAATATCGAGAAAGTTACCTTGGGTAGTGGAGCCTTTCTCCTCAACTGTTACCATGGCGACCACTTAGCATTACCTGCAGGTACTATTCTTTTGACACTATGTAGCCCTCGAATGTCATCATGTGGGGTTAGTCTTTTCTGGCAATTCGCGGAGTGAGCGACTGCGGTTTTTATAAAAGAGCTCATACTTTGAGCAATAATACATTGTGAACCCTCTGATTCCTTTACAGAGCGGGGCCTCCCCTAACCTGAGCAGTAGCCAGGCGAGGTGAGGCGCACACCCACAACATTTTGGGTAAGTGCCATAACCTTTACTTACTTCATCTAATTAACATAGACTTAATATAGTCTTGATATATTTAAGAGTATTTGCATACTTGATAAATTACTGGATGCTAAAAGGTTGACCTTATGAATTTCATTTTCTAAAAGGTTTGTGCCATGCTGTGTTTTCTTCCCCCCCTTTCTTGTGTTTGTATCTCTGTAGGTCAACGGAGGAAAATTACCTCCCACAGAGTTCCTTGGCCCTTCGTTTGGGTCCAGGTTGTATCATTCACTTTACTGCTCACTCGAGCACCGTTCAATTTCTGCAGTAGCTTATTTGGTCCTGAAGAATGCTTGGGTGAATTCCACCCGGTAGCAGAAACATGTAGACCTAATTTGTCATCACAGTTATTTGTTGAAACTGTTATAGCACTGTTTTTAGTCATTGCTAACAAGGCAGCGATTTAATAAAATGTGTTTAGTGCCTTGCTAGACAATTTTTATCGAGCACCCCCACAACATCACGTTTCACGAGCACTGCAATCCACATATCTATCCATCATCGATTAACAACTAATATATCATCCACTGGTCTGGGACACATAAGAGACCAAAATCTACTAACTGCTAAGTAGAATATGGTACTCTTGCCGTCCTCCATTCCCAGATGATGAAGCTAACCTCTTGAGGTTGATGATGGGAATTTTATTTCCAGTGCATACACACATATATGCATGAATGAATCCACAGCTTTACTAAACTCTAGCATTACCTTTATCCTTGTGTCTAGGTCTTCTATTTTTTTGAGACTCATAGTTGTTCTAGTATGTTATGATGTTGACTTGGGGATACCACAACTACTAGAGTCTTTAAACTTTTTGTCCCTTTGACCCCCACTCTACTTGAGATACTTTAAGACAGTAGGGTAGTTCTCCCCACTTTTCAGCTGGAGGGGACACGTGTTAGACCTGGCACCTTGGCGTGAGTCTCCCTTCCTCTTTTTGTCGCTGTGCCTCATGTGTTTTTATGGTGTTGGCCGCTCAGCGCGCTGTGCCACTGCCAACCAGTGTCGCGGTGCGAGTGCTCCCTATGTAAATTGTATATGTTGGTTGGATTCCATGATTGGATTGTTTGGTTTACTGTCAGACCCCAGTAAAGTGCGCCGGGGGCGCCGGGGCATGTAAATGCGAACACCGCTGGTGGGCTTGCAGCACTGGTTGTGCCACCCACAGAAGCGGCCGGTAAAATATGTCTGAGGTCTGCCATCGCAGAACCTGCGTGCAGTCTGGTACTGACATGCTGACCGGCAAGTGCCCACACTTGCCGGTCCCTAAAACCTTCCCTTAGCTGCATGTTAGTCACCCCTCTGGTAGGCCCGCGGGCAGGGTGCGTTGTAAGCCTAAGGTAGGACAAGCCTGGATGCGTGGCATGTCCTAGTAGTGAATTACCGCCATATTGTTGTTCACTACTGCAAGGCTACCCTGTTCTCATAGGCCAGTATTGGCGGCCTGGATTGTTACACCCTATGATCCTAACCGACCCAGGGAACATGGTAGAAGATCGAGTTTAGTATGCCTGAACTCGGAATAATGAGGTACATCTTTTCGCAAGGTTTATTTTAATATTCCGGGTTTGCAAATGCCGCTTTTAGAAAGTTGGCCTTTGCTTGCCTAAACCTTTCAGCCGCCTCTGCGTGATGTGTATCTGATGTCTGGCTGGTATGAGTGACAGGGCTGGGGGAACCCAGATGGGCAGGGCTAGGTAGCCTGGTATGAATAGGACGATCGACAGGTAGATGGGTGGGAGGAGTGCTCCTAGGTTCTGAATAGGACAGTGCTCCGCTACCTCGATGCCGGCTCCACCCCCTGTGGAGCGTCTGATGACTCTGCCCTGCACTCTGAAAGGAGAAGCCTGCATCACGTAAACAAAGTGCTCAGAAACCGGACTGAACTAGGCAAGGGCCCCCCTGGCCTGGGAGAACAAAAGATTTGTGGTATAAATGGAGGAGCCCTGCTCCTAAGAAACTAGATCCGCTTTTGACCAAGAAGAATCTCTGCCTGAGGAGGAGGCACTGGGAAAGCTGTAGGAGGAAGACTGTCCCTATCCTGGGGGATTGGCCTGCAGTGGTGACCTTGCTGCCAAAGGAGAGAAGAGAAACTGTTGCTGAAGACTTTTTACTTTACTTTTACTTTCAAGACTTGTGCTTTTCCAAAACGATCTCCAAGGGCTTGGAACTGAGCTTGCCCCCTGAACTGAGCCCCAGGACCATTGGGCTCTACCTGATCTTCACTCGCCTGCTGCTGGACTGTGGTGTCCTTTCCCTCGCCGGAGCTGTGACCCTCGTGCCCAGTCCCTCCCTGAGCCGTGACCAGGACTGCTTAGCCGCCCCCGCCTTGGGAAGAGCCTCGCTCGATCGGAGCCGCTCCCCCTACGCTGTGCTGGGCTGCCCCGTCACCTCGCTCGTGGAGGCTCGCTGTGCACCTTCACCCTCCCGCCGGAATCGGCGTTTGTGAGCATCTCCAAGCCTCGGACGGCCCGGACGTATCTGCGTGCCCGGCTGCCCCGCTTTGTTCACCCGCCACCTGCAACACCCCGCTCTTGTCGTGAGCCTGAAGATCAGACCTCCATCGTGAAGTGTGGAAGCCCCGGACGCCGCCTCGCTCTTCTGTCGAAGAGCCGCTGAAATCCCGCACCCGCCTTTGCGTCAAGAAACAAGGTACTGTACTTACGAACTCGACCGCGAGCTCGCATCGGATCCAGGGTCCGCAACGTTCTTATTTCCCTGTCATCTGCTGTGTGCTTCCTGGGCGCTGCCTCCGCCCCAAGGACGCTGAGGCCTACAGTTACCTTGTGCCCGCCTAAAGAACTTTCCGTAACCAAGAGAACTTTACCGTATTCCTATGAATTGTGGCCCCATCAGTTCAACGTTACTGGGCCTTGTATTTGAATCTGCTGAAACTACATAAAAGCTTATTTTTTATATACTTCCTGATTGGTGTCCGTTTGTGGTGCATGCAAGGGGTTACTGTATGTGTAATTGCATTTGCTTAACCGTGTACGCCTGAGACTTAGCCTAGACTGCTCGCGCCACGCACCTAGAGGGTGAGCAGGGGTTATTCTGGGGAGTCATCCTTCGCCCTGACAAGAAGTAAAGGGTCCCTGCTTGTCGTGGGTTCACACCTGCGTCAACCAGAGCCCCCTCATTTCTAACAGTGACAAAGAAAGGAGCTGGGAAAAGACCTCTAACAGGTGTGTTTTTACAAAAGGGTGCGAAAAAAAAGAACTCTCTGGGTTTTATTCTTGGAAGTAGAAGGGGCCACCGCCATGTAGTACTGGATGTATAAAGGGGCAATGTAAAAATGTTGTGGTGGGGTGTCTGTGGGTAGTGTAAACAGCTTATACAGGTTCCTTATTTTTTCTAATATATATATATATTTTATCTTACATTCTAGGAGCCGTTCAAAGAACACCGGTGAAAATATGTGTAAGGTTAAGAGGTCTGCGAAACCATTAAGGGACATAACAAAGACAGTCCAGAATGCAGAGCCTGCAGCAAAATGTGTGAGTAGGCGTGTACGCCAGGATAAGCTCTGCACATACTACACGCACATACAACAGAGAACCGGCACAGTCGTGAAATGTCAAATCAAGCCCTCCTCCAACATGTTGAACACTCCTACAGGAATGTCTATTCTACATAGGGAGGGGGAACAACAGCAGAGATGTGCTTACAATCCCAGACACCGTAATAACTGTTTGGTGTAAAAGCAGTGCTGTGCATCTGAACCCTCTCCATGCCTCAAAAGGGAATCACCTCTCAAACAAATCTACCCTTAACAAGAAGCCGAGGGATCCGGAACCCCAACCATGTCCTTTAAACCTCAAGAAGATGCTTTTGGTCCTGGAGTCCCAAACAAAGCCTTTAGACCTCAAGAAGAAACTTGTGGTCCTTGAGCCCCAAACTACGCCTATAGATCGCTCATTAAAAAATGTTGTGACACCTGTGAATGAGCCCTCTACATCCCTGATCTCTAATGGGCCAGCGGTTGTGATGGCAGTTGCAGAAGATCTGGTACAGCCCCAACCCCCTAAAGTGAATTGCCTCTTAAGAAAATATCTTAAGAAGAAGCAAGGGGTACAGGCGTTACAAGTAGAAACAGTAGCAGATCCCTTAATCAAGCCCATTACACCGCAGGACCCTACCCATACCCTGAAGCCCTCTATAGTTTCAAATAAACTAACGGCACCGGTAGACGGGCTCCCCCTAGACCAACCCCCAAAACCTGCTCTAATCATGCCTGATGGGCTTAGGAACTCAGAGTCTGAAAATGCTCAAACCTCATGAGCACCTTATAACAGCAGCAGCTGGTGTCTTAAGGCGTTGACAGGGTTGGTAGACAAACTTGATAGACCCGCAGAAGCAGCGCACAAGGGTCCTTCTAACACGTACAATGGGGATTTGTATACAGCTGTTAGACATTCACCCGACCACAACCCCGACAATTCCTTAGCCGATAGGGCCCTCAATTATTTTGACGGCCATTTACACTCACCAAGCCTTATGTCACCTATCACCCCTCCAGGAGCGTACGACCCAACCAGCCCCGCGTCCCGTGTAATCCCCACATCACCACCAGCAATATACGACGATAATAGTACGGGCTGGGACGACTGATCAAATCAGGGTTTGGAGGGCGTATTTAGTGAGGACCTTTCCACGGGCACCCCGGGGTGTTCGCACTGGGACCCTGTTTCTATGATCCCACCGGTCCCTCAGTTACAACATGGTGTTGTGGCGGACGGGGCGAGAGAGGGTCCAGGGGTGTTACAGGCAGTTGTACTACCAAGCACTGTATTCATCCCTAATCCGCCGCAATATGATTCTGTAAACCCAAAAGAGGTACTAGGGGCCCATGTGAAAGACATACAGATGGCGGTCAGAAATATAAAACGCCAAGCGAACACCGCCACCTTAAAACTGGGGCTGCGCGGTAGCACCAACAGGGCAGGGCTGAAGGCACAGCGGAAGATACTGCAAATGGTTGACCAGTGTAAAAGGGTGATCCTCCAAACCTGTCAAGCAACAGTGGCCGACATATGGATTATCCCTGCGTGACTAGGCCTACGCCGTCCCCTAAAGAGCCAACATGCCCCAGATATTAATAAAAGTATGCACAAATCAAAATATAGGTGTAAGGTCCACACGGTACTGACAAAGTCCCTGCGCTTCTTACGCATGCTTAAGTGTAAAAAGTATATGGAACCCCTCAAACAAAGTCATACAGTTTCACAAACAGCGCCTGAATCACATACACCAGTACCATGTACCCGGCATTACATAAATTCAGGAGAAAACATCCTGAGGGGAGTGCAATTGAAGGGCTAGAGGGGTAGAGTGCCAACACTCCAACACCAGGAACACCCAGAAGGTCCGAGGGCTGGGTCTGAGGCAGAGACCTCTATCAGCACGTCGACCACAGGCACAACCCATACTGTTCAGATAGGATGGGGTAGGCTACCTAGGAAAGCATGGTCCTGTAAAAAACAAAAGTGGGCTAATAGCGCTAAGCAGCGCAGGCTTTTCAAAGTTAAACTAAAGAAAGCCAGAATATGCGCTACACGGCGGCTTAAAAGACCCCCAGAGCCCTTGCTAAACCAGAATCCCCAAAATGATACAGCAGCAAACTCCCCCACAAGTCAGATTCATCAAGATGAGGATTCAGAGACAGTGTTTTTAGAGAGCGTTAGAAGCTACAGTCGTACTGTAGAGAGATTTAACGCTACAGAACACTACAAGGAGTTTAGGTTTATTAACCTTCACCAGATAAGGTCCTCCACTCATGGGTTTTTAGCCATACATCAGGCTGTGCAAACAATCATAGAAAGGTTGTTACGCGATGTGGGTCCTAATGATTTTTTCCAGCTATGCTTCCAGGGGCAGGGTTTTGACAGTCCTTTGTTCACCAAACAAAGGTCCCTCGATGTGTATGATGCCGTGGAATTTTTAGAAAACCTCTTGAGGCTTTTACAGAGTAAGGCTGAACTAGTAGCCTATGGAACTTTCATAGCCCTCATTGTATGGGGTTGTGAGGGGGGTGTTTCCAGGCCTTTAAGGAGCATCCTATACAGCAAGATAATTGGTCAAAAGCAACGTTGGCTGCTCAACTTTAACAATGGAGCAGCCAACACCTGTCTGGCGGCCAGCATCGTGGGGTTGCTGATGGGGCGCAACACCACGACACTGCCATCCTGTCTAGAGCGGGGAAGCACATGGGGTTCTTGAAATACCTCCAGACTGCATGGTCGTCTTTGGCGACATAGGACTTTTTGAGAACTATTTCGCCGTTACGGTGAAAGTTATTTATCACAACGGTTCTTTGAAGTACTTTACAACCGGGGAACGTGGGAAAAACAAGACCATATATGTCCTTCACCACGAAAATCACTTTTACGGTATCTTGAACCTGAAAAGTTTTCTGGGAGTCAAGTACGTGTGCACACATTGCAACCATATATACAACACTAAGGCACATCATCTGTGTGAAATACACTGTAAGATGTGTCAGAAGGACGGGTGCGTCGTAGACTTCCCCCTGAAGGTGAGGTGCCGCAACTGTAAGATGTTTTGTCGCTTGAAAGACTGCTTGAGCACACACCGCAAAGCTGTTAAATGCATCCCTAAAATGGATTGCAGAGAGTGTGGCCTGTATGTAGCGACAGATCACAAATGCAAAGGCATGAAATGCCCAAGGTGCCAGACTCCATGTAGGGTAGGAATTGTACACCGGTGTTACATGGTTAAAGGCAGACCACAGACCAAAACCGAAGACTACATAGTGTTTGATATAGAGCGCACACAAGAGAGGGGGTACACCAACCTAACTATATTTACGCCCACCATCTAACTTCCGATGACTGCTGGGAGTTTGAGGGGCGAACGTGTGTTGTTCATTTCCTTAATACATTCATTCAATCCAAATTCAAAGGGTATACCATGCTGGCCTATAACTCAAAAGCATACGACTCATTCTTTATTTTACAAAATATGATTCGTGAAAAGGTGCAAGTAGAGCCCATAACTCAAGGTTCCAAGCTGATGTTGTTAATAGCTGCCCAGTTACAAATAAGGTTCATAGACACCCTGGATTTCCTACCCATGAAATTGAGCAAGCTGCCAAAAGCCTTTGGTTTCCCCGGGTGTAAAGGTTATTTTCCACACTTTTTTAACACCTGGGCGAACCAGATTTTTGTGGGGTCAATGCCGCCTCCGGACAGCTATGGGGTTGAACATATGATGCCTGCTGAGAAAGAGAGTTTTCTACAATGGTACTCTGAAAACCATGAAAAGGAGTTTCGTTTTCAAACCGAGTTGAAAGCCTATTGCCAGGCAGATGTAATGATCCTGCAACAAGCATGCAACGTATTCTGAGATGTTGTGGTGTCTATGACGAAGAAAGTCAGGGTCTTCAAACCCAAGACAACTCAAACGACTAAGAAAGTCAGGGTCTTGAAACCCAAGAAGCCTCAAATGACAAAGACGGTCGAATACATAGACCCTTTTCAAAACATCACATTGGCCTCCATGTGTATGTCCATCTACAAACACATGTTTTTAAGACCAAAAAGTATCGCTCTAGTGCCGCCAGACCTCTATAATGGTAAACAGAAACGTTATTCAACCCTGTCTATCCAATGGCTCATGTACGTCTCTGAGAAGGAAGACATACTGTCACGGGGCCACGGGCTCCCCTGTGACATCCGACACATATTCACCTGGCCGATGCCCTGTCTTTTCCCAACAGCCTCACGAGGAGGAGTATGATCCCAATATAACCGAAGATCCACTGAGTAGGACGGGCGCCTTTAAAATTCCCAAGAGTGATGCAGGACCCGCCCCCAACTATCTCGTGACCTGCCCTATACCACTGAAAAGGGAGCAGCCTCTCTACGTCACGAGACCCAACCCTCGAGGACGAGAAGCAGATGGGAAAGACCTCTCACCGGAAACCGAGGAGCCGGAGGACTTCGTAGACGCCACGGGGAACGAAGAGTCGAGGAGTTCCACGGACGAAGGCGGAGGCGGAGGACGAAAGCCAGGAGGCCAACCGGAAGGTGTTTCGCCCAGCCACGTACCTGGAGGCGCGTGGCTCACCCAGGTACGCGGGCGTATGGCAGGGTGGTTCGGAAGGCGGGAGAAGGTTTAGTCAGCTCTCCCTTCTGTGTACCCGGGATCACTGCACTTCCTCTAGTATGAGCACTGGTGTCCCTCACACCCTTCCCCAACAATACAGATAGAAGCAGGCGATTACATTGCTCTTCTTGTCTCCCTTGCCTTACATGCTCCAACGACGGCCCCGCCTTGAACTAAGAGAAGCCTCCAGGCACCCTAGCAGCATACCGACCCGCCCAAGGAGTTACAAGGAAGAACGCCCATAGAAAGACTCTGTGGTTTCTTGTGTACACCTCCTTACTGAGCCGTAAAGGTTGCTTGCCATTAAGGTGCGATTACGCCGCAAAAGAGAAATAAAAAACAACTTCAGTCTCTCACTATCTGCCTCCACGTGTCTGCCTATAGAACGATCCCCCTCAAACGTAGACCTGAAGGCCAGCCCAGGGTTAAATACCGTGACATTTGGTGGAGAATGCGGGCAGTGTAACCATTAGTACCGCAATAATGGAAACCGTCATCCAGCATCTAATCAAAGGGCAGGATGACCTCAAATGGGCAGTGGAACGGCAGATGGCGTCTGCTCAGGCAGATAGAGACGTCTTTAACGATTCCTTCGCAGCACAACTGGATCATTTAGTCAAATTCTCCAGTGACAAAACAGGTGGGGTGACAGAGGTACCATGGTCCTTTCCCCCAGGTCACACAGGCATCGCCCTCCAGAAATATATACCAGGAGAAGATCCAGACTCCTACCTACTGAACTTCGAGAGAGCCGCAAGGGCCTGTAAGTGGCCAGTGGAGCAATGGCCTTTCGGACTAGACCCCCTACTCACGGGGAACGCACAGGCGGCATACCAGGTGGCGAACCCAAACGGGACCACACCGTATGAAACCATTAAAATTGTCATTCTTGACCACCTTGGCATGGACTGTGAGGCATATCGCTTACGTTTCCGTAAAGGGAAGGGAGTCCCGGGAGAGAACCCCAAGACCCTTTTCTATCGTCTGAAGAACGAGGCAGATAAATGGCTGCGATCACAAGAGAGTACGAAAGAGGAAATCCTCGATAAAATATACCTAGAACAGTTCTTAGAGGACCTCCCCTACAATACTCAACGGTGGCTACGCCAACACTCAGGTCTCACCACTGCTGATGCCATTGAGATGGCCTCCACGTTTGCCCGCGCCCAACCACGAATACCCCAACTGGAAACGGAGCGTGGGTCACGACTACACAGTCAAAAGACGGAAAAGAAAACAGTAAAACCCCCTCCGGACTCTATACGAATATTTCAACGCCGTATGGAAGGGGGACCTCCGAAGGGGCCGCAGTGCTATGACTGTGGTGACTGGGGTCATATTGCCAGAGCATGCCCCAAGAAGCGATCTCAGGAAGAACCCATGGAGATCGGATATTTACCAAAGACAGTGTTATACACGGCAGAGCTGGGGAATGCATTTTATGTGAGTGTCCTGGTGAACGGACTATCGGTAAAAGCCTTATTAGATTCCGGATGTAGGCAGTCAGTGGTACAAAAGGAATTAGTAAAACCCAACCAGTTATTGACAGGGGAACAGGTACACATTAGATGTGTCCACGGAGACATTAAGCCATACCCGGTAGCCCTCTTGGATATCACATACCCTGGGAAAACCCCACACTCCATCAGGGTTGGGGTTATGACAGGTCTCCCTGAAGCTTTAATAATAGGAACAGATAACCCTGAATTCCTAGACCAATTTCAGCACATCCTCCGAGCCCAGGCTCTAAACCCAGATAGAACCACAGCAGGGTCGACGGTCACACACAACTTACTTACCCAAGAACCTTGGCTTATGGACCGAAGTTTCAAGTTTGCACAAATTCACTGCGATATTCTACGTAATGCCTGGGAGAGCGCTCAGAGAAGGAACAAAACAGACCCCACAAGCCACCCCTATTTTTTCATTGATAGGGAAATGTTGTACAGAAAGCCAGCTCCAGAAGAAGAGGCTCAGTTGTTGGTACCTAGGGCCTTTCGTGCTCAGATTATGTTCTTCTCACACTCGCACCTAACTGCTGGGCATACCGGTGTAGAGAAAACCTTAAAAAACGTGTTAAGACGCTTTTATTGGCCTGGGATATACCAAGAGTTGAACCAATACTGTCAGGAGTGTGCCACATGCCAAAAGCGCAATCCCTATCAACCGCCCCAGGTACCGTTGCAACCACTTCCGATTGTTGGCACACCATTCACCAGGGTTGGGATGGATATAATAGGTCCTCTCCCTAAGACCCGAAAAGGGCATGAATACGTACTGGTGGTGGTTGATTATGCCACCCGGTACCCCGAAGCTTTTCCCTTAAGAACTACGACCACCCAAAACATAGCCAATTGCCTGGTGGAATTATTTGCGAGAGTAGGGTTTCCAAAGGAGATCCTTACGGATCAGGGCACCCCTTTTATGTCCCGTCCTATGAAAGAGGTATGTACTCTCCTCGATATGTCTCATATTCGTACCTCAGTGTACCATCCCCAAACTGATGGTCTGGTTGAGAGGTACAATGGGACATTAAAACTCATCCTCAAAAAAATGCTAACTGTAGAGGGAATGGAATGGGACCGCCTCCTACCCCTCGCTCTCTATGTTATCCGGAGCCAATACCAGAGTAGCCTCGGTTGCTCGTCCTTCGAGTTACTCTACGGACGGCAACCTCGGTCGCTTTTGGACATGACAAGGGAGGCATGGGAGCAGGAAGAGGAAATGCTTGAGTATACACGGGATCTCAAGTCCCGCTTAGGAAAGTTACGAGACCTGGCATACTCACACCTTGAAAAAAAACAAAAGGAACAAGCGTACCACTATAACAAGGGAAACAAATGGAGACTCCTAAAGGTAGGAGACTGGGCGCTCATTCTGATGCCTTCCTCCACATGCAAGTTCCGGGCCGAAAAAATGGGTCCCTATAAAATCATTGGGACCGTGGGGAAAACCAGCTGTAAACTCCAAATAAAGCCCAATAGAGTACAAACGTACCACATTAACCTTCTTCGCAAGTGGTTAGGCCCGATTCCCCAAACGGTGGGCTTTACCTTACCCACTCTCAAGACATCCGACACTACATTAGAGCAATTGGTAGTCAACACAGAGCTAGACAGCATACACAGGGAAGAGCTCAATACCCTCCTACAGCAATATGTCCATCTGTTCTCCAACCTACCTGGTAGAACCACACTCGCCGAGCATAGGATACACACACTTCCGGGTCAAGTGGTTAAAAAAAAAACATATAGAATTCCTGCTGCCAGACAGGAAGCCGTACGGCAGGAGGTGCGGGACATGCTAAAGATGGGGGTCATACAACAATCCAGGAGCGAATGGAACTCACCCATAGTGATGGTACCGAAACCCGATGGATCCATTCGCTTCTGCATGGACTTCAGGGCCCTCAACGAGATATCGAAATTTGACTCATATCCCATCCCCAGGGTGGACGACCTAATTGAGAAACTAGGGGAGGCCCGCTTTATCACAACATTGGACCTTACCAAGGGGTATTGGCAGGTCCCCTTGCATCCATCAGACAGAGAAAAGACCGCCTTCTCCACCCCAGACGGGTTGTATGAGTTTCTGGTGCTTCCCTTTGGTCTTCATGGGGCGCCGGCGACATTTCAGCGCCTCATGAATGAGGTACTGAAAGACGTCCGACATTGTGCATCAGCATACCTCGACGACATATTCGTGTTTAGCTCAACCTGGGAGGAACACCTACAGCATCTCAACCTAGTCTTGGGCGCTTTACGGGAGGCGGGCCTACATATCAATTCCAAGAAATCCCGAGTAGGTTACCACTCTGTCAAATATCTGGGATATGTGTTAGGCCACGGGATGATCGCTCCACAAGCAGAGAAGGTACGGGCTATCCGAGAGACCCCCTTTCCTAGCACTAAAAGAGAGGTACGCGCATTCTTGGGCCTCCTCGGATACTATAGGAGGTTTATCCCCTCATATTCGGAGATAGCCGGACCTCTCACTGATGTGCTAAAAAAGGATGTAAAGATCAAAGCTCTCCAGCAGCCTTCTGAGACCCTAAAAAAAGCCTTCGAAAACCTTAAACTCGCCATCACTACTAGCCCGGTACTGGTGTCACCCGACTTCACACGGCCCTTCATGTTACAAACAGATGCCTCCGGGTGTGGGATTGGAGCTGTACTATCCCAAGTATCGAGGGAGGGGATAGAACATCCAGTTCTCTTTATAAGTCGAAAACTGTTCCCCAGAGAATTGAAATATCCGACCATAGAAAAAGAGTGCCTAGCTATAAAGTGGGCTGTAGATAAATTAAGATTCTATTTGGAAGGAACCCACTTCACTCTGTATACGGACCATGCCCCTCTACAATGGTTAAGCAGAAACCAAGGACACAACCCTAGAGTCTTTAGATGGTTCCTGACCTTACAACCCTTCTCCTTTACCATCAAACACAAAAAAGGCAGTGAGAACGGGAATGCGGACTTCTTATCACGCATTCTACCTCTCCCCGATCGGGAGAATCCTAGGGGGGAGGAATGTCACGGGGCCACGGGCTCCCCTGTGACATCCGACACATATTCACCTGGCCGATGCCCTGTCTTTTCCCAACAGCCTCACGAGGAGGAGTATGATCCCAATATAACCGAAGATCCACTGAGTAGGACGGGCGCCTTTAAAATTCCCGGGAGTGATGCAGGACCCGCCCCCAACTATCTCGTGACCTGCCCTATACCACTGAAAAGGGAGCAGCCTCTCTACGTCACGAGACCCAACCCTCGAGGACGAGAAGCAGACGGGAAAGACCTCTCACCGGAAACCGAGGAGCCGGAGGACTTCGTAGACGCCACGGGGAACGAAGAGTCGAGGAGTTCCACGGACGAAGGCGGAGGACGAAAGCCAGGAGGCCAACCGGAATGTGTTTCGCCCAGCCACGTACCTGGAGGCGCGTGGCTCACCCAGGTACGTGGGCGTATGGCAGGGTGGTTCGGGAGGCGGGAGAAGGTTTAGTCAGCTCTCCCTTCTGTGTACCCGGGATCACTGCACTTCCTCTAGTATGAGCACTGGTGTCCCTCACACCCTTCCCCAACAATACCGATAGAAGCAGGCGATTACATTGCTCTTCTTGTCTCCCTTGCCTTACATGCTCCAACGACGGCCCCGCCTTGAACTAAGAGCCAAGAGAAGCCTCCAGGCACCCTAGCAGCATACCGACCCGCCCAAGGAGTTACAAGGAAGAACGCCCATAGAAAGACTCTGTGGTTTCTTGTGTACACCTCCTGACTGAGCCGTAAAGGTTGCTTGCCATTAATGTGCGATTACGCCGCAAAAGAGAAATAAAAAACAACTTCAGTCTCTCACTATCTGCCTCCACGTGTCTGCCTATAGAACGATCCCCCTCAAACGTAGACCTGAAGGCCAGCCCAGGGTTAAATACCGTGACACATACATATTCAGCACGCCTTACAGGGTGGTGAATACCGCCTGGGTCCCTATTACCTGGATGGGTACGCTGTAATTAAGGTAGTGCCGACGGCCTTTGAATACAATGGCTGTATTTTACCACGGCTGTCCTCAGTGTTACAAAACTCACGTGTTTTAGACTGATGGGTGCCAAATTTGAGCACTTACACAGACGTACTCTGATGAGGGCCCAGTATGTTGAATAATGTGGCTTTGCTATGAGGGGCCTATGGGAGCATGAGTAGTTAGATATGCTAACAACCGACACAGAGCTCCACTCTTTCCATCAGAGTCGTGATTTACCACAACCTTTGAACCCCCACGATGCCTTTTTCGAGGGTCGTACAAATGCCATACAACTGTACAGGGCCGCTGGTGAGGGTGAGAAAATACACTATAATGATTTCACCAGTCTGTACCCATTTGTGAACAAAATGAAGGTATAACCCTTAGGACACCCCACCATAATATATTGAGACTTTAGGCCCCTTTCCGAATACTTTGGGCTAGTCAAATGTGAAAACTATCCTCCAAGGCAGCTTTACTTTCCAATGTTACCATACAGAGGTGATGGTAAGCTGATGTTCCCCCTCTGTCGAACATGCGCGGTGTTTTAAGAGGTCGGTGGTTGTAGTCACACCGAAGAACAAAGGATGCTCACAGGGACCTGGTGCAGCATCGAGGTCCAAGCTGCCTTAGAGAAAGGCTACAGACTCAGGAGAGTACACGAGGTGTGGCATTTTAAGAGGACCAAGACACGCTTCTTTTCACGCTACATTAATTTGTTTCTCAGAGACAAACAGGCGGCCTCAGGATATCCTGACTGGTGTACTAGTCAAGATGCAAAGCAGAAATACATCTATGCCTACCACACTCACAAGGGTATACATTTACGGCCCCATTTGATAGAGGTCAACCCTGCCCGCCGACAGTTAGCCAAACTCTGCCTCAACTCCTTATGGGGAAAATTTGCACAGCGTACAAACATGTCAAATACGACATTAATAACAGATCCTGACGAACTGCTTAAGTACCTTTTTGCCCCTTGTTACGAGGTGTCGAGCTGCGAGTTTATCGATGACGAGACCGCTGCTGTGTGTTGGAAATACACAAAAGAGTACCCCACAATGTGTAACAACATAAACATCTTCATAGCACGCTTCACGACCACACACGCCCATCTAGAGCTTTACGGGGTTATGGATAAACTCCAGGACCACTGCCTCTATCATGATACCGACTCTGTGATTTCTCTGAGTAAACCGGGGGATGAAGATCCTCCTCTTGGGGATTATCTCGGTAATTTGACCAGCGAACTTGATAAGTATGAACATATAATAGAATTTACCTCATCCGGACCTAAGACCTACTCCTACAAAACAAACACCAACAAAGTGTGCATGAAGGTCAAATGTATAACATTAAACGTCAGCAACACCCTAAAAATTAATTTTGACAGTCTGAAGAAACTGGTGCACGAATACTCTGCATCGGTCGATCATGAAAATGATAAAACCATAGTTGTTAACCAACCCTGCATAGTCAGATCCAAAAAGAAGTGGGAAATTACAACCCAGCCCCTACATAAAACCTTATGCATTGTTTTTGACAAAAGGGTCCTGACTATGGACCATGAAACACTGCTGTACGGTTATTAGGCGCATTAGAGAGGGCAACAGCAGCACTATGGACACTAGATTACAGCATCCGTTCTCCTGCGTGTTAGCAGGGCCCTCAAACTGCGGTAAAAGCTACTTTATAAAAAAGCTCTTAGAAAATGCTGCCAGTGCTTTATCCCAAACACCTAATAACATTGTGTGGCTTTATTCGTGCTGGCAAGATCTTTACACCAACCTGTCCCGCAGCTTCCTTCATATCAGATTTATAGAAGGTATACCTGATAATCTCAATGATGATGAGCTGCTACCCCGACCCTTGTAAACCTGGTAATTGTCGATGATCTTATGCGTGAAGGTGGTGACCATCCTGAGCTAGAGCGAGCTTTTACTCAATATTCACACCATCGTAATCTAAGCATATGCTAGATTGTGCAGAACTTGTTTTACAAGGGAAAGAACAGTCACTCTATAGCACTCAACGCCTCATACCTTGTTTTATTTAAAAATCCCTGTGAAAAACAGTAAATATCCGTTATAGCTAAGCAGATGTAACCTGGAAACACACACTTCTTCATGGAGGTCTTTAACGACTGCTGGTCGACTTAAAAAACAACACTCTAGAAGACTACAGACTGAGGGCTGATATTTTTCCCCCTGATCTCCCAGTCGCTTACACCCCAAAGACTAACTCCCGAGCCTATAAAAAGCAGCGCTGAAGACCTTTAGAGGCATTTGTAGCCCGGCCCTTATAACCCAGGTGTTGACCATGTCTGACCGCCTACGCCGCAATTTGGCCCTCCTGAAAATGTTGGTTACAGCCAGTCCCCAGCACAGAAAGGCCCTCCTCTGCGCTGCTTCTGACGATTTAGTGGCGGCCATTTCAGAAATAGCCCTAGACACCCTAAAAGGCAACGTCCCTATATCAAAGAGCCAGTTACAGTTGTTGAAGAAGAAGCAACATCTTATCAAGAAGCTCAGTAATAAAAGGGCCTCACTCATTACCAAGATGAAACTGGTGAAACAGTCTGGGGGTTTTATAGGCTCATTGCTGGGCATAGCTATACCCATTATTACACGCCTCCTTTCAGGACGGTGATGGAGCATGCCGCAAAGATGTATTTGGTTCCTAGACAACAGTTGGAGAAACTGGGCTCTTCTGCGGACAATGCCTGGGATATAGGTCGAAATGAGACTCTACGACTGGATGCTGAAATTAAAGACCGGATGGATTGAGACCTGTACGACAAAGCTACCCTTTACACCAACACCCTTAAAAAATTTCTAAGCTACTACAAGCAGTGGGATACTGAAAAAAATAAGCTAACTTTATATGCCCCGGACTCTGAACAGCCAGCAACGCCGGTGCCTGTTACTCAACCCCAACAGCCACAGCCGGCCAAGGCCCCTCCCACGGATATCTTTGTTGACGACCTCCTAAACAATATAAGTCAGAGGCACAGGGGGGCAGCGCAAATGTTGATGAGTAAACTCACCGCTTCTAAAAGACCTAACAGCGTGGAATGAGCGAGGCGAATTTCTCTACAAGGGGCAGCCGGTTGTTGGTTGACACATGTACGATCTAGTCAAAGGTCTCACGCACCCCAAGACCCTAACGCATCAAAATGCTCCTTGAGGTTAGGATCAGTTTCTACAAGCAGCCGCTGAACTCAACATCCCTTCCACACTCGTGGGTAGTAATGATCACCGCCGTATGCTTGAAAGCTTAAAGGCACCCCTACCTCCATCGCCTGCCGCCTCTGGCGTCCCACGATTATTCCCCTCTTGGAGAACCCCACTTTCGCCAGCTGTACAGCAAAAAAGGCAACTGTCCAAAGCCCATACGTGGATTAATCCTTAATGTTTCTACAGACTTTTTTTAATAACTACGTGTATCACCGTGTCTGATTTTTCTTCATATATTTCTGTAGTAATGGATGTCATTTTAATGCGCAACCTACATAACTGTTTGTAATAAACACTTTTATAACTTTTCAACCCGTCTCACTTGTCTTATAAAACATTTTTAAATATGGTGTATGTGGCAGCATTGAAATACAGAGTCTGAATGCGTGTTTTAAAAATGCCTTTATTTTAAACGTTCATCATTAAACATACACATAGGTCGTTACAATTTTGACAAACGTTATATTCTGTTTTCACAGGTCTGACCGATGCCCCTGTGTTTTCTTTTACATATTTCACAACTAGACTGTCATTGTTAACAAGGTTACTCGAATATAGATTTAAGAAATTTCTAAAAGCCACACCCTCTGACATTTTACTGATAAAATAAGTACAGTGTTCCCCAAATGTGATGGCTAACGAATCCTGGACCCTTAGCTTGTTATACTCAACCCTCCCTGCGGCTTTTTTCACAAACTTGAATATGGGTTGTGTATAGATACTGTGCTCGGGGAACTCGGCTGTACTGTCATACTTTCAAACACTGTAACCTTGTCACTATCTATAAACACGGCCGCACAGTGTGTTCCACCCTTGTAATGAGGATCTGTGTTAAAGACTAGGGTGCGCAGTCTTTCCGACCCTATTTCGGCCGGTAGCCCATCGCTAGGGAAAACAACTAAAAAGTATTTCCTAGTGTATTTATGCCTGCTTAAGAAGTCCCGTATCTGCACAGTGTCCATTTCACAAACGTTTTAAAGATAGTCAAACAAAATCTTTCGGGTGTGGTTGATATGAATGATGCTGTCAAATACTGAGAATATGACCATGTTCACATTCACAGGCAGCGGATTACTAAATCGTATTTCAGCTTTTAGGTTGCCGTTTTTGACCAGGTTGTAGTGATCTCCGTCTTCCATGTCGGAAGGCAGGTCGAATGCGAACAGCGTGTATCCGGCCCCATAGCCTTCTCTTGTCACGGCTACCTCGCAGTACCGTAGATGCTTCCCGGTTATCGAAACCAGCCCCTGATATTCCCTGATGTAGTTGGAGGTTATAAAACTGGGTGTGTAGGGTTTTGCAGGAATCACAGTGCCCTCGTGGGCTAGTGCAGCGTAGTTGAAGTTGTAGTGCTTAAAATTGAATGGATTTGAGGCGTATACCCCGCTAAAAGCTGTATTGTCCACAAACCCGATGATGATAAGCTTGGGGAGTTGTCGCATAAATAAATTCTGTTGCTGAGTTAATTGAGTACCGGCAGGGATGCTGAATACCTTCAGAGCTACTCTTTCCACAGCGTACTTGGCGTTTGATATTTGCAAAGCATCGGCGTGAGCTAGTCTGACACTCGGGGACACTTTCACCCTCTTTACAAACAGACTCGCTGACAGTATGTCCAGCTTGTACTGGTCCGCATCCCCGCTGATGAGACAGAATGAGTCCTTGTTTGCGTGTGAGCTTGATCTTAACATCAATTCCGTTGATGAGCAGTTTATCTTGGAAGAAGAGGTCTGAATGTATGCAGCCCAGGAGGTCAAACTGGTGACTGCCAGCCACAAAACATGCTCTTTTTACAAAACCCTGATTGTCACCGTCCAGCTCCTTGGCTTCAAAGTGTCCGTATGTGTCCTTTTAGAAGAGCCCCTGCTGAAAGCTGCATGTCAATAGCGTCACTACTGTAATTTAGAATGCTCTTGAGGTAGGCTCTGTAGGTGTACATGTTATCGCTCTGTGTGATGAGACAATCGCCCAGGGTGCTGTCCACCTGATTAAACACTGTTGCTAGGGGGTAAGCGATCGTCGCCACTTTAGCATCTGCTGCTATGTCGGAACCATCAGCCTTTACAATTTTACACATAAGATGGAGTAGCGTGTTGTTGAGATTCAAATACATATCCGTGGATCCTGATACATAAAAACCTATAGGGGTCAGAGGCGTCAAAGCGGCTAAAGGCGATACCTCAATGAAGAAGCTGTTTTCGATGCTTATCTGTGTGGGCTTTAGAGTAAACCAGTCTAGCTTGGATTTGACGCACTCGCCCGATGCACAATGTACGAAGGCCATACTTTAGTTTGCGCCGCTTTCAAAAATATTTACTTTAGAGGCGGATCTATTCTTCTTCGAAGTTCTCTTCCATCTTGGGATATTTCTTTTCTGAGCGCGCTTTGAAGAACTCCTCTTTTTTTATAGGGGGCAGGCGGTCTTCTGCGTCTCAAAGCGCGGCACTTCCTTTTAACACTCGTGCTTGGTCTGTACACCAAGCCAGCGCCTTCTTGCGGCTATTTGTTCATGCATTCGGCAACCGCTGAAGTAACAGACCCTACCCCGTCCTGGGCAATGTTCGTAGCTGCCGCTTTCACATGCAGTTTTACATTTTCATAGCCTTTTCTCAAGAAGGGCATAGCTCTTCTAAACAGATTGCAGAAGAAACCTCCTAGACCAGCCCGTACATAACAGGTGACCCTTCAAAGTACGGTGGGCCTCCATATCCGGCCTGGATTCTGTATTAGTCCCTGTACATAGACGGGTCCCCGTATGTTTTCACAACCACTATGATGCCTGCTTAATAGCCTCTGTCGCGTCTCAGTCTTAAATAAAGCTTAACAATAACTTTTGCATACTTAAAGGACACCGGGAAGGACTGATCGTTTAAGATCATAATTGAAATAGTGTCAAAATGGTTTTTAGAAACTGCGACGTTGTCCGGTTTGTTGAATTGAATATTGACCATCGTATTATTTTCGCCCTGTAAATGGACCCATCTTACCAGCGGTGAGTAACTATCGCCGATCCTCTGGGCCTCTACAATATCGCTATACACATAGAGAGTGTAGAACCCCCCGTTAATATCAGGGCATTCGCATTCTGTACTGTGCCTAAAACTCTTCTTAATTTACCAGAGCAGTTAAACGTCGTGGTGCGATTAGGGGTTTTAAGAAGCACCTTCCTTCTGACATTATCTAGCGACAGATGAGTATTCGTATATGTTTCGATGCTGCCTATGGCTTTGTTGAGGGCGTCGACAACACTTGAAACAGTTGGGTAGTAGCCGTATGGGATGCTCTTGTGCATGCTCACAGGGTGCTGCTCACGCTTTATGTAAAACTTAGCCTCGCTCTGTAAATGTATTCCAGGTTCTAGGGTATTGGATCTCGGTTAGGGCTACCTCCCAATCCCCTTTCAGGTCCATAGGCTTAGCCAATTTCACGGTATAATTAGAAATCTGGTTGTTGGGGAACATGCCTTTAGAAGCGTTGTACGGCAAGGTGATATAAAAGGGTGTTGTCTCCATCTTTTAGACGGTCCTCAGCTCACACACCCTTTAGGGAGCTGGCCAACACCCAACTGTTAAATTTCTCCGGCCAGCCCCGCCATTTGAAATAAGCCTGGCTATTAGCACCTCTACCTTTCCTTTTCAGAATCTTTTCAACCCTATACACCCTGTGCAGATCGTCGGATATCCTTTGTAACTCTTCCTTGTAATAGACCCCCAACACCGCTTCCTCATCGTAGTCCTTTAACCTGTAAATATACATCCCTTCTTTAAGCTCCACACTTTCCACTATAAATATTTTGTCGTTAAAAGTCTGTTGGTAGCCCTTCGTAAAGACACCTTTCAATTTTTAAATCCTTACGTGATCACCTTTTTTTTAAAATAGGCTTCTTCACCTTTGTAGCGAATTTACGCCCGTACACCATTCTCCAAACAGATAAAGAATTACTAGGAGTTACCTCTACGGGCACTGTTTTGATGGTCCTGTGATAACTAGCATTATATACAACTAAAAAAGTTTGTAGAACATCCACGTATCTGTAGGTGTTGTGGGCCGTAAAATACCTTCACATCTTAAACTTTAAAGTTCTGATAAACCGCTCTAGAACCGCTGCTTTTACCTCCGTGTGTGTTACAAAATGTTGAACCCCGTGGTGCTTCAATAATTTCTGAAATGTATTGTTTAACCTTGTTTAAACTCAGGTGATAATAGAACAAACCATAGAACTAAGGTATACTATGGTAAATGTCTTAGTCTCGACACACAGTGATGGAAGTAAAATTCCAACCTGGTCAGGTTCGATTTAATTTACATGACGACACATACCTACCTACTTGGGTCTTAGTAGACGCGCAGTATGTAAATTGTCAGCCACATATCATTTTTATCATAATTGATTGAAGTCCTGAGGTATGTGTCGCAGATTCACAAATTTAAATATCTTTTAACAAATTTATAAATTTTTATATATATATATAAAAAACATTTTTTATATATTCTTATGTATTTATTGATTTGTAAACCACCTATCAAGATGTTCCCTTCCTAATTGCGAAGTCTTTAAAACCATCAATGTTGTTTTTACACATCAGTGTTATTATGTTATTTATTTGGTCCAGTCTCAGTTTACACATATCCAGAATTACATGGATTATGCAGTTATATAAGTGTATCCTGTTTTGGTTCCACAACAACAGCAATAATAACAATATATTTTTTCTATGTCTATTTGCTAATGTTTGCACGTGACATTGCACTGGCACTTTAAATATTCAGGCTTCGACCTACAGCGTCATGTGATCAAGGCCTCTGGTAGGCCGAAACACGTCATGGCGGTGGTGCCTTTATGTTGGACTGAATAAAATAAATTTTGCACCTATCGATGGGTCCGTGTTCGTCTCTTGTATGAGGATTAATGCAAGCTTTGAGACGATGTCTGTGGTATATATATATATATATATATATACATATATACATATATATATAAATAAATAATAATAATAAAAATAAATAAATATATATATATATATATATTCACTGAAAAAACCATAGGTTTCACACATGTTATAGTTAGCTGGACATTTCACTCATAAAAAACCAATGAAATTCCCCCGTTATAGTTAGTGCAGGCAACTATAACTCACGCGACCGCAATCCTCTGCTGATGATGTCAGATATTACATCACTGTATTTAGACACTTAATTACCCATGTCTTCTTCCATTAATCTTTAGCTATACATATATTACAAATATTTATTTTTCATAAAGACACATATGTCATCAGTATTACTTTCCGGAAATCACGCTCATCTGTTTGTAGTTTTTGAGGAATTCGACCCTTCTCGAAGATGGCTTTAAAAGAGGCTGTGATGCTAGCTCCACTTTTATCGCGTTGCACTTCTGCGTAGGCGTACTTGGCTAGCACGTCTATGACGGTTAATATATAACGAGCTCTGTTGTTATGTTTTGCTATATCTTGAAGGCTGATGATATCCGCCTGCCATTGATAATCTATTTGCGCATTAACGATTGTAGGACGTCTCTTAAAGCGTCTTCTGGCGGGTTTAAGTCGTAAATACGCCTCGTCTCCTGATAACCAGGTCTTCACTAGGTCTCTGCTTACAGGTTTGTTTTCATCTACAGCCCTTCTATACAGAGCTTCAGCGCTTCCCAAGATGCCAACTCCCCTTGTATCATAATAAAGTTTTCTTAACTGGGCCCCCGGCATGTTATCATCTGCTACACCGCAGGCAATTAATGACCCTGAATTAAAAATAGAGAATATTAACAAAACATAAACAGAAGGTAGTTTACATTTTTATAGTAAGCGACGTAAGGACAGATTAACACATAGCCACCTTACGACGTAACATTCTACTACTTTGTTCTAAATACACGCTATCATGTAACGTTAAATAAGACCTTATTTATTTAAAATAGTCTTCGGGGGGCCAAAGACCCTATTTTTCTATTTTTTTTGTATTCAGATTACACATACGCCTTTCTACGAGTCTTTCTATCATCTTTCTGTCAAAAGCCGAGCACATACCCTGCATTCTTGGTAGTTTTAAGCTCGGGTCAAGGGCGTATCGGATCTCATTGAGTGCCGCTGACAAGATCCTCACCATATCAGGGTGGACATATTTCTTTTTAGTGTACCTCCCTTATCAGTTTATACACCTAGTACGGGTCTAACAAACTACATATATATCGTATTGTTCTTGTTCTGTATGATTCGCACAAACATTGTGTGCCGCCTGTGGAGGATCATTCATTTGATGTCCGTGACAAAGGCTGTAAGAGTCACGCTTGACACAGTTTAGCACCACCGCCGCTGCGAAACCCTTAACACACTGCCCGGCATTGTAGGACAATCCTGGATTTTCCTTTTCACACACGCCGTTCTTAGAGCCGCATACGCACTTGTCGCACCATCACTGTTTTGGCATGTGGAACTTTCAGCCTGTTTTGAACACCACAGACAATTGAAAATTACATTGCTCGCTCTTTTAGGCCGCAACTCTGCCGCAGGCCTTTTTGGGGCTGCTCTCTAGGGTTCAAAAGAAGAAAGAGTGGCAGGCCGTTAGTTGAAGAAATAAAATACATCATTATGCGCATTACATTTATACTAGCCTCCGTATTTTCACCGCCCTCTGCGGCGGCTCTGAAATCTTGAGAGTTGCTAATGTCCTGTGATGCCCCATCATCTTCCACGCTTGTACCCCGCTGTTGCACAACAACCTTCTCAGGAGCCGTATCCTCCTGAAGGCCCATGTCTTCATAGACGGGTGTGTTAGAAGGTGCTACAGCTTCTTCACCATAGCGCATTATGAAGTAGGTGCATCCAGCTAGGTTTGCTCTCTAGTGGTCAAAAAGAAGAAAGATTGACAGTCCGTTAGTTGAAAAAATAAAATACATCATTTTGTAACTGCCTGCTCATAACATTTTTTCTAATCTCTGCATTTTCACCGCCCTCTGCGGCGGCTCTGAAATCTTGAGAGTCGCTAATGTCCTGCGATGCCCCATCATCTTCGACGCTTGTACCCTGCTGTTGCACCACGACCTTCTCAGGAGCCGTATCCTCCTGAAAACCCATGTCTTCATCGATGAGTGTGTTAGGTGGAGCTATTGATTCTTCATCTTCCTCCATGTCCACGAAACTGAGGCCAGCATACACATGCTGCCACTACACAAGCCCTCACTTTCGCTGCTGTCGACCTTAATCAGGGACATCCGGCATATGCAATCCTTGAGATTGAGTTCTTCCACACGCCGACAAAGGTCATTGCCAAAACCAGTAACGTCGCAGCCCATATTCTTAGGTGTTTCTTGTTGAGCATTCTCGTCCATTACCAGGGGTGTTAAGCTGCGGTAATATCTATTGATAATGGGCTGGGAGCCAACCAACACTGGCCTTTTCACAAGCGGGCTGTATCTCTTCATTTTGCTGTGGGCAACTTTTCATATTAAGGCGTCTGCTTGCTGTACAAGGCTCTTAAGGATGCCGTATATGTATCCTAAACAGCCTCTAAAAGGGGGGCGTACACCTCTACACCATAACAAGGGCATACAGCCGTCATAGGGCTCTGGTTCGCTGATGTCTCCAAAAGCAGCCCCGCCCTATGGCAGACCACCCCCATGGGTCAAATGGCCACCTACATCCATCATAAGGGTTTGGGACCTGTCACTTTTAAGGACACAGTGAGGGTGTGTGGCACCTGTCACTTTTGGGGACACACATGATGAGTAAAGGTATCCTGACTTACTACTGTTGTCTAGTGTCACCGTAAATGTACCCAAGAATATGGAATATCCGACAATCCCTCCAGTCTCCAGAGAGTATCTTTACTAAGGTCCTGCTTGCAGATGCATCTGTGTACCTTGTGAGCACACTAAATTAAGTAATGTAATTTCTATTTATGTTACTTTTTTAATTTCTGGTATTACTTCAAACACTGCCTGCAGCAAATCATATCTGTGCAGTATCCCATACCTGTCAAAATACCCATACAGTGTCTTTACAAGTTCAAATTTAGCCTGATTTGCAAATGACTGCAACTTTTTTAGCTATCTGGATCGCTAATGGAAGCCATTTTTATTATGGTTCCTAGGCCTATTTTCTGTCTCAGTCTACCCTGCATGTTACCATTGGGCAAACACAGCATGAGTGCTCTAAATACTTTACTTATTTTATTGTATTGCTGGATTTACGAATTCTTGACTAGATTCACGAATCCACTGGCCGGGGCTTCTACGGGACCCTGAGAAGGTTGTGCATCCATGAATTCCGCAATTAATATAATATATTTTTTTTTGTTTGAATGCCAGTGGGTGTCTCTTTACTGCCTGGCCCCTAAATGGGCCAGGGGGTCAGGGCAGGTTGAGCCTATCCCCTTATGCCCTTTTTATTTTTACCAACACTTTGCTTAGTGCAATACAAATGTTTCTCGGATGGCCAGTCAAAAACGCATTTTTGGTTTACTAGGGGGCATATTAACAAGGAACAGGGAAAATTAATGCTAAGGGCGCTTAGCGTTAATTTTTTTAACGCCCGCTATCACTGGATAATATCACCTGGTTATCGCGTTATTAACAACACTAACCACCTAGGCGATAAAAAATCCAGCGATAGCGGCATTTTGGGAGGTTATCGCTGGTAATGCAGCGATAAAACTACAAGGATAGGGATATCCTTTTTGATAGCCCATAGTGGATTTAGCCATGTAATCCACCGCCCATTGGATTACATGGCTAAGTCTGAAAATTAGCAGACGTAAAAAAGCAGCGTTAACCGTGGTTAGCGCTGCTTTTTTTGTCTCTAACAGGGTTAGCGCGAAGGTTGATAATAGGAGAAATGTTGCTTAGCGACATTTCTCCTATTATTTTGTTCTGAAACGCCCACTTTGCATCTCGTTACAGATGCAAAGGGAAGCGTAGTGAAAAAGGGTGCTAACATGCGATTCTGCATGTTAGCACCCTGTTGTTGATAGGGCGACATTTTTATCTCCGCTTCTTTGGCTTTGAAAGCCAAAAAAGCGGAGATAAAGCTCTTGTTAATATGCCCCTAGGTTTTTCATGGCAAGTTTTGTGCAGGCCAGTCAAGTGGAGAGAAAAAAAAGATGGGTTTCCCAAAAGTGACATTTCCCATTTTAACTTCCTTCGTTCTCTGTACTACTTCAAACAGAGAAAATGAGATGAAGACAATTTCTTCAAACTTGGCAGGTAATAAAAACAATTTACTAGTAAAAGATCTCTGGAATGCTAGTCTCCAGACCCAGGTTTGTAGACTGCCTGTGAACCTAGATAAAAAAACAAAAGCCCCACATTGGATAAGAAGCTTTTACCTCGGTTGTCCTTTGAGGGACCGCTGAAGCAAAGTTGAGTCCACGAACGTCTTATAACAAGATATGTAACGCCTTACACATAGCCAGGCTGCAGGGTGAGCCTACCGCCAACTCTTGCTACATATGGCAGAAGGCCAAGAGTAGTGGGGGCTGGAGTCTGCAGCATTCTGCACTCAAGGCTTGGCCATAGGCCGGGCCATGCACCAAATCCTTCCATGCACAGCCTTCAGCCCCACAGATTCATCACAGGGTCTGGCCAAAACCTCCAGTGCACAGTCTTCAGCTCTAGGTGCCTTCTAGGGCCTGGCCAACTCCTCTTTACCTTGCCTACGTATTTACTTTTGCAACCCTTGTCCCATCTCGTTATTACCCGACCAGTTTTGATCAACACTCACCCCTTAAACTTTGTCATCATTGTCAAATGTGCTTGAAACCTGAGATTCCTGCACTGGGCTAAACTTGCTGACAGCCGGTCAAATATCATGCTGATTCATTAACCGTCATCAACGTTATTAGAAAATGAACACTTTTTGACCCACCTCATTTAACTCTGCCCCTTCTTGGCAGAATAGCATGAAACTCAATATATTATTTGTAAGTTAAACATGATAAGGGTCTGTCTGTGAAATGTCATGCAGATCTAGGCTAAGGCACCAAGGGGCTTATTTATAAGTGCCTTGCGCAGCCGGTGTGTCACTTTTTTTGATGCACCAGCTGCGCAGTATGCTGACCCATATTTGCCCCATATTTGAAAGGCCACCTAAATATGGCCCCATTTCATGCATCACTTTGCGTGAAGGAGCCCTTCCTTCACAAAAACAATCTTCCCTCCAATACAGATACCCTTACAACATGGTGCAAGGGTGCCTCCATTGGCATATGGCAGCCAATTGTGCGCCACCTCTGGGGAAAGCACAGGGATGCGTCATGTTGTATATATGATGCACATCTGTGCTTTTAAAATGATGCAGACCGGCGCAGCAAAATGGCTTGTGGTGCTGAGCTGTGTCATTTTGTTGTAAATATGGCCTCAAATGTATTAGCAGATAAAAGATGTATACCCCCTCCTATTTAAATTTGCTCCTTCTTGATTGATCTGCATAAAATTTGACATACCAACAGAAAACTAAACATGCTAAAGGTTGGCTCAATTTCATGCAGATCTGTGAAACAGCACCATAGTTATTATTAAATCAACACTTTTTGACCACTTTCTTTTTCAAGGTACCCCCATTGATGAATCAGCAAAAATTTGAATACATTAAGAGTTGAACATTCCAAATGGCTGACAAATGTCTTGCCAAGAACCCCAAACTGTCTGAGAGCGTCCACCTGACAAAAACCCCATTGATGTTATCCCCTCCTGCACCATGCAGCACAACATGTCACAATTATGCAACCAGCCATGTGGCCCATACTGTACATCACTCAGGGCCTTATTTATAAGGCCTTGCCACACTTTTGCGTCGCCAATGGGTCACTTTTTGTAACACACTAGCTGCATAAAAAATGTGCCATGTTGCGCCCTATTTACAAAGTGACACATCTAAGCAGATGCATCACTTTCTTAATCCCTGTGCTACATTGTTCCCGCACCAGGAATAATGTATGCAGGGTGGGCGTTCCCCCGCAAAAAGCCTCGTAGAAGTGGCACAGTGAAATCTATCAGATTTCACTGCGCCACTTCTAGTTCACTCTGTATCAAAATCTTAAGCGTACCTCACAGCAGGCATAAGACTGATGCAGGCACATGGGATTTGCCCATGTGTAATGACCCATTGCTGGAGTTGCATCACTTTTGCGACACACTCCAGCAATGCATCATTACTGTGCCTATAGATACGTCAGAAGTATTGACGTATCGGTAACAACTTTGCGACATGGAGCACCGTACATTAAATACGGTGCATCCAATGTGTCGCAAGGAGGGCACAGAGAAAAAAGCTGCATTGCTGTTTTCACACAGAAAGGCGACAGTTTTCATAAATGAGGGCAGATATTTTAGGTACAGACATTGTCGAACTTTGACGTCTTAACACCCTAACAACCAACGAGGTACCTACTTCGCTTTTCCTACTGGGTTTCCGCATTTGTTTGACGGGAGAAATGCAGCATGCAGATGGGTTGCAGTCTGCTCCTGGTCATGTGCAGAAATATTCCTGCTGCCACATATCTCTTTGCAGCTATATATATATATATATATATATATATATATATATATATTATCTACTGGCGGTCGCCAGTAGATAGTTATAGTTAGGACCGTGTTTCCATAGGAAATCCGCAACATTCTATTTGGAATAACTTTGGCGCCAATTGACGAATCCTCGCGAAATTCTCAAAATAGGTGGGGCGCTACGCTCCGCTCCTACCCTGAAAGTCTCGGGGGGATTCGTCAAGCGGGGGCTGAGAAAAAGGGGGGGTCCCAAAACGCGTTTTCCCCATGCATTTTTCCATAGGACCTTTAGTCCGAGCTACAGCCCGAACAGCTGAACAGAATTACTTGAAATTTGGCAGAGAGGTAGCCCTCAGGTCAGGGATGTGCCTTTTGAAGGTCTCGTGTAAATCTGTTCAGTATTTCCTGAGAAAATAGCATTTAAATCAATATATATATCTATGGGCGCGCTCCGAGCGCGTACCGTAAGCTTACCGTACGCGCACGCTGCCGTTGATCCCTCCGGAACGAATTATTCAGTATTGGTATCTGTGTTACATGTATCTCCTGCTATATAGCATAGGGAATCAAAATCGCTCATAATGGAAACCTACCAAAATGCAAGGGAAGCATCGATGCAAGAGAAAGTAAAAGAATACGGAAACAGAGGGAAATGCAAATTCAAAAAAGATCATCATAATGATGCACTAGGCCACATATCGACATATGGTTCTGTCATATTCATTAGGTCAATGAATCTTTGAAAGAGAAAGACTCAGCAAGGTCAAACTGGTTGAACCCTCTATGCGTCTTTCATCTAAAAACCTAGTAAAACATTTATTAAATATCATCATAAATGTTAAAAAGTTGTAAAAAACAATGTTCATAAGCTAATCCCCTTTAAAATGTCCATGTACAAATACCTTGGTTAGGAAATCAAAGGACCCTGAGAAATTAATTACCTCATAAATGTCCAAATCTAATTTTAGGTAAACTGATTTCCATATCCTCGTCTTTAACTTGTATACCTTTCTCTTGTTCTTAGTGTAAGAATCCTATGCCTATTTTCATAAAAAAGTGCTCGTGCTTAAAAAATATGTAAAGTGTATCTTGAAAAAAATGTTTAAAAAAAATATATATCTGTACAGGTTTGAGGAAGCATGACATCTAGTTTAACTGGTATAGTGGGTCCGTGCACTGAAACTGGTTCTATAAGGTGCTCATGACCTGACTCACAGACACGTATAAAGATCTTCACTGGAATTTAATCCATTCGGTGTCTTGGAATCCAGCTCAAGAATATAACGTGTCTCTAATCTCCTTAATAAAGCTTCTCGATCCCCTCCTTGTCTAAGTGGTAGAATCGTGTCAATGACAAAGTAGCTAAGATGTTTTTAGCTGCTGTTATGCTTCTCCTTGAAATGTCTAGCTACTGGATAGGATGAGTCTTGGTTGGTGATAGCCCTCATGTGCTGGAGTATACGTTTGTGAGCCTGCAATTTGGTGCTATCGATATATTGCAGGCCACAAGTACACTCCAGCACATACACTGCAAAATCAGTTTTGCAGGTTAACTTCTTAGTAATCTTATGAGTCGTTTCAGAGAATTGGGATCTGTATAGTGTGGTGTTTTTACCCAATGTACAGGCTTTGCAGGTAGAACATTTGATAAACACCTTGGTAGTTTGCAGTCAATTACTTTTGTTGGTACCAATTTCTGGGCTGCTTTTCACAAGCATATCGCTCATGGAGCGTGATTTCCGGAAAGTAATACTGGGGGCATTTGGCAAGGAATCCCCTATCACCGGGTCATTGCGTATAAGTGCCCAATTCTTCTTGAAAATTTTGCGCAAGACCCCTTGTTGTTGGCTAAATGTTATGATTGGTCTAGGTGAACCTGCCGAGATTGTAGAAAGACTAGTGACTGACTTAGTATCTGACTTCTGGCACAAAGCTTTGGGTCTGGTTATGGATCTAGTTTTTGAGATAGCTTTGTCAATCACTGATGGTATGTAACCCCTTGCCAGAAACCTCTTTTTGCTTTCATCTTGGGCTATCCAGCAATCATCATCAATACTACAAATGCGCCTCATGCGTAGCATCTCACCGTATGGTATACTGCGAATGAGATGTTCAGGATGTTGGCTGTTTGCATGGAGCACTGTGTTTCCGGCAGTTACTTTGCGATGTAGTTTGGTCTCAAGTCTACCATTCAAAATAAAGACTTCTACATCTAGAAAGTTAACACTATTCTGACTCATTTACTTTGCGATGTAGTTTGGTCTCAAGTCTACCCTTCAAAATAAAGACTTCTCCATCTAGAAAGTTAACACTATTCTGACTCATTCAATATATATATTCTTTAATTGCCGATTTTGCACTTTGCAAAGCATTGAAGATTAAATACTTGGTGCAGCAAGCCCTCTGACAACGCTGCACACCCCTACCTAATACAATACTGCAAACTTCACCATTATTTATCCTCCCTTTCTATGCACATGCTAAATAAACAAAAACACAGTTAAAACTGAGTCATGGTTTCGACAAATGTGCAAAACCAACTCACATGGGCCTTGATCTTTCTCCCATCTGCTTTGAGGCAAACCATATTTTTTCTGAGATATTGCTTTTTGGCCATTCTTGCCTGTAGCAGTCTCCCCTGTAGTGATAATGTTTCCAGCATTCACATCCCCCCTTCACAACATGCTTGAACTGCTAGTATTGAGTTGTCTGGTTGTTTTGTAGCTTGTTTTTGGCTTGCAATGTGTTAATGGTAATTAACTTGTACCAAGTAATAAAATAAGCTTTATTCAGGAAAGCAATACTGCAGTGCCCTATACTAAACAAACATGCTCAGAATAGGCAACACTACACTGTGCAGTGCAGAGCTCTGCTTAGGCACTCATGTAATAAAAAAAGGCTTCCACAGGAGTTAAGGGTACAAAGGGTGTGCACTATGAACCTTAAAACACTTATCTTTAAGGCACTGAAACACATCAGGGTAAGGTGCCTTTCAAAAGAATCATAGTGTTATGACGCAAAATAAATGAAATTGGAGCCTTTGCCTCATCTGTGCGAATAAGTGAGAGTGTTCAGGGTATCTGTGCTGTTCAGCTGTGCATGCAGCAGCTACCATCCCTGCTGACATTACACTCGTACCCAGGCCTGAAAGTAGCCAAACATTGACTGAGTCACTTTCCCAACGCTGATGTGCCAAAACCCTGCGCCTGCTTGAAGCAGGCGTAAGGCTTGACGCACCATGTTAGGGATAGGGTAGGTTGGAACAGTGCTGGAGTTGCGTCGCGCTTGCGACGCAACTGAAGCACTGCGCCAACCTTACGCCATCGGATGCGTCACGCATCTGTTTATTCCTGCGCCATGATGCGCCGCATTGTAAATGCGGCGAATCATGTGTGGCGCAAGGGTAAACTTGCGTGACGCATCATTCCTGGCGCATCCTTGCTGATTTGCAGGGATGCGCCAGGCAACATAAATCTGCCCCAGCATTTTTTAGACGAAACATACAAACATCAACTACATCTGTCTTATTCCACTGATTCAGGTGGACAAATCTGTAATCCTAAACTTTCTTTTGATGTCTACATCTGGTATCCACTTAAGCACAGGGAAAGTGGTTAAAATTTAGAAAAAAGGAATTAATCCTTAATTGCAAACTGGAATTAAACCATCATTCCTCTGTGCATTTTTTTGAAATGCCATTTTTTTTGATATGCCTATTGCAGCACACTCACAAGTCTTCCAACAAATATGTTCTGGAATCAGTTGCTCATTCTTTGATCCTCTAAACCCTAACTCACCCTCAGATCTCTGAATCCTCTCTCAGCAATCAGGTCCTAAAACTCCTGGCAAATATTATGGATCCTTGCTGCCCTGACCAGCGTGGCCCCAGAAGCTCATGTGGATCCCCTTGTCTGTAGGATTCTGGATTCTGTTCACACTTAAGAATCCATGGGGGCTGCTCACCCTAAGGCCTCCAGACTTAGATGGACCCCAAAGCTCATTTTAACTAGTACACAGTGCACGGTTCTATATATTGCATTACTGTAAAGAGGCCTCTAGGGGGTTGTCAATGAAGTGATCCCCAATTAGGGTCAAATTCAGAGAAACACGTCTCCTGTTTAATCCGGCATAGGCGCCATGATGTTGGCTAAGGTGGGTCACACTTGACATGGACCCCTGGCTTCCATGGCAACGCACAGCTAATAGGAACAAGCCCATTAAATGTGCACGAATCACCAAACACTTGATCATAACCTAATTTAGGCAATGTTTCTTCTTTCGGAATCAGACCTGGACATGTGGCAGGCCTACAGAAGTGTGTTCTTCCCCGACCTAATCACCATCACAGGATGCGTTGCTGTGCCCCTGACGCAAATACGGCTTCCTTCGTTATTATCCATCTGCTAGTATCACACACTCCGTTTTATTCTGCATCTCTTCATTTGCAATGTGTGTGATCTGTTTTAACATCAACATGTATTGCATTTCATAACCGCTTTCAGATGTCCTCAGGCTCGCTTCCAGGTTAGTTAATGGATGTATAAACCAGGTTTGTTTTGTTTCTGTATATGCAGGTCAGGTCAGTAACAGCATGTGCGTGTTTTTTTGTTTTGTTTGTTGAGATTGGAAGCGGTGACGCTCTTTCCATAATGCGATATTGGGTGCGAATGCTACACAGAGAACTTTAGATGTGATTAGTGTCAAGTGTGCTCCTCATTGTCCTCCTTTAAACCGTAGTAAGACGCTTTTCACACTCTAATTCCACTCCTTAAGCGTATCAAGGATCTTGATTAGCGAGATCTGAAAAAAAAGTTCTGCTACATTTTAGTTATAATTTATTGAAGCCAAAGTAGGACTGGAGCGCCCTCTGCTGCTCACACTTGAGATTATCAAGCTGCATTTAATCAACAGTTATTTTAGAAGTGTGACAAAAATAGGGGCTATAAAAAAATTATCTAGCCAGGCAGCCGTGCTAAATACCAAACATCTTGGGTTAGACTAATACATTTCCCTCGCATTACCGCTGGGTCTATAATTTGTTACATATATCAGCTGATCTATGCTGAAAGCGTGTCTGTTCAGACTTTCTCTTTCCTGGTACTGGTGCAGAAGGTTAACTCTATTCGTCCCATTGCTGGTTAACGGCAATCCTGAACAACCTCGTTTGTGCATGCTCTGCAATCACAGAACATGACTCGCGCGCTTTCTTCGACACTGTCTAAAAACTGCTCAGCAGCACTCTGCGCTAAAGCCCCGCCCCAGAGATGGACTTGTGTGTGCGCGCGCGCCCGTGAGCACGCCTGAGAGCCACTTCTGCGGTAGGTCAATGGTGCAATGTGTATTTTACGTAACTTTTGTTTATGGATGGTAAGGTTCGGACGATGAAAGACGCATTGAACCTTTGTTTTACTTTGGAAACTGATGTCTTTGTAACAAAGTTAATCACATTTGTAGACTTTAACTATACCATGCTAACAAATGTGGGGTCTGATTTTAATTCCTTGTTGCTTTATTCTGCATTGGGCTAGGGCTGTCTCTGTTTACAGTTTTATTAGTTTTACTATTATAGGTTGGGGAGTGGCTTCGATATGCTGAGCCTAGTCCAGTGGCAGCTGGTACGGATTGGGGGTGGGGCGGCAGACGGGGATGGGGGGGGGGGAGAAAAAAATAAAACTTACCTCCTCGCCGCGTCTTGTCTCTCCTCAGTCGTCTCTTAGTGTTGTCCCTCCGCTGGGCCAATTCACGAAGCACCCAGGCTCCCCTGTCCAATCACAGCGCTAGTGCTTGGTCGGAGCACCATGGTTCGTCACTCAGCCAGGGAGTGGGAGCCTGGGTGTGTTCTCCACCCAGGCTGTAATGCAGCCTGGATGAAGAACATGCAACGTGCGCATGACTGTTTGACCAGCCCAAGAGGGCCGGCCAAACAGTCATTGCGCACTTACAGAGTGCCCACCACTTCTCTCCCCTGCTCTGAGAGCAGAGCTGCCCACCCCGCAAAGACGACGCAGCAGGAACAAATAAATTCATAATAACAAGAAGTTATTATTATTACATTTGTCGTTTATTTACACTTCTAAAAGCAGAGGAGTGACGCTCCTCTGCCTTAGCAGAGGAGCTGCCACTGGCCTAGTCTATCTACAGGAGCCACAAGCAGCTTTCTAAACTCTGCATTTACTATGCTTTCAGACGTTGTATACCTTGTCTACGGGGGGCTCCGTCTGCTACTCCTTTTGTGCCTCCTGTTTGGCCATAGCAGTGACTTAGATTGATATACGAGCGACCTCCATTTTCTTAGCAGTTGTGTCTTTTCTCCTCACAGAACACCAAAGACCTACCAGAAGTTTTGGGGACTCTCTTGAATATGCCTAACGTCCTCCCACATTTGATACTGTAATGCTTTTTATTTATTTATTATATATTTAATACTGTCAGTGGCGGAGTGTATTGACTGCTGCCGTTTTTATCAATGGTACCAAAAACAGTGGTCCTTAACCAATGATTAATAAATCTGAGGCATATATTTCACTTAGTCAATTAATTAGCTAATTATGAGCCTAAACGAAATTTTCTTTAAGAACAAAGGCTCGCAATATACAATAGGTAATTCAATCCAACAGAGGACAACATCCAAAACACTGAGAGCTGGTGTACATACGTTTATTTTTAGCAAATTGTTTTGCAATATTCATAGGACAGAACAAGGTTGCTCCAAGAGGAAACGTGCATCAAAGAAAAGTGATTGAAAAGTGCGTGAATAGGACAAGGAATGAAAGATACATAGTAGTAGGAGTATTCAATCAATTACAGGCAATGTGGATCGGTTGTAATTCACCGTCCAGATACCAAGTAACCTGGTCACATTCATTGGATACAAAATTAGTATAGTTCAGAGAATGACCCCATTGGTGGTCTTGCACGAGAGACTGAAAATGTGTCCCAGGTAGTAAAGGGTGGGCGTCGACGTTTCGACCCGTCTTGATGGCCTTGGGGGATTTTAAGCCTTGGCCTTGCGGGTCTTCATCAGGACCAAAAGGAGGGCAACCTGACTGGAAGGTGATCTTAACTGAACCACCTAGTGGAAAAATTCCACTGAAAGAGTCGCCGGATTGGAGGGCTTGCTATGATAGGTCAGGTAATTCGTGTCGCTTCAAGAAATCAGTAGAGACTAGTAGCGATGTATCCGCTGTCTGTTCAGGGATAGCCGATGCGTAGATTCAATCAAGGCATGCGAGCACAAAAATTGTGCTGGAAAAAACAGGAGCGTCCGTCTCCGTAAGAGCCCCAGCGCAGTGTGAGCTCGTCCGCGGCTCCGTGCGACACGAATTACCTGACCTATCATAGCAAGCCCTCCAATCCGGAAAGTTGTCTTCCACGAGCACCCGTAGACAATAATATTTTTTCAAATCTTGTATTTTCAGTGATATGACCACTGAAGGCCCTGATTTTATATTAAAAACAAAGCTTTGGACAATACCATTTCCCACTAATAGGCAGTATTTCTCTCCATGTGTTCCGCAGTTTGGTCCTTACTTTCCCACCATGTTAAAGAACAATAGATGTTTCAGCACCAAGGCTAATGTGGGTTTGTCAGGTATTTTTCTTTCCTACTATTGATCATTGTCATAAAGCTTTAAGACTGCAAGATACCGCCACTGAATATGATACTGATCGACGATGGAAAGCTTTGAGATTATGGGTTACCTCTACTGAATGTGATACTGATGGACGACGGGTGCTGGTAAATGCTAAAAGCCATAACAAACACATTACTCTGTTTAATGTTTATGGCCCAGTCAAATCTGACCCCTATTTTTGCTATTCTATTGAGTTAAAGCTTGCCAACATTTGCAATTCCCTTATTATTATGGCAGGTGACTTTAACCAATTGTTGGGTCCTTTTACAGATAGAACGTCTAAATATAAGTCGCACTAAGCGTTCCAATCAGACATTTCATCTCAATCATTATTTAACGTTTGGAAGACTTGAAATCTTGAAAAATAAAAAAATAAAAAATTCTCTATTGTTTATCTTTCATTGTCCAGAATTTATTGTATTTTGGTCACTAAATCAGTGCTCCCAACTTTACAATCTTCTGACATTGGCTCCGTTTTTATATCTGACGATGCCCAGTATTGTCCTCATATGATTTTTCTTCTATTGATTCCAAAACCTGTGATGGATATTTAATTACTCCTTGCTATATGATTATCAACTTATCACTGAAGCTAATGCTTTTATACAAGAATTTGTCCACTTCAATAATTCTGATGATACATCTATTGTCAATAATTGGGACGCTTTTAACACCTCTTTTCGAGCTTTTATCCTAGCCTACTCTGCCTGAAGACGAAAGAGTCTAAATGCTCAATATCAACTACTCCAACACAGCAAGACAATTGTGCATGCCTACTTTACCTCTAACCTTCTTCTATGCTGCATCTTTTGGTTAATGCTAAATCTGACCATAACAAACTTGCAGCTGTTGATGCATGTAATATGCTACTTAAAGTTAATTCCAGTTTTCATGGGGGTCAGAATATAGCTGGTAAAATGCTTGCTAAGTACTTGAAAATGAAAGCAGCGCGTAAGACTATTGGTCCTGTGATCACTCACATTTCACACCGACCTCCAATACTGATATACTTCTATAAAACACTATACACAGAGGATATTATCATCCCTTCTGCGCTTAATATAGATAACTTTTTGATGGCCTCCCTATACCACCATCTCCTACTGACACTTTCGTAGAGTTGGAGGCTGATATTGCTATTCAGGAGGTTTTGGAAGCCATTGAATCTGCTAAGAGGGTGAAAGCTCCTGCACCAGACAGGTTCTGTATTGAACTAATTTCATCCCTATCTTAATTTTTTGCTCCCAAGTTATTAAAGCTTTGTATTTCTTTCCTTTCTGATTCCAAAGCTAGTGCCTCATTTTTGGTAGCTTCTATAATCATAGTTCCCAAGCAAGACAAAAACCCCACATTCTGTAAAAACTATAGGCCCATATCCATTATCAACTATGATTGCTAGATTTTTGCCAAGATTTTATCCTCCCATGTTGAATTTGTGGTACCTCTACTTGTTAAACCTAACCAATCTTCCCTTTTTAAGGGACATCTTGCTGCAGACAATGCCAGGATGTTTTACAATATTGTTAGTCTTGCTGGAAAAATTGATACTACTCTTGCGGCCCCTTCACTGGATGCTGAAAAAGCTTTTGACAGAATTAACTGGTAATTTTTGTTCACTACCCTTCACTCGTTTGGGTTAGGCCCAAGATCTATTTCTTTGATAAAGTTATTGTAATCTAACCCCAGAGCTGGAGTTTTTGTTAACAGCTGTTTTTCACCTTACTTTGATTTACACAGAAGTACCAGAGAAGGTTGCCCCTTCTCCCCTTTGTTATTTGTCCTCTCCTTAGAACCTTTCCTGGAATGATAAGTTGTAATGCACTTATATCCAGCTTCAGACAGGGCTCTCTAGAGATTACATTATCTGCCTATGTGGATGACATGCTAATGTATTTGTCCAATCCTTTGACTTCACTAGAACTTTTCTTACAAGAGATTTCATTATACTGTAGCAACTCAGGGAATTAACAGAATTTTACTAAATGTGAACATTTACCATTGAATTCTCTTTGCTATCAATACATTTTTGCCAATGACAACTTCACATGTTGCTCCTCAATGATTAAATACCTTGGTGTTTGGTTCTTTTCCAACATACCAGACACACTTTCTCACAATTTCACTTTGTTAAAATCCAGAATACAAGCAGTATTTTTTAATTGCTCTCCACTGCATTTATCATGGTGGGGAAGACTTGATACTGATACTATAAAAATGATGATTGTACTACATGTTCTTTATACCATCTCCATTTTACCTTTTAAAATTCCTAATAACTATTTTAAGCAACTTGACTCTATTTGTACAAAATTCCTGCGGGGTTATAAGCACCCACTTATTGCCCTTTCTAAACTTAAACCCCAAAGTATGAAGGGGATGTTCGATTCCCATATTTGAAACTTTAGTATTCTTTTTAATCCAACAATTTTATGCTCGAATTCACAATTTTAATGATCAACCCATTCCAATGTAGATTAACTTTGAACTTATTTTTTTACTGAATTACTTTTTCTTTAAAGATGTCATGCATATGTCAAACTGTACTTTTATCTCTAAACATTTTATTTTGAAATAGTAACGCTATTTAATTCATAAAATATTTTCTGGTAACCATAACTTTCAACAGTGCTTTTTGTATTCTTCTTTTCGGTCAATAACTTTCTATTTTAAGCATTGGAAAGAGAAGGGTATTATATTTTCTCACCAATTTGTGAAAGATAGTTCTATTGTATCTTTTGAATACTTACAACTACATTACCAACCACCTGACTTCCTTACTATAAAGCTGCGTATTATGCAGTCACTCTTTTTTTTTGTCTTCAATAGAGCTGTTATCACTCCAGAATCTATTGCTAAATTTGACTCACCTGCTGCTCCTCTTTGCTGGTCATGTTCCATCTATAATGGTTCTTTAATCCATATAATTATGAATGGCTCTCATGTTAAAACATTTGGGGGCATATTCTCAAGAACGTGTGATAACCATCGCAAAATTAGCTTAACGCAACTCTAAACAGCACAGTCTATCGCGAAAAAATAACACCATGTTCACGTTGTATTCCCAACCCGGTGGCACAATTACGATAGTAGCAGGATAACGTGCCAAATGACCGGCCAAAAATTAACGTGACGCTGAAAAAATGCGAATCACGAACGCAAAAGAACCTGCATTTACCCAAATCTCGATACAAAAATCAGTGACAACCAGTGACAGGCCTGCAATTCCCATGCGTCATGCGGGAAAATGCACTATAAAAGCAACAAAAAATACACCAAAACCAAATCAAACTGGATGCACCTAGACCAAGTGCAGAGGACAAACCGAACCCCACAAGCCCCACAGAGAACCAGCCAGGAACCCCGTGTTCGGGGAAGGGCAAGGAGAAGATGAAGAGGAAGACGGGGTTCAGTCCACAGGGAGACCGGATCATCGTCACGGAGGTGATAGAACACTACCAACAACTGTTCGTCACCTCCGCTGCGTCATTGGCAACACAAACGGAAATATGGCAGTCCATCGTCACCAACGTGAATGCAGTCAGAGTGTCGAGGAGGTCAATGGAGGAGGTCAAGATGCGCTGGCATGAAGTGCACGGCCAAACCAAATAGAAACTCCTGCGCCACAGGAGCTGCTGGATGAGCTGGAGGAAATGGTGGCCACAGTCATCAGTGTGGAGATGGTGCATGGAGTTGGGGGTCTGGACACTGCTCGATATGACCTGACCCAACAGCAACAGGGTGAGTAACGACCTGGGACTGGGGGGACGGAGGGAGATGGGCACAATGGCACACATGCACAATCATGTGCAGCACACTGCACACCCACAAAGAGTGTGGAACATGTCCCTGATACCCTTGGCACACTGCAGCACACATAGAAACACCAAGTAGGCACCCTTCCACAATGTGCACCAATGGGCCCCCCTCCATATCACCAATGCCACAACCTATCCATGCACATGTGCTGAATCATCCAGAAAAGCAGCGGCTCTGAGAGCCACACCGACACTGCAAGTGACACTGCATGACAGATAGCATGGCTGCAGTCACAATACATGACATGGTGCACGAGATGACATTGAGGTGGCTGAGTGTTGCCCACATCCGTAAAGGAGCAGGTCACACTCTGACACATCCGCGTGCACCTATAACCCATGATGTCAAAGACATATCTGCAGACAAACGATGCACAAGAGTACAAAAACTGTCCAAGAGCACAAATGACCCAAGTCGCAAACATCCCAGCACCCGAAAAGCACACAAGTCAAAGGCATATCGACTCAAAGGGGTAAGGGGCCACCAAATCAGAGCTGCAGGGGTGACTCGCCAACAATGCACCACACACACATAGCAATCACTGTACATCAACATTGACGACAACGTGGTAAAAAGTGCAACCCTTACACCACAAGAGAGAGGACACAACTGGTGCTGCTCGTGTGTAGAAACTGGCCAATCACATTTGGCATTGCATGACACTGTGAGATGATAATGTACGAGTACAACCACACATCCGTCATGTAGTCGAAATGTCCACTGTCTCCCAACAAATAGCCAGCTCCACCTAAACAGTCACAATGTACATTGTCATGCAGTCTGAATGTAAACATCTACAATACATCAACATACATGGAACATACTGTTAACCTGCATCTCCCCTTTACATTGCAGAGGGACAATCAATACCTCCTGCAGAGCAGACCACACATCCCTTCAGTGATGATGAAGAGGACACCTTGCACATTTGCTCAGACACCCTTCAACGGCTAATGGATAGCCTGTGCACCCCACCCCCAGGAACAGGGCAGCCCAGCTGCATCGTGGTGACCCCACACCCTGCACAGACCACACAGCAGGATAAACACACCAGCACGGCTGGTTCCCAGGACCCCCATGACCAACACATGGAATTCCAATGCTGTGTGTTAGGGTGCCAGGAGAAGATGGCTGATCAGCTGCGGGTGGGGTTTGACCTCATAGCAGCCAAACTCGATGCCATACGTGGGTGTCTGAGTCCCATCAGGGACCACTTACAGTCCCTTATGGACACCCACTGTCCGCACCATGCTCACCAACAATCCTTGGCTGACATCGCTGAGGCCATTACTCGAATACAAGAACTGTCTAGTCAGACAGGGTCCTGCGATGACAGCACAGAGTTAGCACAGATGCGGAGGACAATGGAGACCATGGAGCCGATGCAGCCTGGAAGTATGGCTGCCACGGCTGAACACCAGCGAGATCTAGCTGGGATCTTCCATGCCTTACAGATCCTCATCTTGCCATTGCTGCCACTGAGCCTGTACAAGATGACTGCTGCAGGAACTTCAACACACACATCTCCGCCCCCTGACGTATCATTGGCACACAGTGATGCAGCCCTATCACCTTTGCACCCTAATGTGTCAGTGGCACACAGTGATGCAGCCCTATCACCTTTGCACCCTGATGTGTTAGTGGCACACAGTGATGCAGCCATAACACCTCCACACACACCTGACACACCGGACACAGAACACATCTCAGAAGAGTAAGATGTGGAGGGTAATGACTGTGTGAGGAAGGAGGTAGTAGCATCTGCCCTCAACACATGGCCTGTCCCTCCCTGGTTCAGCCCTATGCATCATGCTCCTGAACAACACCTCCCACTGTCCCCCGAAACACTCAGCGACATTCACCTGGACCCTGACATGGACTGCCATATCTGCTCTGGTACCAATAACACAGTAATCCGGCTGCGGACTGAACTCTTCCTCTTCAGATTAACTTTGCATTCCCCCAAGGACTCTGGTTGACCCACCACTGGGCAACCATGTTATGTGGGCTTGAAATGGCCATGTACTGCTTCAGCTCCGACACTCCCCAGAATGTGAATAAAATGTTCCAAATCACACAGATATGTCATGTCTATGTACTCTCACGTATAAAAGTATGGATGAATGTAGGGACATTGGTTGCACTAAAAGGTACACCCTGGTAAATGTCATCAATGCGCATGTTTGACCCTGACCCACATGGCCAATTAGATGACTGTAAAGGTGTAAACTATCTGTGGCCTCTTTGCACATGAACAACAATCTCATTACCCCCCAATGCAGCCCCACGTCCATGTATTAAATAGGGCTGTGTGTAGAAATGTCAAATTCGGTAGCAGTCCTGAAGTGGTGTCCCCCATCCCATGTGACAACAGAACGTCTCTTCGCATACCTACTCACACACATCTGTGTAGACACAGTCTGTTTTGATGTTTAACCTTGATCTACATGGTAAGAAGTTGGACACCATACTCACATTGCTGGAGACACATAAGAGCACAGGTCTGCCAGCAACTATCCCAAACACAATGTCTGGCTCACAGAGGTGGAGCTGTCAATAGGGACTCACCCCCAATTTACAAGTGTCAGTCAATCCCTCCCTGTGTATGGACAATGCTCATGGAGGCCCTCGATTTGTCATTATAATCAACACTCATCACAGTTGTACACTAGTGAAGTTGTGTAGACTTTATTAGCATGTGCTTGTCAGTACGGGCAAGGCAAGGGCCACAACATGCAGACCAATGTTTAGACACTTACAGGCAGCTTAGGAACATGTTGAGGTGCAAGAAATGGGGTGGCAAAAATGAACACAAATCATTACGGATGTCAACGGTCTCAGCCCACCTTGCCTTGCTGGACGAGTCATGTGATGTTTGGCGTCTGCTCATTGCCCCATGTCAGGGGACACGACTCACAGCCCATGGGATCTGCATTGTGCTGTACCACCGGACTGCGCCGACTGTGTGCTCTGCTGACAGTGAGCAGGTGAAAGGGTCCTACAAGGTCACATGTCGTACTACATTGCCATGTGTGTACTCTCCACCCAGCAGTTTCTCCGATTTTGGAACGTTGCCAAACGACGCTGTGCAGCTACGCTCATGGGACTGCATCACCTTGTGCAGGTGTGTGTACACACTCGAGGTCCACGCACATGCATTCTGAGTCCAGGTGAAGGCAGACATGTCCACTGTTGTGGTGGGATATGTGACCATTCCTCCAAGATGCTACAAGGTGTGGGGACCTGTGCTGTGGGTGACAATCAGCTGTGGCTGCAGGAACGTAGTTACTTGTCCATGAATGCGACCACAGCTTCATGGGCAATCTGTACCAAGAGTACATCGTTGTTGAGTTCAAGGAACATGACGGTGAGCCAATCCATTAACTGGTCCGGGCAACTGTGCTCTGTCCATGCCGTTTCACCAATCCGCAACACAGCCCAATAGAGGAGCGACTCGTTGTGGTCACTGCACACTAGGAGTTGTGCAACCTCCCATGCCCAACTGCCTGCACATATGCCAAATATCAAGGCATCCCATGCACGGGTATCATGGTTACACTCCTGTTCGTGGGCCAACAGGGGGCGCACACACAAGTCATAATCCAGTTCAGCTCCCATTGTGTTGGATAGGCAGACATCCATGAGCCACTCGAATGTGCATGGTCGACAGTGGAACCAAAGCTGGACGCAGGTGACGTACGCAAGACAGAAACTCAGACGGTAACTGATGTGAAACACTGACAGTGGCAGCGATCCCAACAAATGCAGCATTCGTGCACAGTACAGTTCCACGTGACAAGGGTTGTGTATGTGTCTGGGATTGCCAGCCTCCGACACTCTTCTAACAGGCGGTAGTTATGTGGATGATATGCCACTGCTCGGAGAAATGAGTTGTATTTGTGTGCAATGTTTGGACGTATGGGTTGTTTTTTACTTATGTATCCAGGGCCTCCCATGCAGGTGTACCTCAAGCACGGACAAGTGTGTGTGGGGTATGGACACGTTGGTCTTTCATTCACGCAGTTCGTGGTGTGGGAGCCGTTAAGATCTGGTCTGGTATCTCTCACAGGGACTGCCAGCCGCATTCAAGACCAAGGTCGAGCGTTAAGATGTCCTTCCCCCTTGTGTATTGAGACAAAGGAGCTTTCATACCTAATGTTAGTCTGACTACTGCTTGCATTCTTTAAATGTGAGGTGGCCTTCGCATTGCAATTGATGCCAGGCCTTTGACTTAGTCTGCACCAATAGCGATACACACACAACAGTTGGCATGTATGAGCCAAGAGCCCAATTGGCCTTGCGCTCCTTGTACAATTTCTCTCTTTCTCTCTCTTTCTCTCTCTTCCTCTCTCTTTCTCTCTCTCTCTCCCTCTCCCTCTCTTTCTCTCACTCTCTCCATCTGTATCTCTATCACTCTCTCTTTCGCTCGCTCTCTCTGACCTTTGATGAGCGCATGACACACCTTCTTATCTAGAATTTTGTTTTGCAGGCTGTGACTTACAGATTGTCCTGAGAGGACCCACCATGACTCTTCAAAATAGTTGTTTTGCGCTTATTCAGAATGAAACAAATTATTTGCAAATTCTAAGATGAGTGTATGATTCTCATGTTTCTGACCACACATGTATGTTAGGTGTTGTAATTGTGCGACATCAGGCACATTGTTTTGTTCATGATTTCGTAACGTTGATGTGACGGTGGGTGTTGTTGCTCTCTTGGGGCTCCGGGATGCATGGTCAGTGGCTCCATGGCATCTGTTGTTCTTCAGGTGTGGCTCTGGACTGGGCTCCCTTTGATGGTGCAGGTTGTCATCCGACTTTACACCAGGTCAGAGCAGGTGTTAGATTCCTGCTGCTATCAAGCCTTATAACATGTTTTGAGATCTTATCGCCGATCTGGCTGGTCATTGAGAATGTTGCGGAGTGGTGTTGTCGCGGCTTTTTGCACGGGAACGCCTACTCTGCATCTCATTAGCGATAGCTGCCGGGCTCATCTGTGGAGATGTTTTTTGCTATCGCAGGTAAACTGATGTTATCGGCTATTAGCACCAGCTTGTGAATGGGGGGTATATTTATCGCAACTTTGGCTGCGATAAAGTGGCAATAACTGGGCGATAGATCCTTCAGAATATGCCCCTTGGACTTTAGTTTGGTTTAAATGTGTAAAGAATTTGTAATGCAATGTACTGCCTATACTACCAAATGGTTCTTTATCGCCTAATTTTGATAATTATCTCATAAACCTCTATTGCTTGGTCTTTTCATTGCACTTGCGCTTAAAGTTATATTTTCAGGTCGGAAAGACTTTTCTAAATTATCTGTTTTTGAGTGGGGGACAAAACCAGCTCCTGAACAATAGTTGGGACTCTGCACCTACCTGATCTCTCTCGTGGCTGACCTGGGTGTTGTAGCCTTATTCCCTCTTCCCTCCCGCCGCCATACCGCCAATGCACCGCGGCCGCAGTGTGGAGGGACTTCACCACTCAGGCTCCCCAGCGTTTGAGGGCGGAACCAGGAAACGCAGCCTACGCGCCTGGAGGCGCTTTAAATCACAGCCTTCCTCCGGTGGAGCGGGGAACAAAATCAGCTCCTGAACAATAGTTGGGACTCTGCACCTACCTGATCTCTCTCGTGGCTGACCTGGGTGTTGTAGCCCTCTTCCCTCTTCCCTCCCGCCGCCGCACCGCCAAACACCGCGGCCGCAGTGTGGAGGGACTTCACCTCCCAGGCTCCCCAGCGTTTGAGGGCGGAACCAGGAAACGCAGCCTATGCGCCTGGAGGCGCTTTAAATCACAGCCTTCCTCCAGTGGAGCGGGGGACAAAACCAGCTCCTGAACAATAGTTGGGACTCTGCACCTACCTGATCTCTCTCGTGGCTGACCTGGGTGTTGTAGCCCTCTTCCCTCCCGCCGCCGCACCGCCAAACCACCGCGGCCGCAGTGTGGAGGGACTTTACCTCCCAGGCTCCCCAGCGTTTGAGGGCGGAACCAGGAAACGCAGCCTACACGGAGGCGCTTTAAATCACAGACTTCCTCCCGCGTCACGGGACAGCGCGCGGGCGGCGCCGGGCCAAGCCTGGGCAAACGGCGGGCCGTCTGGGGCCGTCTGGGGCAGTAGGAGGCAGGGCCGGGCCCCAAATCTTGGCCCTGCAATATGGGACTAAAAGTGTAAGACTTTTATATTTGACTGTTTCGTGCCATTTAAGTGCTTAGTATTTGTCAGGGTGGACTATCTTTTCTTTTTCCCTCTTAGTGTGAGCCCTGCATTGAGTCATACGGCCCTTTGAGTAGCTCAAGCATACACTTCCTCAATTATGTCTTCCCGTAACTCCCAAGGCAGACCCTCACTATTAGGAGGGTCAGTACGTGGAACTTTGGACAACTTTCTCATAAGGGCTACTTCAGTACTTGAGAAAGAAATTGCCTTGGCGGAGCGGCGCCTATCGGCTGATCATCTATTAAATAAACGCTCTTCAATTGGTTCGATCCAGCTGGTTATCTCTCCGGAGACTGCTCCACCATCGTCTTGTTTGGTGAATAACTCAACGAGTGATGTCAGTATTCCCATATCTGTGCAAGATAGCATTCTCTTGGCAAAAACCCCTAATAACTCGATAGGGCTCATCTCTATTCTATCTTCTGTTTCACCCTCAGTCCTTACTATCTCAGAGAGTCAGATACCTAGTGTCGATATTGTAACTGCTCAGGCGAACAAGAGCAAAGAAACCTTCTCTGCCGGCCCCCCCACCAAATAAAAGGAAGAGGGGAGGGAAAAAATGTAACAACAAAAGTAAATTACTGAAAGCTTCCAAGATGCCTGTTTCTTTAGACGTCCCAAAGGTCCAGGGGGGCGAAACTCATTCGGACCCTCATTTTTTTGACCCATTAATTAAAGAGTTAACGGGACGTTTAGAGACACTTGTCAGATCACTCCTTCTTCCACTTTTGGAAAGACTGAAGGGAGTGTCCAATCAACTCGGGTCACTGGAAAACTCGATCCTAAGTAACACCAACCAAATAAAAGTTCTCTCTACTAATAGAGCGATACATCCAAATAGCTCGACACAACTAAAACCATCTTTATTCACTGTTGATAGACAGAGCAAGTCAGTGGCCGTTAAAAGTGTACCTCCCTCTTTGAGTCCAAAAATCCTGACACCCCAGCTGATGGATGACATTGAATCAGAAAATGGGCAGACAAATCCCAGTGAGCAATCCCATGGGTCTGACTCACCCAGACGAAACGAAACTGCACCTACTGTGCCGGGTAAGCCTGACGGCGCAAACAGGAAGCATATAGACTTGTCCCCGGAGGCGGTCCCATATGTTGTCGTCTTAGTAGTACCAATACTAGAAAAAGGGAAAAAAAGAGGGATACTATGACTTACAGAACAAGGTTCTTCACTGGTTGGGCCAGAACAGACCCTTACCCCCTAACATTGATGGGGAAATTCTAAATGTACGTAGACTCGGCTGGGTTGGTCCCAGGCCGAAGGAAACACAAGGGGATTTGATTATTGTAAATTTTAGAGATCGCAGGGCAACAACGCACATAGTAAACTGGTTTCAAGGGCAAGGGCAGAGTGCTATTAGAACTTACGATCTGACCTATTTTTACCCACAGACACTACTGTGGAACCCAATACAGCCTAGAGCCCATCCCCGGTACAACCTGGGGGCTCTAATTTTAACATTCCTATCTCCAACCGTTTTTCAATTCTCCGTGGCTTGGAGGATGTGGACTGACTCCCTACTGGGAGAAAAAATTGGGATCCCCAAGGGTCTGGTGAAAGGGTATCAGAGAACAGTGATTCTCCGCTTCTCTGCCCTAATCCTCCTATAGCTCAAAATAAGAATGTACAACAACAGGATCAAAGCTCCGTCCTACATTGGGTGGGCGACCCGTTGGTATCCCCCCCCCCCATCCTTAATCACCATGACTGGCCATAATCGGAAGATCATTAAGCCAAAAATTGACGTCCTATTTTGGAATGTAGCTGGACAACGCTCCAAACTAGGGAATGATGTCTGGAGTAATTTCATTTCCAATTTTAATATTCGGTGTTTACAGGAGACATGGCTGACAACGGAGATCCATGTAGATGGGTATAAAACCTATCTATCACCTGCCCAACCATCTAAGTCTGGCAGGGCTAAGGGAGGTTTAACCATTTACATTTCAAACTTGATTAATATTGATGAGTTGAGGGTAATAAAACTTGATTCTAACTTTCAGATCCTTAGTTTTCGTATAAATACGAAGGACACTTTCCTGTTGGTAAATTTCTATAATAATCTTCCCGAGATAGAAGCAGCTAACTTAGTAAACACTACCTGTTCCTTAATATCATCTATTACAAGGAAATTAGCTAGGGAGGTAATTACCATATGGGGTGGTGATTTTAATCAGCCCTCTTGCCAAGTAACTAATCAATTTATATGTGGCATTTATGACGAGAGAGACAATCCTATTCCCCATTTTAGCCACACGAGATTAGGTAGCTCCCTGAATGAAACTATGTTCAACTTAGACCTAGGAATTGCCAATAATTTAATCAATTCGAATATGTCAATGGCCCCTACCTTCCATGAGAGAGGTTTTTATTCCACCATTGATTTTATTCTGATGTCCAACGCAGCAATAAGAGGTGAGAGCTCTTTCCATTTACACCAGATTGTCTTGAGTGACCATTATCCTCTGAGCATTACCATCCAACTCTCTCACAGGCACAACCTTAATATCCATAGCTTATTGGATCAAAACAATTTAGTTATAGACAGATGTAATGGCTACTCTCTTAAGTGGGCCTTTGTTGATGCCGCTGAAATTGTTAAAACTGTGGTAACCAACGCATATTCGTCCATTGAAAAATGTTTAGATTTGGCCACAACAGATGTTGATGTTATTGCCAATTTTAGCACCTTGACTAAGGCCATAAACGAAGCCCTAACAGTGAAAAATAATAATAAATCAAGGAAAAGACAGGGCTGGTTCAACCACAGCTGTACTGTAGCCTATTCAAATTTAAAATCTGCCCTACGCATGACAGTCAGGGTTCCCACTGAGATCTCCAAACTGAGGAGGGCATATAATTCTGCAATAAAAGAAAGAAAATTGGAGCTAAACAACAACTTTGGGACCAACTGCACGAGAGCTGCTTATTTAAAAATAGTGCTGTATTCTGGAAAGTGGTAAAATCACCTTTTTTAATTGACAACGGTGACTCCCCCAAAATAGAGGTCGCTATCGATGAAAAAGACTGGGTAGAGCACTTTTCTAAAACTTTTATGAAAAACCCAGCATCTACTAATAAAATTATTAGCGATTCTTGCTATCAATGGTCTTCCCCATTTCCCATTGACCTGGACATTTCATTAGACCAGGTCACTCGGGCCTTAAGTGCAAGTAAGAAAGGGAAGGCCCCGGGCCCCGACGGGGTCCCAATAGACTTTTTTAAAATTCACACTGATCTTTGTATCCCTCTTTTGACTAGGGTTTTTAATGCACTGTGCACTGTGGGACTCCCGGAATCCTGGAAAAAATCCATTCTAGTCCCGATTTTCAAGAAAGGGGACCGAAGCTTAGTATCCTGCTATCGCCCCATCTCCCTTTTGGATTCCTTGGGGAAAATGATGGGCCGGATAATTCTCGGCCGTTTGCAGGAGTAGGCGGAGGATAGCAGCATCCTATCCGACTTACAATATGGGTTCCGTGGGGGTCTCGGGACCATCGACCAAGCCTTAAATCTATCACTTTTGATGGATAAATATGTAATCATCAAGGCCGGAGCTCTCTACATGGTCTACGTTGACCTCTCTGCCGCATTCGATTGTGTCAGTCACGCCAAACTCTGGTCTGTTCTGTTAGAGATGGGGGTGGAGCAGAGTGTAGTTACCTTTTTGAGGGAACTATACTCAAATGCGACCGCCAGGGTGAGGTTTGGGACTAGTGGAGAACTCACTGCGTCGTTCGGAGTGGAGAGGGGCGTTAGGCAAGGATGTGTCCTGGCTCCCTTTCTCTTTACCCTTTATACCAACGCATTGGAGAGAGACATGTTGAGGAGGGCCCAGGACCTCCCCATGGTAGGCAACCGTCTTATACCGGCTCTTCTCTACGCGGACGATGCAGTGATACTGGCCCGCACCCCAAACGAACTACAAAGGGCGTTAAATAGGTACTCATCTTTTATGGCCAATTTGGATCTCAAGGTCAACATTGGCAAAACCTTTGTTATGAAGGCCGGGGTTGGTAAAAAAAAACAATAAAACCAGGGATATTTACATGAATAATGAAAAACTGGCAACCACAGATAAATATCCTTACTTAGGCGTGATGATTGACCAGAAATTAAACTGGAAAGCGGCAGTTGATGTGAGGAAACTCCAATTTACGAGAACCACCACAGCCCTTGCAAATTTCTCTAGGAAACTAGGTAAAAAAGCACCCATGAAAATGGTTAAAATCTACAAAGCTAAATGTATCACAGTGGCCTTGTATGGAGCGGGTGTGTGGGGCCACGCAGCTTTGGACTCTATTCAGGGGATAGAAAACACCTTTTTGAGGTATCTTCTTGCATTACCAAGGAGCTCCGCAAACTTTTCGTGCCACTTGGAATTGGGTCTTCCTTATGTGGCAGACCTTGCGAGAATTCAGCCACTTCTATTGTGGCATCGAATTTGGTCGTCGGACAAAACAGTCTTTTCACAAACAATCATTCAAGACTGTAAAGCTCTGGAAAACGCACTCAAATCCAGGTGGTTATCCTATGTTAAAAGATTTCTAATTGACTTAGGGTTAGTAAAATACTACCATGATCCCCTTCTAATTCGGGAGGTACCGAGGAAGGTTTTTCAGAAACTCTGTTTAAACCACCTCGAAGAGTTAAGACTTACCTCTGAAGTTATGAAACAATCTGTTAGACACAGCTTGACCGTCCAGACGGTATTTGGGATGCAGCCCTACCTAACCTACAATATTACTGCTTATGAACTGTTTCTTTTGGTTAGGTTCAGGCTGAATTTTTTCCACCGTTTAGTTGCATTTCCGTTGAGAAACAATTGGGCGAAAACACTTCTTCCCTGTCCTTGTGATGGGACTTCTACCCAATCTACAATGCACACCATTCTTTTTTGCAAATACTATACGGAACATCGGAAAAAACTACTTATCCCATTATTAAAACGACTGGGCTTTCGAACATGTCGTCCAGCCTTTCTCTATTTACAGCAATTGGATGGGTGGGGCTGGTCTACACTGTCTCTAATTTGCTACAGTACATCATGCGCCATAGAACGAATTTAGGATGATTTTGATACGCCCCAACTGACAAGGATGGGTTGATGATGGGATCTGAGTGTTTAAATCTACACTTATTTTATGATCGATTTTATCACTATTTATTGGTTGTTAAAATTATTTCAATGCTATGATTAGTGTTAATGAATTCTATATTGTTGGCATATTTTTATGAGATGTTTTTAACATTGTATTTGCCTCTGCATCTTTTATGACCTGTCTTCGGAAGGTCGAATAAAGAAATTTTGATTTGATTTGAGTGGCGGAATTTTATATGGTTTGAATGTTTAATACATACTGTATCTTCTTTAACATTATATCAAAAGATAAATTCTAATCTACATTGGTTACCGTTTATTAATTTTCTCTGCTTGCACTTGCTATCCTTAAACCTATTCCTCTTTTCTTATTTTATCTCTTCCCTACTCTTTCTTTCCATCTTCTTTCACTTTTACTTTTTTTATATAAAAAGGGAAACAATTATCTCATTGCATATGTTTTCCTCTCATGTTTGGGATTCTTTTACGGTATAGCTATTTATCTGAATGTTATTTGTATTATTATTGCTCTATGAATTCACAATCAAAATAATATTTAAAAAATACAATTTTATGCTCTTATATTATTGTAATTGATTCATTTATATGCAATGAACTACTATACACAGGTCTTTGGAGCAGACTATTTGCTCTCCAGCATGACAGGCAGTGCTGGAATAAAAGGGGATCCAGCCAGTCATGGGATCCAGCAGCTGCTATTGAGCTGGGTCAGGGATACGTCTAGTCCCAGTTAAATATACTGAATTTGTCCTGTTAGATTTGGGGGTCTCTAGTTGGCATAGGTAGGTACCTTTACCCAAATAGGGTCCCTTGCGTCTAGTCAGGGTAAGGGGGTACACTCCTAAAATAACCCCAGCTCCCCCCTTGGTAGCTTGGCACGAGCAGACAGGCTTATCTCAGAAGCAGTGTGTAAAGCATTTGTGAACACATATAGTAATACAGTGACAACACTACAGATGGACACCACACAGGTTGTATTATAAAAAATAAGTATCTTTATATAGGCTTAACACAAGACCACAAACAACAAAAATCCACAATACTGTACTTTAAAAATGGTAGCAATAGCTTAGTTCTCTTTCGATGGTAAATGCATCACTTAGCGTTTAATGTACCTTTGGATGCATAACGCGATACAAAACAAAAGAGTTGCAGGGAAGGTGATGCGTCAGTTCCTTACACGCAAGAACGGTGATGCATCGGTTTCTTGCTTCGGGGAGGTGATGCGTCGGTTCCCTACTTCTGCGTAGGGGACGGTGATGCGTCGGTTCCTCACCGGAGAGGAGGTGATGTGTCGGTTCTTCACAGCGTGGGGAAGTGATGCGTCAGTTTTTTACTGCGCTTCTGTGGTGATGCGACTAGCAATGCCACCATGCGATGACGACCCAGTGCAATGAACAAAAATGGCATTTTATTGATGTTGCGACAACGAAGGGGTGATGCGTGCACGCCCGACGGCCGTGCCGCGACTCGGTGAATCTTCCTGAGCCGCGACAGGCCCTGCGACACGCTTATCTGGTGATGCGACGGCGTCTGCTGCGACGGCTACACTCTTCTCCAGTGATGCGGGGCGACAGCGGCAGCGGCGGCATGCTTCATCAGCGATGCGACAACAGCTGCTGCGGCAGCAACACGCTTCCCCAGTGATGCGAAGGCGTCTGCTGCGATGGCGACACTCTTCTCCGGTGATGCAAGGGGCTTCGGCGATGCGATGGCGACTGGCAGCACGCCTTCTCGGCGATGCTACGACAACTGCTGCGGCGGTGACACGCTTCTTCGTCTTGAGTCGTGCTCCCAGCAACACGCAGTCTCTCAGAAGGCCCAGCTGAACAGCAGGCACTTCAGATTCCCAGCAAGGGAACTCAGGGGAGCTGGTTGGTGAAGTCTTGTATCCCTGAGACTTCAAGCAGGAGGCAAGCTCTAGTTCAAGCCCTTGGTGATCTTCTCACAAGTTGATGAAAGTAGCACAAAGTCCTTTCTCCTTTCTTTGGCAATCAGGTAACCACTGCAGGCCAATCCTCAAACAGCACACAGCCTAGGGATAGTCTCCTCCTGCAGTCTCTCTCTCTGGTTCCTCTCCTCAGCAACGGTTCTTCTTGTTTCCCAGAATTGATCTAAAGTCTTGGGGTCTGGGCCCCAGTATTTATACTCATATTCTCTTTGTTCTCTGAAGGCAAAGAGGCCTGGGCCTAGTCCAAACCAGTTCTGGTCAGTCTTGGAGCACTTGTTTACAGGACTCCTTCTTTCCTTTGACAGTGTGGGCCAGGGACACCAGACGCACCACAGGAGGTGGAGCCAGCATTGTGGAAGGCAGGCACAGCCCTATTCAGGTCCCAGGTGCAACTCCTCCCACCACTCTACATGCAGATGGGTCTATTCAGCCCTGTGCTGACTCAACCTGTCTCCTGGAATTCCCCAGCCCCTGTCACTCACAAACCAGACATGGAATATACAACCTAGCAGAGGCAGGCTTGGTCAGTTAGGCAAGAAAATACCTAATTTCTAAAAGTGGTAATTTCAAACAAAGAATGTTAAAACCAACTTCACTAAAAGATGTATTTTATCATTCTGAGTTCAGGCATACTAAACTCGAATTTCTACAATGTTCCCTGGGTCAGTTAGGGTTATAAGGTGTTATAATCAAACTGCCCATTCTGGCCAATGGGGAACAGGTAGCCTTGCAATAGTGAAAAACGAAAATGGCTGTAATTCACTATTATGACATGCCACACACATCAGGGCATACCCTAACTTTTACTTACAATGCACCCTGCCCTTGGGCCTACCTTAGGGGTGTCTAATATGAAGACAAGAGAAGGTTTAGAAACTGGCAAGGGGGTGCACTTGGCCAGTCAACATGGAAGTACCAGACTACACATAGGCTCTGCAATGGCAGGCCTGAGACACACTTTACAGGCTGCTTTGGTGGGTGGCACAACAAGTGCTGTAAGCCCACTAGCAGCATTTGATTTACAAGCCCTGGGCACCCATGGTGCACTGTACTAGGGTCTGACTAGTAAATCAAATAATCCAATCATGGAGTCACTAATCCATACATCAATTTACCATAGGGAGCACTTGCACTGTAGCACTGATTAGCAGTGTCACAGTGCCCAAAGCATCTAAAACCAGCAAAAACATATGAGGCAACAGCAAACAAATGGAAGGGAGACCCACGCCAATGGTGCCAGGTCTAACACGTGTCCCCTCTAGCTGAAATGTGGGGAGAGCTACCCTACCTCCTGGGAGTTCTCATCACTAAGGTGGAAAAATCTGGACAGACCAGCAGCACTGGCGTGTTCTGTACCAGGGCGGTGTTGCACCATGAAGTCCATTCCCTGTAGGGAAATGGACCACCTCAACAGGTTTGGATTCTCACCCCTCATCTGCATCAACCATCTGAGGGGCCTGTGGTCTGTCTGAACCCGGAAGTGAGTCCCAAACAAGTATGGTCTCAACTTCTTCAGTGCCCAGACCACAGCAAATGCCTCACGCTCAATCGCACTCCACCTCTGTTCCTGTAGAAGTAACCTACTACTGATGAAGGCTACAGGTTGGTCTAGGCCTTCCTCATTCATCTGTGACAAAACAGCCCCCACACCATGTTCTGAAGCGTCTGTTTGAACAATAAACTCTTTTGAGAAGTTGGGTGCCAGGAGCATGGGCGCCGTGCACATGGCAGTCTTCAGGGCATCAAAAGCCTTCTGGCAGGTGTCAGTCCAAATCACTCTCTTGGGCTGCTTCCTGGAAGTCAGCTCTGTCAAGGGGGCAACAATGCTGTCATACCCCTTGACAATCCTCCTGTAATACCCAGTAAGTCCTAAAAAGGCTCTCACCTTTGTCTGGGTCTTGGGGGGTTCCCAAGACAGGATGGTCTCAATCTTGGGCTGTAGGGGCGCCACCTGGCCGCTCCCAACTTGGTTTCCCAAGTACACCATGGAACCCTGCCCAATCTGGCACTTACTCGCCTTGATCGTGAGGCCTGCTCTCCGCAGCGCCATCAACACGTCCCAGAGGTGGCGCAGATGTTCTTCCCAACTGGCGCTGAACACTGCAATGTCATCCAGGTAGGCGGCACTGTACTCTTCCAGTCCAGCCAACACCTGGTTGACCAATCTCTGAAAGGTGGTAGGGTCATTCTACATCCCAAAGGGCATAACCCGGAACTGGTAGTGTCCATCTGGTGTGGAGAATGCTGACCTCTCTCTTGCCCCATCAGTCAAGGTGACCTGCCAGTACCCAGACATTAAGTCAAACGTGCTGAGGTACCGTGCAGCCCCTAACTGATCGATGAGCCCATCAGCTCTGGGGATGGTGTGTTAGTCAGTCCTGGTGACTGAATTGAGTCCTCGGTAGTCCACACAGAACCGCAGTTCTGGCGTGACACCCAGTGCGGCAGCCTTTAGGACCAAGACCACTGGGCTGGCCCAAGGACTGTTAGAGGACTCAATCACCCATAACGCAAGCATCTTGGAGACCTCCTCCTTGATGCAAGCTCTCACCCTGTCAGTCTCCCTGTAAGTTTTGTGCTTTACAGGAGGGCTGTCCCCTGTGTCTTCGTCATGGACGCACCAATCAGTGACACTGGGAATCAGGGAGAACAGATCAGAAAACTGTCCCAGCAACTGGTGACAGTCATTCTGTTGCTCCGGGGTCAGGGTGGAAGAGAGGTTTAGGCCATCCACTGACCCATCTTGCTCTGTCGCAGACAGGAGGTCAGGAAGAGGCTCAGTCTCCTCCTCCATTCCAGTATCTGTCGCTAAGAGCATGCCCACTTCGGACCTCTCTAAGTGGGGCTTCAGGCGGTTGACATGTAGGACCAGCAAAGGATTCCTTGGAGACCGTAAGTCCACCAAGTAGGTGACAGGACTCTTGCGCTCCACCACGTCAAATGGTCCGTTCCACTTATCCTGGAGCGCACAGGGCTCCACTGGGGCCATGACCCACACTTTCTGACCAGGCTGAAGCACAACCAGAGTGGCATTCTGGTCGTTTTATTGCTTCATCTCCTCCTGGCTGGCTTCCAGATTGACCTCAGCGAGTTGTCTGAATCGCCTAGTCTGGTTCCTGAAGGCCAGCATGTAACTATATACATCCTGGGGTGGTTTCCTGGGAGATTGCTCCCAGCCATCCTTGACCAGACTCAGAAGTCCTCTCACTGGGTGGCCATATAGCAGTTCAAAGGGGCTGAACCCTAGGGACTTCTGTGGCACCTCACGGTAAGCAAAGAGAAGGCATGGTAAGAGAACGTCCCACTTATGCCTCATGGGTTCCTCATCATGCCTTTGAGGGTCCGGTTGAACTTTTCAACCAGCCCAGTAGCTTGGGGGCGGTAAGGAGTGGTGAACTTGTACATTACACCGCACTCCTACCACAGGGACTTCATATACTTGGAAATTAAATTTGTACCTCGGTCGGAGACCACCTCTCTGGGGAACCACGGGAGAAAATTCCCATAAGTGCCCATCCCACCACGGGGACCGTCACTGTCCTGAGAGGGATGGCTTCCGGGTACAGGGTGGCATGGTCCACCAAGACCAGGATGAACCTGTTGCCCATGGCTGTCTTGGGGTCCAGTGGCCCCACAATGTCAATACCCACCCGTTCAAAGGGGGTGCTGACCACAGGGAATGGCTGTAGAGGAGCCTTTTGCTTCCTCCACTCTTGCCTGGCAAGTCTGACAGGTCCTGCAATGAGTGTCTGAACTCTTGCGCATTTGGGGCCAATAAAAGTGTGTGACAAGCCTTTCAAAGGTCTTGTCCTGCCCCAAATGTCCTGCTAATGGCACATCATGAGCCAGCCCCAGTAGGAAGGCTCTGAAGCGCTGGGGTACCACCAGCACACAGGCTGACCCAGGCTCAGTGACCTTAGGCTCACTATACAGAAGACCATTCTCCCAGTAGATCCAATGTGACCCGGACTGATCACCTGCTGCCTGGTCTGCTCCTCACAGAACTCTTCCCTGGAGGGTCCTTCTTCCTGCTGCCAATGGGTCAGCTCAGGCAGGTCCCCCAGTTCAGCTACCTGTTCCCCTGTAGGTTCCAGGGCATCCCCCTCAGGGTCTGCCTCCTCCTGGACCATGGGAACTGTGGGGGCGGGTTTCCCACACCCCTGGCCTCTTCTCCTCAAGGCAGGTACCTGGGCCATTCTTTCAGGCTCCGGGTTCCCTTGAACACCCTGACTGGCTGCCATCGACCGAGTGGTAACGCATGCCCACTGAGGCAGACCCAACATCTCCAAATGAGCACTTCGCTTCACCTTAGCCCGAGGGGAGCTCTCCAAATTGTTACCCAACAGACAATCAACAGGCATGGCTGGCCTCACAGCTACTTGAAGAGTCCCTGAGACCCCTCCCCTACTGAAAGGGAACCTGAGCTACCTTGCAGTGGTCCTCTGTGTTGTCAGCAGCAACAACTGGGTAAAATGCGTTGGGGACAACCTGCTCCTCAGACACCAGCCAAAAACAGACAGCTGTCACACTGGCTCCGGTGTCTCTCAGAGCGTCCACCCTTTGGACATTGATGGACACCCACTGCCTGCACTTCTTAATGTTATCAGGCAGCTGGGTCCTGGGGACCACCTCACAGTCTCCTAAAGAGACTAGGGACATCTCTGCAGGACCCCACCCACCTTGGGCACCGATCTCCTCCCCCAGGGCTACACTAGCCAACTACTGAGGCGCTGCACCAGTGGGTGCAGTCTTCCCAAACTGGGGACATTGGGGAACCCATGAACTGTGAGCCACTAGGCCACACTTAAAACAGGTCAGGGGCCCTCTTTGAACAGGTTTACCTTTCGGGCCCCTTGCTTCTTCTTAGGGAGAGGCTGGGAACCTTTCTCTTGGTTCCCTTGGGAATTACTTTGGGGCCCTTTCTGGAACTCCCTCTGTTTACCCTTGTCCCCCCACTCTTCTGCTGGGGACCCTGCCAACTCTTGGCGGGGTTTCCCACGTGACCCTTGTGGACCCGGGTGCTCACCTAGCGGTCCGCCTCCTCAGCAAGCTTCCTAGGGTTAGTCAGCTTACTATCAATCAGGTGCTGGCGTAGCCCTGGAAAACAATTTCTTGACAAGTGCTCCCATGTAATTAAATCAAAGAGCGCCTCAAAATCATTTACTTTGCTACCCTTCACCCAACCATCCAATGCTCTGCAGAAGAAAGTTACATATTCTACCCAGGTACTGCTCTCTAACTTTTACAACTCCTGAACCTCTGCCCATACAGTTCAGGGGTCAACCCATACCTGGACATCAATGCATCTTTGATGTGGCTATAAGAATTGTGGACTTCAGAGGGCAAGTCCAACAAGGTATCCCGCCCCTCAGTAAGGAACCGCCCCCACAACCACGCTCCCCAATCCTTCTCAGGGACCCGGTGGGAGGACATGGCTACCTCATAGGCCTTGAACCATTGCCCAATGTCATCATTTTTATAAAACTATTTCACCACATCCTTAGGGATATACACTCTTACTTCTACAGGCATGGACGGTGTGCTGCCACCAGAGGAAGTAATCGCTAAGCTCCTCGCTTTTAACTCCAACTCCCTCAAACCTCTCTCATGCTCCATTTGCATCCTCTTTTCCTCTAGGGACAATTTCTTATTCTCTAAGGGCCCGATTCACAGAACTAACTTAAGACAAAATCCTAAACTTACTACCATTTTGGTATTCACAGAAGGCACTTACTCATTTTGGTATTCACAGAAGGCACTTACTCATTTCGGTATTCACAGAAGTTAGGAGTCCTAACTTTAGGACTCCTAAATGCCTTCTGTGAATACCGAAAGCCTTAAAATTAGGATTTTTCTCAGTTTAGTAGTAGTATAGTTCGGACTCCTAACTTTAGGACTCCTAAATGCCTTCTGTGAATACCGAAAGCCTTACAATTAGGATTTTTCTCAGTTTAGTAGTAATAAAGTTAGCAGTCCTAACTTTAGGACTCCTAAACTGAGAAAAATCCTAAATTTAAGACTTTCGGTATTCACAGAAGGCATTTAGGAGTCCTAAAGTTAGGACTCCTAACTTCTGTGAATACCGAAGTGAGTAGGTGCCTTCTGTGAATACGAAAATCGTAGTAAGTTTAGGATTTTGTCTTAAGTTAGTTCTGTGAATCGGGCCCTAACTGCCCATTCAACTTGAGCTTGGTCAGCTCCATCTCATGCATTCTACTCTCCTCCCTGTCCTCCAGCTCCTCTGGGGACAGGCCCTTGGCAGAAACACAGCTACCTGTTGGGGAAGGTGGTCTCCTCCCCCCTGGACCCAATGGTCCTTCCAGCTGCTCATCTGCATCTTCAGACCCCTCCACATGCTCAGGGGTGCTCCTTGCTTCCATCCAGGCCCTCAGCACCTTCTGGAATTCATCCTTCTTGGAGAGACCGGTCATAGCAACTTTAAATCTCCTGCAGACTTGCTTTAGCTGTTTCACATTGTAGATTTCTAGTTTCTCCTCTTCAAAATCATAATCCACAGATGTGATGGATGCTGCTTTACTCATGGTGAATAAACTTGGCAGTTCTTGGCAAAAATAGGAAATCCCAGGAAAAGAAGTCTACCAAAATGTATGTGATTACGTTTATTCTGCACGCACTAGTAGTGTCCACCAATCACTGTATATGAGTCACAAATGCAAGTCCAGAATCCTCACCGCTGACCACCATGTTAGATTTGGGGGTCTCTAGCTGGCAGAGGTTGGTACCTTTGACCAAATAGGGGCCCTTGCATCTAGTCAGGGTAAGGGGGTACACTCCTAAAATAACCCCTGCTCAACCCCTTGGTAGCTTGGCACGAGCATACAGGCTTATCTCAGAGGCAGTGTGTAAAACACACACAGTAATACAGTGAGAACACTACAGATGGACACCACACAAGTTGTATTATAAAAAATAAGTATCTTTATATAGGCTTAACACAAGACCACAAACAACAAAAATCCACAATACTGTACTTTAAAAATGGTAGCAATAGCTTAGTTCTCTTTCGATGGTAAATGCATCACTTAGCGTTTAATGTACCTTTGGATGCATAACGCGGTACAAAACAAAAGAGTTGCAGGGAAGGTGATGCGTCAGTTCCTTACACGCAAGAACGGTGATGCATCGGTTTCTTGCTTCGGGGAGGTGATGCGTCGGTTCCCTACTTCTGCGTAGGGGACGGTGATGCGTCGGTTCCTCACCGGAGAGGAGGTGATGTGTCGGTTCTTCACAGCGCGGGGAAGTGATGCGTCAGTTTTTTACTGCGCTTCTGTGGTGATGCGACTAGCAATGCCACCATGCGATGACGACCCAGTGCAATGAACAAAAATGGCATTTTATTGATGTTGCGACAACGAAGGGGTGATGCGTGCACGCCCGACGGCCGTGCCGCGACTCGGTGAATCTTCCGGAGCCGCGACAGGCCCTGCGACACGCTTATCTGGTGATGCGACGGCGTCTGCTGCGACGGCTACACTCTTCTCCAGTGATGCGGGGCGGCAGCGGCGGCATGCTTCATCAGCGATGCGACAACAGCTGCCGTACTTTAAAAATGGTAGAAGTAGCTTAGTTCGCTTTAGATGGTAAATGCAACACTTAGCGTTCAATGTACCTTTAGATGCGTAACGCGATACAAACAAAAGAGTTGCAGGGAAGGTGATGCGTCAGTTCCTTACACGCAAGAACGGTGATGCGTCGGGCCCTTGCTTCGGGGGAGGTGATGCGTCGGTTCCCTACTGCTGCATAGGGGATGGTGATGCGTCGGTTCCTTACCGGAGAGAAGGTGATGCGTTAGTTCTTCACCGCGTGGGGAGGTGATGCTTCGCTTTCTTACTGCGCTTCTGTGGCGATGCGACTAGCAACGCCGCTATGCGATGACGACCTGGTGCAATGAACAAAGATGGCGTCTTCTAGATGTTGCGACAACGAAAGGGTGATGTGTGCACGGCCGTGCGGCGACTCGGTGAATCCTCTTGAGCCGCGACAGGCACTGCGACACGCTTCTCTGCTGATGTGACACATCTGCTGCGACGGCGACACTCTTCTCCAGTGATGCTGGGCACTTCGGCGATGCGATGGCGACAGCGGCAGCGGCGCCACACTTCCTCAGCGATGCGACGGCAGCTGCTGTGGCAGCGACGTGCTTCTCCAGTAATGTGACGGCGACTGCAACACTCTTCTCTGGTGATGCGAGGCGCTTCGACGATGCAATGGCGACAGCGGCGTCACACTCTCTTGGCGATGCGACGACAACTGCTGCGGCGGCGACACGCTTCTTCGTCTTGAGTCGCGCTTCCAGCTCCCAGCGCCACGCAGTGTCTCAGAAGGCCCAGCTCAACAGCAGGCACTTCAGAGGAGCTCAGGAGAGCTGGCTGGTGAAGTCTTGTATCCCTGAGTCTTCAGGCAGGAGGCAAGCTTTAGTTCAAGCCCTTGAAGATCTTACAAGTTGATGAAAGTAACACAAAGTCCTTTCTCCTAGGGATAATCTCCTCATGCAGTCTCTCTCTCTCTGGTTCCTCTCCTCAGCAAAGGTTTTTCGTGTTTCCCAGAATTGATCTAAAGTCTTGGGGTCTGGGCCCCAGTATTTATACTCATATTCTCTTTGTTCATACAAGGGGTATGAGAGGCAACATGTATAGACAGTAAATTACAAGGTCTAAGTTTTGAAAAAATGAGTCCACGTTGCTGTTTGTAGCCTTGGTGTGTACTTATTACAGAAATGCTGGGTTTTCATAGATGCACAGCCAACGCGTTTTCGCCCAGGCATGGGCTTCTTCAGGGCTGTAATAGCATACAACATAGACATATTTAGAATTCAACCGTTAATTCATTGTTGTGTGCATATAAAAAGTGACAATTTATCCCAAGTGCTCGTGGTAGAAGAGCATAGGGAACGAGGAAACAAAGGCGGGAAATGTGTCAACAAGGGAAGAGAGTTTTAGCGACAGTGGGCGGTGAAGACAAAGTTGTATAACAGCTGGTGTGTGAAATCACACTAAAAGGAAGGGGAATCGAACCATGTGGATTGGTAGTGTCAGTATAGTTCGAGCCATTTATCATACCCAAAAAGTGAGACACGAGCCACACCAGTTGGCTGGCCCAAGTGTAAGTGAGGTGAGGTGGGTTAAAAGAAGTCTGACAGAAACTGTTAAAGTGCGTGGAAATACACCACTGGATCCTTTGTGAAGTGAATAGACGCAGCAAAGAATAGGAGGAATGTACCTATAGCACATCAGAGTACGCTTACAGATCAAAGGGTGCTGTACTCTCGCCAGGGTAATAATGTGAGATCCGCAAATTTTCTGGTCCATGCCAGGACGTAGAATATAGAGAAGTTCCCTGAAGAATGGAAAGTAATAATTAGGAGGAGGGACGTTTCTGTTCAATACGTAAGGTGAGGTTTAGTGAGAGCAATGATTAAAACCAACCTTAAAGTAAAAGGTAACTGATTGTCCATAGAATCACCGACCTTGGTACTCTTTCTCTGCCGCGAAGGTCTGTGTCAGAGGCAAGGGGTGGCTGTGGAGAAAAGGAGGGGGGGCCTGAATTGAGTAAACGTAGAAATAACTCAGGAGAAGTATAGTCGTAGGTCTTGCGTCACCATGATAAAAATCGACAGTGAAACCATTAGTATACGCTATTGTAGAAGCGCACGAGTGAAGGCAACCCGAAACCAGTTGTCATGTCGCTGTAGTGTGCAATGAACCTAGAGCATTGAACTTGAAAAAGCAAGCGGTATTAACTGTAATGCTGACCATGAGGGTATCACTGTAGTAGCTCACAGCGCCGTTAGTTCTAAAAACCAAAAGCATCCTTAAAACTGAAGTATGTGCTTATGTTAAGGCACACGACTGACTATGCGCGGATGGACAATAAAAACATAATGTCCAGTAGTGCGGCAACTCGGAAGAAGCTGAGCACCGAGTCAGATATTTAATACGTGGTAGACTATGAGCCCCTGAGTTCACCCCACCTCTAAGCACTATTCCTCTCCCCCTTTATCTTACTTGTAAAAGTGAATGAAGCGCGATCCGTGTTCGGTGGCGTCTGGTCCTGGCAGGGCGAGGTTAAGTCCATTGCTCGTGCTGAAGGCGATATAAGTATCTAACCCGTATCCTACTTCCGGCTAAGAGCCAGTAGAGTACTTCCGGGTTGCGGATCGCTGTCTGTGCACGTCTGGTCCACTGACCCAGGCGGCCATATTGGTGGTCCCCAGTCAGAACACCAAAAAAATAGACGACAGATGAGCGGTCGATCCGTGGGTGTAAGAATGCAATTCGGAAATCGGAGAAAGGTAAATGTAAAAGTTGGCAATCTGCCGAGACAGTTCAATGATTGGTATAGATCATTGAATAGAGTAGGAACACAATTGTAGTGTGACTGAGAACTGCTTGCATGAGGTTTACGTAAAGCCGCAGTGAAATGACGTGATTCTGTGAGTTAAGTTTACTGTTAGGATGACAGAAAAAGTGATTAAAAGGCATGGAGAAATATACATTCAATAGAAGGCAATAATAATTAGCTATTGCAAATAGCTTATGATATAGTGGAAATTATATTAAGTATTTCACAGGTTTGCAAGGTTGTAAGACACTGCTTGACCATTCCGTGGTCCCTAGTATGCAATGTCTTACGGTGAACAAGGAAAAATGCAGGAGTGGTGAGTTACGAAGAAACAGTATCTGTTTAATTTCCATGAGGCAAAGGAAATTTAGGCAGAGCATGTACACGTTTCTAATGGACATCCAAAAGACTTGAACAATCTGTAGTATGCATGGTAGTTCAGATGAACTGGAGTGAGGAGCCAGATTGTAACACATTTAGCGGTATTGTAAAACAGTTATAATATGAGAACAGATCACAGGACAATGATGAAGGTATGTATTATAAGGGTGCAGTAACATGTCATTCTAGTATTTGAGCAATAGTTCCCATACACAGGAAGCCCAGTGCTAACAGTCTCATAGACTGGGCTGACGTGTGAACTATATACATAGGCACTGGTGACCAATCACGGTGAGCCAAATCCCAAGCAGAGAGTTCTGACTGTACCACAGTTAGTTATCTGTCTGTGCGAAGCATTCATACATGGATCCCGGTGATGTGCAGTCATGGTAAGGTTAAAGGAAGTAATGCATTTCATTGTCACTGTTCAGACCCAGTGAGGAAGAGTGTAAGGTACAAATCCAACGCACTTCCAGTTGCCTCAGGGTCAGTTCCCTGTCACCTCCTCTCTTGTTAGGCATCGCAACATCAATGCTGTGGAAGCAAAATTTAGTTCTGTCAACATCTGTCTTGCAATCGTGTGAGACTGGAGCATATGTTTTGTCCCCATGCAAGACCGCTCTCTGATGTTTTTATATGCGGATCTTGAGCTGTCTCACTGTGCTTCCCACATAAATCTTGTTGCAACTACAAATTAGTACGTAAACTACAAAACTTGTGAGGCAATTGATGAACTGACGTATTCTGTGTTGTGTTCCTGTGTTGTATTTGAAGGTGTTCGTCTTGTTGCACCCTAGGTTACAAATATTGCACGTGCTGTACGTGTAGAATCTTACTGGTTTGTGCAGCCAGCTTTGTTGTCTTGGTGTTTTACATAATGTGTAGCTGGGACATAAAGAGTCTCTGATGGTTCTACTCTTCCTGAAAGTTATGGATGGTCGTTCTGTGATGATGTTATTCACTCCTGTGGACCCCTTCAACAGTGCCCAGTGTTTGCTTAGTATCTTGAACACCACATGGTTGAGTGTGGAGTGTGTTGTGACAAAGACGAGTCTGTCCTTTCCCTTTCTGACGTCTTTGGCCTTGCTCCAGAGGGTGTCCCTTCTCTTAAGTTTCCCAGCCCTGTTTTTGGCCATGTCTATTTTCGTAGCCCCTTCTACTTAGTCTGTCTGTTGCCAGCCTGGCCTGTACTTCAAAGTCGTTATCCTCACTACAGTTCCTACGGATGCGTACACATTTTCCATATGGGATAGCCTTCTTGGTAGATGCTGGGTGAGAGCTGGTGTAATGTAGGATGCTGTTGACGGCAGTGTCTTTCCTGTACAGTGTACTGTGTATTTTGTGACATACAGCTTAAGGTCCATAAAATGTATTATGGACTGTGACATCTCCAGAGTGAAGGTGACATTCAGCGTGTTGGGAAACTTGAAATATTCCATCAGCTCCTGTCCTGTACCAGTCCATATGATGATAATATCTATATAACGGCCCCAGAATTGGATATGCTCAGTCCATCCTGAGGCCTGAGGCCGATCTTGACCATGCATGGGTATGCTCCACCCACCCCATGAAGAGGTTTGCGTACGATGGAGCAAATTTGGATCCCATCGCCGCCCCCTGTTCTTGTTTGTACCAGGTCTGATTGAACAAGAAAATATTGTTGTTCAATATAATGTCAATCATTGTCAACAGCATTTGGTTGTGATCAAGAAGGGTTGCCTTTCTCTTTGATAGGAAAAAGTCAATTGCTATCCTGCCCAGATCCTTCTTGATGCATGTGTACAGTGATTCCACGTCGAGCGTGGCAAACCACATCCTGTCATCTCGTTCAAGATCCTCAAATTTGTTTAGTATATCAGTGCTGTCCCTAATGTATGAAGGCAGGTTGATCACCAAGGGCTGTAGGAAAGTTTCAACAAATTTTGACAGGGCTTCTGTCATGGAGCCAATGCCAGAAATGATCGGACTTCCCGGTGGGAATGGTTGCTTCTTGTGTATCTTCGGTAGACGATAGATGCAAGGATACATAGGGTTGTGAATGGAGAGGAAACTGTACTCTGTGTCTGATAAAAGGCCCACTTCCTTCCAGTGTTGGAGCTGTTCGTTTATCAGGGTGCTAGCTGTAGGACATGGAACAATTCAAGTCCTCTAATTCCAACACCCTTTCTTATGATAAAGTCATTCCCCTTAGTTGGGTGGATCGCCAGGTGGTTGCTCTTAATATCCATTGCCCTCAATCTGTGCCTTAGGTGGGACTGGTTCCATCCAAATTGAAAGCGGGACCCTGCAGGTTTTGGAGTAAAATCAGCTGCCTAAGTATGGAGCAGGCACTTATCTCCAATGCCAATGAGAATGATCCACTTTATTGTATGGGTGAAGGTTCTCAGGAGTGGATTAACGCAGCCCTTGGCATTGTAGCACCGCTGAAAGTGAAACATGACACCAGACCTAAATCTTCTGTGCCTTGGTTCTCAGAAGATCTTTAACATTTTCTACAGCTCTGTCACAAACAGGAGCGGAGATTGCGGACACATCGCAGTCCCATGGATAAGGAGAAACATAAAGCCCTTATACTCTGATATAAGCAAGCTATTGGTCTAGCTAAATCAGCTTTCTACACTGAAAAAAATTGATTGGCGGGAAATTCTTCCAAGGAACTCTTTAAAGTGGTCAAAGAGTTGCCTCAGCCTTCCACTCAATGCCTTATGCACACTTTGCAAGAGTAATGCAATAAACTCCCCATCTAATTCAGAGATAACATTCTCAACTTATGTTCTGAATTTAACCCCTCTACAGGATGCAATTTGTTCACTGAAGTATCTCTAATCTTAACCAACCCCTCATGGCTCTCTGTCTTTCTCCCTATCACGGTGCAGAAAGCTAAGGAAATCCTTATGAGTCTCAAATCAGGGTCTCCGGCTTGCCCCTACCTGCCCAAAATTCCACTGCCAGTCCCAGATCGCATTGCAGATACTCTGCAGGGAATGCTCAATAACACCATGGACACCGGTATTTTTCCTCATTCCTGGAAGGAAGCCACAGTTATTCCCCTAAAGAGAAACCTATTGCAGATCCAGATGATATGGAACATTTTTACCCTATCTCGCTGCTGCCCACACCTGCTAAAATTTTAGAAAAGTATCCTAATGAGGAATTGGTGAAACTGATCAACACCTGTTGCATTCTTGACCCTTCGCAGAATGTGTTTTGGAGTGGCCACTGTACGGAGACAGCACTTTCTGCAGCTACTGACAGTATCAGGTGCTAGGTTGATTGGGGCAGGGCTAAGCCAATGTCTTGGTGCTGCTGGACTTTTCAGCAGCCTTTGACACTGTCTCACCCCTGTACCTGGTACAGCGTCTTCAGCAAGCTTGAGTGGTTGGCAAGGCCCTCAATCTGCTAAATTCTTTTCTTATTGACAGGGTGAAAATTGTTAGCTGTAGTGGCTTTAAAGCCAGGGCATTTAGTCTCCTGTGCGGGTTCCACATGGCTCATCTCTTAGCTCAACTCTTTATAATTTGTATGTCGCTCCTCTTGCAGAACTAGTATGCTCGTTTGGTTTCCAAATCCTTTTGTATGTGGACCACACACACATCATTGAGTCTCTTTCTGATAATCTGCCTCTGGTAGCTAATAAATTTAATAAGTGCATGACCAGCATTAGCACCTCGATGAAAGACAACTTTTTTAAAACTCAAAGCAGGAAAATCTGAGGTGCTGGTGTTTGGGACACAGTAGTTTATTTGGACCAATACTTGGTGGCCAGATGCCTGCAGCCTGCCCCCCCTTCCTGTAAAATCTGCTAAACAGCTTGTTGTTATCTTCGACATGACTCTTAACCTTGAGTCGCAGGTTAACCGTACTATGAGTACATGTTTTTACATCATCAGAGCTCTCAGGAAAATCTTCCCATTCACTCTGTCAGAAATGCGACATTAGGTAGTCATTGCTTTGATTACCTCATGACTTGACTAATGTAATGCATTATACCTAAACAATAATAGTTCATCCCTGAACAAACTTCAAGTCTTTCAGAATGCGGCTGCTTGCCTCATTCTGGACATTACTAAACGTCTTTCAGTCAGAGAGGGTATTCATGCCCTCCGCTGACTGCCTACCAGGAAGCACATCTCCTTTTACGCACTTTGCTTGGTTTTCCTAGCCCTTCATCATAAAGGATCTAGACATTTCACCGCTCTCTTCAACTGGTGTTTGCCAGATAGAACTCTTTGATCTTCCTCAGGTGATGATTCCTAGTTTTCATAAAGTCTGTGGCGGCTGCCAAGTTGTGGAACACGCTGTCCACCCACATTTTGAAGTTAGATTATTTCTCACTGTTTAAGAAAACCCTTAAAACATGACAGTTTTCTTCTTATATTGTGGCTTGGGCATCACAAACTTTTGTTGGAAACTATCGTTGATTGGCTTAGCGTTTAGACACCCTCTGGTTTTAGTGCACTTTATAAATATGTTTTTCATTTAATTTCATTTCACTAAATGCACTGCCACCAGGGCAGCACCAATTTGCTGCTGCCTTCAGATCAGTTGATTCTTTGTAATATGGTGCATGGTACCTGTATGAGCCCAGCACACCTTTTGAAAGGGGCAGATTTACAAGCCCCTTGCACCACTTTTGTGTTATTTTTAACATGGGAAAAATTATGCAAAAGTGGCGCAAGGGGCTTGTAAATCTGCCCCAAAATGTATAAGTTGACTATCTGACTCCAACCCCTTTTTAGGTCTCGGCTGAGCCAGCGCATGCGCTGCACGGCGAGACATTTAGTGTGTGGGCTTTTAAAAGTCCGACCACACGCTTTTGGCTGGCATAGAGCGTGCGGTTACGCACACAATGATGAGCAGAGGCGCCATCTGTCTTTCTTCTCTCGTCATTGTGCGTGCACATCGCACACCACTCGCCAGCCTGCTTTTACCGTTAGCCATCGCGCGCGCACCTCAATTAACTTTCGCGCATGTCTTGACCCCCACCCTGCTCCTCACTCCTTTTGGCTTCACTCTGCCATCTGGCTTTCCTCGCGGCACCCTTCCACCCCTCCCCCACCACAGAGCGCGTCTCGCGGCCGCGCATCTTGTTTTTTACGGCTGTCTGCTTTTCATTTGGTTTTCTTCTCGTGACACCGGGCTTGTTTAAATACATTTTTAAGTTAACTGTCAGATTCTGCTTTATTAAGTTCCGCCATTTATGGCTCCACCCTCCATTCCTCAACCACACCTTGACCCCCAATTGAGGGATTACTGGAGTAATTTTTTTCTAATTCCAGCACTGTCTCCAGGAAGACGTGCGAGGCACTGATCTGCATTCTTGTCCATCACTCCATGTCTCCTCTCACCGCCACACGCTGTGTGCCCACTTCATCTCATCACAGCAGCCTCGGGCGCCTCACGGTTGGTGTCGCGTGTTCAGCGATCTGAGTAAAGCTGTCTGGCAAGCGCTATGATACTCAGAGAGAGCAATATCAAATGTGATGACAGCTAGAGGGCTTGGGGCCGCACTGGGGCCTACCCTGGTGCTGGCCTGGTGCTCTGCCGCGACTGCTCGAAAACCTACCAGAGGTCTGTGTGTGCTTCGGTCACAGGCAGCCCTCTGACCCAAACTTTAAATACACAAAGAAAGGTCCTACACATGCCCACCGCTCAAATAAATGTTATATTTCCCTATACTAATTCACCACTAATCCGTTTTAGGTTCCGGAGTAGCGTGCTACTCGCCAAAAAGCACTTGTCAGGGGTAGTAAGAGCTTTATAAATGCAATTACAATATTAAGCACTCACCGCACCCTTGTCCTGTTCGCTTCTGCAGCTAACCCTGTTGTGCCATGACACGCAGCCGATCGCTTTCCGGCACTACATTTGGGCATTGCAAGGAACGTCAGCTTTTTTTAAATATATATATATATAGAAGTAGCAGATCTATAGTCATATTTGTATAAGAAATTCATAAGAAAAAACCACAAAAAAGTGAAAGTGTTGAAATCATAAGTATGACCAGGCACTCACCGAAAAAACGAGTCTATGTGGCAATGAAGGATGAAATGCAATGTGACTATAGATCTGCTACCTCTATATATATATTTTTTTTAAAAGCTGACCTTGCCCAATATTAATGAAATATAGGTGTATAAATACACGTATTTGAAATAAGATGGGACTAGTGTACATAATATCAACCTGGAGCATGTTTTCAGTACACTTGTGTGTCCTTTTTATATATTTGGTATACATGCCGCTTTCAGACATCTTTCTTAAATTCTTTTTAAAATTTTATGTATGTACCATGTTTTGTGACTTATATATGTGTGTTGGTCTTTTTGATTGTAGTATCAACATGTATTAAATAACAATATTTTTGTTGCATTTGTAGCCTTTTACATGTTGTGTTACTAAAGTGGCATTCCTTTAGCCCAGGACTTGGTTGTTTTCTGTGGGGAAAGATTTCAGATTTAAAGCTTGTCATATGATAGGGATTTCTGAAATGGAAGATGTGAGGGGTAGGTGCTTTTTGAAGTCGTTTGACCAGTTGAAAATGAATTTTGACCTCCATAACTCACAAATGTTTCTGATACTTAAGGTGGATTTAACAGAGGTCCCCGACTTTAACTCACTTAAGTCCAGAATGACGTTTTGGAGAATTGAGCACTGGTTGTCAATACCCCTGACCCCCTAAATCGAGAACAAATGAGAAAAGGATAAAGGTGCCCTGAAGCAGGAAAACAAGGCGGAGCCTAAAATGGCTGCCTGATAGCTGATTATCTCATCCTGCTTCCTCCTGATACACTTCAACTATTTCCACTACATCTATTATATGCAATCCCCATTGTGTAGGATGGGAAGAGGTGCAGATGTCCTGTGCCTTAGATGACGGAAGGATTCTTTATCCATGTAGTGTGGTATTGCCCAATAATACAGGCATATTGGTGGAGGATTTATACTGCACTTAAACAGGTCACGCGGATGCTCCTTGATCTTAGTACATGAACTGTCCTGCTCTGCATTGTATCAGATGAAGGAGGAAGTTGGGCAATGTGCAGACTCGTCTTCACTGGCATGTTGCTAGCAAAAAGGGACATTACAAAACATGGACGAGTGGAACAGGGGCATGAACAGGTGAGCAGAGGCTGAAGAAGCTGTGTATAAAGCAATGGGATGTCCCAAGACACATAAGAAAATGTGGGGGGATTTTGGGCTCAATTTCTTTCCACAAATGCCTAGATGTAATATGTAGACTCTGCATTGGTACATAGTGTATGTTCATATCTGTGTTTGTCTTTTTGTTCTTTTTCCCCATCTTTTTGTTCTTGTTTCCCCTGCTAGTAAGATGGGATACAGTGATTGTTTGCCAGGGCAGGGACCATGGAATGTTGCGAGATATATTTTTCTTGGTTGAATGTTGGTTTTACACAATCATGGAATTAATAAACAGAATTTTTATTAAAAAGACTACACTGGAGCCATGTACAACTATCTGTACTGAAGTGACACCACAAATTAAGTGATTCGTTCCTCATGTCTCCGCAAGGTTCTCATTCCTAGGGACTGTTGCTATTTCCATTGGAGTTTCCCAACCAAACTTCAATGATTTTCAAGCAAGTTTTTAAGGCCATGCTACAAGGCATGTTCCAATATTTCTAATTACTTAAAGACAAAGGGGAGGTGACCTCTGTAAAAAACTGTTTCTCTACCTCTGCTTTTTTTCCATGTAGTGGGTTCTATTGATTGCACATACATATGGATCATCCCTCCAAACATAAGGAAACAAACGTTTTGTAACAGGACAAATCACTTACTGGACTGGGAACCCAAAGCAGCCCTGGCAATTTTGCTGCACCAGTCCCCGGTGAGCGGGTGCGCAAGTGTGCACTTCTGCTTTTGTTACTGGGGGCCTATATTTCAGCACCACTGCAAAACTGGCCCCCAGTAACAAAACCAGCCCCCACTGCTGAAAAACCGGCCTCTACCCTTCCAGCCTCCTGGGGAAATGCCCAATGCCCGCTACGGCCAGTATGGCCCAGTCTGACTCATACGTCTGTGGAGTAGTAGCATTCCACGCATCATGATGGACATGCAGTGGATGAGTAACTGGTTCCTGGGTGAGTACTACACTCATTATCACCTATATAAGGTTTTCACATGAAAATAAGTGTAACAGTGAAAACATAAACAAAGTCATGTCTGTGTCTACATCATGCCATGTCATCTCCATACATGTATCATGCTACACAAAGGAGTACCACTTTGTTATGAATTACCTGCCTTTCTCATACAGATGATTGTGTCCAGCGTTCCACACATCATAATGGACATGCAGCAGGAGAACAATTGTTTCCCGGGTGAGTACCAATACAGAGGAGAGCTACCACAAAGCTTATATAACAAGCATTGGAAATGCAATAGGTCTCGCATTTGTTGGAGCTGGAGCTATTGGTATTGTAAATGGCAATGTTTTGTACTTTGAAAAAGGTCTTGTGTTTGTTGGAGCTATTCACATTGTAAATGGCAATGTTTTTTATTTATCCTTAGGGTTCTATATAGCACGAACTTAACAGCCTCAGTTGTGAATTTCGATTCATCAAAGTTTTGTGAGCCCTGAAATTTGCACAAGTAAAGTGCTAACAGTATAAATATGGGCACTGTTTAATAAACGAAGCCACTGCAATACAAGAGCAAAGGTGACCGAGTGACTGCTTCTGGGTTTACGGAGTTGCTTACACTCACTGCCCGTTAAAGCTAGCTAGCCCACTACCATGAGTTTATCAAACTTAATGCTATGTTTTCTTATGTTATGTTATGCTATGCTATGCAATGCTATGTTTTGTTATGCTATGCTATGGTTTGTGTATGCTATGCTTTGTTTTGTTATGCTATGCTATGTTTTGTTATGCTATGCTATGTTTTGTTTTGTTATGCTATGCTATGTTTTGTTGTGTTTTGCTATGCTATGTGTTTTGTTAGGCTATCCTATGTTTTGTTATGCTATGTTTTGTTGTGTTTTGTTATGCTATGCTTTGTTATGCTATGTTTTGTTTTGCTATGCTATGCTTTGCTATGTTTTGTTATGTTCTGTTATGCTATGTTTTGTTGTGTTTTGTTATGCTATGTTTTGTTTAGCTATGCTTTGTTATGCTATGCGATGTTTTGTTATGCTATGCTATGCTTTGTTATGCTATGTTTTGTTTTGATATGCTATGCTATTCTATGTTTTTTTATGCTATGCTGTGTTTTGTTTAGTTATGCTATGCTATGTTTTGTTGTGTTTTGTTGTATTTTGTTATGCTATGCTATGTTTTGTTATGCTACGTTATGTTTTGTTATGCTATGTATTGTTTTGTTATGCCATTTTTTGTTATGCTATGCTGTTTTGTTGTGTTTTGTTATGCTCTGCTATTTTGTGTTTAGTTATGCTACGTTTTGTTGTGTTTTGTTATGTTATGCTATGTTTTGTTATGCTATATTTTGTTATGCTATGCTATGTTGTGTTTTGTTATGCTATGCTATGTTTTGTTATGCTATGCTGTTTTGTTGTGTTTTGTTATGCTATGCTTTGTTTTGTTATGCTATGTTTTGTGATGCTATGCTATGTTTTGTTATGTTTTGTTATGCTATGTTTTGTTTTGCTATGCTATGCTATGTTTTGTTATGCTATGCGTTGTTATGCTATGTTTTGTTTTGTTATGCTATGTTTTATGCTATGCTATGTTTTGTTTTGTTATGCTATGCTATGTTTTGTTTAGTTATGCTATGCTATGTTTTGTTGTGTTTTGTTATGCTATGCTTTGTTATGCTATGTTTTGTTTTGTTATGTTATTTTTTGTAATGCTATGTTGTGTTTTGTTATGCTATGTTTTGTGATGCTATGCTATGTTTTGTTGTGTTTCGTTGTATTTTGTTACGCTATGCTATGTTTTGTTATGCTACGTTATGTTTTGTTATGCTATGTATTGTTTTGTTATGCCATGCTATGTTTTGTTATGCTATGCTGTTTTGTTGTGTTTTGTTATGCTATGCTTTGTTATGTTATGCTTTGTTTTGTTATGCTATGTTTTGTGATGCTATGCTATGTTTTGTTATGCTATGTTTTGTTTTGCTATGCTATACTATGTTTTGTTATGCTATGCGTTGTTATGCTATGTTTTGTTTTGTTATGCTATGTTTTATGCTATGCTATGTTTTGTTTTGTTATGCTATGCTATGTTTTGTTTAGTTATGCTATGCTAATTTTTGTTGTGTTTTGTTATGCTATGCTTTGTTATGCAATGTTTTGTTTTGTTATGTTATTTTTTGTAATGCTATGTTTGGTTTTGTTATGCTATGTTTTGTGATGCTATACTATGTTTTGTTGTGTTTTGTTATGCTATGCTTTGTTTTGTTATGCTATGTTTTGTTTTGCTATGCTATGTTTTGTTATGCTATGCTATGCTTTGTTATGCTATGCTGTGATTTGTTGTGTTGTCTTATGCTATGCTATGTTTTGTTGTGTTTTGCTATGCTATGTTTTGTTATGCTATGCTATGTTTTGTTTTGATATGCTATGCTATTCTAAGTTTTGTTATGCTATGCTATGTTTTGTTTAGTTATGCTATGCTATGTTTTGGTGCGTTTTGTTATGCTATGCTATGTTTTGTTGTGTTTTGTTATGCTATGCTATGTTTTGCTATGCTATGTTTTGTTATGCTATGTTTTGTTATGCTATGCTATGTTTTGTTGTGTTTTGCTATGCTATGTTTTGTTTTTTATGCTATGCTGTTTGCGATGCTATGCTATGTTTTGTTGTGTTTTGTTATGCTATGCTTTGTTTTGTTATGCTATGCTTTGTTTTGTTATGCTATGTTTTGTTTTGCTATGCTATGTTTTGTTATGCTATGCTATGCTATGTTATGCTATGCTGTGATTTGTTGTGTTGTGTTATGCTATGCTTGTTGTGTTTTGCTATGCTATACTATGGTGTGTTTTGCTATGCTATGTTTTGTTATGCTATGCTTTGTTATGCTATGTTTTGTTTTGATATGCTATGCTATTCTATGTTTTTTTATGCTATGCTATGTTTTGTTTAGTTATGCTATGCTATGCTATGTTTTGTTGTGTTTTGTTGTATTTTGTTATGCTATGTTATGTTTTGTTATGCTATGCTATGTTTTGTTATGCTATGCTGTTTTGTTCTGTTTTGTTATGCTATTTTGTGTTTAGTTATGCTATGTTTTGTTGTGTTTTGTTTTGCTATGCTATGTTTTGTTATGCTATATTTTGTTATGCTATGCTATGTTGTGTTTTGTTATGCTATGCTATGTTTTATGCTATGCTGTTTTGTTGTGTTTTGTTATGCTATGCTTTGTTTTGTTATGCTTTGTTTTGCTATGCTATGTTTTGTTATGCTATGTTTTGTGATGCTATGCTATGTTTTGTTGTGTTTTGTTTTGCTATGTTTTGTTTTGCTATGCTATGCTATGTTTTGTTATGCTATGCTACGTTTTGTTGTGTTTTGTTATGCAATGCTTTGCTTTGTTTTGCTATGTTTTGTTATGCTATGTGTTGTTGAGTTTTGTTATGCTATGCTATTTTTTCATATGCTATGTTTTGTTATGCTATGCTATGTTTTGTTATGCTATGCTTTGTTTTATTATGCTATGCTTTGTTATGCTATGCTATGTTTTGTTTTGATATTTTTTGTTATGCTATGCTATTTTTTGTTGTGTTTTTTTATGCTATACTATGTTTTGTTATGCTATGCTATGTTTTGTTGTGTTTTGCTATGCTAGGCTTTGTTTTGTTATGCTATGCTATGTTTTGTGATGCTATGCTATGTTTTGTGATGCTATGCTATGTTTTGTTATGTTTTGTTATGCTATGCTTTGTTTTGTTATGCTATACTATATTATGTTATGCTATACTATGTTATGTTTTGTTATGCTATGTTATGATTTGTTATGTTATGTTATGTTAGGCGAGGCTATGTTTTGTTATCTTATGTTTTGTTAAGTTATGGTATGCTATGCAATGGTATGCAACGCTAGGCTATGGTTTATTATGTTATGTAATGGTATGTTTTGTTATGTTAGGCTATGTTCTGTTATGTTATGCTGTTATTTTATGTTAGGCTAGGCTATGTTTTGTTATGTTATGCTATGTTATGGTGTATTAAACTACTGTGGATTTTATAACATCCAAAAGCTGATGAATGGAGCGGGCTTGCACGTCTTTGGGCTTGTGCGCGCTCCCCTCCCTCCCCCACCACAGTACTTTGCATCTTGCCCTGTGTTTGTAAGTGTGTTTCCATGTGGAATTAAGGTGCCTTGTGACGGGGCACTATCCAGCGCAGCAGTGGGATTAGTGTTTTAATACTGAAAGTAGCTGTGAATTGTGGAAACCTCAGATTTTTGTGCGTGAAGTAAATAGCTTGTAGGAAGCAAAAGGGCTTGTGTATGTTGCCTGTTGTGGGGATAGGGAAAAAGCAAGTAAAGCTGATGTGTAGGAAGCAATGAATGAGGCAGACAGAAGGCAGCAACAGCTCGAGGGCTGGGACAGTTTTGTAGGATGCTTGGCGGGGGAGGGGGAGCGGACCTTGTTGTTGTTAGTGGGGGCTGGGGTGGTTGAAAGAGTGGCGCTCACATTTGGTTGCTGGGATTAACAAACCCGGCGGAGCGTGGCACGCACGCATGGCGGGGGCGGGGGAGCGGACCCTTTGAAGTACTCCCAAAAAGCGTTTTGCATGGCGGCACGATGCGCGTGATTGTGCGCGTGCTAGCCATGCAATCCGCTTTTTGGGAGCACTTTTCAAACCCCACAATAGTCTCGCCTTGCAATCGCTTACGCGATAGCAAGGCGAGACCTAAAAATGAGATACCATTGGAAGGAATTTAAAAGAGCTGATATCCATGTTTTAACATTCTGGTCGGTGACCTCATGTGCTCTCCAGATAAGATCTGTTGCATCATTGTGTTGTGCTGCATGTTGCACAATGTAGCGACCAAACACAAATCCACTCTAATAGACAAAGGAAAGGCACAGACCTATGCAGCTGACAGATTGCGAGTTTCTTTTAATAACCTTTATTTAGTAAATATATATATTTATTTGTACATAGCAAAGGGTAATAATGATTTGTAATGTACAATTAACTGTTTCTATTTTTGGCTTGTGGAATTATCTTTGCATGGAGTGTTATCAGAAATGTATGTAGTTAAGGTAAGTTTGCAATAAATTATTACTTGTTTTTATAAAGACTAGTGTTCTCTTTTGGAAATAAACCAAGTCGAATGCTCAAAAAAAGTACAACAATTGGAATAAATTGTAAGTAAATCTCTATCATGACTGTAATGCTTTTTTAGAACACCAAACAATTTGTAAACAAGATATAGGAGACCAGCAGCTTCAGTACTTTCTACGTTTTTTACAATCACCTGGGCTCCGGGTCAAGGTGCACAACGATGTTTATGTCAGGGGTTAAAGAAGTGACAACAGGCAGTTGATGTTTAAATGAAGGGTTGTTAGCTACAGAAGACTTGATTCAAAAAGGTAAACTTACACTTTTATGTAAGTTTACAATTATTTTTTGCTGTTCACAAATAAAGATAGGACTTTTTAAGTGTGGAGTTCCCCACCCAACGACGGACGAAGTCTCCACAGCCATAAACTTACTATTAACTTGTAGTTTGAAATAGCAAAATAATTGTAAACTTGCACAGCAGTGTAAGTTCACCTTTTGAATCAGGCCCTGGGTTCACAGCAGAATACATCTTTCTGACCATCCCATTTATTGGGCATAAGGTCTGTGCATTCAATGCCCACGTAGATTCATTCTAATTAGTGTGTGCTGAGTTCCATATGGGTGCATATTGGATTAGAATGTTGACTATTCGGTTGAGACCAGTGGACAGTTTTTAGGTCTCGTGAGCCAAAGGCTCGAAGAGACATTTTATATCTGGGCCTTTCAAAGTGCTGCCGTGGCCTAAAGCTACAGTGCACGTGAACGTGCACGCGCGCAGCGCCATGCGTCTGAACTCCGTAGCGATCGAAATCACTTTCACTTTCGCGGGCTCCTCTGTTGCTGGCATTCCCCCCTCCCTTCTCGCCCAGCCCTTCTTGTTTTCTTTACCGAGGCTCCAGCTGCCGCGCTTCATGTTTGGCGTAAATCACCTTATCTTCCCGTTCCATCCCCCACCACCTCCCGTATGTCGCTGCTGATCCAACAGCCCCGTAAATCTTTTTTTTTTAAAAAAAATCAGCAAAAAGGTAAAATGTTGATGGTCCTCCCTTCATTACTTCTGTGGGAGTCACCTCACCTCTCGTCACATAACATACTTGCTCTTCCATTGGGCGACCCCGTGTCACATGACATTGTAAACCTTTCAGCAATCGTGTTCGTCTATGTGCACTCCCCTTTCCCAAATGTGCCGTTAATATCCTCATTACTTGGAATTCCGATTCAGTGCCAATTCCCTTTGGGCCTGAATCGGACGGCTGTCTACTTCAGAGCTTGTTTAAAGGTATCATTTAGAACGTTTTTTAATATTGTTTCCTTCATGTTCCTTCATGTTAATACTTACAAAGGTAAAATGTTGAAAAACCAACCACAGGCCGTGATTCTGCTGTACGTGATCGCTGCAAATATCAACTGTACAATATTGGGTATCTCCCTCAGCAAGCAAGTGAGGCGTCTGCTTGACTGTTATCAATAAACTCAAGACTCAAATGCTTTTCAAAAATCATAATCATTTCTCTTCTAAACCCCTTAGGTTTTGATGTGCTTTGTTTATAAATTAAACGTTACAGGAGCGAAATGGGGAAGACCTGCAAGGCCGGGTGCTAAGGCACATTGCTGATCGGTGGCATAAAAGAGCCACACAAAATCCAGGCATGGGCATGCTCTGAGCACCCACAGACAAAAACATTCTTCACTAACTGAGCAATTAAGGTGCAATAATGCTGTTGACTGGAAGCACGCGGCTCCATTACCAGCAGCACCGCCATAAAGTATTGAATCATATGGGTGCAGATAAGCACACTACTCCACAGCAGACTATTAAACCAGCATTTTTTCTTTTATATAACGCTGTTTTGTTTGATTATTCCTCCCTAGTTCGTGAATAATTGTTTATCAGGACACTCTAAAGCTGTTCCTGGGTGTACAAGGACGTGGCCACGAAGTTCTAAATGGACTTTCTCAGAATTCACACTTTGCCCCAAAGTGAGGCTGGAACTTTTTGTGTTTAGGTTTCTATTTTTTTAATTAAGGCTTACGAACAAGCAAAAGAACAATACAACTTTAGGGTGGTCACACCCATCAAGAAAACTACACCCTGCCACCCCGTCTGTTGCTCCCCTTCCCTTGCCAAAGTTACAGAGTTCCATTGCTCAATTTCCCTGACATCTCAGTATAGGCCTCCATAACATTTTTAACTGCTTTGCAGAAATTTACCCCAATAGTTCCCAGTTTTTGTATCTAACCCGTCCTACCTAAACCCAGGTCAATGTAGATTATTCAGAGATACTAAATGGCAATTCCTCTGCAGCAATACTTAACATTCATAAGGTTAATATTTTAAAGTTTTACATATAATTAACTGCCTGACACAGGTGAAATAAGTATACTGGACCAAGTGCTGTGTAAACTACTGACCGTTCACACTGGTGTGTTCTATAGTGTGCGGACTGGATCTGGCAGAGTACATTCATCACCACACAATGTTTTGCAGTGCTGCATGTGGGTTATCTCCCGAATGGGGGCATAGAATAGACTCATACAATGCTATGAACTGAAGCACATGGTCTGCCTCTCTCACCATACACAGGCGCACCACTGTCTCTGGCACTGTACAATGAATCCCTACACCTAGCTGTGCACTGCCACTTGTAGTCTGTTGCTTGCACCATATAGTTAGACACACACACACAGAGTTTTTAATCGCATCATATAGTCCGTCTTTGGTGCTATGTAATAGCTCACCACTGGCAGTGCTGTTGTACTGAAGCATGGGATTTTTCTCTTCCACAGTGCAGTGACTTAGCAACCACGGAGCTCTTTTCTACTGTATGTATTCCGTCTCTTTCAGTGTACACTGAATCGTTACACACACAGGGCAGCGTCCTGCAGTAAATGACCAAAGGGAGGGGGAACTGGATACATAATGAGCCTTTAAGTTTCAATCGATTTTCTATTATGCTGATTTTGTGCATTGGCTGCTTTCCCTACAGCTTGCAAAAGCTTAAGAAATTAAATGTTTTGTTGATCTGTTAGGTGGGATTTCATAGAAGTTAGAAACATGGATTGGCATTCCACGCCTTTCTGTTCCATTTCATTCATCTTGCTTTTTTCAGTTTCGCTCTGCTTTCATAAATTATTTTCTTCTCCTGTTTATATTTGTTTTTCTCTATTTCCTGCTTTATTTCATTTGTTAATTTTTGGCCATTTTTGCATTTTAAAATTTTTTAAAAATTATTCTTACTTTATTGTGCCGTTTCCATTTTCCCCTCTATTTTTTTCACCCCCTTTCCTCAGATTCGTTCCATCTCCATTTCATTTTCCTCCTTTCTCTAGCACCCCTTCTGTTTCCATTTTCTTTCCTCTTTCACTCCTTTGGTAGGTAAAAGACATTGAGCAATGCCAATACCTCTAATTCTCACAAATGCGAGACCGATTTGCATTGCAAATGCTTGTTTTGTCTTCCTCCTTGTGCTGAGGGGTTGCATGTATTTTCTTCAACTGCTTCTGTGTGGTTGTATACTTTAGAAGTCATTTTGATATCATAGGCAATGTCCTCATGTACTGGGTAAAGAATAACCTCTTCATAATTAGGGGCATATGCACAAGGGGATTGTGCTACCAGAACGTCACTTTTACCGGAGTTCCTGTGGCGCAATGCCCTGCTACATATTTACAAAATTGCATTAAGCCGCATTTTGTGACTTTACTTCGCTTTGTAAATATGTTACCCTTTCACGCAGGTATCTTCCAGAATAGGGCATGCAATGGGTGTTACTATGGCCGTTTCACTGCAACACCTGTGCTTTTTGACACTGCTCCAGATTTATAAGTATCTGTAAATCTGAGGCAGTGCCAAAAACCAACGCCTCGCAAAAGCAGGCATTAGCTTGGCGCAACGAGAAGAAATACTTTTATTTCTCCTCGTTTTTGCTTTTTTATGTGTGCTGCATTCTGCAGCACACATTGAATTAGCAAAATGCCATTATTGATTGTTCATGGGAAGGAAGGGATACCTTCCTGCACATAAACAATCATCCCTGCAAAGCAGGCCCCCTTGCAGTATGGTGCAAGGGTGTCTGTGTTGGAGCTAGGCAACTATTTTTAGCACAGGAGCACCATATTCTTGTAAATACAGCGCATCCCGGTGATTTGGAAATGGCGCAGCGTGGCACTACAAAATTTGCACCAGCGCCACACTGCTCTATTTCCTTGTACATATGCCTCTTATTTAAATATTTACTCTGAAACGGTGTTGTTGGCACAATAACAGAGGCAGCCTCATTTCGGAGGTCACCTTCAGGTTCTTTCTCAATAGAGCATGTCCTCGAATTGATTCTGTTACATTGTCATTCACATCCACATCAGTTGCAGTTTCTGCCTCCACATCTTCCCTATTGTTACTTTTTAGTGGAGAGGATGTAAAATAATAAGTGGAACCCTCCTGTTGTCCTCACAACTGTCAAAGTGTATGATTTCACACCTTTAGTTCCAAAGGATAAGGGCAACCCAGTAGTATTTTATGATTGATGGTGGACTTGTCAGTTGGCGACAAAAATACATCTTGCAACTTGTCTACAGAAATTAAACGAGAGAATACAGTTGACCCAAATTAAACAAGCATTTGCAATGCAATAGGTCTCGCATTTGTTGAAGTTGGAGCTATTGACATTGTAAATGGCAATGTTTTTCAGTTATGTTTTTTAAGTGCAGTGATAATTTAAAGAAAAAAGTGCATACTATAAGCTTCTATAGCAACTGTACAGTAAAGCTAAGGCTATGTTAACGTAAAGGGGTGCAAATGGATGAATAAAAATGTGAAAAAAGGATGTTAAAATGCAAGATGAAATGTATAGATGGTGAGCATGCAGCACTCCCACCTCCAGCGCCTTGGGGGCCAGGGTAGACGCAGCACCCCCACCTCCAGCGCCTTGGGTGCCAGGGTAGGTGCAACACCCCCGCCTGCAGCACCTTGGGGGCCAGGGTAGGTGCAGCACCCCCGCCTCCAGCACCTTGGGGGCCAGGGTAGACGCAGCACCCCCACCTCCAGCGCCTTGGGTGCCAGGGTAGGTGCAGCACCCCCGCCTCCAGCACCTTGGGTGCCAGGGTAGGCGCTGCAGAGCAGTGATGGACGGATTGGGCGTGCTGGGGGAGGGCCAGTGTCCCTGGGGACGGAGAGGCTAGGGTGGGGAGCAATGACGGGGGAGGCTGGGAGAGGATGTGGGGCGGGCTGGGGATAGGCCAGGGGAGGGCCCCTGTCCCTGGGGAGGGAGAGGCTGCAGGAGGAGGGAGTGGGAGGAAGTGATGGAGGAGGCTGGCTGAGTATTTGGGAGGAGAGCGCATTCCTCGCCTGGACCCGGGAAGAGCCGGGGTCCTGCCGAGGCAGAGAGACACACAACGCAGCAGGCTGGCACACACACACACCACACCTTTCACACACGCTGATTCATGCTTACACACAGACGGACACTCACACACAACTTGCACACACGCACTTAACGAGCTCTGACACAATGATGCACACCTTGCACTACGCAATGATGACACCTGTCTTGGTAATGCCAGCTCTGACGTCTATGTCCATAAACATCTGAATTTCACAGGCACCGCTGCGCCACCAACAACGTCCGTCATACACAGTGAACATGCACAGAGATGAGATATGTTGTGTCTCACACACGGATGATATGCTTTGAACAGGCCCTTCATCCCACACTTCTGACACAAAAGTCGGCGTGAGCACAACCACTGACAGTGTAGGTGTGCACGCTCTCCAGTTAGCATCGAGTGTGCTGGTGCTCTGGATGACACAGACCAGACACTACAACACTGCTGGAACTTACACCTGCCTGGCACTGCTCCTGCGCGTGCCCTCACATGAAGATCTAGGCCTCTGAATGAGTTTCGTAGTAGTCATACACTGAAGAACAGTGCTGACACCGTTGGCACCATGCCTTCAGCTAGTGGCCACATGCTATGTTCCTTCAGTAATGCCCAGTGCTTTCCTGCCCTCTGCGGTATATGCCACACACCTGTCGCTGCTGAGACCAACGTTGGCTCTGTGCCTTCTGAACAGACAAGCATTATCTCCCTCCTAATAGCGCCGTTGTTGTGTGTGTGCCCCGTATGATGCCAGCCATGTGCCACATGAAAGTGATTTTAAGGGAACACAGATGAAAGCATCTGGCACATTTAGCGGGAGCGGGAAAGGCATCATCAAAGCGGCCCTTGCGTATCGCCCCTCTGGGTGTGCACCTGTGGAACAGCCCCCTGCATCCCTCACGCAGGGGTGACCCTGGGGATGGTGTGGACGTCAACATTTATACTATCTGTCAACTATTCCTGATGGAAAGGTGCACATGGGATATAATCCGATGTCACTAGTAGTAGTATTAGCTGTAGCAGTAGTGGTAATAGCAGTAGTAGTGTTAGTAAGTAGTAGGTGTAGAACTAGTATTAATTTCAGCGGTGGTAGTAGTAACAGTTTTAGTAACTATAGTCGCAGGTGTAACTATAGTAGCAGTAGCATGTGTAGCGCTGATATTAGTATCATTGGCAGTAGTAACAACAGTAGTAGGTTTAGTAGGTGAAGTTGACAGTAGTGGTGGGAGTAGCAGTATCTGTCATGATAGAACCAAAGGCTGTACTAGCGATAATAGTGCAAGGGGCTGTACTCATGGCAGTAGTGGGAGTAGTAATGAAAGCAGTAGCGGTTGCACTGGTAATGACATTAGTAGTAGCGACCTGGAATGATTGGAACAAAAGCAGTGAAAGTTATAACTGAAATCCTGATTCAAATGTCCTTTCATTATAGGTCATTTGAAGTAGTAACACAGTGACGTGCTCTCCTCCTGCTCGGTAAAGAAAACTTGTGACATTCATCCCCAGATGAGAATATTGTTACGACCCTCAAATTAAGCAGCCCCAAATCTCGTGATGTTTCGGGGTTCCCGCAATGACCATGCTCGTAAACTACAGCAAAGCACTGCCCGTTACTGAAGTGCTGAGTTTGTCGTTCTGGACACATCCTCTGCCATCATTTGAGCACTTAGAAGCTGGCTAGCATCAACATTAAGCGCTACACTAACTGGATCCTTGCATTCTGTGGCACACACCGGTACATACTGCCTCTCCTGTGGTACTAAAATGTGCCTGGCTTAGTCATGGCAGACATTCAGCCCCTGATTCTGCCTGTGTGCAGTGGCAAAGGGTATGATTTAGGAAGATGGCGGCCTGCGTGCCCCCAGTGTTAAGTGCTGACGGGGCCCCGCCAACTCAAGACAATGGAGTGTGAGCTGTGAATGAGCACTCGCGTGAGTTGGAGAGTGCCGGGGAACACAGCCCGCCAGCCTGAGGTCTAATGCTCAGGATAACATAAACCCATAATGTTCTCAGACACGCGGAAGCGAGGGGAAGCGAGGCCAAGTGCAGGGGTTGAGCGGCGAGGGGGACATTATCAGCAACACAAAACATCATGTGCTTAATCTGGCACGCAATCACGCCCTCCCCTAAACTGAAAGAAAGAGGGGTGGTGCCCAGCCGCTCTCCAGGGAGGGGAACTGGTTTGACGTGGGTGGGGCAGTGTCCTGACACAAGGGGGCAGCCATGCCTGGCAGGTGCGGGGCCGTAAACTACCTGGCACGAGAAGGCGCTGGAGGGCTTAGAGGTGAATGCACGAAGAAGGGGCAGATGTGTCTCGCGGGCTCGAGGATGAGGAAGGGAGGAGACCCAAGTTAGCAGTGGAACACTTATCTGGTTGGTACGTGACGTAATGGGGCTAGTTGGTACCTGTGACGGGCATGTGGCGTCGGCGCGGGGCAGTGCTGCCCAGTAAATATGAGGGGTCGATTTCACTCGCAGTGGCAGGCCTCAAGGAGCCTTCCAGGCCCGGTTTTCCCATGGGCTTCCTTGCTCGGCATGCTGCTTGTGGGGTTCCCAGGCAAACAAGCCTCTGCCAAACTCGGCTTCAGGGGTAGGTGACACCGAGTTTGAGAACCTACCCCGGACCTATAAATAACTCACTGTCTTTTTTTGTCTGTGCCAAGTTCAAAGCTGCGGCCCATGTGAGTGGGAGGTCCCCGCATTCTTGGAACTGCTGTCAGTGGCTCCCAGGAAGGGAGGGGGTGCACATACATGGCTGTAACTCAATTAGGAGAGAAGTCAGCGGAGCAGCTGCTGGTGCAGATACTTCCAGAGCCGGGGTAAGAGCCCATCATGGGATACAATGATGAAAACGCATAGATGTTGGCTTCGGTGCCCCTGAGTGACTAGTCATCCTCCTACCAAACTTTTGAATAACTATAGATTTTCTGAAAAAGCAAATTGTCAATTGAAAGCCAGATTAAAGTTAAATTAAAACGTGAATAAAACTTAAACCATTTTCTTTCTTTAGTTTTTTTCGAGGCACTGTATTCTTTAATGCTGAAAATGAATGCACTGCTGCCATCCTGTGGCCATTTTTGAGAAACAAATCCTTCCCATTTACAGCGCTTTATCGACAAGCACGGAAGTGGTGCGTGTGCGCCACAGCGAGACATCTGTTTTGCATTATCGGGCACGATAATGCAAAACAGATGTCAGCCGTGCGGGTAACAGACACCAATAGGCCATGGGCGGAGCAATGCGCCCTCCTTTGGCCTATTGCTGTCTTTGTGAAAAACACGCACGCAAACGCCAATAGCATGGCACAAAAGGAAAAGCACACGCACAAGCGTGTGCTTTTCCTAGGTCAGTTTACAAACCCCCTACAAGAGGTCTCTCACTGCGCGAGCAGGGCTGCGCACTGGAACGCTAGGTGCGAGACCTAAAAAAGGGTTCCATCAGTGAGCACTCTCAAAAGGGTGGTACTCACTGAATGGCAATTTAAATAGATGTAAAGTATATTTATATCTTCATTTACAAAGAATGGGGTCCATGGTTTTAGTATGGATTTTGTGCAGGTGTCATGCATAAGCATTGTAAAACCTCTACATGTTTTTAGCAATTATTCAATAAATAGACATCACTCTTGACATAAGCAACCTTACACGGTATATTTATATATGATTAAGCTCCATACTGCTGTAGCTCCAGATGGGCTTGAAATGCAAAGTCTGCTCCAGTCAACTGCCATTTATATCTCCAGATATCATTAATTCAAATACATTTTGTAGTAAATCAGACACCTTCAGTGTAATGGACATGGAAACGGAAATGGGGGATGACGCCATCACTTGTGAAAATGATGGCTCAAGAACAGGAAAGCAAACACATATGTGTTTTCAGCAATGGAGAGCAATATTCTGTCAACAACTGAGAGAGAAGACAACAGCCAAGTGACAGGTTGAATAGAACCACCAGGTAAACAGAAAAGCAGCAACGGAAAAACAGCTCTGGCCAGCAACAGGATGAGAGACGTATGTAAGGCTGAGACTGGGCAGACATCTTGGCGTCAAGCAATTCCCAGTGCAACTAAAATAGGTGGCCATCCTATGGTCATGCACATATTCTGACAAAAAGTATTACATTTTTTTAGATGCAGCAATAGTTTAGAATTACACGTGTACGTTATGCACATGTGGAATAAAGAATTGAATCTGTGATTTCTGCATGTAGAATACTTTATTGTTTGATTGATAAAAATCATTACAATGGTGACCATGCTAATAAAAAATGTATATCAAATGATTACTAAAATATTTACACATGGTACAAAGGACGGGCGTTATCTGAGTCCTGTGTTTTTGCTTACATTGTTTCTTCTTAGATTTTTTTTTAAAATCCACCCAAATGTGTCCATTTTGTCCATTTGTACCATCGCAACGAATAAGAAGGTAAAGTTCATCAATAAATAATTTAAAATCATGGAAACCTATATTTAGTCATAACAATAAAATATTAACTTCATCTAGACAGTAAAACCTTTTAAGAGGTGATTAAGAAACTGTTAAGAACCATAGTTATCCATTCTAATTTATCATCTGCCAGGGCCACAGGGCAGACATTAGTTGTTTAAAGGGTAATGATTAATAACACTGATAATGCAATTCCATATATATGGTAAAGTCCCTGATGATGCAATTCCATTTGTATGATAAAATTCCTGCATACAGTAATTTGAGGGTTCCAGGGACGCTCAAAAAAGCAAAATGATCCGTATGCAAAAGGCCATAGTCAACTGCTGTTGAGTGGTATGGAGGAATGTGCAAATCAACAGAACAACGTTGGGCTTGATCCGTCCTTTTATAGTTAACCGTTGTTGACTTGCTGGCTCTCACTGTTTATAAATCTTCTTGCTGTTCTTGTAGCGAACTTGGTGAACCGGATATTAAGCTGTGGATTATCCGGGTTCATTGATGCAAGGATAGCTTGTCGACACGTGCCACTACCGAGTTTGTTCCATTCACTCTTTAGCAAGATCTTTCGATCGTCAAGGACTGCAGGACAAAGACATACCACATGCTCGATTGTTTCCTTGCTACTCACGTACCCCCTGCACGTTACGTTGGTATTTGCACGGCGCCAACTTGGCAAATGATACAGGAATGGCCATTCGCCCATTCTGAGGGCCAAAAATCTTTTTTTCCACAACACTGAGTAGGTACATGACAAATGAGGTGCCAAGATCCCTGTCTTAAACCCTGATACAATTGTTCAGCCGTGTTTACGTTGTGCCAGTTGGGCTCTATCCGAGTGGAAAGACCAGAGGCGGACGTTTCTTTTGATGTGGATTTTAAGTGCCTGGTGCGATCGATTGGTGCTCCAGATTTCTTCAGTGCCCAGGAGTTTTAGGGACTCTTGTAGATAAAGCCGGTATGATCTGCCAAGTTGACCGGCTGAAATTTCCTGCCACAAGATGGCCTCCAGGCTTCCTTCTCTGGAGGTATGCAATTTAATGCACAGCCTGATGTATGCTCCAGCCCCTACTGCTTGGTGATCTTGGAGACCAAACTCAAGACGTATATGAGCGGGGGATGAAGTTTTTGGAAGGCTCAGCACCTGTTTGAATATTCTTGTTATTCTTTTGTTCAAATGGCTGTTGTCTTGCCTTTGCATGATCTCCTGGCTATAGGTGAGGAAGTTGATGATTTTTGCCTTCATAACAGTTATGAGTGGGGTCAGGCTTGGACCGGACAGTTGCCTTGCAAAGTTCTTGAAAGCCACCTGGATTATCAAGGCTTTGGCTTCTACCTCGTCTCTATGTTTAGAGAATGATCCCCTTCTGTCCATGTGGACCCCCAGGTACTTATATGAAAGGGCTCTATCAACATTTTTACCATTGTATTGCCAACCACTACCTTGGTATTTCCTTTGCCCAAAGGTAATTGCCCTTGGCCTTGTTAAATTCAGTTCCAGTTCATTTTTGGTGGTGTAAAGAGACAACCGATCAAGTAGTCTCTGCAAGCGGACCCTGGTGTGACTAAGCAGGACCAGATCATCTGTATACAGTAGGTTACTAACTCTTACCCCGGTGAGTTTTGGAGGATGAGCGTTAACTTCATCAAGTAACTCCGACAGATTCATAATCATAACCCAAAATCTTTCTGGTCACTTGTTAATTCCAAAATACAAAAACTAGGATGACAAAGTAGCGCTAACATCTCTGAAGCTGAATGGGTATCCTATCTAACAACTCATTTTGAGGAACCAGAAAAAGATGTCCCGTTGGCCAAACCATCAGCTATGGCTTCACAACTCAATTTATGCCAACCGCTAGGCACAATGGATGTAGGGACACTAGAAAACTATGCCGAATCAAATATAAGGATGCTGTCGACAACTGATACGAAATCTTTGCTCCAGCCCACAGAACCGCCACAATGTGCACCAACAACATTGGGAATTATTACGGAAAAAACAGCTCGAATTATAACAGAGGGTCGCTCAGATGTTGCCGGTGGGTTTTGTTTGACTGCAAGGATATGCCCACAGAAACCAGTAAAATATTACAGTAAAGGAAAGTTCTGCAGACCTCATCATTGTTTTGGGTGGAAAAATAATTTTTCGGCCCACAACTTTAGTAGAAGGCCACTCGAAATGAGAGTTCATGTTTGAAAGAGATGCATTTTATTAACATCTACATTTGTTCACATTTATGTGTGTGACACTTTTTATTTCTTGCTTTCACATAACACCGAAGCACCAGGCTGCTTCTTCAGATTGCTTCTTAAACTAAAATACTCATAAATCCCATAAATCCTCTCACACATGTGTTTGTAGCTTTTCAAAATGATCACAAATCCCAAAAGAGTGCATAGCTTCGTAAAGCTCCTTTTTCATTCAGTAATTTTTATTTCATCTGTGCCTGACAGATATAGCCACAGTATGGAGGTGGCTACAGAGATATGCTTATCTGTAAAGAGCTATGAGTCTTCGTCTACCTTACTAATTGTACTGTTGCAAGCAGTCTTAACTAAGGAAGCATTGTATATGTTAAACAATTAACTTGCTGTGGAATATAGGTTACTGCAACGAACACCAACGACACACATTACACTTACCACACTTGCACGATGACTGCACTGAAAAGGCAATCTCATTACTCACCACAGTGACAGTATTAGAACGCAAACTCCCAAGCATAAACTACACACACTCTTGCACACAGAACACACACACATACGTAGTTATAGTTAGATCATCTGTTCCATTGGAAAATTGTTTATTGTGTTGCTAATAACTTTTGCACCGTTTGACGAATCACCCCAAAACTTTGCAAAACTGTGCTATTTTTGGGCAAGCTTGTGCCTGGAGAGTTTTGGGATGATCCGTCAAGCAGGGGCCAAGAAGAAAGGGGGGTACCAAATTGCAAAATCCCCATGCATTTTCCACAGTCTTCTTTAAGTAGGCAAAAAATGCAGAACGGAATTACACCAAAATTTACAGGAAGCTAGATCTTGGTCCACTGATTGTGCTTTTTGTGATTTGATGTAAATCCATTTAGTAGTTTTTCTAGAAACTGAGGGTAAAAAAAATTATTGTATATCTGGATGGTTGGGTCCGCAAGAGGCCTGATAGACTCTTGCGAGAGCGCCAGTTCAAAAACAGAGCTTTCTGATTGGCCCAGGGAGCTTTATTTCCCTTGGGCCAATTCGCTTCTGTAGGAGTCAGACCCCAGTGGAAGTGAGCACTCTGATTGGCTGCCAGCAACATCAGAAAAATATTGCTGGTAGCCAATACAGGACTTGGATACTTAGCCACCTCTCCTGAAGTAGTAATTAAAACCGAATATAAGGGGGCTGGGTAAGGATACCCTGTTCCCCTAGGTCCCATAGGAGGGACCCTTAGGGTCCCCCCAGGGCAAAAATAGAAAAAAATGTGTGTGACTATCTAGAGGGAATGTAGGAAGCCATCACCCCAGAAGTGTATTGCAGGGACAGGCAGAAGGCACCAAATTGTTTAACCCCTTTCATGCGTCGGACAGCCCCAGGCCGTTCCAACGTCACAGTGGGCGTGTGCGGAGGATGGCCGGGAGCCGTCCAAACCCCGCCCACTCATTATTTCCCCAGCACCGTGGCGGAATATGCGCCGCGGTCAAGGGGTTTAGTACCAAAATGCCATCTTTCTGAAAGTGTCATTTTCAGAATTTCAATTTAGAAACCAACTTCACCATAAGCTTTGTTAACCTATAGGAGAAATAGGCTTGCAGTAGTAAAAAACGAATTAAAGAGTATTCTAGTACTAAGACATATAAAACTTAAAAGTACATGTCCCGTTTTTTAAATATACTGCACCCTGCAATTAGGGCTGCCCAGGGCCTACCTTAGGGGTAACGTATATGTAATAAAAAGGAGGTTTTGAGCCTCGCAAGTAGGTCAACTTGTCAGACCAAAATGGCAGTTTAAAACTGCACACAAAGGCTCTGCAGTGGCAGGCCTGAGACTTGTTTAAAGGGCTACTGAAGCGGGTGTAATTCACAACAAGAGCACCCATATAAGGTCGGCCAGGGACCATGGGAAATTAAGTAATTATAAACAACAAAGGTCCCTAGGCATGAATGAATAAGAAAGGAGTGAATAAGGACCCAATCAGTGCTTATTTTAGAGACTTGTCCAGCCGGACAGTGGTCATAAATTTTTACTAAAAAATAATATACACAGCAGAATACAAAGGAATTCTCAAAGTAGGACACAAGCCTGTGTACCGTACAACTTATAAGGGAAAAGGCTAATTACAGAAGGAGTGGTTCAGGCAAAAAAATGTTTGTAACAATGAAAAAAAAGGTGGAGAATAAGATTAACAAACATTACATAGAAAACCCTTATGTACATAATATAATGTCATTAGGAACATATAGGGTATATACAATTGTCGACGACGTTTCGATCCTCACACATAATACTGGGATCATCATCAGGACAACATAATTAAAGCCTGTACATTTGACCAGAGTCGGAGGTGAATAATCCGAATTAAGGGATCCAATTGAAATGGCGCCAAGTCAGCAGAGCAGAATGGAGGGATCGGAGGCACAGGGATGTTCAAAGGTGAACATTTTTTTGCCTGAACCACTCCTTCTGTAATTAGCCTTTTCCCTTATAAGTTGTACGGTACACAGGCTTGTGTCCTACTTTGAGAATTCCTTTGTATTCTGCTGTGTATATTACTTTTTTAGTAAAAATTTATGACCACTGTCCGGCTGGACAAGTCTCTAAAATAAGCACTGATTGGGTCCTTATTCACTCCTTTCTTATTCATTCATGCCTAGGGACCTTTGTTGTTTATAATTACTGAAGCGTGTGGCACAATCTGTGATGCAGGCCCACTAGCAGCATTTAATTTACAGGCACTGGGAACATTTAGTGGACTTTATTAGGGACCTATAGGTAAATTAAATATGCCAATTGTGGATAAGCCAATCTTACCATGTTTGGAGTACAGAGCACATGCACTTTACTCCGGTTAGCAGTGGTAAAGTGCCCAGAATCCTAAAGCTAGCAAAAATGAAGTCAGAAAAATAGGAGGTAAGAAGGCAAAAGGTCAGGTGGAACCACGTCAAGAATGCCAGGTCTAGCATGCTTGTTATGCCAGAATTGTGTAAAAGTTAACACCATCCCCACATGTGTTGGTCCACGCATGCACCTTACCATATCAAATACTAAAGAATTAGGCAAGACCGGTTTTCCCTCACTGGACACCCCTATGTCACTAGCATCTTTCACACAACTCTTCTTTTCCCAACTAGAGTTTTCAATTTCAGGGACGGTGTATTGCAACTCCCTTAGGTCACTGAAAGTCTGTACAGTGTTCAACAACATATTCAACACAGATTCTCCCTGGCATTGCATGGCTCATCCATGTGAAAGGTGTTGGACTCAAGAGCACAATATCTGGCTATCTCATCTGCATAGTGTTTGCCTCTGGTCACAAAATCATTTTACCACAGCAATTTCATTTGGTAATTGAAGGGCTTCAAACAGATTGGAGACGTACATTTAATTCCCAATGGATGAGACAGCAGAAGTCATAAATCCTCTCTGTGACCATAACTGCCCAAAGTCTAGCACAACGCCAAATCCATACTGACGGTCAGGGTAAATGGTAAGATGCAGATCTTTGGATGTACAACAGGCTCTGATGAGGGCAATTCTGCTGCCTGTGTGGATGTTACATGGGATAGGTAGGAGGCTTCCACAGCCACACTCAGGGTGCATACAGCACATGCAGCTCTTAAAATGCTGTCCATGTCTCCCAGACAAGACCGATTTAACAAACAGCGTGCGGTCAGATTCAGGAATGGGGGTCATCCAATACATCAGGCCTTGTTTGTGTGCACAACTCAGTAACATTCACACAGTTGTGATCAAAACCTCCTTCCTTGTCTCCCACTAGGGTTAGTTATAGAGAAGTAGGGTTTAAGGTATTACATCTTCTAACAGGGATGTCTCAGCAGCGGGAATGATTCTCTCAGAGGCTCTTGGTCAAATGTTCTGTGCTGGTGCAGGTCATGAGAATTTCGTTTGCTTGAGGGACCACCACAATCAGTTAATAACCCATCACCATTCCTTCAGTTTGCTGAATGGTAATGCTTACTGCCACATCCGCCTTCAGAAGTCCAAGTAATGCGGTGTCTACTGGATCAAGAGTAGCTGAAAAATACCCTATGGGACTTTTAGTATGCCCATGTATCTGCATCAACACAGACAAAACACACCCATCTCACTCTTGACAAAAGTGTACAAACTCTTTGGGTTAGCCTGGCATTTAAAAGAGCTGGTGTGCTGCATAATATGTTTTCGTGAAGGGGAACCATGTAGAATGCCTGACAAAGGTCAATGACCGTGAAACATTCAGCTTCTGTGGGAAATTGGAACAGGCACAGGGTTCTGTCCCACACAATAGCATGGAATGACAATTTAGTTAATCTTTCAGAGATCCTGCACTATTTTTTACTTTTTATTTGCTTTTTGCAACACCATAATTGCAGAGTTAAATGCACTTCCAATTATTTCCTTCATAATGCCCTGTTCCATCATATTCTTGATGATTGATGTTATTCCTGCAATGGCTTCTGGGGTCAGCTTGTGAGGATGTGTTTGGGGGAATACTGCATTTGCCTGAAGCGTTATCGTTAGGGGCTTGGCGCCCTTGATCAACCCATTCTTTCTCTGTGAAGTCCCACACATCTTCTCTGACCGTCTCCGGCAAATCAACAGGTAAATACTCTTTAATAATGAACTGGTATAGTCTGACTACTGGATTTAGGGCCTGTAATTTAAATTCTGCATCTGATGCTTGGGTCTTTACACCTACTCATTCCTCTGCATGCATTTGATTTTGCAGAGGAGGCCCCTTCCCAGTAAGTTTACAGGGCTTGAATCACACACAAAAAACGGATTCTGTTCTAAATGTCTCCAATTTGTCTGGAATTGGAGCAGTGGCCTGAGTAGTATGCTGCTAATTTGTAATACCAATGATTTGGACTACCATTCTTGAGAGGGGTGGGTTTGTGACCTCATCTGTTCTAACAGTCGAGCGGTGGCTCCAGTGTCTATCAAAAAGGACATGTGATGTCCGTGACCTCTGAATCAACGTGTGGGCTATTCTGATCCACTTCCAGGACTGCACCAAGTACGCACCTCCCACCCCCCAAGCACCATCATAAGGACTGCTCAAGATCTGTGGAGCTCTCAAACATCATGGGAATCGGGTAGTCTGGGATGTGAATGGGTTATGGGGAACTCTTTGATTCGTTTGGAATTGGGGGTTTCCTCCCTGCACCTGTATATGTCCAGGGTAATTCTGCATCATACCTAACCTTGGTATTTTTGAGGTCTGCAGGACGGGTCTGAGAATTGAGGAAAGCGCTTCCTGTACTGTGTGTTTTGGGGCTTGGGAATCTACCATCGCTCGATCAGGATTGGTGTGATATTTCCGCTTCCAGTGCCAAAACTTGTTACAAATGTGACAAGAGGTAATCTTTTTTAAATCACTTATACTGTTCCAGGCACACTTCCTCGACCGTTCCCATTTCAGCAGTACTCCCTCCATATGGTCTTGAGACTCCCTGCATGTTTATTCCTGCACTGGGATCAAAGTCAGGTACTTGGATGGGCAATTTAGATTATTTTCTCACCTCCTGTCTGTGCCCACAGGGTCTGGGCGATCATGAACTTTACTTTCAGCCCCTTACACGTAGCTCCTATCATATCACTGCAATATTTTGCATACTGCAGGATCTAGTCTTTGGGTTTAGACTGCCAGCAAAGAACACCTTTTATGATTTGATGTTGACGTTACCCTCAAGCAGGAAGTTTAGACCATTATGCTCCCTATACACCTGCATTAGCTTTTCAAAGTATGTGTGTACAGATGCTTTGGGTTCTTGGGATGTTCAGAAGATTTGGGCCAATTCATCTCCTTTTGGGAGACCTAAGTCTTTAGATGATTAATGAGTGCCTCATATTTGGTCCTAGCCAAGGGTGAAGGAGCAATTGAGCCTGCTACACTAGGGGGTTCCTGCGCCGGCCATTCCACTCCTGTTTTACATTCTGCCCTCATGTCCATCAAGACTGTCACTTCAAACAGCACTTCCAATTTCTCCCACAAAATATTCGAAATGGTAGCTTTCTGATCTATCTGTATGTACCAATCATCATCTGTGGAGATAATTTGTGAAAAGGAAGAGATCTGTCCAAGATCATGGGACATGCACATCTGCTCCTTCCTGTACTTCCCTTAAAGGGTATTCCTTTGCTTGTTCACCAGCATCTTCTTTCTTGCCTCTTTGTGGTCTTCCTTTATCAGTTTCACCTTGACTCTCTCCTTCTTAGACCACAACTCCCTGAACTTCTCAGTTTCACTTCAGTCCCAAATTGTCTCAATCAGCTCCCTCACATGTGTTCTTTATCCCCTTGGCTTTAATAGTTCCAATTCCCTGTCACCCAATATCCTCCTGACATTCTTTTGCAATTTCTTTCTTTGAGTCAAATCAAATCCACATTCATCTGCCACCCTCTCCATCTTTGCATATGCTTTTCGCGCCATCCTTGGAGCTTCCTTGCTTGGTTAAAGTAACTCTCTCTCATCATAGCGTTCATGAGGTCCATCCCTACATTACCCAAAATAATTACATCAAATTTGACTTTCAATTGGGTGACATTTAGTCTTTGTGAGGTCTGGCCCTTACTTTGTGGGTTGACTGGTAAAATTGCAGTGGTCGTGTGACCTTCTGCCACAGGGTTTGTTAAAGCCTCTCCCTGGGGTAAGCCTGACACTATCTTGCTGGACATCTCAGTGAAGTCCTGAGGGACATTTTTCTAAGGGTCTGACTCTGGGACTTGCAAACAGCGGTCGCAATAGTGGAAACATTCGGGGTTACTGATTAATGTGAAAAACACATGCTATGGGGGTTGAGGTCTGAGCTGGGGAGAGAACAGTGGTCTCCGAGTAACTTGAGGGCTGCGCTAACTTCTGCAGTAGGTACAAGGTTTATTTCTGTTTTACTCACTTGTGCTGTAAAACTTGGGTCAGTTGCTGCATTATATGGGGGTGGTCTTATTCTTAAAAGCTCATCTGCGATGGTGTCTTCCTCCTCGCTCTCTACTTCTGCATTGTCCTTAGATTTATTCTTCTTGCACGTTTTTTTCTCCTCTATCTCCTCAGCCTCTATCAGCAGGTAAGCGCTGTCTTAGTCACCTCCTCCTTCAACATATTTTGCCTCTCATCATCCAGGGCATTCAACCACGAATAAGCTTTGTTGCAGAACTTCAACGCAAACTTCTTCCTCTTTTTCTCACTTGCAACTTGTTCCCAAAGATTTCGGGCCTCAAACTGTCTGGTCTAGGCTGAGGTCTCATGTCATACATCCTCTGTCTTAAATGATCGATTCTGGGAATGTGGAAAGTCCCGCTCAAAGGGCATCACAATTCCCAATCTTTGAATGTATATTTGTTTTATTGGCTAAGCCATATGCATGTGTGTAACCCCTTCTTTCCCACCATTTCCCTAGCTGGAGTACATTCTAGTGGGAATTTCTGTTTCTTATTTAGATCTGTCTCTCAATTTGAAAAAGGGATTCTTATTCTTATATTGTTTTCAGTCACTCCTTGCATCAATCTCACCAAATCTCTATACAGTTGTGTTCATGATCTGTCTACCAATACCAGCGTATCCTGGTCATTGGTCACCCTATCCCAGCGTGGCGTAAGCATCCTCCAGCCCATCCCTGTGTGGCACTAAATGACGTAAACACCTGAATACTGGCAAACTCCCCTGAATCATTTCCACCACAGTTAGCGTTCTGCCTTCTACACCTCATCAGAAACCTCTACAGAACCTGGAAGACTGCTTACTTTTACACACCAGAAGATCCTCGATCTGCAGGGGCTGCTGTACTCGGTGTGCTCACTCCTGTGTACCAAGTAATGAACTGCCACTGAGCTTGATTAATGCATTCACACAGTGGAAATGTTAAGTCTCTATCTTGGTGTAACTGATGGTGCTTCACAGTACACCTCACCTGAGCAGATGTTTCAACAGTTCAACAAATCTAAATCAGGCACCTCTCTTCAACTTTATGCCGTATACATCAAATAAATCTGAAATTAAAAATACAACTGCTGTCCCTATAAGTCCAAGAATTAGTGCCACATAGTAATTACAATTAAAATCCACCTACTGAATTTGCACCTACAACAAATCCCGACATACACTGCCTTAAGGCTCACTTCTCATTCACCCACCACAAGTGCATAAGTTCCTATTGATACTCACGCCGTCCTTCTCTGGGTCACAGCTATCTCTCCCTCAGGAGCCAGGAAAGGGCTGTGGAAGGGTCAATTTGAATATCTGGACAAAACTACTTGAACCATGAAAGTGCAGTACTCGGTTCTATAGCTAAATGAGTTAATTTAACGCTGACCGGATCCAATCAGAACCATCCTCTGCTATCAGATCTGTTGGCACACAAGTCTGTTTCGCCTTTACCTTAGTGAGTAAGCCAATGTCTCGGACCGGGAGCAGTATAGTACCCGTAGAAACTTTGGTGCTCCCCGGTTGGACCCCTCTCTAATACCAGTAGGCTCCAAAATAGGCAGAATATTAGAACATTCTCAATAAGAATAATAGACACGGGCCAAAGTTTTAAGGCTTTATATAGAGGATTATATAAGCAGATACATGACTTATATCATCAATGGTTTTAACAGCAAAGAATACAGATCACAAGTATATAGAAATCAATAAAGTTCAGTAATAAATCCAGCATTGATTTGCCTTCTACAAGTGGGAAAATTAGGGTTCCGTTAAAGGAGGAAATAAACGTACTTTTATAGGACTTTAGATAAAGGATTTCACACATTCCTATTCAAGTACAAGGTTCTCAGGAAATGTACCAATGAGCAACAGGCAACAAGAAACATTATGCTAAAAAATGCATTAGAAGATTCTCTCATAATACTACTAAATTGGAATCAGAGGCTCCCACAGTCTATTCAGTTGACAAGGATTGTAAGCAGTGCTTTAAATGGAGAAAAATAAAGTGCCAGTACTCACCAAATTGATTGGGATGGGTCTTGAGGGTCTAGTAGTGCTGTGTCTGGGGACGTGGCTTTGAGGCAGGTATTTAACAATAGGGCATTTTCTTATTCAATGCAAAAGCGTCCTTTGTCCTTCAGCCGAGTTTTAGAGGGTTGGCCGGTTCTAGAGGGTGGGCCAGGCCCACCCAAGATAGCTCTGTCGCCCACCCAAGGCCCATTCACAAGCAAAAACCACTGTTTCTTTTTCTTAATGCAAAAATCATACGAGCCTGCAGGCTCGCAATCAAAGACTAACTTTCATTATAACTTTTATTTATAAGTAAGGGTCCCGGTTTTCCATTTTTACGGTTTTCTACAGATAAATAGAGACAGAAAACAATGTGTTTTCTGTCTGCATTTATTTTTAAAAGTGGAAAAATACAGAAAATTGGGCTTCTTTTAAAGGAGGCTCTAAAGAGCCATACTAGTGATAAAGACAAACAAGACTCAAATGCACTTGGCATCCTCCCAACTGGGATGCCGTCGGTATTTGGCACCACACTGTTCTTCCACAAGCCTTCATTTAGGGCTGGCCAGGAAATTCATAGTAATACCAGAAATTGTTCACTGCACTACCACATCCGATATTCATGTTACCCCAAATTTAGAGGCTTTAAATTGCTTCTTCTTTCTTTCGCTCTTAAAGTTGCAGATTATCACCGTTGGCACTAATGGGCATGCTGTCCTTGCACTTTGAAGTAGTGTTGAAATATTGATCAATTGCTAATACCAATTGTCTTTGAATCGCTAAAGTTGTGGTATAAATGTTCCTACCTGAAAATAAAACTTTTGGGTGGCGTTTTGCTTTTAAACAGATGGCGGTAGTATCCATCATCAACAGACTGAGGGGCATATTCTCAAGGACTTATTGTCGAGTTAGTGGCACTTTATCGCAGCCAAAGTGGCGATAAATTTATCACCCTATTCCCAAGCTGGTGCTCACCAGTTTTCCTGCAATAGCAGCCGCAAAAAACATTGCCACGGATGACACCGGTAACTAACGCTAATGATATGCAGAGTAGGCGTTTCCATGCAAAAAGCCGCGACAACACCACTTCGCAACATTCACAACGACCAGCCAGATGGGCAATAAGATCACAAAACATTCGATAAGGTGCGTTAGCAGCAGGAATTTAACACCTGCTCCTACCTGGTGTTAAGTCGGACGACTACCTGCAGCATGAAAGGGAGCCCAGCCCAGAGCAACACCTGAAGAACAACAGATGCCATGGAGCTACTGATCATGCAGGCTAGACGCCCAAGAGGGCCACAACACCCACCGCCACCACCCCCGCACGGCTCCCCCCCAGCAAATATATATCACATCAAACTTACGAAATCATGAAAAAACAATTCACCTGATGTCGCACAATTTGAACAATTAACATTCATGTGTGGTCAGAAAAAGGAGAATCGTTGATTCATTTTAGAATTTACAAACAAATTTGTATTCAATTAAAACTCAAAACAACTATTTGGACGAGTCATGGCGGGTCTTCTCTGGACAGTCTGTAAGTCACAGGCTGCAAGACAAAATTCAAGATAAGGTGTGTCATGCGCTCATCAAAGGACAGAGGGAGAGAGAAAGAGAGAGAGCAAGAAAGGGAGAGAGAGAGAGAGAGAGAAAGGAAGAGATGGAGAGAGAGAGAGAGAAAGAGAAAGAGAGAGAGAGAGAGAGAGAAAGAGCGTTAGAGAGAGAGAGACAAAGAGAAAGAGAGAGAGAGAGAGTTCCGACACTGTGCACCTAGGCCTCACTGCTCACCTGCTGCCACCGGTGTGTCTCCAACCACGTGCTGATATACACTGCAGCCCACCAGGTCCATTATCTGAAACAGAGTCCAGATTTATGAATGGCAGAGTTTATACCATTGCACACACCATCATCCCTTGCCCGCCCCTGTGCACTCAGGCTGCTGCACCCCAGCCCCTCCTGCTGCCCAGCGGTGATTTCCCGCCCCTGTGCACCCAGGCCTCACTGCTCACCTTCCGCCACCGGCGTGTCTCCAACAGGGCCCACCACGTGCCGGTGCAAGCTCCAAGCCCGGGGCCTGTGACCTTGGCTACCTCCACATCATTCAGCCCTGCACCGTGGGACACAAGGTCACACACGTGATTCTGGGTCTGATTTTGCAATGGCAGAGATCATATCAGTGCACACGGCATCATCGCAGGCTGCACACCCGCCCAGCTCTTTAGGTGCCACTAACTCTGTGAACCGCGAGGCAACACCACGTGGCGGTAGGCCAGCGCTGCCAGCTGGTTCAGGCCTACACTGCGGTCCAGCAGGGCGCACACAAATACTCACCAGTCGGCTCGCCAGGATGGCGCATCAACGCAGGCTGCAAACCCGCTCAGCACTTAAGGTGCCTCTACCTCAGTGCACCGAAAGTCACCGTCCCGTGGTGGTAGGCCCGTGCCGGCCACAGTGTATGCGGTGCCAACAAGTCTGTGCAACGCAAGTCATGGACCCTTTATGATTGAGTCTCGTGATATGCCAGGCAGACACAGCCATGTCACCAGTGGTGTAACAAAACTTGAGGGGGCCCCCGTACAACGCACAATGAGGGGGCCCCCCTAGCGTCCCGACCCATCACCTACCACTTTGCCCCACCGACAAAAATAAGCAGTCACCTAAACAAACACAAAGAGAGTACACAAACCAATGAAAGCAGAATGTACATTAGAGACGAAAGGAAACAAATATAGGAACCGACAAAGACGCATAAAAAACAGAATCCAAATAAAAGCATTAAAGTAACAGCTATGGTTAAAAAAAGAAGCAAGTTAAAAAAAACATTAAATTCAATGAAGAGGGTCTCTGTACCTTAGATGTGTAAGGGAGGACACCCTTCACTAATAACAGGATATTACAAAAGCACTAAAGTCGGGAGTGGGGGCGGGATGCATGAGACTTTAGACCCCCAAACTGAAAGTTCTGAGCGAGCCCGCTGAGCAACCAATAATTCATTAATCTCTGCAGTGCCTGTTGCTCAGATCAGACAGATATGTAACAGCAATCCGTTTCCCCGAGTCTGACCTTTCACCCACGCTCACAGCTGCACTCGCCTCTCTTCTCACCTCTTTTCTCCGACCCTGCATTCATAGAACCTCCCTGGATGTGAAGGGGCTTCTTGCACACAGGTCGCTTTTCTGAACCCCTTGCACTTGGAGCTGGTCGTTGCTTTTATCCCCTGAGTAAAATCTGCCTGGTCACAGCAGAACCCCCTCCTTACTCACTACAACACGTCCAGGTAAAGACACCACGTAATCTGAGGAGACACAACCCTCGCTCGCAGCAATTGTTAGTTCAAACCGTTTAGAAAACGTCGGGCTCTGTGAGAACCTGCTGTGCATCGTTTAAGAGAAATCTGAAAACCACATGTTCGATCTCATTGAGTGCACTCATTTCTTATATGGCCTGGTACTCCCCCAAGTCCCCTCTTTACCTTTGGTACCCACAGCCCTTGTCCAGATGAGGTCTCCCTCCCTCCTTTAAGGCAAGTATTGAGACCACACCAATTTTTGGAATCAGGGGGTGTAACCCCCCGGCCGTATTTATTGCAAAATTAAAAAACATTATTTATTAACATTATGTACAATTACGCAGAAAGGCCAAATACATTGTTAGACAGATGATGTCACATGGCTATCCTTAACTCTAATACACACGACACTCCTACCATGAATCTAACAATGCATATATTCACTTTCTGCGTGTCCCCTCTAGAGCCTATGGCAAGGTCAATGACTGGCAGCCTCCAGATCCCAGCAAACTAGCAAACTACGCGAAATTATTTTGCCGGAGTTGGCTTGAGCAGGGGGTACAGCTTATCGGACGGATACTTTCCCCCGGCCCCCCCTGCGCCCTGTGCCTTAAACTCCATAACGGGGGCTGCAGAAATTCTGCATACTTGCGCCCTGATGTGCATGCGCGTGCGGGGGTGGCCACAGGCCCAGTTGAAAGAATGACTCCCCCGGCCCCCGCACCCCAACAGCCTACCTGCCGGCTGTCACTGCCCCTGGAGTTACATGGTTCTGACCGCTAAGGACCGAAGACTATGCTTACCAATCATGACCTTACCGCCTGACCGGAGACACACACCACTAAATACGACATTATTACCTGAAATCAAATAACATGTACTGACATTTATTTAAACGTTACATTTCAATCACATAACTCTGTATTAACCAATCCTGTACTTGACAAGCTTACAAATAAGAACGCTTTTATTATTATAAATTCACCAAAACATCATATTTTCATTGACTATCACCTGAGATACCTGTAATACAAGTAAAAGAGCCAAGCAAATGCATTACTGCCAAACACATTTAACGTGTACCTGATCATCAATTTACATTAATTCTATCTCCTGAGATACCTGCAATAAAAGTAAACGAACAAAGCAAATACATTACTGACAAACACATTTACAATGTACCAAATCATCAAAATTACATTACTTCTATCTCCTGAGATACCTGCAATAAAATCAACAGAACAAAACAAATACATTACTGATATACACCATTAAAATGTACAATCTTCAAGTTTGCATTAATGTTATCTTCTGAAATACCTGCAAGGAAATATTTTTAATAGAACAATCCAAAATACATTCCTGACCAGCACAATTAAATTGCCTGCCTTAGGGGATGGTGGGTGGGGAAAAATACATTACGGGCCGCTGGTGGCCCGGGTGCTGTGCCTGTGGGGAGAGCAGAAAAAGAGACTGTTCTGCTCCCCACACCCCCTTTTAAAGGGGGGGGCACGGGCCAGGTCGGTCCAAATCGGCCGGACCCCCACGCTGGATGCCTGCGTGAACCGGAAGCACTAAAGTGCTTCCGGTTCACGCCCCGCAGAAATGCCACCTATTGGACGCAGAATGGGGGAGGTGGGAGTGCTCCCACCTCCCCTTTCCCCCGGGGACCGGTCTGACCGCCATTATGGCGGCACGCGCTAGTTAGCGCTCGGCCTTGCCCATATGGCCTGGTACTACCCCAAGTCCCCTCTTTACCTTTGGTACCCACAGCCCTTGTCCAGAAGAGGTCTCCCTCCCTCCTTTAAGGCAAGTATTGAGACCACACCAATTTTTGGATTAGGGGGTGTAAGCCCCCGGCCGTATTTATTACAAAATTAAAAAACATTATTTATTAACATTATGTACAATTACGCAGAAAGGCCAAATACATTGTTAGACAGATGATGTCACATGGCTATCCTTAACTCTAATACACACGACACTCCTACCGTAAATCTAACAATGCATATATTCACTTTCTGCGTGTCCCCTCTAGAGCCTACGGCAAGGTCAATGACTGGCAGCCTCCAGATCCCAGCAAACTAGCAAACTACGCGAAATTATTTTGCCGGAGTTGGCTTGCGCAGGGGGTACAGCTTATCGGATGGATACTTTCCCCCGGGCCCCCCCTGCGCCCTGTGCCTTAAACTCCATAACGGGGGCTGCAGAAATTCTGCATACTTGCGCCCTGATGCGCATGCACGTGCGGGGGTGGCCACAGGCCCACTGGAAAGAATGACTCCCCCGGCCCCCGCACCCTAACAGCCTACCTACCGGCTGTCACTGCCCCTGGAGTTACATGGTTCTGACCGCTAAGGACCGAAGACTATGCTTACCAATCATGACCTTACCGCCACAGGACAGCATTGTTGCCCGACTATCTGTCCTCCCCCTCAGCCCACTAGGAAGGTCATGCTCTGTAACTCGCCTGCCCCGGGACTCAACTACAACCCTTAGTCCCAGGCGAGCTGGGTCGTTACCACCTAGGTGCATGTCCCTGTAACTATACTCTCATTCCCAAATTACTCCCCATGGCATTGGAAAACTGCACGCAAACATGAAAATAGTGCATCCGTCAGTGTACTGCCCTCCTGACAGGCTAAAAACTTACACTACTGTGCATGATACTATGTACCCGTGCACTGATGCAAACTTCTCCCTGAGTCACAGGGTAAAGAAGTTTGCCATTCGCGTGAAACAGAACCAATGGGCTAACTCTATTCTTGTTCCCGACTTACTCCACATTACCTCGTGAAACTGCATGCAAACATAAAAATAGAACATCCGTCAGTGTATTGCACTACTGACAGGCTAAAACTTGCACTACTGTGCCTAATACTATGTACCAGTGCACTGATGCAAACTTCTCCCTGAGTCACAGGATAAAGAAACTTGCAATTCATATGAACAGAACCGATGGGCTACAGCAAGTCAGCCGAATCCAACCCGGCGTCGTGGATGGCGAAACCCCTGACTCTTGAACTGGAAGATAGTGAGGCGTGACCCATCGCCATGTAGCAGAAGTGGCCCTAACAGCTCGCCGTCATTGCGGTGTGGGTCACCTCCCAGGTGTCACCCACATGGATCCACCATACATAAAGGAACATAAAACACAGATGATTAGTGCTCCTCGCCTTTGGGTAAAAGATGCGGTTTGCATGCCAGGCCCATCGACTACCCCATAGTATCTAGTGTGAAAAGTGTAAAAAATACAGGGTGCGTAGGTATTGTATGATATGACCCGGGCATCTAATGCCGGAATGTGCCCAAGCATAGGTACCGTGATACAAGCATGGACATCCATTGCATAAGTGTTCGGGCACCAGGGCGCTGAGGCACTGTGTGGCACAACACATTAATAGTAGAAGTGCACGAGCACAAAAGGGGTGATGAACCCCAGGCATGTAACTCTTGATTGCACAAGCACAAAGGGTGCATAGGTACCGTGCGACACGGACATCCCAATGCCTCAGCGTTCAGGCACAAGGGTGCCGAGATTTTGCTTGATACAATACATAACTCATAAGTATATGAGCACAAAGGATGCATAGGTACTGTGTGACAATCCACAGGCCTAACGAGCGTACGTGTACCAGCACACAGGCGCAGAGCTATAGGGTGACATAACCAACTTCCAATGCATACATGCATACGTGTACCTGTGGTGGGTGCATAGATGCTATTTGACAACAGACTCCTAATTCATATTCATATTTGTAACATCTTCGTAACATCACCCGCTTGCTTATGGCACTCTCGAAGGTGTGACCATGAGACCTGGGATGTAGTGACATTATAAGTACTGATAATGTATGTAAATGACCACACAGGCAGGCGCCTCTCGAGACTGACACCCAAAGACTTGTAGTATATTGACGTGACATCACCCCGGTTTGAAATGCCTTGATGTAATGCCCCTAGTAAGCAGTCATGCTTCTACCATTCTGTTATTAAGGCGAGTTAACCAGGCTGTCTTCATGCTTTAACAAGCAGGGATATGTTCGCATTCGCAAGGCTTTGCTTGTGGAACTACAAGAACAACGGGTAATATACCGTATATATACACCTTGCTGGCTGACCTGAAGCAGGGCTTTTAAAACTTTACATTGGCATCCGACTGTCACTTCTGACCGCTTAGCATAGCCTCAGTTCTATTACATAAGGAACATCGCATGTGACTTTCAATGAGAGCGCCTAGCATCGCACCATTTGCATTGAGGGAAGGAACATTGAAAAACATATTACTAATTAAGCACGCCTAGCATAGCTCCAGTTGCTTTTACCTGAAGAACATTGAAATCTGAGTTTCAATTCTGACCGCTTACCGTAACCTGAATAATGCCCTTCGCATAAGGTGAGGCACATTTGAAAATCATATTACTATTAATAGCGCCTAGCATAGCACCAGTTGCATTTACTTGAGGAACATTAAGATCAGACTTTCAATTCTGATCGCTTAGCATAGCCTACATAGGGAATATTGCATGTGATTTTTAATGAGATCGCCTAGCATAGTGCTATCTGCATCAAATGAGGAACATTGAAAATCACATTACCAATTAAGAGCGCCTAGCATAGCCCCAGTTGCATTTACCTGAGTAACATTTGAAATCAGACTTTCAATTATGACCGCTTAGCATAGCCTACATAGGGAACATTGCATGTGACTTCCAATGAGAGTGTCTGGCACCCACTGTGCACTTTTCTAAGGGTTTTGCCAGTAGATCCCATATGCCAACCATGGTAAAAACCAATCCCTGTCCTCAGATAGGGAGCATATGCCCTATCGGCACTGCTCAGTGGAATCTAAAGGCCTCTTGCCTCTGCCCATGATGTTGCTTTACATTGGGAACACAGATAGTGAGGCGCTGTGGTGTAGAGAAGTACCTTCTACACACAGTATTATCTGTTAACTTCACTTGCCTCCCGTACCGATTTGCAGAGCTCACGTTCGCCAGAGGGCAACTTGGAACTGAATCACAGATGTTTATTGTTACCCAACTCAATGGTATTCAGTTTATCAACTCAGAAGGATAAAGGCTGAATGAACCCACCGAGATTTGAACCTGGGACCATGAGGTCAAACACGGGCCCCTAAAGTGGACACATTAGCCCCTTAAGCCCCCCGGCCCAACTCAATATTGAAGACAGCTGCAGATCATTGCTGCAAAATTACCCACTGAGACCCCTCCCGTTTCTTTTATATGACGTTCCTGATTTTGACCTAAAAGAAACTTTTATAAATTTAGCAAGAACATCCCCATTTCTCTGCAGCAAGGCACCCCCAGGAGATAAAAAGGAACACAGCCTTTAAACCATCAGCCTCGCAGTTATTCACGGACATCGGGGTGAGAAAAAGCAGACCCCAAATTAGTCTGCATTAGTAACACAGCCGCCTCACTTATATGATATGTGTTCTCCCTAGATTCAACCATAACTAACAAAGGGGTGGTGTATGTAGTGGCCAACAATATCACTGTATGTCCCCTGCCCAACCACTGTTAGACTATTAGTAGGCTGACCTTATTGTTTGTTGATAAATGTCTTATTCAACAGCACTCCCACCGAGTGTTACACAAAAAATTCACTGACCGCCCACTCTGGCCTGTATCATTGGGTGTGACATAGGTGTACAAACAATCAACCATGCATGTTTTCATAGACCGCTATATAGTCTGCCTCACCACAAGGTAGCGCGCTAGCGTGATGGTAAATGGGATGACTCCCATATGCTTTTATTAAAGGGAATAGTCGCGTACTGATGTTATGCGCTACGAAGGCAGCCTCAGGTGCGTGCGGAGAACACTGTTGTTATGACTGTCATCCATACTTGAATGCGTGTGAAAGCGTGCTTCCCTTCTCGAACATCCTACCCATATCACACCGCTTGAAATACTGTGCATGGCGCCTCATCCAAATGCCAAGTGATACCGGTGTGCGCATCAAGGTTCCATCAAGCTTATATCGTGCTACACCTACTGTCCGATGTGAATAGTAACTTCACACCCATTCACAGTTTTGAAACCTCTTTCCAATCTATTGCGAGACCCTCTAAACAATAACTAACTTCTCAACATTGCGTGCCAAACGCCGTCATGCGTAGGTTTAACTGGGCGATATAAAGACGCTTGACAATTCAGCATTTGTTAAAAACACATGCCCCTTGAAAATCAGAGACTCGAACCCCTGACCATCAGAATTGGAGCCTAGGACCTTAACCAGTAAGCCACACAAGACTATGAAACACACACGGTGATGTACTGCACTTCTTGTGCTATTCTATGAAGATCTTATTGGGTGCACTAGCTTCACCATCTTGGGGTTTCAAAAGCACTATACATAATGGGTGGTCATATCACTCCACTGTGCTCAATCTACCCAGGTGAGAAGGGGAAATTTCAAACTAGCTAACGATGCGATCACAAAACTGACATTATGCACGATGACTAGCTGCCCGAAGATAACCTTCTATGTTACACAAAGGCAGGCTGATAATTCCTATTCCAATATTTCCAGGTTTATTCCTCGCGGACCCCGCATGCCACGGGCAGCATCTAGTCACGGGTCTGCAGCAGCAGCCTACAATCGACTAGCTGACCAGGCGCACTGCCACATCTGCCGCGAAACACACTGGCTGAAGTTTCCACTAATGTACAACAGGCTCACGGTACAGTATGGCTGCCCAGCACAAATGTTTCCTATCCCAAGCGCTGAGCCACGGGAAAAAACGAAGCCTTGGCATAGCGAAATACATGTAAGGTCCCAAAGGCGAGACCGATTGCATTATACATGCTTGCTAATTACAGCTTGCCTTGAGACTTGGCAACAGATAATTCAAGTACCTAAATAGTACAGTTTGGACATTGAACAGTTCTCAACTTCACTGTTAAGAGGTGCTTGAAGGTGACTGAGAGGGAGGGGCTGCCGCTTCAGGCGCAGGGGCATCTATTCAGATGCCAACAGCCCTGAATGCGCCATGTCTCTGCAATTTAGAGGGGCCTCACACATTCGCTTTCTGCCCAGGGCCGCAAACATAGAACCGGCCATGATTACACCGAGGCAGCACGTGGTTTTCTTCACAGAGCTTAATTACTGTCACTAAATTGTAAGCAAACCTCGGTTCTTCAAACATGCAGTCTATAATGTAAAATAAAGAAATGGCACAATCGCACCCACACTGATTAACAAAGCATGGAGTACGGCGATTACCTTATGCAAGATATTTCCTCAGTAAGGTAAACCTCGGAAACGTAAACCGCAGCGCCACCTGGTGTTAAGAAGTGTGCTTTTTAAAGCTGGGGCTCAAACACGGAACCCCAGCTCCGCAATCTGCAGCTCTGCCGGCTGTGCCACGTACTCTCGCTCGACTATGCCCGGGCTCCCGCGGCCTGCCCAACCCTGGTGGCACTAGAGTCTATTTTGTAAATGCGGGGGCCAAGGTTACTTGCAGCCTAGCTGAACCCCGCCGAATCTGAAAACCCCACCTATTAGGCATCAGTAAAGAAAAACGCGGCGGGAGCATACATAATTCGCCCACCGACCACTACCAGACCAAACGTGAACTCGGCCCCCGCGCGAAAACAGGTGCAGCAACAAATAGAAGACGCGGCGGGAGCATTTTTAATTCGCCCCCCCGACCGCTACCATAACTAGCGCGCAAAACACAGGGGAACTTACCAACTACCCATTGCCCCTGTGCCCACTGCAGCCTTCGGCAGGGCAAAACGAAGTGGGCCGCCGCGATGAACACTGGGCCAACGTTGACAATGATGCCGCGAGGTCTCCAGCTGGAATACTCCTCCGTTTGCCGCTGTCTGCTTCTCCCCGGGACCAAAGCTCCTCCGCCACTCCTGCGCTGGACACAGCTACGATATCGCAAACCTGTAGGGGAAACAAAAGAGAAAAATACATTACGGGCCGCTGGTGGCCCGGGTGCTGTGCCTGTGGGGAGAGCAGAACAAGAGACTGTTCTGCTCCCCACACCCCCTTTTAAAGGGGGGGGCACGGGCCAGGCCGGTCTAAACCGGCTGGACCCCCACGCTGGATGCCCACGTGAACCGGAAGCACTAACGTGCTTCCGGTTCACGCCCCGCAGAAATGCCACCTATTGGACGCAGAATGGGGGAGGTGGGAGAGCTCCCACCTCACCCTTTCCCCCGGGGACCGGTCCTACCGTCATTATGGCGGCACGTGCTAGTTAGCGCTCGGCCTTGCCCATATGGCATGGTACTCCCCCAAGTCCCCTCTTTACCTTTGGTACCCACAGCCCTTGTCCAGATGAGGTCTCCCTCCCTCCTTTAAGGCTAGTTAGCGCTTGGCCTTGCCCAGGACCCTTGCATGTGCCCCGTCTGTCTTTAATGCTTTCAGAACTCTAAATGCTGTAAACCTTCAATGGTATTTCTGATGGTGTATGAAGTGTGTCACTGCCCATGTCATACACTCACTCCGTGCCCCCCACTGTGGGGAAGGCTGGCATGAGAGGGTCATGTTGGGTGAACAGACGTCAGCATGGATGGAAGCAGCAACGCTGACAGTGTGTTTCCTCCACAGGCCGTGTAGGGGCTGTAGAGGCTGAAAAGGCAGCAGGGGAGCAGGAGAGCACAGCACTTCCTTTCGTGCCCTTTCCTTCCTGGGCACTCCTTTATTGTATATTATCAGGTGCCCGGGTTTTGGAGGGTAAAGACCAGCTGTGTTTACTGAATGTCCAAGGCATCTGTCTACTAACTGGCAGCGGTAGGCAGCTCATCGCACAGCGCGCGCTGCAGTTCACAGTGAAAAGCAAATTATGAACACGCGCCTGCTGCCTCTGCTTTCCAGGCGGGCCGTGAGCTGCTGCGGCAGTAGGTAAATACCGCGGAGGCGGGCTGACCGGGTGACCAGATTCCAGTCCTTTACCTGGCCTGGCATATGTTACTCTACTAAGCCCCAGCCTGTCCAATACTCCCTCTGCAATTTATTAACCATGAGGGGGGTCAGTGATTTAGCATGTTTAACATTGTTTGGCTGCAACGGTGTGCAACCATCCATACTATTACTCCTACAAACTGGAGTAGGAGGAGGCGAAGCAATCGTCTCCTGCAGAAACAGGCCACCACCTATATTACGTTTTTTATTTTACTATCGGCTGGCTAGGAATGCGCGGAGGCCGCCTTTTCCATTTGCACATTGAGAGGGTGCAGAAAATAAATCAGAAATCAATCTATTTCCAATGCCCACAACCCACCTCTCTGAGACTCCACTCCGACCTCGGCTGAGCGGCACCAGGGTAGTGGCTCGCCATTTCGGAGTCGGACTACTCCTGACCTGCCTCCGTGCCTCGGACATACTCACTCACCTAAGGCCTGGCCTGCATCTCCGGAGGCCAGCGGGCAGCAGAACATAGGGCAAGGCTAGCCACCAGCCAGCAGGGGCTACTTCTCTAGTAAGTATAATTAAATTATCCTGGCATGGCGGCCGCACGGTCCACACCCTTCTCAGTTGTACAAGTAACGCGCACTTTTAATAACAATGCGCATGACAACGGCAAGCATTACTCACCAGCCCCACCACCACCCTGACAACTGCGCACCGCCGCGCCCCCACACACCATTTAATTATGAAGAGCCGGCCCGGGCGTACTGCGCACCAACTATTTAATTAATTTATTAAGAGGCCGGCAGGGCGTGCGTGCGCACAGCACCATAATTAATGAAGAGAGGCTTAGAGGCCGTCACATTGGCGTACGCGCACCATTTAATTTATGGGGGCTTGGGGAGGCCGTTCGCAGTTGAGCACCATTTTATTCGTGAACAACTGAAAACGGCTTGCTTGCAGCCGGCTCTGCTGAGTGAGGGGGCCCCTGGAGTATGGGGGCCCCCGTGCACTGCGGGGGCTGCGGGGGCCTGTGTTACGCCCCTGCATGTCACCTCCGGGAGTGGGGAAGAACTGGGATACGTAGCGTTGTCCTCCCCCCTTTTTACGTAAGCCGAGTGGGCTGGCTCGGCATATGCCAGGCCAGCTTAGGGGTGTGAATAATTATCCCTGGGCTCTGGGCGTGGTTCATTTCTGGGCTGGACAGGAAACCAACTGATGCTTCTGTCCCTGTCGCAGTGTCAGCGCCACACGGCCCGCAATCGACAATGTTGCAATGTCACATGCACCCTGAGGGCCGCCGCGCATGAAGGGACTGTATAAGGAGCGCATGACCGCTCGGGCTCTTGGCTCATACATGCCAACTGTTGTGCGTGTATCGCTATTGGTGCACCATACGCCTAAGGCCTAGCCTCAATTGCAGCTTGAAAGCCACATCACATTTCCAGAATGCAAGCAGTAGTCAGACTGACATTAGGGATGAAAACACCTTTGTCTCAATACACAAGGACCTCTGCACCTCCGACCTTGGTCTTGCATGTGGCAGGCACCCCCTGAGAGTGATACCATGGCAGATGATGACGACTCCCACACTACGCACAGCGCTAATGAAAGACCAATCTATCCACACCCCACACACAGAAGTCCTTGCTTGAGGTACTCTTGCATGGAATGCCCTTGATACTTACGTACACAACAACCCATACGTCCAAACGTTGCACACACATATGACTCATTTCTCCGAGCTGTGGCATATCATCCACATAACTGCTGCAGGTCAGAAGAGTGCCGGTTCTACGTGAGCCACCAATGCAAGGGCACAATATCCCGGGCACATGCACAACGCCTGTCATGTGGAACTGTACCGTGTCCGAATGCTGCCAGTTAGTGTCTGATGCATTGGTCTGCATGTTGTGGCCCTTCTCTTGCCCGTACTGACACGCACATGCTAATTAAGTCTACGCAACTTCACTAGTGTTCAACTGTGATGAGTGTTGATTCGAATTACAAAATCGTGTGCCTCAATGAGCATTGTACACAGTGAGGGACTGACTGACGCATGTCACTTAGGGGTGAGTCCCTATTGCCAGCTCCACCTCTGTGAGCCAGGTATTATTGTTGGGATAGTTGCTGATAAGACTAGTGCTCTTACGTGTCTTCAGCAATGTGAGTATGGTGTCCAACTTCTTGCCATGTGGACCAATGTGATCCATCACTACAGGTTGTGTACACCCAGTTGAGTGTGAGTAGGTATTCGAAGAGATGTTCTGTTGTCAAATGTGATGGGGGACACTAGTTTGGGCCTGCCAACTACTTTGACATTTCACACACAGCCCTATTTCTAACATTGCGTGAGGCAAAGTTGTGGAATTGCGCGATTGTTGTTTCAGAGCAATGAGGCCACAGCTAGTACACAAATTCCCAGTCATTACACTACCTCTGTGCGTCATGGTCACACATGTGTACTGCTTTCATTTCCCAGGGTGTACCTTTTTTTGCAACCAATGTCCTTACATTCAGCCATACTTTCATACTTGATCGATTGTGGAAGTGACACATCTGTGTGATTTTGAATTATTTATTCACATTCGGTGGAGTGTCAGAGCTGGAGCAGTACATGGCCATGCAAGCCCCACATTACATTGTAGCACAGTGGAGGGCCAGCCAGAGTCATTTAGGGATTGACAAGTACATCGGAAGAGGAAGAGTACAGTCCGCAGTCTGATTGCTGTGTCATTGTTAAGCAGACAAAATATGGCAGTCCATGTCGAGGTCCAAGGTGAGTGTCGCTGAGTGTTTCGGGGGACAGTGGGAGGTGTTCTTACAGGGAATGATTCTGAGGGCAGAACCAAGCTGAAACAGGGCATATGGCAGGGAAGATTGCTACTGGCTCCTTCTTAATACACAGGTGGAATCACCCACATCTTTGCCCTCTGTGTCATCTGTCTGACATGTTGGCGCAGATGTTTGGTCTGCAGCACTGTGTGCCACTGACACATCGAGGGCCGGAGATGTGTGTGTGGAACAACAACTTTTTGCTGGTGTGCATCCGTGGCAGCCATTCTTTCCGCATGCATCCGCTCCATGTTTTCCATTGTCCTCAGCATCTGTGCCAACTCGGCTGACATCGCTGAGGCCACTCTGACTAGACAGTTGTTCTCCTCTCAGAGGCATGACTCCATGGGTGCCGGGCATGGATTGTTGGACATCATGGAGCGAACTGTGGGTGTCCGTTAGGGAGAGTAAGTGGTCCCTGATGTGCCTTTGACACCCACGTATTTCATCTAGGTTGGCTGCAATGTGTTCGAACCCCACCCGCACCTGTTCAGCCACCTCCTTCTGGCAGTCTAACACCTGGCCTTGGAATACGATGTGTTCTTCGGTGAGGTGCTGGGAGCCAGCCATGGTGATGGGTGCTTCCTGCTGTGTGGTCTGTGCAGGGGGTGGGATCTCCTCGATGCAGCTGGGCTGCCCTGCTCCTGGAGATGGGTTGCCGTAGCTGGCCATGAGCTGTTGGAGGGCGTCGGTGTTGAAGGTAGGGAAGTCCTCTTTGTCATCAGTGAAGAGTTGTTGGGTCTGCTCTGCAGGAGGTGTTGATTGTTTCTCTGCAATGTGAATGGGAGATGCAGTTTAACAATGTGTTGACATGTATGTTGACGCATTGTTCAAGTTAAGATACAGGCTGCATGACAATGTACATTGTGACTGTTTGGGAGGAGCTGACTATTTGAAGCGGGACAGTGGACATTTGAACTACATCACGAATGTGAGGTTATACATGTACATTATCGTCTCACAGTTTCCTGCTATGCCAGATGTGATTGGCAAGTTTCTATGCACAAGCGGCACCAATTGTGTAATCTGTTCTGTGGTGAGAGTGTTGCACTTTGTACCACATTGTCGTCAATGTTGGTGTGCTGTTATTGCTATCTGTGTATGCTGCATTGTGGGAGAGTCGCCCCTGCAGCTGTGATTTTGCTGCCCCTTATCCCTTTCATGCAGTGCGCCTTTGACTTCTGTGCTTCTACGGTGCTGAGATGTTGCAGACTTGGGTAATTTTGACTCTTGTTCGGTTCTTGTGCTCTTGGGCATGGTTTATCCGCAGATGTGTTGTTGACACCAGGGGATGTTTGTGCACGTGGATGTGTCAGCGTGTGACCTGCTCCTTTCCGGATGTGTTCCACACTCAGCCACCTCAGTGTCGTGGTGTGCACCATGTCATGATAATTGGACTGCAGCCATGCTATTCGTCATGTAGTGTCACTTGCATTGTCAGTGGGGCTCACAGACACGCAGCTTTGCAGGATTTAACACAGGTGCATGGGTTGGTTGTGAGATTGGTGCTGTGTGGGGAGAGACCCCTTTGTGCCCATAGTGAACGTTGGCCTACTTGCTGTTTGTATGTGTGCTGCAGTGTGCCAAGGGGATGAGGGAGATGATCCAAAGTCATTGTGGGTGTGCAGTGTGCTCTACTTAATTGTGCATGTGTGCCATTGTGCCCATCTCTCCCCTTCCCCCCAGGCCCTATTCGGTACTCACCCTGGTGCTGTTGTGTCAGGTCATGTCGAGCAGTGTCTGGACCCCCAACTCTTGCCACCGTCTCCCCACTGATGACTGTGGACACCATTTCCTCCATCTCATCCAGCTCCTGGTCCGCTAGACTGCCACCTCCAGTCTATATTGCTGCCTGATGGTTCTCAGCGAGTTTCTTCTTGGTTTTGTGCTACGTGTCATTCCAGCGCCTCTTGACCTCTCCCATTGTCCTCCTCCTCACTCCGACTGCATTCACCTTGTCCAGGATGTCCTGCCATATTGCATTTTTATTTGCCAATGACACGTTGGAGGTGACGAACAGTTGTTGGTGGTGTTCTATCACCTGCGTGATGATGATCCTGTTTTCCTGCGGACTGAACCTCGTCTTCCTCGTCTTCTTCTCCTTGCCCTTCTGTGACCCCGAGGTCCCAGGCAGAGACTCCTGGGGGCTTGTGGGGTTTTGGTCGTCCTCTGTACTTGCTCCGGCTTCCTCCATGGTGCTATGGGGTTGAAATTATTTTGTTTTTGTTTTTCGGTGCTTTTATAGTGCATTTTTCCGCATGACGCATGGGGATTGCAGGCCTGTCGTTGGTTATCGCTGATTTTTGTATCGCGATTGGTCACATCGCACCTTTTTTGCGTTCGTGTTTTGCATTTTTCAGGCTTGCGTTAATTTTAACGTGGTCATTTGACGCGTTGTCGTGAGACTATCGCATGGTACCGCCGAGTTGGGAATACAACGTTAACACGGCGTTGTTTTCCTGCAATAGACTGTGATATCATGCAAAGTTGCGTTAAGCTAATTTTGCGATAATTATCACACATTCATTGAGAATATCCCCCTAAGTGTCACACACATCCCTTCCCATGCTAGGCCTCCACTGCTTTCACATGAGCAACGCAAATCTCCCTACATTCACCTGTATTTTTATATAAAGTGTGAACTTGGTTCAAGAGCATTAGAGTAGTGAGAGATTCCATTACACAAGGTAATATTTTTTGTCTACGGTGTTCATGGCAGGGTCACCAAAAGGGGAAGACAGGACCTTGGTAGTAATAGGATCCGTTCTGTGTCCCATAAAACAGAGAATTTTCCTGATTAAAAGCAAACTACACCCCAAACAAAGCAGTTGTTGCACAGATTTACCAACACTGGGGAAAGACTAACAAAGTCTGAATATGTAACGTGTTGCTGCAATTATGCAATCCTCCAAGGCACACCCACTAAACAGCCAAGGGAAGGTAAGTGGTAGAAAGAGAATTCAATGTATTTTCCAGCCTGGAAACCAAATCATTAGCACTTATAAATGATAAATTATAAGCCAATGCCTTGGGCTATATTATGTGCCTGGGGCGAGGTCATGGGGGGATAACTGTTATTTCTGTGCTGTGTAAACAGAAGGGGCACCTTAGACACCCCACTATAGCTGGACCGCAACCTCCCGTCACACAGTAATGAAGAGATAAAAACAGTTCTATTGTAGAAACAATGTGAAGGAGGTTGCCATTGCTAGAAAAGTAAGTGAAAATAAACATACACTCAGGATATACATCTAAGTAGTGGTTTGTTATGTTTTCTTTCTGCTAGGCATTATTCCTACCTTTTGTCCAGGGCCACTGGACTTATGCGACTGGGTAAACCAAATTATGTGGCAGGGTTGACTAAATTATGTGGCAAAATAAGACAAATTACTCAGTGACATGTGGCACATTTCGTGAAAGCTCAAATTCATTATTTTTACACATTAACACCGTCTTAGAAAAGGTTACATTTAGTTAGTACTACTTTAACACCAAAATAGAATAGGCTACTATAAGGTGACCAGTCACCTTATTGCTACATTTTTAGTAAGGTTTGATTCGTTTGAGCTAGAAACAACATTTGTTTTGTTAAAATCTGCAAATTGTGCAGGAGATGATGATTACATGATAAATATGGAAATATATAAATATATGGAATAAGCTGCAGTTGCAGAAACATATAATTCCAGAGGTCCAACGTATGGCACTACATTAAGCAAAAAAAACACTGATAATGGCAAAGAATTGACTGTTCTTAATTGAAAAGACTTGTTAAGGTATACAAAGAAAAGCACTGGCAACAATTCCATGGCAGCAGGATAAGGCAGAGAACGCAGAGGATGAGGGCAGAGATATATGAGGGTGAAATGGAGAAAGATGGGCGTTGCAGGGAAACAGGTGGGTAAGGTGGAGAGAAAGTAGGAGGACAAAAGACTGAGCTGAGAGGTATTAGAGGGTGAGTGAGCGAGAGAGTAGGGTGAAGCAGAGAGAAAGGAGAGTAAAGTTAGGAGAGGAGAGGGACAGTCAGAGAAACAAGCATTTGCAATGCAATCGGTCTCACCTTTGGGACTTTATATGTATGTAGCCATGCAGCACATTAGCCTGGGTGCTAAAACAAATGTACGTTCTTATCCCGCAGTCTTTTTCCCTGCAGGGAATCACAACGCGGTCGTTACAACGACCGCGTTGTGATTCCGCATACCATTACTCCGCAAGTCGGAACAACGACTTGCGGAGGGGGGGGGGGGGCGCTGGATGTTGGAATAGTATAATTTACTATTCAAACTCCAGTCTGTGCGGACAATAGGGAAGGTGTTCAATTTTAAATCCAACACCTCCCCCCCCTCCGCAAGTCGTTGTTCCGACTTGCGGAGTAATGGTATGCGGAATCACAACGCGGTCGTTGTAATGACCGCGTTGTGATTCCCTGTGGGGAAAAAGATTTGTGTTAAACATCGTTTACCGCTAAAATATCTACTGTTCTTTAACATGGAGGGAAAGTAAGCACCAAACTGCATGACACGCCCGGGATGGGAACACATGGAGAGAAATATTGCCTTTCAGCGGGAAATGGTATAGTCCAAAGCTCTGTTTTTTATATAAAATTTGGAGGTAATTTCACTGAAAATACAAGATTTGAAAAAATATTATTGCCTACGGGTGCTCGTGGAAGACAATTTCTATGGACTGGAATCTAGAGAATGCTAAAGTGATTCTGGTATTCTACTGACCTCTGCTGGTCGTTTTCTATCAAGCAAGTCAAATAGAGGCAGTTGTCAGAAAAATAGAAAAAAGAAAGTCACTCAGTAGAAAGCAATTCTGGTATTTTACTGACCAGTGCTGGTCGTTTTCTATCAAGACAGTTAAATAGAGGTAGTTGAACAGAAAACAAAGTCCCTAAGCGGAAGTAGACAAGTCCTAGGGCTGATCTCCAGAGGCCACAGAGTGCATACACATATAAGTATATACTAAAGTATATAAGTATATACTAAAGTATATACAAGAGGTCTCGAATGCTCGACCTAAAAAGGGAGAGGTGGAGAAAGCGGGTGAGATACAGCCCGTAGTTTTAAACCTCTAGAAATAAAAGGTTAAAACGAGTGGACAGAAGTCGGCAGTAGATATGGTATGCAGCTCACAAGACTACCAGACATGCCCTGACCCAGCTCTCAGACATCACACCTGGGAGACTCTGGACAAACCCATTTAGCTTTATGGCCCACCCATGCTTTCCCATGGCCCTCCCAGTTCCCAAGTCCTTGAACCGGGCACGTAGTAATTGGTGTTTTTTACAGTTTTATACAGTGCCAACTTGGCCAGAGGGCATTAAAGCTTTTTACTTGAGAAGCAGAAGTTTTAAAGGAAAACAAATTTTGTTGTTTTTATGGCACCGGGAGATTGCCCATACCGACAGGATGTTGAGTACAAGCTGGGATTTCAGCTCTTTGTGCCACAAAAACAAAATAAAGTATGATTTTGTGTAGAACTTGCACTTCTCATTGAAAGTGCTTTAATACCTTCCTGCCAAGTGTGCGCTATATATAACTGCAAGAAAAGTACTAATTGCGCACTGTACACATGAGCTGAACTTGGCCAAAGGCGTTGTGCGCTCTGACATTGTACTCCAGCGCTGCAGCCTTACACTCTAACTGACAACGCAAAAGTTCCAATGTGGGAAGCTCTGTCCGACAGGACACATCTCCTTACGCCTGTCACGCTGTCAGTTAGAGTGTAAGGCAGCAGCAGCAACCTAGAGATGGAATACACTCACTGTTGACTGTCAGAGCGCCTCACAGACATGCTCCCCCTGAAGGTATTCAGAAGCACCTCCGCTGCATGAATTCCCATACCCCAGAGCCCGACCCCAGCTTGCCTCTAGGAGTACCCGTACCATCTTGACACAAGGAGAAGTTCCGGTACTCTTTGGGAGAAAACTGAGACGTGCTGGTACTCCGTACCAGTGAGTACCGGCCCATTTAAAGCACTGAATTGTAAGACTGTAAACAGAGCACAGTCTGTAACAGCCAGGTTGTCCTTGGCTAGGCACATCTTAGTCCTAAAGACTGAGAAAGCTCCAGTGTTCCCTTGTAAAGCTCGCACTTCTTTATTAGAGCAAAAGCAATAACAGTGAGCACGTGGTGTATTGCGACGTAATTTCAAAATGGAGGAGGGTTCTAATGTGGTTATATTAGCGCGAGCTCGAGTGTAAACATCTTAGGTATTTCAGAAAGGTAAAACAGCGTTCAGGTCACCCCCCTTGGTTGGAACTATTTGCACTTGCGGTATTAGCGTTAATACTTTCAATATGCGTCGTTTTTTTGTTACCTCTGCTCACTGTGTCGACGTCATCTGCCCAGCTGGAAAACGTTAGGTATTTATTATCTGCTTCTAAATAAACGAGGCCTTAGTGGGGAACCAAATTATTGATTTAAAAGTGTTGACGTGAACTTTGCCACTAGAGAGAGCCGTATGCCATTCTAAATATTTCAATCTCTAAACACACAAATAAATTCTATTAACAAAAGCAAACGCTTTTGAAACTAAATAAAAGCTGAAAAATTATAGAAATAAAAAGTTGATTTTGAAGGAGAATGTAAATATATACATGTTGCATGCGTTTTCGCGTGTAATATAAATGGATACATATATACAAAAATACATGCAGCCTCATTTATATTTTTAAAAGACAAAGAAAGACAGACAGACAACCAGGTAGCTGGATGGATGGATAGCAATATATATGTGTATGCCCATATAAAATAAATTGTCGAAAACTCTTCAGCTTTTATTTGGCTGCAGGTTTTGGCTAAGTTGTTTAGTGTTAGCAGAGCGTACTGCTGTCCTGCCTGATGACATCACACAGATGCTGGGATGCACCATCCCAATACCTGCGTCAGGCGTAACCTTGAATTGTGGGGTTGGTCCTGTGGGACATCCTCACTAGATGACCCTTCCAGACACCCACTGTGAGCGCTTAACAATATTGCAACATAGCATGGCCTCACATCGCATTAGAGAACACGAAATATTAAATTACATGGCATATCATGTTGCATGGTTTCGGGGTTAAACTTGTGGACCCCGGGGATCCACCTGGTTCATCCTTTTCACTATATCCCCCGTTTCAAACAGGTTGACCCTGGTGTTCTACTTTTGATCGTAAATGTGCTCATTGTATGTTTCCTTTACCTTTAGGGTGGTATGTCCGACCAGAATTCTCAGAAGACACGGCTTAGCAGCAGACTGTTCCCACTGATTCAAGTTGTTGAAGGGTTGGTTCTCCCGCAGTGATGAACAGCCAGTAGTATCTCTGGCAGGGCAACCGCGTGCATTAGCCACCTTCTGTATTGCTGGGAACGCTCCCACCATTTCCATGGCACATTTTATTATTCTGTTCATTCAGAATATTTTGCTTTGGGTAGACAGCATAGTTGCCAATTTTTTAGCTTGCTAATAAGTAACATGTTCATGGTGTCAATGATAAATGACATTTAACGGCCAAATGTGTGGCATTTAGAGTGACACTTTATCTCAAGTAAAACCAAGCAATAGGGCACATAAGAGGAGACACATAGGCAATGAGAAGTTCTAACAAGAACTTGAAACTGCTGCAAAACCCTAACACGGAACATCAGAAACTAATTTACTGCCCCTTTCTATACTGTGTTCAAACTGCAACACTGCCCCATTGCGCTCATGAGTTTGAGTGCAGTCTGCTGGACTCGCCTGTGGGAGTCAGAAGCTGGATTTCCAGGCTGCTTGAGACGTCTTCAAATTGAGCGTGCTTAGAGACTCACATTTGTAAATGACAAGACAAAGTACATTTTGAGCATGGGAAAGGGGAGGGATTACTAGGAAAAGGAGTGACGGTGAGGGGTTCTCTCCTATTCAGAAAAGAACAGCATGCGAGTACCGCAGGGAAGCTGTGGCAGTTACAACAGCCCATGAGTGCTTCTTGCAGCTTTGTGAATTCTAACAAATAGTAAATTAGCTCTAGATGTCGGAGGTACAATTCAGGAGTATAGTACAGACATTCTTCATTATGAACTGTAACAAGCAAGTAGGTTTTGCGGTAACAAATTGTTTATTTATGGTAATCTCTATTAAATTTCCCTTTCCTTGTCACACATTACAATTATATTGTTCAAGAATCTATTTTACGCCTGTGTAAGTTTCACGATAATGCCCTAAGTATAATTTTTACATTTTTATGGATTTCCTTTGCCTTTTCTTGTGTCCACGCAGGGAGATTATTTTCGCACTAATAAATCCCAGCTAATCCAACAGCCTCCCGCAGATTCCTGGTGCATGAATATTTGCATCATAATTCCACACAGAAAATGTGTGCTGAGTTTTTCTCTGAAAGTTTACATTTCACAGGTTTTTTAAAGCATAACAGAGAAGAACACTAAGGCCCTCATTAGGAGCTTTGGATTTTTCTTAGTCTATGAAAAACCCAAACAGCTTCTTATTGCGGCACAGATGTATAGATCCATGTGGTCAGAATACAATGTCGGAAGTACCGCCACTGACGGTCTGTCAGTGGCGGTCTGTCCGGCATCTGATTCTGAGGTCCGACTACCACATTATGATGCACGGCGTTCGGAGGCAGCGGGCGGAGGGACAGACCAACGCTTTCGACGGGCCAAGGAGCCCATCAGACGGTTGGTCGTAGTGTAATACCCTACAATCGGGGTTGTGCCTGCTTAGGGATTACGATGCTCCTTTCCGACAGCCTTTCCATGGTTGTCCGAATGCCATAGAAAGGCTGTTGGGGGCCCTAGCAGGGCCCATCAGCCCCATTGGCCCTCCGCTATTGAGCCCGGGGGGCTCCCGTGGTGCCCCCCAAAACATCTATGCAGATGCAGGTATGTTTCCAAACATGCCTTTTGGCATTGAGGCTTGTGCTGTAGCCTTTTTAATGGGCCGCAGCACAAACCTCAATGCAAAAAGCTATGGAGCAGATTTACAAGAAACTGGCGCATCTGTAGAGATCTGTCAGTTTCCCTCCATCAGCCTGCGATACCCTTGCGCCACCATGGATGCGCCGTATTTAAAATACGGCGCATCATGGCACAAGGATTGACAGATGCGTCAAAAAGTCTGACACATCTGTTGGCCCAAAAGTCACACATTGCTGGAGTCGTGCCGCAAGCACGACGCAACTCCAGCAATGCATGGGGAGGCCTATACTTATTGTACGGCATCCCTCCTTGCGCCTGGTTCAAGTAGGCCTAAGGCTTTGACGCAGTGGCATCCTTGAAGTGGTGCAGTGAAATCTTGTAGATTTCACTGCATCACTTCTACAAGGCTTTCCTGTGTGTGAACACCCACCCTACATACATTATACCTGACGCAGAAATAATGTGACCCTGGGCTTTACAACGTGACGCATCACCCTAGATGCATCACGTCTTAAATTGGCTGCATTGTTTCACTAAAGTGACGCAGCGGCGGTGCAAAAGTGTTGCAAGAGACTTGTAAATCTGCCCCTGCGTTTCTTAATTTGGAGGTCGGGACCGACTCTTACTTGTCAGCCAGTCCCGATCCCGAAACTTTGTCGAAACCTTGCCTTTCTAATCTGTACATAGGGTAAGACCAAATTTAAAAGCTATTTAAATTCCGCCAGGAAAAGGTTGGAGGAAAGGTAGGTAAAGGGCCACAAAAAGGGCCCCATGGCGAGAAAGCCCATGTGGACTGTCGCCGGGGCCAGGGTTGAGCCCCCCTATGTCAGCACAGTTGGTATGCGCACTGTTTGCCATGCACGACATGGTGCGTGAAAACAGTGCGCCCAACTTGCAGGAGGCACAGCAGTGCAGCTTGCATTGTCTTCAGGCTCTTTCCTAGAGACAAAGCATGCTGCCCCCGTGGCTGCGCCGCCGACACCCGGCCATCCCCATGGCGATCTTGTAATGCGGTGGTTAGGATGCCACAGGCTTGGCTGCGTTTTCCCGACCGCTGCCACAGCAGTCTGGTAGTGTGACAGTGAGGGTCGTAATCAGGCCCTAGGTCCAATGCCAATAAATGAAACCTCCACAAGACAAGAACTCAAGTCAAAACCATAATGGTTTATTCAAACTTAGGATCATTACAGAAAGCAAAAAGTTGTTAGGTAAATCATGAGGAATCAGCAATCATAATACGTCAAAATCAAGAAATGAGCAAGAATTAACATAGGATCAAACTCTAACGCAAGTACAAAAGTATAGTTCAGCAAGAGGACCATCACAGAGCCTGCCTCCAAAGAGGGTGCCCAAAAACATGACATTGTATTTGGTGTTAGACAGAAAAGCCACACACTCAGTAATGGTGTGTTATGACATAACAGGACTGGATTAAAAAAGGTACATTCACATAAACCAATCATTATTCAAATGACATATCAAAAAAGATACTAAGATCTAGTAACCACCTACTTTGTTGCATTATAGTAAAGCTGTGCACATAGGAAATGAAGGAAGTGGTATGACATTTATATAATTCAGAAATACAATAGACAGTTTGGCCAATGAATGGTCACTAGAGAAGACTCTAGCAAAGGGCCTTGAATGTTACAAAGACAAGAACATCCTGCACATTGCTATTACTTCCTCAAGAGAACACAAACTAATACAATTATAAAATAACCATCACCATGAACAAGCCATCTATTTTGCTGAGTTTCTGGAATGGAAAAGAACATAGAGAGCATATGCATGTGGAGAATGCTAGTCTCCATAAAATTCTGCAAATATGAACAATATCATTACAATCTGGTTACAATCTAGTTAGGCTAACTTGGCTAACTCAAACACATCTAAAAGAAGCATTATTTCTTATTCTAAAAAGTGTTTCTACAATATCTGCGACCAAAAGACAGATACACTAAGCCGGAATTTCACTTTCAGTTGCTTTCAAAATTAACCAAATGCACTGCACCCAGTTTATTACTGTTGGGAACACGAAGCTATACATGACCCATACATGTCTCCTATCCTCAAGGTAATTTCCATGTTTTGGAAATACATTGCTAACGTTCTGACAAACCTCAAGTTCAGTGTGTTCTTCCAAACACAGCAAGCGAGGTCTGGCTAGCACCACTAGTTTTGTTATGTTGCACAGAATTAGAAAATATATTGTTTTTATAATTTCCATATAGTCCTGAATCTGAAATTTAGCATCATGCGAGCAGTGCACCATAAACTGAAAATCAACCACAATTTAGTGACCTGCACTAACGTCACATAATTAATCGATTGTGTAGACTACATTCCCTAAAAATCTGCATATCTTTGGGATTGTTCAACTCCAGTCATTCAAGGCAATATTCACTATTGTTCTGGGATTTATTTTTGTTCACTGGAGAAATGCAACAAAATATTAAGCAAATGTTTTACAAAATAAAATATTTACACATTGTTCATTGTATCTTCAGGATGCAATACAATACTAATGCTGGAAATGCAACATAAAACCCCACATGTGTGGAACAATGTACAGACTATTGGTGTCCAAAGAGACCAAAGACATACATGTGTTTGTGTTTAAAACTTTTTATTGAAACAAAACAAACCATGGGGGAGGGGGATAGGAGGCAGGATACATGGAATACAGTCAAAGAAGAGGGGATGTATCTCCAGAGGGTTGGCAATAGGTGGCGCGGTGGCTCAGAGGGAAGAACACAGTGACTGAACGCTAGAATTGCAAGCTGTGGAATCCCACGCGCGTATCCGAGACCCCAAAGCTGAGCAAGAGCATCCCCCCCCATCAACACCTCAACAGAACACCATCCCCCCCCCCCCATCCCCCATCCTCCCATTAACAAAACAACAACCCTCCCCCCTCCCCCCCGTCCTATGGTCCCGCATCAAAGCAGCCCTAGCCAGGAGCCCCGCACTCCCCCCCCCTCCCCGGGGGTCCCCATCTCACATGTAAGCTAGTCCGCCGGGGTCACCGGCGGCCTCAGCCTGAGAAGCCTAAGGTACCTCGGGCAGGTGAGCTCCCGGAATTCAGTGGACAGCAGCGCTAGAAAGGGTTGCCATAGCTCTTCAAATTGGTCTACCTCCCCCGCAACCGTAAGCGACAGCTTCTCCATCCCCAGCACGTGCCAGAGCCTATGCAACCAACCGGTGATGGAGGGGACGGTGGATGTGCGCCAGTGGACCAGAATGTTCTGAACCGCAGACCCCAGCGCTATTGCAATCTGCCTACCCCTGCGGGACTTCAGTGGGTACATTAGGGCATTGGGGAGGCCCAGCAGGACATACGCCGGGAGACGCGGCAGCTCTATCCCAAAGTGCTCATCCACCTCGTCCAAGACTTCTTTCCAGTAGGCGGTCAGCACTGGGCAATCCCATAGAATGTGTGTAAGGGTACCTTCCTGCCCGCAGCTCCGCCAGCACCCCTTGTCAGTGTGTTTATGCATTTCATACAGTCTCTCCGGGGTGTAGTACCAGTATGTGGACACCTTAGTGAATGTCTCCGTAAGGCCCGTGTGGTATGCAGAGTGCCGAGCCCGATACGCAATTTGGTCCCATTCCTTGTGGCTGAGTGTCCTACCCAATTCCCTGTGCCAACGCTCCCTCCCCGGGTTGTAGTAGTGAAACGGCGGGGGTTGTAGGTGTTTATACAGATCAGTGATCAGTTTAGCGTCGGAGGTCCGAGTAGCCAACCACCGCTCGTACGGTGTAATTGGACGGGCAGCGGTGGCACGCACCTGAGGCTGGAGGGCCCAATGCCGAACTTGCATGTAGCGCAGTCTGTCCAGCTCCGTCAGGCCGAACTCCTGGCGGAGTTGCTGAAAAGGAACCACGCCCTCCGGACCATAGATCTGGAAGAGTGCCCTGCAGCCCGCCCGTACCCAGTGGGAGAAAACCCCCGGCTCCATCCCCGGGGAGAAGTCCGGGTTGCCCGCAATGGGCGAGAGCGGCGAGGGGAAGGTGGTGAGGCCCCGGGTTTCGCAGACCGCGTCCCACACACGCAGGGGGACCCGCGTAACAAAGGAGGCGTAAAGATTAGGGGGGCGGTGCGTGCGGCGCAAGAATGGGACCTCTTGTAAGGTGCGGCCCGCCACTGCCTGGTCTTGAAAAAGCCAATGTTTGTCGGACTCCCACCTGCTCCACTCCACCAGATAGCGAAGCTGTGCCGCCTGAAAGTACTTGCGGAGGTCCGGAATGCCGAGGCCCCCCGCTTCCGGAGCGAGCGTGGAGAGGACCCTCTTCATGCGTGGCCTGCGGCCCTGCCAGACAAAGCGGGAGATGTCAGCCTGCATTTGTCGGATCCAGCCCACCGGGGGCTGGAGCGGAAGGGCTCGGAAAAGATATAGTATCTGGGGCAGCACCGTCATTTTGACCGCCGCGATTCTCCCCAGCCAGGACAGCAGGCCTTTGTTCCATCGGCCAAGCTCGTCCTTGATCTTCCTGCTGAGGGAGGCATAATTGGCCGTAACCATCTCCGATAATGTAGGCGCCAGCAAAATCCCCAGATACGGCACCGTGGACGAGGACCACTGCATGGGGAAGAGCCGTTGAAGATCCCTCCTGGTGTCCGCAGCCAGGGACACGTCTAATGCCATCGACTTGCTCATATTCATTTTGAAGCCGGCCACCCCCGCAAAGGCGTCCAACTCTCGGAGGCAAGCAGGTAGCGACCTCCTAGGGTCATCCAGAGTCAGCAGGACATCATCCGCGTAGAGACTCACGGTGTGGACGTACCGGCCCATCCGGACCCCGACAGCATCCGGATTATTACGGATCCTCTGAGCAAACGGCTCCATGTAGAGGGCAAACAGGAGCGGCGAGAGAGGGCAGCCCTGCCGCGTGCCGCGCTCGATGGCGAAGCCACCAGAGCTACACCCGTTTACCCGCACCGACGCTGAAGGATGCTTATAGCAATTAAATACCATGGTGCGGAACTTATCGCCGATTCCCAGTTTTGTGAGGACCCGCTCAAGATACGGCCAGTGAACTCTGTCGAAGGCCTTCTCCGCATCAACGGACAACAACATCCGCTCCCCCGAGATCCTTGAGGCCTTCTCCAGAACATGCACCACTCTCTTGGTGTTGTCAACCGTCTGTCCACCGGGCACAAAACCAGCCTGGTCCGCCTCCACCAAATCGGGGAGGTGTGGACCCAGCCTGGATGCGAGAATCCCCGTGTACAACTTGAGGTCGACATTTAGGAGCGAGATGGGCCGGTACGAGCCGCAGAGGGCCCGATCCTTCCCAGGCTTCGGGATTACCGCGACCGTCGCCCTCAGGAGATCCGGAGGGATGGCTCCCAGTTCGGAGAAGGAGTTAAACAGCCGCGTAAGGACAGGGGCCACGGTCGTGCAAAAAGTCTTGTAGAAGAGCGACGTGTACCCGTCCGGGCCCGGGGCCTTGCCATGTTTCAGCCGCGCGATAGCCGAAATCACCTCCTCCACATGGATGTCCCGCTCCAGGTGGTCAGCCTGAGCCGGGTCCAGTACCGGGAGGGTCACCGACTCCAGATAGCTATCGGCATCCCGTGGTGGGGAGGGCTCCTCAGCATATAGCGCCTCGTAGAAGCCGCGGAAAGTCTCCGCTACCTCCGCGTCCCCGGAGACAACCCCCCCGTCCGCACCCACCAGTTCTTTCACCACGCTGCGCTGTTGCGCGACCCGGAGCCGGTGTGCTAGGAGCTTGCCACATCTGTCCCCCCCAGTATAGTAGGCATGTTTCAAGCGTAAGGCGGCGTACTCCGCCCTATCAAGATCCAGAGCCGAGAGGAGCTTCCTCGCTGCCTGCAACTGCCTCCATACCCTCGGCGCTCCCGTACGGCGGTGGACCTGCTCAAGCTCCCGGACTTGAGCTGTCAACTCATCCCTCTTCAGTTGCCGCTCCTTATTCTCGGCTGCAGAGATAGAGATGAATTCCCCCCGTAAGACGGCCTTCAGTGCCGCCCATTGTGTCGCCTGCGAAGTGTCAGTGTTGCTGTTGTGAGTGAGATAGTCCCGTATGACCTCCCCGACGCGTTGTACCACCGATTTTTTGTGTAGAAGTGTGTCCCGGAGGCGCCACGCCCCCCGAGAGGGGGAGGCCGCCGGCCACCGGAAAACGCCGGTGACTGGAGAGTGGTCAGACAGGGACAGGACCCCGATGTCCGCCGCCGTGGCAGCGGCACGCATCGGTCCACTCACCAGGAGGTAGTCCAGCCGTGAGTAGGTGCGGTGTGCGTGCGAGAAGAAAGAGTAGTCCCTATCCGTGGGGTGCAGGGAGCGCCAGAGATCATGCAAGTCCATTTCCGCAATCCGGGCCTTCCCATCCTGGGACAGCTCCCCCGTCTGCGGGAAGCGCTGGGCCGATCTGTCCATCCCAGAGTCAAAGACAATGTTGAGGTCTCCGCCCAAGATAATGTGTCGGTCTGGGGAAGCAGTGACATCCACCAGCGCGGAATCTAGGAAGCGCTCCTGATGCTCGTTTGGGCTATAAACGGAGCCAACTGTAAATGCTATGCCTCCCAGGCGCATGCGATACGCAAGGAGCCTCCCCTTCTGTTCAGCACACTTATGCAACACCTCCCCCCGAAAGGAGCTCGCTAGGAGAATGGCCACCCCCGCTGTCTTGTTCGCTGCCGAGGAAAAGAACTGGGTGGGGAACTTAGCTGATCGCATCCTATGGCAGTCTCGGGGCAATAAGTGTGTCTCCTGCAAAAGGCAAATGTCCGCCTGCGTCCCCTCCAGCAACGACAGGATCGCTCTGCGCTTCACCGGGTTATTCAGACCCTGAACATTAAGGGTCACTACCTTTAGGCCCGGCATTCCTCACAGGGATCGGGAGCGCCATGCAATGGGTAGGGAATCAGCGGGCGGGGCGCGCGGGGCCGCAGCGCGGGACAAGCCAAAACAAAACGGGCATAGACAACATCGGACGGGACCTTCCCAACCCCAAAACAACCCCCTCCCCCACCCAAAACCCACCCTCGGCAACTAGCCATCCCCAAACTCAAACACCCCATAGTCTCAGTCAAGCCCCAAAGGGCAAGTCCGTAGACAAGAGCAAAGTGGACGTCCGGCCACTCACCTCCCCCCGCTCCCCCCAACCCCCCCGCCCCGTGCCAAGCATGTTAAGAAGCTAAAGACATCTCCCCCCGGAGTGCGTGTTAGGCCGTCAAGGCCACGCTAGAGGAGCCGGTTGAGTCCCCGGCCGCCGCCCTCAGGGCGTCAGCCCTGTCCACCCTAATGGTAGGGGAGTCCGGGCGCCCTGCACTGGTCGCTGAGCGCCGCCTCGTTGACCTCCGCCGATTCCGTCCCTCCGAGGACCTCCACGACGGCGTAGCTCCCTCCTCCTCCGCTGCCGTGAGCCCCAGGACACCACAAACGTCTTGCAAGGAGCGTAGCTGGTGTAATACTCCGTTCCACCGAAAAATCAGGCGGAAGGGGTGACCCCAAGAGTACGGCGTCTCATGCTCGCGCAAAAAGTCAGTGGCAATCCTAAAGGACCTGCGTTTCTGCAGAGTGATGGCGGAGAGATCCTGGTAAAGCGCCACTGGCCGATCCCGAAAGGTCAGGGGCTGTTTCCTGCGGGCTTCAGCCAAAATACGCTCCTTTAGTGAAAAGTCGGGCAGGAAGGCCAGAATGTCCGGCGGGGGTGCCGATGGCTGGCGCTGACGGCCAACCCTATGCGCCCTGTCGATGCTGATGGGAAAGTCCGTAGCCTCCCCCAGGATCTCTCGGAACAGGGCCCGCAGGTAGCCCCCCAGATCGGACCCCTCATCCGCAGTCGGCACGCCCCGCACTCGGATGTTGTTCCTCCGAGATCTGTTCTCAAGGTCCTCAGAGTGGGCCTGGAGCTCCACACACTGTTCCCGGAGGCGAAGAACGTCCTGCTGGAGATGGACTATCTCCTCCGCTCGCTGTTGGCCCTCCGTCTCCGCCGCTTCCACACGCTCACCTAGGCCCTCCACCTCTCTGCGCACTTCTCGGACCTCGCTGGCCACCTCCCGCTTCAGTGTCTGAAAGTCCTCCCTGAGGGAGCTAAACAGTTCCTCCATAAAGGCCCTCGTGACGGGTGGCTCCCCTCCAGTCACATCTGCCGGAGCCCGGGAGGGCCCCGGTGAGGGCTGTGCCCTGTCCCGCAAGTGCTGGGCCCTGCCAAGCATGTCCGGTAGAGTACGGTCCCCTTTCTTCGGGCCTCCTTTTCCAGACATCGCCAGCTCCGCAGTCGGGTACTGGTCCAAGTGCCCCAGGGAAGCTCAGCCGCCGGCTAGCACTCGGCCCGGGTATCCCCCACAAGTGAGGTCGCTGCGTCACAGGTGACAAAATGGCGGCCTAGTCCGGTCACCGGCAGCCGCAAGAGCTAGCGGGAGACAACCAAGGAGGCCGCAGCGGAGGGGTCCCAACAGCTCATCCCTCCGGTAGGCAGCCCAGCAATAGCGGGAGGTCGCCCGCCGCCAGCAGCCAGGACTTCAGCGGAAACCGCCACCACTGCTCCTTCGGGGACAAAATGGCGGCCGGTCGGAGCAAGCCAAAACGACTAGGCCCGGCGACACCTCTGGGGCCCCGAGGCACCCCGCAGTAAAATAGGTACCACCCCCGGCTCCCGATTGTCACGCACAGGGGGCCAGATGGTCCGACCCCATCAGAGAGTCCGCCGTACCTCGGCTAGGGGTCAGGGCTTCCGCAGTGCAAGGTGTCGCCATCACCAGCCCGAGTGCCGGGGCACCCGTCCTAAGCCGTCCACACCGTTGGGCCCCTTCCTGCCAGGCTCCTTCAGTCACCGTCAAGCGGCGGGCCAGATCCCCTCCAAACCGCAACTTTCAGCACCAGGCCCAACCGAGGAGCCCGGACAGCTCTTCAATACGCTCCGCCCCTCGGGCTCGCCGCCGTCGTCCCTTGATCTCGGGCGAACTGTTGGGGGGGTTCCCCCGGGGCGATCCGGACAAAAACAGCACCGGTGCATGCCCCTGATGTTCCGCCACGCTCCTCTCCCGCGCTGAGCCTCAGCGGGGGGAGAGAAGCATAAGAAAAGGGCTTTAGCTTGGCCGGGCCGGAGGAGCTACGGGAGGAAGCGTCCGCTCACCCCGCCATCTTGGCCACGCCCCCCATACATGTGTTTGAACAACCTAACGCTTATTGTTTGAAAAATGCTCCGCAACAGAGGTGTTCAAATGCATGGTCATATTTAATCTGCAAGCTTCCAGTCTGTAATGAGAAATAAAGCAATGAGGGCTATTTCATTACCCCTTCATGAATATTGCTCATCCCAGTCAACACTGATCGAGGTGGTCCAATGTCCCAATAGCCCTTTATACAAGCAACCTTCTTATCACATATTTTTTTAGGCCTTTAGCTATTTTTAATTAAGCTTATAAATGCTACCTTGATCCTTCATAGTTTCCTGCAGGTTCCTGTCTTTCAAGAATGCCCATAAGTCACAAGACCGAACACAAGTAAATCTATTTTAGCCTTATTTTGAGCTATTTTCTATTTTGTTATTTACGTCCAGGTCGCGTAGTGGTCTGGTGCAGTAGAACTCACTGCCATCGGACCACCTGGATGGCACTCCACAGACCACCAAACTCGTAATAAGGCCCTTTGGGTTGCTTGTTCTTGCCATCACAGGACACCCCTTTTTCCATATGGGCAGTCCACTATCATCCTGTATGCCAGGCCCATCCTAAATGGAATGTGATGTGAGGTTTCATGCCACACAGCACACCATTTGGACTTTCTGAAGGGTGAAATACCTGTGCATGACTGTCCAGATGCCTTTACTGCCAGGCCCATTGCAATGATGTATATGGTCCATAGAGGCATGTACCATAGTATGCACAACATCCTAAGACTAAGGTCACAAGGTAAGGGCTGGTATGTGTGACACTCAGAGCTACCTCTCTGGGGACGGTGTGGACATGTGGACTACTCATATGAATATCCTAATATGTCAGAGAAAGTTTGTGTTCTTTGTCCTGCCATCACAGGACACCCATTTTGCCATATGTGGCACTCTAACTGGGACGACCCTCAACATACCTTTGCATGTGTAGTGTGATAGGGAATACTGTAGCCAAGCAGAAATTTACATTTCTGCATCTGTTCAAAAGTAACCAACTATCTACACTGTTTCACAGATGTGCAATAGACCTGTACAGTGTAAGCAACACTATTAGAAAAGTGTGAACAGACCAGATCCATGTAACAGATATCAGAGCTACTAGTGGTATAGGTAACTATCTGGCAACATCCATGGATCAGCAGGTCTACGGGGACATTACTCTGTCAACAATTCTCCTGCCACAATGAGGCCTTGCTGTCTCACTTTGCCCTGACGAAAGCCCAGGACCATTTTTGGCCACGGAATGTTTGGGCTGAAACATGTTGGCAGTCTTTTAGACTCTTAGGAACATAACCTGCAAGAAGACCCGTTTTATTATCATTTTAATATCCACTACATCCCCATTAATAAAGGGATACCTGGGGGGTGTAGTAGGATTTTTTTCTTTAAATCCCCTTGGCCTACATCTCCTGAGAGCTCCCTGAAATACTGTTGAGCCCACCCTGACCTTTAGGAGTCAGGGTGAACCCGATTATGAAACATGACACCAATTGGGTGTGTGAGGGTTAAATAACAAAAGGAATTTCTTCCTTTCCGCTCTTTGCGGTACACGCCACCGAAAGGAGTTGAGAAGGTTTTAGGAGCCACATTGGGGTTTGGATACATTATTGTGAGTAGTTTAAGTCGGGAGGACGTATCCTCACCCTCACCTCTCTTACCCCTTCACGTGGACAGTGGGGGGCTCTCCACTGCCACCTGTGGGTTACACAACAACAGTATACAGCCATGGCTCATAGGGTGAAGCCTACACATAACAATGCACATATACCATGATGTGATTTGAGAACTAGATGTAGATACTATGAACTTGATCCCTGCATAGAGGAATGCCCGTAACAACAGTAGAAATCACCCCTATCACACATTGTGAAGGTGGCCTTTTCTTCACAAAGTCCAGGGCCCCATAATCCATTACACTTGTGTCCTATATAGCGACCACACAATGTATGCAATCAACAAACTGCTCTGACAGTCAGAGGCACATTGTAGCCTATGAAACTAGAGGGGAAGCAGTGAAATGGAGTTAAATATTTATTTGGTAAACGTACCTGTTCCTCAGGTGAACCATAGAGCTTGTCATACAGGGGAAGAATGTCATCCACCAGGGCATCCAGCTCCTCTGGAGTGAAGGGAGGGGCCTTCTCCCCAGTAGTGCATGCCATGAGTGCTCCCAGAAATGACAAACAGCCACTAAAATGAAGGAGGTGTTAATAGCAGCAGTGTTAGGAGGCAAATGAATTTTTTTTCCAACTGCCACGTACATGTTCACCAGGTACGCAGTCATCAGCGTCGGCGCACACAGCAATTGGTCAGCGACCGCCACTATCCACAACGTTAGCCTATGGCTGTGTCCATTCTGCATGCGACCGCCCACCACACGGTCGACTACTGCCGGTGGGGGTACCGACATACCCTATTAGTGAGGTTAGGCATCTGCAATGTTAGCGGTTGAGAACACTGTATTGGTGATAGTTATGCGCGTCACCACCACTACAAATGGGAGCAAACATTTTTTAATTTGAATTGCTCCATTCCCATTCCATGTCCAGTACAAAAATTCATCAGTGTACAGCATTACTGTGCACAAAGGTGAAATGTGCTTGACGCACTGTACACTGCGGTTGGCGGTATGTCACATGGAAAGTAATGCTACCCTGACTTTTAAGCAACTTTGGGCCATATTCTCAAGGAGCTATCGCCGAGTTATCAGCACCTTAACGCAGCCAAATTTGCAATAAACTTACCACCCCATTACCAAGCTGGTGCAAACAGCCCATATCACCATTTGTCCGGCGATAGCAGCCGCAAAAAACATCGCCAAGTATGACCCCGGCAACTATCACTAATGAGATGCAGAGAAGGCATTCCCGAGCAAAAAGGTGTGACAACACCACCCCACAACATTCTCAACGACCTGCCTGATGTGCGATAAAATCACAAAACATGCGATAAGGCGTGTTAGCACCAGGAAACGAACACCTGCTTCAACCTGGTGCAAAGTCGGACTACAACCTGCACCACAAAAGAGATCCAACCCAGAGCCACACCTGAAGAACAACAGATGCCATGGAGCCACAGAACATGCATCCCGGAGCCCCAAGAGGGCAACAACACCCACCTCCATCACCCCCAGGACCCTACCTCACCCCCCCTCGGGCCCACTCCTGGCACCCCCCACCCACCCCCGGACAAAGTCACATCAACCACACAGAAACATATACCAAATAACCCGAAAGATGATGTTGTACAATCACATCTGGTGACATGCATGTGTCGTCACAAAAATGAGCATCACACATTCACCTTCGAAGCAACAAATGAAAATGTATTAAAATAAACACAGAACAGAAATGAAGACACATGTCAGCTCCCCTCAGGACAATCCATAGGTCATAGCCTGCAAGACAAAAATCATGATGAGAAGGTGTATCCTGCATACATCAAAGGACAGAGAGAGAGCGAAGGAGAGAGAGAGCGAAGGAGAAAGAGAGCGAAGGAGAGAGAGAGCGAAGGAGAGGGAGCGAGAGAAAGACGAACAGAGAGGGGGAGAGAGAGATGGATGGACAGAGAGGGATATACGAACAGATGGGGGAGAGAGAGCTAGAGAAAAGAAGAGAGGGACAGCGAGAGAGAGTGCCGACACTGCGCACCCAGGCCACATTGCCCACCTGCTGACACCAGTGTGTCTCCAACCATGTGCCGGTATGTAGTGCAGTTCATCAGGTCCCACATCTGAGACAGACCCGCCATCTGAAACAGAGTCCAGATACCTGAATGGCAAAGTACATACAATTGCACAAGACATCATCGCCTGACTGCCCCAGCGCACCCAGGCAGCTGCATCCCAGCCCCTCCCGCTGCCCAGCGGTGCATGCCTGCCCCTGCGCACCCAGGCCTCACTGCTCACCTTTCGCCACCAGCATGTAGAAAAGAGGACCCACCACGTGCTGCTGCAAGCCACAAGCCCGGGGCCTGCAGACATGGCAGGCTCCACATTATGCATCCATGCTCCGCAGGCCACCAGGTCTCACATTTGGTGCTGGGTCTTGATTACCCCATGGCAGAGGACATACCAGTGCACCTGGCCTCATCACAGGCTGCACACCCGCTCAGCCTCATAGGTGCCACTAAGTCTGTGATCCAGGAGGCGACGCCACGTGGTGGTAGGCCGGCGCTGTCCTCTGGCTCAAGCCTACACTGCGGTCCAGCAGGGCACACAAAACCTGAGCCGTCCGGACCGTTGGGACGGGGCATCATCGCTGGCTGCACACCCGCTCAGCTCTTAAGGTGCCCCTACCTCGGAGCACCGAAAGTCGCCATCCCGTGGTGGTGTGCCTGTGCCGGCCACAGTAAATCCGGTGCCACCAAGTTTGTACCCCCACAGTCATGGACCCCCTATGATTGGGTATCGTGGTGCGGACACAATCATGCCCCCTCGGGGCCTGCAGAATGTCACAGGCCCTTGGGCTCCCATGCCTACATACACACCACACAGATACACCCCCCGAGAGAGGTTGGAAATGGCGTTGTGCATGTGCGCCCGGCCCTTTTTATTGGCAGTGTCACATGTGCTGTGAATCGTGTGCTGGATGGGTGTGGTGTGGGTATAAACCAGCCGTGAGGGAGTGGCTGTGGTATGCTGAAAACTAGACCTGTGAGCAGCAGATCACTACAGGGGAGTCCTGGCACATGTGGCGTTGGAGCTGGAGCATAAGCGTAGTGGGCTGGCCTGGTGTATGCCACTCCAGCGTAAGGGTTTGAACAATGACCCCGGGGGTCTGTGCGTGGTTCCGTACGGGGCTGGGCAAGGAAGAAACAAATGTGTGTGCTGCTGTTGTTGCGTCAGGGCCACCCGGACGACAATCAACAATGTGTCACCCTGTGACCCAAGTCCAACGACATGAGCCACATGGACATAAGAGGAATTCACTGACCCCACATTCATCCATGCTACCACACTTGAACCATAGAAACAACACATCTGTGTGATTCGGAATGTTTAATGCACATTCAGTGGAGTGTTGCATCTGGAGCAGTACAGGGCCATGCAAACCCCAGTTTCAAATGTTGGCCCGTGGAGGGCCAGCCAGAGTCATTCAGGGAATGGCCAATCCAAAGGAAATGGAAGAGTTCAGTCCGCAGTCTGATAGCAGTGTCATTGGTGATCAATGAGATTATGGCAGTCCATGTTGAGGTCCAAGGTGAGTGTCGCAGAGTGTATCGGGGGACAGTGGAAGGTGATGATGCAGAGGGCAGAACCAAGCTGAAACCGGCCATGATTTGGAGGCGGATGCTACCGTTTCCTTCTGACCATGAGGGCAGATTCATCCGCCTCTTCATCATCTGCTGTTTCATGTGCCTCACGTGTGGGTGGTGCTGGCCTTTCTCCAGCACTGTGTGGCAGTGACACCTCAGGGGCCAGAGGTGGAATGTCTGCCACACTGTGTGGCACTGACACTTCAGGGGGCGGAGCTGTGGATGTAGTGGTCGCAGCAGAATGCATCAGTGCCAGGTCTTGTGGCAGCAATGCCATGAGGATGGTTTTGAGGTCATTGTGGAACCCAGCTACCTCTCACCGGTGTGCAGCCGTGGCAGCTGCTCCTTCCGCATTGGCCTGCTCCATGTTTTCCATGAGCCTCTGCATAAGTTCCAACTCCCGGGCGAGCTTGCTGGAGCCACTCTGACTAGACAGTCCTTCTTGTCTCACAGTCAGGACTCTAGCAATGTCAGCCATGGTTCTTTGGAGAGCATGGAGCAGACTATCGGTGTCCATTAGGGACTGTGAGTGGTCCCTGATGGGACTTAGACACCCGCGTATGGCATCTAGTTTGTCTGCCATGCGGTCAAAGTCCACCCACACCTGTTCAGGCAGCTGCTCCTGGTATCCGAACACATGGCATTGGAAGGCCATGTGTTCTTCGTGGGGGTCCTAGGAGGCAGCCGTGGTGGTGGGTGCCGCCTGCAGTGTTGTTTGTGCAGGGGTGGGTTCTCCTCATTGCAGCTGGGCTGCCCTGCTCCTGGAGGTGTGCTGCGGAGACTGTCACCGAACTCTCGGAGGGCGTCGGAGTCAAAGGTGTTGTGTCCTCTTCGTCATCAGAGAAGAGAGGTTGGGACTGATCTGCAGGAGGTGGAGATTGTCCCTCTGCAATGTGAAGGGGAAATGCAGTTTAACAATGTGTTCACATGTGTGTTGTCGCATTGTACATGTTTACATACAAATTGCATGACCGTGTACATCGTGGCTGTTTCGGAGGGGCTGCCCATTTGCTGCGGGACTGTGGACATTTTGACAACATCACGGCTGTGTGTTTGTACTTGTACATTACCAACTCACATTTCCCCGCAATGCCTCTTGTGATTGGCCAGTGTCTACACCCAGTCGGCACCAGTTGTGTCCTCTGTTTTGTGGTGAACGTGTTGCGGTTTGTGCCACTTCGTTGTCAATGTTGATGTGCTGTGCACGTGATGTGTGTGTACCGCATTTTGGGGGAGTCGCCCCTGCAGCTCTGATTTGGCTGCCCCTTATCCCTTACATGCGGTGTGTCTATGACCTCTGTGCTCATACAGTGCTGAAATGTTGCATACTTGGGTACATAGTTCTCTTGGTGGGAGTTGGGGTCTGGGGCATGATTTGTCCACAGCTGTGTTCTACTTAAATGTGCATGTGTGCCATTGTGCCCATCTCCCCCCGTTCCCCCATCCCTGGTCATTACTCCCCTCTTGCTGTTGTATCCGGTCCTGGTGAGCAGTGTCCAGTTCCCCAACTCCTGCCACCGTCTCCCCACTGATGACTGTGGCCACCATTTCCTCCATGTCATCCAGCTCCTCCTGTAGCGCAGGACTGCCACCTCCAGTCTGCATTGCTGCCTTCCGGTTGTTGGCGAGTTTCAGCTTGGTTTTGCACTTGACGTCATTCCAGCGCCTCTTGACCTCGTCCATTGTCCTTTTCAGCACTCCGACTGCATTCACCTGGTCCACGATGGCCTGCCATGGTCCATTTTTTGTCGCCAATAACACAGTGGAGGTGACGAACAGTTGTTGATGGTGTTCGACCACCTCTGTTATCAGGATCCTGTTCTCCTGCGGACTGAAGCACTTCTTCCTACTCTACTTCTCCTTGGCTTTCCCTGACCCCGAGGCCCCAGGCAGGTCCTCTGGGGGGGCTTGTGGGGTTCGGGTTCTCCTCTGTACTTGCTCCGGCAACATCCATGGTTCTTCGCTGTAGTTTGGCTTGGGTTTGTCTGTTTTTTTTCATCTTTTATGGTGATTGTTCCCGCCTGACGCGTGTGGATTGTAGGCCTGTGGCTGGTTTTCGCTGATTTTTGTATAGCGATTGGCCTCATCGCAGCTTTTTTTGCGTTTGTGTTTTGCATTTTTACGACGTGGCGTTGGTTTTAACGCGGCCATTTGACTGCGATGTGGAGGGTTGCGTTAAGTAACTTCTGCGATGGTTATCACACGTTCTTGAGAATATACCCCTTTACCTTTTTGGAATTAATGATGTGCACAGTTGTGTACCAGACCTGTTTAGGCCACCTTGGGGATAACTGCTGGATTTTTAAGATTTGACATTGATGATGTAAAATATGTAGTGCCTTATGAAGCTTTCATATTCATACACATGACATTTGCATTACTCTGCACACTGTGACCAATATACATTTTTGTTTTACTCCTCATATAAGTACCAGGGAGAGGGAAGAGGCGCCAGGCTCCAGTGTATCTCCCATTTCTAGACCTACACACCATGGAAAAGCGACATGTTATCCAGACGTTCCGTTTGAATCATCAAATGATCCTGGATTTATATCACCAGTTGGAGCCTGACCTATTACCTCACATCAATAGTCCTACATTAATCCCACCACTTGTTAAACTCATGTCAGTTATGCATTGTTTGGCCACAGGCTTATTGCAAATCACTGTGGCTATTTCCGATGGAATGTCACAACCTATGTTCAGTCGGGTACTCCCAGAAGTGCTAGCACCACTTTTGAGACACGTGGGCAGCTACATCCAGTTCCCAGACATGAGGATTTAGCCACCATGAAGGTGGATTTCTATGGATTTGGTAAAATCCTACATGTAATTGGATCTATTGATGGCCCCATACTGCCTTAGTGCCACCACATGACAGGGAGCAGGTCTACCAGAACAGGAATCACTTCCATTCTATCAACGTGCAAGTTGTCTGCTTACAGTATTTGTACATCACATACATCTATGCCAGGTTCCCAGGATCTGCACATGATGCCTTTGTACTACGGAACAGCACTATACCCCAGCTGATGTCACAACTACTACCGGAGAGGGCCTGGCATGTAGATAAGTGTGATCTATCCTACCTTTGTAGGGAAATGTCAGGTAGTATGATCTGAAAGTGTGTAACTAAATGTTGCCTATTTATCATTGTTCCATCTAGGAGACTGAGCGTATCCCAACCGGCCATGGTTGTTGGCACCGTTGAGGAATCCTACACTGCTAGGGGAAGTGTGCTTCAATGGGGCCCATGGAAGAATACAGCAGCCAGGTGAGCGGGCTTTTTGGCTCCTGAAAGCCAGATTCAGATGTTTGGACCGGACTGAAGGAGCCCTCCTCTACTCATCCGGGAAGGTGTGTAAGCTAACCATCTAGCATCTTGGTTACAATTGGAGTGAGAGGGCCTCATGGTTGTTGTAGTCACTTCAATCTCACGTTCCCATTACTTGACGAACAGTTAGTGTATCATTGCTGTTGGGAACATGCATTTGGGATGGATCATACATTTACATTTAAACCCATATCCAGGATCCTGGATTGATATTTTTATGGGAATGCACTTACAGACAGCATTTCAACATGTGGTATGTGATGGAGTTGGATACATGTGTCTTAGTTGCAGCAATACACATTGCCACGGACAAACCAACATCTCAGATACTTTGAGTAGTGTATGTTAGGAAAGTAGATAGCAAACACAATAGCAAAAGCAGAGTTAAGAGCAAAAAGAATATTGTGATATTGTAGCAGTTATTGAAGTGTAACTTACCACAGTCCATTCCCTCCCTCTATTCCTGTCAACCCCTCAGTAGGAAGGATAGCCAAGACCTCCTTCTAGAGTAAGAGTTGTAATGGTGGACTGCGAGGGTCACTACCAGTCGTCTGAGCCTCTAGGGGTTAGCTTTTGTACTTGGTATGTACCCTCAGACTGAGGTTGTTCCACCTCTTCCTTGACTATCCTTTCCCACATTTCAGTTTTCCTACTGAGAGGAATCCTCTGGACTTGGGCTCCATAAATGTGTGGGTCTACTCTAATGATTTCATCCACCATGACTGTCAACTCTTGTTCAGTGAAGCCTGTTTTATTTTTCCCAGGCATGGTGAAAAAATTAAATGTGAGTGAGTATATGAATGAAAAACAAACAAGTGACAGAGGAAAAAAGGTGCAAAAGCAAATATTATAGGTGGTGGAGAGTGCTAAATGGAAAGACGAAAAAACAGGGGTACCTATCCTAAAAATGCAGAAAACGCTGGTGCCTGTCTTGTGGGACGTAGTTGTGAAGCACATTATGCTGGTCAGGGATGGGGTGTGTTTTATAGTGTGATTTGCAAAGCAAATCAGCACCACATGTTGTGCCCACCTGTGTGCATGGACCCCTGTACCTGCATGGCATGGACTGCTACAGTCCATGCCTTGAAGGTACTGCCCAGACATTCTCATTGCGGAGCCTATTTCATAGGCACCACAATGAGAACACCAAAGAACCACCGGCCAGTGACTAAAAAAGTTATAATTTATTAGGCAGTACACATGCGGGTTTGGCCGTGCGGGGAAGCGGTGTGGCGGTCCTACTCCTACACCGCCAAACTTGTAATCCGGCCCCAAGAGTTGAAGCAAGAAGATAGCTTCACGTAGGAACACAGTAATTCCTTTCATTTTCCCAAATTGTTTTAAAAAAGCATATCTAATTGTTTAAAACAAAATTGTCAGCACACGTATGTAAGTTAAAGCAGGTGTAAGTATGTATTAGAAATTTAGTATGTGTGCAAGATTTTCCAGGTAGTCTGAAGCCACTATCAACGAAAACTGTTTAATTGGGGCCAATAGTTGCTCGGACATTTCTTTCGTTTTTTTTAAAACTTTGTGGGTTCAGACTACCTGTCAATGATTGTGCTAATCTCATTTCTTGGAAAGTTTGCTCCTTCTTCACAATTTCGAAGAAAGGGTAGAAGTTACAATGAGGTCTACCAATAGATTTGTTGAAGGAGTTGTGCCATCCCTCAATGGCATTGTTAGTCTTTGCACCTCCTTCTAAGCAGGTCGTCTAAAAGGTCCACCACTCTAAAGCAAATCTTGTCTTCCTCCTGTAATCTAACCTGCTTAGATTGCTAATCCATGTGTCCTCAAAACAATTTAGTACTGGGGCAAATTTTTCCTTGTTTTGTGTAACATACTCTGATTCTTTAATTGCAGTGTAGAATTCATCCTCAACGCAGTTAGCTTTTTTACTTCAAATTGCAGTTTACTGTCTTTTATGTAATTTTCAATCAAGAATCTTTTTTGGATTTTTCACCAATAAGCTTGTGAAAAATTAAATAAACAGCCTGGAATTTGAGTATTGGGATATTATTTGGAAATTGTATAAATCATGGTTAACTCAAAATCAATATTTACTTTTCTAGGACTTTTATTCAGTGTTTAGATGTTACCACTGTCACAAAGTCAGTGTAGATTGAGGTTTGCTTATCAGGCAGTAAACGGTAAACTAAAGGAACTGTGGTGTTATTGATGTTGGTGTAAGTAGTGTATAGTTATGTGAATAGATGGGGTGTGGACTTAAAGGTGCCATCCATCATCCAAATATCACTATTCTCCAGTGTTACGAGGTTATAGGGTGTGCTATATATAAGTTTCCTCTTCTGAGGGTTTTTGTTGTCATATCAAAGTAAAGTTTCATTACTGAAGGTTACAATTAGTTCAGGTGGTATGTTAATGTCTGAGTAGGTCAGGGGTGTTACACGTTGGGGGTTACTTACCTGTTTTTGTCTCTGTTTAATTCTTTGGAGGTTAGGAATTGTGGGCATACAACTTGCTACATGCATTGGAATGTTTTGGGACACCTCCCTCAAAACTGAGCTACAGGGTTCATTGGAGGTGGATGCAATTGTTTTTAGTTGCTGAATGTTCTGTCTAGCTTCAGTCTGTATGGCAGAGGCAAAGTGGTCATGCTCTGTGATCCTTTCAATAGTGTCACCAAGAGTAACCGCTCTGCCTGTGCAAGGGGATGAAAAATACTGTACACACCTCCAATGACTCCGGGGCTCAGTTAATCTCTCCTTGAAATACTTGAGAAGTCTATTTCCTCTTTTGAATTGCACGTAGCCAGGCAGTATTTATTGATGCCATTCTGAATATCTCTGCAGAAACAGCAAAAAATAGAAATTTGAGTAAATGTTTTGTTTTGAAATATGTTTTACTTACAATCTGCAAAGCAAAATGTGTTTTTCATTATTATCTGACTGCCTACTGTCTTGTTGTTAACCATGGTTTCATTTTTATTGCTATGCTCGAATTGAGTAAAGTGTGTGACAAGTTGACACCTGTGAAAAGAAAGTCACTTGTTTTTTATGATGTCTGCTGTTTTGACAAAATTTACCTCAAATTCTTTCTTCCAAAGTGAGGTGTAGCTTTTAGAGGCAAAGGTTTTTTCTGCTGGTTTCTGTTGTGACTGATTGCTCCTTTCCAGGGGTGCCTTGTTGTTTGAGCTGCAACATGTTAAATAAGGTTTCATGGTTAGCAATGTACCAGGCAAAGAGAAAAGGTTTTTTGAAAGTTAATTTCATACGTTATATTGATAGTAAATGAAATTTTTTTATATATACTCTGAGTAAAATGTGTTGCAAGCTGACACCTGTGAAAAGACAGACGCTTGTTTTTTATGAGGACTGTTGTTTTGACAAAATTTACCTAAATTTCTTTGTTTCTTTGTGAGGTATAGCATGTGAAGTCATGGGTATTTCTCTGCTGGTTTTCATAGTGATAGATTGCTCCTTTTCTGGGGTATCTTTTTCTTGTATCTGCAATGAAATGTTGACAAAAAGAGGGTTCAGAATTTTTTTAAATATTAAATATTGTTTTATGGTTGCCTATGTACCAGACAAAGGTATGACATTTTTTGAAACGTTATTTTCAAATTTTTTATTGATGGTGAAAGATAATTTTTTCATATAGTCTTCTTTTTTGAGGAATGATCGATCTCTGCATTTCTATTTTTGTTTCCTGTTGAAAGTTACTTGTTAGTTTTGTTCTTTAAATAGGTTTTTACAAATGTTTTACCTCTCAAGGTCTTTCTCTTTTCGTCAAGTGCTGGTGCTGTTGATTTTGTGTTCTGATGATGGATTGGAAACTTCTTCTAATATAGAGAAATTGCAAGGTCTGTAAAATAAAGTAAAATGTCATTACGTTTTACTGTAAATGCATTCCATTTTATGCCCAACAACTGTCCAGCACCTTTCTTGAGTCAAGCACTCGGTCGGAGTAGTAATAGTATTTTGGACCCCCACTACTGTCCAGCACCTTCCCTGAGGCAAGCACCCGGTGGAGTAGTAATAGTAAGTTTCACCCCCACCACTGTCCAAAACCTTCCCTGAGGCAAGCACCTGGTAGAGTACTAATAGAAAGTTTGACACCCCCACCAGTGTCCAAAACCTTACCTGAGGAAAGTACCAGGCGGAGGAGAAATAGTCATTTGGAGCCCCACCATTGACCAGCACCTTCCCTGAGTTCAGCACCCATCTGTGTAGTAATAGTATTTTGGGGGCAGATTACAAGTTTAGCGGACATACTGCCAGCCCGCTGCGGTGGCAGTCGAGAAAACGCCGATAAGCCGGCGGTATTCCAACTGCAGTATTACAATGGTCCTGCGGGGCTGACAGTGTGGGAGGCGCAGTCAAAGAGGAGGCAAGCTTCAGCTCTGAGAAAGAGTGGAAGCCAATGCTGGCTATAAATGTGCAAACAGCCAGTCAGGTGCACTGTTTCAGTGTACAATGTTATGCATGGAAAACAGTGCACCCATCAACATTATTGGCATTGGTGGGCACAACACAGGCATCAGCTACATTACACATCGGCTTTTGAACACTAGAGACATTTTTTGGGCACATTACCTGCCTTTTCATGGTGGTGTCACCGCCATGAAAAGGTTGGCCGAAACGCAGGTCGCAATGTGGGCAACGGTGCAGAAGCAGGGACGCCTCCATTGTCCACCTTTGCCTCTCCCACCGTGGTAGCAAGAATGATGGTGTAGGCGTCAGACCCCCCCGCCCTGCTCATAATCCGGAGGTTGGACCACCTGGTATGCGGGCAATCGGACCGGCAGGAAACAACGGCGGGCCACGCCCACCAAGGCCTGATTATGACTTTGGTGGTTCTCCAGTGGTGGCGGCACCACACTGTCTGTTGGAGGACCGCCAAACCTGTGGTGCACCCGCCGGCTGGATTACAAGTGTAATCCTGGTCAGGCTGGCGGTGCAGGGATGGTCTGATGGCAGCGGTCTGTTAGGCTCAAAGGAGAGCCTAACATGCAGACTACTACCATGAGAGCACGGTCGGTATGGTCCTGCATGGTGTCCCCTGCATGCACCCCCAGGTGCTAACTCAGAATATGATTGGCAGTGCAGCAGCAGAAGCGACAGCATATTGCGGCAAGACCGCCGCAGAATCCTGGATCCCCGGTGGTGCCAGTGGTACAGTACAAACCTAGCTCAATGACAAGAACCTTGACAGCTTAAAACCCCAACTTTCACCGAATGCCAAGCCATTTGGATTCACCTTGGATACCAACCTCACCTTCAAGGAACATATTGCCAAACACATCAAAGTACCATTTCTCCCTCTTAAAGAAAGTCAAACTTTTTTTTCCAGAAGAGATCTCAGAACTGCTGTTCAAGGCCTCATACTCTCACATCTGGATGGTGGTATTGCCCTACTCAATGCCAACCCAGATTCCTTTAGATGCATCCTACATGCTGTAGCATGTCTCATCCAGTGCCTGAAGAAATATGATCAAATCAACCCTATTGTGGTGGAACACCATTGCCTCCACTTGCCGGCCTACATCATTCTCAAAACCAGCTGCATCATTTATAAAGCTGTCATGACCAGAACCCCTGCTAATCTTGCAGACACGCTCACCATCTCTGGTGGATCTTGGCACACCTGCAGCCAGAACATCATCAGACTGCAGACTAAGAAGTGTAAAAAGAGAAACAAAATAATGCAGAAGGCCTTTTCTACGTACACATCCCCGTTTCCATCAGAACAGCCCCAACACGTGTCCAGTTTAGGAAACAGTGAAAGAGTCCCCTCTAGAGAACACTAAATTGCAAACCATCAACCATCTTCAACCCAGCTCCTTCTCCTCTTACTCGCTGACTTTAGGGTTGTCTTTGACCATGTACAGCGCTCTGCTGCCTTTAGGCTGTTTGTGCAGTAGAAATATTATATGCATGCATACATAGCTATAAAATACCATGTACATACATACAAGAGTACAATACCTCCATTGATAGATAAATAATGAGCTTGTCCTCAGCCATAACTGCAGCACAAACACAAAGAACAAGGCTGGTGGAAATAGAAAACATGCTAGATAGCAGCAGCACTCTGTCATAGATCATCTGAAGCATCCTCACACCTCTCACAGATTACTAGTCACACACTACTGACAGCTCTCACATACCTCTGACACGACTGAGAGCACTTTCAGACCCTTCCCACCCATGGTGGGAGCATAGTGGAGCAGATGACTTCTGTATCTCACTCCTGAAGGCTCGCCTGGTCATCTGAAGGAAAGACAAACAACCAGAGAGACCCTCCAAGGGTAATGAAATAAAGAAAGTGCTGGCTTGGCAGGTTTAGGAATCCTCTAAGCTTCTTTTTGGCCACATCAGATCTCTGCTGGGAAGGGAGGTTGAAGGTGTCTAAAGAATCCAAACAACCTAGTGTGGGTGATAACAGAGAAGAGGTTAGGACAACCATCACATTCCCAGATCCTGCTAGTACCCTGACCTACTCTGACCTCTGGATGTCCAGCACCTAGTTTCTACTAAGCTGTCTCAATGGATTGGGTGTTGTGGACCTGTAAAGGACAATTTTAGGGTAAGCTTGAGTTAACTTACCTCTTCCATATCTCCTCATTTACCTGTGGGTTAATCTCACTGATGGATGGAAACTGAACCTTACTCCACCCGTGCCTGGATGTGAAACCCGGTTATGCCCCCTAAGGACTAAGCGGGAAATGGTACTCGTTCTCCTGGTTAGTGTCGACAACAAAGCTTGTCTCTGAAGTACACCTTCCAAATACACCCCCTTCTAGCTCGTGATAAAACTCACAAGCTCCTGACCCCGGCTAATGAATATCTCAAGTAAAGCCCTGTATTCTCAGACTTAGTTAATAAAGTTGCATATAGGTAGCACACTGGACTCAGGAATAAGTGGCAATGATGCCATCTACAGGTAATACCCCCTCCACTGTGCGTGTACACTTGTTCAGAGTGTCTCAGATAAGAGCATCCTACTAAGCTGATGCACTCTCAACAGGGTGCTGTCTTTTGTCCCCTGACCCTCATGACTCACCAAGGATATACGCTACTTTACATCCACCGTCACATGGAAACAGATGGAAAACACATGCCCTGCAGACTCTGCTGTGCAGGAAGCCCCCACCCTTCAGGAAGAAATAGATCAGCCCAAGCCTAAGAATATCTTAGACACATGGGAGTATCAGGGGACCCTGCATTCTGCTGGGGGTTGTGGGGATAATTTTGCATTATGCCACTACACGGAAACACTCATCTCCTGAAGGTTGTGTTGGGGAGCACTTGTGTGCTGCTCCTCACTTCCGGTCTCTGGGTCTTCATTGGTGCGTGCTATGGCTGGTAGGGTGTGGCATTTATACTTGTGATTCACAAAATGGCTGCCATGATTTTGGAGTGTTCTGAAAGGTGCCATGGGACTCACAGCTGCCACAGGAGGATTCTGATACACCACAAGGGGAGCTGCCACTCCTGGGATGTTGTGTAGGAACTGCTGTCAGGCCTTCTAGGGGTTCCCGCTATCTGACCTTCTCCTGGTGGGTGGGTGTTGGTTGGTCACCATCGCAGAGAGTGGAGTAGGCACATGCTGAGAAGCACAGGTTGTTAGGATGCAAGGAGTAGCCCTAGGTGGTATCCTGCAAGTCAAGTTACCGAATGATGTGGGTTATGAGGGTTCCCTGGAGGGCGGGTGATTCAGAAAGACCAGGGCCAAGCATCTAACTACATCTTCTCCTGGTGGGGGCATTTATGTATCCACTCAACTTACAATAAACCCTCTCCTAATCTACTGGCGTTGTCTGCATATTCCTACATGCCAACTTGCATCACAACACACTAGTTCCCAATAGCAACGCTGGCCTTGACAAGTCTCAGATTACTGACGCACTCTCTCGCTGTTCAGAGTAGTGTTCTCACACTCTCAGACTTGCTATAAGCACAATAATGGAAGACCTGTCACAATACCAAGAGACTGGCAGTCACACACTACTGGCAGCACTCTCAAACACCTCACAGACTAGCATTCACACTCCTGGAAGCCCTCTCACAGATTACCACGAGGCATTCTCGACAGCACTCTCACACTCCTCACAAAGTAGAAGCACAGCATTAAGGTCCTCTTGAATGAATTGTGATTTTGTGTATGTAGTATTGTTGATGGGCAAGTGAGTGAATGCAAGAATGAGTCAGGTGGATGAATAGATGCATGCGTATGAGTAACTGATTGTATGGATCATTGGGGATTAGGTACATGGATGGACGGATGAGTGTCTTGATGGATGGAAGCTGCAGTGAAAGCCAAATCTAATGCCTTTGCTAATGCTTCTTTTTTATTGGTTTCCCATTTAGAAGTGCAGTCCTTTCCATTAATCAAGTTGCAAACACTGCCAGTAAGCTGTTGGCTCCCAGCTCATGCTGCAGTCTTTGACAGCACAGTTTCAGACACTCTAGACTAAAGCAAGCGACTCGTGCCGTGCACGACACTTTCAACCGGTCCAGACTTATTTTTTTAGCCAACAGCATTTACACTTTGCCTTCATGGGCTTATAGTTTTGGTTTGACCATCCCGGAGTTCCGGCCCAGCACGCAATGCGCGGTTCAGTAAAGAGCTAAAGCATGAAAAAGGTGTCACAGAGGACACAAAATGTAAATGCGACAGTTCAGATTATTCCAGATCCCCAAAGCTAAAGGAATGTCTGGGGAGGCAGTTATTAGTAATTTTTTTATGTATTTTGTTTCCCTAAATACCTCTTATACTTCTCCCCACCAAAATTACATGAGCAGCGCCACCTTGTGGCAAACTACCCTAAGTGTGGTGTTGACAATTAGGTGCAGGTGAACACCAGAAACCAATTGAGTGCCGGTGCTCAGCACCGGAAAGCTCCAGCTCAAATTAAAACAATGTTCACAAGGAACTTATTTATATACCTTTCATCAATAAATCGAGCAAGAATTACTCACAAAAAATATAATTCAATAATTTTTCGGCAAGAAATTAATTACTTGTAATATCCAATATTTACAATTCAATACAAAATTGTGGCCCAAAGAAAATTAATATTTACTTCAGCCGAAGTAAATATAATTCATTTCTCATTCATCAGATGCATAATTTACAATTTATTGTAACACTACAAGCACAATACAGTGAAGAAGTGAAAAGGTGAGTCCCAGTGAGGTGATTTTAGCCTAAGAAGTGAATAGCAGTGAATTAAGAAAAGGTCATTAAAAACAACAAGGAGGAGCTTCAATAATATGATGGATCTTTCTCGCCCTCTCCTTGTAATGTCGACGACGTTTCGACCCACTCTGGTTATGGGGTCTCTTCAGGACAGCTTATCTAGGGACTAATATAAAGGGGAAATCAGTGCGAGTAGTGGTAGTATAATATTATTAGTGGACAAGAGATGTTGAGAGGCTTACCTATAACTTGATATATATGGTGGAAAACGGGCACCTTGAAACGTTGTAGGGCTTCTACCGTATTTTGACCAATTGAATCCTGGGCCTCTACATGAAAGACAGGTAGTATGTGTTGATACACCCCAATTCAATAAAAGAACTGATACTACTTTAGTAATTTGCAGTCTCTATTAAGGGCGAATTCTAATTGTCTAATGAAAACGATTAGTACAAACAACCGGTGTAACATGTACTAGAGGCAATTAAATGCATCACCAAAATAAGGACAATTCGATACTGGCACATTCAACAATAAGGCCTGTTATCTCACATTAAAGCATATCTCTGGCAGACCACATATACATTAACCGTGATCACACCTCATTCCTGATCCGTGATAGCGCATCTCAACCGGTGTAACACCAGACTGTCTTGGGCATTATCAATTTATAACCTCAGAAGAATAATGTAGGGCAACTACTAACAAATAACTAAATTCAATTTGGATTAAGAATGCGCGATATCAATCTGGCGCAGAGTAGTTCAAATAATATACAAATAAATGCCACTTACACATACGGAGTTGGCGTAACTTTCAGACACCAACTTCTCCCATGTGATTAGTATAGGATGATTCATACCTTAAGGAACAAACACACAAAAACGATGTTCAATAAGCAGGCGGAAGTCACTCCACTTCCGTAATAAATGATATCACTGTGATAGTTGCGGCATAAAGAATTAATTTAACATCACTTACAGAATATGAATGGCACTTCTTCTCAAGTGAATTAATCATGGATAACCGAATAGAAAACCAACGAACTGCAAGGGAAAATAATTTAATTACTTCACGTTCCAGACAAGGAAGAGAAAGAGTATGATCTAGAGGGGCATACAGGTACTTACTTAAGCATCGGCCGGATCGAGTATTTCAGTGGCGGGTCCCTGATAGACTTAGCGATTAACGCAACACGGAAGTAAATATCAAGAGTTCCCGTATAGTCACACATGCGCAATGAGGGCCGACATTGGGAAAACATTGTGCGGCCATCTTGGAATGGTTAATTTACCACTTATAATATAAAGAACTATTGCTATGGTCACTAAGAGGAATTTTATCATAATAGCGCATAAGAATAGCGCTTATTCATAGATACAAAATCGAGGAGATAACGAACTAAATTAATGCACATAAAAATTCTCCCGGTGTCTCAGCATAGAATTAATCGAATGCTGGGGGTAACATGTCACACGTCCATCTTTGAATGGTTACTGTAGTCACTAAAAAGAAAGTGACTAATTTTAGCACAATAGCGCATTAGCGCTTATTCATAGATACACAGTCGGGGGGAAAATCAAACTGAGTTAATGCATAGGATACTCCTTCCGGTGTCCCAGCAAGAAATAAATAAAATGCTGAGGGTAAAGGAACTAATATATGCATTGTACTTATCTCAGAGGATAATTCCTAGTTATCTTGAAGGCTAGACGCCAAACGAAAAGTGATAATCCAAGATTCATTATTGTCATACATATACCAAGGGGAGCCAACGAGAAAGATCATCTGGCGGCCATTTTGAAATGACCAAGATACCACTCATAATAATTCTTGAGCTCACAGTTATTTATCAAAATGATTCAATAACTTATTTCGATCGATGATCACATGGGTATATACAGATAATCCAAAGGTAGATATGCACAAATGGAATTAGACACTTATTGTAAACATATATTTGTAAACGTTAATAATGTTTGACACATGCCATACACGTTTATAATTGTTATACATCAAATTAAGAACAAAAGGATTACTAAAGAACACTTAAAATACACCATTGTTTACTCAACAAATGTGCCAATATATACAGTGATTAGCTGCAGGAAGAAGAAGACATAGAATGCAGATCTATTATGTGAATGCATTCTGATTCAGTACATATTGCTACTAGTCAGAGCCCTGATTAGCAGAATTGTACATCAATGAAGGCTAATAAACCTGCGCCATTCTTCTAGGCTGTTCAATCCTCTCTGTGTGGATACACATTTATCAATCCATTTACATTCTAAGGATTGTAAAATTAGAGAAATGTCACCACCTCTAGGTGGAAGCCTGGCTTTTTCTATAACTTGCCATTTCATGTCATCTGCTGAATGTGCTTTCTCTCTGTATTGGTCTACCAGAGGGGCATTATCTACCAGACAGCGAATTCTACTTCGATGCTGGCAGATACGTGCTTTCACTGGTTGTGTTGTCTGACCAATATAGATCAGATCACAAGGGCACCAAATACAATAGATGACATTGGATGTCAGACAGTTGGAGAAATCCCGTAGAGTAAAGTTTATGTTGCCATGTGAAAAGGATTTTGTTTCTATGGTAAACCCACATGCGACACAGCTACCACATTTATAATGGCCTGTAATAGGGGGAAGAGACCAAAGATCATGAATAGTAGTTTTCGGTCTAATGATACTGGTATCTGAGTGAACCAGATGATCTCTTATGTTTTTACCTTTTCTAAAGGAAAACAGCGGTAGATTTTGGCAGGCATCAAGGGTGTTTAAAGTAGGCCAATGTCTTTTGATGGTCTTTTTGACTTGCGTACTTATTGGACAAAAGGTAGTTACACAAACTGTCTGAGAAGTTGGAGCTTTTATTGTTTTTTAGAGAAGGATTTCACGTGGGCTGAACCATGCCCTTTTCATAGAGGTTTTGACCAATCTTTTTGGGTACCCTCTTTCACGCAATCTGGTACTCAATATATTTGCTTCTCGAAAGAAATCAACTTTCTCCGTACAGTTTCGTCGAAGTCTTAAAAATTGTCCATAGGGTAACCCGTCCTTCAAGGCTCTAGGATGGAAACTGTTATATTGTAAAATAGTGTTTCTGTCTGTGGGTTTACGATAGAGGGTCACGTTGAGTTGGCTGTTATAATGTCTGATTTTTAGATCCAAGAAGGGAATCATCTCTCTGTCCTTACTGTAAGTAAATGTCAATGCAGATTGACACTCATGTAAATAGGTGATAAATAGTGCCAGATCTTCTTCCAGGCCTGTCCATATAAAGAAAATATAATCAAAATAGCGCTTCCAACATCTTATGTTGTTGATAAATGGATTGGTACTATTATTGATGTATTTTTCCACAAGGGCACCAACATAAAGATTGGCCAAATTTGGCGCGAAAATCGCGCCCATAGATGTTCCTGAGCATTGTTGGTAATAAGTGGTATTGAACTTGAAATAATTCATAGTTAGAGCAATGTCAAGAAGGTCGATGATGAATTCAGTGGGAACCATCACGGGGCCTGGACGAGTATTTAGGACAGATTTGATGACATCAATACTCTCAATTTGAGGTATGTTTGTATATAATGACTCTATGTCCATGGTTACCAGCATCTCGTTAGTGGGGTTATAATCCATACCTTCCACCAAATTAATCATATATGTACTATCTCTAACAAACGCAGGTAGTATTGGCACGTAGTCTTTGATGTAGCTGTTGATGTAGTTTCCTAGAGGTTCTAGGACTGAGCCACATCCAGAAAGAATAGGTCTACCTGGCGGATTGGAAACATCTTTATGAACTTTTGGCAGAGTGTACAAAACAGGGGTCCTTGGAAATTCTTTATTAAGGTAATCAAACTGTTGTTTACTCAGAAAGCCTTCATCCACTCCTTTTTTCATTACTTCAAGTATCCGTGCTTGGATCTGTGTCACAGGATCTCGTTTTAGTTTTTTATAGTGGCGGATGTTACTCACTTGTCTCTCTATTTCAGCTTCATATCTGGTTCTCCCTTGGATAACAATTCCACCACCTACGTGCCGATACTACCTGCGTTTGTTAGAGATAGTACATATATGATTAATTTGGTGGAAGGTATGGATTATAACCCCACTAACGAGATACTGGTAACCATGGACATAGAGTCATTATATACAAACATACCTCAAATTGAGAGTATTGATGTCATCAAATCTGTCCTAAATACTCGTCCAGCCCCCGTGATGGTACCCACTGAATTCATCATCGACCTTCTTGACATTGCACTAACTATGAATTATTTCAAGTTCAATACCACTTATTACCAACAATGCTCAGGAACATCTATGGGCGCGATTTTCGCGCCAAATTTGGCCAATCTTTATTTTGGTGCCCTTGAGGAAAAATACATCAATAATAGTACCAATCCATTTATCAACAACATAAGATGTTGGAAGCGCTATATTGAATATATTTTCTTTATATGGACAGGCCTGGAAGAAGATCTGGCACTATTTATCACCTATTTCCATGAGTGTCAATCTGCATTGACATTTACTTACAGTAAGGACAGAGAGATGATTCCCTTATTGGATCTAAAAATCAGACATTATAACAGCCAACTCAACGTGACCCTCTATCGTAAACCCACAGACAGAAACACTATTTTACAATATAACAGTTTCCATCCTAGAGCCTTGAAGGACGGGTTACCCTATGGACAATTTTTAAGACTTCAACGAAACTGTACGGAGAAAGTTGATTTCTTTCGAGAAGCAAATATATTGAGTACCAGATTGCGTGAAAGAGGGTACCCAAAAAGATTGGTCAAAACCTCTATGAAAAGGGCATGGTTCAGCCCACATGAAATCCTTCTCCAAAAAACAATAAAAGCTCCAACTTCTCAGACAGTTTGTGTAACTACCTTTTGTCCAATAAGTACGCAAGTCAAAAAGACCATCAAAAGACATTGGCCTACTTTAAACACCCTTGATGCCTGCCAAAATCTACCGCTGTTTTCCTTTAGAAAAGGTAAAAACATAAGAGATCATCTGGTTCACTCAGATACCAGTATCATTAGACCGAAAACTACTATGCATGATCTTTGGTCTCTTCCCCCTATTACAGGCCATTATAAATGTGGTAGCTGTGTCGCATGTGGGTTTACCATAGAAACAAAATCCTTTTCACATGGCAACATAAACTTTACTCTACGGGATTTCTCCAACTGTCTGACATCCAATGTCATCTATTGTATTTGGTGCCCTTGTGATCTGATCTATATTGGTCAGACAACACAACCAGTGAAAGCACGTATCTGCCAGCATCGAAGTAGAATTCGCTGTCTGGTAGATAATGCCCCTCTGGTAGACCAATACAGAGAGAAAGCACATTCAGCAGATGACATGAAATGGTAAGTTATAGAAAAAGCCAGGCTTCCACCTAGAGGTGGTGACATTTCTCTAATTTTACAATCCTTAGAATGTAAATGGATTGATAAATGTGTATCCACACAGAGAGGATTGAACAGCCTAGAAGAATGGCGCAGGTTTATTAGCCTTCATTGATGTACAATTCTGCTAATCAGGGCTCTGACTAGTAGCAATATGTACTGAATCAGAATGCATTCACATAATAGATCTGCATTCTATGTCTTCTTCTTCCTGCAGCTAATCACTGTATATATTGGCACACTTGTTGAGTAAACAATGGTGTATTTTAAGTGTTCTTTAGTAACCCTTTTGTTCTTAATTTGATGTATAACAATTATAAATGTGTATGGCATGTGTCAAAAATTATTAACGTTTACAAATATATGTTTACAATAAGAGTCTAATTCCATTTGTGCGTATCTACCTTTGGATTATCTGTATATACCCATGTGATCATCGATCTAAATAAGTTATTGAATCATTTTGATAAATAACTGTGAGCTCAAGAATTATTATGAGTGGTATCTTGGTCATTTCAAAATGGCCGCCAGATGATCTTTCTCGCTGGCTCCCCTTGGTATATGTTTGACAATAATTAATCTTGGATTATCACTTTTCGTTTGGCGTCTAGCCTTCAAGATAACTAGGAATTATCCTCTGAGATAAGTACAATGCATATATTAGTTCCTTTACCCTCAGCATTTTATTTATTTCTTGCTGGGACACCGGAAGGAGTATCCTATGCATTAACTCAGTTTGTTTTTCCCCCCGACTGTGTATCTATGAATAAGCGTTAATGCGCTATTGTGCTAAAATTAGTCACTTTCTTTTTAGTGACTACAGTAACCATTCAAAGATGGCCGTGTGACATGTTACCCCCAGCATTCCATTAATTCTATGCTGAGTGTCAGGGTTTGCGCGACCAGGGCGCCTACCTAGATGCGAGGTGAAAGTCCTTGGACTACACGTCCCAGCAACCCCAGTCAAGGGGAGGGGCGAAAGACGTTATTACCACGAACAACGCGGGAAGACGTTGTTCGTGATTCTGAATCCTAGCAGCAGCCGCAAGCATCCGAGCGGCTGTGCGTTCCTCTGCTCTTCGAGTGTTGGGAAGAGAGCCTCGGGAAGAGGCGGATCCGTTCCTGGGACAGCCGTGGTACAGCGGCAGGAATTCCGAAGAGGGCGAAGCCGAGGTGGTCGGGTCGACGCGTTGAACATTGGGACGGAGCAAGCGAGGTGAGGCCGGTGTATTCACAGTGCACCGAAACCCCGCTGCCCGCGCTGCAGTGCGCTGACCCCGCCTCCATCGGCAGGCAAGTGCCTCTTTTGACTTTGGTGTAGAAAGCATTATTCACGCTGGATTACGAGCTACGGCCATCGGGCAGCCATGTGGGTGGAGCCGGCTAAGTAGTTCGTACTTTTGTTGTCTTTGTTTCTTCTTTAAAACGGCCCTCTGGCAGCCAATGAGGTGGAGCCGGGCCCCCACACAAAAAGGGTACAAGACTTCCAAAAGCGTGGCTGACATTGGAACTAGCCGTGTTAATTTAGACAGTGATTCCTATTCTGCCAAACAGAAGAGCCCTGACGATAAGGGTTATCTCGATTTCGTTCTTTGCACTACTCCTTCCTTCCTCAGTTTCTGATTACAAGAGAGTGGGGGTACAAGGGGGTACGTATGTGGACCTGGGAGAGCGGAGCTCGGTTGGGAATGACTGGTCTGGTCGGCTTGAGTTAATTGTCTTGCACTTGTTGGTTTTGGCACAGGTGCCGGCGCAGCAGTCCCAGAGAGGCGACTGGATGGCGCTAGAGGAAATATTTGCAGGGACACGTTTGGCAGGTATGAGGAGGACCTAGCGAGACCTTTTGAGAGTAGCTAGTCTGTATATGCCTAATTGCATGTCCTTTGTTTTTCAGGTGTCCCTTCCCCCGCTGACCCTACCCTATCCTTCCCTCACCTGATAGCCTCTACACTCTTTTTATCTTGCATCAGAGTGTGGGGATGTCTGGAGGGGGACCCCTTTGAGCATCGCCCTGATCCTGAGGAGAACCGGGAGACAGTGACAGAATCACGAACCCACGTTATCTTCTCCTCCCGGTCGGGGCGCTTCCCAAAGATGGCCACGCTCGAGGATGTGCTGCATGCCTTGGCGGCGGTGCAGCAAGAGTTGGTGGCATCGCGTGCTGAGACAGCGGCTTTGCGGGAGAGGGTGGATAGACAGGCTAGGAACCCATTTGATGCTGTGGCTGGTCCGCCCCAAATTCAGGTCACAGTCCCTCCGCCCATTCAGTTGGCTAGTCCCGAGAGGTATACGGGCGACCCCTTAAAGATACAGACGTTCCTAACCCAAATCACGCTTCACTTCTCATGTCGTACATCTTCGTTCCCTACCAATCTGTCAAGGGTGGCCTTTGCGATCTCGTACCTGACCGGGGACGCCACCGATTGGGCGGTTCCTCTGGTCCGGAACGATGATCCGCTTCTGACCGACTGGAACGCTTTTCGTAAAGAATTCAAAAGGGTGTTCGACCGCAGGGCTACCACTCTGAGCGCAGACAGGGAACTGCTAGAATTACGTCAGGGCAAGAACGACTTGGTCACATATATGACTACGTTTAACCGGCTGGTGGTCGAGACAGCCTGGCCCGAAGAAAAAAGAATGGCCCTATACTATCAAGGGTTGAAGGATGATCTGAAAGATGTGCTGGCGCGGATAGACCCCCAACCCACGACCTGCACGGATTTGATCAATCTCACGTTACGCCTTGATCATAGGTTAGCAGAAAGGGGGGATCGGAGAAAGGGCGAGAGGTCAGGGGTCGGAGGGGATCCAGACAGCCGCGCCCCGAATGTAGTGCGGGAGGCAGGTCCTGAGCCTATGGAGGTAGGAGCAGTCCGTCCCCCGTTGTCGAAAACCGAGAGGGAAAGCCGCAGAGTCCAAGGACTCTGCATGTACTGCGGAAAAAAGGGACACTACGTGAGAGAGTGTCCCCTAAAGCCCAAGAAAAGAACGACGGGATTCACAGGGAAGAGGGTGGCCATCACAGCAGTGGAAACCACCGCTGGGGGAGGCACCCCTCCGACAGACACGGGAGAAACCGAGGTACGGGTGACGGAATGGAGATTACCGTCACTGGCGGGGGGCGATAAACTGACAACAGAAACCCATATAGTACTTTCCATGATCCTTAGGATCGGTCCCGCCATACATTCGGTTCTCGCAATGGTCGATTCGGGGGCCACTGGCAACTTCATGGTCGATGGGTTGGTACATCGGTTGGGGTTGGTTCGGGTCCCAGTGACCAAGCCTGAGACAGTGTTGGCGGTGGACGGGAAACCGTTGACCTCTGGTCCTATCACCGAACAGACGGAGACGGTGGAATTGGTGCTCTGTGGCGAGACCCAAGACCACGTGGAAAACATTACCCTGAACATAATAGAAGCCCCACAATACGAGATCATCTTGGGGATGCCGTGGTTGTGGAGGCATAACCCGACCATAGATTGGAAACATAAAACCATTTTGTTCACTTCCAAAGATTGTATAGAGCAGTGTATGACAGCCAGGGGATCCATTGCCCACACGCTCGCCCTCGCTCAGACCTGGCAGGTGGCCACGGCGGCCGAAAAAGAGACTGAGCTCCCGACAGAATATGCCAGGTATCGGGGGGTGTTTTGCGAAAGAGAAGCGGAGACCCTGCCGCCCCATCGCGAGTATGATTGTAGAATCGACTTGGTGGACGGGGCGGCTATGCCCACTTGTCGAGTGTACGCCTTATCTGAGCCCGAGACCAAGCACCTGAGGGAATACTTGGACAAATTCTGTGCATTGGGGTTTATCCGCCCATCCCGCTCACCAGCAGCTTCTCCTCTTTTCTTTATCGCAAAGGCGAACGGTGATCTTCGAACGTGCATCGACTATCGCATGTTGAATAAAAACACCGTCAGGAATCGGTACCCTCTGCCACTCATTCCCGTGTTGCTAGACCAGGTGAAGGAGGCCACCATTTACACACGGCTCGACTTACGAGGGGCCTATCATCTGGTCCGAGTGCGCAGGGGGGATGAATGGAAAACCGCGTTCAAAACCAGATCCGGTCTTTTCGAATACTTGGTGATGCCGTTCGGGCTTTGTAACGCCCCTGCGGCATTTCAATATTTTTTGAACGACGTGCTGAAGGATTACATCGACAGGTTTGTCATCGTCTACATCGATGACATTCTGGTCTTCTCAGCCTCCCGGGAACAACATGTGAGCCACGTCCTAATGATTTTGAAAAGATTGCAAGAACAGCGCTTATACTGCAAGCTTAGTAAGTGCGAGTTTGGGGTCACAGAGGTGGAATTCCTGGGAGTAATCCTGAGTCCCTGGGGTTTTAGGATGGCTGAGAGAAAGGTGACTGCGGTACAGGAATGGCCGGTGCCGCGCTGTGTGAGAGATGTGCAGTGCTTTCTGGGTTTCTCCAATTACTATCGGAGGTTCATCTCTCACTTTTCTCAGCTAGCCTCTCCCATCACTAGGCTGTTGAGAAAAGGGGCCGTATTCCTATGGACTCCAGAAGCCATGAACGCTTTCCTCCATCTGAAAGAGGCTTTCTGTTCCGCCCCCATCTTGCGACACCCGCAACCTGATGTCCCGTTCATCGTTGAGGCTGATGCCTCCAACATCGCTGTGGGGGCGGTGCTGTCGCAACGAGACAAGATGACTGGGCAGTTACATCCGGTGGCCTTCTTGTCCAAGAAACTAAGTCCAGCGGAACTCAATTACTCAGTCCCAGAAAAAGAACTATTGGCCATCAAGAAAGCCTTCCAGGAGTGGAGACACTACTTATGGGGGGCCCAGCACCCGGTCACAGTGTACACCGATCACAAAAACCTACAATATATGAAGACCGCGAGGCTTCTCTCTCAAAGGCAGATGAGATGGATGCTATTCTTCGCGGAATACGAGTTTGTAGTTACGTTTCGTCCAGGCTCGGAGAACCGGAAAGCCGACTCGTTGTCGAGACTTGGTGAAAACGAAGGCGCCCAACAGCCTCAGCTGGAAGCTATTGTCCATCCTGAGAAGGTTCTGTGCGTGATCACAGCCGAGAAGTTCGTGGAACAGGTCAAGGACAGCCGCTCAGAGATGCGATGGCAGCGTTGGGCAAGGCAAGACCCATGTCGGGTCTTGAAACATGGAATACCCCTCCACAAAAACAGGTTGTTTCTGCCCTCACAAGAGCTACGGGTACAGGCGTTCAATTGGTGCCACAATACAGTGTTAGCAGGACACCCCGGAAACCAGAAGACCCTCCATCTAGTGCAACGATATTTCTGGTGGGAGGGCATGGTGGCTGATGTAAAACGTTGGGTATCGCACTGTGAGACTTGTGCTAGGGCGAAAGGAGAAAACAGCAGGGCTAGGGGACGATTGCTGCCGTTGCCAATGCCGCCTCAACCCTGGCATACGATAAGTCTGGATTTTGTTCTCGGCCTTCCCCTGGATCAAGGATTTAACGCCATTTTGGTGGTAGTTGATAGCCTGACGAAGTTGGGGCATTTCTTACCGTGCAAAAACCTCCCCACGGCAGGGCAAACAGCGCAGATGCTCCTGACACAGGTGGTACGTTTACATGGCCTCCCCCGAATCATTGTTTCCGATAGGGGCCCTCAATTTGTGGCCCGCTTTTGGCGCATGTGGTGCAAGGCCCTTCAGGTGAGTGCCGCTCTGTCCACCAGTTTTCACCCGCAGACTGACGGGCAGACAGAGCGCTTGAACCAAACTCTCAAAAAGTATTTGCGCTGCTTTTCCGAAGATGCCAAGGACTCTTGGGTTTCGTTGTTGTGGTTGGCAGAGTTGTCGTACAATAACACGTGGCACAGCTCCATTAACGAAACACCGTTTAGAGCCAATCACGGATTTCATGCCGCTACTTTGCCGCTGGTCGTTCCAAGCGAAGTGCAAAACCAGCCAAAAGTGATGGAGCAAGTCGACCGCCTCGTACAACTCCATAAGAAGGTACAGGCCAACTTGCAGCGAGCCAAGCATCAGTACAAAAAATGGGCCGATCGCCACAGGCACGAAGGGCCTACTTACCAAGTGGGAGACCGTGTTTGGCTCTCCACAAGAAATATCCGATTTAGGTGGCATAGCATATTCCATCCCCGATACATAGGGCCCTATACGGTGGTGCGGAAAATCAATCCTATGGCATATCAGTTGAAGCTGCCTTCGTCCCTGCGTATACATCCCGTGTTCCATTGCGGACTCCTGAAACCAGCAAGAAACGTTCGAAGCCGAGCTACGCCTCCGATTGAGCGGGATGGCCAGTTGGAGTACGAAGTGAAAAGAATTCTGAACTCGAAATGGAGACAAGGGAAACTGTGGTACCTGATTTCCTGGAAGGGGTACTCGTCCGAAGACGACTCGTGGGAACCCAGCACGAACGTACACGCCCCACATGCGATACGTCGCTTCCATGCCCGCAATCCGGGGAAACCAGGATCAAGGAGGCGCTGGGGAGGGGGGCGTACTGTCAGGGTTTGCGCGACCAGGGCGCCTACCTAGATGCGAGGTGAAAGTCCGTGGACTACACGTCCCAGCAACCCCAGTCAAGGGGAGGGGCGAAAGACGTTATTACCACGAACAACGCGGGAAGACGTTGTTCGTGATTCTGAATCCTAGCAGCAGCCGCAAGCATCCGAGCGGCTGTGCGTTCCTCTGCTCTTCGAGTGTTGGGAAGAGAGCCTCGGGAAGAGGCGGATCCGTTCCTGGGACAGCCGTGGTAGAGCGGCAGGAATTCCGAAGAGGGCGAAGCCGAGGTGGTCGGGTCGACGCGTTGAACATTGGGACGGAGCAAGCGAGGTGAGGCCGGTGTATTCACAGTGCACCGAAACCCCGCTGCCCGCGCTGCAGTGCGCTGACCCCGCCTCCATCGGCAGGCAAGTGCCTCTTTTGACTTTGGTGTAGAAAGCATTATTCACGCTGGATTACGAGCTACGGCCATCGGGCAGCCATGTGGGTGGAGCCGGCCAAGTAGTTCGTACTTTTGTTGTTTTTGTTTCTTCTTTAAAACGGCCCTCTGGCAGCCAATGAGGTGGAGCCGGGCCCCCACACAAAAAGGGTACAAGACTTCCAAAAGCGTGGCTGACATTGGAACTAGCCGTGTTAATTTAGACAGTGATTCCTATTCTGCCAAACAGAAGAGCCCTGACGATAAGGGTTATCTCGATTTCGTTCTTTGCACTACTCCTTCCTTCCTCAGTTTCTGATTACAAGAGAGTGGGGGTACGAGGGGGTACGTATGTGGACCTGGGAGAGCGGAGCTCGGTTGGGAATGACTAGTCAGGTCGGCTTGAGTTAATTGTCTTGCACTTGTTGGTTTTGGCACAGGTGCCGGCGCAGCAGTCCCAGAGAGGCGACTGGATGGCGCTAGAGGAAATATTTGCAGGGACACGTTTGGCAGGTATGAGGAGGACCTAGCGAGACCTTTTGAGAGTAGCTAGTCTGTATATGCCTAATTGCATGTCCTTTGTTTTTCAGGTGTCCCTTCCCCCGCTGACCCTACCCTATCCTTCCCTCACCTGATAGCCTCTACACTCTTGTTATCTTGCATCAGAGTGTGGGGATGTCTGGAGGGGGACCCCTTTGAGCATCGCCCTGATCCTGAGGAGAACCGGGAAACCGTGACACTGAGACACCGGGAGAATTTTTATGTGCATTAATTTAGTTCGTTATCTACTCGATTTTGTATCTATGAATAAGCGCTATTCTTATGCGCTATTATGCTAAAATTCCTCTTAGTGACCAGTAATAGTTCTTTATATTATAAGTGGTAAATTAACCATTCCAAGATGGCCGCGTGATGTTTTCCCAATGTCGGCCCTCATTGCGCATGTGTGACTATACGGGAACTCTTGATATTTACTTCCGTGTTGCGTTAATCGCTAAGTCTATCAGGGACCCGCCACTGAAATACTCGATCCGGCCGATGCTTAAGTAAGTACCTGTATGCCCCTCTAGATCATACTCGTTCTCTTCCTTGTCTGGAACGTGAAGTAATTAAATCATTTTCACTTGCAGTTCGTTGGTTTTCTATTCGGTTATCCATGATTAATTCACTTGAGAAGAAGTGCCATTCATATTCTGTAAGTGACGTTAAATTAATTCTTTATGCCGCAACTATCACGGTGATATCATTTATTACGGAAGTGGAGTGACTTCCGCCTGCTTATTGAACATCGTTTTTGTGTGTTTGTTCCTTAAGGTATGAATCATTGTATACTAATCACATGAGACAAGTTGGTGTCTGAAAGTTACGCCAACTCCGTATGTGTAAGTGGCATGTATTTGTATATTTTTTTAACTACTCTGCGCCAGATTGATATCGCGTATTCTTAATCCAAATTGAATTTAGTTATTTGTTAGTAGTTGCCCTACATTATTCTTCTGAGGTTATAAATTGATAATGCCCAAGACAGTCTGGTGTTACACCGGTTGAGATGCGCTATCACGGATCAGGAATGAGGTGTGATCACGGTTAATATATATGTGGTCCGCCAGAGATATGCTTTAATGTGAGATAACAGGCCTTATTGTTGAATGTGCCAGTATCGAATTGTCCTTATTTTGGTGATGCATTTAATTGCCTCTAGTACATGCTACACCGGTTGTTTGTACTAATCGTTTTCATTAGACAATTGGAAATCGCCCTTAATAGAGACTGCAAATTACTAAAGTAGTATCAGTTCTTTTATTGAATTGGGGTGTATCAACACATACTACCTGTCTTCCATGTAGAGGCCCAGGATTCAATTGGTCAAAATACGGTAGAAGCCCTACATCGTTTCAAGGTTCCCGTTTTCCACCATATATATCAAGTTATAGGTAAGCCTCTCAACATCTCTTGTCCACTAATAATATTATACTACCACTACTCGCACTGATTTCCCCTTTATATTAGTCCCTAGATAAGTTGTCCTGAAGAGACCCCATAACCAGTGTGGGTCGAAACGTCGTCGACATTACAAGGAGAGGGCAAGAAAGATCCATCATATTATTGAAGCTCCTCCCTGTTGTTTTTAATGACCTTTTCTTAATTCACTGCTATTCACTTCTTAGGCTAAAATCACCTCACTGGGACTCACCTTTTCACTTCTTCACTGTATTGTGCTTGTAGTGTTACAATAAATTGTAAATTATGCATCTGATGAATGAGAAATAAATTATATTTTCTTCGGCTGAAGTAAATATTAATTTTCATTGGGCCACAATTTTGTATTGAATTGTAAATATTGGATACTACAAGTAATTAATTGCTTGCCGAAAAATTATTGAATTTTATTTTTTGTGAGTAATTCTTGCTCGATTTATTGATAAAAGGTATATAAATTAGTTCCTTGTGAACACTGTTTTCTGCTTTTGCAAATACCCAGCTCACAAGGACGTATGGGTCGCTCTTGTTTTTTGAAATAATAATAATAATAATCCGGCTCAAATTAAGCACTGGCTGCAGCCACTCCCACTTGTTGATGTAGGAACTAGCAGTACAGACCCAAACACTCCTAGATGTAGGCACATACGGTCAGGCGGGTAACTAGAGCCAAATTCAGGGTGGGGCTAAAAAAAGATTTCGGGGGTGGTCCTAATTCTTCGAGCCCTAGCCAGAGTGGCTCTAAGGGGTGAAAACACAACAAAAGCCTCATTAACAAGTAAATGGTCTCTTAAAGATCTGTGAAGTAATCAGGTGCGGCTGCCATTAGAGGGTCGCCAGCCCGCGAAGCTGTCTCAGCCAGGCTGACACACACGAGAGGGGGGGGGGCTGAAGCCCCGTGAGCCCACTGGGTGTTGCGCGCCTGCATACAGTACTGGCTCAAACATTCTTAGGACACCTCTGAGGTACCCCTTACCAGGCGCGCAACATCCATTGGGCTCACCGGGCTTCAGTCCCCCCCCATGTGTGTCAGCCCGGCTGAGACAGCCTCGCGGGCTGGCGCCCATCTAATTGCAGCCGGACCCGAGTACTTCCCAGGTCTTTAAATGTCCATTTACTCGTTAATGAGGCTTTTTTTGTGTTTTCACCCCTTCTTACAGCCACACTTCCTATGGATGGAAGACGTAGCCCCCCCCGAAATCTTTTTCAGCCCCCCCGAAATTTGGCTCTAGTTGCCCGCCTGCCCCTTACTGAACACATTAACCAGGAACTGTAGCACCCCCAGGAATGGTGCACTTCCTCACCCGGGGAAAAAAATGTTGTTCAAAGAAGGATGAGAAAACGAAAGTAGCGCTTCACTGGCAAATGAAAAGGGGGGGCTCTTGGCCCCCCCGCCCGCATGGCGGTGCGGCGACCGCCCTTACCTCCTGGACCTCTCGGTGGTGGGGCGTGTCCTCTGGGGCACGCCCTGCCACCGATTGGTTGCCGCCCTCCCTGACCCGGATGGCGCTAATCGACATCCGGGTCGGGGGGGAGGGGGCGGGCTGCTGACGGGCTGGGTGGGGGGGCGTAGCCACCCCCCCCTCAGGCCTTCCAGGATAAAGAAGCGGGGAGCACCCAGGTGACTCCCTTGTTGCCTGGACGCTCCCCCACACCGGACGTGCCCTGCGCTCGGGGCTTCTTGTTTTTTGTGATTTTCCTTTTTTCTTCCCCCTTGCAGGTGCGGTTTCAGGCGTGCCGAGCGCGAACGGAGCGGAGTTGCTGTGCGGGCGAGGTCCGGTGCATCGCGGGTACATCGAGCGTCTCGAGGTTGGCTGGGTCGCTGCGGTGCTCAGAGGACGGGCGAGGCCCACGGGACAGAGGTATTATCGAGGCAGCGGGTTGGGGCGGCGATCAGCGCCGGCAGAGTGGATTTCCCGCACATTCTCCTCTTGTGCCGGGGACGATCCGGTGGGTTTTAAAAGAAAAGAAAAGCGCGGGCCTTTTACTGATCGATATTGTGAATTCTGTGATTGCTAAGGTACGGTAAACAGCCAAGGGCAGTGGTGGGCGTGGTTAAAAGGAGGTTCAAGCTTGCAAATACGTTTTTAACCTTATACAGTCTGCTTTCACCAACTGCTTGATTTAACACTCCCAGGTATTAATACATTTTCTATTTTAGGCATGATAGTACTACATTCCTGCAATTTCGCGTAGTAAGCTCTGAGTGGTGGACATCAGTTGTGGTCGCAGGTCCAATTCCGGCTGGGAGTGCGCAGGATTTGAACGGTAAGAGGAGAGCGGGGGGCTCGCATTGCATTGCTTCTGGTAGCCGCCGGGTGGGTCTACGTTAGAGTTTACTCACCCCTGACAAACCGGATAAGCCGGGGCGTTGCGGTTACGGTTGCATGGTGCTTACAGCCCCCTGTACATCCTCCATCTGGTGAAGGTACAAAGCGCACTTACACCTGTGTTGTACTACTAGGAGTGTAGGGCAGTGCTCCTCAGACATGCCGGGGCCGAAGGGTGGTAAAGGAGGGTCCAGGATGGAAGTTATGATGCAGGCCATGATGCGCGAGATGAGCAACATTAATAAGAGGTTGGGAAATGTGGATGAATTAGAGGCCCTCATGAATGAGAGGTTTGCTGATCCCCCAGGCCCATCAGGCAGGCCCTCGCGGCAGCGGACGGCACCCTTGCCAAGGGGGGATTTTGCTACCCCACCAAAGAAGTCTAAGGCCAAGAAGCCCAGGTACAGTGCCACGGTAGTTCCGGTTCTGATTACACCCGCACCCGCGGTTCCGGTACCTCTTATACCTGTGCAGGTAGTTCCGGCGCCCGCTGCACCGGCTCCTGCCATGCCGCCGGCGCCCCCTCCTGCGGGGCCTGCTTCCCCGCCCCTGGTACCGATGCCAGTGCCGGGTCTGCCGCCGCCGGCCACTCCGTTGCCTACCACACCGGTGCCACCGGCCATGCCCCATGGGGCGCCCGTAGTCCCGGCTGGTAACCCGGACTCGCTCCCTGCCGAATTGGTATCTCAAATAGCGGCCTTACTACCTTGGCTGCAGAAGGGGGGCGTGTTACCTGCTTCATCAGATCATGCTGCAGAAGCGGCACAGTTGGTAGAAAGGATTAAATCGGCAGCGGCGGCTGACGGTGCTGCGGTTCCCTCATCTTCTTCACTTACAGGTTCCAGCCCCGCCCAACCGAACGGAGATGGTGGTCAACTGGCCCGGGTGCCAGGAAATGGTAAGGAGGTGGCGCTGCCTCTCTTGGGGGATGGGGCAATGCCCTCCAGGAGTGAGAATTTGGCACAACATGTGTCCCAGGCAACGAAAGAAATGATTTGGGCGGGAAAATATATTTACATTTTTTCATTGCTACTTGATAACAGGGAAATGGAACATGCAAAGACACTAAAGGAGTGGATGCATCCGAGTGAATGGAGGGCACAGTGTTCTAGATTTAGGGTGGAGGAAACTTTGCTCAATTGGGTTAGGGCTTTCGCAGTATTCACGACCATCATGGCCGAACGGCCTCCTAATGTGCAGGCGCCATTGGCTTGCTATCAGAGTAGGATTGTGGGGTGGAGCGAACAGTACCCGGGGGATGCCTGGAAGGAGTATGATGTCAATTTCAGGAAAGCTAAAGAATTTGACACATCACTGACATGGGACAGGGTTGACTCTGTGTCTTGGCATAAGCAGTTCTCAGGGAGCACAGCCCCACCCCAGTCCACCAGTGCGGTCAGGGTGTACTCCGCCAGACCCCAACACCCCTTTCGGTCGGCCCATGGGAGTGAGGTCTCGGGAAGGAGTAGGGGGGGGGGTCAGAGAGAAAAGGGGTGTGCTGGGATTTCAATAAGCGCTCCTGCACAAGGGCCCCTGGCACCTGTAGATTTAGACATGCATGTACAGTCTGTGGTCACCCCTCCCACCCCGAGTCATCTTGCAGGTCCAAGCACGGCAATCACAGTCAGAGGGGGAGGGGGAAGCCAGAGTAGTGCAGATAATTTGAATATCCCCACTCCTATAGATGTTTTCGCAATGATCCCTTGGTTGAATAGGTACCCGGACCACACAGCGGCCACTCTACTTCAGGAAGGTTTCTCCCAAGGTTTTAGGATCCCGGCAGGGGGGTACACAGGTAGCGCACATTGCAGGAATCAACTGTCAGTAAAACATAACCCCGCAGTGGTGGCTGCTAAGATTAGCAAGGAACTGTCTCTGGGCAGGATAGCTGGCCCTTTCCAGAAGGTGCCTGTACCCAATTTTGTGTGTTCACCGCTAGGGGTAGTACCCAAAAAAGAGAAAGGGGAGTTCAGACTGATCCACAACCTGTCGGCGCCTAGAGGAGCGTCCTTGAATGATGCTATTGATGAGGGGATTTGTAGTGTAAAGTATGCCTCATTTGACCAGGCAGTTGACTTATTGCGTGCGCTGGGGCCAGGGGCAATGATGGCAAAATCAGACATAGAATCTGCTTTCCGTCTCCTCCCAGTCCATCCTGTGGACCACCACCTCTTAGGTTTCACTTTTGAGGGCAAGTTTTACATCGATAAATGCATGCCCATGGGCTGTTCCATATCATGTGCCTACTTTGAGACGTTTAGCTCATTTTTGGAATGGGTCATGAGAGAGGCAACGGGCCACCAGCGGGTCATGCATTATCTGGACGATTTCCTTTTCTTAGGTGCGGCGGGATCTCAGGAGTGTGCTTGGGCATTGCAGGAATTTTGCGTGCTCATGCGGGCTTTTGGGGTCCCGCTAGCACCAGGGAAGACGGTTGGCCCGTCCACCTGTTTGGAATTCCTTGGTATCGAAATTGACTCAGTGGAAGGATGCTTCAGGTTGCCCAGGGACAAAGTGTCTAGGTTTAGAGCAGCCCTACGTCGATGCCTACGCAAAGACAAGGTTACCTTGCAACAGCTGCAGGAAGTGGTGGGGCAACTGAACTTTGCACTGCGGGTCATCCCAATGGCACGCCCTTTCTCACGCTCCATTGCCCAAGCTATGAAAGGGCTACGGGAGAAACATCACCGCACAAGGTTGTCATCTGAGGTTCGCCAGGATATGCATATATGGATGGCATTCCTGGAGGATTTTAATGGCAGAGTAGTGTGGTCAGGTCCTCCCGCCACATCAGCAGAATTGGGTTTATGGACAGAAGCTGCGGGGAGTGCGGGCTTTGGTGCCATCCTGGGGACCAAGTGGGTCGCCCAGCGGTGGCCGGCAGAATGGAGAGCAAGGGGTCTGACCACCAATATTGGCTTCCTGGAACTCTTCCCAATATGGGTAGCATTGATGGTCTGGCCGGAACACTTATGCAATCAATCTGTGGTGTTCTGGTCTGATAACATGACAGTTGTGGAATGTATAAACCAACAGGGGGCACGCTGTCCATTCATACTGCGCTTGATAAAGGAGATTGTGTTGCAGTGCTTAAAATGGAATGTGGTTTTCAGAGCCAAGCATGTCCCTGGCATCCTCAACAATGCAGCTGACTCCCTTTCTCGCTTTAAAATGCAGGTTTTCAGGGAACATCTTCCTGCAGCAGACCCCTCGCCAGCGCACTTCCCGGCAGTACTTTGGCAGATTGGTGCCCCAGATTACAGGACCTCGTGGTTGCTAGCTTAGCCTCCAGGACCAAGACAGCTTGCGAAGGGGCGTTTTTGTCTTACCGGGCTTTCTTGGGGCAGGAATGGGAGGTTAGGTGGGCCCAGGAGGACAGCTTTGCAGCCTACCTAGAATCGATGCACAGGGAAGGGCGCTCAGTGGCGGCTGCGAGCAGACATAGGGCGGCGGTCTCCTTCTTCGCACAGGCTAAGGGCATGCGAGATCCCACTAACACCTTTATGGTACGCAAGGCCTTGAGGGGTTGGCGCCGCTTACAGGGTTACCGGGGTGATAAGAGAAGGCCCATTGGACTGGCACGGCTGACAGCCTTATTGGGGGCGCTTCACAGTGTCTGTAGCTCTGAGTGGGAGGTACTTCTGTTCAAGGCTGCATTTTCCCTGGCCTTCTATGGGGCTCTGAGGATTGGGGAGTTAGTTGCTGGGTCGAAAGCTGATAAGTTGGGCGGCCTACAGTGGGCCGGTGCGAAGATCAGTGAGGACATTATGCGGATAACAATTCAGAGATCAAAAACTGACCAGGATTCTCGGGGTCACACCATAGTGCTCCACCGGGCCCGGGCCAACCCTTGCTGCCCGGTTTCTCACGTGGAGGCTTTCTGCAGGCAGCGGGAGGGCATGGCGGGGGGCGCACTGTTGTGTCACGCCGACGGTACACCATTGACCAGGTACCAGTTTAGGCGAGTCTTGGAGCTGACTGTCAGACTGGCAGGTTTTGATCCAAAAGAATTTGGCACCCACTCCTTTAGGATTGGGGCAGCAACTGAGGCAGTGGCGAGGGATCTCCCAGTTGAGAATGTGAAGAGACTGGGGAGATGGTCGTCCGAATGTTACAAACGTTATGTACGAATTGACATGTTGTGACAGGACGGTGCTCACGCCTGGTATGTTTCTGGTTTTTGCAGTTTCTCAAACCTGTGACGCAGGGGAGGAACTGGCTACCGGGCGTCAACGATCGACACCAGCACAGCACAAAGGACACAGGAAATTGGTGACTTGGATTGTGGGCCACTCTTATGTGAGGCGTGCGGAACATGTTTTTCTTTCTGGAGACCGTAGGAAGAAGGCGGCGCAAAAGGGGTTTGATATCTCATTCTTCGGGAGAAGGGGTCTATGCCTCAGCCAGTTTAGGAACTTTTTCCAGTGACTCTTAGCTCAGCAGCCCGCCCCCCCGTCAGTGGTGATAATTCACCTGGGGGAGAATGATTTGGCCAAACTGGGGAGGCGCGTCCTTATTGAGGAAATCATCTCCACTGCGGGGTGGGTGGCCAGGACTTGCCCGGGTTCGACAGTAGTTTGGTCGCAACTTATCCCTCGGTGATAGTGGCGAGGGAGGGACTCGGTCAGGGCGTTGAATCACTCGGTACGGAGGATCAACACACAGTTGGACAAATTATTTCGAGCCCCCCGGTTGCAGACGATTCCACATGGGTGTATCTGGGGCGAGCAGTTCTACCTGAGGGACGGGGTACACTTGACTGAGGCAGGGAACGTCCTGTGGTCTAATAATGTCTGGGCCTGGTTGGAGGGATTTGCAAAGTAAGCGCGCTCCTGGTTTAGGTCTAGGAAGGGGGAGGCCAGATCGTCGGTTAACAATGCTGGCCTGTGGCGGTAAGGTCATGACCGGTGAGCAATTATTTTAAGGTCTGAGGGGGCGGGCATCATCCTATGGAGGTTCCCGCCCAGGGGGAGGGGCCATTGGCCCCTCCTAGAACTTCAGGGGCAAGGTAACTGGTGCTTCAAAGGGGCGCGGGTTGGGGAGTCACGCTTTCCTTAGGCTGGTAGCCACCCCGCGCGCGCATACTCATGATGTCACCGGATGGCGCAGAGTAAGGGCCCTCCTTTAGTGGGTAAATGAAGTTCACGGCGTGGACCGGGTTAATTACCGGGCCCAGCTGCGCATGCGCACATCTTTAGGTGAGGCGCAGCTAGTAGGACCTGACACCGGTTAGCGACCTTGCCAAATGGCCCAGAAATGTTAGTATACAAAAATGCAGAGGAGGATGTTAGACTCGGTTAGGAAACAATCTGTATTAGAGTTTTGTTAAGGATAGTCACTCACACCTTTTGACAATAATGTATCTAATGTCCTGCTGATTTTTGTATAACTGATTATTGTGAGAAAGTGCCATCTTTCTTGCATGGTATGCCCCCACTTTTTGCTAAATTGCTGAATGTACTTCGATTGAGTGTACCCTGGGTTCCTGCCAATCAGGTGCCCAGGGCCTATGTTCCTTCCTTAAACCACCCAAACTCCAAATTGGCAAACCCTAGCCACATGTCAGCCCCTAGTAAATGGTACCCTAGGTACCCAGGGCCTTGTGACCAGGGAAGGCCTCTAAGGGCTGCAGCACTCATTGTGCCACCCTCAGAGACCCTGTACCCTTACACACACACACTGCCCTTGCAGGCTGAGTGTCTGGGTGCAGGACAAAACAAAGAGTCGACATGGCACACATCACTGTGTACCATGCCCATCACCTACACTGCCAAGGCATATGTCAGCCACCCCTCTAGCTGGGTGCATTACGCCTATGGTGTGGGCACAGGAGCAGGAGCCCTGTGCCCCTACAGTACCCGGGTCCATTCCTGGGCACTGTAAGTGCAGTGCTGTCTTTTAAGAATACATGGTGCTGAGAGCTTGTCAAACACGAGCTCCACAGCACCATATTGGCAACACTGAAGCCTGGGAAGTTTGGTATCAAACTTCTCAGCACATTGAACCCACACTGATGCCAGTGTAGGATTTAATGTACTAAGCACCCCAGAGGGCATCTTAGAAGATGCCCCCTTACAGCTAACTTGCAATCCACGTCTGCTCTGAGGCTGCCCAGGCTGCCACACAGCAGACACGTTGCTCGATCCCTGGGTGGGAGAGCCCCTGCTCTCCCGGGCCTACAACAATGCACATCCTGGGTGAGGTGAGAAATCTCCTCCCCCAGGATGAGCAAAGGGAAGCTTCAAAGGCATGCCGCCAGTTGGAGTTTCCCCAGGCCACTGCAACCCCCCACTCTGGCGGGAAGCTTGGCCGGAAACCCCATACAAGGACAGGGGATGTGCCAGCCTGCCCACCCCACCCCTCAGGTGGGGGAGGCGAGGTGAAGCACATCTCCGGGCTCTCGCCATCTTGAAGATGGGAGGCCCTACCCTATCAGGATTAGGCTACTGCCCCCCTCCCACAGGAGAGAGGCAGGATAGGGGGTGTACCCACCCCAGGACAAGGACCCATTGGTCCCTGGCCTTCACCTACCTGTAACGCCCCTAAATCTTGTATTTAGGGGCCCCCTGAACCTTCCTTCCGGAGATTCCAGATAGAAAAACGACAAGAAGAGCAAGAAGAACAAAGACCTGCCCTGCAGCTGCTAAAAAGAGAAGAAGACACCAACTGCTTTGGCCCCAGCCCTACCGGCCTGTCGACTCTCGAACCTGCACCAGCGCGGCATCCCACGTGGCCAGCAACCTCACCAACCCCGGAGGACCTGGCTACCTTTTAGCTCTAAGCCCCTGGGACTCCCACGAGTAGAGGCTCTACTCAAGAAACCTACTTGCTATCCCTGGCACCAGCCCGGGACCGCGGACCCAACACACTCTGCACCAGCCAAGCCTGGCCAGTGCCGGAGTGGACAAAGACCCAGAGGACGACCCCACGGCGACTGTGACCCAGAGTCCGGCACCCAAGGACCCCCCTCGACATCCCGGAAGAAGCCTGCAGCCTCAGAACCAAGTGCCACCCCAGCCGCGATCAACCAGAGGGTAAGATTCCCGACGTCAAAAGGCACCCCTGCACCCGGCGCCCTGCGACCCCCTGTGCCCAATCCCGGGGTACCCACCTAACCTACAACTACCCAACTTACCTCTCGAAGTGGTGGTGGCACCTGAAACATCCTCGTCCCCGAGCCTGCAGCCTCTTTCCAAACCGGAACATTCCCATTGATTTCCATTGAGCGCCCTAAGGCTCAAAAGCACCCTGCACCCAGCCGCCCGAGTGGCCCTGGCAGTGCCCTCTCTACACTAACCTACTTCCCCACTTGCCCTGAGTAAGTGACCAGGAGCCCAGCTCCCACAGCCGCGTGGCTTGCCAGACAGCAGCCACCAACCAAGGCCCCCCTATCCCTCATAGGATAACATTGGGCCCAACTCTCTCTGCACCCGGCCGTCCTGAAACCGCTGAGGGTGAACCAACTGTACCTACCTGACACTGGGGGACCCCTGAGTCCATGCCCGGAATTTCAACACTACCAGTCGAGTACTTACCCTTAAACCGCTAACTTCATTTTCCTCATAGGGTAACATTGACTGGCTTTTTCTTCAAAAATCTTCTAAGTGTGAACTTTTCAAAACTGCAAAAATTCACCAAAAATCAGCCAAGTGACAAAAACGAATTTACTCACCTGCTCCTAGGTGAGCTCCCAGTGCTGGATCTTGGTGCCCAGCCCTGACTCTGAAAAGTGTTCACAACTATACTTACTTCTAACTCATTTTTCTCCCATAGGAAACCATTGTCTGCTTTTCTGTGAAATTTCTTCTAAGTGTCTACTTTTGCAAATTTGAAATATTCTTTTAAAATCGTACCATTTCTGCAAACGAAATTACTTACCTGCTTTTGATAAGGACCCCAGTCCTGGGTCTAGGCACCCAGTCCTGGATTACTAAAGTAACGATAAAGTACTCTACCTGCAATTTGAATTTCTTGCCATAGAGATCCATTGAATGTTTTCTGTGAAATATTTTCTAAGTGCTAACTTTTGAAATAGCTAAATATTATTTAAAAATCATTACAGTTATTAAGTTGACTTTCATCACTTGATTCTGAATACTGACCCCAGGCTGGTTCTAGGATCCAGACCTGGAATTCCAAAAGTAATCTGAAAAGTAATTTATTACAAATAACCTGAATTTACCATTGAGCTCAATGCATTGTTATGTTTAGGAAATAGGATTGTTTATTGCAACCAATGTGACTGTTTACACAAATTTATTGCTTGAAACAAAAGTATTTATATTCAACCTCTCATTCTGAGAAAGTATATTTTTACCCCCTTGTGGTTCTAAAAATAAAACAAGCATATATTTTATATATACAAATCATTGGCCTAGAGTTCAGTTATTGAGTGTGTGAAACCATTTGCTGACTGAGTGTGTACAATAAATGCTTTACACTGTCCTCTGGTACTGCCTTACTGCTCGACCAAGCTACCACTTTTGAGAGTAAGGTCATACCTAACTTTGACCTCTATCAGCCTCTGGGGGACTGTGGACTCTGTACACCCTGTACCTATTAGGGAACAGTATATACAGAACCACTTTCTCACATTGGTGGATCAGCGGTGGGATACAAACTTGCATTTGTTGGACTACTTGGTTACCATCTGATCACACGACAGAACTCTTAAAAATTGCCTTTAGAATTCTGATTGGTTTTTCCAAAATTACTAAAAGTCTTGCTAGGGCCTTGCTTAAGTCCCATTAGAATTTTAGAAAAATAAAAGTCACTATAGTCAGGGTAGAGGGTTAGAACTGTCAGGTTAGAATATCTCAAACAAACCCAGCTATTAGTGATAATAATAACATGGACCTGGTGGAGGAGCTCGACCTCACACCTTACTTACACTTGTCTTTCAAGGAATTGAGGTCCTTATGTAAACTCAAAAATTTACAAATGGGTCAGCATCCATCCAAACAAGGGCTCCAGGAGCTCCTGGCTGAGTATGCTAAAGACCACCCATCTGAACATGGTGATGGCCAGTCAGATGAGGAAAGGGAAACAGGGGAGGAGGACAGCAACCTCCCCATACTATTCCCTAGGGAGGAGATGGCACCCATACCCTCCAACTCAAGACATAGCATCTGGGCACCTAGAGACCACATAGGTGGCTCTGGTCCCAGAGACAACACTGGGGGACCCCCCAGTGAAGAGGACAGCCTTGTGAGGCTGGCCAAAAGAATAGATCTAGAGTCCAGGCTCCTGGCTCTAGAAAAGGAAAGGAGAGAGATGGGTTTAGCACCCATCAATGGTGGCAGCAATAATAAAAACAAGGATAGGGAGGAAACTTCTGACCTTAAAATCCCCAAAGGGATTGTCCCTAAATTTGAGGAAGGTGATGATATCACCAAATGGTTCACAGCCTTTGAGAGGGCTTGTGATATCAGGAAAGTAAAGAAACCTCTCTGGGGGGCACTCCTGTGGGAACTGTTCTCTGGTAACTGCAGGGACAGGCTTCTGACTCTCTCTGGGCCAGAAGCAGGATCCTATGACCTCATGAAGAAAGCTCTGATTGAGGGATTCGGATTCACCACTGAGGAGTATAGAATTAGATTCAGGGGGGCTCACAAAACCCAGACCCAGTCCTGGATTGATTTTGTAGATTTCTCAGTGAAGACACTGGATGGTTGGTTAGCTGGACATGGTGTGCAGGATTTTACTGGATTGTACAATTTATTCATGAAGGAACATATTTTGAGTAACTGCACAAATGAAAAGTTGCATCAGCATTTGGTAGACCTAGGTCTAATTTCTCCCCAAGAATTGGGAAAGAAGGCAGACCACTGGGTCAAGACTAGGGTGACCAAGACAACCACTGGGGGTGACCAAAAGAAGGTGGTCACAAAACCTCCCCAGGGGAAAGGTGGTGAGAATCCCCAAGATAAAAAGTCTGAGTCTTCCAAAGGGCCCCAAAAACCTGTTCAGGTGGGTGGGACCCAAACTACTCCCTATGTGCCCCAACCATATAGGGGGAAGAACTTTGATCCCTTAAAGGCCTGGTGTAATACCTGTAAGAAGCAGGGACACCTAACTGTATCTTGCCCCCAAAACAAAGCCCCTAAGGCACCCAGTACAGCCACTCCTGGGGCAGCAAGTATACAAATGGGATCAGAGGTGTACCCTGAGCAAATCTGGGAACACACTGAAGCAAGTTTAGTCTCCTTGGGAGAAGTGGAGTTTGCCACTGTGGCTGTGTGGCCCCCCAACTTAAAGAAATACTTACAGTACCCCTGGGTAAATGGAACTAGGGTAGAAGCTCTGAGGGATACAGGTGCCAGTGTCACTATGGTGAAAGACACACTGGTTTCCCCTGAGCAATACTTGATTGGGAAGTCTTACCCAGTCACCAACGCTGACAGTGTCACCACTAGTCATCCCATGGCCATGGTAACACTAGGCTGGGGGGGGGTTACTGGCCTGAAACAGGTAGTGGTCTCTCCAAAGTTGCCAGCTGCATGCCTGCTTGGAAATGATCTGGAAACCTCAGCCTGGGCTGAAGTTGAGTTAAAGGCCCATGCAGCCATGCTGGGCATCCCTGAATTGGTGTGTGTGCAAACCAGAGCACAGAGCAAGAGGAAGGGTGAAAAAGTAGGTTTGGAGCCTGGAATAATGGCCCAACCAACCAAGAGGAAGGGCAAGGAGACTGGGGGACCAGCTTCTGTGCAGCCAAACACTCAGAACCCCTCTCCCCCTGGAGAGGATGTAGATACCCCTGAGGGAACTGAGTCCATGGAGCTTGACCCTTACCAGGTTGAACTCTTGGGCCCAGGGGGACCCTCTAGGGAAGAGCTGTGCCAGGGCCAGCGAGACTGTCCCACTCTTGAAAGCCTGAGACAACAAGCTGCTTCAGAAGCCAGGGGAGATGTCAGTGGTACCCACAGAGCTTATTGGGAAGAGGGATTACTGTATGCTGAGGCAAGAGACCCCACTCCTGGAGCCACCAGGAGGGTGGTAGTGCCACAGAAGTACAGGGAGTTCCTCCTAACTTTGGCTCATGACATCCCCCTAGCTGGCCATCTGGGGCAATCCAAAACTTGGGAAAGGTTAGTGAGTCACTTTTACTGGCCCCAGATGCACCAAAAGGTGAAGGAGTTTGTCAGCTCCTGTGTTACCTGTCAGGCCAGTGGCAAGACAGGTGGCCACCCAAAGGCCCCCCTCATTCCACTACCAGTGGTGGGGGTCCCCTTTGAAAGGGTAGGTGTGGACATTGTGGGTCCACTTGAACCTCCCACAGCCTCAGGGAACAAATTCATTCTAGTAGTAGTGGATCATGCTACTAGGTACCCTGAAGCAATTCCACTTAGGACTACTACAGCTCCTGCAGTAGCCAAGGCCCTCCTGGGTGTCTTCACCAGGGTGGGTTTTCCTAAGGAGGTGGTTTCAGACAGAGGTTCCAACTTCATGTCTGCTTACCTAACACACATGTGGAAAGAGTGTGGAGTGCAGTACAAGTTTACTACACCCTACCACCCACAAACCAATGGCCTTGTTGAGAGGTTCAACAAGACATTGAAAGGTATGATCATGGGACTCCCTGAGAAACTCAAAAGGAGGTGGGATGTCCTGTTACCATGCTTGCTTTTCGCTTACAGGGAAGTGCCACAGAAGGGAGTAGGTTTCTCACCCTTTGAACTTCTGTTTGGTCATCCTGTAAGGGGACCACTATGTCTTGTAAAAGAGGGCTGGGAGAGGCCTCTTCAGGAACCCAAACAAGACATAGTGGACTATGTGCTTGGCCTAAGGTCCAGAATGGCTGAGTATATGGAAAAGGCATCCAAGAACCTTGAGGCCAGCCAGGAGCTCCAGAAGCACTGGTATGACCAAAAAGCTGCACTGGTTGAATTTCAACCAGGGCAACAGGTGTGGGTTTTGGAGCCAGTGGCACCAAGGGCTCTCCAAGACAAATGGAGTGGCCCTTACCCTATCCTAGAGAGAAAGAGGGAGGTCACCTATCTAGTTGACCTGGGCACTAGCAGGACACCCAAAAGGGTCATCCATGTGAACCGCCTTAAACTCTACAATGATAGGGCTGACATCACCATGCTGATGGTGACTGATGAAGAACAGGAAGCAGAGAGTGAGCCACTCCCTGACCTCCTATCCTACAGCCCAAAAGATGGGTCAGTAGATGGTGTGATTTTCTCAGACACCCTCTCTGCCCAACAGCAGACTGACTGCAAGCAAGTCTTGCAACAATATGCTAGCCTCTTTTCCCTGACCCCTGGTCTGACAAGCTGGTGTACCCATGATGTGGACACTGGGGACAGTGCACCTGTCAAGAACAAAATCTATCGACAGTCAGATCAAGTCAAGGAAAGCATCAAAGCTGAGGTCAGCAAGATGCTGGAGTTAGGGGTCATTGAGCCTTCAGAGAGCCCCTGGGCTAGCCCAGTGGTTCTGGTCCCCAAGCCTCATCAACAGGGTGAAAAGAGAGAGATGAGGTTCTGTGTGGACTATAGAGGGCTCAACTCTGTCACCAAGACAGATGCTCACCCTATCCCAAGAGCAGATGAACTGATAGACAAATTGGGGGCTGCCAAATTTCTCAGTACCTTTGACTTAACTGCAGGGTACTGGCAGATTGGCATGGCCCCAGGAGCAAAAGAAAAGACAGCATTCTCCACCCCTGATGGGCATTATCAGTTTACTGTGATGCCCTTTGGGTTAAAGAATGCCCCTGCCACCTTCCAGAGGTTGGTGAACCATGTCCTGGCTGGGTTGGAGTCCTTTAGTGCAGCTTATCTTGATGATATTGCTGTCTTTAGCTCCACCTGGCAGGATCACCTGATCCACCTTGGGAAGGTTTTAGAGGCTCTGCAGAGTGCAGGTCTCACTATCAAGGCATCCAAATGCCAGATAGGGCAGGGCACTGTGGTGTACTTGGGCCACCTTGTAGGTGGAGGCCAGGTAAAGCCCTTACAACCCAAAATCCAGGCCATCATGGACTGGATAGCTCCAACAACCCAGACCCAAGTCAGGGCATTCCTTGGCTTGACTGGGTACTACAGGAGGTTTGTGAAGGGGTATGGGTCCATTGTGACCCCCCTCACAGAACTCACCTCCAAGAAAATGCCCAAGAAAGTTAACTGGACAGTTAGTTGTCAAAAGGCTTTTGACACCCTAAAAGAAGCAATGTGCTCAGCACCAATTCTAAAAGCTCCAGATTATGCCAAGCAGTTCATAGTGCAGACTGATGCCTCTGAGCTAGGGATAGGAGCGGTCCTATCCCAGACCAATGATGAAGGCCAAGACCAACCTGTTGCTTTTATAAGCAGAAGACTACTCCCTAGAGAGCAGCGTTGGAGTGCCATTGAGAGGGAGGCCTTTGCTGTGGTTTGGTCCCTGAAGAAGCTGAGGCCATACTTGTTTGGCACTCACTTCCTAGTTCAAACTGACCACAGACCTCTCAGATGGCTAATGCAGATGAAAGGGGAAAATCCAAAACTACTGAGGTGGTCCATCTCCCTACAGGGAATGGACTTTGAAGTGGAACACAGACCAGGGACTGCCCATGCCAATGCAGATGGACTTTCCAGGTTCTTCCACTTAGACAATGAAGACTCCATAGGACAAGGTTAGTCTCATCACCTTTCGTTTGGGGGGGGGTTGTGTGAGAAAGTGCCATCTTTCTTGCATGGTATGCCCCCACTTTTTGCTAAATTGCTGAATGTACTTCGATTGAGTGTACCCTGGGTTCCTGCCAATCAGGTGCCCAGGGCCTCTGTTCCTTCCTTAAACCACCCAAACTCCAAATTGGCAAACCCTAGCCACATGTCAGCCCCTAGTAAATGGTACCCTAGGTACCCAGGGCCTTGTGACCAGGGAAGGCCTCTAAGGGCTGCAGCACTCATTGTGCCACCCTCAGAGACCCTGTACCCTTACACACACACACTGCCCTTGCAGGCTGAGTGTCTGGGTGCAGGACAAAACAAAGAGTCGACAAGGCACACATCACTGTGTACCATGCCCATCACCTACACTGCCAAGGCATATGTCAGCCACCCCTCTAGCTGGGTGCATTATGCCTATGGTGTGGGCACAGGAGCAGGAGCCCTGTACCCCTACAGTACCCGGGTCCATTCCTGGGCACTGTAAGTGCAGTGCTGTCTTTTAAGAATACATGGTGCTGAGAGCTTGTCAAACACGAGCTCCACAGCACCATATTGGCAACACTGAAGCCTGGGAAGTTTGGTATCAAACTTCTCAGCACATTGAACCCACACTGATGCCAGTGTAGGATTTAATGTACTAAGCACCCCAGAGGGCATCTTAGAAGATGCCCCCTTACAGCTAACTTGCAATCCACGTCTGCTCTGAGGCTGCCCATGCTGCCACACAGCAGACACGTTGCTGGACCCCTGGGTGGGAGAGCCCCTGCTCTCCCGGGCCTGCAACAATGCACATCCTGGGTGAGGTGAGAAATCTCCTCCCCCAGGATGAGCAAAGGGAAGCTTCAAAGGCATGCCGCCAGTTGGAGTTTCCCCAGGCCACTGCAACCCCCCACTCTGGCGGGAAGCTTGGCCGGAAACCCCATACAAGGACAGGGGATGTGCCAGCCTGCCCACCCCACCCCTCAGGTGGGGGAGGCGAGGTGAAGCACATCTCCGGGCTCTCGCCATCTTGAAGATGGGAGGCCCTACCCTATCAGGATTAGGCTACTGCCCCCCTCCCACAGGAGAGAGGCAGGATAGGGGGTGTACCCACCCCAGGACAAGGACCCATTGGTCCCTGGCCTTCACCTACCTGTAACGCCCCTAAATCTTGTATTTAGGGGCCCCCTGAACCTTCCTTCCGGAGATTCCAGATAGAAAAACGACAAGAAGAGCAAGAAGAACAAAGACCTGCCCTGCAGCTGCTAAAAAGAGAAGAAGACACCAACTGCTTTGGCCCCAGCCCTACCGGCCTGTCGACTCTCGAACCTGCACCAGCGCGGCATCCCACGTGGCCAGCAACCTCACCAACCCCGGAGGACCTGGCTACCTTTTAGCTCTAAGCCCCTGGGACTCCCACGAGTAGAGGCTCTACTCAAGAAACCTACTTGCTATCCCTGGCACCAGCCCGGGACCGCGGACCCAACACACTCTGCACCAGCCAAGCCTGGCCAGTGCCGGAGTGGACAAAGACCCAGAGGACGACCCCACGGCGACTGTGACCCAGAGTCCGGCACCCAAGGACCCCCCTCGACATCCCGGAAGAAGCCTGCAGCCTCAGAACCAAGTGCCACCCCAGCCGCGATCAACCAGAGGGTAAGATTCCCGACGTCAAAAGGCACCCCTGCACCCGGCGCCCTGCGACCCCCTGTGCCCAATCCCGGGGTACCCACCTAACCTACAACTACCCAACTTACCTCTCGAAGTGGTGGTGGCACCTGAAACATCCTCGTCCCCGAGCCTGCAGCCTCTTTCCAAACCGGAACATTCCCATTGATTTCCATTGAGCGCCCTAAGGCTCAAAAGCACCCTGCACCCAGCCGCCCGAGTGGCCCTGGCAGTGCCCTCTCTACACTAACCTACTTCCCCACTTGCCCTGAGTAAGTGACCAGGAGCCCAGCTCCCACAGCCGCGTGGCTTGCCAGACAGCAGCCACCAACCAAGGCCCCCCTATCCCTCATAGGATAACATTGGGCCTAACTCTCTCTGCACCCGGCCGTCCTGAAACCGCTGAGGGTGAACCAACTGTACCTACCTGACACTGGGGGACCCCTGAGTCCATGCCCGGAATTTCAACACTACCAGTCGAGTACTTACCCTTAAACCGCTAACTTCATTTTCCTCATAGGGTAACATTGACTGGCTTTTTCTTCAAAAATCTTCTAAGTGTGAACTTTTCAAAACTGCAAAAATTCACCAAAAATCAGCCAAGTGACAAAAACGAATTTACTCACCTGCTCCTAGGTGAGCTCCCAGTGCTGGATCTTGGTGCCCAGCCCTGACTCTGAAAAGTGTTCACAACTATACTTACTTCTAACTCATTTTTCTCCCATAGGAAACCATTGTCTGCTTTTCTGTGAAATTTCTTCTAAGTGTCTACTTTTGCAAATTTGAAATATTCTTTTAAAATCGTACCATTTCTGCAAACGAAATTACTTACCTGCTTTTGATAAGGACCCCAGTCCTGGGTCTAGGCACCCAGTCCTGGATTACTAAAGTAACGATAAAGTACTCTACCTGCAATTTGAATTTCTTGCCATAGAGATCCATTGAATGTTTTCTGTGAAATATTTTCTAAGTGCTAACTTTTGAAATAGCTAAATATTATTTAAAAATCATTACAGTTATTAAGTTGACTTTCATCACTTGATTCTGAATACTGACCCCAGGCTGGTTCTAGGATCCAGACCTGGAATTCCAAAAGTAATCTGAAAAGTAATTTATTACAAATAACCTGAATTTACCATTGAGCTCAATGCATTGTTATGTTTAGGAAATAGGATTGTTTATTGCAACCAATGTGACTGTTTACACAAATTTATTGCTTGAAACAAAAGTATTTATATTCAACCTCTCATTCTGAGAAAGTATATTTTTACCCCCTTGTGGTTCTAAAAATAAAACAAGCATATATTTTATATATACAAATCATTGGCCTAGAGTTCAGTTATTGAGTGTGTGAAACCATTTGCTGACTGAGTGTGTACAATAAATGCTTTACACTGTCCTCTGGTACTGCCTTACTGCTCGACCAAGCTACCACTTTTGAGAGTAAGGTCATACCTAACTTTGACCTCTATCAGCCTCTGGGGGACTGTGGACTCTGTACACCCTGTACCTATTAGGGAACAGTATATACAGAACCACTTTCTCACATTGGTGGATCAGCGGTGGGATACAAACTTGCATTTGTTGGACTACTTGGTTACCATCTGATCACACGACAGAACTCTTAAAAATTGCCTTTAGAATTCTGATTGGTTTTTCCAAAATTACTAAAAGTCTTGCTAGGGCCTTGCTTAAGTCCCATTAGAATTTTAGAAAAATAAAAGTCACTATAGTCAGGGTAGAGGGTTAGAACTGTCAGGTTAGAATATCTCAAACAAACCCAGCTATTAGTGATAATAATAACATGGACCTGGTGGAGGAGCTCGACCTCACACCTTACTTACACTTGTCTTTCAAGGAATTGAGGTCCTTATGTAAACTCAAAAATTTACAAATGGGTCAGCATCCATCCAAACAAGGGCTCCAGGAGCTCCTGGCTGAGTATGCTAAAGACCACCCATCTGAACATGGTGATGGCCAGTCAGATGAGGAAAGGGAAACAGGGGAGGAGGACAGCAACCTCCCCATACTATTCCCTAGGGAGGAGATGGCACCCATACCCTCCAACTCAAGACATAGCATCTGGGCACCTAGAGACCACATAGGTGGCTCTGGTCCCAGAGACAACACTGGGGGACCCCCCAGTGAAGAGGACAGCCTTGTGAGGCTGGCCAAAAGAATAGATCTAGAGTCCAGGCTCCTGGCTCTAGAAAAGGAAAGGAGAGAGATGGGTTTAGCACCCATCAATGGTGGCAGCAATAATAAAAACAAGGATAGGGAGGAAACTTCTGACCTTAAAATCCCCAAAGGGATTGTCCCTAAATTTGAGGAAGGTGATGATATCACCAAATGGTTCACAGCCTTTGAGAGGGCTTGTGATATCAGGAAAGTAAAGAAACCTCTCTGGGGGGCACTCCTGTGGGAACTGTTCTCTGGTAACTGCAGGGACAGGCTTCTGACTCTCTCTGGGCCAGAAGCAGGATCCTATGACCTCATGAAGAAAGCTCTGATTGAGGGATTCGGATTCACCACTGAGGAGTATAGAATTAGATTCAGGGGGGCTCACAAAACCCAGACCCAGTCCTGGATTGATTTTGTAGATTTCTCAGTGAAGACACTGGATGGTTGGTTAGCTGGACATGGTGTGCAGGATTTTACTGGATTGTACAATTTATTCATGAAGGAACATATTTTGAGTAACTGCACAAATGAAAAGTTGCATCAGCATTTGGTAGACCTAGGTCTAATTTCTCCCCAAGAATTGGGAAAGAAGGCAGACCACTGGGTCAAGACTAGGGTGACCAAGACAACCACTGGGGGTGACCAAAAGAAGGTGGTCACAAAACCTCCCCAGGGGAAAGGTGGTGAGAATCCCCAAGATAAAAAGTCTGAGTCTTCCAAAGGGCCCCAAAAACCTGTTCAGGTGGGTGGGACCCAAACTACTCCCTATGTGCCCCAACCATATAGGGGGAAGAACTTTGATCCCTTAAAGGCCTGGTGTAATACCTGTAAGAAGCAGGGACACCTAACTGTATCTTGCCCCCAAAACAAAGCCCCTAAGGCACCCAGTACAGCCACTCCTGGGGCAGCAAGTATACAAATGGGATCAGAGGTGTACCCTGAGCAAATCTGGGAACACACTGAAGCAAGTTTAGTCTCCTTGGGAGAAGTGGAGTTTGCCACTGTGGCTGTGTGGCCCCCCAACTTAAAGAAATACTTACAGTACCCCTGGGTAAATGGAACTAGGGTAGAAGCTCTGAGGGATACAGGTGCCAGTGTCACTATGGTGAAAGACACACTGGTTTCCCCTGAGCAATACTTGATTGGGAAGTCTTACCCAGTCACCAACGCTGACAGTGTCACCACTAGTCATCCCATGGCCATGGTAACACTAGGCTGGGGGGGGGTTACTGGCCTGAAACAGGTAGTGGTCTCTCCAAAGTTGCCAGCTGCATGCCTGCTTGGAAATGATCTGGAAACCTCAGCCTGGGCTGAAGTTGAGTTAAAGGCCCATGCAGCCATGCTGGGCATCCCTGAATTGGTGTGTGTGCAAACCAGAGCACAGAGCAAGAGGAAGGGTGAAAAAGTAGGTTTGGAGCCTGGAATAATGGCCCAACCAACCAAGAGGAAGGGCAAGGAGACTGGGGGACCAGCTTCTGTGCAGCCAAACACTCAGAACCCCTCTCCCCCTGGAGAGGATGTAGATACCCCTGAGGGAACTGAGTCCATGGAGCTTGACCCTTACCAGGTTGAACTCTTGGGCCCAGGGGGACCCTCTAGGGAAGAGCTGTGCCAGGGCCAGCGAGACTGTCCCACTCTTGAAAGCCTGAGACAACAAGCTGCTTCAGAAGCCAGGGGAGATGTCAGTGGTACCCACAGAGCTTATTGGGAAGAGGGATTACTGTATGCTGAGGCAAGAGACCCCACTCCTGGAGCCACCAGGAGGGTGGTAGTGCCACAGAAGTACAGGGAGTTCCTCCTAACTTTGGCTCATGACATCCCCCTAGCTGGCCATCTGGGGCAATCCAAAACTTGGGAAAGGTTAGTGAGTCACTTTTACTGGCCCCAGATGCACCAAAAGGTGAAGGAGTTTGTCAGCTCCTGTGTTACCTGTCAGGCCAGTGGCAAGACAGGTGGCCACCCAAAGGCCCCCCTCATTCCACTACCAGTGGTGGGGGTCCCCTTTGAAAGGGTAGGTGTGGACATTGTGGGTCCACTTGAACCTCCCACAGCCTCAGGGAACAAATTCATTCTAGTAGTAGTGGATCATGCTACTAGGTACCCTGAAGCAATTCCACTTAGGACTACTACAGCTCCTGCAGTAGCCAAGGCCCTCCTGGGTGTCTTCACCAGGGTGGGTTTTCCTAAGGAGGTGGTTTCAGACAGAGGTTCCAACTTCATGTCTGCTTACCTAACACACATGTGGAAAGAGTGTGGAGTGCAGTACAAGTTTACTACACCCTACCACCCACAAACCAATGGCCTTGTTGAGAGGTTCAACAAGACATTGAAAGGTATGATCATGGGACTCCCTGAGAAACTCAAAAGGAGGTGGGATGTCCTGTTACCATGCTTGCTTTTCGCTTACAGGGAAGTGCCACAGAAGGGAGTAGGTTTCTCACCCTTTGAACTTCTGTTTGGTCATCCTGTAAGGGGACCACTATGTCTTGTAAAAGAGGGCTGGGAGAGGCCTCTTCAGGAACCCAAACAAGACATAGTGGACTATGTGCTTGGCCTAAGGTCCAGAATGGCTGAGTATATGGAAAAGGCATCCAAGAACCTTGAGGCCAGCCAGGAGCTCCAGAAGCACTGGTATGACCAAAAAGCTGCACTGGTTGAATTTCAACCAGGGCAACAGGTGTGGGTTTTGGAGCCAGTGGCACCAAGGGCTCTCCAAGACAAATGGAGTGGCCCTTACCCTATCCTAGAGAGAAAGAGGGAGGTCACCTATCTAGTTGACCTGGGCACTAGCAGGACACCCAAAAGGGTCATCCATGTGAACCGCCTTAAACTCTACAATGATAGGGCTGACATCACCATGCTGATGGTGACTGATGAAGAACAGGAAGCAGAGAGTGAGCCACTCCCTGACCTCCTATCCTACAGCCCAAAAGATGGGTCAGTAGATGGTGTGATTTTCTCAGACACCCTCTCTGCCCAACAGCAGACTGACTGCAAGCAAGTCTTGCAACAATATGCTAGCCTCTTTTCCCTGACCCCTGGTCTGACAAGCTGGTGTACCCATGATGTGGACACTGGGGACAGTGCACCTGTCAAGAACAAAATCTATCGACAGTCAGATCAAGTCAAGGAAAGCATCAAAGCTGAGGTCAGCAAGATGCTGGAGTTAGGGGTCATTGAGCCTTCAGAGAGCCCCTGGGCTAGCCCAGTGGTTCTGGTCCCCAAGCCTCATCAACAGGGTGAAAAGAGAGAGATGAGGTTCTGTGTGGACTATAGAGGGCTCAACTCTGTCACCAAGACAGATGCTCACCCTATCCCAAGAGCAGATGAACTGATAGACAAATTGGGGGCTGCCAAATTTCTCAGTACCTTTGACTTAACTGCAGGGTACTGGCAGATTGGCATGGCCCCAGGAGCAAAAGAAAAGACAGCATTCTCCACCCCTGATGGGCATTATCAGTTTACTGTGATGCCCTTTGGGTTAAAGAATGCCCCTGCCACCTTCCAGAGGTTGGTGAACCATGTCCTGGCTGGGTTGGAGTCCTTTAGTGCAGCTTATCTTGATGATATTGCTGTCTTTAGCTCCACCTGGCAGGATCACCTGATCCACCTTGGGAAGGTTTTAGAGGCTCTGCAGAGTGCAGGTCTCACTATCAAGGCATCCAAATGCCAGATAGGGCAGGGCACTGTGGTGTACTTGGGCCACCTTGTAGGTGGAGGCCAGGTAAAGCCCTTACAACCCAAAATCCAGGCCATCATGGACTGGATAGCTCCAACAACCCAGACCCAAGTCAGGGCATTCCTTGGCTTGACTGGGTACTACAGGAGGTTTGTGAAGGGGTATGGGTCCATTGTGACCCCCCTCACAGAACTCACCTCCAAGAAAATGCCCAAGAAAGTTAACTGGACAGTTAGTTGTCAAAAGGCTTTTGACACCCTAAAAGAAGCAATGTGCTCAGCACCAATTCTAAAAGCTCCAGATTATGCCAAGCAGTTCATAGTGCAGACTGATGCCTCTGAGCTAGGGATAGGAGCGGTCCTATCCCAGACCAATGATGAAGGCCAAGACCAACCTGTTGCTTTTATAAGCAGAAGACTACTCCCTAGAGAGCAGCGTTGGAGTGCCATTGAGAGGGAGGCCTTTGCTGTGGTTTGGTCCCTGAAGAAGCTGAGGCCATACTTGTTTGGCACTCACTTCCTAGTTCAAACTGACCACAGACCTCTCAGATGGCTAATGCAGATGAAAGGGGAAAATCCAAAACTACTGAGGTGGTCCATCTCCCTACAGGGAATGGACTTTGAAGTGGAACACAGACCAGGGACTGCCCATGCCAATGCAGATGGACTTTCCAGGTTCTTCCACTTAGACAATGAAGACTCCATAGGACAAGGTTAGTCTCATCACCTTTCGTTTGGGGGGGGGTTGTGTGAGAAAGTGCCATCTTTCTTGCATGGTATGCCCCCACTTTTTGCTAAATTGCTGAATGTACTTCGATTGAGTGTACCCTGGGTTCCTGCCAATCAGGTGCCCAGGGCCTCTGTTCCTTCCTTAAACCACCCAAACTCCAAATTGGCAAACCCTAGCCACATGTCAGCCCCTAGTAAATGGTACCCTAGGTACCCAGGGCCTTGTGACCAGGGAAGGCCTCTAAGGGCTGCAGCACTCATTGTGCCACCCTCAGAGACCCTGTACCCTTACACACACACACTGCCCTTGCAGGCTGAGTGTCTGGGTGCAGGACAAAACAAAGAGTCGACAAGGCACACATCACTGTGTACCATGCCCATCACCTACACTGCCAAGGCATATGTCAGCCACCCCTCTAGCTGGGTGCATTATGCCTATGGTGTGGGCACAGGAGCAGGAGCCCTGTACCCCTACAGTACCCGGGTCCATTCCTGGGCACTGTAAGTGCAGTGCTGTCTTTTAAGAATACATGGTGCTGAGAGCTTGTCAAACACGAGCTCCACAGCACCATATTGGCAACACTGAAGCCTGGGAAGTTTGGTATCAAACTTCTCAGCACATTGAACCCACACTGATGCCAGTGTAGGATTTAATGTACTAAGCACCCCAGAGGGCATCTTAGAAGATGCCCCCTTACAGCTAACTTGCAATCCACGTCTGCTCTGAGGCTGCCCATGCTGCCACACAGCAGACACGTTGCTGGACCCCTGGGTGGGAGAGCCCCTGCTCTCCCGGGCCTGCAACAATGCACATCCTGGGTGAGGTGAGAAATCTCCTCCCCCAGGATGAGCAAAGGGAAGCTTCAAAGGCATGCCGCCAGTTGGAGTTTCCCCAGGCCACTGCAACCCCCCACTCTGGCGGGAAGCTTGGCCGGAAACCCCATACAAGGACAGGGGATGTGCCAGCCTGCCCACCCCACCCCTCAGGTGGGGGAGGCGAGGTGAAGCACATCTCCGGGCTCTCGCCATCTTGAAGATGGGAGGCCCTACCCTATCAGGATTAGGCTACTGCCCCCCTCCCACAGGAGAGAGGCAGGATAGGGGGTGTACCCACCCCAGGACAAGGACCCATTGGTCCCTGGCCTTCACCTACCTGTAACGCCCCTAAATCTTGTATTTAGGGGCCCCCTGAACCTTCCTTCCGGAGATTCCAGATAGAAAAACGACAAGAAGAGCAAGAAGAACAAAGACCTGCCCTGCAGCTGCTAAAAAGAGAAGAAGACACCAACTGCTTTGGCCCCAGCCCTACCGGCCTGTCGACTCTCGAACCTGCACCAGCGCGGCATCCCACGTGGCCAGCAACCTCACCAACCCCGGAGGACCTGGCTACCTTTTAGCTCTAAGCCCCTGGGACTCCCACGAGTAGAGGCTCTACTCAAGAAACCTACTTGCTATCCCTGGCACCAGCCCGGGACCGCGGACCCAACACACTCTGCACCAGCCAAGCCTGGCCAGTGCCGGAGTGGACAAAGACCCAGAGGACGACCCCACGGCGACTGTGACCCAGAGTCCGGCACCCAAGGACCCCCCTCGACATCCCGGAAGAAGCCTGCAGCCTCAGAACCAAGTGCCACCCCAGCCGCGATCAACCAGAGGGTAAGATTCCCGACGTCAAAAGGCACCCCTGCACCCGGCGCCCTGCGACCCCCTGTGCCCAATCCCGGGGTACCCACCTAACCTACAACTACCCAACTTACCTCTCGAAGTGGTGGTGGCACCTGAAACATCCTCGTCCCCGAGCCTGCAGCCTCTTTCCAAACCGGAACATTCCCATTGATTTCCATTGAGCGCCCTAAGGCTCAAAAGCACCCTGCACCCAGCCGCCCGAGTGGCCCTGGCAGTGCCCTCTCTACACTAACCTACTTCCCCACTTGCCCTGAGTAAGTGACCAGGAGCCCAGCTCCCACAGCCGCGTGGCTTGCCAGACAGCAGCCACCAACCAAGGCCCCCCTATCCCTCATAGGATAACATTGGGCCTAACTCTCTCTGCACCCGGCCGTCCTGAAACCGCTGAGGGTGAACCAACTGTACCTACCTGACACTGGGGGACCCCTGAGTCCATGCCCGGAATTTCAACACTACCAGTCGAGTACTTACCCTTAAACCGCTAACTTCATTTTCCTCATAGGGTAACATTGACTGGCTTTTTCTTCAAAAATCTTCTAAGTGTGAACTTTTCAAAACTGCAAAAATTCACCAAAAATCAGCCAAGTGACAAAAACGAATTTACTCACCTGCTCCTAGGTGAGCTCCCAGTGCTGGATCTTGGTGCCCAGCCCTGACTCTGAAAAGTGTTCACAACTATACTTACTTCTAACTCATTTTTCTCCCATAGGAAACCATTGTCTGCTTTTCTGTGAAATTTCTTCTAAGTGTCTACTTTTGCAAATTTGAAATATTCTTTTAAAATCGTACCATTTCTGCAAACGAAATTACTTACCTGCTTTTGATAAGGACCCCAGTCCTGGGTCTAGGCACCCAGTCCTGGATTACTAAAGTAACGATAAAGTACTCTACCTGCAATTTGAATTTCTTGCCATAGAGATCCATTGAATGTTTTCTGTGAAATATTTTCTAAGTGCTAACTTTTGAAATAGCTAAATATTATTTAAAAATCATTACAGTTATTAAGTTGACTTTCATCACTTGATTCTGAATACTGACCCCAGGCTGGTTCTAGGATCCAGACCTGGAATTCCAAAAGTAATCTGAAAAGTAATTTATTACAAATAACCTGAATTTACCATTGAGCTCAATGCATTGTTATGTTTAGGAAATAGGATTGTTTATTGCAACCAATGTGACTGTTTACACAAATTTATTGCTTGAAACAAAAGTATTTATATTCAACCTCTCATTCTGAGAAAGTATATTTTTACCCCCTTGTGGTTCTAAAAATAAAACAAGCATATATTTTATATATACAAATCATTGGCCTAGAGTTCAGTTATTGAGTGTGTGAAACCATTTGCTGACTGAGTGTGTACAATAAATGCTTTACACTGTCCTCTGGTACTGCCTTACTGCTCGACCAAGCTACCACTTTTGAGAGTAAGGTCATACCTAACTTTGACCTCTATCAGCCTCTGGGGGACTGTGGACTCTGTACACCCTGTACCTATTAGGGAACAGTATATACAGAACCACTTTCTCACATTGGTGGATCAGCGGTGGGATACAAACTTGCATTTGTTGGACTACTTGGTTACCATCTGATCACACGACAGAACTCTTAAAAATTGCCTTTAGAATTCTGATTGGTTTTTCCAAAATTACTAAAAGTCTTGCTAGGGCCTTGCTTAAGTCCCATTAGAATTTTAGAAAAATAAAAGTCACTATAGTCAGGGTAGAGGGTTAGAACTGTCAGGTTAGAATATCTCAAACAAACCCAGCTATTAGTGATAATAATAACATGGACCTGGTGGAGGAGCTCGACCTCACACCTTACTTACACTTGTCTTTCAAGGAATTGAGGTCCTTATGTAAACTCAAAAATTTACAAATGGGTCAGCATCCATCCAAACAAGGGCTCCAGGAGCTCCTGGCTGAGTATGCTAAAGACCACCCATCTGAACATGGTGATGGCCAGTCAGATGAGGAAAGGGAAACAGGGGAGGAGGACAGCAACCTCCCCATACTATTCCCTAGGGAGGAGATGGCACCCATACCCTCCAACTCAAGACATAGCATCTGGGCACCTAGAGACCACATAGGTGGCTCTGGTCCCAGAGACAACACTGGGGGACCCCCCAGTGAAGAGGACAGCCTTGTGAGGCTGGCCAAAAGAATAGATCTAGAGTCCAGGCTCCTGGCTCTAGAAAAGGAAAGGAGAGAGATGGGTTTAGCACCCATCAATGGTGGCAGCAATAATAAAAACAAGGATAGGGAGGAAACTTCTGACCTTAAAATCCCCAAAGGGATTGTCCCTAAATTTGAGGAAGGTGATGATATCACCAAATGGTTCACAGCCTTTGAGAGGGCTTGTGATATCAGGAAAGTAAAGAAACCTCTCTGGGGGGCACTCCTGTGGGAACTGTTCTCTGGTAACTGCAGGGACAGGCTTCTGACTCTCTCTGGGCCAGAAGCAGGATCCTATGACCTCATGAAGAAAGCTCTGATTGAGGGATTCGGATTCACCACTGAGGAGTATAGAATTAGATTCAGGGGGGCTCACAAAACCCAGACCCAGTCCTGGATTGATTTTGTAGATTTCTCAGTGAAGACACTGGATGGTTGGTTAGCTGGACATGGTGTGCAGGATTTTACTGGATTGTACAATTTATTCATGAAGGAACATATTTTGAGTAACTGCACAAATGAAAAGTTGCATCAGCATTTGGTAGACCTAGGTCTAATTTCTCCCCAAGAATTGGGAAAGAAGGCAGACCACTGGGTCAAGACTAGGGTGACCAAGACAACCACTGGGGGTGACCAAAAGAAGGTGGTCACAAAACCTCCCCAGGGGAAAGGTGGTGAGAATCCCCAAGATAAAAAGTCTGAGTCTTCCAAAGGGCCCCAAAAACCTGTTCAGGTGGGTGGGACCCAAACTACTCCCTATGTGCCCCAACCATATAGGGGGAAGAACTTTGATCCCTTAAAGGCCTGGTGTAATACCTGTAAGAAGCAGGGACACCTAACTGTATCTTGCCCCCAAAACAAAGCCCCTAAGGCACCCAGTACAGCCACTCCTGGGGCAGCAAGTATACAAATGGGATCAGAGGTGTACCCTGAGCAAATCTGGGAACACACTGAAGCAAGTTTAGTCTCCTTGGGAGAAGTGGAGTTTGCCACTGTGGCTGTGTGGCCCCCCAACTTAAAGAAATACTTACAGTACCCCTGGGTAAATGGAACTAGGGTAGAAGCTCTGAGGGATATAGGTGCCAGTGTCACTATGGTGAAAGACACACTGGTTTCCCCTGAGCAATACTTGATTGGGAAGTCTTACCCAGTCACCAACGCTGACAGTGTCACCACTAGTCATCCCATGGCCATGGTAACACTAGGCTGGGGGGGGGTTACTGGCCTGAAACAGGTAGTGGTCTCTCCAAAGTTGCCAGCTGCATGCCTGCTTGGAAATGATCTGGAAACCTCAGCCTGGGCTGAAGTTGAGTTAAAGGCCCATGCAGCCATGCTGGGCATCCCTGAATTGGTGTGTGTGCAAACCAGAGCACAGAGCAAGAGGAAGGGTGAAAAAGTAGGTTTGGAGCCTGGAATAATGGCCCAACCAACCAAGAGGAAGGGCAAGGAGACTGGGGGACCAGCTTCTGTGCAGCCAAACACTCAGAACCCCTCTCCCCCTGGAGAGGATGTAGATACCCCTGAGGGAACTGAGTCCATGGAGCTTGACCCTTACCAGGTTGAACTCTTGGGCCCAGGGGGACCCTCTAGGGAAGAGCTGTGCCAGGGCCAGCGAGACTGTCCCACTCTTGAAAGCCTGAGACAACAAGCTGCTTCAGAAGCCAGGGGAGATGTCAGTGGTACCCACAGAGCTTATTGGGAAGAGGGATTACTGTATGCTGAGGCAAGAGACCCCACTCCTGGAGCCACCAGGAGGGTGGTAGTGCCACAGAAGTACAGGGAGTTCCTCCTAACTTTGGCTCATGACATCCCCCTAGCTGGCCATCTGGGGCAATCCAAAACTTGGGAAAGGTTAGTGAGTCACTTTTACTGGCCCCAGATGCACCAAAAGGTGAAGGAGTTTGTCAGCTCCTGTGTTACCTGTCAGGCCAGTGGCAAGACAGGTGGCCACCCAAAGGCCCCCCTCATTCCACTACCAGTGGTGGGGGTCCCCTTTGAAAGGGTAGGTGTGGACATTGTGGGTCCACTTGAACCTCCCACAGCCTCAGGGAACAAATTCATTCTAGTAGTAGTGGATCATGCTACTAGGTACCCTGAAGCAATTCCACTTAGGACTACTACAGCTCCTGCAGTAGCCAAGGCCCTCCTGGGTGTCTTCACCAGGGTGGGTTTTCCTAAGGAGGTGGTTTCAGACAGAGGTTCCAACTTCATGTCTGCTTACCTAACACACATGTGGAAAGAGTGTGGAGTGCAGTACAAGTTTACTACACCCTACCACCCACAAACCAATGGCCTTGTTGAGAGGTTCAACAAGACATTGAAAGGTATGATCATGGGACTCCCTGAGAAACTCAAAAGGAGGTGGGATGTCCTGTTACCATGCTTGCTTTTCGCTTACAGGGAAGTGCCACAGAAGGGAGTAGGTTTCTCACCCTTTGAACTTCTGTTTGGTCATCCTGTAAGGGGACCACTATGTCTTGTAAAAGAGGGCTGGGAGAGGCCTCTTCAGGAACCCAAACAAGACATAGTGGACTATGTGCTTGGCCTAAGGTCCAGAATGGCTGAGTATATGGAAAAGGCATCCAAGAACCTTGAGGCCAGCCAGGAGCTCCAGAAGCACTGGTATGACCAAAAAGCTGCACTGGTTGAATTTCAACCAGGGCAACAGGTGTGGGTTTTGGAGCCAGTGGCACCAAGGGCTCTCCAAGACAAATGGAGTGGCCCTTACCCTATCCTAGAGAGAAAGAGGGAGGTCACCTATCTAGTTGACCTGGGCACTAGCAGGACACCCAAAAGGGTCATCCATGTGAACCGCCTTAAACTCTACAATGATAGGGCTGACATCACCATGCTGATGGTGACTGATGAAGAACAGGAAGCAGAGAGTGAGCCACTCCCTGACCTCCTATCCTACAGCCCAAAAGATGGGTCAGTAGATGGTGTGATTTTCTCAGACACCCTCTCTGCCCAACAGCAGACTGACTGCAAGCAAGTCTTGCAACAATATGCTAGCCTCTTTTCCCTGACCCCTGGTCTGACAAGCTGGTGTACCCATGATGTGGACACTGGGGACAGTGCACCTGTCAAGAACAAAATCTATCGACAGTCAGATCAAGTCAAGGAAAGCATCAAAGCTGAGGTCAGCAAGATGCTGGAGTTAGGGGTCATTGAGCCTTCAGAGAGCCCCTGGGCTAGCCCAGTGGTTCTGGTCCCCAAGCCTCATCAACAGGGTGAAAAGAGAGAGATGAGGTTCTGTGTGGACTATAGAGGGCTCAACTCTGTCACCAAGACAGATGCTCACCCTATCCCAAGAGCAGATGAACTGATAGACAAATTGGGGGCTGCCAAATTTCTCAGTACCTTTGACTTAACTGCAGGGTACTGGCAGATTGGCATGGCCCCAGGAGCAAAAGAAAAGACAGCATTCTCCACCCCTGATGGGCATTATCAGTTTACTGTGATGCCCTTTGGGTTAAAGAATGCCCCTGCCACCTTCCAGAGGTTGGTGAACCATGTCCTGGCTGGGTTGGAGTCCTTTAGTGCAGCTTATCTTGATGATATTGCTGTCTTTAGCTCCACCTGGCAGGATCACCTGATCCACCTTGGGAAGGTTTTAGAGGCTCTGCAGAGTGCAGGTCTCACTATCAAGGCATCCAAATGCCAGATAGGGCAGGGCACTGTGGTGTACTTGGGCCACCTTGTAGGTGGAGGCCAGGTACAGCCCTTACAACCCAAAATCCAGGCCATCATGGACTGGATAGCTCCAACAACCCAGACCCAAGTCAGGGCATTCCTTGGCTTGACTGGGTACTACAGGAGGTTTGTGAAGGGGTATGGGTCCATTGTGACCCCCCTCACAGAACTCACCTCCAAGAAAATGCCCAAGAAAGTTAACTGGACAGTTAGTTGTCAAAAGGCTTTTGACACCCTAAAAGAAGCAATGTGCTCAGCACCAATTCTAAAAGCTCCAGATTATGCCAAGCAGTTCATAGTGCAGACTGATGCCTCTGAGCTAGGGATAGGAGCGGTCCTATCCCAGACCAATGATGAAGGCCAAGACCAACCTGTTGCTTTTATAAGCAGAAGACTACTCCCTAGAGAGCAGCGTTGGAGTGCCATTGAGAGGGAGGCCTTTGCTGTGGTTTGGTCCCTGAAGAAGCTGAGGCCATACTTGTTTGGCACTCACTTCCTAGTTCAAACTGACCACAGACCTCTCAGATGGCTAATGCAGATGAAAGGGGAAAATCCAAAACTACTGAGGTGGTCCATCTCCCTACAGGGAATGGACTTTGAAGTGGAACACAGACCAGGGACTGCCCATGCCAATGCAGATGGACTTTCCAGGTTCTTCCACTTAGACAATGAAGACTCCATAGGACAAGGTTAGTCTCATCACCTTTCGTTTGGGGGGGGGGTTGTGTGAGAAAGTGCCATCTTTCTTGCATGGTATGCCCCCACTTTTTGCTAAATTGCTGAATGTACTTCGATTGAGTGTACCCTGGGTTCCTGCCAATCAGGTGCCCAGGGCCTCTGTTCCTTCCTTAAACCACCCAAACTCCAAATTGGCAAACCCTAGCCACATGTCAGCCCCTAGTAAATGGTACCCTAGGTACCCAGGGCCTTGTGACCAGGGAAGGCCTCTAAGGGCTGCAGCACTCATTGTGCCACCCTCAGAGACCCTGTACCCTTACACACACACACTGCCCTTGCAGGCTGAGTGTCTGGGTGCAGGACAAAACAAAGAGTCGACATGGCACACATCACTGTGTACCATGCCCATCACCTACACTGCCAAGGCATATGTCAGCCACCCCTCTAGCTGGGTGCATTATGCCTATGGTGTGGGCACAGGAGCAGGAGCCCTGTACCCCTACAGTACCCGGGTCCATTCCTGGGCACTGTAAGTGCAGTGCTGTCTTTTAAGAATACATGGTGCTGAGAGCTTGTCAAACACGAGCTCCACAGCACCATATTGGCAACACTGAAGCCTGGGAAGTTTGGTATCAAACTTCTCAGCACATTGAACCCACACTGATGCCAGTGTAGGATTTAATGTACTAAGCACCCCAGAGGGCATCTTAGAAGATGCCCCCTTACAGCTAACTTGCAATCCACGTCTGCTCTGAGGCTGCCCATGCTGCCACACAGCAGACACGTTGCTGGACCCCTGGGTGGGAGAGCCCCTGCTCTCCCGGGCCTGCAACAATGCACATCCTGGGTGAGGTGAGAAATCTCCTCCCCCAGGATGAGCAAAGGGAAGCTTCAAAGGCATGCCGCCAGTTGGAGTTTCCCCAGGCCACTGCAACCCCCCACTCTGGCGGGAAGCTTGGCCGGAAACCCCATACAAGGACAGGGGATGTGCCAGCCTGCCCACCCCACCCCTCAGGTGGGGGAGGCGAGGTGAAGCACATCTCCGGGCTCTCGCCATCTTGAAGATGGGAGGCCCTACCCTATCAGGATTAGGCTACTGCCCCCCTCCCACAGGAGAGAGGCAGGATAGGGGGTGTACCCACCCCAGGACAAGGACCCATTGGTCCCTGGCCTTCACCTACCTGTAACGCCCCTAAATCTTGTATTTAGGGGCCCCCTGAACCTTCCTTCCGGAGATTCCAGATAGAAAAACGACAAGAAGAGCAAGAAGAACAAAGACCTGCCCTGCAGCTGCTAAAAAGAGAAGAAGACACCAACTGCTTTGGCCCCAGCCCTACCGGCCTGTCGACTCTCGAACCTGCACCAGCGCGGCATCCCACGTGGCCAGCAACCTCACCAACCCCGGAGGACCTGGCTACCTTTTAGCTCTAAGCCCCTGGGACTCCCACGAGTAGAGGCTCTACTCAAGAAACCTACTTGCTATCCCTGGCACCAGCCCGGGACCGCGGACCCAACACACTCTGCACCAGCCAAGCCTGGCCAGTGCCGGAGTGGACAAAGACCCAGAGGACGACCCCACGGCGACTGTGACCCAGAGTCCGGCACCCAAGGACCCCCCTCGACATCCCGGAAGAAGCCTGCAGCCTCAGAACCAAGTGCCACCCCAGCCGCGATCAACCAGAGGGTAAGATTCCCGACGTCAAAAGGCACCCCTGCACCCGGCGCCCTGCGACCCCCTGTGCCCAATCCCGGGGTACCCACCTAACCTACAACTACCCAACTTACCTCTCGAAGTGGTGGTGGCACCTGAAACATCCTCGTCCCCGAGCCTGCAGCCTCTTTCCAAACCGGAACATTCCCATTGATTTCCATTGAGCGCCCTAAGGCTCAAAAGCACCCTGCACCCAGCCGCCCGAGTGGCCCTGGCAGTGCCCTCTCTACACTAACCTACTTCCCCACTTGCCCTGAGTAAGTGACCAGGAGCCCAGCTCCCACAGCCGCGTGGCTTGCCAGACAGCAGCCACCAACCAAGGCCCCCCTATCCCTCATAGGATAACATTGGGCCTAACTCTCTCTGCACCCGGCCGTCCTGAAACCGCTGAGGGTGAACCAACTGTACCTACCTGACACTGGGGGACCCCTGAGTCCATGCCCGGAATTTCAACACTACCAGTCGAGTACTTACCCTTAAACCGCTAACTTCATTTTCCTCATAGGGTAACATTGACTGGCTTTTTCTTCAAAAATCTTCTAAGTGTGAACTTTTCAAAACTGCAAAAATTCACCAAAAATCAGCCAAGTGACAAAAACGAATTTACTCACCTGCTCCTAGGTGAGCTCCCAGTGCTGGATCTTGGTGCCCAGCCCTGACTCTGAAAAGTGTTCACAACTATACTTACTTCTAACTCATTTTTCTCCCATAGGAAACCATTGTCTGCTTTTCTGTGAAATTTCTTCTAAGTGTCTACTTTTGCAAATTTGAAATATTCTTTTAAAATCGTACCATTTCTGCAAACGAAATTACTTACCTGCTTTTGATAAGGACCCCAGTCCTGGGTCTAGGCACCCAGTCCTGGATTACTAAAGTAACGATAAAGTACTCTACCTGCAATTTGAATTTCTTGCCATAGAGATCCATTGAATGTTTTCTGTGAAATATTTTCTAAGTGCTAACTTTTGAAATAGCTAAATATTATTTAAAAATCATTACAGTTATTAAGTTGACTTTCATCACTTGATTCTGAATACTGACCCCAGGCTGGTTCTAGGATCCAGACCTGGAATTCCAAAAGTAATCTGAAAAGTAATTTATTACAAATAACCTGAATTTACCATTGAGCTCAATGCATTGTTATGTTTAGGAAATAGGATTGTTTATTGCAACCAATGTGACTGTTTACACAAATTTATTGCTTGAAACAAAAGTATTTATATTCAACCTCTCATTCTGAGAAAGTATATTTTTACCCCCTTGTGGTTCTAAAAATAAAACAAGCATATATTTTATATATACAAATCATTGGCCTAGAGTTCAGTTATTGAGTGTGTGAAACCATTTGCTGACTGAGTGTGTACAATAAATGCTTTACACTGTCCTCTGGTACTGCCTTACTGCTCGACCAAGCTACCACTTTTGAGAGTAAGGTCATACCTAACTTTGACCTCTATCAGCCTCTGGGGGACTGTGGACTCTGTACACCCTGTACCTATTAGGGAACAGTATATACAGAACCACTTTCTCACAATTATCGTGCAATTAAAAAAGAAAAATGTATTGTTTTTATAACTTAATAAATACGGCCGGGGGGGTCTTGCGACCTCCCGCCTTCCAAAGATACCATGTTTTATGTTCCTGTGTCCGGGGGTTGGTGTGGTCATAGGGAGGGGGGCGGCAGCCAGTGACTGACCATGTGAAAAGGGGGAGCTCTTGGCCCCCCCCGCCCGCATGGCGGTGCGGCGACCGCCCTTACCTCCTGGACCTCTCGGTGGTGGGGCGTGTCCTCTGGGGCGCGCCCTGCCACCGATTGGTTGCCACCCTCCCTGATCCGGATGGCGCTAATCGACATCCGGGTCGGGGGGGAGGGGGCGGGCTGCTGACGGGCTGGGTGGGGGGGCGTAGCCACCCCCCCCCTCAGGCCTTCCAGGATAAAGAAGCGGGGAGTGCCCAGGTGACCCCCTTGTTGCCTGGACGCTCCCCCACACCGGACGTGCCCTGCGCTCGGGGCTTCTTGTTTTCCCACCCACCATCCCTGGAGCAACGCGGTTGATGCGTTACTAGTCCGATTTAGTGTGTAAATTGCTAGGCTGTTGTTAGCTTAATTTCCCATGCGTAGTAAACTGTATCTGGAATGTTTATTTTCTGATGAGGCTTTCTCTTAGGACTTTCTCTCCCATTGTAGTGACCGATACTGTATCTGGAATGTTATGTTGCTGATGATGCTTTCTCGTAGGACTTTCTCTCCCATTGTAGTGAATGGTACTGTATTATGTGTTGCTGGTGCAATTGTGTTTAGGCCCTTTTTCCCTTGTAGCTCTACGGTGTTATGCATGATGTATGACTTAGTCAGTGTAGTTCAATTCAATTCAATAGAGACTTTATTCGGTTATATTTCACACCATAAAAGTGCACATATATACAATACGATTAAAAACATTATTCATACTATTACAATAATTCATAGTCACATACAAGAATCATATTACTCGTAGCCCATTGCCAATAACTTGATCCAGATACAGGGTAAAGTGCAGATAGTAAGTACAACATCATTGGTCTAGGCAATTCCTTAATTTGACGGTTAATTTTAAAAATTCTTTAACCTGTAAGACACTATCGCTGTACAAAAGCTGCAAATAGAAAAAGGCAGGTTTGATTTGGTTAAAATTAAGTTTCCTCAAGAGTGCAACAAGATAACGTTTGCGGGGATATTCATAAAACCTACATAAAAACATAAAATGCAGCATATCCTGAGGAGACTTCCTGTCGCAGCCACAGGGTGCTGTAACCTTATTAAAAATGTCGGACTTCGGTCGAATTAAAAGATGATGGAAGATGTCAAATCTAAACCTAGTCAACAAGAATTTCTCATGAGAGGTGAGATTACTCATTAAATATGGCTCCATGCTTTCACAAGTTTTTAACATCACATATTTCCTAATTCTTGATTTCATAGGCTCCTCACTTTCCCTTTGAGCCAACTTGTCCTTATAGAAGGCTTGTTTGATTGCTGTTATATCCCCCTTTACAATTCCGCTAGGATTTTCAAACAAATTCAGACGGCCTAGCCTGGAAAAGCAGGATTTCAGATATTTTAACCAGGGGACACGCATGTGTTTGTCCTGAGATACAAGATCTCTTACAATCAAATGGGTAAGAGGTATGTCCTGATTTATCCACAGTTTCACCCAGCAAATCAGTGGCCGTAAGGAAAAAATATCACTTAAATACTGGATTCCCAGTTCTTCATGTACTGTCAAGTTGGGTGTACTAGTGGGGACACAAAGTAGACGTTTTAGGAAATAGTTTTCAACAACCTGCAACTGTTCTCCAGCCACATATCCCCAAAGTTCGCTACCATATGCAGCTGTAGCAACAGATTTGGCATTGTAAAGCTTAATCATTGCGTTAATTGGCTTCTTACCCAGTTTTGTCGCAAAGTTAAAAACAGAAACATTAGCCCTTGTCAGTTCACCTTTCTTTTTGACCAGGTGTGGACCTCAGTTAAGCTTGGTATCAAACAGGACACCAAGATATGAGAATGTTTCTGTGACTGGTATTGGGACATCATCCAATTTAAAAATAAAATTCTTTTTGGGTTTATGGCCAATATGCATTATGTATGATTTGGAGTTGTTGACCAATAGATTTCGATCAGACATAAAAATGTTAAAAGCATTTAAAAGCGCCTGGAGTCCCTTCTCCGTTCTCGAAATTAAAACCGCATCATCTGCGTATAAAAGAACTGGAATACCCCGCCTGCCGACTCTAGGGCAGTCTGCCTGTACATTCTGTAGATAATCATCTAAATCATTAATATACAAATTAAAAAGGAAGGGGGCAAGAATGCAGCCCTGACGCACTCCCTTCTTTATGTCGAAATTACCAGTGGTGTCCCCATTTACAGAATATCTGACGTTAGCACTGGTATTACTGTGCATATCCACCAGAAAGTCGACTATCCCAGGATGCACACCTTTCTCCCTCATGGACCTCCACAGCCCCCCCCTGTTAACACAGTCGAAGGCTGAAGAAAGGTCCATGAAGGCAAGATGGACAGTTCCCCTCTGTACAGTGGTATATTTGCTCAATACAAGGAAGAGGTTAAGGCACTGGGTTATGGTGGAGCGCCCCCCACAGAAACCATACTGAGAAATCGACATGATGTTATTTTCAGTCGCCCAGCATGTTATTCTCTGTAGTAGAATTCTCCCCATAATTTTGACCATGGAGTCAATTAATGAGATTGGCCGGTATCAGTGAGGACTGCCCTTATCTCCTTTTTTAAAAACGGGAACAATCGTTGATAGTCCCCAGGAGATAGGACAGCCCACTTTGGCAGCTGCATTAAATACTGCAGCCAGGATGGGCGCCCAAAAGTGTGGATCAGACTTATACAAGTCTGGGGGGATCCCATCAGGCCCTGGGGCTTTTCTAGCAGTAAGTCCTTCAATGGCCACCATAACTTCACCATTAGTAAACCTAATAGCACCTCCCCTAGCATCAAGCAATTTCTCAGTTGTAACAGGTAACCCAGAAGAGTATAATTGTTTGAAGTGAAATTCCCACTCTTCCTTGGTAATACAACAGTCCAGACCGTTACCCGGGTCTTCTACCAGAAATGGTTTTTTAATTATTGTCCAAAATCTGGTGCTGGATTTTAAGGTAGAGGGATCAAGTAACTCATTCCACGCTTCTACTCTTAGCGACTCCTTATGGGATTTAAGAATGGACTTATATTCTCTACGGCACAGTTTGACATTTTCCTGCACTCTCGGAGTAGCTGCCAGTGCTAGCCTGAGGTTACGAGCAGCTTTGGAGCAATCATGATTGAACCATCTTGGCCCACATTTTTCCACACTCATCTTTGCAGGAGCCGACATCAGTTCTGACACCTTCTCCGACAGATTTTGATAAGCAGTGAGAACCCGTCGTGGGTCTGCCCCTACCTGGGTGCAGTTCACAATATCCTCCGTACATGTGTCTACAATGTTTTTATACAGTAAATCTGGAGTCACCATTGACCATTTGAGTCGCCGCCTCCCATCTATGGTGCCCAGCCTCCCGGAATTACATATCTGTCTTTCCTTAGTGAACCAAGGTCCCTTCAGACGGATTGTTAAAGGATTACGGTCACTGAATTCGCTTGGGACAATATCAAACAAATCTAAAAAAGGTAGCAGTGTCGCTGACAACAGCATGTGATCAATAAAGGTGCCCCTCCCATGCCCCTTAAAGGTTGGGGTATCAAAACATTTAAATGGATCCCTGAGTGTCATGGCCAGGGAGAGGTCCAGGTTATCAAGGAGAGCATTGCATAGTTCCCCAGCCATTGTGTGATCCAGGTGGAGTCCCTCCATACGCTCACAACTTAAATCATTTATGCATTTGTGCAGAGGGTCTCCACACAAGTGGACATTTAGATCCCTCACAATCATGAGGTTGTGATTGAAATCATTTAGAGAGGAAATGAGAAAGGCATGCAGGACAGATACGGAATTAGATACTGAAGTGACATTGGCAGCATTATAAAAATTCACTAAACATACTCGGCAGTGTTCCCCATTTAAAACCAAACCCATCATACCAGGATCATTTGCATCAATTCTACTGATTTTACAGGTAACAAGGATAGAAACGAAAATCACCAGTCCACCCTTAGGTCTGCCTCTTAATGATGGTGTGGCCGGGACATAGAAGGCCTTGTACCCTTCTAGAAAAAGATCACATTCAACCAGCCATGTCTCTTGTAGGCAGATAACTTTAAATTGCTTAATGCAGTTGACCCAGTTTATGTCTGCCATTTTTGCAGCCAACCCCGCAATGTTCCACGAGACAACATTGCTACCACAGTTTTTATCCTGTGAGTTCAGGATAGGTACCAGTTCATCTGAGATTGAGATGCCCTGACCCACAGGGATCTCATGTCAATCACACATGTCCAGGCCAGATAGAAGGTCGTACCTGTTCTGTGTGTTGATGTTAAACCCGGAATAAGGTTGGGCCAAAAAATTAGGTCTATTCTGTGTATTGGTAACGTTTCCAAATCCCCTCGGGTTAACAATATTATACTGAGAGCGGGTGTCCATGGCCTGGATCTGAGTTTCAGCCACTGGACTAAACAACCTTTGTTGGGGGGAATTATGACAGAGATGGGCATAGAAGTACCCCAGAGGTCGGACACATATACTGCTCTCATTATATATCAGTGACGAAGCTCTTAAGAGAACGGTGGCCACATGTTGGGGATGTTTGAAGTTCACAACAATGCAGTCTCCGCTTCCCATTTTTTTCGATGGGCCCACCCAATTCACCCGCCTGACTGCCACTATCTGATCAAAATATGCAATTGGAAAGCCACAGTTTTTATTAAGCCATGACACTGTTTTGTTTTTAAGTGAGGCGTGAGACTCGTCATAGGGTGAGGCAGGATGAGTACCGCAGGGTGGGACATTAGTTAGAACTACCACAAATGGCGCACAGTCGGGCGGTAGGTTAAGATAGTGTTTACTCCTGTGCGACCTACTATCTGTTCCCTGTCTTGAAACAGGGTTAGATTGAATCTGTGGATCCATTGTTATTTGAGTGGCTGGTGTGGTTGCTTTTATTGGAACCCTGCTCACGGTGGTAGGTACTGCCATCGTATTAATGGAATTTGACTGCATTTTTCCCCGCACCATCCCTGCCTGTCTGCCTTCCCCAGGGTTATCCCTTAATCCAGTAACTGCAGCCTGGTACGAAGATACCAGGCCACCAAGCCTGGACACCTCAGCTGTTAGAGTGTCTATCTTGGTGGTTAAAGGTCTGATAGCCTCCTCTACCTTAGATTCCAATTTAGACTCAAGGTTTTTTATGAGGGCAACCAGTTGTACAATATTAGCATTTAAGTTATTCTCCTTGTTTCCGGTAAACACAAAGGGATTATTAAGTGGGACATTAACAATAGCAGAATCTACAGCAGTAGTTTTTTTCTTGTTTCCCACCCCCTTTTATCTGTGTTCGCCTACAGTTGCGTACCGGCCTTATAGCTGGCGGAACTTCCTCCAAATCCTCACTGGATGTATCTTGGTGTTCTACATGGACCTCAGTCCTTACCACAATCGGTGTGACCGGGTTTTCTCTAGCAACACCATTGACGCTGGCCTCTCCCTCAGCGTCCATCGCTATCAGAGGCGGCGTCTCAACCAGTGCTGTTGCAGGGGGCCCTTTCCCTAGAGATGCCCGAAGTTCACTGTTGATCTGAGTGACATTTTTTACCATGTAATTGTCAATAGTGCTATGGCCCGTAGCAGTTTTTCCATTTTTAGCCTTAGACATCCTAAATAGAAACAATACGTGTTTAAGTTGCAATGCGACTATACATAAATGTTAAAAAGAATTAAAGTCTCACTTGTTACTTAAAAAAGAGGGATCAGTTCATGAAAACCAGGGTCTCGCGCCCAGCCCAGTCTCTTCAGGCCTCTGAGGGCCACAGAGGGCCCGCCCTTGTCCCGGGCTTCGCCCGGGCTCGTTCCCGCGCGCGTTCCGCGATGCGCGTAGCTGTTGGTCAATTTATTCCACCTGGCATGGGCGGGACAAGGAGGCGGCTTCAGGCCCTGGAGGATTCTGGTCAGTGTAGTCTACCAGCCTCTTTGCCTCAGTCCCCCCCAGCTGCGAGCGTTTCCCGCGAAGCAGGAAAAGCGAGTTGTAGCACTGGTGGCAGCGGCAACAGGAGTTCACAAAACGCAGGGTCCCAGCGAAAGAACAGTTCAGCAGCGCAACACTCCCAAAACGGCCAGCAAACAATTCCACAGGGTCGAAAGACAAGGGCTTGTAGACAGTGTAGTTGTCCTTTACTAATTTTTCCCATAGGTCGTCGTATTTATTAGGAATGGGGCATGCGGTAAGGTCATGACCGGTGAGCAACTATTTTAAGGTCTGAGGGGGCGGGCATCATCCTATGGAGTTTCCCGCCCAGGGGGAGGGGCCATTGGCCCCTCCTAGAACTTCAGGGGCAAGGTAACTGGTGCTTCAAAGGGGCGTGGGTTGGGGAGTCACGCTTTCCTTAGGCTGGTAGCCACCCCGCGCACGCAAACTCATGACGTCACCGGATGGCGCAGAGTAAGGGCCCTCCTTTAGTGGGTAAATGAAGTTCACGGCGTGGACCGGGTTAATTACCGGGCCCGGCTGCGCATGCGCACATCTTTAGGTGAGGCGCAGCTAGTAGGACCTGACACCGTTTAGCGACCTTGCCATATGGCCCAGAAATGTTAGTATACAAAAATGCAGAAGAGGATGTTAGACTCGGTTAGGAAACAATCTGTATTAGAGTTTTGTTAAGGATAGTCACTCACACCTGTTGACAATAATGTATCTAATGTCCTGCTGATTTTTGTATAACTGATTATCGTGCAATTAAAAAAGAAAAATGTATTGTTTTTATAACTTAATAAATACGGCCGGGGGCTCTTGCGACCTCCCGCCTTCCAAAGATACCATGTTTTATGTTCCTGTGACCGGGGGTTGGTGTGGTCATAGAGAGGGGGGCGGGAGCCAGTCACTGACCATGCTGGAAAGTGGCGCTAGTGTGCTTAGGTGTGAAGAAGAAAACCAATCTGGCCACTTTGCGACAACTTCGTCTTGCTTTATTTATTTATCTATCAGATTTTAACCTTTTATTTCTCTCCATCCAGAGACTGCACGTTGGAATAGAAAAATGTCAGAAAAAGATTCAATTTCCTGCAACAGTGTTTCCTTTTTTAGATCCATTTCACAAGGGAACAAATAAACGAGCAGAGGAGAGTGTGAGAACCGAGGCTTGTGTTTTTCAGTAAGTGAGGATGAGCGAGACAGAAAGAGAGGGAATAAGAGGCAGCTGACAGCGGCAAAGCAGAAGCGGACTCTGTCCTTGTCTTCTCTGGGCATAAAGGAAAAGCCAGAGTCCTTTCCCTTCTCTGCTCACCCACCCCCAGACGCCAGGCCTTATATGTAGGGGTGGGCGGAATTTGCGGAATTAACCTTCGCAAATTATCGCGAGAATGTTTAAAATTATCGCAAACAAGCAGAAATATCGCGAAGATGCGGAAGTTTTTTTCCGGCATGTTCGCGAGATTTTCTGCGTGGTTGCGGGTCGCCAACTTACCCATGTGGTTGCTTGCGGGCGCGGCCATCTTGTTTTGAGTTGTTCTCGCGGTGCATGATCGCGAGAAGAAAGACGTGATCGCGCGACGCATGACGTCACTGCGGGCGCGAACTGTCGCGAGACAGCGCAAATGGCTAAAAACAATACAACATCTCATGGAGAACGCGACCGGATCAAGAAAACTTGTCGGCGAACGCAGGGATTCAGGTAAGGCGATCGCGCGCGCGCGAGAATGTATCATTTTACAGCGCGAGCAAGAAACAAATTATCGCCAAGCTGCGGAAACCGGAATTTTTGACATTTTCGCGCTCTCCGCGGAACGCAAAAATGTCAAATTATCGCAATTTCCGCGAACGGAACGAAATTTTTGCCCAGGCCTACTTATATGTAGGTTATTTCAGCCGTCCTGGGACACATATTTTAAACAAAGAAGTAGGGGTACGGAATAGTTTGAATTTAAGAAGTAGGGGCACGCCGTGCCCTGCCGATCCCGTCCACTTCGACCACTGACACCTCCAGACACCCCAGTATGGCTGCCGATTGTCCCAGGTAAGCTCTGGATAATATCAGCTCTGCTGCTGACATGCCTGCTTTACAGGCGGACACTTCAGTTCTGCTGCGCACGATCCCAGCCCATGCTACAGACACTGTGGGGCAGATTTATGTTGTACTTGCGCCACTTTTGCGCCGCCGTTGCGTCACTTTTGTGACGCAGCAGCGGCGCAAATCCTGCGCCATGGTGCGGGGTATTTACAACGTGACGCATCTGGGAGATGCGTCACGTTGTAAAGCCCTGCGCCACATGTAGGCGTTCCAGGGCAGGTGGGGGCGTTCCGGCGCAGGAACGCCTCCTAAAAGTGGCTGAGTGAAATCTACAAGATTTCACTCAGTCACTTTTAGGCCCATGCTGCGTCAAAACCCTGCGCCTGCTTGAAGCAGGCGTAAGGATTGACGCAGCATTTTAAAGATAGGGCCCCCCAGATCATTGCTGGAGCTGCGTCGCGCTTGCGACGCAACTCCAGCAATGCGCCACTTTTCGGCACAGATGCGTCACGCATCTGTGCCGTTTTTGCCCCATGGTGCGCCGCATTATAAATGCGGCGCATCCATGGTGGTGCAGCTGTGGTGCATAATAACTGGCGCATCCCTGCTGATATGCAGGGATGCGCCAGTCGTCATAAATCTGCCCCTCTGTGCTCTGTTGCGTCAGGCCTGAAACATTCAAAGTCCGCTTTAAACACTCCCTTATCAGCCAATGACACTCCCACGTCAGCGTTGGGCATGTACAGCAGCCAGTGAAACTGGGAGGGTCTGTAAGGAAAGCGAAACGGAAGGAGAAACAGACCCTCCCACTTCACAAACTGTTTCAATGAGAGACGAAACTTAACTTAACCGTGCGCATCGCAGGTTGACCATGGCTGCCTCCAACCAGCTTCGGAGCCTGAAGGAGGAGGCCACGTGCTCCATATGCCTGGAATATTTCACGGACCCCGTGTCTGTGGAGTGTGGACACACTTTCTGTCTGTCCTGTATCACTCAGTACTGGGAGGGGCTGCAGACAGACTTCCCCTGCCCTCAGTGCAGAGATCTCGCTCAGAACAAAATCTTCCGGCCCAACAGGCACCTGGCGAACATAGTAGAAACCCTTAAACAACTTCAGATACCGACTGCGACCCCCCAGGAGGCGAATATGTGCAGAGAACACGAAGAGAAACTGAAACTGTTCTGTGAAGATGACCAGGAGCCCATCTGTGTGGTCTGCAGCATGTCACGTGATCACACGGCTCACAAGATGCTCCCCATTCGAGAAGCTGCCCAGGAGTATAAGGTATGTGGTGCAGGTCATCTGAATTGGGTATGGCCGGGCTCTCACTGTTACCAAGTACAGAGTCTGTTAGGATTCAAACGTGCATGGATAATTAAAAAATAAAATTATATATATATATATATATATATATATATGTGTAAGGGCATACAAATCAAATGAACTGACAAACTCAGCATGATATAGTACCTGCCTAATGTTGTCCTATGCCAGTAATCTTCAAACTGTGGGCTGCCTCTTTGCTTTTCGGTAATTCTTTTAATATGTCCACAGAGTTGGACTGGGGCAGAAAATAGGCCCGTACGTCAAAATTAAAGTGGCTCCCGTTAGCGAATCAGAAAGCTCAGACATTGGCCCAGGTTTGCAAATTGGGGTTGTTTGAACTTGAAACGCTGTATAGCTGTTTTAGAAGGTATTGGGGACTACTTAAATGTGTGGTTGTTGCAGGCAATGTTTGTGGTAATGTCGGGGAAACCAAAAGTAAAACTAGCCCACCAGACCCCAAAACAGGCCCACAAACACCCCAAAATAGAGGGGCCACACACTGACTTGTCAGACCATCCCATGTGATGCTGCTTGATTGCTCTGTAGGCCAGGCCGTCCCTTGATGCCCCATACTCCGCGTTCTCACATGCAATATTTGGCTTGATATGTTTTGCACTGCAGTTTTAGTGTGATACATTTGAAAGCACTACTGTAAATTGCAGATTCTCCTAGCTAGTTGGTTAAGGAGTGTCCTGATTTTGTTACGCAGTCTTATTTCTCAGTGGTTATTCTACACAGCATTGTAAAGCATTACATTTTCCATAATCCTGCCCCCCAAGTAGCAAATGACCGAGAAAACGATCAACCTTTTAGCATAAATGTGGGCAGTGCTTATTTATGTAACTTCCTGTTTTCTTGATGCACAAATAAAGATACAATAGGGCAACCAATTTAGCGGACAGCGATTTAAGATAATCATTGTCATTCCAATTCAATGTAAAACTAAGTTAACATCCCAAATAGTGGAGCATCTAGGCTTGGGTGGATTCATGTACCTTATTCCGTTCAATAATCTGCACACCAGCAGACACTCTTCTTCCTTCATTGATTAAGTGGGTGTGCAACATATACTGTAGACTCAGTGGCTTGATTTAATGATACTTGGTGAAGAGTATGAATTCATTAATCTGTAATGTCTTATTTTAGACCCAGATGAGAATGGGTCATTAACGGTCAGCCGACCAACGTGGTTTCAGCTGTGATACAAGGGACATAGATTTGCATTTTCTGTGAATCCGTCTGACTCTAGCAGAGAGCTGCTTCGGCTGAACTTTTCCTATTTGGGATCTCAAACATTCATCGGAATTTCGCAAAAAGGTAGAGAAATTACTCAAAGTTGGGCCGGTTGAGCTTACCAGTGTGGTTTCCCAAGAAAAGGCAACTAATTAGATAACCAGTCTTTAATCTGCAGGACAAAAACAAAGTGGACCGTCAAAGAACATAGGAATTTGTTTGACCTTATTTGCATCCCCATCAAAACAATAAAGCCCACATAGGAGTATAATTCAGATGACACTGTAGCAGCCAGTGCTTGCCGCAGGATATTGATCTCATTAAGCAGGGTGTCAATTCTGGCATTTTGTTGAATCGTCCCATCTCTAGTAGGTGCTATTTGCATTACAATCTCTTAAGAGCTGGCTGTAGTGGGTCTTTCCAGGGTCTCTGAGGATGGGGAAGTCGGACGGCCGCCAGCCAAAGCTGACTTTTGAAGCGCGGAAGGCCGCGCGCTCACAGGCGGAGCGGGAGGAAGAATGCATGAAACCACAGCCTCCTTCCACTGCAGACCTTAAGGAGCTCCTGCTCGTCATGCAGTCCAGTTTGACCTCCATCGAATCTAAGATGGACTCCATGAATGCTCGGCTGGACGGACTCACGCAGAGGGTAGACAGGCATGATGACCGGCTGACGGAAGTGGAACGCCGGATTTCGGATCTCGAGGACACTGCCAGTGCCACCACTTCCCGGACTTCGGACATGGAGAGGGCCCTCAGGGCCCTGGCGGCCAAGAATGAGGATTTGGAATCCCTCTCTCGCCGTAATAACCTCCGAATCCTTGGGGTGTCCGAGACGACGGCCACGGGGCGCATGGAGGACTTCGTGGAGCGTCTCCTGGTTACGGTGTTTGGGAGAGAGGCTTTCTCGCCGGTTTTGGTGATTGAGTGGGCGCACCGTGCCCTGTCTGTGCGACCGGTCCCCGGGGCCACCCCCGTCCGATAATAGCCTGGATACTAAACTATCGGGACCGCGACGCCGCCCTCCGCCTGTTCAGAGAGCATGGGCAGCTCAGATTTGAGAGCATGGAAATCTCACTCTACCCCGATTTTACCATGGCGGTGCAAGAGCAACGGCGAAAATTCATCCCAATCAAAAAGAAACTGCAGCAGCTCAACTTACCATATGCTATGCTTTTCCCGGCACGGCTTAAAATCACGCATTTGGGGGAACAGCTGTTTTTCAATACCCCCCAGCAGGCACGGAACTTTCTTAAAAGCTTGCCTAGACAGCCGCCAACCCGCGCCTCACCCTCCCGCCCCTTTGAGGAGCATGGTGGGGCCTCCGACATAGAATGATGTACTGCTGCACCGGCCCTACATTTACCTTTACACAGTGGACAGAAGCCTACCATCAAGATGTGCTCTATCCTGGACGCACCCCTTGTGGCATTGCAGCTGGGTGCGGAGGGGCAGAACTGCGGCACGGACACTGAACGGGATGGAATGCATGCCACCCTGAGGGGAGGCCCCCCACCCCCCCCTCTGCTCGTTTTACCTGAGGGGTGTGCTGTACTGGTTGGGATGGGTTTGGGAAGTCTTTTGTCCCAGCATTGTGTCCCGCACGCTAGGAATGACTTTAAGCTGCAGGAAACCGAGAATTCCGCATTGGTCACCCATTAAGCTATAGACTTACTATATGTACTGGCTCGAGATGTATTTCATATGTTGCCCGAACACCCTCGCTAATGCGAGGAGGAATTGGAAGCCCTCTGGAACCCACCTATTAGGTGAACCCTACTTATTGTTTGTACATTTTGGATGGGGTTGAAGAGTTTTGGTTGCGGGATCTTCTCCCTTAGTTTTGTTGTTCTGAGTGAAGGGAGGGGGTCTCTTGGGGCACAGGGATGGGAGGAAGGGGGGAGGGAAGGGAACCACGGCAGAATTGGGCTGCTGATGGGGGAGGGGGGAGTTTCCTTATGGCCATAGAATCGTATGGAGTTGTGATCTGCCACGAGACACTGGTCCGCAGACCCTAGAAGGAGAACACTTCGATGCATGCCACTCGCCACACACACAAGATGCTTCTGTGATCTCATGACAGCCGATGTAATGGAACCTCCGGCTCACCCTACATACCGCTTCCTCACATGGAACATACGGGGCCTTGGGGACCCGCGTAAGCGCCGCCATATATTGGCGTATTTGGACCGGCACAATATCCAATGCGCAATGCTGCAAGAAACCCACTTTAGTCCTAGTACGACACCTACATTTACTTCTCGATGGGCCAGTCATACCAGTTTTTCTTCCTACTCCTCGTATGCTCGAGGCACGTGTATCCTCGTGAAGAAAACTCTCCCATATACTCCTATTGGGTCCCTGACGGACAAGCTGGGACGGTATTCTATGATCTGGGGAAGATTAGCTGCGCAGACCTTCACATTTGTCCCATGTTATGGGCCTAATTCTGATGACCCTGAATTCTTTAGAGTACTCTGGGGTAAAATACTGGAGATAGGATACACGCACTTGCTATGGGGAGGGGATCTAAACGTCACTCTTGAACCTGAGTTAGACCGGTCACACCCTCAACCCCGTCATTGGTCCACATCCCAATCCACTTTAAAAATGATCGTAGCTGATCACGAATTGGTCGATGCATGGCGACATAAGCACCCGTCACAGAAAGAAGGGACTTGCTTTACCACTGCACGGGCTTCCTGGTCCAGAATTAATGTGTGGCTGATCACTAAGGGGCTTCTGCCATGGCTGTCACACGCCCTCCATCTCCCTCGCACTTACTCTGATCATTCCCCGGTACTAATTGGTCTTACCCCTCCACATGAAAGCTCCCCTTTCTTGAATTGGCGTTTGAATCCACGCTCCTTGCTGGACCCAGTGTTTAAGCAAGAGATTGATCAGGAGATCACAGACTTTTTCCCGCGCAATGAAAGTTCGGTGGAGACTTACTCCACTGTTTGGGAGGCATTTAAAGTAACTATACGAGGCCTGTGTATCGCCAAGAGCGGGGGAATTCTGAAAGATATCAAAACAAGACTGCGGAGACTTGAGGGTGAGCTCCGCCATGTTGACCTACAACTTCAAACAGCACCGACGACTGAATTACGGGCGCAGTTTAGGAGTCTGCTAAATGAGTATCAAGACACAGCAGAACAAGAGTGCAGATTCAGGGGGAAGTATTTTCGGGCGCGTCAGTATGGAGAGGGCGACAGACCGGGCAGGGGACTGGCATCCCTTGTCCGACCCCCGCGTTTCTCAAATACAGTCCTTGAGATTGAGGACTCAGATGGCCTGATCCATAGAGATACAGCGGATATAGTGGCTACCTTCCGAAACTTTTATAGGTGTCTATATAAGACTCAACGGGATCATTCGACTGAATTTGACTCCTTTTTTGATGACACTGCGATTGTGTGGTTGGGGGATGGGTAACAAGAATTCTTGCTACGTCATCACGAGGATGAGGAGATAATAACCGCAATTATGCAGCTCTCCTCTGGAAAGGCGCCGGGTCCGGATGGCCTTCTGGTGGAGTTCTATAAAACCTTCCATCACCTGCTCATCCCGGTTCTGCGACATGTATATGAGGAGGCCAGGGAGTCTGGGGCTCTCCCCCCTTCTATGAGAGAAGCTCATATTATCTCCATACCCAAACCAGGGAAAGACGCTAAATATTGTGATTCGTACAGGCCCCTATCTTTAATAAAAGTAGATGCGAAAATCCTCGCTAAATTAATTGCCAACCGCATCAGCCCCCTGATGACCGCCCTGGTCCTCCCGGACCAGTCCGGCTTTGTCCCTATTAGGGGAACCTCCCACAACTTGCGCACGCTGTTTGCGCTATTGCAGGACGTGTACCCGGAGGCCAACGCCGCAGCAATTTTTCTAGACGCCACGAAGATTCCCTGGAGTGGGATTACCTCGCCTTCGTGCTGCAGAGAATGGGATTCCCCCCCCCCCCCCTTTTGGCCTGGATCAATCTGCTGTATTCAGGTTTGCAGGCCCGGATCCTTATTAATGGGGCACGCTCGACTCCCTTCACGATAACCAGAGGCACTCGACTGGGTTGCCCCCTGTCGCCTCTTCTCTTTGCTATCGCCATTGAACCACTGGCAGCCAAAATTCGCCAACATCATCGGGAACATGCCCTGATATATCCGAACCGACTAATCTTAATATGCCTTTATGCTGATGACTTGACACTATATCTGCGGGATCCCGTTGTTAGTCTCAATCCGATCCTCCAAGTGTTGATACTGTTTGGTAGACTGTCGGGAGTAAAAGTAAATTGGAGTAAATCCCAGATATTTCCCTTGACTGCCTCCACCCCGAGATTTGAGCCTGACTATCCCTTGGCTTGGTGCGCTGAATCTGTCACGTACCTGGGCATCCGGGTCTCCCGCTGCCGGGAAGAGCTGATGAGAGATAATTATGGCCAGGCATTGGATCAATTGACGGATAAAATAACTAGATGGATTGCGATGCCCCTATCCATGGCCGCCCGGGTGTCTTTGGTTAAGATGGTGATTTTACCCAAACTTCTCTACCTGTTCACTAATATACCCTACGCTCCGAGCCGCCACTTCTTTAGCAGCATTAAATCACAGCTGATCAGACTGACATGGGGCGGGAAGAAGCCCAGACTGGCTTGGGAGATCCTCACGCGTCCCTTTGTCGACGGAGGACTCAAGGTCCCTGACATCAAATTATATTACATATGCGCACAGGCCCAATTTGCGGCCTACTGGCTCCATCCCCCCCATACATGCCTCATTTAGCAGTGGAGGATGGATATATGGCTCCTATTCCCTATTCGGCCTATTTAAGTGCCCCCACTGTACCCAGACACCTGGCCTCGACTACCGTCCAATGCACGGTTCGTGCTTCGTGGGACTTGGCGCAGAGACTGCAAACCACCCTTTTATATTCACCTCTAATACCCCTGTGAGGAAGACAGGATATACCAGTTACACAGGAGGGAGGATGCTGTCGGATGTTGCGCAGGGTGTCGCGGCTCACTTGGGGTCAGCTATATACTCGCGGGACCTTTTGCACTTGTGACGAGTTTTTTGGAACCTCTTCCCCCCACTCCGCTAGAGCGGTTCTACTATGTGAGGTTACGCCAAGATGTCCGGGCCCTTGTGTCCTGCTTTCCTCTCGAACCGCCTATCATGGCCCCCCTGCATGTCTTAATGCAGCAGGACCCCCCAGAGCATGTAGTTTCAAAGCTGTATATCACCTCTCAGAGGGAAATGGACTGGGACCCAGCCCCGGCCAAGGCCAGATAAGAGGCAGACTTGGGACACCCCCTCACGGAAGAACAGTGATCCTTCTGCTGTTGGCAGACTGGCGACATTTCGGCTAACAGCAGACTGCGACTCATACATTATAGATATTTACACCAACTCTACTACGCACCTGCCCGATTGTATCGCCTCCGACTGCGTGATAATGACAGCTGTGACCGATGCGGAGCAGACGGGGCAGGATTTGGACACTTGGCCTGGAATTGCCCACTGATCCGGCGGTACTGGTGGGAGGTATTTGGCTCATTGGGCGAGATGACTGGGGCGCACGTGCCGGATACCCCGCTGGTGGCACTTTTAGGGTACACTGAGAAAGTGCCAGTTAAGATCCACAAATACACCTCATTGGCCCTTCTATTAGCAAAAAGACGGATTGCTTGCCGATGGGGGCGAGGGCGGGCTCCAAAATTTAAGGAGTGGATGAATGATCTCATACTTTTCCAAGATCAACTTCATACGTATGCGGAACTTATACCACCCACAACTCGACCGCGAGACATTTGGGCCCCTCTACAAACTTATCTCCTGAAGTATACTGCTATGGACGACCCCAACCTGACCCAACCGCGGTTGAGGGGGGGAGACAGGGAGGGGAGGGACTCGGAGTAGAAGCTGGCATCTGGTGGGTGGGAGGGGATGGTTTGGTGGGTGCTGTGCCAATTGTGGACTTGAGGGCGGCGGGGGAGGAGACTGGGGTACATGGAGAGATCTGTGGCAGAGATAGTGATTTCAGATGATGACTAGTGGCGTGGGATCTGTGGCCTTGGTTTGTTTCATGGGGGGGGTTTTCCTTTTTTCTTCTTTGGGGTTTTACTTTGGCATTGCATTATTGATGTTTACTAGAGACCTGAGGCGTCAACTGACTGTATTGCCTGACCTCCTTACGCGGCCGGCCCGATGGTTTGTAGGCGGCTTGCTATGATTCCTCCCCTACTCCCTCTAATCTGAATTCATATGAACCGCAATGCCGGCCCGCTGGATGTAGGCATTTTGCTGTGTCAAGTTGGGAAACAGACAATAAAGGTCTAGTTGGAAAAAAAAAAAGAGAGAAAAAACTGGTAGGCAAGAATGTAAAATTTCATAGCTATAGAGAAGAAAAGTTCCAATTCTATTAAGAACTCTGAGGCGAGGATAATGCATTTCTTTCTTCACCTTATTACTCATGCAAAAAGAAATATTGATGGACAGAATGCAGAACAATGTCATACATTCACCCAGTACAGAGATCTGGGCCTAAATTAATCGTTTTCTTTTGCTCCCCAAGCCATTCCAGTTTGAACCCAGCCATATGCAAACCAGTCTTGACCCTGCGTCTAATGGAAACAGTCTAGCCCGAACTGCCAGGCCAGGTCCTCCGTGGACTGGAAACAAGCATCCTAGGACCGGTTTCGGGGTTTCACCCCTCATCAACCAGGATAGCTTAACTCCAGTGGCACGGAGAGCACGGGACCACGTCTGAGCATACCCGTCCCACTCAGGGTGAGAAATGCAAAAAGAACAATTGATGGACAGAATGCAGAACAATGTCGTACATTCACACCAGTACATAGAACTGAGCCTAAATCCAATGTTTTTTAGCTCCCCATGTAATTTCAGTTTGAACCCAGCCATATCTAAATCACTCTTGACCCTGCGCCCAATGGGAACAGTCCACCCGAACTGCGAGGCCAGGTCCTCACTGGACCGGAAACAAGCATCCTGGGACCGGTTTTAGGGCATCACCCCACATCAGCCAGGCTAGCTTGAATCCAGTGGCACAGTGAGCCCGGGCCTAAATCCAATGTTTTTTGGCTCCCCGTGTCATTCCTGTTTGAACCCAGCCATATCTTAATCACTCTTGACCCTGCGCCCAATGGGAACAGTCCACCTGAACTGCGAGGCCAGGTCCTCACTGGACTGGAAATAGGCATCCTGGGACCGGTTTTGGGGCATCACCCTCCTCACTGGACCGGAAACAAGCATCCTAGGACCGGTTTTAGGGCATCACCCCACATCAGCCAGGCTAGCTTGACTCCAGTGGCACAGTGAGCCCAGGACCCACGTCTGGGCATACCCAGAGCACTTGGGGCGAGAAAGCAAAAGACACACAGATGATGGACGGAATGCAGAGTAAATCAAACATTCTTCCCCAGTCAATAGATCTGGATTCAATCCATTGTTCTTTTGCTCACCATGCCACCCCAGTTTAGACTCAGCCATATGCAAATCAGTCTTGACCCTGTGCCTTATGGGAACATGCCAGACTGAACTGCCAAGCCAGATCCTCACTAGAAACAAGCATCCTGGGACCGGGTTCGTGGCATCACCCCATATCAGCCAGGCTAGCTTGAATCCAGTGGCATAGTGAGCCTGGGACCAACATCTGGGCATACCCGGCGCACTTAGGGTGAGAAATTTCAGTGAATTTCTAAGGTTTTTTTAAATTCTATTTCCTAACTATAACGTCCCAGTAACCTTTGTTTTTTTCAGTGAATTTCTTAAGTTTTTAAATGCTAATTGTTAACTATAACGTTCCTGTATCCTTTGTTTTTTTACAGTTTCTAAGCTTTTTTCAAATTCTATTCCTAAATTGTAATGTCCATTTTTTTGTAAGTAAACCTCTTAAGATTTTCGTACTTTCGTTCTATAATTGGATATAATCATGTTTTGATTTCATGTGTGTTTATCAGAAAATACATTAATAACTGGTTTTATTTTTAACAATTTTGTAAGTCGGCACAACATTGTTGCATTTACAGTGGAGATTCTGTAATCATTAAATGTATGTCACATACTGAAAAATAAACTTAAGGACATTTTTTAAATAAGGTTTACCTCTAAATATATAGTAGAATATTGGTTTAACTTTTCTTTCTATGATTATTTTAGAAGAAAGCCACCTAATTAAAGAAACCTTTGCAAGCCTGATGTCGCTTTTCCCTCGCACTGTCTTGGTGTACTCTAATATATGCCAAAGACAGAAATGGAAGCGATCAAATCAATTCTGTCCACAGATTGACAAAGCTAGGAAACAAGGTTAATGAAGCTGTTTCTGCATTCCTCAGAGACCATCGCATGGGTTGTATTTACAGATGAAGGCAACAGGGTGTTTTGAAGTAAACTGAAACTCTGCATCCGATCCGATGTGTAGCTACCATATACACACAACGAATGCAACGGCTCTGGTCGGAGTTACCCTACTATCTAAAATATAGTGAATTTTTTTTCAAAAGTTTATTTTTGTTTTTGTTTTTAACAATCTTCCCGACGACGTCTCGATCCCTGTGCATATGCCGTGAAAACGGAAAACAAAAGCAGACATTCAATGACCATCAACACATCCAAAAATAATATGTAAAAAAAACCTTCTGATCATTGCACTACACATATTACTACATACATAATTCTTTCAATTCATGTTTAAACTCATATTTTTGTACTAAGTTTCTTTAAAAACAATCTTTCAGACCTATTTTCCGTTTTCATGGTTATTTGGGACGTCACAATGACGTTGCTAACCGCGACAATCGCGCCTTTTCCACAAAGTGAAAACCCATATATGCACAAACATTGCAGCATTTTACACATTAGAGGTTTATTACTGTACACTTTAAACTCATGTTTTTCTAGTGTATTTCTAGAACAGTGATACCCAAATATGGCCCGGGAGCCGTATGCGGCCCTCCTGACCTTTACATGCAGCCCCCTGGGTAGCAGCAGCACAAGGCTGCTGTTTACTCAACTTAGCACTAAGATTAGAAAAAAATAAAAAATACAGCAACCCCTTATTTACAGGTTAATTGCAGTTAAGGAAAGGAAGTAACTATGCTTGTAACTTTAGGAACACTGTCATTTTTAAAGACCGCACACGTATAAAAATACAAGTGTCTTTTCAAAATTCAAAAAGTGTATTTTTGGATACAGCCAGGACGCTGCCACACAGGCACTTTTAATAGAGGTTAGAGTAGTTTTAAATTGTTTTTGATGGACCCTAGTGGACACTGATACTCATTATGGAATATCCTTATTTATAGCTCACCGCTGGCTAACTAGATATACAGCCTAAGATTCCCTGCACGGACTTTACTCCAAATCTTGCACGTTGAGTAAGTATGGTAGACACTTAAGCGTTTACCGGGACGGCGGTAGCACTGAGACCAACGCTATAGCCTTCCTCAATCATCACTTGGGTGGCGCCCACGCGCAGATTTATGGCATAAATTAAGATTGTACTATGTAACTTTTTAGCTCTAGCCTAGCGATGCAGCACGTATGTGCTGCCATCGCTTTGCGAGGCATGCAGTATACACTGTAGTGTGGAAGCTCCGCCCACTCTCTGCCCATTAACTTTTGTCTTAAATGCTGCCTTCCGATTGGTTTGAGGCTTGTTAGTCCCTCCTCAGTCATCATTTGTATCCTTCCACGGCTACTGGCCCCTTTACTCCTAACACTATTTTTTTTCCCTGTCCCCCCCCCCGCCCCCTCAGTCTGTGACTTCTCGCACCCCACCCCCACTCCGTGTCTTTTTGTGTCTTCAATGCAATAGGACTCGTGTAAATCATGACATGCTTTGTTTACGTTTAGCGTGCCGTGCCACTGGTCCGACTCCCTGTTGCTGTCTCAAACCGTGGGGGAGGCTGGCCAGTTATCGTCAATAAAGAAGGAGCTGGGAGGGCAGCCCATTGTTTAGCACCTTTGCCACCGCGCCCCGCTATTGCAGTCAAAGGACGCCCCTGCTGAGAGACCGGAGGCAAAAGAGTCGACCTCCGAACAATCGGCCAGTGCCACCGGTCCGCTGAGGCAGCCGTGACCCAAAACGCCTGCTCCGAAAATCCTCACATGTTTATTAACTCGAGGACAGGCTGCAGGAGAGGTTAGAGCAGTGGATTCACTTAGACGCAATCTTGCCCCGCATATTATGCTTTAGAGTAAAGTTGATTGATTGGTTGAAACATGACTAGGAATATGATGGAATTGAGAAATATGAAAGATAAAATACCAGTAACACCATCCATTGGTGCACTGCGAATTTACTTTTCAATAGCACATCAGCAGCATTTTTGCTCACTGTTATCTTTGATATGCTTATGATGCTATGTCTGTGCCGTGGGATCTCTCCATATCACCAATCATTTTTACTTCTGGAATCCCAATTTTGTGAATCAATAACATCTGAAATGTTTTTTCATACGTGGTGATGTCTCCCTGCCTACAGAACACGTTGGCTTCCTTGCAAGGGCAAGGTGTTTGAAAACAGCACAAGGCCAGATGATTGTAAAGGGCCCCCTTACAGTCCATGGGGGGAGGGGTGGAGGCTAAGATTTTGTTACCCCACTGACGCATTGGTGTAACTTGGAACAGCATGCATGCTGTGTTCATCGCACATCATTCCTCTGTGGTGTCCCCAACACAGAATTGACGGCAGAAGATGTACATGCTTATTTGAGTTAGCACTTATTCTGTGACTTAATAACACACTCAGCAAAGACCTCCACGTGCGATATTTAGCATTATAAGCTTGCAATTACCGCGTCTCTCATAACAAGCTGCTTAGATTTCAGAATGCTTGGGGTATTGTACTGTACAGAGATACCAGTGCAAGTTTTAATTCTGAAGTTTGTAGATTGGGTGCCATGACCCCACTGTGCAAAATGTAAGAGCGTTTACAGGTTAGAACATTATTTAAACTGCGCAATTTCTCGTATGGCTTGGAGTTCAAGCCGCTCATGCATATAGATGACTTAAATCCATACAAACAGAAAACTCTGGAGGTGTTAAAGCCAGACCTAATGTCGTTGCCGGTGTTTGTTCAACCTTGACATTCCAGTGAATGTTAGCCCGATCTCAAACCATAACAAGTTTTGCAGATCATATTTGTTTCGCAGATCATATTTCAAGATCGGCTCGTGTCTTTCTCGAGGACAGAACACACTTATGTTTCAGTCTAGCGATTGCTCATGATCAGTTTCAGTTTCATACAACACTGTTCTTTACCTCCACATGCCTCTGCTGCTCCTCGTCTCTGACAAAGTAACACAAGCATTTGCAAAGCTAGCTGGTCCGACTTATGCTGCCAGCCTTTTGACTTTGTCAATGCATATTGGTTTTTGTAAAACTTTATTGTTTGGGACTAACAGTTACCTTAACCCCTTTCCATGGTGCCCCACTGAGAACAAACGCTCTTTTCATCCGGTTATAGCGGTTTTGTAAGGCTAAATGAGAAGAGTTAATATAACATCCAGAATAATGTGCTGCATGGCTAAATTCTTTTAAGATCATAAAGGCGAGACTGTTGCATTGAAAATGCTTGCTTGATATAGCGGTCACTAATTTCGGCAGAGAGCACTCTGGTTACGATTGCGGTCCGATGTATGACCTCATAACCGCCCAATATAAATTGATAACTTGATAGCTTGTGCCTCTACCATTTGGCCGCACTTAGATCCCCCCTACATATAGTCTTTGTTCGTACTTGATTGCGGTTGATGATGTGAAACCCCATAGTTCTGTATTGTATGTTTCGCGGTATTTCAGGACATACACTGAATTAATTGGCGCATCACTTAGCTCTAACCTCACCTCTTTTTCTCATAGACATTAGATATTCTAAAGAAGCAACCACAGATACTAACAATCTACATTAACGGCTTAGTTTAACTACATAATGAACTATAAATAGGTCTAACATTGCTATCCGACATTGTAATTTACAGAAATCCTAACATTGAAGCCACTACTGCACGTGGAAATTTCCCTGCCATGCTTAGTCTGGGACGGAATTGTAACCAGCCAGAAGGTATGTCCCCTGCCCAATGGTTGATAATATGGTTTACAATTGATACAGATGAGACCATACTTGTATTTATATATCATATTTATACATATTCTAGGCTCCAAAGACTTTGTCATACTTACAAAGGTAGGCCTGGTCCAATACCCAGTTTTAACTCATAACCACATTTTTAATATAAAACTTACACGTCCGTTTTCTCCTGAATCGCCCACATTCTAGTTACGGTTTTCACTCTTTCCAACTTTCGGGCACAATATTGTTATGCTCACCACGTCTGGCATTATTCATGACCGTGGAATCATAGACAGGATTTCATATGATTCTCGCCTGTTTACTCATTTGTCCCCTCTGTTCCCCGTTGCTTTGACACACATTTAAATCACTGTCACCGACTAGTGATTGATTGATGCAAGTACACTGATCTGTTTTCACATTTCTTGACTTAATAAGCATCACTAAGGATTGTTTGGTGCGTAAACACTGATCTGTCGTTATACGTATTGACATGATATGCACAGTTGGGATCTCACTACAGTCACACAGTAATGTACCACTGTTGCCTAGATGTATGGGCTTATACTCAGTGTTCACATATTTTCCAGCCCTGAAGAAGTCGCGGGTCTCTTGTCCCGATCGACGAAGCACGTGTTGGCTGGAGTATCCTCAACAAGAAATCATTAAAACAAAACATTTATGATATGCCTGGTTCCTCAATATAAGTTATTTACTTGTTACACTGTTTATAAGTGTGCCAGGGTTTGTTAAGAATTAGTGTATTTTATTACCTGTAGAACCATTTAACCTTAAAATTATAGCAGTGCATTCAGAAGTAATTTTGAAGTGATGATTTTCAAACATTAATTTAGAAACGTTCATGCTTCACAACTTCCCCCCCACCCCCACCCTGACAACAATGCCATTAGTGATTATATCCAAGCACAGGAGATGATTTTGTACAGCACGTATCTTGAAGTCATGTATTTAGAGATCCTCTTATATGTGATAATGAAGAAAAAGGAGGGAAATTGAAATAAAACAATTGCCCAGAGTCACACAATTTGGTCCAGTGGAGAAGCCGGAATTCATTCCAGGTTTTCTAGTTTCACATTGCGCAATTGAGTTAAGCCAATAGATATACATGCTTCACTTCCTCTACACCCCCTTTACACCCCACCTCCCCCGCTGGCATCAATGCAGGCCTCGGTCACACCAAAGACCAAACTCTGCGGCCCCCGGGAACATATTTGTGAGTACCCATGTTCTAGAAAACCATCTCTAAAAAACCATTTTCGCGATGAGACCAGAGTTCACGAAGACATTGGTCATCGCGAGCCCCGCGGTTACGTCAGGAAAGCTGAAAGCAAAATCAAATTCAATAGCCACCACCACATGAAAAAATTATAACTATATAATTAATTGTAATCATGACAGTAGATAACTCACTATATAAATAACTCTATAAAAACATTTATCAGTATCTCTATAACAAAGCATACTAATGATTCATTCATATATTTTTTTATATTTTCACCAATATTCCGGCCAACGTTGATAGTTGCAACAAAACCCTCAGTAGTTGTTGCATTTTCACAGGGCTAGAGGCTCAGAATCTTGCTATAGCAAAGGTAGATTTGGAGACACAGAACCTGTGGTTTAAATGCACATCTCTCTACATCGCTTTATGGATATTGATTCAGTGAATGGCTCTTGATTCAGGGCTGTTCTGGATTCAGAGCTGTTCCACCACCTACCTCCCCATCTCCCTGGACAGGTGTAGAAGCCATGGTAATTCTTGAGGCCTTTGAGAGCGACTGAAAGGGACACACTCGTGTATGCTTGCCGGAAGGAGGAGGTCAGGGATGTAGCAGGCTCACCAAATCAAGCTATAGTCAATAACTTGTACAACAAGCATCTGCAATGCAATAGGTCTCGCATTTACACAAGTTTGAGCTATTAGCATTGTAAGTGACTGCCTTTTATTTATATTTTGGTTTTTAAAACATAAATACAATATTTACAATGCCAATAGCTTAAACTCTCGCAAATGCGTGGCCTATTGCATTCCAAATGCTTGTTTAAAAGTGTGATTGGGGGGGTGCAAACAGAAGGTAGCAGAAGGAACACAGACAGGAAGGGTGTGGGGAAGCAAAACTGGGGATGTTGGACGAAAAAACGATGGAACGGTGGGGGAAGGGGCACAGAGGGCATAGGGAAGCAAATGATAGACAGCAATGTGGCGGGCAGGGGAGAAAAGCGAATGAGCGAGAGCAAAGTTAAGCTGGAGAGGAAAGCACACCTTTTATGGGTATTCTGAGCTGAGGAGCAAAGCGCAGTGAGCTGCCACTTTGCAACTGGAGAACTGCTCAATAAAGCGCTCCAATACCTTCTGGTCGGGTTCACACTTGCAGTTGCAGGAGAGTGTGTCCAAAGAGACATTTGCAGCCAAAGACTATCTTGCTTTTTTGGATCCATCTCACAGAGGATACAATTGAGAGAAGAGGGTAAAAGCCCTTTGTTGAAGTCATGGTTTTTAGCAAGTGAGCGGAGTAGCTAACATAAAGCATATTCATGTTTAACATAGATGTTCGTTCAGAAAATAAAGACGTCAGATCTAGCGGAATTTACATCACGCACCTTTGACCTCCCTAAAGGCATCGCTGAGTTGCCCCCTTCTGTCTCCTATGGCCCCTGAAGAGCGCCCCGTTTGCTACCAGTTAAACATACAGGTAGTCACAACTGCGCATGAGAGGCCGTCCTGCAGTAAGAGAAGCTCATTAAAGAAAATGGTGCTCATTGACTTAAGAAGACGTACCGTGTAACAACCGAAGTAAAAGGGCCAATCCTCATGGGAGGTACAAATGAAGACAAGGCGGTACTAAGGAGAGACTAACAAGCCTAATAACGAATCACAAGCCAGCCTTTATGAAGGACAATGACACAAGCCTGTGGAAAATGTGGGCGGGGTTTCAAGCACATACTCCAATATAGCATGGCTCGCAGAGCAGCGCATGCGCTGCCTAGACTTGACCTAAAAAGTGATGTATGGAATGCTTGAATAATGCAGCCTTAGTAATTACCAGTGGCTGAGATTGATTCAAGCATTCCGCCCATCGTTTTTTTTCTATACCTTAGTGTGTCGCCCTAAGTGGGACACGTGCACACTGAAACCAAGCAATTCCTGCATGATGGGCCATAACTAGGGGAAAACCGGTCCTGGTTGTTTGTGTTCCAGTTCAGGGAGGACCTGGCCTGGCCTGGCTGTTCAGGCTGGACTGTTTCCATTGGATCAGGGTCTAGACTGATTTGCATATGGCTGGGCCCTGAACTGAGGTGGCATGGTGTGCAAAATAACGATGGACTAGAAAGTGGCCCCAAAAATTTACCAGTGGCTGAAATTAATTGAAGAACTTCATCATTTTGTATATACTTTAGGCTCTCCTTTCTATGCCATATCTCCCCTCCACAGCAAACTCCATCCTTAGTTGGTCAGAAATCCTGGAACATAGTAATGCTCGAAATACCTAGAACCTACATTGAGAACAAATCAACTCTCATGTAACTTTCAAAGTCTGTGATGCTCCTCCAACCACCAAATGCTTGGACAATGAATGATCAACTGATTCAGTGTCCATCAACAACTAGTGCCTCTCCTGTGCGAGATGCAGTGATTATTGGGTTCCAGACAGTAGACTACATCTCATAGAGCTGCAGATGAAGGTAGAAAGTGGGAGGAGTGGGGTTACTGTGGCAGCTCTTGCAACTACAAAGGAATGATGGATGACCTGACACCCCCATCAAAGAAATAACTGTTAGTGGAAGCGGGAGGGAGAGTAATAAAGAAAAGCAGGTGCCCAGGTCAGCAGAGACTTCGGCAACCTCCCCGAAACCCTTGCACTATTTTGGATCACCACACACCGATGATAATAAAGAATCAAGCACTCATGCTCTCAAATGAGCAAAGAGGCCTCTCATTCACCCTGCAGGTCCACCTTCTTAACATGTCCCACACATATGGAATCAAAAGACCCTGGTTAAGGAAGACTGCAGAGATAGTCTGTAGATTGTGTGTTGTAAGTGGCATGCATGCCATTCTTGCCTGGTATAGCCCTTAACTTGAAGTTACTCAGCCAACCTATGTTACTCCATCCTATCCTATCTGTTGAGTTACTTTTCCTTATGTTGTCTCATTCCTCTGTGTACTTAAAGGCTGCCACGTCCACTTTACCTGTGTGTAAGTGGAGTGGACAGGCTAAAATCATCTGGTCCTGTCTGCATCACTTAATCCCAGCGCAAACAAGCATCATCAGAAATCATGTGCTGGAGAACAAGCCCATCATAATTTCATTGATTGCTAAGGAGCCATCCCCAGAATATCACAACATGCTTATTGTCATAAATGTGGTGCCAGCTATTGTGCCCATGAGCATGTATTTTATGTGTGAGTACATGCCCAACCTCACAATCCCTATGCTAGAAAACATGCACCATAAACTCTGTTGCTAACCTAAGCATCATAATACCTTGGGTAATCACTCATCACCATAATCTGTTTATAGGCAACATGCTAGTCATCAAATTCCCTGTCCAAATGAATAAGTAGCATTTACAGAGCAGAACAATGTTAATAAAATACAGATATAGAGAAGGTATCTCAGCCTCAGCAGGATAGTTGTACATTGTGCTGTGTTATTGTACAACAATATCTGTATGGCTTTGAAAATACAGAATTTCTTGTTATAGGGGAAGTTTTGGAGTTGTGTAAACCCTTTGAAGAAGAAGCTGAACAATATGCTTGAACTGCATCGCAAGGAAGAGACGGAAGCGAAACAGATAGAGGTAAGGGAACAGTAATCGACAGTTTCCAGATAACCACAGCATTTGTGTTAGGTGTTAAAAGCATAACGTCACTCTAAGGATCCAGTGGTTCCCGGAGCTATTGTTTAGATATTATTTAAAGGTAATCCAGCTTTAACCATATCCATGATTCATGTTTAGCTACCTTTTTGGGGAAGATGACCGCACAGTCGAAGGGTGATAGTAGCAAGGATATTAAAATGCATTACTAAATGTTCCGGTGTCCAAGAGGTGTGGACTCCAGTTACCCCTCAACCCCCGTATTTGATATATTTTTGTGCACGTGTAATTTGAAGGTGGTCACTGATACGGCCTGAATTGCTCAGACTTCCTCTGCAATCTCCCCTCATTACTATTCTTAACCACAAGGACGTTTAAAGCTAGTCATTGATGGCCAGCACAGCTGGAACTTTAGGAGATGGTTCCTCCCTCCTAGGTTTTAAATCCACCCATGGGTACTAATGAAGAGAGGAGGCTAATCGTAAAACACAAATGCAAAACTTGCTTTTATCATCTTATTAAAAAGGTGGGTAATTGGGGCATATTTTCACATCACCTGATCTTTCAGTAAAGAAGATTTCAAACTATCTTGTGTACCATTATTATTCGATATATCCAGCTTCATCAAACATCCGTGTACATTTGTTATATTGCATAATGGAAGGTTATTTACAAGAAGTGGATTTTTTTCACTATTCTGTTTTAAAACAATTATTCATTCTTTGTTAGACAAATCAACAGTGTCTATATGGTTGAAGCACTCCGCCTTTATCATTCATATAGCTATTTGCAACCATGTAGTTGGAACAAGTGTATAATTGTATAGAACCGTATTAAACAAAAGTGAAATATGTACCAATCAGTTGCACATGGAAGCCTACCTATTCATTCCTTCAACAGAGCAGTAGACACATTCCTGCTCCGTCTGCCTTGTCGATAGCTTTTATACAGAGTAGGTGACAAATGGTTCGGCCTAACTGAATTTGTCTAGGGGAGGCCTTCTACAGGACTGGGTTGTGAATAATAACATAGGCTCAGTGTAGGCTGATTGGTTGTAAGACAGAGGCAAGCATAGCTAAACCACGCTTGCCTCTACAATGCAGCCCAAACCACAAATGCGTCTCAACCACGCATTCCTTTACCACGGATGCCTTTACCATGCAATTTAATTGTAAAGGCATGATTGGTAAGCGGATATACGTGGTCGAGATCGCCACTACCCTGACCCTCCCTCCCGCCCTAAGCCCTAAAATTTTATCCACCCTACCATGCCCCCCCCCCCCACCCAGAGGCCTAAAACCTACCTTGACCTGCCCTTAAAGCTACCCCTTCTCCTCCTACCCCATTGAGGCCTAAAACCCTGCCCCCTATATAACAAGCATTTGCAATGCAATAGGTCTCGCATTTATAAGAGTTTGAGCTATTGGCATTGTAAAATTACAAGGCCTTTTATTTATGTTTTGGTTTTAAAACAAATAAAAGGCATTGTCATTTACAATGTCAGTAGCATAAAAGCAGTGTGCGGCGTGCAGCAGTGTGCGGCGTGCAGCAGTGTGTGGCGTGCAGCAGTGTGTGGCGTGCAGCAGTGTTTCGTGTAGCAGTGTGAGGCATGCAGCACTGTGTGGCGTGCAGCGGCGTGCAGCAGTGTGCGGCGTGCAGCAGTGTGCGGCGTGCAGCAGTGTGCGGCGTGCAGCAGTGTGCGGCGTGCAGCAGTGTGCGGCGTGCAGCAGTGTGCTGCGTGCAGCAGTGTCGTGCAGCATGCAGCAGTGAGTAATGCAGCAGTGTGCAGCAGTGTGTGGCGTGCAGCAGTGTGTGGCGTGCAGCAGTGTGTGGCGTGCAGCAGTGTGTGGCGTGCAGCAGTGTGTGGCGTGCAGCAGTGTTTCGTGTAGCATTGTGCGGCGTGCAGCAGTGTGCGGCATGCAGCAGTGTGCGGCATGCAGCAGTGTGTGGTGTGCAGCAGTGTGTGGTGTGCAGCAGTGTGTGGCGTGTAGCAGTGTGCGGTGTGCAGCAGTGTGTGGCGTGCAGCAGTGTGTGGCATGCAGCGGCATGCAGCAGTGTGCGGCGTGCAGCAGTGTGCGGCGTGCAGCAGTGTGCAGCGTTCAGCAGTGTGTGGCGTGCAGCAGTGTGAGGCGTGCAGCAGTGTTTCGTGTAGCAGTGTGAGGCGTGCAGCAGAGTGCGGCGTGCAGCAGTGTGCGGCGTGCAGCAGTGTGTAATGCAGCAGTGTGCGTAGCAGTGTGTGGCGTGCGGTAATGTGCGGCGTGCAGCAGTGTGTGGCGTGCAGCAGTGTGTGGCGTGGTTTGTAAACAACAAGAAAAGGCATTGTCATTTACAATGTCAGTAGCATAAACTCGCAAAAAAGCAGTGTGCGGCGTGCAGCAGTGTGCGGCGTGCAGCAGTGTGTGGCGTGCAGCAGTGTTTCGTGTAGCAGTGTGAGGCATGCGGCACTGTGTGGCGTGCAGCGGCGTGCAGCAGTGTGCGGCGTGCAGCAGTGTGCGGCATGCAGCAGTGTGCTGTGTGCAGCAGTGTCGTGCAGCATGCAGCAGTGTGTGGCGTGCAGCAGTGTGTGGCGTGCAGCAGTGTGTGGTGTGCAGCAGTGTGTGGCGTGCAGCAGTGTGTGCCATGCAGCAGTGTGTGGCGTGCAGCAGTGTTTCGTGTAGCAGTGTGCGGCGTGTAGCAGTGTGCGGCATGCAGCAGTGTGCGGCGTGCAGCAGTGTGCGGCGTGCAGCAGTGTGTGGCATGCAGCAGTGTGTGGCGTGCAGCAGTGTGTGGCGTGCAGCAGTGTTTCGTGTAGCAGTGTGCGGCGTGCAGCAGTGAGTGGCGTGCAGCAGTGTGTGGCGTGCAGCAGTGTGCGGCGTGCAGCAGTGTGCGGCGTGCAGCAGTGTGCGGCGTGCAGCAGTGTGCGGCGTGCAGCAGTGTGCGGCGTGAAGCAGTGTGTGCGTGCAGCAGTGTGAGGCATGCAGCAGTGTTTCGTGTAGCAGTGTGAGGCATGCAGAAGTGTGCGACGTGCAGCAGTGTGTAATGCAGCAGTGTGCGTAGCAGTGTCTGGCATGCGGTAGTGTGCGGCGTGCAGCAGTGTGTGGCGTGCAGCAGTGTGGCATGGTTTGTAAACAACAAGAAAAGCGGACATCAAAGGAAGGGTGGGAGGGAACGAGCATATGGGGTGAGTTATAACGAAAGTTAATTGTTGTAAGAGGGGATGCAGGAAGTGAGGCCGAACGCGCGCTGGCGAAAGCAGTCTGCTGCTTTCAAGTCCGATGCCAGATGCCAGCTTCGCGCTTGAATGCCTCACATGCACTGGCCATAAACCGCATTCCTGTGGTCTGGTGCCCCTTACTAAATCTCTCTGAATGCGTGAGGCAGCGCACGCGCAGGAAGTAGCTGGTGGCAAATGGAATGCGCGTGGTTGTGCGCGTAACCGCCACCCGATCCGCCTGGGAAGCTTTTGGGAGCATTTTCTGAAGCCCCTACATAAGTCTTGCTGTGCGATCGCTTACGCGATAGCCAGGCGAGACCTGAAAACTACCCCACCCCCTTGCCCTGAGCCCTAGAACTTACCCTGTGTTGCCCTTAAAACTCCCCCTACCCCGTTCCCAGCCCTGAGGCCTAAAACCCTTCCCCCTTTAAAAAAACTCCCCAAAATCCTAAAAATCCCTAAATCCTAACCTCCCCTCTAAAAACCCCCCAACCGATCCCTTAAAATGACCCCAAACCCCTCCCCCGCCCTGAGCCCTAAAAGCCTGCCCCCTTTTAATAAGACTGCCCGACCTCCCCCCACCCTGAATCCTAAATTCTACCCAACCCTTAAAAACTACACCCCTGCCCCCAACCTGGCCCCAGTCCCACTTAACTGTCTGAGTCCGGAGCTTCCTGTTCCAACGCGTTCTCTCCTCTCCCCGCACATTCGGACACTAGATCACGCTATCTTTTGTTAAAGTGTGTCTCTGCCCGTGTAACGGTTGTTTCCCAAGCTAATTATATTTGTGCTTCTGTGTTCTTGTAAAGGATTCCTGACAGGCTGTAGTATTCACAGTGAAGTAATTTTAGCTTTAAATGGGCCTGCATAAAATCTGAAATATGAAGATTTTTTATTTTATTTTAATCTTATTTCAAAATAACACCTTGAAAATGTTTCATGTGTTAGTTGTTCATCCCTTGAGGTGGCAGATGTCCGGTATGTGAACTGAAAGTTGTGGCTTCAAATCTTGAAGTTTTTGTTGGAGATTGATTCTGTTTCCAGAAGTTAAAGCTGTTCTTGCTTTAGTCTGTGACAGTTTAGGAGTTCAGGTGTCTCTGTCTGATTGCTCAAGTGTGGCTACTACTGAGACATCAACAGACTGCAACAGTTCCTCATTTTTCTTCATGGCAAAGGGGTGTCAATAATCTTCTGTTAAAACTGGTCACTTCGCAGTGTTAGAATTAAAAAAAAATCAGTCTGGGAAGGAGAAATGAATGAAGGGCCTTATAATATTATAAAGTGAGAGAAGGGCAGCATTACATATTAAAGGGGGGCTTAGGTGCATGGTACTGGCAGCCAGAGAAAAGGGAATAAGGGATACAGTAATCAAGGATGTGTGATATGAAAAGATATCGCTGAATGGGACCAGAGCCGGTGGGGTTACACTGTGATTTGGTGTTGCCTGCAGAGATCCTTAACTCTTTCCTAAAATTTGTATCTAGGCTGATCTGAAAATACAGTGAATTTGTTGATCGAATGTGAATTCACCTTGAAAAAACAAAAGACTACAGAGGCTTTGGACCAAACAGGAACAGTTGTTTGATTAAACGCAGCGGCCAGGAGAGCAGGCAACAGTCGTTGTCTGAAGACTGTCTAAACGCACACATTGGTTTCGGCTGTCTTTTCATACATTACATGAAGCATCATAAAGTAATTTGTACAAAGACAGAAATCTGGGCCTAGTCACGAGGCCATAAATCTGGTCCCTGGATAAGAAGTGCAGGTGGTTCTCGACCTTGCGTGGACACAATGTGGGGCCAGTGGGTACATGTCCAGATGTCCAGTATAGGGAGCACGTGATCACTGCGTGTAGTGTGCTTGCTGTGTTCTGATTGGCTGAGTGTTCCTAACTTAATGTGGCATCTGACTTTATGGTGTTTTAGGAATGCGTGCCCCTCCGGCCAAATGTGTTTTTTGTGGCCAATCTCCTAAGACCATTGTGATTTTGTTGCCTATCAGTGGGATTGATCTGGGTTTCCCCGTTCGCGCGTTTGTCTAAGGGTCCACATGTCACCCGGCCTGTAATCTGTCCATCAGTTGCATCAGGCCTAGGTTGCAGGGCCTGCCTGACTACATACTTTTGACTCAGGGTTGAGGGGGAGGTCATATTAGATGAATTCAACAACAGTGACACAGTTCGTTTTTATACATATATATATCATGGCATTGGCAGTGATATCGTATTTTCCAATATTAACAAATTCCTGTTGCGCTATTTTTCTCTTTATTGCTTTTCTTGGTTTCGAGTCCTGCATGCATCTTTGCCTAGTGCCTATTGTGCTAAGTTGACCTTCTTGTAGACTGTGCAAGTCTTCAATGTGACACAGGGAAACAAAGCAGTTCTTTGGAGATAGTATGTGCTATCATGTTTCAAAGCCCTTTGGTAAGCTCATTTGTTTATGTAGGATGTTGTTTAAGCATATCAGGTGGCCCTCGGGGATGTAAACAGTGTGTTTTTGTGTTCTTCACGATGTGACAAGACTGGTACCTGTACGGTAGTTTCGAAGTCCGATCTCAGTATAGTTTCGAAGTCCGATCCCAGGCTTTCATTGTCAAGCAGGGCCAATTGGTGTTAGGCAGCCTTTGCCTCCTGCGCGGTGAGCCCTGAAGCTGAGATTGTTGTTGATGTGGAAGCCCAGGATCTTAGCTTTGTTGGTGTTGATGTGCTTAGTTGCTCAGTTTAATTTCTGCAAACCAGTCCTGAACCTGCAACTGTCTGCTTACCCAAGAAGCTATCCAGACACTTGTCAAAGGTTAGCTCAGTCAACTTTACAAAAGCCCTCGCTGCAAACTCCCCTTCCTCCACTGGTTTTATATCTGACAATGTGATCATTTTCAACAATTGGCTTTCCTCTGCTCTAGAATCTATAGCGCCTTTTAAAACCGACAACTCGCCCCACAAATCTTCTTTACCCACTGGTAATCTGAAACCTTCTGAGAGTGAGAAAAGAAATATAAAAAGCTAGAAAGCATCTGGAGAAATGACTATAACCTTGAGGCTGAAAATAGATACGCCTTCTTTTACAGTAAAATCACATTTACTCCAACATCACCCCACAGCCTTTTCTTGTCTCTCACCATCCAATCCTACGCCGGATCCACCTTTCTGTCACGGCAACTGGGTCCCCAGACGACCCTTTCCCACCATACGTTCTCAAACTAACCAACACCTTTGACAACTCCTGAACTCTTCTCTCAGTTCTACCTCTCTCCCTACAAAGTGGAAACAAGCTAAGGCTGTAGCACTGCTAAAGAAACTCTCTGATGACCCCACTGCCCTCTCAAATTTCAAGCCTATTTCTTTACTTCCATTAGCACATAAGATCCTGGAAAGTTGTGTCACTACAGAAATCTCACTCTCAATATTCTGGAATCCAACTTCCTGCTTACCAACTGCAATCTGGGCTCAAAATCTTCTCTTTTGGCAGGATCTGAACATTTCTGATCCATTCTCAATTATCTTAGTTGACCTCTGTGCCACCTTTTATATTGTCTCCAATCCAATCCCCTTAGGACGCCTTTTCAAATTCGGGGGTCCGTGACTCTGCCCTCTTCTGGCTTGAGATCACTCCTTTACCTACTTTGCTGCTAAACTTTGGAATAGCCTCCTCTCATACATACATCCTGCCCTAAATAAACTTACCTTTTCCACTCGACTGAAAATCTCCAACTGCCTATTCTATCATGTGTCTACACCACCAGGTCGCATTGGCTTCAGGGAAGCTGTTCATTCTATACAAAATCTCATTCATTCATTCTGTTAGCTGCGGCCATGAGCAGAAATTACAACTTGAAGAGAGGTCAGCTGGACATTGAGGGTAATGCATCAGTGTTGTGGTTCATGAAGACCCGTAGCTTAAAACTGGATATCAGCAGTGCCCTTGTGGATGCTGACATTAACTACCTATAGGATTTCCAGAGGTTCCAAGTGAAAATAAAAAATAATGTTAACAGGGTCGAGCTTTGGGGGATGCAGCATCTTAGGTGGGAGGGGTAACATTGAAAGGAGCTCACTGCACTAATCCACTGCAGGAAGACACACTTGATCTCATTTAGAGGGCATGTATGCTGAACGGGGCTGTACAGTTGCCTATGTCAAAGACTACACAGAGGCCAAGCAGGACAAGACAACATAGATTGCTGTTGTCAGTGAAAGAGAGCTCATTGTCTGCCCCTGTGATATATCATTGCTTTTCAAAGTCTTTAACCATCCTTGTCATCTTACATTTATTCTTTTTGTTTGTCTTCCAACCTCATGTTTGTGCAAACAAAGTATAATCTCTCCGTGTTTCTCTCTCTTTCTCCGTCTTTGTCATTCTCAATCTCTCTGCCTCACTTAATTTATCTATCTAGCTAGCTCTCTGTTTGTCATATGTCTCTATCACTGCATCTCAAACTATCTCCCTCTCTACATGTACTTCTTTCTTAGCTATTTCAACTGTTTAAAACGGTCTGTAAAATGCAAGAAAAAGTATTCAAAATTTAAACCTGGATAAAATGTAATACATTTTTTCACTTTTGATTTATTTCCTGCAAGAATCGTGTAATGGGTGATCAATGCCAGTATTTGGGACGGTACATATTAAGGGCGTTATCACTCAATAAATTATTTGCTATTCTTTTACTAAATAATGATGTCAGATATCTTTAACAATTACTTCACACCACGATTCTGATGTATAGGCAGGTATACTCTGCATCTTAATAGTAAACAACATGCAGAAATCTAAAAAATCTAATTAACCTCACCATTAAGACACTGTTTCCCCTCCCAATTCATGATATCAATAGACCATTACATGGGTAGCAGTGGAGATAGAAACGCACACAATCCCCAATATGTCAACCCTATTTCTCTGAGAACTACTTTGAATTAAGAATTGTGCTGCAACAGATCCAACCCCTGCTACCACAAGATGTAACTAAGGCAATCACCAAAGGTTATCCTAACAATGTAAATCACAAATTGTCTGTAGCACGTAAGTAACACAAACAAGAAGTAATGTACATATAACTCAAAAAAGTGTATATATATGTTTTCATTGAAATACCTAATAATACTCATAATATCCCATCACAAGTAGATAGCATAACATTCAACTTAAGGAATGAGCCCAGATAAAACATACAATTACTGTGACAATTGACTGGTGCAGTTATACACAAAAAAAGAAACACACAAATAATAGTATGTTTTACAACTTTACAAAAGTACACTGCTGATGCATCACAGCAGAACTGGATAGTCTGTGAAAGCAGTAGGCATTATTGATATAGCCTACAAGTTTCGTCTGGGTGACTTCTTCAGGGCTATCAAGACGAATTTCAACCATGAGTTTGGAATAAGAACTGTTAAGTTATACATTTGAGAACTTTCTGTCATGTAATAATGCATCAGTATCCTACCAAGTTGGCCAGCTACCAGTAAAAACATCATAGTCAAAGTTATAATCTAGAACCAATTAACCATCTTCCGGACCGGGAGCGTAATAATGAAGTAGGAAGCCTAGGAGCACTGTCCCCAAACCATTGTTTTTCAAAAATATCATCCATTCATCATGGAACAGAGTGCTGTGCAATCCGCTTCTACACCTGTGATATATTTTCTATGGCACAATGTCAATTTCAGTGATAGGCCTTGGCTCTGTATCTGTAGATCGAAATAGCATTTGAATTGTGAAGGCGACAAGCATTGGCTTTGCCAATGTTTGTTTAGCGCCTGCTTACACATAACTTTGTCTGTAGGCAATGCTAAGTGTTCGCTTTACCAATACATTTTGTAAAACATTGATTAAAAAGTAATAAAGAAAACTTTGATCAATGACATAGACAGTACACACTATTTGGAATTACAACTCTCTAGGTTTTGGCCACCCAGAAACCCGTGAACACCTAAGACACACTTTATACTTTTTCTTGAGCTTATATTTTTGTGAATAAATTGTAATGATGAATAATGATTTTTATGAAGGGTCCAATATGCAAATGCTGAATTAATGTTTACAGTTGAAACGAGTTTAATATGATATATATGTGTCCTTATTAATGTAATTTAGTCGTACCACATTTATATACAAATGCGATATTGGATAAAATGGATGGGGTTCTGATGCTGCGCTGTTATTCTCTCTTGGTCTTCTCCCTTCCGTCTTGTCCCCATGTGCATCTTCTCTGCCCACAGGCCCTGCAGAAGCAAAGACAACTGATGTAATGGATTTTAGTTTGTGCATGTACTTCACGTAAACGTCCTAGTGTTCGTAACTGTTACAGTTTTTCAAGTACCTTCTGCTGTAGTTTGATGTTTACTTAAAAACTGGTTTTTAGGTACTTAACAGGGAATTTGAATTCTTTGATTTATTGAAAGAATTTGCTACTTGTGATTATGCAATAATGATTCAGTGTTCTCTCTCATTGTTAAGCAAGAATTGTGTCTCAGACCTCCCTTGGTTTTGGGGTGAACCAGAAGACTTTGCTTTTCTACTACAAATGATGCGTGATTTCTTTATGAATTTGCTGCTTATTTGGGACTTAGATTCATTTCTGACTTTTACTATTTTGAATTGATTTTTCATTTGAGCCTTCACAGCATTTATTCTGTATCACCTTATTTCTGAGATTATTTTTAACAATAAAACCCTTTAACTCTGATCTACAACTCAATTATTGAATCATCCCAGTTTCTTATAATTATACTCTTCTAAATTGATGTTGAGGAGGGTGATTTTAGTGCACGATAAACCCTGGGGAACCGTCTGCGGGGTGTCCTAAATATTGGGGTACGGTTCTGCTCCCATAAGGATAGCAGAGGATAGTTGTCTTTTAAAGAGCACCTCTTCTTTTAAGGGGTTCGCAAAAGCATTTTCTGATCCCTAATGCCCTGTCTGAGATGATAGTGGATTTTACTGGAGGTCTGCCAGCGTGTTCCAGTCCTGCAGTTTCCAGAGAGTTGACATGCAGTGCATTTCTGAAAGATTTGGAGTGTAGGTATTAATAAGGTGAATTGATTTATGGATGCTGTATGTATTTGTGAGTTGTGTTGAAATTTGAGTTTGAGGAATGGATTGTTATGCTCTAAATTAGATGTTTACATTTGTAATGCTGCTTGTTTGTTTAATTGGTAGATTAATCACTGTTTGTTAATGTGTTATTCATATTTGTGAGGCTATTTTGTTGTTCTTACATTGGTTGGTTCGGTTATCGGATTCATCGAAATCCAAAATCTTGAGATATTGTGGGTTTACTTGTCTGCATACGGTATAGTGTAATGCGAGGCGCCACACACACATGGACAGGGATTTCTGAATTAGCACGTTTTCCTGTGATAGTTTGACCTTTTGGCAGAGCCACGCTGCGATTGGTTGTTGTTTGCTAGTTCTTTTATTGAGAATTTAGAATTTTTTTCAAGCGGAAATAATGGAGAATGTGTTCTTTTTTAAAAAAAAAAAGTATCAAGTTTCTAGGGTACCTGCACCGGCTCAAAAATGACCTCCTGGTGGAATGCTTGCATACGAAATGGTGACAGGTATTGGGTTTTACACATGCACCTGGATTTCTGAATGGCATTAATATACTGCATCTGACAAAAACTTACAGGTTCGAGGCATATGAGCTGCAGATCACACACTTAGGATAAGATCGCCATCTGGTGTTGGGCTCGGATGATTGCAGGTTGTTGTTGTCTCCGGAAGAAGCCTTTTGGTCACAAGATAGGTGACTCCTCCTCTGGACAACAGTGCGCATGGGCATCCACTCCATCGTCGGATTGTTTTTTTCCGCCATTGGGTTCGGATGAACTTTTTTCCGCCCCAGCAGAAAACTTCTAACAATCAAACAACTCTCGACGTCGGAATCCACTCGGACCGGTTCCGGACGCGGGTGATGGAAAGGACACCCTTTAAAAAATGTCCCCAATGTGGAGCAAAGTTCCCCCACAGTGATCACCACGAGGTCTGTAACCTGTGCCTCTCTCCGGAACATAACGAATCCAGCTGTCCAGCCTGCGCCGCATTCCGTTCGAAGAAAACCATCCGGGACCGAAGAGCTCGACGCCATATCATGGCCAGGCCGGCTCCAGAACCAGACGACATCTTTGCCCAGGATGTCCGTGAAGACGATTCCGAAGAGCTCCAAATCATATCCGAGGCCGACGATTCCGATGACCTCATCACTCCGGGGCAGCGTGTGAGTACCAGCTCCCCTACCCCAACCCCACCAAAAAAGGCACTGGTCAAGACTCTGCCAGCTGGCCCCAGTCACAACCGAAAATCATCTTCAGAAGCCCCGCCCTCGGGCCCGGCTCCGAAGAAATATAAGCCTGCAGGTGGCTCGGGCTCGAGCAAACCTCATATTATTGTGCCCACAATACCTTCGGCACCGAAGACTCCCCTCTCGGCACCGAAGCAGGCTTCAAGGCCGAAATCTCCATCGGCACCAAAACGTCCTTCGGCACCGAAATCTCCACCGGCACCTAAACGTTCTTCGGCACCGAAGTCTCCACCGGCACCGAAAGGTTCTTCGGCACCGAAATCTACGCCGGCACCGAAAAGTTCTTCGGCACCAAAACCATCCTCGGTGCCGAAAAAAGTCCACAAAGACTCTACCGATCTCCCAAAACACAGATCGGACCCTAAAAAGTCGGCGCCAAAGCCGCTTTCGGACAATGAGGAACTTTTTCGCCTGGATCCCACGCAAAAAAGAATTTACATAAATCCAAAAACCAGACATGTCACAGCTGTGCCATACAAGAAAAGGAGACTGGACACAACACCTCCTCCAGCTCCCGTAAAGAAGAAGGACTGTGCCACCTCACCTATTCGTCCTTCCTCTCCTATCTTACCTCTCATCCCACTCCCCCCCCCCACCTCCTTCCCCTCTACCATCTCCTTCTCATACACCACCTCCACAGGATGATGATGATGATTTAGGAGGAGGGGGAGACCCGGATGACCTTAATGATCCTACTGATCCTAATGACCCTTTTACACTCCCGGACACGGCACTCTTAGATGACTGGTCTTACCCTTTACCTGACATTCCTGATCCCACTACATACCCTTCCAAACCCTCCCCTCCTGATGACCATTTAGGGTTTGGACAGCTCATAAACAGGGCGGCTCTGTTCCATGGCGTCTCCATGCACACAGACACACCTGAAGAGGACTTTCTCCTCGACACATTTGAGCAGTCGCAAAAATCTGTTCACATCTTGGCCATGATTAAGGGAGTGATAAAGCACGCCACTGAGGTTTTTAAAGACCCTGTTAGAGCTAGGGTTCTTAACCCCCGGATAGAAAAAAAATATAGACCGGCCCCACAAGTTCCCGCGTACATCAAATCGCAGCTCCCTCTAGACTCTTTAGTCGTATCAAATGCAAGAAAGTGGGCTAACTCCCAGACAACAGGAGACACACCGCCCCCAGACAAAGAGTCTAAGCTCTTAGAGGCCTCGGGCAAAAGGGTTGCCGCACAAGCTGCTAATCACTGGCGTATTGCCAATACACAAGCCCTATTGGCTCGATATGATAGGGCTCATTATGATCAGCTAGAAGATCTTTTGCAACACCTGCCTGATCAGTACAAATCCCAGGCCAATGACCTCATCCAAGAGGGAAAGCTAATATCAAATGCCTCAATCAAATGTGCATTAGACGCGGCGTATTACTTAGACGCCACGCATGGCTTCGGATTTCCGGCTTTAAGCCGGAAGTACAAACAACCATTCTTGCTCAACCCTTTAATCAGGAGCAACTATTTGGACCCGCAGTTGACACTGCACTAGAAAAGATGAAAAAGGATAACGAGACTGCCAAATCAATGGGAACATTACAGTCTCCTCAACCCCGAGGCTCCTTTCGTCGCTCCTTTTATATGGGCGCCTCCAAAAATGTGGGAACAGACACCTCTTCCACTTTTAAAACCTCCGGACAAACATCCCCTAACAGAGGATATTTTAGAGGAGGTTATAGGGGAAACAATACCAAGGGCCGCAGGCGGGGCAACACCAACACCCGCACCTCTCCATCCACTAAACAGTGACTCGCCTCCACTCCCCCCAGACCATTCCACTCCAGTCGGGGGAAGACTCAAACAGTTCCTACCTGTCTGGAATTCCATTACAACAGACAGGTGGGTGAGACAAATTATCCAGGTTGGCTACTACCTCGAACTCACAAACACCCCCCTCAAACATACCACCCAAACACCGTCCAATGTCACCACATCATCTCACGCTCCTCAAACAGGAAATTCGGTCCTTGCTTCAAAAACACGCAATAGAACCAGTTCCACTCCAACATCAAGGTACAGGAGTATATTCGCTATACTTCCTCATCCCCAAAATGGACGAGACTTTAAGATCCATACTCGACCTCCGACTACTAAACCAGTATATACAATCAGATCACTTCCACATGATCACCCTCCAACAAGTCCTCCCACTACTTCAACAAGGCGACTTCCTTGCCACATTGGACCTCAAGGACGCATACTTTCACATCCCTATGCATCCCGCTCACAGGAAGTATCTACGATTTGTGGTAGACGGGCAGCACTATCAGTTTACAGTTCTCCCATTCGGAGTAACAACCGCACCCAGGGTATTCACCAAGTGCTTAGCAGTAGTGGCAGCGCATCTCAGAAGACAACAAATCCATGTCTTCCCCTATCTGGACGATTGGCTCATAAAAGCCAATACTTTCCACAAATGCGTTCTCCACGCTCACCGCACTATTCAAACCCTCCACGACTTGGGATTTACCATCAACTATCCCAAATCCCAACTGCAACCCTCCCACATACATCAATATCTGGGAGCCACCATAGATACATCCAAGGCCATAGCTTATCCCAGCACAGCCAGGATAGCCAACATACAAAATCTCATCTCAAAATTTCAAACTCAACACTCTCTTCCAGCAAGAGTGTTTATGCAACTGTTAGGCATGATGGCGTTATGCATCTCCATAGTTCCCCACGCACGACTTCAAATGCGTCCCTTGCAGGAATGTCTAGCACAACAGTGGAACCAGGCTCACGGACAACTTACCGATCTGGTGTTGGTGGACAGTCGCTCACTTCGTTCACTGAAATGGTGGAACACCATCAACCTGTCCAAAGGGCGGCCATTCTTAGAGCCTCTTCCACAAGTAGTGCTGACCACCGACGCATCTCTCACGGGGTGGGGAGCCCACCTCCTTCAACACACAACTCAGGGCAGATGGACCACTCAACAAAAACTGCTCCATATCAATCACCTAGAACTTCTAGCGGTGTTCCTAGCACTGAAATCCTTTCAAGTTCCCCCAAAGAACAAAACTGTCCTCATCCGCACAGACAACATGATGACAATGTATTACATACAGAAACGGGGGGGACACATTCTCTCCAACTGTCCCAACTGGCACAGCAAATCTGGAGATGGGCAATTCCCCAAAACATCTACCTGTTAGCGGAACACCTCCCAGGGGTTCACAACCAGGTGACCGACCTCCTAAGTCGCCAGACACAGAAAATCCGCGAGTGGGAATTACACCCCAAGGTTCTACTCCCATTCTTCCAAAAATGGGGCCAACCAGACATAGACCTGTTCGCCACTCACGCAAACACAAAATGCCCAACCTTCGCCGACAGGTTTCCACACCCACAGTCGAAGGGCGATGCAATATGGATGAACTGGTCAGGCAGATTTGCATACGCTTTTCCGCCTCTCCCACTCATTCCATTTGTGGTACGAAAACTGAAACAACAGTCGCTAACACTGATCCTAGTGGCTCCAACTTGGGCACGTCAACCTTGGTTCACCACACTTCTGGAACTATCGCTAGTTCCACATCAAAAATTGCGCCTTTCCCCGGCTCTATTAACCCAGAACCATGGAGAAATCAGACACCCAGATCCTCAGACACTGAACTTGGCAATCTGGCTCCTGAAGTCTTAGAGTTCGGGTATCTCAACCTCCCACCAGACTGTATGAATATCATAAAAGAAGCTAGAAGACCTACTACTAGGGCGTGTTTTGCGGCAAAATGGAAAAGATTTGCCATTTACTGCGCTAACAATGACATACGTCCACTGGATGCTTCCATCCAAAATATTATTTGCTATTTACTACACTTGCAAAGATGCAATTTAGCGTATTCCTCTATACGTCTACACCTAGCGGCCTTAGCAGCCTACTTGCAAAATAGACAACACCTGTCCCTCTTTAAGGTACCAGCCATCGAAGCATTTATGGAAGGTCTTAAAAGAATTATTCCTCCAAGATTACCACCTTCCCCTGTGTGGAATCTCAATATTGTTCTAACAAGACTCATGGGACCCCCATTTGAACCAATGCATAAATGCGAACTGCAATTTCTAACATGGAAAGTGGCTTTCCTTATCGCAATCACATCCCTGCGAAGAGTAAGTGAAATACAAGCCTTAACTCTTGAGGAACCATTCCTACAACTACATCGTAACACAGTGGTTCTTAGGACAAACCCAAAATTCCTCCCTAAAGTCATTTCCCCTTTCCATCTTAACCAATCAGTCGAGCTGCCAGTCTTCTTCCCTAATCCAGACTCAGTAGCTGAAAGGGCCCTTCATACCTTAGATGTTAAAAGAGCCTTGCTTTATTACATCAACAGAACCAAACCTTTTCGTAAAACCAAACAACTGTTTGTTGCTTTCACTTCACCAAATAAAGGCAACCCCATTTCCAAATCAGGTATAGCCAGATATATAGTCAAATGTATCCAAATATGTTACCAAAAGGCTAAACGTACTCTAACAGTTCCCCCTAGGGCGCACTCCATGTGTAAAATAGGGGCTTCCATGGCATTCTTAGGGAACAATCCCTTAGAAGATATTTGCAAAGCAGCCACATGGTCTACCACACACACCTTCACTAAACATTACTGTGTAGATGTGCAATCCAAACAACAAGCTTTAGTAGGCCAAGCTGTCCTAAAAACTCTATTCCAAACTGCTGCAACGGATACAGGTGACCACCGCTAGGGGAGACACTGCTATATAGTCTATCCTAAGTGTGTGATCTGCAGCTCATATGCCTCGAACGGAATATGCTACTTACCAGTATGCATCTGTTCTTGGCATGTAGAGCTGCAGAGCCACAAATGCCCACCCGCCTCCCCGGGACCTGTATCTGTTCCAGCATTTGTCTTAATTAGACACTACACATGGACATCCTTTCTCTTTATTTCTTATACACTCCATCATTTCCCATCATGGCGAAAAACAATCTGACGATGGATGCCCATGCGCAATGTTGTCCAGAGAAGGAGTCACCTATATCGTGACCAAAAGGCTTCTTCCGAAGACAACAACAACCTGCAATCATCCGAACCCAACAGCAGATGGCGATCTTATCCTAAGTATGTGGCTCTGCAGCTCTACATGCCAAGAACAGATGCATACTGGTAAGTAGCATATTCCTTTCCGTTATAGGGTACGTTTAACATTAAAAAGCTAGACTTCTTGAGACAGACTATGTTTGACATGAAGCCAACGCCCAGACCTGCACTGTCCGAGGCATTAAATAAATGGATTGAATGGCAACAGAGAAGGAGTGAAATCGAAAGAAAATGTCAAAGCAAGAGAAAGGTTAATTTAAGCAGTGCCTAGAAAGCTAGTGTGATCGGCAAGAGAAATGTTGGAGGGAAGATATAATGGAAAGTGTAAGAGCCTATCCTGCCATAGTTAGAGAAACAAATTATGAAAACAAGACAAAGGAGGGAGAGAAGCATACTAATGATTCTGATGAGGATAATTTCCTCAATTATCTTTTGAATTCTAGGCATTCTCCGTATACAATTAGAGCAACAGGGACACATTGTACTGGTTCAAGCCCTGATTCGGGGGCAGGAGGACATAGTACTGTTCTACTTTTTGATAGTCCGAACCTGCAGTTATGTTTAATTAAACAGTTCTACCGTACAAGCATCTACTACTGTGGTACAAAGTGCACCAACTGAGTCGGCAGTTACAGCATTGCCTAGTACAAGCAAAGATACACTAACTGATGCTCAAGTTCAAGTCGCCCCACCGGTAAGTACAGTGGTGGTTGAAGAGGTTCCCAGAGAAATGAATATTGCATTTTAAAATTTGCATTTGGTGAAATGCTGCCGGGAAACATTGATCTAAATAGGCTTGATAGGACTGGATTCTAGCCTACCTTATAATCTCCAAGAATCCTCTCGGGTTGCCAGGATCTTTTTATCTGCTAAATAGTGTAGAGGGGAGGAAATTCAATTCTCAGTACATAATCAACAGAATTAAATCTCAGTTCCAAAGGACCACTGACTCTGAATCTAAATTTTTTAAGATTTTATTACAACCAAGAATAACTGCACATACAAGCACCTCAATACAAGGTGAAGAAAATAAATGGGCACTAGTACAAAAGAAAGTCTCCCCAAGAGTCTCATTCAACTCAGAATAAGAAGAAGAATTAATTCTAAAAGCATCAGAAATGCAATAGTTAGTTCAATCTCTACATTAGGAATCATTAGCCTAAAAGGAAAAACCGTTAGTCTATCTCTACACTATCTCTAAGGTAACATCCCTACTTAGCATTTCCCTCCCAGGTAAGAGAGTAAAAAGGTGTCAAAAGTGAAGACTTCCGTAGAAGTACATTCACTTAGTCAGAGCTCGTTCTAAGATGCTCCTTCTAGCTACCCATCTAACCTCAACTGCTCCACCCTTGGGGCACTGTCCCTAATACAAAATCCCCAAAACATAGAACCCGCCTTTCGGCACACCTCTTCAGCCAGGTCTTCTTCCAGTACTTTTCCAGCAAAACTTGTACTTCATCCAACGACGGTTAGCTTGACCTTGGGTCCCAGGCATCATCTCTGCTGAAAGTATCATCCGTAAATTCCAAGGTACTCCCCTGTTGGCTTCTCCTACCATCTTAACTCCTAAAACAAAGACCTAGTCTCTCTAACGAGCTAAATGTCCTTGCACCTGCAACAGAAACATGGAAACGAAAAACTTTTAGCTAACATAAGAAATGAACAGGCCTTTCTCTTTAAACGTATATGCGATCAGGCCTTTACATTGTTAAACACACTCCTAAATCACACTTTAAGCATTAGTTCCATTACTCCTTTATACGTGAATAAGCAGACTACACGTGCAACTTTAATATGGTGCACGTTTAAACTAATGCATTGCATTACATGAAAACCAAACATTGTATATTTACTAAATTACGTTTGCAATGATCTACGACATTACTCTTCATAAAACATGGTTACATTTCTAATCACACCTATGTTAAACAATTCTAGTGATACAATTTCTATGTCAAACCTAAACTACTTCGATTAATATGTGGGTGCGGACTAACAGTGAATATGATGCACCCCTACAAATTTCAGAATAACGTGGCGCTCTATCAGGCTGTTGACATACAATGATGATGAAATGAGATTCTTGATATAAGAAGCAGCCAAATGTGCAAATGAGGCACACAACAGATGTATCACCTTATTGTTTGTAATGTCACCTTAGAGATAGTGTAGGGATAGACTAACGGTTTTTCCTTTTAGGCTAATGATTCCTAATGTAGAGATTGGACTAACTATTGCATTTCTGATGCTTTTAGAATTAATTCTTCTTCTTATTCTGAGTCGAATGAGACTCTTGCGGAGACTTTCTTTTGTACTAGTGCCCATTTATTTTCTTCACCTTGTATTGAGGTGTTGTATGTGTAGTTATTCTTGGTTGTAAAAAAATCTTAAACATTTTCGATTCTGAGTCAGTGGTCCTTTGGAACTGAGATTTGATTCTGTTGATTATGTACTGAGAATTGAATTTCCTCCTCTCTACACTATTTAGCAGATAAAAAGATCCTGGCTACCTGAGAGGATTCTTGGAGATTTTAAGGTAGGCAAGAATCCGGTCCTATCAGTTGGTAGCAGAGTAGGATGGTTATCTCTGATAGTGAGGGGAGATCTAGATCAAGATAAGAGATTCTAGAGGCCCATAGAAGTCAAGTGATGGTGACCCATTGGATGGTGAGCAGCGGACGACGGCAGTTGATGGAGATATAAGAAGCAGCCAAATGTGCAAATGAGGCACACAACAGATGTATCACCTTATTGTTTGTAATAAGACCCTTTAACTTTTCTCCAATCTAGAATGCCATTATTAAGTGGTCCCAGTTACTTTTGATTATACCCTGCTAAATTGATTTAGAGGATGGTGCATTTTAATAGAAGATCAACCTGAGAGAGGACCATATAAAGTAAACTTTGGGGTGTTCTGAATATTTGGGTTCCGTTCTGCTCCCACATGATGTATTTTTATTACCTTATTGAAATGTGAACCGGGTCGGACTGGGATAGAAAATAGTCCCGGGCACCAAAACAGTGTTTCCCATTAGTGAAATGGCCCATGATTTGAAAGTTGGGGCACTGTTGAACTTGTAAAGACACACTGTATAAATGTTTCCCAAGGCATGGAAGACTGGATGGACTTGAGTTTGCTTCAGGCATTTCTTTTATGAATATCAGGGAAATCAAAAGTAAAAACTGGCCAAGCAGACCAAAAAACAGGCCCAACAGAGTCCAAAATACAGCACAAACATTGACCTGTTGGACAAGCCCTTCGGACCCTGGCTGATTGCCCTATAGGCCAGTCCGACTGTGATTGTAAACATGTGCTTCAGTTTTTCATTGGCATGTTTTGCATGTATTAGCAGCTGACGCACATTTCACTTAATCATAGGCATTTTCAAAGTTTATTATACTGGCACGCACTGCACAGAGTGCAGATAATTGTGGCCACATTGAAGAGCTCCAAAGACATGTTTCTGCACTTGACACTTTGGAGCAGGCGGCAGGGAAGATGCAGAAAGCACTGTTGTAAATCAAACAGAAAAGAGCCGGTAAACACAAATTGATGTGAAGGCAGGTCTGTTGCAGGTCAGAGGCGTGTCTTTATGACACATTCCCGTCCTTTGTTCGCAGACCCAAGGAACTGAGGTGACACGCCTGCTGGCTGTCGGCGGTAGCGTGGTGGCAACTCGTGGGAGCTTGTCCATCTCAGGCACGTCACTTTCGTCTTACCTTGTCCTGTTTACGGATGAGCGCATTTTCGGCCTTCTCATTAAATGTGCTAAATGCATATCTATTGATCTACATGTGTTGTACATACGAAATGGGGTTGTTAACATTTTATTCTTCTGATTTGACATTCTATTCCACACTTTTGTTCAGGTTTACACACACACTTCTCACAAGACTTGCAGTTATGCCCTTTCATCGTTGTTCACATCACTCCTCTGTTTCTACAGTAGTTCTGTTACAGACTACTACATGCATTCTAGTAGAATAACACTGTTGACAGTCACTTCTTGTTTATGTTATCATGAAAGTCCATAACCAAGGCTGGAAAAATTAGGTAGCATTTTAGGTGACATCACAGGAAGAGATGTCACATGATCTCAGACCTTCATGATATCACAGCGAGTGATGTGGCATACACTTTAAAATGAATTAAAATACAGAAAGCAACCTCGTGCATGATGAAATCACTAACATTGATCAAAGCAGTCCACAATAAAAGATGGGTGGTACCTGACCATTTGTCTTAACCCAATTACAAGTGGCCTGAAAAGAGATGGTTTTGCACAATTTGCTTTTAGGTAATTTATTTCACCCACGCCTATGTTTGCGCTCATCTTGCTTTTAACCAGATGATCTTTTATGCAACCACCCAGCTACACTTCCTTTATTATTCAGTCTTATGATGGTCACCTTGCTTTACTTCATCAGGGGAATTGTCTACTGCTGATCTCACCCTCTCTTCAGGAATTCAGAAGGGGACTCAAGACCTGGCTGTTCAACTTGGCTTTCCGCGTCATTCTAGGGGGAATAGCAGCGCTTTATAAATCCCGATTGGTTGTTTGACTCTCCTTCCATGGGGAGTCCCTTCCAGCTTCTTGCACCATGGCCCTTGAGTGGTTCCTCTTTCTCATGTTCAGTCACACAATATTTCCCTGTCCTCATTACTCCTTTCTTTTGACCCACAATCTATACTTACCTTTTAACTTTCCCTCTAACAATTCTGTCTTCCCATCCCTCTGCTCCCCTGACCTTAGCCCTGTCTCCTCTGCTGAGCATAGCCAGTCATTCAATCAAACAATCAGGGGTTTATAAAGCACCTTACTCACCCGTGAGGGTTTCAAGGCACATGGGAGGGATTCAGCTCCAGATCAGTCGAAGACCCAGGTCTTGAGGCTCTTCCTAAAAGTGTGCAGAGTGGAAGAGCGTCTGATGTTGATTGGGAGCTCGTTCCAGGTCTTTTCTGCGACGTAGGAGAAGGCTCTTCCGCCTGCTCTGGTTCTGCAGATTCGTGGGGTCTCTGCCAGGGCGAGCTCGGCGGAGCTGAGGTTCCTTTCGGGTATGTGGAAGGAGACTCTTTCGTTGAGGCATTTGGTTCCGATGTTGTGGAGGGATTTGTAGGCATAGGTGAGTAGCATGAATGTTACTCTCTTCTTGATGGGGAGGCAGTGGAGGTCTCGTAGGTGCTGGGTCATGTGCTTGTATCGTGGGTTCCAAGGACGAGTCTGGCTGAGGTGTTCTGGATGGTATGGAGCTTGTGTAGCAGGGTTTTGTTGATTCCGGCGTAGAGGGCGTTGCCGTAGTCCAGTCTGCTGGTTATGAGTACATGGGTGATGGTCTTTCTGCATTCGGGGAGATCCTCTTGAAGGTCTTGTGGAGGATGCGGAGGGAGTTGAAGCAGGTGGAGGCGACGGCGTTGATCTGGCGGGTCAAGGTGAGAGAGGAGTCTAGAATGATGCCAAGGTTCCGGGCGTGGTCGGTCGGGGTGGGTGGGATTCCGAGGGCAGGGGGTCACCAGGAGCTGTCCCACGCAGTGGGGGAAAGGACGAGGACCTCTGTCTTCTCCGAGTTCCGTTTTAGGCAGCCGTCGCTCATCCAGACTGCGACGTCTTTCATTCCTTCTTGGAAGCTGAGTCTGGAGTCTTTGGGGTTCTTCGTGAGAGAGAGGATGAGCTGGGTGTTGTCGGCGTAAGATACTATGCTGAGCCCATGCTGTCTGACGATGGCGGCGAGGGGGGCTATGAAGATGTTGAAGAGCGTGGGGCTGAGCGATGATCATTGGCTACTTCACAGTTGATCTCTGTAGGTTTGGAGAGGAAGAGAGGGAGTCTGATCCTTTGGGTTCTGTTGGAAAGAAAGGAGCGGATCCAGTCGAGGGCGGTTCCTCGTATACTGGCGATGTGGAGTCTGGTAGCGTGATTGTGGTGTGAGACGGTGTCGAAGGCTGCGGAAAGGTCTAGTAGGATGAGGGCTGCAGTGTGGCCCAGGTCGAGTAGTATGCGTCTGTCAACGGTGGCGGCGAGGAGGGCGGTCTCGGTGCTGTGATTGCTGCAAAATCAGGACTGGGAGGTGTCGAGGATGGCGTTCTCTTCGATGAACGTGGTCAGCTGGGCGTTGATGACTCTCTCTGTGACTTTGGCTGCGAAGGGAAGGAGAGAGATGAGCCGGTAGTTTTTCAGCTCCGTCTGGTTGGCTGAGGGTTTCTTGAGGAGGGGCTTGACCTCTTCCCGCTTCCAGTCGTCAGGGAAGATGCTGGATCCGAGGGAGTTGTTGATGGTCCAGCCTAGTTCGGGTGCTATGGCTGGGGTGTGGTGGGCAAGGGTCAGTGGGGGCTCCTGAGTGGGTGTTCTACATGGGGGAAACAACCTTTACAACGCAACTTTTACAACGCTATGCTATTACAACGCATTTTTTACAACGCAAAAGCTTTTACAACGCATGCATTTACAACGCATGCTGTTATATGGTAAGTACTTTTACAACGCATATACCATTACAACGCATACAATGCAAAAGCCTTTACAACGCATGCATTTACAACGCATGCTGTTATATGGTAAGTACTTTTACAACGCATATACTATTACAACGCTTTTTTTTTTTTTTTAAGAAAATTGTGTTGAAATTTTTTTAATTAATTGTATTATTTAAAATAAATACTATATTTGATAAATATGAAAGAGTAATTATTGAGTATAATTTATTTATTAATTTAGAAAAATTAAAAAATGTGAGTAGTTTAACAAAAGATTAATACTTGAGTATTTTTCAAATATCAAAGAGTATTTTTTAAATTAAATAAATATAAATTTAATAATAAATGATTTGTATTATGAGAAATTAATACTTGAGTATTTTTTATTTTATTTTAATATGTTAAAAATCTAAAAATTAGAATTATTATAAATTAATAATACTAGAGCATTATAAAAAAATTATAAATAAAAATTTATTTAAAAATTAGTATTATGAAAGATTCATACTTGAGTATTTTTAAAATATCAAAGAGTATTTTTTAAGTTAAATTAAATAAATATAAATTTAATAATAAATGATTTGTATTATGAGAAATTAATACTTGAGTAATTTTTATTTTATTTTAATATGTTAAAAATCTTAAAATAAGAATTATTATAAATTATTAATGCTAGAGCATTTATTATAAATTAATATCAATAAAAAGTATTAAAAAATTAGTATCATGAAAGATTAATACTTGAGTATTTTTAACCTTCTTATATAAAGTGTAATGATTGTAAAAACATTTTTAAAAAAAGTAAGAGTACTTTTGGAGTATTATAATATAAAATAAGAGAAATGTTAACAAAAAAATAAAGATAAAAAACTAAAAATATTTATAATATTAATAGAGTAATTAGAAATGTATTTAAAAAAAAATTAAACCAAAAGAAAATAGAGCAAAGAAAATAGAACTTACTTTAAAAAAAAGTTCCCACGCTTTTGCATTGAAGTCTATGAGCTTATTTGTCCTTCATTTATTTTGGCAGCTTCAGAATATACAACCCGCGGAACAAGAAAAGAAGGATCAGAAAGAGAAGGAAGCGCAAGTTTGGAAGGAAAAAGAAAATAGAGTCGAGGTAAGGAACACATTTAGTAAATTTACATTTAAAAAATAACATTTTACATGATTAAATTACAATTTTTAAAAATAATAACAGTAACCAAATAATGTTTATTAAATATTTCTTTATTGGAACAAACTTAAAAAATAATCATAATTTTTATTGATTTTTGGAACATAATGTACATTATTTAGAAAACATAGAAATAATTTATTTACATTTATAAACATTTATTTACAGATTATATAAATAAAGTAGTCCGTTATAAACATTGAAGCGCGCGATGACGTCATGACGTGAGCGTCGACGTAATGCGCCATTTTGAAGAGCATCGGAGGAGGAAGCAGCAGGAAGCTGATCTGCGTCCAGGTAGGAAACATTTTCACTTTTAATTATAGATTAAACCATTAATAGTGATACATATATAGTAAGAAAAGAATAAGGAGAGGTTGCGGAAAAACTAATTGATGTTGTAAATGTTTTAAATCATGTCCACAATTATGTCATTAATGTATGCCTATGTCGGGTCGCGCAAAGGAATTGGTTCATTACAAAAATGTATGTAACTGTAAAATTAATAAGAGTTACTGTTCACAAAGTTTATTTCTTAACTTCGGAACCAAAAATACTGATTAAGATCTTCATTTCTAAGAGAAAAATAATGGCGTATTCGTAAATTTTGGAAAAAAGTGATTGAATATAAATTGGTGTTTATGCAGCAATGTGCATTTTGGATAATGGCTTGACTTGTACAATTTTGAGTAGTTTGATTTTTGGTGAATTTTTAGGCCGGTAATTAATAAAGAAGTTTTCTGAAATTAATCTAATTGCGTTTGGTTTTTGAAATATTGGTCCAATACTATGGAACAGTAGATTTGATCATATTGGTAGTTTTGCTATAAATGAAGATTTGAAAAAAAAAAAAAAAAAATTAAGAGACCCGACTTGTAAGTTTGTAAAAAATTTTAGAAAAACATTGTATGCCAATTGTAATTTAAAAATATTTAAATTTGAAGCAAAGCAAGAAAGTAAGTACAAAACTAATTTTAGAAAGAAAGAATGTTAGAAAGATTTTCCAGGTAGTCTATAGCCACACACAACGAAAATTGTTGTACAATAGCCAATAGTCTCTCAGACATTTCCTTAGTTTTGACAGTTACTCGTGGGTTTAGACTACCTGCAAGTGTTTGGGCTATTCTCATTTCTTGGAAACTTTGCTCCTTCTTCAAAGTTTCCAAGAAAGAGTAGAAGTTTGGATGAGGTTTGCCAATTGTGTGGTTGAAGGAGTTATGCCATCCCTCAATGGCATTGTTTGTTTTTGCTTCTCCCTCTAAACAACTCGTGTAGCAGTTCCACCACTCCACATGGAATCGTGGCTTCCTCCTGCGACCCGATCTGCTTAGGTGCCCAATCCATGTGTTCTCGAAATAATTTAGAATGGGTGCCAATTTTTCTTCGTTACTTGTATAATAAACAGATTCTATAATTGCAGTGTAGTACTCGTCCACACTATTGGGAGCAGCAAAACAAAGTGCTGTTAATTTTTTTAGTTCAAATTGTAGTTTGCTATCACGAGAATATTCTGCAACTAGGGATGTTTTCTGTAATTTACGCCAAAATGCCTGGGAAAAAAGGAAAAAACATCCCTGAATTTGGGTATCCGTGTACGTTTTATTGATCACATTGATCATGCTCAATTCAAAATCAATAATTATTTTCCTAGGACTTTGAGATGTTTTACTTTTAATAACTGATAAAAGTTCAGTGTATGTTGCAGAAGTCTTATCAGGTAGCAAACTATATACTAAGGGGATTACACTATTGTTAATTTTGGCATGTATAGTGTAAATTTGAGTGAAAGGATGGGGTGTACTTTTAAACGTCCCATCCATCATCCAAATTTCACTACTTTCTAACTTTGCAAGGTTACGTGGGGTACTAAAAATGAGAATTCGTTTCTGAGGGTTTTCGTTATCATGCAGAAGGAAAGGTTCATCAGAAAAAGAAATAGAAAGATCATGTGGAATTCTAATGTCAGAGAAAGTATGTGGTGTAGATAATTGAATGTTACTTGCCTGCTTTTGTCTTTGAATAATTCTTCTCAAATTAGGAATTATAGGCATGTTACTAGCAACATGACTGGGGACATGCTGTGCAACCTCTCTTAAAATGGATCCTGTAGAATCATTGGAGGTGCTTGCAATAGCTTTCATTTCGTTAACTGTTTCTCTTATTTCTACCTCCATTGCAGAGGCAGAGTGGTTATGTTCTGTTGTTTTCACAACTAAATTATCAAGAGTAACCGCTCTGCCACTGCAATGGGTAGTGTAGTATTGCACACACCTCCAATGATTTCTAGGAAAACTTATTCTTTCCTTACTATATATGTATCCTCCATGGTTTAATAAATGTTTTCCCTTCCTGGATTTAATGTACTTCGCAGCTTCAAGACTAGACATTATCTGAAAAGAGAAGAGAAGAAAAACAAATTAGGATGAAAAAGTAAATGCTATACCTCAAATGTTACCCTTACACCTTCCAACACTTTCCCTACTGCTGCACCTTCCTGGAGTTAGAATAGTAAATTGGACCCCTACACCATCCAACACTTTCCCTACTGCTGCACCTTCCTGGAGTTAGAATAGTAAATTGCACCCCTACACCATCCAACACTTTCCCAACTGCTGCACCTTCCTGGAGTTGGAATAGTAAATTGGACCCCTACACCATCCAAAACTTTCCCTACTGCAGCACCTTCCTGGAGTTAGAATAGTAAATTGCACCCCTACACCATCCAACACTTTCCCTACTGCAGCACCTTCCTGGAGTTAGAATAGTAAATTGGACCCCTACACCATCCAACACTTTCCCTACTGCTGCACCTTCCTGGAGTTAGAATAGTAAATTGGACCCCTACACCATCCAATACTTTCCCTACTGCAGCACCTTCTTGGAGTTGGAATAGTAAATTGCACCCCTACACCATCCAACACTTTCCCTACTGCTGCACCTTCCTGGAGTTGGAATAGTAAATTGCACCCCTACACCATCCAACACTTTCCCTACTGCTGCACCTTCCTGGAGTTAGAATAGTAAATTATACCCCTACAAAATCCAACACTTTCCCTACTGCTGCACCTACCAAGAGTTAGAATAGTAAATTATACCCCTACAAAATCCAACACTTTCCCTACTGCTGCACTTTCCTGGAGTTAGAATAGAAAATTATACCCCTACACCATCCAACACTTTCCCTACTGCTGCACCTTCCTGGAGTTAGAATAGTAAATTGTACCCCTACACCATCCAACACTTTCCCTACTGCTGCAGCTTCCTGGAGTTAGAAAAAAAACTTCTTCCAACTGCAACTCTTATGTTATATATTTTGGGATTATATTAACAATAAGAAGTAAATGGTTTGTCTAACATATTGATGGTTTAAATACAATGCTGTTTAAAAATACCTTGTTTTTTTGGAATTGCTTTCCTTGGTGAGGCTTCTGAAGTGGAATTGGCCTGCTGGGTGGAGTTTTCACTTATGTGATGGACTGAATCGTACAACAAAGTTACAAACAATTGTCTGGAAAAATGAAAAAAGAGAAAATGAAATAACTGAACGTTGTTGACAAATGCAAATTTTGAATAACTTTTAAAAATTATGACATTGAATATAACTAATAGTACATAACACTTTCCCTACTACTGCACCTTCCTGGAGTTAGAATAGAAAAATGTACCCCTACACCATCCAACACTTTCCCTACTGCTGCACCTTCCTGGAGTTAGAATAGTAAATTGTACCCCTACACTATCCATCACTTACCCTACTTCTGCACTTTACTGGAGTAACAATAACAAAAGGAATGACTATTCCATTGTGGAATTTATAACACTGAAAATTTAAAATACCTTTTTCTGTTGCTGATTGTTTTCGTGGCTTTTTGGTACTGCTGGCTGCAGGATTAAGTTATTTTTTTTATTGATTTAATCCACAAAGTTGCAACCGATTTACTGTGGAAATGAAAAAAAAAATTAAAAATTAATGTTACTTTGCCAACGTTGGTTAAAACAAAAAAAAACACAAATGATTGTAAATCTGATATTTTATTTCACTCTACATCACATAACATACTTTTCATGGTGCTGCATGACAAATGAGTATGAGTAACAATTGGTAAAGCAAAACATAATACACTTTCAATGCATTATTAAATAAGAGTAATAATGGATACCCCTACACCATCACTCAATTACTCTACTGCTGAACATTCTGGGACTTACAATAGTAATAGTTACCCCAGTAACATGAAACGCTTTCTCAAATGCAGTACCTAATTGCAGTCATATTAGTAATTGTTACCCCTGCACCATCGCATAATTTCGTTTACGATGCAGTGTGAATGTGTAAAAAATTAATATAATCCCCTTTACCATACAACACTTTTGCTAATGCTAAAAATATATTTTTTAAATAATAGAATTACAATTAAAAAACATTTACCTTCTCAATATTAAAGGTGAGTCGATTACGTTGAGGTGATGGAAAATTAGGTACACGAATTCTTGATTTTGGAAAAATAACAAGTTTCTGTTTTTGGAAAATAAAGTAGTTGTTTTAAGTTGGTATATATTTTTAGTGATAAAAAATTAGAAACAGTACATTTTATAAGTTAATATAAAAATTTTAAAAACATATTTTGTATGGAAAGAAAACATAATTTATGCTAAAGCAAGGTATTAAAATATATTAGTGACTTACTAGTAGTTGCAAACTAACAATGCTTTTCTAAACGAATTCAGTGCTCTCTCAGTGGAGGTCACAGTGGAGGTGTCAGAGGGTCAGGTTTTGACGTCTGGTCTCTCTGGTAGTTGATAATCAACTGATTACAAAATGGTGTCTTCCTGGTATTTATAAGTTTTTGTCAGTGTCACTATTAATTTTTTTTAAAACTGCGTTCGTTGTGTTTTTTATTATACTTTATTTTACTGTGGAAAATGATAATTTTAAAAAGCATTTAAAAATGTATTGTTTTCATTCATTTGCTCCGTTTTGGCATCCATTTTGGAACATGTCTTTTACTATTGTTTTCATAGAAAGTGTTGTAGGACAAGTTTTACAAGTGAGATGGATAAAATGGCGCCTATGTGTATGTGTCTTCTGTTTTACTCTGGTTACTTATTTTCCTATATATTCATGATAAAAATGTGTATGAACTGTTGTTAAATTTTTCGTTATTTGTGTAAAACTTTGAAATGTGTGTAAACGGATTTTTGGGGGGAATGGGAGTATTAATTTTAATACTCGAGTATTAATTTTAACACTAGAGTATTAATTTTGTAATGCATTTCAGTCAATTTACGTACAGTTTTTCTCCACATTTTAATACACTTCCCCACCCTAAAACCCCTAATTTCCCTGCATCCCGTGCCAGATTTTATTGTACTTTTTAGTAAAAAAATATTTTTTTCGCGTTGTAATGGTATGCGTTGTAATGGTTTTCGTTGTAACAGCCCTTTTAAGTATTTTAATAGGTTTAGCGTTGTAAAAGTATTCGTTGTAAAGTAAAGCGTTGTAGTAGTGTTTGCGTTGTAAAAAATGTGTTGTAATGGTAGGCGTTGTAATAGCATGCCTTGTAACGTCATACATCCCTACATGGTCGTGGCGGTGTCTTCAGTGGTGGCCGGTTTCCAGGCGGTTATGGTCGGCAGGTTGTCGGTGGTGGAGAAGGGGGTGGTGTCCGAAGTCTGTTCGCTGAAGTTGTCGTAGAGGGCCTTGATTTTCAGGTGAAAGTAGGAGCTGAGCTTATTGCAGAGGTCCTGAGATGGTGAGACGTCCATGGTTTCGCTGGGGGGGTTGGTGAAATGCTGTATGACGTTGAAGTCCTTTCACCCTCCATCACTTAACCCTTCTCCTATAACCTTCCCCTCCATTCATTCTAGTCTTCATAATTTTTTCATCATTCAGCAATTCTAATTCAGTTTATTTTTCGGCTCATCCCCTCTCCATTTCATTTCAGGAGCTCCTGATTGATTTTCTTCTTCTCTCACCTTCCCCTTCCTTTTCACCTTTTCTCCCTTATTCTCCAAAACTCAAATCTTCCTTGCCCTCTCATTCGAAAGTTAGTCACTTTGTCGTCCCGTCATCAGTTTCCTCTCTGCACTTCTCTATACTTTTCACCTCTTATTTGTAGGTTAATATCAAATGCCTGAACAGTCCTTCTGGTGAAGGGGCGAGAGGCCCTTGAAGCTCACTGAGGCAATGTTTAAGGGAAAAATCAGGGTCTTTGGCATTCTTTTGTTACAAGAGTTAGATTTTATCTCTATACTCACAGAATAAAAGGAATATTCTTGGGAAAACAATGAATGCAGCTCAGGAGGATATTTGCTCTAATGTACAGACACAACCAAATTAAAAACAAGATTGACCAACAACAAATAGATGTACGTAGTACTACCCTGCACGCAATGCAGCCTTGTAAAGCCTTGAGAGAAAAAAGATACTGAATGGGACACTACCACCTGCTGGCTTCGGCCACTTGCTGCGCAGCAAAGAGCCGGGCTCTATTGCAAGTCGCATGTTGAATACAAACTTGGTTTGTGTGTGTTAGAAATTAGGTCTCTAGTTGGCAGAGGTATGCACGCTGTCCAGGTAGGGACCGCAATCCTAGTCAGGTTAAGTCAGATAAACAACCTAAATTAACTTTTGCTCACCATCTGGTAACTTGCACAGAACAGTCAGGCTAAATTTAAGAGGCAATGTGTAAAGTATTTGTGCAACACTTAAGTTATAGTAACAAAGTGAAAACACCACAAAAATACTCCACACCAGTTTAAAAACATAGTAAAACAAGACCAAAACAACAAAAATCCCAAAACAGTGCTTATAAGTCAATAGCGCTAAAAGGTTACTTGTGGTCGCGCTACACCAGAATAAATCCAAAGTTCAGGCCAACCGCGGTGGAGACAATTAAAGATAAACTGGAGCTCCCAAACGGCAAGTAAGATAAGTGGGTATAAAGTGCGCTTGTGCTATACAGTCTATGTACATAAATAGTGACTGATTGAGGACTTAGGGGTGGTTGATACACAGTGAAATCCTCCAGAGTCAAATAGAAGCAGTGCACTTTAGCTTGTGTCAACATGGGTCATCTGTTTCACACTCAACCGATCCCGCTTGGGAGTCACTGAGAGTCCACATATGTTTTGACAAGGTGCCTCTCACATTGGTTTTGGACTAATACTTTACAACACCTGATTCTACCAGTGCAGCGGACCCTTTCGGAAGTAACTTATTGACTTTCTCTACATACACATCAGCAAATGGGTGTTTCCCAATCTGCGTCCTGATGATAACTCTGCTCAATTGAACATATAGGGTCGAAACGTTGACCCAATAATAGTGTACTCTTTTTATTTCATTCTGGAGCTTTTCACTCTGTGTCAGAGTATGCATCAACTACCACTACATCCTCAATCAGTCACTATGTATGTACATAGACTGTATGGCACTAGCACTCTTTATACCAACTTATCTTACTTGCACTGCACCGTTTGGAAGCACCAGTTTATCTTTAAACGTCTTGAATATGAAGGCCCAATGATTTTTCTTTTTGTTGAACAATTGAATTAATCCGTGTTTGAAATAGAACCAATGGGTTGATGGTTAACTACTATTTTTCGAAGAAGTAGACGTTCACACTTTCCCGTCTAGGGACCATACCACTTGACTACCCATGTGGCAGCGTTACTGGGTTGCCCCATGTTCTTTTAATATGACTGTGTGTAAGGCAGGCCAGCTACAGAACTCACGCAGGTCCCACTGAAAAAGTACTTTCGATGGAGCAAGTGTTGACGTTGAGAGCCCGATGCATCTTTGTCGAGGTTCGCAGAGGGTTGCTGCATTAGCGTCAAGCCCTTTTGAGATGCAGGTGCTAGCCTCGCTGTCGAGCCGCGTGCACCGTTGTTGCCGAGCCCCATTGTTGCAGGCGCTGTGTGGTCATTGAGCTGCGCAGACCGTCATTGTCAAGCCACGCAGGCTGTAGAACCGCTGTCATCGAGCAGCCGGTATGCCGGCGTAGGTGGGCAATGTATCGGTTCTGATCAGCGCAAAGACACTGATGCAACTACGTCAAGGGTTTTGTACAGCAGGAATCAACTTCCAAGGGCCCAAGACTGGATTGGCACCACTTCTCAGAACAGAACTCACAGAAGGCAGAGACAGGGTGCTGTTGCAGGGTTTGAGGACGTCTTTGATGGCCCTGAGACTTCAAGAACAGGGTGCAAGCCAGGAAGCCCTTGGAGAACCTGGGTTCAAGGATGCAGAGACCAGGTCCTTCTCCCTGCCAGGCAAGAAGCAGCAGGCCAGCACAGCAAAACAGGTAGCAAAGTGGCAGTCTCACCTACAGCACATAAATCAGCAGGCAGCAGGCCAACACAGCAAAGCAGTTAGCAGAATGGCAGTTCTCCCTACAGCACGAGCTGTTCTTCTTTCTGGCAGACTTTCCTTGCTTCCAAAAGTGTTCTCTGAGTTAGTGGTGTCAGGGGTCCAGTACTTATACCCAGTTGTGCTTTTGAAGTGGTATAGACTTCAAAGAGGCCCTTGAAGAACGCAAGGTTCAAGCCTTTCCTGCCCTGTCTCCAGACTCACTACTGGGGGGTATGCATCTTTTTGTGTGGGGACAGGCACAGCCCTATTTAGGTGCAAGTTTTAGCTCCTTCCTCCCCGTCTAGCTCAGGAAGGCCCATCAGCCTGGTGATGGGCCGTCAGGATGTGAATGTCACACCCCTGCTCCGTTTGTGTGTGACTTTCTAGAGGGAATACACAAAGCTCAGCTGCACCCTAACCCAGACGTGTATTCATAGACAGGCAGAGAGAGGTACAGAATGGTTAAAGTTAGAAAATGCCAACTTTCAAAAAGTGACATTTTCAGACTTACAAAGCAAAATCCGACTTCACCAAAAGTTGTTATTTTAAATTGTGATTCCAGAGACACCAAACTCCAAATTTCTATCTCTTTCCAATTGAAAATTACTCTTAAAAGATGCTAAGGCAATCCCAGTTTTAGCCTATGGGAGAGATGGGCCTTGCAGTAGTGAAAAGCGAATTTCATAGTTTTTCACTACCAGCCCATGTAAAACTTAGAATTACATGTCCCATCTTTTAAATACACTGCATCCTGCCCTTGGAGCTGACTAGGGCCTACCTTAGTGCTGACTTAGCAAGTCGAAATGGCAGTTTGAAACGCAAACCCTGGCTCTGCAGTGGCAGGCTTGAGATATGTTTAAAGGGCTACTAAAGTGAGTGGCACAATCAGCGGTGCAGGCCCATTGGTAGCATTTAATTTGCAGTCCCTGGGCACATGTAGTGTACTTTACCAGGGACGTATTAGTAAATTAAATATAGCATTTGTAGATGAGCAAATGTTACAATGTTTAAATTACAGAGCACATGCACTTTAGAACTGCTTAGCAGTGGTAAAGTGCTCAGAATCCTAAATCCAGCAAAAATGAAGTCAGCAAAGCAGTAGGTTAGAAGGCAAAAAGTCAGGGGAAACCATGCCAAAGATTCTAGGTCAAACAGTTTGTTTTTTTCCACTTTCAGGTATCAACTAGAAAGAACTCCTTCAACTTAAGAAACCACAATGACAAGTTAAATAAGCATATGAATCAAACAGGATACTGTAGTCTAATTCTCTTCAGCATACGTTAACCAGTCCTCTCTCGTTGATATGTAAATAATCATAATTGATTTGTAAAGCATATCTGATTGAAATGGTATTGTTTAATTAAAGGCAGACCTAGACCCTTCAGAGGGCCTGATTACGATCTTGGTGGATAGGGTTACTCTGTAACAAACATGACGGATATCCCACCTGCCATATTACGTCACATTTGCGACAGAGAATCCCATCTGCCAAGATCGTAATCGGGCCCAGAGCGTTCCACCTGGGGCCTTCTGCAATCTATCCTTGTGTACCTCGACTGTGTTCTTTCAAGGCACATACATACTTCCCATAAGTTCATGTCTTCTCCATCAGTTTGTAAAACACCGTTTGTGCTTCTGATACACAGTGTGTTGTGTATCTGAGCTTGTAGAACTCCAAGACGTAGCTGAATCTTGTTGTCCACTGTTTTCCCTTTGAAAACTGGTATCTGCTCCTTGGGTCCAACACAGGAAACCAGCAGGTTCCTGCTAGATTATCAAGGCCATTAATCACAAGAACTGGCCTGAGCTCATTCAGCTGTTGAGTGGTGTAGTCCACACACAATCTAATCTTATTTGTCAGTCAGTCAAGTTTGCTTTATTCGAATATCATTCATAAAAGCAGAAATACAATTACAATAAGCAATCTCATACAATATTTAAAAATAAGATTAAATTATGATCAAAAGATCAAATACAAAGCATACATGTACAATTTTTGTCTTAATCGTGACCCTATAAAACGTACTGTTCTTTTGGTGGTAAATAATTTAAGTTTAAAAGGCAGAAGAAAAATAGTTGAATAAAAATATTTTTAAAACCATAATATAGAAATGGAAGTGCAGTAAAAATGATATACGAGAGAATAATCAAAAGACTAGCAGTCTCTCCCTAATCATGAGAATAGTCAAACGACTAGCAGTCTCTGTCTAATCGACCACGCCCAGCCTAAATATTTTGCAGTGGCTACTGAAATCCATGGCAGAGTACTGGTACATATAATACGCAGGGCCAGGTTACCACTGGTTGTTCCTAGATTTTTACACATCGGGGACATCCAGTTACGCCTTGGGACCGCGTAGAACTTACAGGCAAATAGAAAATGACCAATAGTTTCTTTACTGATACCACAAGCAGGGCATCCATCACAAGATCCCCCTTCCCACTTAGATGTCAAGAATTTAAGTGGAAGTGCACCAGCTCTCAGTTGGAAAAGAAGCTTTCTTTCCATAGGCCTTGTTATAATGTCCCAATATGGTTCTAGACAAGGATACATCTTGGCCTCTAGGAACTCACCAGTCATAGAGCCGGCACTCGAGCTATTCCAATACCGGCGACCAACCATCTCCCAATAAATATTCTTTAAAGTGCTTTTAGATGGGAAACTGGCTCTCGCCGGATCATCCCACAGTAAGCACAGGCCAAGCTCAGACAGGGATGTCCTAAGTGATTTTAGCTATCCTATTTTGTGATAAACATCGGACCTTATAATGTCTAAAAAACCATCTGCATAATGAGAAAGGACAGGAGTCGTCCATAACCTGCGCCAATACAGGATAGGGCGAAGTTGTACCAAATCTGAGATTGCTTTTCTACCCAGATCATATTTTAGGGGCAACAACGGGGTACTTTTAGGGACACCTGTTATTGCCCTAAAAAATTTGTTCTCTGAGGATTGAAGGGCAGCAACCTTCTCAAAGCCCCAGAGCTCTGCACCGTATAAAGCGGAGCCTAGAGCTTTTGCTTCATACACCTGTAAAACAGGTTTTACAGGTTTGGTCAATGATTTTCTATGCTCTGTACAAATGGCACCTGCCAATTGCCTATGTCTGAGTGTAGCAATGTCAACATGATGCCGCCAGTTCATCTTGCTAGATATATGAATACCCAGATATGTAAAGGTATTCACAACTTCTAGCGGGCGATCATTTAAAATAATTTTAGATTTAAAGCTACGGGGGGGGGTTAAATATCATAAGCTTTGTTTTGGCAATATTAACCTCTAGTCCATACTCCCCACAGAATTCGTCAAAAATAGACAAGGCACACTGCAGACCACTAGGAGTTTTAGATAGGATGAGCGTGTCATCTGCAAACATTAAAATTGGGATTTTAGTCCCGGCTAAAAAAGGAGCGTCCACTTGTGCGGAAGTTATGCGAGCAACAACATCATTAATGTATAAGGTAAAAAGGACAGGAGCCATCGAACAGCCCTGCCGGACTCCCCTCTCTAATCTTATTTGTTTTCTTGCTATGGTAGTTGCTGAAGCATAGAGCTTGGCAGGACTTCAGAATGATTGTTGCTGCCTTCATACCATCTAGATAACCTTGCATGTCTTGTTGTTAGGGCAAATGTAATGTGATTTATTTTTATGTTGCAGGCCAAGTTCAAAAGCAAAAGAGAGCAAATCACTAATGAGTTTGAGAAGCTCCAGAAGTTTTTGGAAAAGGAAAAATCTCGTCACCTCAGCAACCTGGAGGAGGAAGAGAATACGAGTTTGCAGAGTATCAAGAAGAAAGTGACAAAATTGGAAGAACAGCAATCTGTCCTCAGGAGATTGATCACAGAGATTGAATCAAAGTGTCAGCAGCAGGAGGTGGAGTTACTGAAGGTAAGAAAAGGTTATAAATCTAGAGAACAGAAAGATCAGCAAACAGTCATCTGTGTCAGAAAGTACCAACCTTATACACCTGATCCATTGGAAGTGATGAATACTTCTATATGGTATTCATGGAATGGTAACGGAGACTCAGGATATCATCACTGGGCACTGTTTTGAATTGGAAGAGCAGCGATTTCTAAGGATAAGAGGACGCCTTCAGGGATTGTATAGATAATGCTCAGTAACTGGTTTCTAGAATAGTAAAAGATGTCCATTTAAACAGTCTTTTGTATCGCCAACTCTCTAAGGGTTAAGAAAACTGCATTTCACTGCAGACAGCGACCGTCTCTGTTGTGTGAACATGCTCTGTAATTTATTGATGTATTCAGTGCATGCTCATAAATTGCAGCATAATAAATTTACATTAGTATTATTGAGTTCACCTGACAACAAGCAATCACTTTGCCACCCTTTACCTGTAACGTAATACCAAATGAGCTTCTAAAGTTGAGTGAAGGATGTATCTGACATGGTCACTGACTTTGTTCTCAGTGCGGTTGGCTCACTTTCCAGCTCATTCTGCTGTATTTGACTCGGTCACTGACTTTGTTTCCAGTGCAGTCGGCCCACTTTCCAACTCATTCTGCTTGCCCGGTGGCAAGATGGCTGCCACAACAATCTGACTATTGTGACCCAAGAAAGCAGTTGAAAGCAAAAGAGGACTCTGACCCATCTGAATTCCACTGAAAGTACGGTAGGACTCCAGCCCAAGTGAGTAATTATAATCAAAGGAGGTCTAGGAGCATTTTGGTCCTTCATTAAAGCAAAGTAGGACTCATATCCAGCTATGACTGGGAACGGCAGTCTTAGAAGGGTGTCTCTACTATACACCGGCAAGTCGTACATATAGCTCGCCCCTCCCTCTATCTCGCACACGGATGCTCTTATCACTATTGAGGCTAGGACTATTCTGCTCAATATTCGTGAATTTAAATTCTACAGTGGAAGCTGATGCATGTTATCCCTTAAATTCTTAAGCCCACTTGACTACTACACTTCTCATACACTGTTTTAAATCGCTCCTTGGTCTCCAACTCACCATGGTGCTAAAGATCACCAACCCTATCGAGGTCCTTCTCGCTCCGGTGGGTCACAATACCTTTAAGATTACATACCCTCCTAACCTATCGAAAAACACTTCTAAGAACTTCAAACATAACCATTTTTTTTTTTTTAGAGGAGTTGGCCTAACAGCTAGGGCGGTCGACCTTGAATCTGGGGAATTGGGTTTGAGTCTCTGCAATGATGCTGAACGTCCTGTGATTCTGGGCAAATCACTTAATCTCCCTGTGCCTAACCAAAATGAATGTGTGTCCTCATGTAACGTAACTGGTGCTATGTAAAGCGCTCTGATACCCGATTCGGGTCAAGTTCGCGCTATATAAAACTCTGCAAAAAAAAAAAAACCTTCTCAAGAGGCACCCAGAAACACTTATATCTGATACATATGCACATCTAAAGGCATCGTCGTTCACGACCTAATCTTTTTTATGAAGAGAAGAGCTCAATGAAGGAAAGCCTTTACATCCATGCTGAGTGCCAAATTTATAAAGAAAACTCCTCGTGGATTTAGATTATCCATTATTCCCTCTCCAATCTTCAAAGGTGACCTCTCCATCTCCTTATACAACAATGGGATCCCTCCTATTCAATCATCCGATCAAAACCTAGAACAATTTGATAAAATCTTTATGAGAATTAAAAACTCGATGGCTAACATTGTAACGCCTTTGACACAAGATCAATCTCTAACAACTTAAGGGAAACACCAAGGCGTTGCCCCCTTCACTACCTCTTTCACAACATCTTCCTCCCCCACCAGAGATCAGGCTGACCCCACACAATGCACTAGCGGGGTGACCTCTGGGGTCAATCCAAGCCCCCATTCAGCCCCTAGTTTATGCTCATTTCACAACTCACTGAACCGTTCTGAACCCTCCAAACGTTTGACTGAGAAACACCACTCTATAGTTTGCAATAACAGCAATCTAGTGAACTTTAGGGATGCTTCCCCCCCTCCTTCTAATATAAAATTGCCCTCAGGCAATTCCCCCTCTCCTTCCTATATAAAATCGCCCACAGGCAAGTCCCTCACTGGCAATTCACCCTCTCCTTCCTATATAAAATCGCCCACAGGCAAATCCCTCGCCGGCAATTCTCCCTTCATCCCACATGTCTCTGCAGAGTCACAACAGAATTCATCTAGGGAAGGTAGTTATTCAACACCTCTTTCTACCCATCTCTACACTCCAATCCCAAATTCAAGGTTTGTGATCAATTTATTGCAGGTCAATGCCCCCATTTCATCCTCACACTTCTATGAGGACACGTCGTAAACCTCCTCCTCTTTTCCTTCCAATAGATTTCTTTCTCATCCAACCTCCAAACCTACCTTAAATACAATAAACCCTACATTCAGTGAGGATAATCTGTATGACATCAAGAATGATATTAAACTAGTTAAGAAAGCATACAGATCTTATTGCACATACCTTTTAAAATAGAGAAAATGGGGGATCTCAATCATCAGAACCTCTCCTCTACGCTCAATTACTTCCAAAGGAAAATCTTAGCTAGGGACAACCTAGGGAATACTCACGGGAAATCTAGACCTTATGCTAGCAATCACTCCAGACCTAATAGGGTCACCGATCACCTGACGGATACAGACATCCTACAATTCAGTCCATTTCGTTTCTGCTCCCTCTACTTTCAATATACAAACTATTACTTCCAATCCATTTAGAGAACCCAGTGTCACCCTCAGATCTAAGAACATGGAAAACTTACTTCCCGTCCAAACCTCACACCTCGAAAGCGTTGTCACCAAATCGCACATAAAATCGATGCTATCTAATTGCAGATCTGCAGCAAGACACACAGCTGATATTGCAGACATGATCCTTTCACATGATCTAGACCTCCTGATCCTAAAGGAAACTTGGCTCAAAGATAACTCTACACCAGTGTTTCCCAAACTGTGGTCCTTTTCCCAGGGGGTCCGCGGGCAGCAGTTTAAAAAGCACTGCACTTGTATAATTAGCAGTTTTCCAGCAACAATAAAAGTGCCAAGATAACACCAGTGATTAATGTACCTGCTGGAGAGAGATGAGAGTTTTGTCCTGTGGCAGCTTTGAGTTATCTAATGTAGCACAGAGGGTTAATTTGCCTATTGCAAAGAACGAGTACTGTGCATTTTAAATAACAGTATTTTATGTGCATAGGCGAGTGGGTTACTGCTTTTGTCACAAAGATTATTTTGTTACTGTGCAGTACATAAGTGACAACCGTAATCTAGCACAGTGACCTATAAACTGTCATCAAAGAGCTGCTTGCAAACTGCATGGTACAAGTTAGTACCTTATGTTTTTTCCCTGTCTTTCATTATCCCGATGCTGCTAAAAAGGTTTATTAGGGTGGAAATACATTTTTATTGTTAAAGTCAATGCTAACCACTGTCTTATGTTCTGAATCCCGAGTTTTTTGTGCATCTCCAGACCAAGCACTCTTTAAAAATACCTACCAGTATAAATGACATGTGAATCCTACACCTTGTAGTCCCCTTTGCCTTATGTAACATGTTCTATACACTGATTTACACTTATGATTAATTGTCTCTATATGTGTGTGATGTAAAGTGATAAACGTATTGTAGACTGCACCATTGTTTCCTAAATTTCTTTGGGGGGAGGGCCTCCCAAAGCCCCCTTTGCAGTGGTCAGGCACACTCAATGCACTTGGTGTGCACCGTATGGGGACTGGTCTGAAAACATTTGCCAGGGCTGCTTTGGGTTTCCAGTCTGGCCCTGGCAGGAGTAGGAGCCTCGTACTGCGAAATAAAACCAACCATTTAAAAGTTAGTCACAGAGATGCAACACCAACCTTCCCATTAAAATTTTGTTTTTTGCAAATTCTTTCAATATAAAATACTAAGGGGGATATTTAAAAAGAAGTGGTTGAGCGTGTCGTTAGCCTCTGTGGCTTAACGACACGCGCCGCCACTTCAGAAACGCAGGGCTGCACCATATTTACAAGAATATGGTGCAGCCCTACATTTTGCCCTGTGCTGGTGCTACATTTAGCAGTGTAGCGCCAATGCAGGCACCCTTGCAACACAGTGCAAGGGTGTCTATGTGCAGGGGAAGATTGTATATGTAAAGGAAGGTCCCCCCCCCTTCCTGCACATTAACAATCTTGAAATGGGGTTTTGTCACTTGTGTGTGTGCTGCTTAATGCAGCACACATGGAAGTTACAAAATGCCATTTTTTTAATGATTGTTTATGTGCAGGAAGGGTCACCTTCCTGAACATAAACAATCCAAGGCGTTTTGCTTTTTCCATGTGTGCTGCACAAGGCAGCACACATTGAAAAAGCAAAAATGAGGAGAAATAAAGCATTCCTCCTCGTTTCGCCAAGTTAAGACCTGGATTTCCCTGGTGTTAATTTTGGCGCTGCCTCCTATTTACGCTGCCCCTGTGAATAGGGGGCAGCATCAAAATCAATGGGTTTTGCGGTGGAATGCCCACTGCAAAACCCACTACCCACCCCTTTCACGCTAAGCATTGCGCGAAAGGTGGCCTTATTTACAAGGCAGCATTAAGCCATATTAAGTGGCTTACTGCTGCCTTATAAATAAGGTGAAGCCCCTATCGACACGCGAACATTACGAAAAGTGATGTTTCCATGGTGGTAGGGGTTTGTAAATATGCGCCTAAAATCCTTAGTATTTCGAGTATTTGTTTTGTGTGCACACATGTTTATTTTTTTCGAATTACTGTTTTAACGTTTGAAATTTAAATCATACAAATTGCTTGGGGGTCTCCGAGTTCCAGTGGTGACTCAGTGGGGTCCTTAGGAGTCAAAAGTTTGGGAACCACTGCTCTACACCAATCCTGGACATTTCTAGTCCCCCCAGACTACAACATAATTAGATTGGACAGACTAGTTAAAACTGGAGGTGGAGTTGCTTGCATTCATCGATCTAGTCTCTGCTTGAGACAGATTTACTCCACTCTGATGTCCTCATACGAAAACCTGGAACTCGAAATCTGGAACAATGACAAAATAATTTGTACACTCCACTCTATCTACCACCCCCCTGGAGATAACCCCATGTTCACTGACCAAATGATGGCGACCATTTCTATGAATGCCGACAAATCTCACAACCATATCTTCCTTGGGGACTTCAACTAGCATTGGAACAATAACAATTATCCATTAGTAAACACCTTCAAGACCTTCCTATTTGACTTGAATCTTACCATATTCTGCAACAAGCCAACGCATATCAAAGGTTTCACCCTAGACCTTATCATAGCCAAAGATAACATCCTTCAACTTGACTATAGAGCACCTTGCGACTGGTCAGATCACCTTGTAATCTCATTTCGCATCATGGAAAAATATTGATCAGACAAGGTCAACCTCGAAAAAACAAACAATGGTCTAAAGATTTGAGAAACAAATTATCTCACCACTAAGAGCAGTATTCTTCTTCAGCCGCCCCGCAATATGACAAACCTGGATGATTTCACTGACAACTACACTCGTTCCATAACTCATATCTTTAATGCACGTGCTCCACTACATCTCAAAAGAATCCCTAACAAGCATTCTCAATCTTGGTTCAACAGCTCCCTTAACGAGAAACGACGGAATCTTAGGCCCGCTGAAAGATCCTGGAGATCCTCTCCTTGTCTAGCTAACCTCAAATGACTAAGGAAGACTCGAACTGCCTATAACAAACATATTTGCCGCACTAACGCTGATCACTTTAGATCGCATCTTGATATGGCCAAAAATAGACCTAAAAAACTTTTCAAAATCATCAAATAACAATCGATCTAACCCTTTAATCATCTCTTGACACTTAAAAACTCAGTCCCAAGCAGTGAAGAGTTCTCCACTCATTTCACTGAATAAACAAAGATCAAATTAGATCTGCAACTCTCCTTACCAAACTTACAGAATCAAGCTCTCCACTCCCTGGTCTCTGGTTCACCTTGGTTGAGCTCTCCTGTGATCGTTCCGGTTGCTTTTACTCCCAAAAATTATGCTTTGTGGAATACCTTCAGACTTCCGGATGATCTTGAGCTGCTTAACATATGAACTACTTTAAAACCATCAAATCGCCTGACCGATCCTCTGCCCACCCACCTCTTTAAAGAGCTTACCTCATCCATTTTCCCACTCTGGTCAAAGATTCTACATGAATTCCTCATGCAAGGCCTCATTCCAGATTACCTCAAGATGGGTCAAGTTATCCCCATACCAAAGAAACCTAAAGCAGATTTATCTGAGCCTAACAACTACAGACCTATTTCTACTATCATGACTCTATCCAAACTTCTCGAGAAATATGTTCATACTCGACTCTTTAATCACATTGACCATTTTCAACTCCTCAACCAATTCCAGTGTGGCTTCAGATTGGGTCACAGTACAATAAGCACCTTAACTTACATTGTAGACGATGCCCTAAGACTTCGAGACCAGAATGAACGTTGCCTACTTATACTATTGGATCTCTCCTCAGCATTTGATATGGTCAAACACGAGAAACTAATTAACCTTTTTGAAACAAGAATGGGGTTATCAGGTACAGTGTTAAATTGCTTTATCTCGTTCCTTCAAGGGAGAACTCTTAAGATTCAAAGTAAACATTGACCTTTCCAACAGTATTCCTGTTTCTATTGGAGTCCCACAAGGATCCACACTATCTCCTACTCTCTTCAACCTGTATCTAGAGCCCCTCACCGAAATTCAGAAACAATGTAATATTCATTACCATATGTATGCGGATGATACCCAACTGTATATGAAAATTTCTTCTCCGAAATATATTGCTTCTCTCAACCTTGCTTTCTTAAAAACCCAACTGTGGTTATCACTCAACCACCTTTTGCTAAACTTACTCTACTCAAAACAGAATTCCTCCTGCTCGCCCCACACAATCATACTGCACCCATTCAGGCCTGGCTCAAACAGTTTACAGCCCTCAACTGCACCCCACATGTAGTTAAATCTACTAGATCACTAGGCCTGATTCTGGACAAATGTCTAAATATGCGGGATCACATCAGTGCTACAACAAGAGAAGCCAATAACCAGCTCTGCACATTAAAGAATTTCAAAAAGTTCCTGCCACCCTCTAACCTGCAACAAGCTGTCCAGTCCCTGGCATTTCTCCCCCTTAGAATACAGAATTGCGACCTTGGCTGGACTCCTCAAATCTAACCTGGCACCTTTAAGATCCACTCTGAACTCTGCTGCCAGACTCATCACTGGCTCAGGAAAGCGTGACCACATCACACCTGATCTACGCCAACTGAATTAGCTGTCCATTGACACAAGCATCAAATATAAGATAGCTTGCTTGACTCACAACGCACTGCACCATAATACACCCTCTTACCTAGCAAATAAGCTAGAACTATCCGGTGGGAATCGGGCATTAAGAAGTACAAACACTCTACTGCTGAAACTCCCAACGTTCAAAAAGGAGAGAAGTTACAACCGCGCTTTCTCCAGTCTTGCTCCGAGAATATGGAACGCTCTCCTACCAGAAATCAGAACAATCCCTTCGTCCTCCTCTTTTAAAAAAGAAGTCAAACGCCTGCTCATGAATAGCCACTAGAGTGAATAGTTCTGTAACTCCTCAAACTTTTGAAATGACCCTACATACTTGTCCTCTCCTACCTCAATGCTATCTGCTTACTTTTCAAAATGCTGATGTTCATATCCATTTGCCTTTTATGCTTTCAATTATTTTGCATAGTTTTCTATGGTTTCCTGCCTGCTAATGTTCAACCAGCAGACGTCGTTGTACATTGCTCTGTTACTGACCAGGTCAGTAATCTTAGGCTCGATCATGAATAGACTCGTGAGTCAATAGCTCATTATCATCACATACAATCTCAAATGACCTTACAACTTCTGACCTACCTGACCTTTGTTGCATGCTACCTATTGCGCAAAACACTGATGTCTATCTGCCTTGGTCTTTAATCTGCTTTTACTTTTGTTACATTGATTTCGATTATAACTTCCTGCTCTAGCCTATCAAGCAGGCGACGATGTACAGTGCTCTGATACCTTGTCGGGTCATGTTCGCGCTTTATAAAAACTTTTCAAATAAAAGACTGTGAAGACCTGAGGATCCTTTTTGCTCCCTATGTCAAAAGATATGTGAGTTTATATTCCTTAAGGATGACTTCTGAAATAGTGTTGGAAAGTATGAGTTTAAAGTTTTAAAGACAAATGGTTTCTCTAAGTCTTTCTTCGACTTCATTGTTTAACAAAAGTTAATAACAGTTTGTTACAATTACGCATCTTGATTGTCTATCAAGGACACACTGGACCACGAGGAACTTTTACTTTGTTCCTTCAAAATGTCCGCCACTGCTTGAGTACCACGTGAGATCCCTGTAGCATCATGTGACATGTAGTTTCCTGGACGGTGTTCATGCGTTTCATGTGTTGCCGTCAGAGACAACATGAAGCATCCCTTCAAGCTGTTTCAACACTGTGCGCTACCACCAGCCTTCCTGCTTCTCATTGCACGCATCAGTAGACGGTTTGGAGTATCATGCCTTCACAAGTCGAGCATGAGAAGATCCGTGCAGGCAGCACAGCAGGCCACTTAGCAGCCTGGTCACAAAGACGGAGAAAGTATCAGTGGCACGATTTGGAGTTGCATGGCCAATGATAAAAATGCAGTACACTCAAGCAGATCACCTGCCTCCAGTGCCTTTTTGGTCCTACACTTCTTCACAGGCTCTTAAGGAAAGCTAAACTAGGCAGCTGTGCCTACCCTGTCTGTCTGTGCCAAGTGTCAATGGACAGATCATTGCGAAGTAATGTATCCTCGTTACCAGGTTGCTTGATTTCAGTATGACTGTTTTAATAATCATAGGCTTTATTTTTCGTTTCACAATATTTTTAACAAATCTTTATCATTGGTGCATTGCTACAATAATGTCAGTAGGGCCTAGCAAAGATTTCAGGTTTGGAAATTCAACATTTTGTTGTGCCTTGCAAACATAGAGTGATCTTACAAATGTAGGGTTAGTGGATGTTTGATCTTACAAATGTAGGGTTAGTGGATGTTTGATCACACAAATGTAGGCTTAGTGGATGTTTGATGTCTTTATGAGACCCTTTCTTAAGATCTTCAAGGGACAATGCTGATACCTAGCTTCACATCTTGAGTCGATTAAGATGCACCTTTTTCTGTTGATAATCCTAACTCATGCCTGAATGGCATCCACTAACATCGAATAATGGACGAGTGCCAATGTTCTCGAGATGAATGGGCAGAACCTGACCCCTTGAGGGGTAGTTTTATGTAAATGTATGCTTTGACACCCCCTTTACTGCTGTTACCACATCCCAATTTAATACCTTGGGAATCATAGGTAAAGTTATTCATCACAAAAGAAGCACATAAATACATGATTATGGTCTGTGTCCTTTTGCGGATTGAATATTGTAAAAAAATGGATCGGTGTATGTTGGAAAGCAGTGCAAAGTACAAAGAATTTTGCAGTGAGGATAGTACCAGGACTGCCGGAACTCAACCATATATGAGATGCTAGGAGAACACGTCACTGAACAGGTTACACCATAAAATCCTTGCCTCGTGCCATTAGGCTTAAAAAATATTCTGAAGAAACGTTTTGTGATACTCTTCCAACGCTGCAAAGGGAAACATTTTTGTAAATATCAATGATCCGACTTGCTTGAATTGGAAGTTGTTGCTTGCGTTATTTGGATCCTAAGCTTTGACCATTCTTAGTCTGCACAATCAGCTAATGAACTGGTTCATAACCTTTCAACTTTTGTGGACCTCCACACAATCGCTACTGGAAGCCAGAGATCCCATCGTAAACTATTTCTACGGATTGAACCTCCAGAACAATGCACAAAATATGGAAACAAGTATACATCAAACTAATTATAAAATATTGTATTTATTTGACAAAGAATCATACAAAAGTCAAAATGTTAATTTTAATGCAAAGTTTGAAGCTTTACTTTTATTTCTAAAAGATGAACTATGATAAGCTGTAGAATATCTCTTAATCGTGTTTGCTCCAAATGCTAGCTCTCTTTTTGTCAGCTGCTTTAAACTGCTTTAATTGAATCGTACATACTAGATTCTTTTTGCATTACTTGCTCGGCTCCCAAGAATCCGTATAAGGATACAAACCTAGTTATAGCCAACAATCTCCTTCACATCTGCAGAGCATTTTAAAATTTTCACTATACAATTTGCTCTTTAATGTGTATATATAGTTTATTATTCTGCCAATATTATTTCATTTTCTAAACCATCATGGACTCCCTGAAAACGCATTGTGGACCCCCATGGTCCAAAGACAGCAGGTTAAGAACTCCTGATTTGAGGGATCTACCGAACTATGAGTGAAGACACTTTGGTGATGTGCCCTCTTAGAGCTATCCAGAGCTGTGGTTCCAAGCAGATGTTAAGGATAGAGTTTGAGCCTTGTACTTGCATCGCTACTTTCCAACAAAAAGCCAGTTTTTACTTTGGAACATTACTTACTCAGAGGCATCAGCTTGAGACAGAGAGCACCAACAGCAGCAACTGCAATGATTGATACAATGCCCCAAAGCATTGAGGACTTAGTTGAAAACTATTACAAGGAGTCAGTGATTGTTGGGCTATTCCAACAGGAAAACAAATACCAAATAGACATGTCACAACCAAAAGGAAAATCAAATATGTTTAATGATTAGCAGAGCAATCGATGATTACAGAGCTCTGAGGTTCAAAGCTCGAGTATGGATCTTGTCAGTGTTTCAATCCAAAGATTCCTCTAGTCCTTCACAGTTCCAGGGATGGGTTGGTCATATTAGGTACTTCCTGGAATTGTATTAATTGACCTTGTGGTCAGGCGTTTGCTTGACTTTTCGAACATATACATGCAACCTTTAACATGGATTGTGTCTTGATGTTTTACTATTTAACTGTATCCCCTGAGCTTTGAGGGTCACAATGTGGTTTAACACAGGTGTGATGTTTATTTCTTCACAGGAAAGAATAGTTGAAACTTTATGAAACGGGCATTTCAAAAAAGGAAAACCACAGATATAATGTGCTTCAATGGAAATGTTTTAACCAGGTAATGGGAATGGATAACCGCCAATAGACAACCTGAGCCTGACCGAGTGACTTTATGAATTCCAGGTTTCCAGGTGCATCGAATCTGGTGAAAACAGATCATTCTAAGGCAGGCGGAGGTTCTCCCAGCAGTGAGAGAGGTCCTGATTTAAAAGATGTTGGCCCACACAGAGCCATGTGAGAGAGAAGACAAGAAGAGATTTATATGTCCTGGTTCAGAGGAGCTGCTTATGCAACTCTTAAAAAACGGAACCTCCTGAGGCTTGAGCCGGGAGTAGAGCGATTTTGCATATTTTAAATAGAAAGTGACAGAATTTCTTTGGTCTTTTAAAAACTTGCACTCACCTGCACCGAGCACTTCGCGCTTTCACGAGCCCTCTGACAGCTGAGATACAAGCTTCCATTGGCGAGGGTTTGTTTTGGTTTCCCTGCCGCCATTGCCCAGGACATAGGCCACGCCCACCCGGTCAGGCCACGCCCACCCCTACCTTCCCGCGCTATATAGAGAGCGCTGACTACAAGCGCTGCATCTTAAAAAACGGAACCTCCTGAGGCTTGAGCCGGGAGTAGAGCGATTTTGCATATTTTAAATAGAAAGTGACAGAATTTCTTTGGTCTTTTAAAAACTTGCACTCACCTGCACCGAGCACTTCGCGCTTTCACGAGCCCTCTGACAGCTGAGATACAAGCTTCCATTGGCGAGGGTTTGTTTTGGTTTCCCTGCCGCCATTGCCCAGGACATAGGCCACGCCCACCCGGTCAGGCCACGCCCACATCTCATCCCCCCTGCCAGCTATAAATCATGTGCCTATACAGGAAGCGCAGCGGACGAGCGCAGCGGGCGCGACGAATGCGCGCCGAAGGCGCGCATAAGGCAAGCTCGTCTGCGCTCGTCCGCGAGCGTCCGGGACCAGGGGCCAAGGACCCTGCGAGCCACTACACTTATACTTCTGCTGAACTACAGGTATGGCGCCCAACCGCCACGACGTGTCCACCTGTCCCTTATCACGCAGCTAAACGCATTTCTCACTTAGGTATAGGCAACTCTGCCTCCCTCACGAACGCCCCTGCTCCTGAGTACTCTATGCGCACGACCACACCCTGCTCCACCTACACGTTCAGGTGTATCTATCTTAACACCCGCTCCATGATTAAGCACCAATCTGATATATTTCTGCTACTCATGGACAAACAACCTGACATGCTGCTACTGACGGAGACCTGGCTCACTCCGGACTCACTACCGGATATTTTAGCTGCCCTACCTGCAGACTACTATATTCTATCAGCACTCCGCCCAGGCGGAAAAACTGGGGGAGGAGCAGCAATAATCGTCAATAAAAAGTTCCAACTCAGACAGCTCCCCTCTCTGCCTTTACCTAATACTGAAAATATAGTCGCCAAAATAGACACCCCCAATGGCTCACTTATATTGGTCCTATTATATCGCCCTCCCCAAATCATGGCTACATTCCCTTCTGTTCTAGCTCAGCTACTGGCACCATTGGTTACTAACCATCCTAAACTACTCCTGGTTGGAGATCTAAATTTCTGGTTCGACAATCTATCGTTGGACCCCCAAGCTGCAGAGATGAGCGAACTCTTCTGTGATCTTAACCTGACACAACACATCCACACCGAGACCCACCAGAAGGGCCACAGCCTCGACCAAATCTGGTCTCTGAACCTGCCCCTATCTGTATTAGACATAAAACCCTGTTGCTGGTCCGATCACCACAGCATAAGTTTCTCTTTCCAGCTAGATAAGACAACCCACTTTAAACTACAATCCAGTAAAACCATCAGGAAATGGTCCTCCATGCATATGCCAGCCTTTCTAAACTTCTTGGGTAACTCCCCCCCCCTCGACAGCAACAATGTGGATGAGGCCGATAGCCGGCTCAATGAATGGCTCACTGAAGCGATTAACATCTATGCTCCCCTCACGCATCTCAGCTGCTCAAGGAGCCCGGATGCACATAAATGGTTTACACCCGAACTAAAAACACTGAAATTAGAAGTGAGGCAAAAGGAAAGAACCTGGCGCTCCCAGTACTGTCCACTGGCCAAAGCCGCATACTGCTCAGCCAGGAAGACATACCAAAAAACTCTACAGAACCATAAAACAACCTACTATTCATCTAAAGTCCTCAACTCTACCAACAAGTCAAAAGAAATTTTCAGGATTGTGAACGACCTTTGCAACGACGATAGAACTTCCCCCCCGGTAGTTCCCTCACAAGCGTTATGCAACTCCCTGAACGACTTTTTCCGTGATAAGATCTTAACGATTAAGCAGAACATCTCCATACTCCCATCATCCGCCCCAGTGGATGACATCTATCTCAATCCCTCAACCTTACATTCCTATCCCCTTATTGATTTGAAAACTTTCTTGACATTATTGTCTAGAGTCAAATCAGGATCCCCTATGGATGTCTGTCCCCCCCATATCATGAAAGAAATTGGTCGAGCTATGCCCAACAGCATGATATCCCTACTCAACGACTCTCTCACGTCAGGGACAGTACCTAGCAGCTTCAAACAGGCCTTACTGATTCCCCTCACCAAGAAGCCTGGCATCGACCCGCTCGACCTTACGAACTATCGGCCCATATCTTTGCTACCTTTTCTATCGAAAATGCTGGAGGCGCACGTCACCAACTGCCTCTCTAACTTCGTGGAGGAAACAGAATATCTCCAACCCAACCAAGCAGGCTTCCGACCTGGTCACTCCACTGAGGCAGTAATATTGGCAGTCCAGAACACCTTGAGGTCAAACGCTGATAACAACCTTCATCAAGCCTTAGTACTTCTCGACTTGTCCGCGGCATTCGACACGGTTGACTATTCCATTCTGGTCAACCGTGTCGAACAGGCGGGTCTCAGAGACTCTGCCCTAGCCTGGTTAAAATCGTTCATCTCCGAACGCACCCAATCGGTTCGCTTAGGCTCCTTTTCTGCCGCCAAGGTCAAGTCTTTCTGTGGGGTGCCCCAGGGCTCCTCACTATCCCCCTTGTTGTTCAACCTGTACATGCGGCCCCTCCTCTTTGCCCTGAGTAAGCACAAAGTCACTGTATATAACTATGCAGATGACTTACAGCTTATCTTTGTTCTCAATTCCCCTAACGCGGTGGAGGACTTCCAAGCCACCATGACCCTAATCCAGAGCTGGATGTCCTCAAATCACCTCAAGTTAAACCCAGGGAAAACTGAGTTGATTCTGCCCGGCAAGAGCGAAATCAGTTGGAGCCCTAACTTCTGGCCGTCGGACATGGGTCTTCCCCCTAAGAAATCTTCCACTGTAAAAAGCCTGGGGATAACCATCAACGGGGACCTCTCGCTAAAATCCCAAATTGGTACCGTGGTCTCCTCTGGATTTTTCCAACTAAGGAAAATCAGGAAAATCGCCCATTTCCTCACTCCCTCCGCCTTAATCCAGGTAGTCATGGCCTTAGTCCTCTCCCACATTGACTTTTCTAATAGCCTATACCTAGGCCTACCTGCAGGACAACTTAAAAGACTACAGTACCTGCAGAATCAGGCCGCTAGGCTGATCTGCAAAGTACCCAAATGGGAACCTATCAAACCAGGCCTGGAGAGTTTGCACTGGCTACCTGTGGCTCAAAGAGCCGAATTCAAAGCCGGGTGCATTATCTTTAAGGCTCTGCAAGGCAAGGGACCCCTATTTATCAGACAGCTGATCGGTAGATATGTCCCCTCACGGAACCTAAGATCCACCCACAAAGACCTTTTAGAAGTTCCTCGTTTCAAGAAAAAACGACAAGGCGGCAGCAGCTTCCACTTCCTGGCAGCCACCCTATGGAACTCTTTACCACTAGCCCTCAGACAGAGTAAAGACCTCCTTGCCTTTAGAAAGGCTTTTAAAACTCACCTCTTCACAAAAGCTTATCCGAAATAACTCTTCCGGCAGACTCACCTCTTGTTATGTTTTTTATCTTACCAGCGCCAAGAAGCCCTTGGGCGTACGCGCGCTTTATAAATTTTTAATAACATAACATAACATAACTCTTGTGAGTCTAGCTCACTGGTGACTGAGAGCTTTGAGGCATTCAACATCAACACCTGTCAGACAGAAGGGCACAAACAAGCAGCAGTTTTTGTTGGTTTATACTTCATGCAGAGGGGATGTGGGAAAAGCACTATCTTGAACATCACTGAGAACAGCCAGCGACCTAGAACAGAGAGCCTAGACAGTCAATCATGTCTGTCCATTTGTGTCCAATGTCCTTAATATTGAACCCTCTCCTGCACAGATTTACAAGAAAAGGAGTTCATTAATTCAAGCCAGTGCACGTCTAAAAACATTTTGCTTTAACTGAGGATGTATATTCTTTTCAAATAGTCAAGAGATTGTGTCCTTCCCCTACCAGATGTCTGTGTTTAAGAATGCCAACACATTACTCTTATACCTGAGAGTACATTGCTATATTACATGTAAATTTGTTGTCGATTTTGTGACCCAGTGATAATTGCTCCATGTGTCATCTTGGCTTGGATCCTTTCAAGCACGATTACTGGAATGACATTGACTTTATTTACCTAACAATTTACCTATATTTCACAATGGCGTACGTAAAGGTTTGTATACCCTACTATGCCCACTATGAATGGATTGTTCCCCATGGATCTAGAAAATATCTGAGCGAGGAGGTTAGCAACTGCTCCTGTGCCCAGAGAAAGAGGTGCCCAGCTCCGTAGTGAGACCAAGGGACCTATGGAGTAGCCCATTACACAACAAGCAGAAGTTATTCCACTTCTATACAATGATCTCCTTTTCAGATCTAATTTTAACTTGAGGAAAGACTTTCGCTTTTGTTATTGTACTTCGGTATGGTTGTAGACTCTTATTACATTAAACATATTCATAATTATTCAAGTAAATCTGTGCCTAATGCTTTACCCATGAAGTTCAGTAATAAAACGTGTGCGTTAGTAAAATATATTTTTTTATATATGTATATTTGTGAGTGGCGTTATAAAAATATACATATTGCTGTGAACATAAACTCTGCTAGTTCAATGTTGATCTGCTTGTGCTTCTCTCCCCAGGATGTGAAGAGCACATTGAGAAGGTATGTATATCTTCCATTAATAGCTCACAAGATACAAAAAAATTGAGGAACCATTACAATGAATGATTTCACACTACAGTCTTACTTGTGTATTTGTATCTTTTGGGTATGTTTTTGATAGCTCACCATCTTCTAATTAGGTGCTAACAGCCCAGCTTTCCAAAACTTTGTTTCATGAGAGGTACTTGTTTTTGTCACAGATATTTAAAAAAAGATTAAACATGAGAGAGCGAGGGGAATGTTGTCAGCCCCTTATGTGTTGCCACCTTATCCCATACGTTCAGTGTTGTGGCCTCTGGAGTACTTAAGTATACATTAAGTGGTCAATGTGATTCCCACAGCCAGCTGTCTCCCAGCATGATCCATGTGTACCCAAAGTCTGTCTGATTTCCCCCCTCGACCTTTCTGTTACCATCTGGAGGTTTGTGGCCTCATAGTTCCTGTGTAAATGTGTCATACCACATTTGAACCTGACATGTAATAAATTGGTAGAAATCCTAGCCCTGGTTTTGTTCCATATGAACATTTGAAGTTGTTTTTATATTTGTTCTAGGAACACACCTTCAACTGCGATGGGCAGAGCCTGCAAAAGGTATAGGAATCTTAACAGAAAATTCATTTTTGTGGCATTTATTTGTGCCAGCCAAAAGATATACAGTTGGGCCCACCTAATCATGTCCCCCTTAACTGAAGCAGCCAGAGAGGTAGGTAGATAGTTTTTTAATAAGTCTTATTAGTGAGGTCATTTAAGCACCTAGATATTTAATATGCCATTCTGCCCCTTTACTCAGAAATTAACTTTCTAAGTTATGTGTTGTTTCATACCCCAGGGGCAGATTCATTACTCCTGACTTCTCCAGGTGTATTTTATATCCTGATACTGCTTCTTATTCTGTCAGGTAGCTATGAACCACTGTTAAGGAGTTCTCTGAGGAGACCGGAGTAAGAAGAACATAGTCTGCATATAACATAATCCTAATTTAATCATTTCCAAATGTGAGACCTTATATAACTATCAAGTTTCTTACCTTAGTTCAGTGCCCAGAGTATAGAGTAATGGAGACAGGGAATAGCCTAATGAGACACTCCACAAATATATAGGTTGTGAAAGACCACACTAAGGGTTGTTTGTAGTTTGCCACCATCTTTAAATTGTTAGGTCCAAGGACCATCCAAAACATCACTCCTTGTAGAAAGGGCCAGTCCACACAGGCAAAGGCTTTTCCACATCCAAGGCAAGTAGTATTGCCAGCACTTTCTTCTTGTTTACTTTTTTGCCCAGTTGGACCACCCTACATATGCTGTTGTGAGTCAGTCACCTGTCCAGAAATCTGCTTTGATTGGAGTGTATCAATTAATTGAGGATTTACTCCAACTTCATCGCCAGTGCCTTTGTATACAGCTTAGCATCTATATTAAGGAAAGCAATGAGCCTTTATGAGGAGCATTTTTTTTTTTTACCACTGCGCGACTTAGGCAAGACCATGATTTTTACTCTGCGCATTAAAGGGGTTATCGCCCTCTTTTCAACATAATAGTTAAACAGAGCAATAAGTCTGGGGAGTAGTCTATTATCATATATTTTATAGAAAGGAACCCCAAATCCATCCTGTCCTCCACAGTGCATTTATTACCCATCTCACGTCATCATCCACAATTGAGGCCTCTTGTTGTTTCTTTTGATATTCTATATTTGGGGCAAACGGCTTCTCTTAAGATAGGATTGCTCACACTCAACAGGGCAAATATGTGTTTAAGGAGGGATAGAATATAAGGAATTCTTCTAATGTTCCTAATCATTATTCAGGACTGTCAAATTGGCTGCCGCAAATAATATAATCTCTCTCTTTTTTCCTTACTACAATGTCAGTGGCATCTCTGTCTTATCCCTTGTGACATGTGCTCCTGTTTAATCTGCAGAAAAGTGGGTTCATTGTTCTTAGTGAATGCAACCCTTAAATGACCTTGAAATCCCAAAACATTCTGGTATAATTGTATTGAAGAGTGTGCCCTAAATTGTGTTTCTGCCCCTTGCTGTTCTTCCTCTAGTTTTTGGGCTTCTAGTGTGAAGTTTCCATAGGCGAGCCGAGAAGGCAATGCATTTACCCTATATCACTGCTTTCCCGGTCCCACCTTAAAAAGTTGATTTCTTGTATGTGGTTTCTGTTTCCACATGAATGCCTATGTGAATAGGAGCGTGATGTTATGTTATGTTATGTTAACTTGAATTTGTAGAGCGCTTAATACCGACTGATCTGAAACTAACATCGTCCCCATATCAGCCGCAGTGGTTGCCGGGGCTAATTAGTACTTAATCAATGCACAAATATGTGGTGCACTTGTGAGTACTATGTATAGTCCTCTTCATCCACATTTATTCCAAATATCCCTCATCCGTAGTTCCATTAGCTCCATTTTACATGTTTTAGAGAAGGCCCCCAATTATCTCATGCTATTATTCAAGCTGTCCCTCTGTGGGTCCCAGATTTCATTCAAATCCCCAGCTTCAATAATGTCTCCTGCAAATGTACCTATGTCTAGAAATTCTCTCAAAAATATGTCCTGGGACACGTTTTGTGTGTATTGTAGCAAATTTGTAGGCCCTGCCATATAGCATGGTCTTTAGAACTAAGTATTTGCCATCTTATATGAATTGAATGTCTTGTTCTGTGAATATAGTTTATACCATTGTGTGTGGACCTCACTCGGGATAGTTTGTATTAGGGTATGTGCTGTGTTTCATCCTGTATTGATCCTTTTTTTTCCTTGAGTGCGTTGCCTGGAGACATGTAATGTATGGCTGATGGTGTATATATATATGCCTGCCCGTGCCGATTGATGGATATCTTCAGATCACCTTTACAAGATAAACCCCTCAAGCAGAATTATAAGTGGATGTTCCTTTTACGAACCCCGACATTTTCGTACGAATTAAAATTATTCAAGTGCCTTACGCCGTGAGGAAGCCCCAGGCTAGTAGGCCACTGTCAGGGGGCGAAACACGTGTTGGCTGCATCATAAACCTTGCTATTTTAGGTCGAGCCTAGCGCAGCACGCATTCGCTGCACTATGGGAGGCTTCTTGTGAGCACTCTGAACTTCTCAGTGTGCGTCTGACTCCTCCCACACATTAGATTCGCTTTTGCGTGTGTCTTTCAAGAATGAAAGCACGCAAATGTCTAAAGGCTGGTGCATGACCCACCTCTTCTGCAAAGGTTCACTCCCACGGCGTTTTGCTCTCGGGAGCCAGCAGCAGCACGCAGGGTGGCAGCTGCATTCCTTCCACAGCGGGTGCCTTTAACAAGGGTGTTTACGTTTATGTGCGCTTCTGGGAGGGGTCGGGGGTCGATGACTGGGGTTTTCAAGGTGTCTGTTTACAGCGCTGGGCTCTTGTTTATGGGAGCTGCTCGCGAGCCAGCCTTGTGTTTCGTGGAAAGCTTAATAGGGCTCACAGTTAGGCTGCAGGCTGATATACTTCATACAGCTCATAGAAGGCTGCAGGGGTGAGTGGGGCAGCTTTGCCACCACACACCGGGCAACATGCTGACCCATTCGGGAGGCAAGCAGCGTGTTTTCTTCAATCAACATGGCTCCCGCCGTGCTTTTTTTTCATCAGCACAGCTCTTAAAAGTTTCCCCGCAAGGACTCCCTTCCCTATCCCATCTGCTCACAGTTAGGCTGCAGGCTGCTATACTTCATACAGCTCATAGGAGGCTGTGGGGGAGAGCGGGGCAGCTTTCCCACCACACACCGCTTAACAGGCTGGCCCATTCAGGAGGCATGCAGCTTGTTTTCTTTAATCAACACAGCTCCCGCTGTGCTTTTTTTCCATCAGCACAGCTCTTAACAGTTTCCCTGCCAGGCCTCCCTTCCCTATCCCATCTCGTGTCTCCGGCCCACAGCTGGTCATTAGCACTGAGGACTCTGGTATGTAAAACCCCCCCTTTCGTGTGTATTTTTTCTGTTATCTGAAAGCCTATGGGAGCTGCTCACGAGTCAGTAACTATATGTGTCACTAATAATTGAGTGCATTCCACTGTCTCTGACCGGGGTTCAATCTGTGCCCACTGAGACACGCTTGGATGTCTTTAATCAGTGATTAACTTCCCGTAGGTGCTCCCGCTGAACATGTCAGAATGGTCCCCCTCTATCATTCTTGTTTCTCCCGCCCCCAATCACCCTCCTCCGGCAATCCACCCACCTTGCTCTTTCTTTCTCCCTCCTGCTGCCCGTCATGTTCTCAGATAGCCTCCCATTGTTTCTTACTGTCCTCCCACCTCACTTGAAAATAACATTGTCAAAGCTTTGGCAAGGCTTTTATAAAATGTATTTTGCAGCTTTATATAGCACCAATTTGATCCGAACATATTGGACCGCTTTACGTGATCATCGGTTATTTGCACACGATCCTTCTCAGCATCTGCTTGTGGTGAGTTTATGCAAGACTGATTTCAATCCCCACCCTCCCACTGTTGTTTTCAATCACCCCCACCCTCCCGTCATTTTCAATTTCCCCCACCCTCCCATCGTTGTCTTCTGACCTCTCACCTCCCCCAACCACTATGTCATAAGAAAAAAAATACATTGGCAAAGCTTGCCAATGCGTTTATTTATTTCTTTATTCATATACCTGTTTTGGTTAAACAATTAACATGTTCGGAAGTTCTTCCACAAATAATTTCTTCACACAACGATTTTACTAAAACATAAAAATAAATATGTAAGTATCCAAGACGATCGTATGTGCTATGTTTACCTACGATGATAAGTATCAAAGGGAGAGGGCGGAAAGGTACTGGAGCTAGTTCACTTCTCCTGGTATGTATGTTTGAATCTAAGAGAACTAGCTCTGGAGTAGGTGCTCCTAACGTATGTTTGCGTTGAGAGGAAAACACATTTTGTTTTTAGAAAAGCCCTCACTCACCAACGTAGTTGGTAACATGCTTCATCATTGGGTAATCAATATGCGTATTGTGAAATGCATAGAATTATTACATAAGTAAATAAAATCACGGGTTCTTACTCAGAGTATTATGATTATTATAAAACCCTCTGAGTAAGAATCCATGATTTTATTTACTTATGTGTTAATGCACTTCATAATACGCATATTGATTACCACATGGTAACGCATAAGATTCAGGCGCTAGTTATAACCTGTCACTAAACGCCACGTTCCGTCCTTACTTCGCCATTGCCCGCATAGAGCACAGACACACCGCTCCTGAAACACCCATCAACATGTACTATATTAGTATTTTGAATGTTTCTCTGTTTGTATGTTTGTCTGTTACTTTTTGCTACAGGAATGCACAGTTAGAGGAAATACTCCTCTACCACATACCACACCTTAGCGCGTGTGTCACATAATTGGTCCTTTTAAAACAACTTTTTTTAGACCACTCACTGTGCACTACACATAGGTCCTGAAGAAAGACATACCATTAAAGAGAGCATGGCTGATACATGTTGATCGACTAGGATATTGGAGTTACCTTAGACCTCCCATAATATCCGTCTCTCGTTTTTACTCGCTGCCAAGGGCCCATACATTAAAATAGTCATTTTTGCCCCGTGGGATCCTTAGGGCAGTCTTTTTAACATTCACTCACCCATTTTTACTGCACTCTCACGACACAATACCCGCTCCGCTCTATCCAGGCGTTGTAGCACACCCGAGGTGCACTCGGCGCCTTGGGTGGGGCTCAATGATGAAGGATGTCACCAACTAGGTTTGTGAGTGAGGGCTTTTCTAAAAACAAAATGTGTTTTCCTCTTAACAGCACAACTCAATCACTGGATTGTTGTAGATGTGGGAGAGCTAACTTGAGCCCAATAGCTACAGCACGATCCAAGCCTGGAAAGCATCGCTGTGTAACACACTAGCTTGCAACCGCAGGAATTTATTAAAATTAATAGTTTTATAAAATGTATAATTCCTAAACATAAGCTTGCATTCAATGGACCGCACTTCCTGAATGCCCTGACCTTGATTTGAGGGCACAAACAGCTCAATACGCCCACTCTGCCCTTGCTCTGCTCTCGAGGAGAGGGGGAGAGTGCACCATGACAGATCCCCTGAGACACCTCCTGCAGAGGAAGTGAGTGCTGCGCGATCTGTTCCTCACCCAGCTTTTCACCATGTTCACCCTGTCATTGTGACAGCAGCTGATGAGGGCAGACCGGGTACCAGCATGAGCAATATCTGGCCGATGCGGAACCCTGCCGTTTCACAGGTGGGCAGCTGCTACACCAGATCAGCACAATATACCAAACCGCAACCTAGAGATCCCATTACTTCCTTACAAAGAGCGCCACTTCACCACCTCATAGTAGGCAGGTAGAGCTTTTTGATGCCCGCCCCCTATCCCCACCAGCCACACTCACCACTGACACTTAATCATCAACACTGGTGCTTGAGCACCAGTTAAGGACACATTAATTTATGGCAGGCGCCGTGAAATTAAGTGATTTTCCCAGAATCACAGGATGTTGAACCGATGCTGAGACTGTAACCTAGATTCCCAGCTCCGAAGTTGGCAGCTCTGGCTATTATGCCCCATCCTCTCGCTACTTGTAGGGTTTGTTGGTTGTGTGTTAGGCAGTGCTAACAGGAGAAATGGGCTGGTGGAAGCTGTCTCCTGACGAGAACACCGGCACTTATTTATTTATATATTTATTTATTTGCAAATTGACAACTTCCCACTACACCCCTAATTGTGGATAAAAGAGAGAAGACCCCACACATGGACACTGAGCGGAATCCAGACTTAATTCTATCTGCTAATCTTTGGAATGTTGAACATCCATCTCAGCCAATCCGATTTAAGGACGGTCAGAAAACTGCCATGGGAAGTCGTTGGTCCCAGTGGTGCTTGGTTTGGTTTTGTGCATAGCTGCTTTTAAATTTGACTACCTGTGAGGAGCGCCAGCATTTTTTTCATACTCTTGTATGAAGATTGTGGTTCCCCCCCCCCCCCCATCCTGAATTTGCGATTTTCCTTACATCCGCACAGTATGGAATTAACAGGTACCTTGTACGTTGAGAATTAATCTGGCCACATGGCGTTGAGACTTTTCACAGGGGGACTGCTGTCAGACTAAAGTCGAGAACGAGAGCTCAGTATTATTGACTTGTCCGAGGGATTTTTTTTATCCGTCGCCCAACCCCCAGGAATGCGTTATGGCATTTTTTATGTTAATTCTTTTTTTTTTTTTTTTTATACAGTCGCTCAGTTATACGTAATATCTTAATTATATCTAAGGTAACACAAATGTTTATAACACTTATTATAAATTTATAACCTACTGTACAGCAGCCACACTGCTCTACATCATCGCTTAAACACATTGGCAAAGCCAATAGCTCTCACTAAACACTTATAAGGTCCCAAAGGCGAGACCTATTGGCTATGCCAATGCTTGTTTGTTTTTACTTTTTGCTCTGAAAGACTCTGGAGCTCTAAAGAGTCACAGCTATACACAAAAAGTAATGAAACAAAAAATGGAACTATTTCCTTATAGACTACGACTTTTTTTTTCCTGCCCTGGCACATCTCTAAGCCAGCTGAAGCTTTAGATTCATTAATTTGAAGTACCTCTTTCTTGCTGTTGTGGGTTATTTCAACTGCTTCCATTGTCGATTCCACATCCAATTGCAGCCTTCACCCCGTACTCATCCTGCATGAATTCTCAGAATTTACTCTCCCAGGTCTGAGTGCATTGCCTAGACTGTTCTCCATATCGCCCCTTAATACCTGGCAACTATTTAAACCATTCATGGATTTTGAGTTGTGAACTAGAATTATGTGTTTGATGTTTTCAATGTATATTTTCTTTCTTCCATTCTTATTTTTGAGGTGCACATCATTTATATATCAGACTGTATAGATTTGCAGTCAACCCAACACTCCCCTTTAGAAGATGCCTCTGTTTATTTCCCTAGGTGCTCCCCTTGTCTGATTCTTTACACTCAAAGGTCTTATAGTCCTTATCTCACAATAGAAGTCCTATTCTCATCCTTTAGCATGGGAAGTCTCTTGTTCATCGGGTATCTCCGTGTGAAGGCTTCTTTTTTGTTTGTAACTTGGAATTCCATTCCTCATTATTTTCAGTGTGGATGTTCCCTGCCCCAGTATTTTACTTCCTTTCATTTATGTGATAAAATACAGGATTCCTCAATTACCGGTACCTTCTAAGTAAAAGGAAATTTGGTAACGTCTACTCTTGTCACTTTTTCAGGTACGAAAATATGAAAGCGCAGCACATGGCTTATGATATCTTTAAAGAGAAAGAAGAGAGGACAGACGAGAAGGAGGAGGTGGACCTGCAGATAAAGATAATTCAGTCATTGGGTGAGAAACTATACTGGCCATTAGTGTTATCATAAAAAATGTCCAGTAAACTGTAAATCCCTATATTGATCAGACCAGCAAAGTATTCAGTTGGCATTTTTGAATGTATTAGTGTTGTTTCTAAGTTATAAAAGAGTTTTAGTGGATCAAAGCTGATAGAATTAATGCATTAACTAAAGTCAGCTTTCTACAACAGTCTTTCAACTTGTAAGTTCTCTAACATATCTATATATTTATGTAACTAATGCTGTCACTGGTTAATGGGGTTGAGTCCTACTCAAGCAGGAACCACAATCCTTGCGGGGAAGTCGCAAGCAAACACTAAATTATACTGTGCTCACTCCGTGGGCAGCTTGGCTTGGAGCACTCAGGCTTAAATCAGAGGGAATATGTAGGGTATTTGTGAAAAACTTCAAACCTTAAAACAGTGAAAAGACACCACAAAAGTATCCCACACATCTTAAGAAAAATGGTGTACTATATAATAAATAAAACAAGACTAAAACAACAAAAAACTAAAATCCAATCAGTAGCATTGGAAATAAGAAAGTTTTAAGATTTCAATGAAAACAGTGCCATAAAGCCGTTAGCTGCAACTGTGGATATCTGGTCGCACCAGACTGGGACAAGGTCACAAGTTGAGTCTGGCCGCGATGGAGCGCGGGTCAGCTACAGGGACTCAGTTGAGCCCGCTGAACAAGAGCACCTTAAATCTGAGTTGCGGAGTGTTGCAATTGCTGGCACCAGGGATGCGTAGTGCAGCTGAGGTGATGCGTCGGTTCCATGGTGCTGCAAAGTGGGGGTGCGAGGTCCTGCATTGTCATCAAGGGTCCCGTCGGCGAGGGCTTGCAATGTGAAGTCTGGTGTTAAGGATGAGTTGTGCAGTTGAGGTGATGCTTTGGTTCTGAAAACTTGTGAGGCTGTGATACGAGAACATGCATCGTCATCGAGGTTGCCATCAAGAGATTTGCAACACAAGGTCTGCGTCAGTGGAGCTCTATGCAGGGGCGGTTCCAATGTGGCTGCGAGGCCAATGTGGGGTCCTTGAGCTGGGACAAGCTTCACAGCAGAGGCAACACGACGGTTCTATGTAGGGTTATGGAGCAGAAGAGATGCGTTGGTTCTGCTGGTTAGACAGATGGGCTGGCAGAGGACCTTCAGGCCCACTTCCAAGAGCCCAGGACTGAGGTGGAACCACTTGGCTCGGTAGAACTCACAGATGGCAGAGGTCAGGTGATGAGTTCAAGGTTGTTGGAGCCTTCTGTTCCTGAGGCTGTATTCAGGCCAGCCAACTAGCCCTTGGAGTCACTTTGGGGTCCTGGGTTCAACAGATGCAGGTCCAGTCCTTCTCACTCAGTCAAGAGGGAAGCAGGTCAGCCGAGCAAGGCAGCAGTCCAGCAAGGCAGTAGTACAGCAAAGTTGCAGATCTTTCAGCTGCACAGCAACCCTTATTCCTGGCAGAGTATCCACAGGTCTAGAAGTGTTAGGAAGAGTTGGTGTCTGAGGTCCAATATTCTGACTTAGAAGTGGGCTACGCTTCTCAAGGTTTCCCTTTGAACTCCACAGGCATCATGCCCTCCCTGTCCTGGCTCCAGACTAACTACAGGGGGTATGCAGTGACTGCTGATGGCCTTTCTTATAGCATTTCTAGGAACCGCCGTCACAGTGGTTTTTGTAAATTATTTTTTCATTTTGAAGCACGGATCCATCAAGCTTGACGGTGCCCTGCAGCAAACTGTTTTCTTTTTTATTTTCAAAAAGAAAATCCTGAAGTGGGATTTTCATTTTGAAAATAAAAAAGACAACACTCACCTCGCCACGGGAGTCCTCTCTTAAGGTGTAGGGAGAATTTTGAAGTTTTCACTGGCCCTTACCACCAGGGTTTTCCTGGCCATGACTGGCAGTGAAACTTACCTCTAATTCTCCACATCTTAATTAGGTGGGCAGAATTAGAGGTCAGCCTCCGACTGCCTTTGCTCTGTCGGGGTGGTTTAATTGAATCGAAGACGGTGTTGTCTACGCCGTGATGAAAACAAAGGATGGACCACATTCTTGGTGGTATGGATATGTGTTGGAGTAGCCACACCTCCAAGATATAAATCAGGCCCCTAGTTTCGTGGAGGCACGGAATACCTTAGGTCAGACTCATGGTTGTCTGATTTGAGGGCCCTTCAACACGATTCCTATGAGTCTTTTTTTCCTGACAGGCCCACTGTTAACACTTGCATTATAAATAATAGTACACAAATCCTGGTATTAAAAAAAATCTACATAGCCCTGCAAGATCTGCTTGCATCGTTTCAATCCCTTATTTTGATGCTTCAACCCTATTGTTACAATGTGTTTGAGGCATATGAGCTGCAGATCGTACACTGTGCATTAGATTAGATCACCATCTGGTGTTGGGCTCGGATGCTTGCACCTTGTTGTTGTCTTGGAAGAAGTCTTTTGTAGTCACGAGATAGGTGACTCCTCTCTTGGACGATAGTGCACATGGGCATCAACTCCATCCTCAGATTGTTTTTTCCGCCATTGGGTTCGGATGTAACTTTTGCGCTCCGGTTCGAAAACTTTGTTATTCAAACTTTTTCGACGCGCAAACTCTCTAGAACTCTCCGGTATTGTTTTCGATCATGTGATCTTCGACGCGCATCTCAACTATTCGATTCCGGTCGTCGATGCGGGCCGCTGGGCCTATCGACGCCGTTCGGGCCTACAGCTCATGGAAAGGCCTCCATTCAAAAAATGCCCCCAGTGTTGAGCGAAATTCCCACACAGTGACCATCACAAGGTCTGTAACCTGTGTCTCTCACCAGAACACGACGAGAACAATTGCCAGGCCTGCGCCTCCTTTCGATCGAAAAAGACCATCCGTGATCGCCGAACTCGATGACACATCATGGCGCAGAGAACAGTTCCGGCACCAGCGGACATCTTCGACGAAGTCCCAGATGTCCCAGAGGAAGATTCCGAAGATCTGGAAATCGTGTCCGAAGCAGACGACTCAGACGACCACATCACTCCTGGTCAACGAGTGAGTACAACTGCCCCCACCCCCACTCCACCCCAAAAAAAAGAAGGCCCTGGTCAAGACTTCGCCTGCTGGTCCCAGTCGCGACCGAACACAGACTTCAGAAGCCCCGCCCTCGGCTCCGCAGATAAAGGACAAGCCTTCCGGTAGCTCGGGACTGAGCAAACTGCATATTCCCGACCCCTAAGCGCCTTCGGCCCCGAAGCCGGGAGAGCAACCTACTCCCAAAAAGAAATCGGCTCTGACCACTTTTACGCTGAAAGAAAAACCTTCGGATCCATAACCAAACCCTTCGGAATCGAGAAAGATTTCAATCTCCATAGCCAAGCCAAAGGACTCTAAAGGGCTCGAAGCACAAATCTCGACCCCGTCCGGACCCGAAAAAGTCAGCGCCGAAAGCGGTTATCGAGGAGGAAGAACTTTTTCGACCGGATCCCGACGATCCCAAGCAGAAAAAACTCCATATTGACCCCAAAACAGGACGTGTGGGCGCTGTGTCAAACAAGAAGAGGAAAAGACAAAAAATTGATGGACGGAATGCAGAACAAATCAAAACATTCACCCCCAGTCACGAGATCTGGGTTAAATCATCATTCTTTTGCTCACCATGCCACCCCAGTTTAGATCTGGCCATATGCAAATCAGTCTTGACCCTGTGCCTCATGGGAACAGTCCAGCCCGAACTGCCAAACCAGGTCCTCCCTGGACCGGAAAAAAGCATCCTAAGACCGGTTTCGGGGTTTCACCCCTCTTCAGCCAGGATAGCTTGATTCCAGTGGCATAGTGAGCCCAGGACCCACGTCTGGGAATACCTGGCGCACTTAGGGCAAGAAAGCAAAAGACACACAATTGATGGACGGAATGCAGAACAAATCAAACATTCACCCCCAGTCAAGAGATCTGAGTTAAATCCATCATTCTTTTGCTCACCATGCCACCCCAGTTTAGACCTGGCCATATGCAAATCAGTCTTGACCCTGTGCCTCATGGGAACAGTCCAGCCCGAACTGCCAAGTCTGGTCCTCCCTGGACCGGAAACAAGCATCCTAGGACCGGTTTTGGAGTTTCACCCCTCTTCAGCCAGGATAGCTTGATTCCAGTGGCATAGTGAGCCCAGGACCCACGTCTGGGCATACCTGGCGCACTTAGGGCGAGAAAGAAAAAGACACACAATTGATGGACGGAATGCAGAACAAATCAAAACATTCACCCCCAGTCAAGAGATCTGGGTTAAATCCATCATTCTTGACCCTGTGCCTCATGGGAACAGTCCAGCCCGAACTGTCAAGCCAGGTCCTCACGTCTGAGCATACCCGTCCCACTCAGGGTGACAAATGCAAAAACAACAGTTGATGGACAGAATGCAGAACAATGTCATACATCATGGCTGAAGAGGGGTGAAACTCCGACACCGGTCCTAGGATGCTTGGTTTCCAGTCCAGGGAGGACCTGGCTTGGCAGTTTGGGCTGGACTGTTCCCGTGAGGCACAGGGTCAAGACTGATTTGCATATGGCTGTGTTCAAACTGGAATGGCATGGTGAGCAAAAAAACTATGGATTTAGGCCCAGATCTCTGTACTGGGGTGAATGTATGACATTGTTCTGCATTCAATCCATCTACTGTTGTTTTTACACAAGAAGAGGAAGCTGGACACAACAGACACTTCTGTAGTGCCTCTGAAGAAAAAAGACTGTGCCACTTCACCTATTATTCCCTCTTCTCCTGTTCTTCCTCCTATACCTCTGTCACCTCCACAGCCTATAACACTTCCACCACATACACCACCACCACACGATGATGATGATGACGATGTAGGGGGAGGCAACAATGACCCTTTCACTGACCCTTACAATGATATGGACACATCACAGGATGATTGGGACGATTATAATAACCCAATAGATCCCACAGACCTCCCAGATCCCCAGCCATATCCAACAAAACCATCTCCCCCAGATGACAATATTGGATTTGGGCAGCGTGTTACCTACCATGGCGTTCACATGTATTCAGACCCTGCAGATGAGGATTTCCCCCTAGACACATTTGAACAGTCGCAGAAATCTATTCAAATACTGCCAATGCTCAAAGGGGTAATTAAACATGCCCCAGACATATTCAAAGACCCAGTGACAGCTAGAATTCTCAATCCTAGGATTGATACGAAATACAAACCTGCCCCCGATGATCCCACCTACATCAAAGGGCAGCTACCCCTAGACTCACTAGTGGTGTCTAACGCTAGAAAACGTGCCAATTCCCAAACCTGCGGTGACGCACAACCTAGGGATAAGGAATCTAAGTTGCTAGATGCCTCTGGCAAGAGAGTTGTTGCCCAAGCAGCCAATCACTGGCGCATAGCTAACACCCAAGCATTACTTGCTAGGTATGATAGAGCTCATTATGACAGACTAGAAACCCTATTGCAACATTTACCTGATCAGTACAAGACGCAGGCAAATGACCTAATTCAGGAAGGCAAATTAATAACCAACGCCTCAGTCAAGTGTGCCCTTGACGCAGCCGACACAGCCTCTAGGTCCATTAACACTAGTGTGCTACTCAGACGACATGCCTGTCTACGCATTTCAGGCTTTAAACAGGTGGTATAAACCACCATCCTCAACCAGCTGTTCAATCAGGAACAGCTTTTTGGACCGGCTGTAGACGCCACTCTGGAGAAAATGAAAAAGGACACAGAGACGGCCAAATCCATGGGAGCCTTACAGTCTCCATCTACACGTGGTTCCTTTTGTCGCTCCTTTTATAGAGGAGCATCCAAAAACATGGGAACAGACACTACCTCCTCTTCTTTCAAAAACCCAAACATCCCCCAACAGAGGATGTTTTAGAGGAGGATACAGGGGAAATAACAACAAAGGGAGAGGCTGAGGTAACAATAACAGTCGCACCTCCCCCGCTAATAAGCTGTGACTTCCCTCCTGTCCCCCCAGACCATTCCACTCCGGTCGGGGAAGGCTTTCACAGTTCCTGCCTGTCTGGAACTCCATCACAACAGACAAGTGGGTAAGACAGATTATCCAGTATGGTTACTGACTGGAACTTACAGCAACCCCACCTACCATACCACCCAAACAGCATCCAATGTCCACAGAACATCTCACGCTCTTAAAGCAGGAAGTTTTCTCACTGCTTCAAAAGAAGGCAATAGAACCAGTTCCCTTACAGCATCAAGGAACAGGGGTTTACTCGCTGTATTTCCTAATCCCCAAAAAGGACGGCACCCTCAGGCCAGTACTCTACCTCAGACCTCTTAATCTTTACATACTGTCAGATCATTTCCACATGATCACTCTTCAACAGGTCCTTCCACTACTTCAACAAGGCGACTTCCTTGCCACACTAGATCTCAAAGACGCCTACTTTCATATTCCCATTCACCCCACTCACAGAAAATACCTAAGATTCATGGTGGACGGACAACACTACCAGTTCACAGTCCTTCCATTCGGGGTGACCACCGCGCCCAGGGTGTTCACAAAGTGTCTGGCGGTAGTAGCAGCCCACTTGAGAAGACAACAAATCCATGTCTTCCCATACCTCGACGACTGACTGATAAAAGCCAAGTCTCACAAACAGTGTGTTCATCACACTCATCAAACCATCCAGCTACTACACAACTTGGGATTCACAGTAAACTACACCAAGTCACAGTTTCAGCCCTCCCACATACATCAGTATCTAGGGGCCACAATAAACACCTCCAGAGCTCTGCCATATATCACTCCAGCCAGGGAAGCCAGTTTGCAAGCCCTAATCACCAAATTTCAACAGAAGCACTCCCTCCCGGCAAGGGTATTCATGCAACTCATAGGAATGATGGCCTCTTGCATCTTTATCGTACCTCATTCAAGACTTCAAATGCGCCCCTTACAGGAATGCCTAGCACGTCCGTGGAACCAGGCCCAAGGACAATCTATGGATCTGGTGTTGGTTCGCTCTCTGCAGTGGCGGAACACACAAAACCTGTCCAGAGGGCGGCCGTTCCACAGATAGTGCTAACAGCAGACGCATCACTCTCCGGTTGGGGAGCCCATCTCCTAAAACATACAATTCAAGGCAAATGGACCACTCAACAAAAAGTGCTCCATACCAATCACCTGGAAATACTAGCAGTATTCCTAGCACTAAAATCTTTCCAGGTACATGTACAGCACAAGACTGTCCTAGTGCGGACAGACAACATGACGGCCATGTATTACGTACAAAAACAGGGGGGCACGCATTCTTTGCAGCTGTCCCAGCTCGCACAAAGCATTTGGAGATGGGCCATTCCACAAAACATATACCTGCTTGCAGAACACCTTCCAGGAGTTCACAATCAGATTGCGGATCTGCTAAATCAGCAGACACAGCAGATACACGAATGGGCAATCCATCCCCAAGTTCTTCAACCCTTTTTTCAAATGTGGGTCCAACCAGAAATCGATCTGTTCGCTACACATGCAAACACAAAATGCCCAACCTTCGCCGCCAGGTTTCCACACCCGTTGTCCAAAGGCAATGCGATATGGATGAATTGGTCAGGCAGGTTTGCGTACGCTTTTCCGCCACTCCCACTAATTCCCCTAGTGGTACGCAAGCTCAGACAACAGTCTCTCAAGATGATCCTGGTGGCTCCCACATGGGCACGCCTACCTTGGTTCACAACAATACTGGAACTCTCAGTAGTTCCACAGCAAAAACTACGCCTCTCCCCAACATTGCTAACGCAGAACCGTGGAGAGATACAACACCCCGACCCAGGTCAGCTGAATCTAGCAATCTGGCTCCTGAGGTCCTAGAGTTCGGTTATCTTAACCTTCCGCCGGACTGTATGAATATCATTAAAGAAACCAGACATCCTACTACTAGAGCTTGCTATGCAGCAAAATGGAAAAGATTTGTCATCTACTGCAACAACAGTCATATTGATCTGTTGGATGCTTCCATCCAGGACATCATTTGCTACTTGCTACACTTGCAAAAATGTTATTTGGCATATTCATCCATAAGATTACATCTAGCAGCACTCGCTGCTTATTTACAAAATATCAACACTTGTCACTATTTAGAGTGCCAGCAATTAAAGCCTTTATGGAGGGCCTTAAAAGAATAATTCCTCCAAGATTACCACCCTCTCCGGTGTGGAATTTAAATATTGTTCTTACAAGGCTCTTGGGTCCCCCATTTGAACCCCTACATAAATGTGAACTTCAGTTCCTCACATGGAAAATATCTTTCCTTGTCGCAATTACATTTCTCAGAAGAGTAAGTGAGATCCAGGCTTTAACCATACAAGCACCATTCTTACAAATACATTGCAACAAAGTGGTTCTTAGAACAAACCCAAAATTCCTTCCCAAAGTCATCTCGGATTTTCATCTTAACCAATCAGTTGAGTTAACTGTGTTTTTCCAAAACCCCGACTCAGTAGCAGAGAGAGAGCCCTTCACACACTAGACGTTAAAAGGGCACTACTTTATTATATCGACAGGACTAAACCCTTTCGAGAAACAAAACGACTGTTTGTGGCCTTCTCCCCACCTCATAAGGGTAACCCCATCTCCAAAGCTCGGATTGCCAGGTAAAATGCATTCAAATCTGCTACCAAAAGGCTAAACGCACATTAACAATTCCCCCTAGAGCTCATTCAACACGCAAACTAGGGGCTTCCATGGCATTCTTAGGGAACATCCCCTTAGATAACATATGTAAAGCAGCAACATGGTCTACACCACACACCCTCACCAAACACTGTTGTGTTGACGTGCAGGCTAAGCAACAAGCTTCCATACGCCAAGCTGTTCTTAAAACACTTTTTCAAACTACTGCAGCGGATACAGGTGACCACCGCTAGTGGAGACACTGCTGTACAGTCTATGCACAGTGTACGATCTGCAGCTCATATGCCACGAATGGAAAATGCTACTTACCTGTATGCATCTGTTCTTGGCATGTCGAGCGGCAGATTCGTACACGCCCGCCCGCCTCCCCGGGACCTATATCCGTTCCAGTATCATCTTAATTAGATACATTCACATCTTCTTACTGACTCCATCATTTCCCATCATGGCGAAAAACAATCTGAGGATGGAGTCGATGCCCATGTGCACTATCGTCCAAGGGAGGAGTCGCTTATCTCGTGACTACAAAAGACTTCTTCCAAGACAACAAAGTGCAAACATCCGAGCCCAACACCAGATGGCAATCTAATGCACAGTGTACGGATCTGCAGCTCTACATGCCAAGAACAGATGCATACGGGTAAGTAGCATTTTCCTTCTGTATACATAGGCTTTTTTAGGTCTCGCCTACGCAGCGCACATGCGTTGCATAGGAGGACCTTTTGCCGTCGCACTGCTCTTTTTAGAAGCACATACTCGTGCTTGTGGCGGCATCCACCTTGCGGGAGCGAGCAGGGACGCGCCCACAAGCACGAGTATGTGCTTCCAAAAAGAGCCGGCTGCGCACGCACGCACCACTCCCGGGCCCACAAACACACGATTGAAGTGCCAGCAGTGTGTTTTGCTTTTACTGTGACAAGCACTCGTGTGCTTCAAAATAGCAGCATTAGTTATTCACTCGTGCACAGCTATCATTTACTTTGTGTTTTGCTTTTACTGTGACAGTTTTCTCATCACTTCTTCCCTCGTGCTCTATCTTGCTTCCTTTTTTTTATCATTCACTCTGTGTTTGGCTTTTACCTTTTCTCACTATTTTTCACCACGTCCACCATCACCACCACCACGTCCACCACCACCACGTCCACCACCACCACCACGTCCACCACCATCATGTCCACCACCACCACACCCACCACCACATCCACCACCACCACGTCCACCACCACATCCACTACCACCACGTCCACCACCACCACATCCACCACGGCCACCACATCCACCACGTCCACTACCACGTCCACCACCTCAGCCACCACCATGTCCACCACCACATCCACCACCACATCCACCACCATGTCCACCACCAGCACATCCACCACGTCCACCACCAAGTCCACCACCACCACGTCCACCACCACCACGTCCCCACCACCACCACATCCCCACCACCAGCACGTCCTCCACCACCACGTCCACCACCACCACGTCCACCACCACCACGTCCACCACCACCACGTCCACCACCACCATGATGTCCACCACCATGATGTCCACCACCATGTCCACCACCACGTCCACCACCGCACTGTCCACCAAGCCCACCACCACTGCCACCACGTCCACCACCACATCCACCACCACATCCCCCACCACCATGTCTCCCACCACCACGCCCACCACCACCACGTCCACCACCATCACGTCCACCACCATCACATCCCCCACCACGTCCACCACCATCTCCTCCACGACCAGCACGTCCACCACCACATGCACCACATCCACCACGTCCACCATGTCCACCACCACATCCACCATCACCACCACCATGTCCACCATCACCACCACCATGTCCACCACCACCACGTCCACCACCACCACATCCACCACCACGTCCACCAACACCACCATGTCCACCACCTTGTCCACCACCACGTCCACCACCATCAGCACGTCCACCACCACGTCTACCACCACTATGTCCACCACCATGTCCACCACTACGTCCACCACCACCACGCCCACCACCACCACCATGCCCACCACCACCACATCCACCACGTCCACCACCATATCCACCATATCCACTTCCACCACCACCAAAAAGGCCACCACCATATCCACCACCACGTCCACCACCACCATATCCACCACCATATCCACCACGACCAGCACGTCCACCACGTCCACCACCACATCCACCACGTCCACCATGTCCACCACCACATCCACCATCACCACCACCATGTCCACCATCACCACCACCATGTCCACCACCACCACGTCCACCACCACCACATCCACCACCACCACATCCACCACCACGTCCACCAACACCACCATGTCCACCACCTTGGTCGTGGAGTGTCCACCACCTTGTCCACCACCACGTCCACCAACCAGCTCACAATCAATCAATCAAGCAGTATTTATATAGCGCAGCTTATCACCCCTGGGGTATCTTGGTGCTTAGGTCCCTTAAGTCTTTTAGCCGAAGAGTTAGGTCTTGAGTCCCTTCCTGAAATCAGCGGGTGAGGTTCAAAGGTGGAGGGGAGGTCGGTCTAGGACTTGGCAGCAAGGTATGAGAATGAACGACCTCCACTGCAGCTTCCTCAGATGTAGGGGGACGTGTGCAAGGGATGCAGAGCGGAGTTGTCTGGCTGGTTGGTGGAAAGTCAGGAGGGTGGGTGCTGTAAGTTGGTCCGATGTTGTGGAGGACTTTGTAGCCGCGAGTTAGCAGCTTGTACTGGCACCTCTTCCGGGTAGGGAACCAGTGGAGGCTTCTGAGGTGGGGGTTGGGGAGGTTAAGGATGAGTCTGGCTGCTGTATTCTGTATGGTCTGTAGTCGCTTGAGGAATTGGATGGTGGTTCCGGCATGGAATGTATTTCCGTAGTCAAGTCAGCTGGTGACAAGCGCTTGGGTGACTGTTTTCCTGAAGTTGACGGGGATCCATCTGAAAGCTTTTCGATGCATGCAGAGGACGTGAAAGCAGGAGGAGGATACTGCATTGACCTGTAGCTTTATGGTGAGTTTGCGGTCCAGGATGATGCTGAGGTTGCAAGTGTGGTGGGGGTTGGAGCGGGTCAGAGTTTGGTGAGCCACCATGTGTCATCCCACAGTGAGGTGTTCCTCCCGACAATAAGCACTTCCATCTTGTCTGTGTTCAGCTTCAAGCAGTTGGACCTCATCCAGTCGGCGAAGTTGGACATGGCGTTCCAGAAGTTGGATCTAGTGGTGGCAGGGTCTTCTACTGTTGCAGGGATTCTGCTTATGCACAGAACTATGCACAGGAAACCAGGACCTCAGTGAATTGTGGTGTACCAAAAACTCACCTCAGAACCCAGAACCCCTTATCCGACCAGCATCAGTGTCCCATTTGTTATCCGAGTTTTAGCTCGGCGGTCCCAATGTATAGACAACCCAGAACAAGCGACTTAGTGTATTCTCAGGAATGGTGGGAATCAGCAATACCTGTTCGTAATTATTCTCATATCAGTCCACAACAAGAGTACACAGAGACACGGTAAAGTTTAAAGAGTTTATTTTATAAACCTTGTGTCCTAAGATGCAGTACTTTGGCTAACATAAGCAGACAAATGATTAAAATCAAAACCATCAGCATAGTTACAATACCATAGAAAATGAAAGGAGAAATCATACTAAAATGACAGTGGGTTACAGCCACCTTCCTTTCGCTATTTATTATTATTATTATTAGACTAACAGAGGGTCTTTAGGCTTGAATGGGGAACCCCATACCGTAAAGATCAGCTTAGTGGAATCACATCACAGGATCAGCTATACTCTGCTCCTGGGAAAGCTCTTCTTCCGAATGTGTCTAAAGCATGCAGCCTGCAATATTAAAAGCACTCGACTTTCAGGTATTTGCAGCTGCGTGCATGTTATGGCTAAATAGTGAGCCGATCAACCTGAACCCAACAACATGCACCGTCTAGCGACCCAGACTGTTTCTTTACACAATGTTCAGACCAAGGTCGCAGCTCACTGTTAGGGATGTGAACAACAGGCAGTTCTCATGTGAAGCAGAGGCGAGCAAGCATTTCTTAATTAATAACATGTAACTACAGTGTCGTGTGCAAAAGCAGCAAAAGTGGAACGATGGCTTTCTTACATCTAACACGGTTGTGCTAACTTAGCATTGTACGTATATAAATAGCAGTCTTCACTACACTACGAGAGAGGGGGTGTCGTCAGCCTAGAAGTTGATGTTACCATGGGTTTAGATGACGTTGGTCAGCGGGGTCATGTAGGCGCTGAATTAGGTGGGGCTATGGGAGAAGCCTTGGTGGAAGCCAGAGATGATGCTGTTGGGCTTGAAGGTGAAGGGCGGTAGGCAGATTCTCGGAGTGCATCCTGTGAGGAAGGATGTGATCCACCTGAGGGCGTTACCCAAGAGACCGATGTGGTGGAGTTGTTGTGAGGAGGGTGTGGCGAGATACAGTATCGAAGACCACTGAGCGGTCAAGGAGGATCAGGGCTGCTGTCTTACCTCAGTTGAGGAGGGATCTGATGTTGTCAGTTGCAGCAATCAAGGCAGTCTCGGTACTGTGGTTGGATCAGAAGCTGAATTGGGAGGCGTTGAGTAGGTTGTTTCCTTCAAGGTGTTGAGCTGGCGGATTGACGGCTTTCTCCAGGACCTTTGTGGGGAAGGAAAGCAGCAAGATGGGGTCGTGTTTTGAGTTTGCGGGGTTAGCGGAGGTTTTTTTAGGAGGGGTTTAAGCTGTGCTTATTTCCATGTATCTGAAAGAAACACGTCAGTTATAGAGTCCTTACCTTAGAATTACCCCCAGGCATCAGACTGGATACGGAATTTTTTTTCGGCAGCAGTACCTCTGCACATCGGAAGGTGGTGTCGGTCGGCTCCGCGTCCGCCGTTGGCGTCGTGTCGCCGGGATGACATCACGGCATCTACTTAGACACCACCCTTGCACGCTGATGTCAGTTCTTTCTTTTTCCACGCCAGGCAGCTGTACCTCACAAACATTTTTTGACTGACTTTTTCTTTTTATTGAGTCTTTGACTCCTGGTGCACGAGGGATGCCCGGCTTCAAAGCATGCGGTTCCTGTAACAGACTGATGCCGGTGACGGATCTGCACCGAGTGTGCCTTTTTTGTCTGGAGCGCGACCATGACCCCAAGTCGTGCTCCGACTGCCGGTCGATGGCGCTGAAGGCTTGCGGGATTGGTCCTGAAAGCTCTTTGAGCACCGGCAGTTGGCTCCATGCCATTCGAGGTCGTGGAGCCACCAACACCATTCGTCCAAGTCATCGAAGTCTTCGCACTCGGAGTCAGATAAGTCGAAGCATAAGAAGAAGTTGAAGAAGCTTTGTCGCTCTTCGACGTCTCCTCGTCAGTCGGCTGACCTGACAAGGGATGTGGGTGAGGCCAGACGAGTTGACTCCCAGTTTCCCTCCTTTTCCGGGACTCGGTGCGACTCCCGCCCAGCTTCGTACATTCTACAAGCCGATGCATGCCATCCTCAGGCGGACCGGACCCACTGGTGCGCCTTCGGGCTCTGCGGAACAGCTGCTGACGGCTCCGGCCACGGCGCCGCAGGCCCCCCTTGGATCCAGGCTTGGATCCGAATCGGTGCCGGTTGACCTCATTACACCTCCACTGGCGCCGTTTCCACCGGCACCATTACAGCATTCGACGCCAGTCGGCCTCCCGGCCGGCATCGACCTTGGCCTCCATCCTGACGTGGACCCGGCGCCGAACCGACGTCGCCCGACGGCAAAGCAGAGAGGGGTTTTTGTGCCCCTGTTGACTCCTGGGGTCCCTTTTCAGCCAGATTGGCACCCAGAGGATGAGGAGGATGACTGGGAGGGGTCAGGAGACCCTTTAGCTGATCAGGTGGAATCTGAGCAGGACTGGAGAGAGGAACTGGGGGATGCCAGTGGTCTGGACACCTCCCCTGATCTTGGCATGTTGTCTCCTCCTACCGTGGCTACGGTGGTGGGAGCTTCATACGCAGTGGTGTTGCGTAGGACAGCCGAGGCTCTCAACCTCGAGCTCTCTACCGAGGCAGTCAGGACTAACTTCCCGACAGAGGTGCTTCAGCCGGTGGCGAGCTCTTCGGAGCCTCTGCTTCCGTTCAACGAGGCCCTTACTGACGTCCTTTTGGGCACTTGAACCAAGCCCAACACGGGGGCTCCGGTGGATAGGAGGATTGCCCGATGCCACTGCCCGGCTCCGAGCAACCGCACTTTCCTGTCCCAATACCCCACCCCTGTGAGCTCGTTGGTCTAAGGCTCAACTTCCAAAAGCATGTTCCCTACTGCTCCACCGGAAAGGGAATCCAAGAAGCCGGATCATTTTGGAAAGAAGATTTTCTCTTCCGCCAGCTTGGGACTGCGATCTTTAAACACCGCATGTCTATTGGGCTGTTATTCGCACTCTGTGTGGGACTCGGTTGCGCAGGTGCTGCCTCAGTGTCCAGAGGAGGCACGGACAGTGCTCTCCCAGGCTATTGCACCGGGAGGGATGCGGCCATGTTTACCATCCATTGTGGACTGGATACTGTTGACTCTCTGGGTAGAACGATTTTTACATCAGTAGCTCTTAGACGCTATGCCTGCATGAGATCCACTGGCTTTTCTGGGGATGTCCATAATACCCTCATGGACATGCCCTTTGATGGCCGTCGCCTTTTCAGAAACAAAGCGGACAACGCTTTAGGGCATTTCAAGGACTCGTGTACCAAGGCCAAGTCCTTGGGACTCTCCAGTCGTCCCACACAGTCCACTTTTCGCCCCTTTCATGGCTACGGAAGGGGTGCCCTGCTACGTCACGCTCCGAGCCGAGCCACAGGCTGCAGCAAGTTACCCAGCCTTCGCGCGGCCAGGGACGTGGGAACAACTGTTGTGGTTCCGTGGCCCAACTGGCGGGCCAGTCCACCAACCCCCCCCCCACTCCCCCACCCCCCTCTGCAGCCACCTCCAAACCTTCCTAGTCTTACATTTAATGCCCATCAAACGCCAGGAACCGCCATCACCTCCCTCCTGGCGCACCATCATGTCGCACAGGTGGGTTTGCAGATAGTCCGTTGGGGCTACTCCCTCCCCTTTGAGGCTACCCCTCCAGCCATGCCACCGCAATACCACTGCATGCCGGAGGATAACCTGGCGCTTCTCCAGCAGGAAGTTACGGCTCTCTTGGCCAAGGGAGCCATCGAGCGCGTTCCTGTCCCAGAGGTAGGTCGTTGTTGTTATTCCCACTACTTGTCCCCAAGATGGACAGGGGCCTGCATCCTATCTTGGATCTCAGGAACGTCAACCGCTTCCTACAGAAGGAGAAGTTCAAGATGTTGACGCTTGCTCAGGTCTTGTTTGCCCTCGACCCGCAAGACTGGATGGTAGCGTTGGACTTGCAGGACGCTTACTTTCACATCCCTGTTCTGCCGGCCCACCGGCGTTACCTGCGGTTCACGGTAGGCCAAGAGCATTTTCAGTTTACCGTGCTCCCCTTTGGCCTTACCATCGCCCCTCGGATGTTCACAAAGGTGATGGCGGTGGTCGCAGCTCCTCTGCGGAGATCAGGGGTTTCAGTCTTCCCCTATCTCGACATCTGGTTGTTGAAGTCGGGCTCGCCCCAAGCAGTCGTCTCCCACCTCCAGACTATGGCAGACCTCCTACATTCGCTGGAATTCTCAATCAATGTGCCGAAGTCACACCCGAGTCCCTCTCAGAAGCTCCTCTTCATCGGAGCGGTTCTGGACACGCGCAGTTTTGGGTCTATCCTCCTGAACAGCGAGTACGGGATATTCGAGCTATGATTCCGATCTTTCAGCCTCTATCCCGGGTTTCGGTCAGAATGACCCTGAGGCTGCTGGGCCTCATGGCCTCCTGGATCCTGCTGGTCGATCATGCCAGATGGAATATGTGGGCTCTGCAGTGGGACCTGAAGTTCCAGTGGGATTAGAATCATGGGAATCTGTCCGACTGCGTTCAGATCTCAGAGGGCACTGCTCAACAGCTGCAGTGGTGGCTCACAAACCAGGATTGGGTCAACGGCAGGTCCCTCTCCCTTCCCCAACCAGAACACACAGTGGTAATGGATGCATCCCTTCTGGGATGGGGCGGTCACATGGGAGAGGCGGAGATCAGAGGCCTTTGGTCTCCGGCGGAGTCCGAGCACCATATCAACCTTCTGGAGCTCCGGCGGATCCGACTTGCACTCAAGGCATTCCTTCCCTCTGTCCGAGGAAGAGTAGTGCATGTGTTCACGGACAACACCACCGCCATGTGGTACTGCAACAAACAGGGCGGGGTGGGGTCATGGACCTTATGTCAAGAGGTCCTCCGCCTCAGGACATGGCTGGAACATAAGGGCATATCCCCGGTGGTTCAACACCTGGCAGGTTAACTGAACGCCAGGGCTGACGAACTCAGCCACAGGTGCATGATTGATCACGAATGGCGTCTTCACTCGGAGGTGGCAAAGTCTCTTTCGACAGCGAGGAGAGTCTTGGTTAGATCTATTCGCCACCGAAGAGAACGCGCAAAGTCAGCAATTCTGCAGGTTGGAATTTCCAAGCCGGCACTCGCTAGGCGACGCTTTTCGTCGCGAGTGGAGTTGCGGTCTGTTGTACACCTTTCCGCCTATACAACTTCTGCCCAGAGTGCTGACTGGGCCTAAGTCGTCCTTGTGGCTACGGATTGGGTACGAAGAGTCTGGTATCCCAAGCTGCTCAACATGGCTATCGATCCTCCGACCCATCTGCCTCTTCGGGAGAATCTTCTGTCGCAGCAAGAGGGGACGGTCCTCCACCCACACCTGTCCAGCCTCCACCTCCTTGGATAGAGATTGAGTGGTGGCAGTTGACATCTTTCGACCTGCCTCCCGAAGTCTGTGATGTCCTTCTGGCAGCCAGGCATACCTCCACTAAGATGGTATACAACTGCTGGTGGAACAAATTTGTGACATGGTGCACAGCAAAGGCTGTGGATCCCCTCTCTGTTCCTCTTTCTGAAGTTCTCTTGTTCCTTCTTTCTGTGACCCAGCAGGGCTCTGCTCTGGGCACTATCCAGGGCTATCTCTTGGCCATCTCTGCCTTCCTTCGGCTTCCAGATCAGCCATCTCTTTTCAAGTCCCCGGTGGTAAATCGTTTCTTAAAAGTCATAACTCATCTCTTTCCTCCTATTCCTTTTGGTTATGCCTCTATGGGACTTGAATATAGTCTTGTCTTATTTGATGTGTGCTCCCTTTGAGCCACTTCACAACTTTCCTTTGAGACTTTTAACGCTAAAAACTGCATTCCTGGTTGGCATCACATCTGCCAGAAGATTGATTGAGCTCCAGGCTCTTTAATCTAAGCCTCCTTTCCTCTCTGTCCATCCGGACAAGGTAGTTCTCAGGACTCGTCCATCCTTCCTGCCCAAGGGTGTCCCTGCCTTTCACATCGGGCAGACCATCACTTTGCCCACCTTCTTTCCTCCTCCACATCCTTCGAAAGAGGAAGAGCGGCTCCACCGTCTGGACCCAAAATGGGCACTTTCCTTTTATCTGGATCGCACCAAACAGTTCCGGGTGGATGACCAGCTCTTTGTTGGGTACGTGGCTGCCAAGAAAGGTCGGGCCGTAAACAAGCGGACTATCTCCCGATGGGTCATCTTGTGTATCAAAACATGCTATTCTCTTGCTAAGAAGGAACCTCCAGTGGCGACGGCGGCCACTACTGCTCTGGGACGAGGCATTCCTCTAAACGACATCTGTCAGGTGGCTAGGTGGGCATCGCTGCACACGTTCACCAAGCACTACTGCCTGGACAGTCAATTCCGGAGAGAAGGCTTCTTTGGTCGTTCTGTTCTCCAGGGTTGGTATTGCTGGTGTATCTATTCTAAGGTAAGGAATCTATAACTAACGTGTTTCTTTCAGATGAATAAGTTACTTACCTTCGGTAACGATAAATCTGTAAAAACATTAGTTAGTTATAGATTCCTTACCGCCCCCACCCATCCTCCCCGTCCTGCAAACTGATTTCTAGGGTTAAGGTTATCCTTTCAGGGCCCTACTTTGGTGCACCAGTGGTCAGTGTCTTGCATGGCTCTGCATTTCTGACGCATAAAGTCATGTACAGAACTGATGTCTGCGCGCGAGGGGGGCATCTAAGTAGCTGCTGCGACGTCATCCCGGAGACATGACGCCAACGACAGACACGGAGCCGACCGATGCCACCTTCAGATGCGCAGAGGTACGGCTGATAAAAAAACTTTCCGGATCCAGTCTGACGCCTGGGGGTAATTCTAAGGTAAGGAATCCATAACTAACTAATGTTTCTTACAGATATATTGTTACCAAAGGTAAGTAACTTGTTCTCCGGGTATGTTGCCCAAGGGGATGGTTGAGTTAAGAATGTTGGTGAGTGCACTGCTGATTTCCTTCGGTCCCAGGTTGAAGATGATGTGGAGGCAGGGGTCCGTCGGTGCTCCAGAGTGGATTGAGGTCATGATGGCTGACATGTGACCAGAGATGCCAATTGGGTTCTGGCTGTTAGGCAGTTTTTAGGGAAGGAACACAGGCCCTGGGTACCTGATTGGCAGGAGTCCAGGGCACACCAAGTCAAAGAGCATCAGTAGTCTTGCAACAAAAAATTACAAAGGGGGGGGTTTACTTTAAAAAAAAAAACACATTCTCACACAAGCCCCCCAGACTAAAGGCCAGGAGACTCAGCCAAAGCTGGGTGAGTCTATCTAGTCTTTCAGGCGAGGAAGAGTTGGGGAAGTGGTTTGAAAGTTGCAGGGCCTACCCTACCTTACATCCTTTCATCCAGGTCAGTCCCTTTTGGGAGCTGGCCTACCTCAACAGTTACAGGGCCTAATTCCCCAAGCTCCTCTCCTTGCTCTTTAGTGTCTTCATCCCGTCTTTTTATTTTGGGTTCAGAGGTGCATACCTCTGCAAATTCTAACTTAGCCAGGGCAAAGCCCAGCATACCCACAGCTTGAGCAGACCCACCATGACCAATAAGGTCAGGGGGCCTAACTTGTTATTTGGCAGGGGTTAGGCCACCATGCCAAGGATAGGGCTGCCATGAAGGTTAACACCCAGCAGAGGCTGCTGACAGCTGTCAGTGCCCAGAACCACACCTTTAGCTCCTGACTGGCAAGTGAAGGGGCTATCTTACAGGACTCTTTGGGTCTTGGGTGTTGGTCTGTTGTTTTAGGATGGAGGTCACTATACTTTGTAGTGAACACCCTTCCTCCACCCTTTGTTCTGCCAACTGAGGAGCCACCAACTCAGGCTGGACAGTTGCCTGACTAGTCACGTCTTGTTGTTGGCTAGGGGGGGCTTTACCAGTGCCACTTTTGGAGTTTTCCCTCACTGGGATAGAATCTCCCTGGCCCTCTGGAACTGTGGCTAACAGTTGCCCACCTTTCCTACCCTGTTTCTTCTTACTATTTTGGGGCCTAGCTGCACTGACTGCAGGGTGAGCCCCCCCCCCCCCCCAGGTTTCTTGGGCGAGGCCTATCATTGGGCCAGTACCTCCCTTTGGCTCAGATCCACCTCTAAGTGGTCATTCCCCAAGAGACAGTCAAGGGGGAGGTCTTTACTGACTACCACCTTTCTCCATCTAAGGGACCCAGCTATGGCTAGGGGCACTACAGCCACATGCCTAACAGTGACTCCCCCCTGGGAGAGTCCTTACTCTCCTTGTTTCCCCTGGGACATACTGGTGTGGGAGTACTAACCTGTCATGCACCACAGTGTGACTGGCACAGGTATCCCTCAGGGCAGTGGCTATTATTTCATTCACCAGTAGGTGGTGGAAGGGTCTACTCCCCTCTGGGATCTCCAGCTTGCCTCTTGGGCCAATTCCCCAGTTGAAAGCTAGGAGGACTTCCTCATCTGAGGACCCTTCCTCCCAAGCTACACTGGCAACCTCTGGGGCTACACTAGTCACCCCTGGAGCTGTACTAGGGATCTTGTTTTTAGGACAGCTAGAGTCCTTGGTGTGGTGCCCAGACTTCTGACAGTTGTGACACCATATTCTGTTGGGATCCCAATTCTTACCTTGGTACCCTGGTTTAGTTTGTGAGGTGTCTTTGAGCCCACCCTCCTGGACAGGTTTTTGGGGGGCTACCTGGGACTCCTTACATTTATCCTTAAGGGGTTCACTTTCTTTCTTCTGGGGAGGCTTTGTGACCCCTTTATTTTGGTCACCCCCAGTGGATGTCCTAGTTACCCTTGTTCTGACCGAGTGGTCTGCTTTCTTTCCAAATTCTTGGGGAGAAAGTGGACCTAGGTCTACCAGATACTGATGCAACTTTTCATTTGTGCAATTACTTAGTATATGTTCCTTCATAAACAAATTGTAAAGTCCAGTAAAATCATGCACATTATTTGCAGCTAACCAACCATCCAGTGTCTTTACTGAGTAGTCTACAAAGTCAATCCAGGACTGGGTCTGGGTTTTGTGAGCCCCCCTGAATCTAATTCTATACTCCTCAGTGGTGAGCCCAAATCCCTCAATCAGAGTCTTCTTCATGAGGTCATAGGACCCTGCATCTGGCCCAGAGAGGGTCAAAAGCCTGTCTCTGTAGTTACCAGAAAACAGTTCCCACAGGAGTGCCCTCCAGAGAGGTTTCTTTACTCTTCTCATTTCACAAGCCCTCTCAAAGGCTGTGAACCATTTGGTGATGTAATCACCTTCCTCAAATTTAGGGACAATCCCTTTGGGGATTTTAGGATCAGATGTTTCCTCCCTATCCTTAGTTTTAGGATTGCTGCCACCATTGATGGGTGTTAAACCCATCTCCTTTCTTTCTTTCTCTAGAGCCAGGAGTCTGGACTCTAGATCCAATCTTTTGGCCAGCTTTGCTAGAAAGCTGTCCTCTTCACTGGGGGGTGCCCCAGTGTTTTCTCTGAGACCTGGTCCACCTATGTGGTCTCTAGGTTCCCAGACGTTGATTCTTGGAGTCAAGGGTATGGTAGCCCTTTTCTCCCAGGGATGACTGGAGGGGGATCATTATCCTCCTCCTCCTCATCCCTGTCCTCATCTGACTGGTCATCACCATGTTCAGATGGGTGGTCCTTTGCATACTCCTGGAGCCCTAGTTTGGTTGAATGCAGGCCCATTGTTAAATTTTTAAGTTTGCATAAGGACCTCAATTCCTTGAAAGACAAGTGTAAGTAAGGTGTGAGGTCGAGCTCCTCCACCAGGTCCTGCATGGTATTATCTTCACTAATAGCTGGGTTTCTTTGAAACATTCTAGCCTGACAGTTCTAACCCTCTACTCTTGACTAAAGTGACTTTTATTTCTCTAAAACTCTAAGGGGACTTAAGCAAGGCCCTGACAAGACCTTTAGTATTTTGGAAAGACCAATCCGAATTCTAAAGGCAATTTTAAGAGTTCTGTTGTGTGATCAGATGGTAACCAAGTAGTCCAACAAATGCAAGTTTGTATCCCACCGCTGCCACCAATGAGAGAAAGTGGCTCTGTATATACTGTTCCAAAATAGGTACAGTGTGCACAGAGTTCACAGTCCCCAGAGGTTTGGCAGAGGCTAAAGTTAGATATAGCCTTACTCTCTAAAGTGGTAGCTTGGTCGAGCAGTAAGGCAGTATCAGAGGACAGTGTAAAGCATTTGTTGTAGACACTCAGAAAATGGTCTCACACACTCAAGAACTGAACTCTAGGGGGAGGAGCCTAGCGCTTGACCAAGATGGCCGCGTGAGCTTTGAGCTCCCGAGACCCTCGTGCCCTCCGTCAACTATCCTGTCTCTAATCCTGTTTGTATGCATGGCATCGTGTAGATGACTTGTCAGGGAGGCGATTGATCCTACCCGAGGTCGGATCGCCCGCCGGGAACCGGAGTTATGCATGGCGGAAGATTGAGGCCTATCTCCGAGGGATGCCAGGGGCTAGAGTTGGCAGGATGCCCGACCTCTAATTGAACAACAGCGGCCAGGCGAGGTGTGAACTGCCGGACGGAGGTCCCCATCCTTTCACTTTCACTTTCTCGCCCTTTGTTGGCCCTGCCCAGGGAGTGCTCTCGGCTGCTTTATTATCATTTGGACGCTCTGCACGCTACTCTGGCGGCCCATCGCAGGACTGAGCACTCCTGATTCCTCTCGCTGAGAGAGGGCCGTCCTGTTTGAACCGACTTGCTTGAGCCAACCATGTCGGGCAAAGCAGAGGTGGATCGGCTGAAGCCTAAGGCCACCAGGCGGGGAGCCTATACTCAAGCCAATAATATGGACCGCTATGCCCAGCAGAAGGGGTCACCGGGTGGACCGAGCCAGTCGCCGGATACACAGAAGACTGCCTCACCCTTGGCCCCGGAGCTCTCGCTGCAGGATGTCATGGGCGCGCTCGAAGGGCTGCAGACTTCGATTGGGAGACAGTTTGATGCCCTGGCGCACAAAGTGGATACCATCTTGGTGGACGTTAATCTGATCCGCGCGGACTTGGGCAAAACAAATGAACGGGTTAAAACCCTGGACCTCAAGACCACGGGCCTCGCTGATGATGTCTCGGAACTACAGACCGAGGTCCGTAAGTTGCGGACCGAGAGTGATCTCGCCGCCCGTCGGCTGGAGGACTTTGAGAGCCGGGCCAGGCGCAACAACGTGCGCGTTATCGGGGTCCCGGAGTCCTCGGACGAGACTTCTGTAGACCTGCTCGTGGAGGACTTGGTGCTCAACCATCTGCAGCCTAAGGGTCTTGGGAAGTTTTTCGCAGTTGAGAGGGCCCATAGAGTGCCGGGTGGGAGGCCCAAGGTGGGAGCCCCACCGAGGCCGATTGTCGCCCGGCTCTTTCATTTTCGAGATCGGGACGCTATCCTGCAAGCATCGAGGGTGACGGGCCCGGTCCCCTTCCAGAACGCGTCGGTGAATTTCTATCCTGACTTCACCCAGCAGGTGCAAAGGCAGAGGCAGGGCTTCCTGGGGGTGAAGAGGCGGCTTCGGGAGAGGGAACTGAAATATGCCATGCTCTTCCCTGCCAGACTACGTGTGGTGTACGAAGACCGAACATTCTTCTTTGAGTCGCCTGTCATGGCCGATGAATGGCTGGACGCTCTGCCCCGACGACGGACGGGAGATGACACTGCCGCAGACGGGGACAGTGGCCGGGCTGAACAAGGTTGAAGTCTTCGGAATCGGACTGACTCGATTTGACTCTAGCTAATGACTTGAACTGAATGCAGTAAATACGGAGGGTTGTGGGAGGACGAGGGGAGCTCTTTCCTCCCTTAGGGTACTTTTTGTAGACTTTGGGTTTGGTAGGGCGACAGGCACACTGCAAGTTGGGGGGGCTTTGTAAGCTGCAGCAGGGGTGCAGGGTGGGGGGGATAGTTGGGATTTTGGGTTTGTTGTTGGGGGGTTCGTTTCTGCAAGGCGTAGCGATTATTTTCAGGACTGTTCCATGGTGGCTCTTCGGGTGTGGGGTGGGCCTCTTTACGTTTGGGGATGGGGGGTAGGGGTTTAAGTGTTATTAGCTGGAATGTTAATGGTTTGGGGGATCGCATTAAGCGCGGGATTGTTTTGCAATTCTTGAAACGGTCATTGCCGGATGTCGCCCTACTGCAGGAGACGCACCTTATAGGTAACACGTGCTATGCTCTTAATAGGAAGGGTTATAAATTCATAGCTCATTCGGGATTCTCCTCTGGGTCCAGGGGTGTGGGCATCCTAGTCAGAGCCTCACTACCATTTGAGGTGGACTCCACCATTGTTGACGATAGGGGGAGGTTTGTGGCGGTGGCGGGGCGGTGGGAAGGCAGAACTTTGGTTTTAGTTTCGGTTTATGTCCCGCCGGCCCTGCAGGCCTCCACGTTTACAGATCTGGGTAGGGCCTTGCTGGATCTCCCGGGGGGTATGCTTGTGGTGGGGGGTGATTTCAATGCTGTCGGCTCCGGGCTGCTGGATAGATACCCGCCCAGAGACACAGGGGGGGCTCAGAAGTGGCTTCCAGACTTTCTAGACACACTTGGCCTGATAGACTGCTGGAGGCTCCGGCACCCCACACAGAGCCAATACACCTTCCACTCCGGGGCGCATGGTAGCCTCTCTAGGATTGATTACCTGCTCACTCTGGCTGCGCATGCCTCATTGGTGTCCGAGGCCAGGCACATGGCGCGTGGTATATCGGACCATTCGCCAGTGTGGGTCAGGCTGGATGTCGGCCGTGAGGGAGGGGGAAGGGTGGCTCCTATTAACCCTTGGTACTTTCGAGACCCCAAGATGCGCAGCGCACTGGTGAAGACAGTTGATAATTTTTTCAAGGACAATCAGGGATCCGTGGACTCGGCAGTGTCGCTGTGGGAAGCATTTAAGACCGTGCTGCGAGGGGAAGCCCTCTCCCTTGTAGTGGCGGCCAAGCGGCGGAGAGATGGCGAGGTTTTGCAGGTTGAGGAGGAGATCGTGGCTTTGGAGGGAGCGCTAGAGGAGGAGGTTACAGAGGCCTCACTGCATGAGCTGAGCTTGAAGCAAGCTGAGTATAAGGACCTGGTGACGAATGCCGCTAAGACCCTCAGTAGGGAACAGCAGGGCCGCCTGTATGATGTTGGTGACAAGGCCGGGAAACTCCTAGCTTGGCTGGACAAAAAAGAACGGGTTAATAGAGTAGTGCCGGAGTTGACGGGAGAGGGGGGAGAGGTGATTGTGGAACCTGAGAGGATTGTACAGTGTTTCTCGGACTATTTCCGTATGGTTTATGCCTCAGTGTCGGATAGGCCGCCCGAGGACTCGCGTGACCTCTTGCATGATATCGCTTTGCCCTGTCTCTCTGACGTAGATAGGGATGATCTTGATGGTGACATAACGGTCGATGAGGTGGCGGGAGCTATCCGCGCGCTGAACTCGGGCAAGGCCTCGGGCCCGAACGGCTTGCCGGTTGACCTGTATAAGCTGTTTCCGGATAGGGTCGCCCCTCACCTGCGCGCCATGTTTGTGGAGGCGCGGGGGAGTGGGACCCTCCCGTTGGATCAGCGACTGGCGACAATTGTTGTTATACATAAAGATGGTAAACCCCGAGATAAGTGTGCCTCATATAGGCCTATCTCACTCCTTAACGCCGAGCCGAAGATTCTGGCTAAAATCCTGGCGGCCCGATTGATCAGGGTACTGGGAGACTTGATCCACCCGGATCAATCCGGTTTTATTCCGCATCGTAACACTGCGTTAAACCTTCGGCGCCTTCATGGTGTAATCGCCAGGGCGGGCACGCTGCGTGAACCAGCTATTGTGGCGTCTCTCGATGCCACGATGGCCTTTGATACGGTGGAATGGGCATATTTGTGGGCTGTGCTGGCCAAGTTCGGCTTTGGCCATGGTTTTGTGAGCTGGGTGAGGTTGCTGTATGAGGGACCCCTTGCGAGTGTGGTGGTAAATGGCCGGGCGTCGACTCCGTTTCAGCTTGGGAGGGGCACTCGGCAAGGTTGCCCCCTGTCGCCATTGTTGTTCGCCCTCGCCCTTGAGCCGCTGGCAGCGTGGATACGCTGGCACCCGGATATACGGGGACTTAGATGGTCGCCCGAACACGAGTACCGTATTTCGCTATATGCTGATGACATCCTGTTGTATCTTGCCTCACCCAAGAAATCACTTATAGTGGTCTGTGACGTACTCACATCTTTCGGTAGGAATTCGGGTCTCGTTATCAACTGGAGTAAATCGTATTTATATGTTCTGAGTGGCGAGGTTCCACCGATCCCGCGAACTTGTTCGATCCAGATCGCTCAGCAGGGCTTTGTGTATCTGGGGATCTTTATCTCCATGGACTCCGCTTTGCGGTATGAGAGGAACCTGCTCCCCCCCCTAGCGCGCCTGAGGCGGGATGTAGAGGGCTGGCGGAGGCTGCCACTCTCCCTCGTTGGGCGCGCTGCCTTGTTCAAAATGATGTCTCTTCCCCGGTTCCTCTACGCATTGCAGAATACTCTGGATTGGGTACCGGCCAACTACTTTCGGGAGGTCGAAAGCCTCCAACGAACGTTGTTGTGGGATGGGCGGCCGCGAATAGCAATTGCTAAGTTGACGCTTCCATGGTATGATGGGGGTATTGCGCTTCCAGACATCCGACGTTACTATTGGGCCACCCAGCTGAGTGCGATTAATCATGGGTTTTATGGCCCTGCACTCAGCCCTGGTTATGCCATGGACAGGTGGTTGCTGCGTGGTGGTAACTATCACAGGGCGTTGTACTCGCGGTCCCTGGACTCGTCCCTCACGGGGCCCACTGGGGTGGCGGTGCGTGTGTGGAAGATGGCAACTGACTCGCTGGGCTGGAAGGATAGGCTCACCCTCGCTACCCCGCTGTTTGAATCTGAAAGACTGGGTAGGCTTTGGCACACAAAAGGTTTTGATAAATGGGACTTGATCGGCATCTCCAGGGTCGGAGATGTGCTGATTAAGGGGAGGGTGAAGTCCTTTGAAGAGTTGCAGAAGGAGTATGAGCTGGGGACATCCGAGTTTTTCCGCTATGTTCAGGTGCGTCACGCCCTCCGGTCAGTCCTCGTAGAGGGTGAGAAGGTGCCTGAGTCCTCTCCTTTGGAGGACCGGATCCTTGATGGCCATATGCCTGAGAGCACGATCTCGCTCATCTACAAGAAATTGATCAATGTCCGGGCGGATATGCTTCTGGGGCTGCGGGACCAGTGGACTAGGGATGGACTCGAGTTGGATGACGAGGATTGGCAGTCTGCTGTTTCCTCTCCCAAGGAGGTTGCGATCCCGTCGCGTCTGAGGCTGGTGCAGCTCAAAATACTGCATCGAGTGTATGTGACGGGGCCAAGGCTGGTTCATATGGGATTCTCTGAGGAAGGCCTATGTAGGAGGGGATGTGGTATGGTGGGTACTTTCCTGCATATCATTTGGGAATGTGGTGTCATCACGGAATTCTGGAGGAGAGTCCATGCAGTGATGGGGGAGGTGACGGGCATTGCTATGCAGCCGGAAGCGCGGTGTTGTCTCCTGAATGTCTGGGGGCCCACTGATCACGATGAGGCACAGACCCAATGGGTGACTCTGGGTAACATGGTCGCTAAGAGAGATATCGCACGATTGTGGGGCTCCGTGGGGCCCCCCACATTGACCGCGTGGAAAGACAATATGGACTGGAGTATGCTCAGGGAAAAGACAGTATATTGCGCTAGAGGCCGCCCTCGGAAGTGGCACGCCATCTGGGGGCGGTGGAATCAATACAGGGGGGGAATATGTCTTGCCCCTGATTTGGATCCCCCAGAGGAACAGCTTTCTTCTTGACATTCTTTCCAGCTCAGTATATCAGATGTGATGGTTAATTGACTTCTTGGGCCTCTGCTGTCCCCCTCCTTCCCCTTATCACAGTACTGTGACTGTTAGATGATTGGGGTCCGGCCTCCCCTGGGGGGCTATCACCATGGGCATTCAGTGTTCTTGCCTTGCTGGGGTTTGTTGTGTGTTGGTGTTTATTTAAAAATGGAATCTTTTCACTGCTCCTTTAATGCAATGTGGACGCTTATCTGTTCTTCTCTACCGAAGCTGCTGAACCTCCGGGTTGTCGGCTGAATAGCTGTGTCCAGACTCTTGAAGAAATAAAGGTTTTAAAAAAAAAAAAAAAAAAAAGAACTCAACTCTAGGCCAGTGGTTTTTATATAACCATATATGGTTGTTTTATTTTAGAACCAACAATAGGTATCAAAATATACTTTCTCAGAATGAGATGCTTTAGTTAAATACTTTTCAATAGGCAATAGACTTTTGAATGCAATAGTTACAGTTGTTGCAATAGGCAACACAATTTCATACACAATTATACATTAAGCTCAATGGGAATTTCTAGTCAAATGCAATAGATTACTTTTTGGATTACTTTTCTTACCACAGGACTGGATCCTAGATTCAGTCCTGGGACATCTCCTGTAAACAGTTGAGTAAAAACGTTTTGGTTACAATTGTGATTTTTAAGGAATATTATTGTAACTTTTTCACATAGAATCACCAATGTTATCCTATTGGAGGAAATTCACTTAGCAGGTAAGTAGGGTTATCGTTACTTTTTCTTACTCAGTGTTGAATCCTGGATCCAGCACTGGTGCATCTCCTGTAAACAGTTGAAAGAATGCATTTTTGTTATACAGGCGATTTTTAGCAAATATTTGTAAGTATGCAAAATCGACACTTAGAAGAATTTCTGGCAAAAACCAGGCAATGTTATCCTATGGAGGAAAATCAAGTTAGCGGTAAGTACGGTTGTAATTACTTTGCAGGGTCAGTGCTGGGCACCAAGATCCAGCACTCGGATCTCTCCTGACAGCAGGTGAGTAAATTCGTTTTCGTAGTTCGGCTGATTTTAGATGAATATTTTAAAGTTTCAAACCTCGACACTTAGAAGAATGTTCAAGTGAAACCAGTCAATGTTACCCTATGGAAGAAAAGAGAGTTATCGGCTTTTGGGTAAGTACTCGACTGGCAGAGTTAAGGTTCTGGGCATAGACTCAGGGGTCTCCCAGGGTCAGGTAAGTACAGTTGTTACACCCTCAGCGGCACAGGGGCAGCCGGGTGCAGAGTGAGTTAGGCCCAATGTTATCCTTTGGTTGGTGGCTGCTGGCTAGTTGGCCACGTGGCTGTGGGAGCTGGGCTCCTGGTCACTTACTCAGGGCAAGTAGGGAAGTTGATTAGAGTAGAGGTTGCACTGCCAGGGGCACTCGGGCTGCTGGGTTCAGGGTGCTTTTGAGCCGTCGGGCGCTCAATGGATGTCAATGGAGAAGCTCAAGGACGAACAAAGGCTGCAAGCTCAGGACGAAGATTCTTCAGGTGGGACCACCACTTCGAGAGGTAAGTTGGGTAGTTGGAGGATAGGTAGGCACCCAGGAGTTGGGCACAGGGGGCCCAGGGCCCCGGGTGCAGGGGTGCCTTTTGGTGTCGGGAAATTATTACCCTCAGCTGGTTGCGTTTGGAGGGGTCCCTGGTTCTGAGGCTGCAGGCGTCGTCATGAGCGTCGAGGTGGGTCCTTGGGTGCCGGGTTCTGGGTCACAGTCGCTGGGGTGACGTCCTCTTGGTGTTTGTCCACTCCAGCACAGGCCAGGCTTGGCAGGTGCAGAGTGTGCATGGTTCATGGTTCCTGGCTGATGCCAGGGGTCAGTTACTTGCTTTGAGCAGTACCACTGCTCGTGGGAGTCCCAGTTAGTTAGTCACAAGGCAGTCGGGTCCTCCGGGGTTGCTGACCACTGGAGACGCCGGGGTTTAGCAGGAGCAGGTTGGAGGGTCGACAGGCCGGTAGGGCTGGGGCCAATTCAGTTGGTGTCTTCCTCTTGTTAGCAGCTGCACGGCTGGTCTTCTTGTTTCTTGATCTTCTTTCTTGTTTCGGTTTCTGGATCTGAGGAAGGAAGTTTCAGGGTGCCCCTACATACTAAATGTAGGGGTGTTACAGGTACGTAAAGGGCAGGGACCAATGGGTCCCTTCCCTGGGGTGGGTACACCCCTATCCTGCCTGTGGGAGGGGGGCAGTAGCCTAATCCTGATTGGGCAGGGCTTCCCATCTTCAAGATGGCGAAAGCCCGGAGATGTGCTTTACATCGCCTCCACCACCTGAGGGGTAGGGTTGGCAGAGGCTGGCACACCCCCTTTCCTTCCTTGGGGTTTCCCGCCAGTCTTCCCGCCAGGGTGGGGGTCAGAACCAGTAGGGGTCAGTTGCTGAGTACAGCAAGTGGCCTGGAGAAGCTCACAAAGGCGGCATGCCTTTGAAGCTTCCCCTGCCCATCCTGGGGGAGGAGACCTAGCACCTCGCCCAGGATGTGCATTGTTGCAGGCTCAGGAGAGTGGATGGCTCTCTACCCAGGGGTCCAGCAACATGTCTTCTGTGTGGCAGCCTAGGCAGCCCCTCAGACAAGACGTGGATTGTAGGTTAGGTTCAGGGGCAACTCTTAAGTTGCCCTCTGTCGTGCATCTAACAGTAAATCCCACACTGGCATCAGGGTGGATTTACTGTGCTGAGACGTTTGATACTAAACTTCTCAGTCTTCAGTGTAGCCATCATGGTGCTGTGGAGTTCGTGTTGACGACCTTGTGGTAAATTTAATTACCTAGACTTAATTTATGCGGTAAAATTAAATAAGAATAACTCAGTAAAAATAAGAGGCAGAATCCGTGGTATTTGAGGTTTTAAAAATGGGTTAATTCCTTACAAAGGAATTGGTTGGAACCAGGCAATCGTATTCCGTCACCACTAAGGTTCGGGAAGGGATAGAAGCAATACTTTATTGACAGGTTGTCATATTTATAGTAAATGCATTACAGTGAAGACATATGCAGAAGGCGTTACAGCTGAGAAGAGAGATAAGAATACACATACGTAATGAAAAGGCGTTACAATAGGCGTGCATGAGGGCATGTACTAGAAACGTCATTATGATGATGACACAAGTGGGTGGATCCATAAGAGAATCCTGCAAAGTCAGCAGAAATACTTGCCAAATATGCGCGCACAGTAGCATGACGTGTGATTGACGTGTAACTGGAGGGTGAAGGGGACTTGACATTTAGCCCTACATGAGGAGACAGAAGTCTGAGATGTCAGAACAACCTAATCCCAAATCGTATCTAATATCTTGTGTTTAAGGAACTGTATTATCTGGAAGGAAAGGTCTCTCAGGCAGAGGCTATCCTATACTAACTACTAGTGCGTGTATAAGCGTCTACGTGTCTACATGAGATGCGAGGGGCATGGGCCTACCATGGCAACAGAAGCCATGAATTACTTGCACGGAGACAGTAAGGCCGGGCCCTTTGCTCTGTAGCTGGAAGAATGTTTACCTAAACTACTAGACAGGAATGCATTTCTCGAGGAGCGGAGCAGATAACTTGAAGGCTGAATACAGTTTTGGCAGGCAACAGGCCGGGCCAGGCACCGTTAGCCGTGCAGGAAGTAAGACAAAGGTCATGGATACAGATACAGGTCCAGGCTAGAGCATTCAGAGGCAGAAGCAGGAAAAGCTCGATGGCAGAATTCAGGGCCTACCTTGCCAGAGCTGAAGAACGTGAAAAGTATACCATATAAAGACGGTGGCAAGGCATACTTAGGAACGGAATATTCGACCCATTCATGGCGGATCTGAAAGAGGACATGTGGACGTTGGACACAATTGTATTTGCGTCTTCATAGCTTGAAGTGGAGGGAACATACATGTACTTGTAGCATGTACATGGAGCCGTTGGGGTCTAAGATAGGGGACACAATTGATCATAAAAATTCATATTTCCTCATTCCCTCCTTGTCCCCTACGGACCCTTCATGAGATATCGATCCTCAGGAATCCATCAATCTGTTCATGTAACATCATTTGCTCTTCTTTCTTCTTCCGGGATTTTGAATGAGAACTTGAACGTGGAATACATGATGTGGCACACAGGCCGCAAATCGCTGGTCCACATTGTAGACACAGGCAGCAACTGAATACTATGAGAAGGCCAATACCTAGGAAGGATAGGACTTTCCATCCCCAGGCTGACAACACGCTCCAGAACCAACCGGACCATGTCCAGGTGCCTGGATTCTGATGTATCTGGTTTGCAATCTTGTGAAGACGGGTTATGGCTTTGTATACGGATGGCGCGTTTTCTGGAATGAAAACACAACAACTTGATCCGATGACTCTACAGGCTCCGCCCCTATCGGCCAGGATGACGTCAAGGACAAGACGATTTTGGAGAACAACAATCCGCATCGCAGACTGCTCCTCTGTTAAGTTGCCTAGGGCAGAGGTAGTTTCATTCACCACTGCTTCAAGGGTTCTGGTTAATCTACGTATCAGTTTACTATTAGAGACAACACCTATGTAGGGAAAGAGACCTTTATTGAAGTCTGTATATTGTTCCCATGCTGTTTCAGTGTAGTCAACAATCGGGATATCTCTCTGGGGTCTATTGTGTACTAGATGGGTATTTCTATGATAATCAGGAGGGGCTAGGAAAACAGGTGGCAGAAGGAATGCAATGTAACAGGTACCATCCCAATCTAAAGGTAAGCGTATATATGCGGTATGACCACAAATGAAGTAGGAATGACGGGAGGCTCTAAATGTAGACTTGCCTTTATCACTGAATTCGATCACAGTGGTGCATTTACTATGACCCAGGTATACTGAACCATTCTTTCTTACACATAATTCACCTTTGACTGGTAATACTGACATAGCAGGCAAGACTAGTGCAGCTTCGGATTCAACATTCAGAATCATGAGGTTAAGTGTAAAGTTACCTAATCCATATACTTCATTTTCTAGGTCAGTTCCTGTCCTTTTGAGAAGTCCCTCCTTGTTACGGTAACAGGCTTTAAGCAAAACTAAGTTCAGGTTTCCCCATACCCAGTTGCTCTGGTAAACTACAGTATTTGAGTCTAAAGAATTAATCAAACTAAACCATGCGCCACAGGAACCATTGTGCGTGAATGGATACGGAAAGAGAGGCAGAACTCCCTTGTATTTCTGATAGGGAGGGAGTCGGCCACATATCCAACAATTTGTAGCATTGCTAGCCTGATGGGAGTGATGTAACATACTAATGAATGTGTTGTTGCGCAGCGCAAGTCTATAGGGCAATTCATGTGAAGGTAATTCGCTAAAAGAATGTTCGGCAGTAACATTGTAAGCAGAATGAGCACGCTTGAAAATAGGATAGTATATGTGCAACAATATACTTGCAGCAATAATCAGAAGATTTAGAAAAAACATAATCAACAATGTCACTATACAGTGACTATGAAGTAATTTACAATATGCACGTTTCTTGAGCTGTTTCTGTCTATCTCTCTCTCGATTTCGGTCTAGAGGATACATGTCAAAGACTAATTTAACCGATTCACCTAGGAGAGGACTTAAACAATCAAATTGTCTGACTTGCTAGACCTTAGTTTCAGTTTATAGTTTTGGGAAGCAGTGTTCTCGACCAGGGGAAGTTTTGAATCAGTCTGTGGAAGGGGGCAGGGCTGAGAGTTCAAATCAGAAGGTAGTCCATGAAATTTCTTGATATGGCTCGAGTGTAGCCAACCCTTGCGACCCTCGACCTTCACTGCTGTCCTCGTGGTCAGGAGTACTAATCTCGGCGTTTGCCAGCGAGGCTCCAACGGGCTCCTCCTGTCGAAATTTCTTATGAAGACAAAATCTCCGGGAACCACTTCATGGGGCTTCACCTCGGTGTTGTCGGGAAAGGCTGCAGCTACCTGTGAACGGCAAGATTGTAGTGCAGACATCAAGGAAGCAAGGTAATCTGTCAGCATATTACAATCAACATCAGTGATTTTACGAGGTATAGGCGTCCCCCACATATTTGGTGGCCTACCGAAGACCACCTCGTACGGGGATAGCCCTGTTCGAGAATGTGCTATCATTCTCATGTAAAATAGTGCAACTGGTAAGGCTACTATCCAGTCGACGCCTTTCTCTCTACAGATTTTAGAAAGTCGAATTTTCAGAGTCTGGTTGTGACGTTCCACGAGACCTGCTGCCTCGGGATGCCGGACACAGTGGAATTTCCATTGATAGCCTAACAGGAGTGAAATGTGTTTCATCAGCTCGGATGAGAACGGTTGGCCATTATCTGAGTACACGATACGGGGCAAACCATACCGTGGGAAGAATTCACGAACCAGCTGCTTGGCAGTGGTCGGGGCAGTGTAATCTGAGACTGGATATGCTTCTGTCCAACGGGAAAGAGCGCATACAACTACGAGAACATATTTGAATCCTCGACATCGTTCCATCTGGATATAATCCATCTGGAGGACTTCAAAAGGGTGATCAGGAGGTTGAAATCCACCTTGCTCTACAGGAACGCCTTTACCTGGGTTGAACTGACAACAAATCATACAAGTACGCACTTTCTGTTTGGCTGCAGCTCGTAAGTGTTTATTAAACCAAATGTTTTGAATACTGTCTAACATAGCTTTCTCTCCTAGATGTGCTGGACTATGTATTGTGTTAATGATAACTTGAACCATTGAGTCGGGGAGAAACCATGTAGATTTTCCCTTCGTCATCCATCCCTGATCTGTTTGGATCCCTCCTAGTTCAGTCCATTTCTTGATTTCCTCTGGTGTAGCATGTGTCTGTATGTCAATTACATCAAGGGCGGGATCCCGAACTGTCATGCAGTGTGTCGGTGTCGGAACTATTGTTTTTGTCAAGTCAGTTGCATGAATCCTATTCTGTGCTGTTTGCTTAGCTGTTCGGTCTGCTAGGTCGTTACCCTGGGAAATGATATCGGTGACTTTTGTATGAGCCTTGCACTTCATGATAGATATCGAAGTAGGCAGATGTATTGCATCTAACAGAGCTTGAATGAGGGGACCGTGTTGAATGTTGGCACCGTGAGAAGTCAAATAACCTCTGTCTCGCCAAAGGACTCCGAAGTCGTGTACAACTCCGAATGCATAACGTGAATCTGTGTATATGTTGACTCTTTTATTTTTGGCTTGAATACAGGCTTGTGTCAGAGCGATGAGCTCTGCTGCTTGAGCTGACAATGTGTCAATACAATTCGTTTCAATAACTTCGGTGTCTGTCGTGACTGCATAAGCGGCCACTAACTCTCCTGTACTTGTTCTCATGCATGAACCATCCACATAAAGTGTCAGGTCTGGATCTGATAATGGAACATCTGTCAAGTCTTGTCTGGGTTTTGTCGTAATAGTAATGACTTCAATACAATCATGTGCCAGTGGGTCTGTTCCACTTAATGGCAAAAGTGTGGCAGGATTTAATGTACTGCAGCGTCTGATTTCTATGTGTGGCTGAAACAATGTTAATTCGTAACCTGTCAGTCGTGCTATAGTCAAGTGCTGAGTCTGAGTTCGGTTTAAAAGAACTTCCACGGAATGTGGAACTTGCACTGTCAATTGATGTCCTAATACTATGGAATCGCTTTGTCTGATCGCTAAAGCTGTCGCTGCGACTGATTTCAGGCACGTAGGCAGAGCCTGAGCTACTGGATCTAATGTGCTAGAAAAGTAAGCACACGGCTTGTGTGAACCTGCTTGTTCCTGAGTGAGTACTGACAAGGCAGTACCTTCGCGTTCTGTAACAAAGAGTGTAAAAGGCTTACTGTAACATGGTGTCGCTAAAACAGGTGCTTGACATAAGGCTTTCTTTAAGTCTTCAAAAGCTTGTGTATGTGCCTGAGTCCAAGGGAGGACAGTCGAAGTCGCTGCCTCCTGGGTTGTCAACTGAATGAGTGGTTTTACTAGAAATGCATATTGGGGAATCCATTGTCTACAGTACGAAGTGAGACCTATGAAGGCCCGCACCTCCTTTTGTGTCTTGGGTGGTGGCATGTTTACAATTAACTGGATGCGATCAGGTGTGAGCTGTCTTCCCCCCTTGGACAGCAAGTGCCCAAGGTACACAACTTGCTGAACACAGAATTGCAGCTTCGAAGGGGACACCTTGTGCCCCTTGTCGGCCAGAAAATGTAAAACCGTCAGTGATGCTTTTTCACATTCGGGTTCGCTTCGGGCGGTGATCAGCAGATCATCGACATACTGAAGCAGGGCAGTGTTAACAGGCATGTGGATACTGTCAAGTTGTCTTTTCAGTGCTTGGCTGTAGATGCTGGGGCTTTCTGTGAATCCTTGAGGTGCGCGTGCAATTTTAAAGCTTCGTCCATTTAAACTAAATCCGAACAAATATTGGCTTTCCGGATCGATTGGGACGCTAAAGAAGGCGTTCTTGAGGTCAATTACAGTAAAGAACGTTGCTTCTGAATCAATAGCTGTCAATAATGAAGAGATATCTGGAACCACGGGGTACTGTGGTACAATGCATTTATTCAATTCGCGCAGATCAATAATTAATCGATAAACTGGTGGTGCTTTTGGATCAGTTCGTTTAAGAACCGGAATAATAGGAGAATTACACACATTGGAGTCGGTTTCCACAACCACTCCTTGTGCGATGAGCTCGTCAATGATTTGCAGCAAAGCCACTACAGCATCTGGAGGTAACTTGTATTGTCGAATTCGTGGTAATACCACTCCTGTTTTGAGTGTGACTCGATATGGTGTAATGTGCATACAACCTACATCAGTAGGGCCTTGTGCCCATAAATGTGCAGGGACATTCTGTAACCGGTGATCCATGTCTCTAAATACATAGTGGCCTTTAAAGTCGCACAAAAATAGTCGTACCCCCTCAGGGGAACAACATATTACAGCTCCTAGAGCTTTCAGTGTCTTTATACCTAACAAGTTTTCTGGGCATGATTTTGTAAGCAATAGATCTGTAGTCCGTGTCAACGGACCAACTGTAAGAGGCAGAGGTTGCGATACTTCATTAACAATAGGTTGTCCTGAGAATCCAAGGGAAACATTTTGTGAGCCTGAGAGGGGTGCCCCTGGAACCTCGTCGTGACTTATAGTTGTTCTGCTTGCCCCTGTATCAATTAAAAACTTTCTGTCTTTCCCTAATACTTGACTCTGTACATAAGGACCCTCTTGATCTACGGGAACCTCAATAAGGGGTAAGCCAACTTCCCTCTCTAGGCTGTTTCATGTGTATCGCTGATAATCTGGATAGTCATTTTGTGCATACTGGTACATCTGCTGTGTCGTGTTTTGTGTTGCGGCAATAGGCTGTGACTGTGGTACCGCTACGGTCTGTTGTGCAGCTTGCATAGGCTGTACATTCTGAGGTACTTGTTGTTGGATCTGATCCTGTCTAGGCGGACGTGGTCTCTCCTTCGTTTTACCCGCAGAGATATTATGTTTCAGAACTGCACAATCGTTTATATAATGACCTGGCTGTTTACAATAGTTGCATGTCCCTTTAACGGGAACCGCTGAATTACTGGACTGTGTTGCACCCTTTTTATGACTGTCAGCCGGAACTGACTGGGCGACGAGCATTTTCATTTTCGTGTCTTTCATACGTCTCTGTTCGTGTTCTTGTTCTTCTCTAATTCTATTCTGGTGATACTGTAACATTTGTAACATTTGTGACGGGGTATTAGCTTGCCAAGAGCTCTCTACTTTCAATCTCTGTTCTTAACCTGAGGCAAGGAATTTTCGACTAGTTTCGTTACAAAAAGATGTGGATATGAATCGCTACTTGCTTTCAGGCCGCTGTTAATACCAAAACATTTTTCAAATCGGGAATAAAAATCACTAGTGTCTTCATCGGGTTTCTGTTTGCAAGGTGAGATTGCTCCCCAGTCTTCCTTTTTCGTAGTTAATAAACGTGGCAATACTTGTACTAATAATCCTGGTAATGCTTTAGTTTTGTCTCCAAGCCCTACGCCTGCAGTTTGGGCATTTTCTTCGTTTTCTAATGCGGTCCAATCAATCTTTTGTTCTCCCACCTCCCATTCTTTTTCTTTAAGTTTCTCGTAAATACCGGCAGGCAATAATACTTTCAATATTTTCATAATGTCAGGATAGGTATAATCACCCATGAGTAACATGTCTTTTATTTCACGGTGAAAACCTGCTGGATCTCTGTCATGGCTGGGCACTAATTTTTTCATTTCCAATAGTTCTATTTTAGTTATAGGCGTGTACACAAACACGCGTCTAAAAGTATTATCATCATTTCTAACTGGGTGTACTTCGCGTAAGGGATTCTGTCTGTCTATGTAATACGTTTTTCTTTCCATGGAGGGAGCTGGATCATGTTCTGGACACAAAAAGGCACTATATCTGTGTCGATATTCTATAATTACTTTAATTAGATCGGTACCTAGACCTCTCCATTTATTCATGAGTAGTTCTATCAGTATATCAGGTAGGGGACCTGGATCGGAGTGTTAGCCCTTATATAATATAAGGAGATGTTGTATCATGTATATACCAGCTAAGCGCTGTTCGTCTGGTGAGAGATTCAGAAACGTATGTACTAGCGCGTCATCACTATATTTATCAGAACTGTCAGCCCATTGTACTGCTGACCTGGCTAATTCTTGTTCATCCATAGAATCGAGTACATGGTACCCCATTCGTTCTTGAAGTATTTTATCAGCAGCCTGAAACAAATGTTCTGGGGTCCTTGGGTTTGACATAGCTGCTTGAAAGATTCTCTTACTTTCTGGACGTATCGGACGTATTGGATTATTGAAGGATCTTCCTTTTCCTACATAAGCTATCGTTTCTCTAGCTGGTAATTGTAATTGTCCTGTTGTCATTTCTAATTGTTCCTCATCCCCTGAGGACTCGGTTTTATCTGCATCTGTTTCTCTTTCAGGCTGTTCTTTTTCACATATTTGTTCTACTTTTTTTCTGATCCTTCGGTACATACTTTCTATACTATTCTGTTTATCATGTTTTCCGTCTGCTATATTCTGGCCCCATTTGTTGAGTGACCTCATTTCTTCCGCGTCTACACCTGGCCTATCTCTGTGTCTTATCAGGCAGTTTATAAAGAAGCGTAACAACAGTTTCTGCGTGTCCACTTTCTGGTAGGCCATGGCCTCGCCAATACTTTCAGGACCTTGCCCTGTTTGGACAAAGCGATATATTTTGTCTAGATGTTCAATCATTCCTGGTAATATCATTAAATAGTTCGCAACTCGTCGTAGACGTACTGATGATAGCATCATTCTGTCGTCTTTACCTGGTACTGGATCATATCTACAATCTGTAAGAGGCTCTTTAAATATGTCATAATTCGCTGTTTGAGGTGTACGTTGGTGTGCTAGATCCCTATAAGTCAATCGACGCACTGATGGCGGCGTATGAAAGCTTCCTGTCGCACCTCCTGAGGTGCTAGGTCCAAAAGGATTCGTTGGGTGTAAGGTAGGAAGAATAGATGCAGGAAGAAGTGGAGGAACGGGCGGAAGGTTTTGGACGGACGGAGTAGTATGTTGCTGCTGAAGCGGGGACAGATTTTCTCGGGGTCGAGCACCATTTGCAGGTGGTGTACGTGGCGGCGGAGCATTAACATATTCGGGGGCTACATCGTCTAAATAGGAAGAAAGGAAAATGTCCTTTGCAGTCTTGGGGTGTACTTTAGTCGGAAGCAATGGAGGTGGCAGATCTTTCGGTACTTCCAGGGTGGCCTTAGGTAAACCCTCGGCCAGAAGAGGATACATACCATTCATAAGAGTGTTTCGTTGTCTGTCTACTTGTTCTGCTTTTACTCGGATACCTTCCTCAATTAATACATTTTCTCGGGCTTTGTCTGAATCCTCCCTACTTTTCTCTTCTTTTCTGAGCGCTTTCTCTGTGCGTCTATGCGATTCTTTACGCCATAATTCAATGGCATCCTTCTGTGACTGTCTGGCTTTCTTTTTCCATAACGCTTCTTCTACTCTCATGATGCAATCTGCATCCCATGTCCCAGTAGTGGGCCATCTCTGATTCTCTGCTAAATCCTTGGTGTAGTCTACCCATAATTCGAGATATAATACGGCATCTAGGCCATGCTTATGATACATAAAGTACCCTGGAGTGTCCCTAGGTGGAATGGGAACAGCTTCCTCGAGTATCCCTTTTCTAGCTTTTATCTGTCTTAATTTTGAGAATAACGGCATCTTATACCTTGCTACTTGATTCTTACTCGGACTTGAACACAATTAATACAATAAACACAGCAATGAAGATCGAACAATCACTCATACCACGACATTTAAAACATATCAAAACATTTTAGAACGAACAACAATAATTAGAATAAAACTAGTTAACTGCATAATACTAGATGTACTGCTAAACAGCACAGATACACTGCTGAAACAGTGCAGACCAGGTCTGTGTACCCAAACCCGTCTTGACCGGCACAAATCAATGTGCACGTCTAGATGCGTCCCCAGCAACGGTACTCACCGGGAAGCACGGAACGGAACAGAAGGCCTCGGAAGTCTGGACTGGACTAGACCAAACTGGACTGGACTCGACTCGTGACTTAGATACTTCGGAACTTCGGAATCTGGTGGGCCTCTGTATACCTCGGATCTTGCTCTCTCAGCTAGGCTCTGGTCGGGATTCTCCGCACTCCTCACCGCCTCGTCTGGGTGTTGATCGCAGCCTCAGTCGCCCCCGTTGGCCTGAGGGAGATACAGGAAATCCTGCGGGTACGCGTAGTTGTCCGTCCGGCTGTGGCAGGAGACCGGGTCTGCAACGCACCTCCGGCGCGTGGGGTGTGAGAGGTGTCCCTGTTCGGGCGCCAATTATGTGGTAAATTTAATTACCTAGACTTAATTCATGCGGTAAAATTAAATAAGAATAACTCAGTAAAAATAAGAGGCAGAATCCGTGGTATTTGAGGTTTTAAAAATGGGTTTATTCCTTACAAAGGAATTGGTTCGAACGGTATTCCGTCACCACTAAGGTTCGGGAAGGGATAGAAGCAATACTTTATTGACAGGTTGTCATATTTATAGTAAATGCATTACAGTGAAGACATATGCAGAAGGCGTTACAGCTGAGAAGAGAGATAAGAATACACATACGTAATGAAAAGGCGTTACAATAGGCGTGCATGAGGGCATGTACTAGAAACGTCATTATGATGATGACACAAGTGGGTGGATCCATAAGAGAATCCTGCAAAGTCAGCAGAAATACTTGCCAAATATGCGCGCACAGTAGCATGACGTGTGATTGACGTGTAACTGGAGGGTGAAGGGGACTTGACATTTAGCCCTACATGAGGAGACAGAAGTCTGGGATGTCAGAACAACCTAATCCCAAATCGTATCTAATATCTTGTGTTTAAGGAACTGTATTATCTGGAAGGAAAGGTCTCTCAGGCAGAGGCTATCCTATACTAACTACTAGTGCGTGTATAAGCGTCTACGTGTCTACATGAGATGCGAGGGGCATGGGCCTACCATGGCAACAGAAGCCATGAATTACTTGCACGGAGACAGTAAGGCCGGGCCCTTTGCTCTGTAGCTGGAAGAATGTTTACCTAAACTACTAGACAGGAATGCATTTCTCGAGGAGCGGAGCAGATAACTTGAAGGCTGAATACAGTTTTGGCAGGCAACAGGCCGGGCCAGGCACCGTTAGCCGCGCAGGAAGTAAGACAAAGGTCATGGATACAGATACAGGTCCAGGCTGGAGCATTCAGAGGCAGAAGCAGGAAAAGCTCGATGGCAGAATTCAGGGCCTACCTTGCCAGAGCTGAAGAACGTGAAAAGTATACCATATAAAGACGGTGGCAAGGCATACTTAGGAACGGAATATTCGACCCATTCATGGCGGATCTGAAAGAGGACATGTGGACGTTGGACACAATTGTATTTGCGTCTTCATAGCTTGAAGTGGAGGGAACATACATGTACTTGTAGCATGTACATGGAGCCGTTGGGGTCTAAGATAGGGGACACAATTGATCATAAAAATTCATATTTCCTCAACCTCCCTGCACCATATACTCTTAATGGCAGCACTGCACTTACAGTGCCCAGGAATGGACCTGGGTACTGTAGGGGCACAGGGCTCATGCACCTGTGCCCACGCCACTGGCATAGGGCACCCAGCTAGAGGGGTGACTGAGGTATGCCAGGGCAGTGTGTTGTGGGCATGGCACACAGGGATGTGTGGCATGTTGACTCTTTGTTATGTTCAAAGGCAGTGTGCGTCTGCCGGGGTACAGGGCCTCTAGAGGTGGCACAATAAGTGCTGCTGCCTTAGGGGCCTTCTCTGGTCACAAGGCCCTGGGTACCTAGGGTACCATTTACCAGGGGCTTACATGTGGCCAGAGATGCCAATTGGGTTTTGGCTGTTAGGCAGTTTTTAGGGAAGGAACACAGGACCTGGGCGCCTCATTGGCAGGAGCCCGGGGCACACCAAGTCAAAGAGCATCAGTAGTCTGGCAACAAAAAATAAAAAAGAGGGGGGGGGGCTTACTGCAACAAAAACCCACTTTCTCACAATTGGGTCTCAGTGAGTTTGTTTCATTTGCGCTGCGAGGGGCTGGTGGTGGCTCCCAGTGAGCCAGCGATGGTGAAGTGGATGATGATGTGGTCAGTCCAGGTTAGCTCAGTGACATAACTGAACTTGATTATGTCGCTGGCTATGAAGATGGGGTCCAGTACGTGTCCCGTGCTATGTGTGGGACTGGTGACCAACTGCGCTAGGCTGGTGTTGCTTATGCTTTTCAGGAGGTTGGCAGAGTTGGTGTCGATCAGGTCGTTGAGGTGGAAGTTGAAGTCGCCGAAGAAGATGTAGTGCTTGGAGTTGATTGACAGGGGGGAGATTAATTCTGAGATGGAGTTTTAACAGCCGGGACAGGAGGCTTGTCTTTGTGTCAATTCGGATTTGAAAGTTGAGGTGTTCTATGATAGAGGTGGTGTTGTCTTCGGTGATGGTGCATTGGAGGATATTCTTGTGGATGATGGCAATGCCTCCTCCGTGCTTGTTGGTGCGGTCTCTGTGTATCATCTTGTAGCCGTGGGGCATTGTCGCGATGTCTGGGTTTGAAGACAGAGTGAGCCAGGTCCCGTGATGAATATCACATCAGGGTGAAGGTGGTGCCCCAGAATTCTGTGGCATGTTTGGAGAGGGATCGGGCATTGAGCAGCATGCACTGAAGCTGTTCCAGGGTTTGGAGGTCGGAATGGGGAGGTTTTTTTCTGTTGCAAAGGAAGCGGTGGCAGGTGAGAAATCCTTCTGTGGATCATGGAGAGGAGTTGCAGCAGTTGGTGTTACGGCTTCTGGGGCGCAAGGCCCAGGAGCTCGGCGGAGTTGTAACAATGGAGGTCAGAAGGGCCAGGGTTCTCGATGCTGGGCGTGGGCCAGGCACCGATGGTCTTGCCTTTGGTGCACTGGCGGTGTGGCTGCGCTGCAGCCTCCATTAAGTAGATCCTGGGGGATGGAGGCAGGATTGGCAGAGACTGCATCAAAAAATGGCGAGAACAGGCGGCGAGGCTAAATAACACACAGGAAATGAAATAAGCTTTTGCAATGCAATAGGTCTCACATTTTGGAGAATTTGAGCTATTGGCATTGTAAATTACAATGCCTTTTATTTATGTGCTGGTTTTTAAAACATAAATAAAAGGAATTGTCATTTTCAATGCCAATAGCTGAAACTCTCCCGAATGCAAGACCTATTGCATTGCAAACGTTTGTTCTCTCTTGTTTCTTACCTTTTCTCCTTAAATGTTCTCTTTTTAACTTTTTCTGACTTTTATTCCCTTTACAACCGATACACCCTAATCTTATTATTAATACTATGAAAATCACACAGGTTAATGGAAATAAGATCTTACCTAAAAAGGTACTACCTAAGTTTACTAAGAAATCTTTAATAGCTAATGCAATTTCGTCATGCAGTTCAGTTATATTTTTAATATAAATTTTCAAATCTTTACTTTCGTCTGGAATGTAAGTACAACAATGTTGAACTTTCAGCATTCCACAGACTCCACCCTCTTTTGCCAATAATATATCAAGGGCAAGTCGATTTTGCATTACCATGGCACGCATGGCAACCATTTCAGTGTTCACCAATAAAAATCCTTCAGCGGTGCTTGTTGACAAGCGATCCACTTCTGTTGAAAGTCTTCTAATTTTGTTTGCATTCAGAGATATTCCCACTGCTGGTATCAATGCTCCAAAGATGTCACCCACAATTTCTGACCAAGATTCTCTCTTACTACGTGCTAAATAACTACCTAAACTATGTACACCATCTTCTCCTCTATCCATATGAAAAATCTTCGGGAAAACCAGGCCTACAAAACATGTGCCATACCAATGGGCTGGCAAACGATAATATGCCCTGCGCCCACAAATGAAATATAGTCCAGGAAAAACTGGATCTTTTCCACCTTTAAATCCCCATCGGTATGTATCATGGCACTCACATTTACCTACAAAATAATTATCATATGCAGTTTGATTCCTTCTAATACACAATTTCCCTTTCTGAGGCCAATCTAAAGCCGTAGTTGGACTAGCTTCACCTTTCAAGTGTTTTTCCATTTCTACATCCCAGACTGTCTTCTCCATATTTCCTTCGGATGCCTTTCTTTGCATTTTCAGTCTCCTTTCTTCAACCATATCTAAAAATGTATTTTCCTCTTTCTTTAAACTGCAAGTCAAATTGTTTTTAAATATATATTCTAATGTTAGTTCTTTAGTCTCTAAGAAAAATTCACCTAATACCTTTGCAGGTTTTACCTTGTTTAGCTTGTTAATTGATGGTACTTGTGAAAATATGTTATCTACATCTGAAAAATAATACTATAATATCCCTGTTTGGTAAAATAAACTAGCTATTACACTACATGTTATTCCATAAGTTACTGGGAGGTGGTGAAAAGTCACTCCCTCCAATACAGAGACAGGTAACTGCATACAAACGTAGCCGTCCCTCACGCCCATTGTCTTTACATATTCATACAACAATTTCGAAAACACATTATTAGAAAAACCGGGTAATAGACCTGTCTTTATGTAAATAGTTTTTGCGTATTCTAGTCGGAACTACCTTTTGAATCTTTTCTATATTAGTTTTGTTTTCACTATATCCTTCTATTGTATCTATAGTAACCTTAAATGAGATCAGGAGGGCAAGTTTGCTCCACAGAAGCATTAGTAATCCTGTACAACAGCAACACATTTTACACCATCTTCGCAAAAATATACATCTACCTTTTCTACTATCTGTGTTTGCCATTTTTGTTAAAATGGACAGTGTCTTTTGACTTAGCCTCTTCTACTTCACAACTAGTTTGTCTAACCCAAGGCTCTAAGCACCTACTTGGTTCTACCAGTTTTTGTCTTTTTCCGTATTTTGTTATCTTTCCATTAGCAGCTTTCTGGTCTCATTCAGTTTGGCATCTCATCATCTTTCGCCTTTCCCTCGTGATCTGAATATAGAATGTCCTGAACATCCGCTTCTTCTCCAATATCGGACAAGATAACTCTCAGGATTTCCGATTCTTCGTCCTCCTCAACCACTTCTGGCACAATCACCTCTGAATTTCCTTGGTTATCCGCCTCTTCTTTCACTTCAGGCAGGGCCACGTACATCCATTCTGGTGACTTATACTTCTGGTTGGGTTTTCTTATTCTTTTGCTTTCTTTAATTACAATGGTTTCTTCGTCTTTTAATTTCTCCTGACTCGTCACTTCATTCACCTGTTCAGCCCTTGGTGAATTTACTCGTGTCAGCCGATATCGCAGTCTTTTTATTTTATTCGGCCAAACGTCGTCTTTTGCTGCTCTTTTCAATTTACTTCCTTTATCATTCTTTTCAGTTCTACAAGCTCTCTTTCTTAGAACTCAACCTTCAGGTACTTCATCTTCGCTTTCCTCTGACTCTGTTTCAACTTGCTTTTTACTCTCAACAGCTTCTTTTTCCACCACTTATTTTGTTTTTCCTACTTCTGTCCCTCCTCGTATCTCCTGCACGCAATCTTCCTGCTGACTACTTGTCCCTACTTCTGACTGGATGTTGGAGTTCCCTACACCTCCTCGGGGGTCTTCCGCAGAAATCTTTCCCTCTCTCTCTGTATCTGACACCTGTCCATCTAAATGTGTTATTTCAGGTGGAATTTCTCTCAATTTTTCATCTGGAATTTCTCTTTCAGTAATTTCTTTTATTGTCTCTTCACTGTCTTTTCCTTTGTCTTTTCATTGTCTTTTTCTAGAACATTGAGTTCCTTGTTCAGTCTCTGAGCCTGAGCTGGTATCAGAAATCTGTAACCTTCTTCTCAAGGAAATACTTCTAGGGACTAATGTTAGACTTGGTTCTGATTCCCCCCTTTTCAGGGTTTTCTTTTGTTTTTGGCTCTCCGTCATCCGATTCAGTACTGGATTCTGATTCATCAAAATACTCCTTTTCTGTGCTATCCACTGGATTTGGAATTCTCAATGTATGACTTGCATGTATCCAGTTTTTCAGTCCAGCACACTTCACAGCTGTTGTTGTGGTTAAGATAACTTGTCGTGGTTTTCCCCACCTTGGTACCAAACAGTTTCTTCTTCTGTGTACTTTTATTCTCACCCAGTCCCCTGGGCTCAGATCATGGGCTGGCTTCTTTTCAAGGGTGGTGGCATCCGCTCCACCCTGATGAAACACAGAATGAACTGTGTCAGCCAGGCTTTTACAGTATTCCAACACCATGTCATCAGTTATATTCATCAGCTTGTTGACTAGTATGAACACATGTCGAATCGCCCGTCCCATGATAATTTCATGGGGGCTCAACCCTGTAGTTCTGTCTGGAATTGATCTAATAGTCATGAGTACCAGAGGCAAGACATCAGGCCATTTCATACCTGTGGCTAAACATATTTTCCCTGTCCTATTTTTGATAGTACCATTCATCTGTTCCACCACACCATAAGCTTCTGGGCAGTTGGCACAATGTAGTTTTTGTCGTACATTCAATGCTTCACAAATCAATTTTATGATCTCATTATGGAAAATGTCCTCCTCGGTCTGATTCAATTGTTACTGGGAATCCGAATCTAGGGATAAATTCCCTCAAAAGTAATTTTGCCTCTGTCATTCCATCATTTCTTCTTGTTGGGAATGCCTCTACCCGTCTAGAAAACAGGCAGACCATAACTAGAACGTACCTCAACCTGTTACAGGGAGGCATCTCAATGAAATCTACTTGCATTCTGGTGAAAGGCCCTCCTTCCCGACCTATTGTTCCCAGACTCACTACTGTCTTCCTTCCAGGATTGTATTGCTGACATATTAGGCACCTTTGACAAAGGCTTTCTGCTACAAGTCTGAATTTTGCATTGTACCAGGTCTGCTTAAATGACCTGATCATAGCATCTTTCCCTATGTGTTCCTGACCATGATACATCATTGCCATGGCAGACATCATGCTATCAGGCATAACTGGTCTTCCATCCCGATAGACCCACACATGATCCTTCTCTCTTGGTGCACATCCTGCTTTTACCCACTGCTTCATTTCCTAATCTCCTGCTTCTTCCTGTAATTGTCTCACTTCTTCCCAGGTACCCACAATGTTAGTAAACATCAAAGAACAAGAAATCACCTCCTTCTCCTTGGCCCTGTTAATGGAATTCTGATTACGTGCACAGTATTGAGCCATGTCGTTGGCATATTTATTGCCAGTGGCGATGTAATCACCACTTTGACTGTGGCCAGCACACTTCACAACAGCCAATTGCCTAGTCAGCTGTATCGCCTCAAGCAATTTTCCAACCACTTCAGCATTCGTAATGGGAGTTCCACTCGATGTCAAAAACCCTCTCTGCAGGCATATTTGACCGAAGTCGTGTACGACTCCAAAACCATACTGGCTGTCAGTTATCCCAGTCACTCTCACACTTTTCCCAATCTTGCATGCTCTAGTCAAAGCAACAAGTTCAGCTACTTGGGCCGATTTTACTCCTTTCAGGTAGGATGCTTCCATCACTGCTGCATCTGTGCATACCGCATATGCTGCACTCAACACTCTATCATCTGTTCTCAAACAAGACCCATCTACAAACATGACAAAATCACTTTCTGGTAAAGGTACATCTTTTATGTCAGGTCGTGGTTTTGTACAGAAATCGAGTACATCCAGACAGTCGTGATCTGCTTCATCTCTGACTTCTACATTCTCAGCATCAGGCAGCAATGTTGAAGGATTCACATTCAAACAAATCACAAGACTTACATTCGCTGCACCTAATATGACTTTCTCATACTTAGTCAGCCGACTATGTGTCATATACTGAGTGCGACTCCTTGTTTAAAGGATTGCCACATCATGAGGTACAAACACCTTCGCAGGATATCTCATTACAATTCCTTCACTCTGTTCCAAACTCCGGCAGGTAGCAGCCACTGCTTTCAAACACCCAGGTAGGATTACAGCTACTGGGTGCAGCATTGATGAGAAATATGCAATTGGTCTCCTCAGTTTTCCATGCTTCTGTATTAGAACAGAGAGTGCACATCCATTCCTCTCACGGCAATACAACTCTAACTCTTTCTCATAGTCAGGCATACCTAATGCAGGTGCTTCACACAATCCATCTCTCAATCGTTTAAAAGCTGCCAGTTCTTCTTTGTTCAAATCAATGGGATCTCTCACATCACTTCTTGTCAGACGTACCAAAGGTTTTGCAATCAACGAAAAATTGCTGATCCACTGACGACAGTATCCAACCATTCCAAGAAACATTCTCACTTCCCTTTGAGTCATGGGTGCTCTCATTCCTTTTATGATCCTTATTCTGTCTATTGTTATCTTTCTCAGTCCTTTTTCAATATTGTGGCCTAAATATTGTACTTCTTTCTTGCAAAATTGTAATTTTGATGGTGACACTTTAAGTCCTCCATCTGCCATATGATTCAGCAAGGCTATAGTGTACCTCACAACCTTCACAGGTTTTCGACGCCACAAGAAAGTCGTCGATGTATTAAACTAACACTGAATTTTCGGGCATTTCTAGACTTTCCAAAGACTTCTTTAATAGCTGATTAAATATTGAGGGGCTTTCTGTATACCCCTGTGGAATTCGGCACCAAGCCAAGATACGTTCGCCAAAACGAAACGCAAATATTTGCTGGCTGTCACGGTGCAATGGGATGGAAAAGAAAGCATGGCATAAATCAATCACAGTATACCATTCTGCATCATGGGGAATCTGATACAAAATCACAGATGGATTTGGTACAATAGGACAGCAAGACACAAAAATTTGGTTTATCTTTCTCAGATCTTGTACTATCCTGAACTTCCCATTAGGCTTTTTCAGTCCCATTATCGGTGAGTTACATGGGCTACTCGTTATTTCTCTCAGAATGCCTTGTTTTATCATTTTCTCAATCACAGGAGTAACTCCTTCAATTATTCCAGGTGTCAATTTATATTGAGGGACATTTGGATAGCTTACTCCTTCCTTCACTGTTATTTTTACTGGATCTACATTTCTCATTAATCCCACATCTTCCCCTGTGAAACCCAAACTTCTGCTTTTACAGACTGTTTCAATTCTTTAGGTAATTCATCAGGGTTAACTACAGCATAGGTTTCAGTAACCTCATTTTCCCTGTTTGCCATTGTCATTTTATACAACACATCTTCATCTGGGGTCTCACAGGCTATCCCATCAGGGGTACAGAATATAGTGCAATTCATCTTACACAGCAAATCCCTACCTAATAAATTCACAGGACTGGTATCGCACACAACAAAGCGGTGCATTTCGGAAAATTTCCCTATACTAACCTTCACTGGCTCTGTAAGATAAGTTCTAATCTGTCTGTTGGTTACACCAACTACTTGGATCGTTTCATCCGAGAGAGGAAGGTTCTTAACATCAGCTGACCTGACAGTTGATCGAGTAGCACCAGTATCAACTAGGAAAGTAATACTTTCATTATTTATCTTCCCATCTACAAATGGGCCTGTCTGGTCTACTTCTAGAGTTGCGCCAAGTACGCACTCTTCTTCCTCCCTTCGGCACCATCAATAACCCTCTTCTGAATCACCCTCATCACGTTGTAGCCAATACTGCGAAACAGCGCTAGCGCGTGGCAGCTTATTTACCTGTTCTTCGTTGTAGAATCCTGTTTCGTTACTATATTTCTGGGAGTTTTTGCTCTGTGGAAAAGGCGGTTTTGGCACCTGATTCTGTTGGGTTACAACCTGCTGCTGTCGCTGCGGTTGACCACTCACCTCATTCTGCACCTGTGGATTCAATGATGCATTTTCATTGTTAGTACTTGGGGGAAATTTACACTCGGATTTCCAGTGCCCTATTCTACCGCAATTATGACATGGGAATTTCTTTTTAGCTTCTTCTATATTAAAATTTCCCTTAACTTTCCCAGGAATGAACTTTTGTCTCGGGCCTGTATTATTTGCTTGTTCCGCTAATTGAGCTTCCTGTTTCTCTGCTACCTTTACTTGTGCCCACATAGCTTTTTCTTTTAATTTTCGCTGTTTTGCTTCAATCTCATCACTGAAATATTTTGCATGTCTCAATACTTCGTCTATGTTCTTATTTTGCCAGTCTACAGTATGTTGTTTTATCATTTCACTAATCTCTGGACGTAGACCATATACAAATCTGTATACAAAATGACTTAAATACTTTTCACTCAAATTTTCATCACCACTAAACTGTTTGAAGGCTAAAATCAGTCTTTCGTAATATGCATGTACTGACTCTTTGCTTTCCTGATGTGTTCTGTCAATTTTCACCCAATCTGTCTCTTTAGGAGGTACTTTGTTTTTCAGAAAGGCAATAACCTGTTCATATTTCTTCATTACCTCGGGATCAGGAGCTCCAGTTTTTGGCTCTCTAGGGTATTCCTGAGTTGGCCAATTGATCATTAATTTGCACTCTGTCCATAAATCTGCTGGTACTATTATGTCAAATAGACTATTCAGATCAATCCATAGTACTTTGGACAACTTCACAAATCTGTCCACTTGCCTATACCACTCGACAGGCTTTTCGCGTAGTCGAGGGAAATCATTTGTAAAAGACAAAATATCCTGTCTTGTCCATGGAACATGTACATATCCTCCTCCTGCAATTTCTCTCATGGGGCATTCTGTTACTACCTTTTCTTTTTCTCTTACAGGGAATGCTGCAAACGTTTTATCTGGGGCATCATCTCGTTTTCGGTACCACCTGCTTCTCCATTTATCCACATCTCCCCATTTTCTGAGCAAGATAAATATTTCCTTAATCTGACTTATCCGTCCTGTGGTGTTCAAATTTTCAATATCTTTTTCAGTGAAATCTATTCGATATGGTTTTTGTAAAGCCTTTACCTTTTCAATATCTATACCCATTTCATTTGCTACTTCTTCTAGTCTTTCGTGCAGATTTTTCGCTCTCCATGTTACACTTTTGCACAAAAATAGTCATTCCTCATCTTGATAAGTTTTTAATTTCTCTGTGGGGATAGTTCCTACTATTAACTCTTCCAGTACCATTCGTAATTTGGCCACATCTATTGATTGGGATTCTTTGTCTTTTCTCTGCAAGCTTCTCAACCATTCACTTAATTCATCTGTAGATGGACCTACTGGTTTTTCTACATTATCCCGTTCTGAATCCTTTTGCGTTTCTAATATTGATTCCACTGTCATTGTATGTCTTTCCGCTAAATTTTGGCCTATAAAAGGGTTACTTGAAACATTTGGTTCGATCATACTCATTGTCTGTCTCCATGGGTTTTCATTGTGGCTCTGCTTTGGCTTCTCAGCCTGTTTATTGCTATTATAAGGAACTGTTATGTGGTAAATATTTCATTACCGGTACTATTTTTTATGCGATAAAGTCTATTAAGAATAACTCAGTAAATATAAGAGGCAGAATCCGTGGTATTAGAGGTTTTAAAAGGCTTTATTCCTATACAAAGGAATACAATTCGAATTGTAGGCTTTCTATTCCATCACCACGAAAGTTCAGGAAGGAAGGGCATACATTATTGACAGATAGGCAGTTTTATAGAAAATACATTACAGTGGAACAGATGCAAGAGGCGTAACAGCTGATAGTACAGATAAAAGGTGCATACGTAACTAATAGAGGCGGATGTATGGGCGTAATTTAATAAACGTCATCATACATGATGTCACAAGTGGGTGGATCCATAAGAGAATCTTGCAATGTCAGCAGAAATATTTGACAGAGATGCGCGCGCAGCCGCACGACGTGTGATTGACGTGCAACTAGAGGGTGAAGGGGACTTGACATTTAGCTCTACATGTGGAGACAAAAGTCTGGGGGTCGTGTCAACCTAATCCCAAATCATATCTAATATCCTATGTTTAAAGAACTGTGTTATCCAAAAGGAGAGGTCTCTAGGATAGAATCTATTCTATACTGACTGTTAGTGCGTGTACAAGCGTCTAAGTGTCTACACTAGATGCGAGGGGGTAGGAATATTCCATGGTAACGGGGCTATGAATTACTTGCATGAGGACAGCGAGGCCTGGCCCTTTGCACGGTAGCTGGAGGAATGTTTACCTAAACTACTAGACAGGAATGCATCGGATGAGGAGCGGAGTAGATAATCTTGAAGGTGAAATACAGTTTTTGGCAGGCGACAGGCTGGATCAGGCACCGTTAGCCGCGCAGGGAGTAGGACAAAGTTCATGGATACAGATGCAGGCTCAGACTGGAGCTTTCAGAGGCAGAAGGCAGGAAAAGGCTTGATGACAGAATTCTGGGCCTACTTGCCTGAATCTGTAAAATGTGGAAAGTGAACCACATAAAGTCGGTGGCCTTTCATACTTAGGAATGGAATATCTGACCCATTCATGGCGGGTCTGAAAGAGGACATGTTGACGGTGGACGCACATATATTTGCGTCTTCAAAACTGGAGAAGGAGGGAACATACATGTACTTATAGAATGCACATGGAGCCGTTGGGGTCTACGATAGGGGACATAACTGATCACAAAATTCATATTTCCTCATTCCCTCCTTGTCCCCTACGGACCCTCAGGAGATATCGATCTTCATCAATCCATCGATCTGTTCATATAGCATCATTTGTTCTTCTTTCTTCTTCCGGGATCTCGAACGAAAACTTGGATGTGGGATACACGAGGTGGCACACAGACCACAAATCGCTGGCCCACATTGTAGACATAAGCAGCAACTGAATAGTATGAGAAAGCCAATACCTAGGAAGGATAGGATTCTCCATCCCCAGGCTGACAACACGCCCCAGAACCAACCGGACCAAGTCCAGGTGCCTGGACTCTGGTGTATCTGGCTTACAATCTTATGAAGGCGAGTTATGGCTTTATATACTGACGGCGAATTTTCTGGTATGAAAATGCAGCAACTTGATCCGATGACCCTACAAGCTCCGCCCCTATCGGCCAGGATGACGTCAAGGACAAGACGATTTTGAAGCACAACAATCCGCATAGCAGACTGCTCTTCTGTTAAATTGCCTAAGGCGGAAATAGTTTCGTTCACTACTGCTTCAAGGGTTCTGGTTAATCTATGTATCAGCTTACTATTAGTGACTGTACCTATATAGGGAAAGAAACCTTTATTGAAATCTGTGTATTTTTCCCATGCTGTTTCAGTGTAATCGACAATTGGGAGATCTCTCTGCTGTCTATTGTGTACTAAATGGGTATTTCGGTGATAATCAGGAGGAGCTAGGAAAACAGGTGGCAGAAGGAATGCTATGTAACAGGTACCATCCCAATCTAAAGGTAGACATATATATACGGTCTGGCCACATATGAAGTAGGAATGATGGGAAGCTCTAAATGTAGACTTGCCTTGATCACTGAATTTTATTACAGTGGTGCATTTACTATGGCCCATGTGTATGGAACCATTCTTTCTTATACATAATTCCCCTTTTACTGGGAATACTGACATGGCGGGCAAGATTGGTGTAGCTTCAGATTCAACGTTCAGGATCATGAGGTTAAGTGTAAAATTACCTAATCCATATACTTCATTTTCTAGATCAGTTCCTGTTCTTTTGGGAAGTCCCTCCTTGTTAGGGTAGCAGACTTTAAGCAAAACTAGGTTCAGGTTTCCCCATACCCAGTTGTCTTGATAAACTGCGGAATTTGAATCTAGGGAATTAATCAAACTAAACCATGCTCCACAGGAGCCATTGTGTGTGAACGGATAGGGAAAGAGGGGCAAAACTCCCTTATAGTTCTGATAGGGAGGGAGTCGGCCACATATCCAACAATTTGTGGCATTGCTGGTTTGATGGGAATGATGTAACATACTAATGAATGTGTTGTTGCGCAGCGCAAATCTATAGGACAACTCATGCGGAGGTAATTCGCTAAAAGAATGTTCTGCAGTTATATTGTAAGCACGCTTAAAAATAGGATAATACATGTGCAATAGTATGCTGACAATGATGATCAGAAGACTTAGAAAAAACAAAATTAATAATGTTACTGTGCAGTGACTACGAAGTGATTTACAATACGCATGCTTCTTAAGCTGCATCTGATGATTTCTTTCTCTATTCCGGTCTAGAGGATACATGTCAGAGACAAATTCAACCGATTCACCTTGGAGAGGACTTAAACAATCAAATTGTCTGACTTGCTAGACCTCAATTTTAGTTTGTAAAGTTCTGGTTTTGACTGCTCAACCAAGGGGAGCTTTGAGTCTGTCTGTGAGGGAATACAGGGTTGAGTATTCACACTGGATGGTAGTCCATAAAATTTCTTGATATGACTCGAGTGCAACCACCCTTTCCGTCCCTCGATCTTCACGGCTGTCCTTGTAGTTAGTAGAACCAACTTGGGCGACTTCCACCTAGGCTCCAGTTGGGTCTTCCGGTCGAAATTCCTGACCAAAACCAGGTCACCAGGAACCACATCATGGGGCTTCACCTCAGTATTATCGGGAAAAGCTGCGGCTACCTGTGAACGACAAGATTGTAGTGCAGACATCAAGGAAGCCAGGTAATCTGTCAGCATATTACAGTCAACATCAGTGATTTTGCGAGGTATAGGCGTCCCCCACATATTTGGTGGTCTACCGAAGATCACCTCGTACGGGGATAGCCCTGTTCGAGAATGTGCTACCATTCTCATGTAAAAGAGCGCAACTGGTAAGGCTACTATCCAATCGACTCCTTTTTCTCTACATATTTTGGACAATCTAATTTTCAGAGTTTGATTATGGCGTTCCACGAGACCTGCTGCCTCGGGATGCCGGACACAGTGGAATTTCCATTGGTAGCCTAACAAAAGGGAAACGTGTTTCATTAGTTCGGATGAGAACGGCTGGCCGTTATCTGAGTAGACAACACGTGGTAAACCGTACCGTGGGAAGAATTCTCGAACTAACTGTTTGGCAGTAGTCGGGGCAGTGTAATCTGAAACCGGGTATGCTTCTGTCCAACGGGAAAGAGCACAGACAACTACGAGAACATATTTGAATCCTCGACATCGTTCCATCTGGATATAATCCATCTGGAGGACTTCAAAAGCATGATCGGGAGGTTGAAATCCACCCTGCTCTACGGGGATGCTTTTACCTGGATTAAACTGACAACATATCATACAGGTACGAACTTTTTGTTTAGCTGCGGCTCGTAAATGTTTGTTGAACCAAATGTGTTGAATGCTGTCTAGCATAGCTTTTTCTCCTAGGTGCGCTGGACTATGTATAGTGTTAATGATGACTTGAACCATTGAGTCGGGAAGAAACCATATAGATTTTTCCTTCGTCATCCATCCTTGATCCGTTTGGATCCCTCCTAATTCAGTCCATTTCTTTATTTCTTCTGGTGTAGCATGTGTCTGTATGTCAATTACATCAAGGGCGGGATCCTTAACTGTCATGCAATGTGTTGGCGTCGGAACTATTGTCTTTGTCGCGTCAGTTGTATGAGTCTGATTCTGAGCAGTCTGTTTAGCTGTTCTGTCAGCTAGGTCATTACCCTGAGAAATGATATCGATAACCTTTGTGTGGGCTTTGCATTTCATAATCGATATTGCAGTAGGTAGATGAATCGCGTCTAATAGGGCTTGAATGAGGGGTCCGTGTTGGATGTGGGCACCGTGAGAAGTTAAGTAACCTCTCTCTCGCCACAGTACGCCGAAGTCATGGACGACTCCGAATGCATAACGTGAATCGGTGTATATGTTGACTTTCTTATTTTTGGCTTGAATACAGGCTTGTGTCAGAGCGATGAGCTCTGCTGCTTGAGCTGACAAAGTGTTAATACAATTTGTTTCAATGACTTCAGTGTCTGTTGTGACTGCGTAAGCGGCCACCAACTCTCCTGTACTTGTTCTCATACATGACCCATCTACATATAATGTCAAGTCTGGATCTGACAAAGGGATGTCTGTCAAGTCTTGTCTAGGTTTCGTCGTGATAGTAATGACTTCGACACAATCATGTGCCAATGGATCTGTTCCGCCTACTGGTAACAGTGTGGCAGGATTTAACGTATTACAACGTCTGATTTCTATATGTGGCTGAAACAATGTTAATTCATAACCGGTGAGTCTCGCTATAGTCAAGTGTTGTGTTTGTGTGCGGTTCAAGAGAACCTCTACTGCGTGTGGTACTTGTACTGTCAATTGGTGTCCTAACACTATGGCATCGCTTTGTCTGATTGCTAAAGCTGTTGCTGCCACCGATTTCAGGCACGCAGGAAGTGCCTGAGCTACTGGATCTAATGTACTAGAGAAATAAGCGCATGGTTTGTGTGATCCTGCTTGTTCCTGTGTGAGCACTGACAAGGCAGTACCTTCGCGTTCTGTAAAAAAGAGTGTAAACTGTTTACTGTAACATGGTGTTGCTAGGACAGGTGCTTGGCATAAAGCTTTCTTTAAGCTTTCAAAAGCGTGTGTATGTTCTTGAGTCCAAGGGAGGACAGTCGATGTGGCTGCCTCCTGTGTTGTCAACTGGATGAGTGGTTTTGCTAGAAATGCATATTGAGGGATCCACTGCCTACAGTATGAAGTGAGGCCTATAAAAGCCCGCACCTCCTTTTGCGTCTTGGGTGGTGGCATGTTAGTAATTAACTGGATGCGGTCGGATGTAAGCTGCCTTCCCTCCTTGGACAGCGAGTGCCCAAGGTAAACAACTCGCTGGACACAGAATTGCAGCTTAGAAGGGGACACCTTGTGCCCCTTGTCGGCCAGAAATTTCAAAACCGTCAGTGACGCTTTTTCACATTCAGGTTCGCTTCGGGCGGTGATCAGCAGATCATCGACATATTGAAGCAAGGCAGTGTTAACTGGCATGTGGATACTGTCAAGTTCTCGTTTCAGTGCTTGGCTATAGATGCTGGGGCTTTCTGTAAATCCTTGAGGTGCGCGTGTGAATTTAAAACTTCGTCCATTTAAACTGAATCCGAACAGATATTGACTTTCCGGATCGATTGGGACACTAAAGAAAGCATTCTTGAGATCAATTACAGTGAAGAACGTTGCTTCTGAATCAATAGCTGTGAGTAATGAAGAGATATCTGGGACCACAGGGTATTGTGGCACAATACATTTGTTTAATTCGCGCAGATCAATAACTAATCGATATACTGGTGGTGCCTTTGGATCCGTTCTTTTAAGAATCGGAATTATCGGGGAATTACATACATTGGAGTCGGTTTCGACAACCACTCCTTGTGCAATGAGCTCGTCAATTATTTGTAGTAAAGCCACAACAGCATCGGGTGGTAACTTGTATTGTCGCATTCGTGGTAGTACTATTCCTGTTTTCAGTGTGACTCGATATGGTGTAATGTTCATGCAACCAACATCAGTGGGGCCTTGTGCCCATAAATGTGTAGGTAAATTCTGTAGTCGGTGATCCATGTCTCTGGACACGTAGTGGCCTTTAAAGTCACGTAAAAATAGTCGTACTCCTTCCGGAGAACAACATATTATGGCTCCTAGAGCTTTCAATGTTTTTATACCTAACAAGTTTTCTGGACATGATTTAGTAAGCAATAAATCTGTAGTACGTGTCAATGGACCAATCGTGAGTGGAAGAGGTTGTGTTACGTCATTGATTATAGGTTTTCCTGAGAATCCAAGGGAAATATTCTGTGAGCCTGAGAGGGGTGCCCCTGGAACTTCACTGCGTCTTATAGTTGTTCTGCTTGCCCCTGTATCAAGTAAAAACTTTCTGTCTTCCCCTAATAGTTCACTATGTACATAAGGTCCCTCTTGGTCTACAGGAACCTCAATAAGGGGTAAGCCAACTTCCCTCTCTAGGCTATCTCATGAGTATCGCTGATAATCGGGATAATCTGTTTGTGCGTACTGATACATCTGTTGTGTCGTTGCTTGTGTTGCAGCAATAGGCTGCGCTTGTGGTGGTGCTATGATCTGTTGTGGAGCTGCCTGTCGTGGAGCTAGTTGTTGCGGAGCTAACCTAGGTTGTGCATGCTGAGGGATTTGTTGTTGATTCTGATCCTGTCTAGGTGGACGTGGTCTTTCCTGCGTTCTACCCGTGGCAATATTATGTTTCAGGACTGGACAATCGTGTATATAATGACCTTGTTGTTTACAATAGTTGCATGTCCCTTTCGCAGGACCTGCGGAATCACCCTTTTGATGACCATCGGCTGGAACTGACTGTGCAACAAGCATTTTCATTTTTGTATCTTTCATACGTCTTTGTTCGTGCTCTTGTTCTTCTCTAATTCTATTGTGGTGATATTGTAACATCTGTAACATCTGTGATGGGGTGTTACCTTGCCAGGTACTTTCGAATTTCAATACTCTATTCTTGACTTGCAGCAGAGAATTCTCAACTAATTTTGTCACAAACAGATGTGGATATGACTCACTACTGGCTTTTATGCCACTATTTATACTAAAACATTTTTCAAATCGGGAATAGAAATCACTAGTGTCTTCATCTGGCTTTTGTTTACAGGCTGAGATTGCACCCCAGTCTTCCTTTTTCGTAGTTAATAAACGTGGCAGTACCTGTATTAGTAATCCTGCTAGTGCTGTAGTCTTTTCCCCAAGCCCTGCTCCTGCAGCTCGGGCCCTTTCTTCGTTTTCCAATGCTGTCCACTCTATCTTTTGGTCTCCCACCTCCCATTCTTTTTCTTTGAGTTTCTCGTAAACACCGGCGGGTAATAGGACTTTTAATATTTTCATAATGTCGGGGTAGGTATACTCTCCCATGAGTAACATGTCTTTTATCTCACGGTGGAAACCTGCTGGGTCCTTGTCATGGCTGGGTACTACTTTCTTCATTTCTAATAATTCCAGTTTAGTTATAGGCGTGTACACAAACACGCGTGTAAAATTATTACCGTCACTTCTGATTGGGTGCACTTCGCGTAACGGGTTCTGTCTATCTATGTGATACATTTTTCTTCCCATGATGGGAACTGGAACGTGTTCTGGGCACACGAAATTTAAATATTGGTTTCGGGATTCTAGAATTTCCTTAATCAAATCAGTACCTGACCCTCTCCATATGTTCTTGAGTAGTTCTGTCAATATGTCAGGTAAAGGTCCTGGATCGGAGTGTTGGCTTTTATATAATATAAGGAGGTGTTGAATCATGTATATACTAGCTAAACGCTGTTCGTATGGGTCAAGATTCAGAAACGTGTGTGCAAGTACATCATCATTGTATTCGCTGGGACTGTCAGCCCATTGTACTGCTGACCTGGCTAATTCTTGTTCGTCCATGGAATCGAGCATATGGTACCCCCTTCGATCTCGGAGTAATTTATCAGCGGCTTGGAATAGGTGTTCAGGGGATTTTGTATTTCACATAGGGTTTGGAAAATGTCTATTATATTCTGGACGTATTGGACGTATCGGGTCGTTAAAACCTCTGGTATTATTATGGGGTCTTCCTCTACCTACATAAGCTATCGTTTCTAATTGCTCTGATTCTTGCTCCTCCTCTTCTTCTGATTCTACTCTGTCTGTTTCTCGTCTTTCTTTATGTATTCGTTCTACTTCCTTGCGGATCTTTCGACACATGGCGATTATACACGCCTGTCTATCATGTTTCTCTTCTGATATGTTCTGACCCCATTCGACAAGTCTTTGCATGGTATCGTGATATGCCCCAGGCCTGTCTTGATTCCTAATTACACAATTTATGAAAAAACGTAGTAGTTGTCTTTGGACATCCACTTTCTGGTATTCCATAGCTTCGTTAATACTTTCTGGACCTCGCCCTGTTTGGACGAAGCGATATATTTCGTCTAGGTGTTCACCCATTCCTGGTATCGTCATTAAATATAATGTAGCTCGTCTTATACGTAGTGATGATATGAGCAATTTATCCTGTCTACCTGGTACTGGGTCGTATCTACAATCCACAAGCTGTTCTTTAAACATGTTGGATGTCGCTAGTTGGGGTGTACGTTGGAGTGCTAAATCTCTAAGGGTCTGTTTATTTCGCGGCGGTGTGGCAAACATGTCTGTCGTACCTCCTGTAGTACCATCTGAGGTGCTAGGCACGAAAGGATTCGTTGGGCGTAGGATAGAGATTGTAGATGCGGGAAAGACTGTAGAAACGGACGGGCCTGTTGGAACTTGTGTAGGAGTTTGTAGTTGCGGGGATACAGACGAATGCTCTTGGTGTTGAACACCATCGGCAAGCGGTGTGGGTGGTATGGCATTAGCATACTCGGGAGCTGCGTCATCTAAATAGGAGGAAAGGAAAACGTCCTTTGCTGTTTTGGGATGTGTTTTGGGATGTGTTTTTATCGGGAGCAATGGAGGAGTTAAGTCTTTTGGTATTTCCGGGGTAGCCTTAGGTAACCCTTCGGCCAGAAGAGGATACATACCATTCATAAGAGTGTTTCTTTGTCTATCTACTTGTTCTGATTCTACTCGGGTACCTTCCTCAAGTAATAGATTTTCTCGGGTTTTATTTGAATTCTCTCTACCTTTCTCTTCCTGTCTGAGTGCTTTTTCTGTACGTCTATATGATTCTTTACGCCATAATTCAATGGCATCTTTCTGTGACTGTCTGGCTTTCTTTTTCCATAATTCTTCTTCTACTCTCATGATGCAATCTGCATCCCAGGTCCCCGCTGCGGGCCATCTCTGACTCTCTGGTAATTCTTTGGTGTAGTCCACCCATAAATCAAGAAATAATACGGCATCTAGGCCATGCTTATGATACATAAAGTACCCTGGAGTGTCCCTAGGTGGGATGGGAACAGCTTCTTCGAGTACACCTTTCCTAGTTTTGATCTGTCTTAGTTTTGAAAAGAGCGGCATTTTTAGACCTTTTTACTAGAACACACTTTATACAAGAAAACACAATAATGAACAGTCATTCATACCACAATATATAGAACGTATTTAAAACATTTTAACACTTAACAGTTTTACGAACAATGATAACTTAATAGAAAACTAGTTACTGACATAATACTGACACTAGATAGTACTTATTTATATGCAAGACATACTATATATACTGCTAAACAGTACAGATACACTGCTAAAACAGTGCAGACCGGATTTGTGTACCCAAACCCGTCTTGACCGGCACAGACTATGTGCACGTTAAATGCCTCCCCGGTAATGGTACTCACCGGGTAGCTCGGAACGGAAGGCCTCGGAGCGGAACTGAAAACTGGACCGGACTCGACTCGACTCGACTCGGAACTTCGGAACTTCGGAACCTGGTGGGCCTCTGTATACCTCGGATCTTGCTCTCTCAGCTAGGCTCTGGTCGGGATACTTCGCACTTCTCACCGCCTCGTCTGGGTGTTGATCGCAGCCTCAGTCGTCCCCGCTTGGCCGGAGGGAGATACAGGAAATCCTGCAGGTACGCGTTTTTGTCCGTTCAGCTGTGGCAGGAGACCGGGCCTGCAACGCACCGCCGGCGCGTGAGATGAGAAAGTGTCCCTGTTCGGGCGCCAATTTATGTGGTAAATATTTCATTACCGGTACTATTTTTTATGCGATAAAGTCTATTAAGAATAACTCAGTAAATATAAGAGGCAGAATCCGTGGTATTAGAGGTTTTAAAAGGCTTTATTCCTATACAAAGGAATACAATTCGAATTGTAGGCTTTCTATTCCATCACCACGAAAGTTCAGGAAGGAAGGGCATACATTATTGACAGATAGGCAGTTTTATAGAAAATACATTACAGTGGAACAGATGCAAGATGCGTAACAGCTGATAGTACAGATAAAAGGTGCATACGTAACTAATAGAGGCGGATGTATGGGCGTAATTTAATAAGCGTCATCATACATGATGTCACAAGTGGGTGGATCCATAAGAGAATCTTGCAATGTCAGCAGAAATATTTGACAGAGATGCGCGCGCAGCCGCATGACGTGTGATTGACGTGCAACTAGAGGGTGAAGGGGACTTGACATTTAGCTCTACATGTGGAGACAAAAGTCTGGGGGTCGTGTCAACCTAATCCCAAACCATATCTAATATCCTATGTTTAAAGAACTGTGTTATCCAAAAGGAGAGGTCTCTAGGATAGAATCTATTCTATACTGACTGTTAGTGCGTGTACAAGCGTCTAAGTGTCTACACTAGATGCGAGGGGGTAGGAATATTCCATGGTAACGGGGCTATGAATTACTTGCATGAGGACAGCGAGGCCTGGCCCTTTGCACGGTAGCTGGAGGAATGTTTACCTAAACTACTAGACAGGAATGCATCGGATGAGGAGCGGAGTAGATAATCTTGAAGGTGAAATACAGTTTTTGGCAGGCGACAGGCTGGATCAGGCACCGTTAGCCGCGCAGGGAGTAGGACAAAGTTCATGGATACAGATGCAGGCTCAGACTGGAGCTTTCAGAGGCAGAAGGCAGGAAAAGGCTTGATGACAGAATTCTGGGCCTACTTGCCTGAATCTGTAAAATGTGGAAAGTGAACCACATAAAGTCGGTGGCCTTTCATACTTAGGAATGGAATATCTGACCCATTCATGGCGGGTCTGAAAGAGGACATGTTGACGGTGGACGCACATATATTTGCGTCTTCAAAACTGGAGAAGGAGGGAACATACATGTACTTATAGCATGCACATGGAGCCGTTGGGGTCTACGATAGGGGACATAACTGATCACAAAATTCATAGTTCCTCAGTTAAACAATGTGCGCTATCTTTCTGTTTATCAAAAATAGGCATCACAGGGCCTATCATCACTGGAACAGTCACAGCTTCTCGATTTTTAGTCAATTCTCATATCTTTTCAGTTAATTCTAAAGTCATTTTCGCTAATTCTGCCGAATTTTCACCATTTACCTTACCATCTGACTTTTTCTCTACCTCTCTAATGGAATTACCTTTCTCTAAATCTTAGGACACTGGTTCTGACTTAATGATTCGTAAAGTTTCTCTCATTGGGGCACTTGGTGTCAACATTTCTGGTTCTGGTTGATACGGAGGTGGATTTTTATAAAACATGTCATCAAGAACATCATCCTCCGATTCATTCACTCCATACCCTCTTGATTCAACATTATGCCTTTTTTCTGTGCATTTTCTACCTTCAATTTCTTCTGCGGTTCTTACAGGAAATAGACCTTCAGTCATACTCTCATTCCGCCACCTTCTCATTCTGTCATCATGATTCTCATGCCCATATGATCTACCAAACATGTACCTATATCTTCCGCCACTCCTCTGTGTCTCTCTGTCATGCATTTCATCTTCCCATTCTGTCAATGCTTCAAATTGTGTTGGTCTAGGTCTTGGTTCTAGATTCATTGTTATCTCTCTCAAATTTCTCAAAACTGCTAAATTAAATGAACCATGCTCTGGAAATGCCAAGACTCCGTCGTTCTTGGTATATTTTACCCAATTGTCTAACCAAATACAAGTATGATATCCGTATTTCGCAACCATAAAGAATGCGGGGGTTTTCGGTGAAGGAAGTATTTGTCCTTCCCTAGTCACAATCGGTTTGTCCTTCTTAAACCCCTTTTTAATTCTCCCAAACCAGGACTTTTTCTCCTTTTCTGGTGGATCGTAATACATCTTTTTGTTTTTAGTATATCGCTAGTCTCTCGTAGCGCGACTCACACTAACGCACCAATTCGGAGCGTCTACGTCACTTCTGCAATTCTCCACTCCTAGCGCGGCGTACACTAACGCACCAATCAGGAGCATCTACGTTTCTAACTGACTGGCCAATCCCAGTGCGGTCTCTCTGACGTCAGCAGCCGCTGCCGCAGCTCCTGCTCCTGTTGACCCCTCCTTTACAAAATTCTCTCGGTAAGCTTTTTATGTTTTTCAAATTTACAAACCTGTTAGTAACAACACAACAACACCACCATTGTCCACTGCGCTAACCAAAGAATAGCAAAAGACCTTTTTCACAAGAATTCCGTCTTTCCCGAGAGCAGCGCTTACCTCTGCCCTACTACGGAATCGTTACTTCCGTTGATAAAGTAGCACATCCCTCTACCTTACCCTTCTAGCAAGCATTTGCTAACTGTTTCTCCAGAATTAAGACACCTAGTTGGAGATCCAATGCTCCTGAGGAATAAAACCAGAGTTTCACAATTAATCGGAATACCTTTTCATTCACGCACTTTCACACATAAAATGTAGTACATTTACACAGAATTCTGTCTTTCCCGAGAGCAGCGAACAGTCTGCCCTACTACAGAATTATAACACTCGTTAACAAAGTAGCACTTCCCTCTACTTCGTCCTTCTAACAAGCTTAGAGAACACCTGCTACCTTTCCAGTGATAAGCATTATCAGAGTACCTTCTGGCCTCCTGGTACCTAAGACCAACATTTCACAGGTAACCTTCGCTATCATGCAAACTTCCCTCATACAAAAAAGGTCTCTAATGGCAACACACGACGATGCTACCGAATTGAACCCAGACAATGCGTTGTGCAACTTCAATCGTTACACGTTTCCCCCGTGTACCTACAGGGCCACAACAATTCCGTCTTTCCCGAGAGCAGCGCTTACCTTTGCTCTACTACGGAACTGTTACAAACTTCCGACTTCCTACATTCCAGAAGCAGTGCAGACAACATAAAACTCTACGCGACTCAACATAGAGTGTTAATACATAAAACAATACCAATCAATATCAATAAGCAATGTACACGCAGTAATCACCTAAACCAAAACAATAATAACCATCATCCTGCTACCAGAAAAACTGATGCAGCGTGGAATTTCAAATCCTCCCTTCGTCACAGACCAAATATCACACTAACGCATTCACTCAATGCATTCATTGGTGGGGCCCATAACACCAACACTCACACTTCATTGGTCTGCTCTTACGGAAGAGATGAGTGTTCCAAACGCTGACATGAAAGGAATACCTTATAACCTAAAGGAAATTTATTTACATAAACATACACTAAATATCCTTAATCCAGCACATCTAAAACCTGAACCTCGAGATATTCCTTTCACTTAGCCGATGGATCAATTAGTTGAGTTGGAGAAGTGATTTTTAATCCTCTTTCATTTACATTCAAATCTTAATCTATTCCTTCTCAATAAATAACCCAACACATTTGCTTGATAATCAATAATATTGTTTATCTAATTAATGTAAGAATTTAGTAAATCATTATTCAAACCACAGAACACCATATTTACCTAATCTGGCTATTAGTCGTCCTCTAAGTCAATCAAGTTGTCATGCAGCACGCTACAGTCCCAAAGATTGGGTCTGGACCATAAGCGTGTACGCATCAATCAATGCCCATCAGTTCGAGAGTCCTCAGTTCATCAGGAAATTGGGCAGCAATTTAGTCTGTCAAAGATTCAGGGAAACAGCTGTCCTGCAGTGTCACCGTCCTCTCCATCAGCATAACGTCAGGCAAAAGGAAAAGGTCCGCACAACTCACTATTCTACCAACTTTTTATAATCAAATTAATGACAAAATGTAACGAAAGTCACTTTTGGGCACTTCTGATTGGTTGGTTAAGATCGTCCGTTTCGGTTTCCCAAAGTCTATGATGTCACACCGTCGGACATGATCCATCCGGTTGTCAAAATTGTCCATTGTTAAAGCTCTTGGCAAAAGTCCAGTCGTGACCTTGTTCGGGTACAGGCTTTGTAGGTCATATTGAGGCCACTTCTTCAGGAGCCTGGGACATGCGCACTTGGTCTGAAACCTCGTGGAATGGTAGCTGTCTCGCCGTGTACGTTGGTCGGCCATTTTTTCATAGGCCCAATCGGTCAACTTAAGCGAAACAAACACAAAAAGTAATTAAAACATGGAAATAACGAATAAAATGTTTAACCCTCACTAATTCCCCTATGTGTATGTAATTATCTAGCATAATGGCGACATTTAAAGCGTTTATATTCACCCAATGATGTCATCTAGTGCAACTTACAATTACGTCACAAAGCAACATACTTCATGAAATATTCTATTTTTCTAGTATTAGTATGCGTACGTATATTAGTTTACAAATTATTTTAGCCATGCAAAATGCAAATCCCACGTGTAATTCATACATTAGTAAGGTTGGTTAAGTACCACTCAAAACACATTAATATTATTACAATTAATAGATTATTCGAATTAGTATGAACATGCAAAAATAGGGGCGGTATACAAAATTTTGTACTACCCGCTCCATCACTGTTTTGCAAGCGGCTTTTACCTGGTAGTAAAGAAAACAGCAAAAAATGTGTGAGCAAACACAGTTCGGCCTCAAGTCCGAAAATGCGCAAAGTGTTAAAAACAAGGAGCGATGGGCGGGTGGCGGTGGGGGGGACACAGACATGCATCGCACACTGACACAAGAATGAAACAATGCAATTAACAAAAAAAGACATCCCCAAATAACAGTTACGCTATCTAAGCGTAACAAAACTGTACTTGGTCGGTGCTGCACTGGGGAAAACAAAATGAAGTGACGTTCGCTGCCTAAACCAATTAAGTGGCAGAAGACCGACACTGCGCTGAACAAATAGTAAGCAGCAGGTCGGTAGCTACCTCATTTACTGAATACTACAAGCGAGAGGAGACCTGTCCGGGCAGCGGGGAGCTGGTGCGAGGACCTACTCAATGAAGTCGTGCTGCTCTCTCCATTAAGTAGGTTCTGCGGGAGGGAGGGGCTCTGGGTGGCAGGAGACAGGATTGGCAGAGACAGCGGTAAAAAGCACTGGGAATGGGCGGTGAGGTTGAATAACTAATACAGGAAATGAAAAAAACTAAGTAGTCACACAAGAAATGGCTAATGCACGAAAATGAGAGTTTAATTTTACATAAAATGAAATGGGTTAACATAGGATAAATAAGCTAATTATTACACAAGAGATAATACAGGCAATGAATGTTAGTTTAGGCAATGCAAAATGGGCTAATGCAATTACCATACAGCGGGAGCAGAGCGAGATGGACAGGGGCGGCGGTGACAGGAGACCTCAATGGGCAGCAGGAAGCTGGTGTGAGGGCCTACTGATGATTTTTCTTAAGTCATAGCTCTGATTCATTTACAACAAAAACAAGAGCGACCCATATCTCCCTGTGAACTGGGTATAGCTGATCAGCCAAAAATACATTTGTTCACAAGGAACTCATTACAAAAAAAAAAAATGGAAATGCGCAAGGAGTATTAATTTCTTGCATCTAAATTAGAAATACAGTTAGAGTGAATTAGTATAATATTCCAACAATATTATTTCATTGATTTTAGTAAAGAATCAATCTCAGAATAGAAAAAGCCTACAGACAACAGAATTTCTGTTGTGCCCACTTCAGCTGAAAATGGGCGTATTTTAAATTGCAAAAACAATTCTTAATAAATAATACCAGTGGACATATTTGTTTCTCTGCTAGTTTATAGCCTGTTAAAATGTATGTGCCACAAAATAGCACAACATCAAAATAGATTGTGGTATATGATGTTTAGCTCGCACACGGTACTGCTCAAGTACGCCCAGATTTTGCTTACAGTAAGATGCTTAATGTGCTATACTGCTAGGGACCGTCTTCCGGTTTGCCCATGCTGCTTCATATGGCAAGCCTGTTGGAGATAAATATTATGTTCATTTTACGTAAAACATTAATTGCCATTGACATGCACAGCTCTTATTGATACTTTCACCTTCAGATTCCTCCCTTATGAACGCCCCCCCAGGTGCCACACTGAATTTGAAGAGTTTGCAGCAGCTTTCCTGTTTAACAGCTGGTTGCATGGCTCCAAGTCAGCACTGGCACCTCCTCGGATGTGACATCATGGATCCTATCTGAAAGAGACACGTTAGTGATAGATTCCTTACCTTAGAATATCCCCAGGCGTCAGACTGGATCCGGAAACTTTTCATCAGCAGTACCCCTGCGCGTCGGAAGGTGGCGTTATGCGGTTCGGCGTCCATCGCTGGCGTCGTAGGCGCCGAGATGACATCACGGAGAATACTTAGGCGCCACCCATGCTTGCTGACGTCCGTTCTTTCTTTTTCCACGCCAGCAAGCGCAGATCCGGTTAGAGCTCATACCCTAGTCACTTTTTGACTATACTTTTGAGACTTTTGTCTCCCTTTTTTCTTGAGTCTTTGACTCCTGGTGCCAAGTAGGGATGCCTGGATTTAAATCCTGTGGGGCCTGTCACCGTACGATGTCGGTGGCCGACCCCCATGGCGTCTGTTTCTACTGTCTGGAGCACGACCATGACTCCCGGTCATGTTCCGACTGTCTGGCATGGCTCCGTAGGCCTTACGGGAGTGGTCCCGAAAGCTGCTGGAGGTCCGGCAGTCGTCTCCGCGCCGTTCGAGGTCCAGGGGTCGATCGAGGGCCCGGTCGCGGAGCCATCATCATCGCACCCCGGGGTCGAAGTCTTCACACTCGGAATCGGGTAAGATACATCATAATAAGAAGTCGAAGAAGCATTTCTGCTTTCCGGCTGCTGACGTCTGTCGGTCTCCGGACGTGGTCGAGGGGGCCGGGGGTTCCTCCCCCGCGGCTCCTCTGGAGCCTGTGAGTCCCGCGGCCTACACACCTTATCCGGGTCCGTTGGCGACTCCTGCCCAGGTGTAAGCTTTTCTTGCAGCCATGGACCGCCTCTTCAGACCTCGGGCTCCCGCCGGCGTGCCTTCTGGCCCCGCGGTCCCAGTTGAGGGACCTCCCTTGCAGCCGGTGGCTCCGGCACCGCAGGGACCTCCGCCGGTGGCTCCGGCCCTGGCACCGCAGGGACCTCTGCCAGCGGCTCCAGCCCCGGAGCCGCCTGCAGCACTGATCCCGGTGCCGCAGTGGGTTCCGTTCATTCCGCCACCGCCTTTGCCCAGTTTTCCGGACAATTTTGCCCCTAGTTGCGACCCTAATTGGGACATGGAGCCGGACCGGCGCCTCCCGGCACCAATGCCGGCGCCATTCGACAATTTGTAATCCCCTGTCCCTCCCCTACCTCCGCAGCCTGTTTCACCGGCAGTGGAGGAAGGGGACGACTTGGAGAGGTCTTAAGACCCTCTCGCATGGCAGAGTGGGTCGGAACAGGAATGGACGGAAGAGCTAGAGGATACCGGTGGCCTTGACCTCTCCTCTGACCCTGGTCTTCTTTCTCCTCCTGCTGTGGCTATGGAGGAGGGCGCTACATACACTGTGGTGCTCCGTAGAGCAGCTGAGGCCCTTGACCTGCCTGCAGTGACCCTCAAGACTAATCTTCTCACTGAAGTGCTTCAGCCGGCGGCAAGCTCTTTGAAGCCCCTGCTGCCATTCAATGAGGCCCTAACTGATGTCTTGATGGGTACCTGGTCTAGACCAGCCACAGGGGTCCCTGTGGATAAAAATGTGGTCAGGCGCCATCGCCCGGCCCCAGTTGACCCTGCTTTTCTGTCCACCCACCCAACCCCAGAGACTCTGGTCATCCAGGCCTCCACTTCCCAAAGCGCATTCCTTACCGCTCCGCCGGATAAGGAATCCAAGAAGCTGGAACACTTCGGCGAGAAAATGCTTTCATCTGCCAGCTTAGGGCTGCGGTCGGTGAACACCGCATGCCTCTTGGGCCGATATTCCCTCACTGTGTGGGACACGGTTGCGCAGGTGCTGCCTCAGTGTCCGGAGGAGGTTCGGACAGTGCTTTCCCAAGCTGTTGCTGAGGGGAACGATGCAGCGAAGTTCGCCATCAGGTGTGGACTGGACGCCGTGGACTCACTAGGTAGGGAGATTTCCACAACAGTTTTGTGTGGCAGCCTAGGCAGCCCCTCAGACAAGATGTGGATTGTAGATTAGGTTCAGGGGGCATCTCTGCCGTGCATTGTACATTAAATCCTGCACTGGCATCAGTGCGGGTTTAATGTGCTGAGAAGTTTGATACCAAACTTCTCAGTCTTCAGTGGAGCATCATGGTGCTGTGGGGTTCGTGTTGACTATCTCCCAGCACCATATACTCTTAAATGGCAGCACTGCACTTACAGTGCCCAGGAATGGACCTGGGTAATGTAGGGGCACAGGGCTAATGCTCCTGTACCCACACCACTGGCATAGGGCACCCAGCTAGAGGGTTGGCTGATGTATGCCAGGGCAGTGTATGTTGTGGGCATGGCACACAGGGATGTGTGCCATGTCGACTCTCTGTTTTGTTCTATACCCAGACACTCAGCCTGCAAGGGCAGTGAGTTTGTGTCGGGGTACAGGGCCTCTAAAGGTGGCACAATAAGTGCTGCAGCCCTTAGGGGCCTTCCCTGGTCACAAGGCCCTGGGTACCTAGTGTACCATTTACCAGGGGCTGACATGTGGCCAGGGTTTGCCAATTTGGGTTTAGGTTTCAGCACAGTTTTTAGGGAAGGAACATAGGCCCTGGGCACCTGATTGGCAGGAGCCCAGGGCACACTCTGTCAAAGTACATTCAGCAATTCAGCAAAAAGTGGGGGCATACCATGCAAGAAAGATGGCACTTTCTCACACTCAATCAACGTGCCGAAGTCACACCTGAGTCCCTCTCAGACGCTCCCCTTCACTGGAGCGGTTCTGGTTTCGATGCAGTGTCAGGTTTCTCCTCCCGAGCAGCGAGTCGGGGATATTCAGGCTATGATTCCGATCTTTCAGCCTCTATCTCGGGTTTCAATCAGGATGACCCTCCGGCTCCTGGGCCTAATGGCCTCCTACATCTTGCTCGTTCAACATGCCAGATGGCCTATGCAGGCTCTGCAGTGGGTCCTGAAGTTCCAGTGGGCACAGCATCGGGGCAACCTATCCTATCACTTCCAGATCTCAGAGGGCACTGCACGACACCTGCAGTGGTGGCTCACAAATCGCGATTGGGTCCATTGCAGATCCCTCTCCCTTCCCCAACCAGAGCACAGTGGTGACAGATGCGTCCCTCCTGGGATGGGGCAGCCACATGGGAGAGGTGGAGGTCAGAGGCCGCTCGTCTCCGGCAGAGTCCTTGCTCCATTACAACCTTTTGGAGCTTCGGGATTCCGACTTGCACTGAAAGCATTCCTTCCCTCTGTCCGGGGAAGTGTAGTGCAGGTGTTCACGGGGAACACCACCGCCATGTGGTACTGCAACAAGCAGGGTGGGGTGGGGTCATGTCCTCTGAACGCTAAGGCGGACGAACTCAGCCGCCTGTGCATGATGGATCACGAATGGCGTCTGAACACAGACGTGGCGCAAGGTCTCTTTCTGCAGTGGGGAGAGCCTTGGTTAGATCTATTCGTCACCAAAGAGAACGCGCAATGTCATCAGTTCTGCCTGTTGGAATTTCCGAGGCAGCACTCGCTCAGCGACGCCTTTCGTCACGAGTGGAGCTGCGGTCTGTTGTACACCTTTCCGCCAATTCCACTTCTGCCCAGAGTGCTGAAGAAGATTCAGCGTGACCGGGCCCAAGTCATCCTTGTGGCTCCGGATTGGGCACGAAGATACTGGTATCCCGAACTACTCGGCATGTCGACCGATCCCCCGATCCGACTGCCTCTTCGGGAGGATCTTCTGTCGCAGCAGCAGGGGACTGTTCTGCACCTCCTTTTTCCCATCTCTGAAGGTAGTTTCTTTCATGCCTTAAATACTGTCAGGACATTGGGCCTGAGACATCTTTTGATTTTGAATGGGTCCCAGATTATACCCTCCGAGCACGTTTTCCCTTTTAAATAGAATGTGTAAGGCTATGGAGGTTTTGCATTTTCTATAACCCTTGAGGGAGTTTGAAATTAATTTCTAAATTTATAAGTCTGGTACTTCCGAACCAGAGCCTGTGCTGCATTTCAGTGAGGATCAGATGAAATCCATGAAGTGTGTGTGGAATAGAGCAGCTTCCGTCAAGGCGGTCAGTGGTCAAGTTGCATGCTGACATCACCTGGCTCCTAATGACCATCATTTTCTGTGTTCTGACCTTATGTTCATCTTCTTTGGCAACACTCGCCACTGTTTATTCTTCTTTATTCACCACTGTGTTGGATATCCCCCGGAAGTTGCTTGATATGTTTTGGAAGAAACTTTTCTTGTCATAAGGGATGGCCCTCCATTCTTATAATACTATATGCTTGCTTTCTCTGCTAATCCTATGCTAATTGAAGCCAATTATGGACTTTTTTCTTCTTGATTATGCGAGCAGCAACTTTGCAAAAGTAATTCCTGATGGCTTTGGAGCTGCAAAAACAATTCCTTAGATCTGGCATTGTCATGCAGACTCTTTGCCAGGCCCACGGGCTAATCTGTGTCTCTTCACCACAGTACTAGGTTTGATGCCTTTGTTGCTGTGAGGGCTAGCTTACTGAATATACGCATCAAAGGCTCCCAGCTATTCAGTGCAGTAGTTGAGCACGTACTGCAGGGGGACAGACATGGGCACATTCCTTGCTGGTCTAAATATTCCTATGAACAGGTCATGGATGATATATAGACATGCCCCGGGTTGTTTAAGGGCTAGGCCTACGCCATATAAGAGATTAACTTCTGTTGTCATATATCCCCAAGTGCAGATGAGGAGTTTCATATGTTGGGGGGGGGCTGTCTAAAATGGCTTCAGAGGCTCTTGTGCAATCATTCATTTCCTCTAGTCCTGTGGCATGGGCATGAAGAACATTCCTTCCTGTGTACACAACACTGTGCTCAGTGACCTTTTTCTTCACTTTCTTGGGAGACATTTTCTACTTCAGATAGGAGTTACTGCAATAGGTCGATCATGCTTGGCTTGGGTATTTTTAAGGTTTTTCTCTTACCAGAAGGTCATGCCTGGTATCTTTAAATGTTTTCTGTAGGGAGTGGTTGTTTTGGTTTTGCTACTAGCTATTGGTTTGTGATGGTTTTACAAGCTCTGCCAATATGTTGTTATCCCACTTCAAGAAAAGATCCCCTTTGGGCAGACTTAATACAACAAGGCAAAGACACACATCACAACAAATTTGTCTCCAGAACATAACACCACCACCATCAAAGGCCAAGTGATCACAAATGTAAAAAATATTTTATTAAAAATAACCACACATATGGCCAAGAACCATAAATCATCATACAATGTTAAAGTTAAAAACATACAAGCAATTATTAAACAAAGTTCATTGGAGGGAGAATCTGAAAGAAAGTTTCTAATCATCAAAAAGGCACATACATTAGATCAAGATCATTTGTTCCACATATAATTGTTGTGCAGAGAGCTTGAGCAATAAAGATAACAAATGTCGCCACAATCTACAGTATGCCTTTACACAAATTGCGTTGACGCGTTTCGGTGGGTATCTCTGCTTAAAACACCACCTTCCTCAGGACAAGAAATAATATTTCCCACATGGATTTTTGAATCTGCCAGAATATCAGGATACACACTCCAATTCGGCTGCAGTGCATACTACTTGCAGACCCATGTATGAGGATAGACTATGCTCTTATTTGGGTATCTCTCATAGGCTTGAGGATCAATCTTCCACTTTTCTCCGATAAAATCCACTTCAACCTCCAGCCTCTGCTGGAGGGCTGAGGGTCTTTCTCCTTTCATAGTTTTCATGGTGGCTGCACAGGTTTCCTTTTGTGATCCTAGCTATAGTCCTACTTTGTTTGGACCTTTGTTTGGCTGATGCTTCTTTTTCCTTTTGTCCTAGGATAGTTGGACCATTCTTGCGCTACTAATGGCTGCTGTCATCAGTTACAGAGACAAGGCACCCTCCTAGTGTTAAACTGTGCCTGTAGGTGGTATTGTGTTTTGAAGACTGAATTTGCCATTTCCTCATTCCGATTCAGAAGGGTTGAGACATGGAACATTATGCTTTCTTTTTGTTTGGCTAACTTTTGATTCATTTACTAACATCAACCATTTGTTTTGGGATGTGCCACTCAGGTTAAGTTTCAGCTTTGTTTGTTGCTACTGCTGTTAAGGTTGCTACCAATCTATCGTATGTCTCCTGGTGTCCATCTGGAACTACTTCCTATCTGGTTGTACTGAGGGTTGAATAGTTCGCCTTCCTGCTTTCTCTCTTCAGCCATGCCTACAGTGGGCGCAGTTAGAAGTGTCCATCAGAAGAAATACTAATAATCTTCCTGTACACATTTATGTCCCATATATGGCTTCATGACATTATGTTAAGTGGTGATGGTGGATTGTGCTGGTGGAGGTTTGACAGTATCTGGTCTGCCTGGCATCTTCTGACATTAGAGTAAATTGTTAAATACCACCCAGACCAGATAAGACAGATAATGCAATAACGTTTAACTACACACACTGGCGTGGTGGGCAAAGGCACTGTGTGGCTACTCCTGCCATCCTGGGACTCCACTTGCGAAATCCATTTTTCTTTACTTCAGGGTTTATGTACTTAATGATACCTAAGGAATATGCCTCCTGTCTGAGAACAACATAAATAAATAAATAATTTAGCTAATGTCTGTTTTTTGGTATCTATAGTGGACACTTTGGAGCGCTCTTGAGATAAGCAGCAAGTTTACGACTTTTGCAATGAGGCACCATAGTTAAGGTGTGCTCATGTAGAGGTCCAGAATACCTACAGAAATTGGCCACATGCACACCCCCAGTTAGAAACTCCCACTCATCATGCGCCCACTTTATCCATCAACGATCGTCAAGAGATAAAACATGAGGCCCAAGGCTTCAGATTGTTGAATCTCCCCATTCTTGAGATTTGAACCCAGCCATTTACAATTGAGGAAACTCCGGAAGGCAGAACTATCCAGACTTGATTTCTAACTGAACTCAGTGTTCCTATCCAAGAACATCAGCCATGGGATCGATCCTTCGTACTGGACTTCAGCCTCCCTTGTACAGTGTCAGCTGAATAGTATCCGAAAATTAAGACATAGCATTATATAAACCTCACAATAAAATAATTAGTACATAGTTGCATTCATTTCTCAGGGTAAAAACTGATTTTCAAAGTTGTAAGAAATTGGGTTATTGGTTGAGAGGGTGATAAACCTGCTCAAGCAACAACAACAATCCTTGTTAGAATAAATCACAAAAGTCACTAAATAAAGCTGTGCTTAAACCCTCTGGTAGCTTGGCTCAAACGCAGTCAGACTTAACCTAAAGGCATGTGTTAAGTATTTATGCAGCACACAAACCGTAATAAAGTGAAAACACAACACAAGAAAAATCCCAAACCAATTTAGAAATCTAGAGTACATTTTAATAGATCAAGGGCCAGATGTACGACCATTGATGTTTGCGACTCGCAAATTGCATTAACCCCTTCAGCGCTCATGACGGAACCACTCCGTCATGAGCCACGGGTGCCGTGTGCTCATGACGGAGTGGTTCCGTCATGCTGCGGCCGTTGGCCGCCGCTCTGCCCACGCTGCGCTGATTCCCCGCCTGTGCGGGCGATTAGCGCAGTGGGCGGAGTCATGACGGAACCATTCCGTCATGAGCACAGCTCAACCGTGGCTCATGACGGAGTGGCTCCGTCATGAGCACAGCACCACCGCGCTGCCCCCAAACCCCCCCCCAGCGCTGCGGCGGAATTCCCGCCGCAGCCAAGGGGTTAAATTGCGAGTCGCCAACATCAATGTACAACAATGTCCGAGACACTGTTAGTGATTCCTAATGGGGTCGCAAATTGCATGCCTCAGCAGACCTCCATGTATGGGACTGCTTTTAAATGAAGCAGTTTTTTTTAAATGCAGCCCATTTTCCTAAAAAGAAAACAGGATGCATTTAAAAAAATTAAAATGAAACGTTTTTGTTTCATTTTTTAAGGGCAGGTAGTGGTCCCTGGGACCACTGCCTGCCCCTAAAAAAATAATTTCCTCTGCATTCACAAAGGAGAAGGGGTCCCCTAGGGACCTCTTCCTGTTTGCGAGTGCTTTACCACCCTTCTGAGAAGTGTGGTAAACAGCGACTGTTTTGCGACCGCAATTGCAAAACAGTCTTACATAGGGCCCAGACTCGCTATTATGAAGGGACGCCCTTGAAACGCCCCTTCATAATAGTGAGTCGCTAATCATTTGCGACTCGCTATGTTTTAGGTAAGTATAGCACCTAAAAGTACAAAGCACCAGTTGCGGTCTTCTGGTAATGCTAGACATGGGGGAAAGTCACAAGTTTAGGGCAATCATGATGGAGATGGAGCACGTACCGGATTCAGGAACCAGATTAGTCCCTCTGAAAAGGTTATCTTTTCAAAGTCCAGCGCGAAGAGTCCAGAACTTCAGAATTTCTCCTTTTCTTGTAGAGAAGTGCAATCTGATGCCAGTGAAGTGTCTAGGACCCGTGGAGGCCACTCTTGGGGATCAGGGACTTACTCTAGAACATGCTAACTGGGCTTAGGCAGGTTCAGTTGCAGAAGAGCAGTTGTTGGGAGGACTCTGAAGCTTTTTGTGTCCGTGTAGCTCAGGAGGTCAGCCAACTGACCCATTGAGTCACTTATGTAGTTTGCGATGAAGGGAGCAGGCTAGTGTTCCTTTTCAGAGAGCAGGGCAGGCCTCAAGCAGCAGGGCAGTCCACTGGTTAACCAAGGCAAGCCTCATGCAGCAGGGCAGTCCTCTGGGGGACAAGACAGGCTTCAAGTTGTAGGGCAGACTCTGAAAATTAAGGCAGGCCTCAGCAGCTGGGCAGTCAACTGGGGACAAGGCTGTCCTTCATCTGTAATGTCTGCAATTCCAGGAGTGTTCTAATGAACGGTTCAAGAGGTCCGGTATTTATACCTGGTGTCAGTCTTTGGAATGGGGGGAATCTTCAAGTCTACCCCCACATCTGGTTCTGGAAAGATCCCTCCGTCCCCTGCCAGGGCTCCAAGAAGTATAGGGTGACAAAAAACTAGTGTTAGTGTTGCATAAACCACGACTCTGGTGTAGTTCTACAAGGTTTGCTTTCCCACCTACAAGTGACCCAGGTGAAGCTAGCTTAGTGCACCACCACTGAATGGGAAGACTGGTTATCGTAGTCTCGCAGAACCCCACACAAGACATAGTTGAGATGAAGTCATTGCTTTTGGGTAACTAACAATCCCTGGAAGTGATCAGGGGCACGGTGGTAACAATAAACATTTTACGCTCTTCTCAGTATCACACACACTGTACTAAGAATAACAGACACTTTTAACTAAAAGTAGTTATTACAACAAGGCAAACCTGTTTCTTAAAAAATTTAAAATAATTACACAGGACATCATAAAAATAGCAAGAAAGCATGTTGTAAACAACAAAAATAAAATGAAAATTTCTAGCATGGTTAAAATGTAATCTAGAAGCCTAACACCCTAAAACCTACTTCTATGCGCTAGCTTAGGAGAGCATGTAGAAGAGTAACTTGCAGGATAGAGTTTGTTAGGGAGAAACGGCACACTGCATACCTTGTTGACCTCTCATGCTGTTGTTATCAGAAGAGTCCTGAAAGAAGCATTACTTGTAAAAGGCAAACATGTGTTGCTTCAGCAGCCTCCCTCAGGTGCTCCGCTTTTATCAATGTCAGGCAGGATGCTTCATCTTCTCTGAGTGCCAGCAATTATCATCTTCAGACAGTATCTTGAGGTATAATCTGGAACAAAAGACCTCTCTACCTAAGGACTCTAGTGTCGGCCCTTAAATACTAAACATACTCAAGGATGAAAACCTCCGACATAATGAGGAATGTGGTACATAGATCACGGATGCCAGAGAAAGGATCCTAGACATATCTTTAAAGAGACAAGGGGACGTTAATTCAACTTTCACCTCTCTGATTAATTATCTACGTATGTTTCTTGAAGGCCCTGACATATTGATACGGGAACACTTGTTCCAAACTGAGTGTCTCATGAAGTATTACATCTGGGTCATTATCGGAATTACTTGACACTCAGTTCTACGTATGATAAGGGACGGCAATCATGTTATTCTTCTTTATAGCAGATTTCTGAAGGAGTTGACAGAATATGGGCGGAGTGTTATCTGAGATGGAGTTGGGAGCCTGACTGGAATGGATTTGGACTTTACGTCATCCGGTTCCTTTGTGTGTGCTGCGGCCAAGCCCTTTGAAATGTAAGTGGTGCAGGGAACGGTTCTGCCCCCAACAATTCTGGCTGGATGGCCCTTCCTGCCAACATCTAGTCCCCTATTCATTGCCTGGGCACAATATACATTTTTAATGAGGGAACCAGACAGCTGGAAACTCCTAGAAGGCCTCAGAAACATTTTGGCAGGAAAAGGCCAATTTTCTAAAAGTGCCATTGTCAAAATTGTAATCTAAAATCCACCTTCCCCATAAAGAGGATTTTAAATTACAATTCATTTGAGCCCAAACAAGATATTTCTATCTGCTCTCAATCAAAAGTTAGCAAATATTAAATGTAACAAAAAGGAAGTTTAGGCCTGGCATAAAGTTTATTTTGTCAGGTTTAAAAACTGCACTACAGGCTTCAGTGGCAGGCCTGAGCCATGTTTTAAAAGACTACCTTAATGGGTGGCAAATTGTGTGCTGCAGGCCAACTAGTAGCATTTAATTTACATGGTCTGGGTACCTGTAGTACCATATACTAGGGACTTATAAGTAAATTAAGTGTACCGATCAGATGTAATCCAATTTTACCATGTTTTAGGAAGATCGCACAAGCACTTTAGCCCTGGTTAGAAGTGGTAAAGTGCACAGAGTCTTAACAGCAAAAAAAAGAAACAAATTCAGAAAACAGTAGAGATGAAGGCAGAATATTTGGGGGTGATCCTGAAGAGAGGGCCATGTCCAACATAAGTCATTGGGGCCCTAGACATGGGAGTTTATGCTACGCTGACCATACATTGTATAAGAGACAAGTTTTCCAAAGACCAACACCATAGACGTACGTCTCTTCTCCTGATTTGTTAGGATACGCATCTCGAACATGACAGAAGGAAACCACTTGTGTGGCGGGATGAGCGGAGGGAATTAAAGTAAGAATGTTTTTTTGCTTTGCAGCTCTTGAGACTTGGGACATAGACATTATCGAGTAGGAGGTTATCTGGGCTGTAGAGTCTGTTTCCTCTGCTCTTGCACTAAATTCTAGAAACCTTTTGAAAGTTTGTTTAGACTGAGTGAAGAATGATGCAGGGCAGGGAGTGCTGTATCTTGTAGTGAAGGGATGTGTTTGCTCCATCTTTCAGACAGACACATCTTAAGAGCGCTTTCGAATGCTATTCTATACGGTACCTGGTTTGCAGAAAAATTGTGAAAAGTCACGGCAAGAAGCAGTTCTGCCATAAATGTAACATACCTAAAATGTATTCAAATAAATGGTTGTATTTTTAATTAAAAAAAATTAAACAAATGTGTTTATATAATAAAAACCCGTTTGCATATTAATAATACAACAAGCATTGTCAAAGATAGTAGGTCTCACTTTTGGTTCCTAATGGCTCTGCCAATACCGTTTGGCTATGCTCTACAGGGTCAATAGAAAATCAGTAAGGTTAGATTGTCAGAGTGATGGATGGGAATGTGAGAGGTTACGAGGGACTGCGAGAAGAAGTAAGAGAGAAACGAGTCAGGCAGGAGGGAATGAGCTGCGTGAAGTCCATGGGAAGGGGGAGCAAGCTGAAAGTAGGAGAACTTGTTCACATGCAAATGTAGGTATGACAAAAAGCATTTCACACGGGATGTGCCATTCAGCGATCTGTGATCGATCTGCCTACATGGAAAAGCACAGCTCCATCAAAATATGAGCACACAAGGTCGAAAAGATTACAGAGCGCAAAAGGGGTAAAGGAGATGTACACAAGAAACCTAAAGTGCATGGGTACTTTATAAGTTTTTAAAAAATCCCTAAAAGTGAGCAGTGGCAGGCGAGAAGTCTGCCAATCAGAGAGATTGTAACGAGGCTAAGCGCCAGAGGAGGGACAAAAATAAGATGGACAAGCTGGTACAAGGAAAACTACTGAATAAGAAGCAAAGAAATGAGTGACAATAAAGTCATTCAGTGCCCCTTTAGGTTCTTGATAAGCTCACAGTATATTTTTTGCAACCAAATAGCTTGCGCTGCTCAGTAAGCTCGGCCTAAAAATGAAATACCAGTGAGTTTTAAATGTATTGTGAATATGGTTATGGGCTAGGTCAGCAGTTGGTTTTAGGGTATGTGATGGGGCTAGGTAAGAGTAACGGTTATGGTTAAGGACTTGAGTTATGGGTAGAGTAAAGGATTGTCTTAAGTTCATGGTTATTATTCGGAATGAGGTTAGGGTTGTGGTAAGGAATGGGTGTAGGGTGAGGCATAGGAACAGAGTCAGGCTATGTTATGGATTAATTAGGGTTAGGATTTGAATAAGGGATAATGACCAGTTGGAGGTATGGCTTTGGGGTAATTACCCTTTTCAGTTAAATACATTTTATAACATCTGCACGTACAGTAAACCTTTTTAATTGTAAACCTTGATTGTTGATCTAAATGTGTGTATTTTCTGTATGTGTTTACACTTACCTGTATTTTTTTTTGCAGAGTGGAGATGGGCCAGCAGATTTGCAGGTAACTTAAGACTGCTCTTCCTTTTGATCTCTTACTTCTTAATTCTCTTTCATTTCTTAATGTTTCTGAATATTTGCAGTGAGTTGCATCTAAAAGTATCTCTGTGTCTTGATTTCATTCCTATATTATGAAGTGCTGCATGTCAGAGGCTCTCTGCTGTTAGTCAGGTGGACTCTTTCTTCCTCTTATGTTATTTTCCTTGCTTTGGCAATAGAGCACAGTAGAACATAGATCATGCACTGCTGGGGCCTGCACTTGCTGCTGGGATCGGCAGCACTGGTGGAGCCTGCACTGATAATGGGGTCTAAAGTACTGCTGGGAACAGCACTGGTGCTGGGACCTGGATTGATGCTGGAGTCTGTGGCACTTCTGATGTCTGCATCGATAGTGGGGTTTGCAGCACTGCGGGGTCCTGTAGCACTGTTGATGTCTTTATGGCTGCTGGGGTCTGCACAACTGCTAGATTCTGTAGTGCTGCTCGAGTCTGCTGTGCTCAGTGGCATAGCTAGACCTACTGCCACACGGGGTGGCCCCTTAGTTTGTCGCCCAGTGCAGGTAAGAGCAGGGGTGGCGGCTGATGGACATCTTGTTCTGAGAGGGGTGGAGTGACGGACGACTTGTTACTTGTTTTCGGGGGATGGGGATGGTGGTCGACAGACATGACTTGCTCACCTCCGCCGCCCCAAAAGAGTGCTGCCCGGGGCACCCCCATCCCCCCAGTTATGCCACTGGCTGTGCTATTTGGATTTGCAGCCCTGATGGGCTGTTGACTGCTGCTGAAGGCTTCACCGCTGGGTTATATTCCCAAGTTAGGCCCATGTAGTGAGGCAGTTTATTCCTTACATTTTCCTAGAAAATAACATTTCAGCAGTGAACTTTTGCACACATTTTGCATGCATGACAATGTTGTATTAGTTTCTCTGAAACTACTTTGTTTACACATCAAGCTTCGCACAACATTATCACGATGCCTTGAACATCATGTACAAGGCCTCTCTACGCGTCTAGGTACACAAGTCGTCCTGTCTGCATCCACGGGGCAACAGCTCTATCTGCATATCCTTAACATCACTAATCTAGAGCGCACATGGCGAAGGCTGCGTTTAATAATAAATAATAATAGGCATCCCGATAGATTGGTAGAGGAGGCACTTCTGCTGACACCGAAGGTCCCTGTATGCTGAGAAATCAACCAAGACAGGGTCCTTCACACTCTCCCATGAAGTAATAGGGTTGGATCGTCCCTAAGGGGGATTCTTGGCTCTACACCTACACACACTCGAAGTACACTTAGAGTAGGGCCGCATCAGAGGAGTTCGTTAGATTACCATTTTGCGTATATGCCTGAATATATTCATTGCTTCAGCACCATGGTAGAAATGTATCTACTGTTCATTCTTTTGGTGCTTGTAATCTCCTTTATTTGCTTCTGTCTCCTAATCATTGCAGCACATGTATTTTATACAAGAATAACGTTGGTTCAATAAATATATTGAAAACATACCACTGTGTCTTCTCTGTATATTTCTCTGAGAACAAGTGAGCACGAGTGACTGAGCAGAAGGTTCTGTACTGTTTCTACGATCCTGGGGTGTTCAGGGTTGTCATGTTCAGTGGTTGCCAGAAACTGCTCGCTCCCTGGTAGATGTTGTGTTCTGCAAAGGAACGCTAGGAAGTCGTTTGTTCTACGTCCTGGTCACACCAGGCATCTTTTATTCTGGTACGAAACCCCACCCCCATGATTAAAGATGTAGCACCTGACTATTAATACAAAGGCGGTTTCACCACCACCCCTCCGGGTACGGACAGGGACGTGAGCACATCACACTCCTCCACAAACCACAAAACATAAAATATACAAACAAAACAAAAAACCCCCACCAGAACACAAACCCCAAAACAGGAACAAGACAACTGAGTCCGGAGTCCACCTTAATAGGTTACATAGTTCTTAAGTCTCGAAGACCTAGCAGGGCATGGCTGTAGCTGATATCTCTCGACACCTCTTCGCTGATAACCACCAGACTCAGGCCCCTTAGGACCCCCACCAGGAAGGCCACCGCCATCCAGCACCTGAGCAGGAGATGTATCACCACCATCCAGATTCACACCATCTGTGGACTCTTCATCAGAAACCAGACCACCCTGGCCTAGTTGCATCCTGTCCTCCATCCGAGCACCACCGGGAGCCCAGTAAGTTTTAAAGAAAGACACATTCCGAGAAATGCTGACTCCATGTCTCGCTGCAGTGATCTTTGTCCCATGCACAGACAGAAAAGTCCATGGTTCAGGTTCAAACGGCAGACTAAACTTCCTTTTCGGATGCCGATTCCGCACCATCACAACGTCCCCCACTGGTTTGTGCTCCACGTCTGACAGAAACCTTCTCATTCTTCAACTTTCGTTTCCGTAGCTCATCTGCCACCAAGGCATGTTTGACAGACCACGCCTCCATCTGAGGGATAAAATCACCCATAGGCCTATTCATACACAAAGACATCGGACTGACTTTGGTAGTGGAATGAGGAGTCATCCGGTATTCCCTCAAGAAAGCATACAAAGCACAGTGCAAATCCTGGCGGTCAGGCACAGCCATACGAATGGCTTTATTGACGGTACGCATAAAACGCTCAGCCTCCCCATTGGCCTGAGGCCATAAGGGGGTGACCCTCCTGTGACGAACACCCCTGGACTGCAAACTCTCCGCTGTCCGAGAGCTCAGCAACATGCCTTGACCCCCTCTTGTGACATATATGAGTGTCCTTATCGCATGTGAGCCATGTACCACCTCAGCAATAAAGACACCAGCCAGAGGAAGGGGATCAGAGGACCCGTAGGCAAAGACCCTTGTAGTGGTCGAACACAAAGTGGAATAAATCGGCAATGTCAACAACATTGATTCGTCCATCACATTAATCGAAGCACCGGTGTCAATCAAGGCAGGCACTGGATGACCGTCCACCACCACATGACATTTAGGGATACCCTTACGTACATGGCCACCAGGTTGCAAAGCATGGATGACATGTATCGCTCCCTCCATATCATCATCATCCATGTCTCCATCCACCGGCAACTGAGCAGCAACATACACCTGATCAGATGATACAGGGACAGACACTCTTGCAGGGGTGGAGCGACACATCGTCGCATACTGGTTGAGCCTGCTGCAATTGGAACACCTCTTCCCAACGGCAGGACACAGCCCTTTGTGTGGAAAAGGTCCCCCACAACCATAACAATGCCGGGGCCGATCCACTCTCCCCAGATTCCGGAGCTTCTGCCTGTCAGGGAGCCGGGCCGAAAAACGGCATTAACCGGGTCCACCCTCACCACCTGCTGGAGTGCCGCCTCCATGTGGGCTGCTCGTACCTTCGAAAGTTCCTAAGAACTACCCCAGGTCAACATGTCAGCCATCAACATCCCTGGCACCTGTAAGATAGCCTCACGTAACTTGCTAGAGAAACAGCCCTGTATAAACTGGGCCCTATTCTCATCCGCAGCATCGGACAATGTACAGGTGCTGGCCAACTCACGCAGACGGGCATAGAAGGTATCCACGGACTCATCTGGTAGCTGCCGGGCCTGACGCAACAAAAACCGCTCATAATCTGGATTGGCCAGCGGTTCAAATGGGTGGTAAGGGCTTGCTTCAAGGTCTCATACGTATGCGGTGGTCCGCCCTCAATCACCGACCACCCTAACCAGTGAATGGCCGCCCCCCCAGATGTAACAACATGGGGCGCCTTGCTCCTCCTCCAGACCAACAGCATCAAAATATGTCTCCAAACGGTCTACCCATTCCTTCCAATGGGCTGCCTGGGCTGACGGTGGACCATCCAACAGAAAATGCTCCACAGGCGGGATAGCGGACATGGCAATACCCCTCCAACACGAAGCACCGTCGTCCCGGGCACACCACACAGGTATCACTCCAGGTCTGGTAAGAAAAAAGTTCCGCACCATAGCAGTCGACAGCACCAGGTCCCAAAAAGGCACCAAGCCCCACAAGGCCAAAACAGGACACTCCACTCACCCTAACAGGGTATCACAGGCTCAGGCAGACGGAACAGCAACAGCGATGCAGCCGGCCAAGATGAGCTCCGCACTCCAGCAGGACGCCACAATCCACCATGCACAGGCACCACAAACAGCTGGCAAGGCACACCGCGCCGTGGGCACCAGGAGGGCAGGAGCGGGTGAAAACGACCTCCACAGCAGGACCACAGGACAGATAACAACTTCCTCCTCAGCAGGACCACAGGGCAGCAACAGTACCCACACTGCTGCCGCCAACCACCCGGATCTCCTCCAGCACACTGCATGCAGCCACCAACAAGCCATGCCCCCAGGAACAGCCGGGGCAGCCGAAACAAGGCAGCAAAGACAGCGAGAACCCGGGGAGCAAAGCAAATCCCCGGGAACAAACGGGGAGAAATACGCCACCAGCAGCACCAAAGGAGCAAGGAGCCAATCAGGAACGCCACAAAGAACAGCAGGCCAGGAACAAGAACACGCAGGAACACCAGCCGTCGTCGCCAGATTGTTGTGTTCGGCAAAGGAATGCAAGGATACCAGACGTAGTTTGTTCAACGTCTTGGTCACACCAGGCATCTTTTATTCAGGTAAGAAACCCCACCCCCATGATTAAAGACGTAGCACCTGAGTATAAATACAAAGGCGGTTTCACCACCACCCCTCCGGGTACGGACAGGGACATGAGCACATCACACTAGGGTAGGGGGGCCTACAGTGGCACTGTGAGCGAGTTGGTCTGTAGGCCAACATATCTTGCAGGGGTGTCCGGAACCAGTCTAGGCACCAAGCCCTTAGTTTATGTTGTCCAAACAATGCGCAGATCCTACGGATTAGTAAGAACTATACAACAGCTGCTGAGGTCTGCAGCATTTCTGGGAACTGCAGCGCTGCTGGGATCAGTGGTGCAAAAGCAAACATCTACCCTAAATGACTATCAACTCCCAGAACAACCACCACTCTCTGAACACCAACTGCACAGGGCTGAAGTCTTTGCACTGCCACGGTGGAATGCTGCACTTTACACAATCTCACATTCTGTCCAGTTCTACGCTAGCAAAATAGCTCAACACTATTGGTGTACATGCACACTTAGGTCCACTCTCCGAACTGTATGTCACTCTATGCCCATTGCTTACAACGGTGCTCGCAACTCTAAATCTGCACAATCCTTTACCCGCAATACATCACCACTCTCTTCACAGCCCCCACTTTCTGCACAGGCCTCCACCTAGAGCACAGCCCTCCACCTAATCAAGTTCTCCTCCGTTGACACTGGCCAAGTTGCCATTTCTCAACTTGCTGTACAGTGCTCCACTCAGCACAACCTCCGCTCTACAGAGCTCACACTCTCAAACCACACAGCTCTACAAAGTTCTCCACTCAGTTTACCCCGCTACTCTCTGCACTGTGGCGCAGCCCTCTACTATTTGTACAGCCCTTCAGTCCAAGCACATTTTTCGCTTTATGCATTTGCTGCACTCACTGCACAACTGTGGCTCTCTTCAAGCCTTTCTCTATGAGCAAAACCCCAACTAACTACACATACCACACTCTACTGAGGTTTCACCTCCTCTGCTCAGTAGGCAACCAACCACACTCTGCGGCGCCATTACACTGCAGAGTCTTCAGACTCTACACAGCAGTCCTTGTGGCTGACCACTTCACTCCATGCACATGAATGCACCTGCACCCCCTCCCCTCACCCATTTTCTGCTCAGCCTACCTCTCTGCATAGGTTGACCGATGGATGGATCTGCACAAAATCTGCCAAGTTCAAATTGTGAATCATACACAGTGTGCTCCACTTGTACATGGCCTGTTACTCCAATGCATGTGCCCAGCCCTCTGCTTCACTTGACATAACTGCTTAGCATTGCGCCATTTTCACTTATCTTCTAAACAGGGCACTGATGTTGTTTTTCTGCATCAACCTCCACCCACTGCGAATTTTCCTCAATCGTTTACTGGCAGCATTCACTCACACACCTCCACCCTTTGTGCTACTCTGCCAGCTGCACAGTCCTCTGCACTCCCACTAACTCACCACTCTGCATAGATCCTCGCTTTGCACATTCTTTCACTCTTTGTAAAACAATACATTTTGCCCAGGTAAACCTCTCCACACTTCCTCCTTTAGTGCACAAGTATCCACACTCTGCACAGCCATCAATTCTTCTTCACAGCCCTCGACACTGCATAGTCCTCTACACACAGCAGAGCCCTCTGCACTGTGGCTTGTTCTTTGCTTTCTGCTCATGTCTCATTCTGAGCTGAACACAATCCAATTATACAGCCCTCCTCTTTGCCCAGCCCTCAATGCCATGCAACCCCTTACTTTTCTTTATAGAGCTTCTCCGAGTGTGTGCGCAGCAGTAAAACAACCTCTATTCAGTCTTATTCTCTATGGGCTGAATAACCCTAATATATTCAGGTGCCCTTTATCATTCTGGACCCCACAACCCAGATTTCATATTTTCATGTATAGCACTCCACTGCTGCTTGGCTATCTCAAATGTGCACTGCTTGCATTTTAGAACTGAAATTATCTGATGTTATGTGATTAATATCTGATAGGGTCTAAAATATTACATCAGTCTCTTAAAACAACTGAGTCACATGAATCAAAGTGTGAGGAATAGGCCTGCCTTGAAGTCAATCGTATCATGTAATTGATGCAGTTTCGTTACATATTGTTCTATTTCGTGCCAACCTCAGAAAAGTTTCTAAAAGGCTCAGTGCGATGGAGGGAACAGTAGGGAAACACTCCTCCAAATTGCTTAGTTAGCAAGAGGAGATAAAGTAACTGAGGAAATGAAACTCTGACTTACCACAGTAGCGAAAGATGCAGAGAACTACTCAAGACGTAACAACATAGTTATAGTCCAAATTCTGGAAGAATAGGAGGACGTATTGGTGGTCTGATTCATCGAAGACCTAATTCTCAATAATATCCAACCAGATTATTTGTCTATAGAATAAGGAGTGGACGGTTGTATGATGGAACCCCGCATGCATTTACTGTGCATGCCTTTACAACGCAGTCACTACCCCGACTGCCACGTTACCATGCGTTACTTACCCAAGCAAGTCATTACAATGACCTGCATGGGGGTGCTGTACTTTAAATAGCATACATTACTATGCCAACTCCAGTCTACGCAACAGTAGGGAAGGTGTTGAACTTAAAAATCCAACACCAGTCCAACTAAACGCACCCTAAAGCAAGTCATTGTAACAACTATCAGGATAAAGTAACACATGGTAACGTCGCAGTCAGGATAGTGACTGAATTGTAAAGGCAGGTCGTTGTTGTGACTGCAGTGTAATGGATGTTTCCCGGAGTGGACCCATTCTACTCCATCCCTCATGTACTTAAAATTATAAGTATGTATGAAACATATTCCGGCCTACACATTAATTGGTCCAAATCAATCATTTATTCACTGACGTACTCATCTCAGAGCGAGGTGGGCTGTCAATTAAAAATAGTTAGGGAAAGATTCTGATGTCTGGGGATCTTTGTGCCCATACAAAAGGACAGACTCATAGATAAAAACCTAGGGATGCTTCTAGAGGGTCTTGTCTCTGACATAGATAACTGGGAAAAGCTTCCTGTAAGAAATTGGGTTATTAGTTGTGATGCACATGAGTTGTTCATAAGTAACAGGTCCACAATTATCTTCTTATTGAGAACCAAGGCAGCACTTGACTCTCTCAGGGTGGCGAAGCACTGCAATCCAAGGCCTACTTGGGGGAGGTGGTGTGGGCTAGTAATCTCCATCTGCAAGCACACACCAACAACACTCAATAACTCATCTGCCACTCAATGTTTTTCTTGAAAAAAGGGAAAGGTACATTTAATCCTAATACACTACTAAATAACACACCATTTAATTACACATATATACTTAAGGTCAATGAAAATACCTTTTACCCCCATATTAACAATACCCCCCACCTATACCACATGCAACATCACAATAAAGCATTGTCATTATATATAGTGGCAGGCCTATTGGCTTCATTAAGGGGTCACCGCATTAAAATATAAAGGAAGCCTACTAGATTTGTCAAGGGTTTACCACATTACTATTTCAATCATCCCATGTTATGAATTCCCAATAAAATTGAGAAGCATCATCCAATGCATTCATTAGTAATCAATTTCAATAAAACATCTCCAAATATTAAATCTCATGTATTGGAGCATATCTTCACATTCCTCAGGCCACATAATGTAGCCATTTGACCAACCCCTAGGAACACCTACACGCCAGAGCTGAAAAGCAAAGCTCCAGTTCAGAGATCTTAAATGATTGCTAACCTATTCAGGGGGTTATGCTTTTAACCTCCAAGAGACTTGGGGCACATTTCACAAGACACTCACCTCCTGCAGCCCCCACAAGACATTGCAAAAACTTTGGTGCCACCCCTATCCTTCCTTAGGGCACCATGAAAAGGTAAACTAGGGAAAACAATGCCCACACAGGGCATTTTGGAGCTCTCGTCTGCCTTTCTGTGCATATATATTTGGCAGCTCTATCGCTTTGCTTCATTTCACTGTGCCTTTGGGCCGTGTTGTAACTTTTGTTTTTGGTTACTCTGGTCCCCAGTCCATCTTTGCAGGGCATCAGGTGTTTTCTCCTTCTAGCTATCCCTGACTCTGCTGTCCTCACCTTCTGAGTCCAGGGTCCTCTTCCTTGTCTTGAAGTGGAAAGTTCTAGATGCCAGCCTGTCTTGCTTCGCCCTCCCAAAATACCACTCCCCATGGTGGCTCAAACATGACAAAGCAAGAGACATATAACACAACAACACCTAGAAAGGGGTTTTACTTTACAAAATTAAACACATCAAAGACTCTCTTTTCAGAATAAGGCTTGAAGTTTTATTTATGCAATGCTCTTTAACAGAAAGGCTTTCCCAGATGTCAAATGAACAACATTCAAATATATACATAGATATATATTTATATGCAAGCAATAATAACACATGTGGCAAATGCAACTGTTAAATGCATGAATAATAATATGAATAAACAAGCAGCAAATAATACTGGACGTCCTGCAAGAAATCAGAAAGATATAGACACTAAATACATCCAATGATTACTTTGCATGTGCACTCTGACTCACTCACACATCACAAAGAAAACACCTCAAATGACCATAGTCACTGGAGCTGAATAGGCACACAGCCACGCATCACAATGGAACTAGTCAGAAACAAATCACCTCACCCGATCGTTCACTCCACGTCCTTGCCAACTCAAGCTGGAGAAGCCCGTTGACAGCCAGGCATGGACTCGCGATCAGGACTCAAATCCAGATTCTTCTTGTGACGGCATGTCTACCCCACAAGTGAGCTCCTAAGCTGCCTGCCAAGACCTTCTGCCTTGAATACCTGTTACTCAACCTAAGGCGAAGGTTCTAGAAACCTCTCCCCCTTTCTTCTGTTACAAAAAACTGAGCTGACCGTACTGGTCTGTGTCAAGGTCAAGACAGAAGCTGGCCAGGCCCCTGTATTTTGACTCTGAGACAGAGCAGTACATTCCACACATTTCTCTGGCAACAACAATCTCTGCTCTGAAAGGCACCAAGCACACTTCCCACACATTATCCCAGCGAAGCTTACGAAAGCCTCCATCCAGCAGAAAACAAAACAACCTTCAACATGGATGAAAAACTTGAGGAATCTGGGGCCCTGCCTGTGTGCAAAGAGCAAGACAGAGTCAAGATTCAAGATGACAAGAGGCCATGTCAAAGCCAATACTAAGAACTTCATAATACTTGCCAGTGTACAACACAATGCACATTTGTGCACCACTGTCTATAGCATCACATACTTCATCTCTCAATGTACAACACAATGCACATTTGTACACCACTGCTCATAACACTGCACTTCAAGACCAAAAATTACATTCCACACCTCTCTCTCTCTCTCATGCTTTCAAATGCTCATCCCACATGTTCTGTTCTTGGCAAGTTGTTCTACTTTGTGACAGCTCCCTCTTTAAGACTGCACGATTACATGAAAGAAATCTTCAAGAGAAACCAGGCATATGCAGGACGTACATTCATGGTAGGGTAAAATGAAACACCAAAGTCAATTAAAATGATGGTAGTCAAAGGTCATCACGCAGTGTCAAACCATAAGAGTGCCTCTAGCACTACACAGCCACAGCTGACCAGTCCTAGTGTGCCATAACAAAACTGTATCCCTGTCCAAACCGTCCAACACAGCATTCTGGGGCAATTCAAAATGGAGCCGTCAAGTTTTCTCTGTTAAGATCTCTGAGGGCAGCGGTTCCATCCATAGCTGACATCACTGCCAGATCCCTTCCTACCAAAATTTCAAAGGGGAGCCCCTCCTGTGTCAGCTCTAGTTGTCTGGGCTTTTTCCTTTGTTCAGTGGGCATTAGCTGACTAAGACATGGTGCAATGGGACAGATGCCCCTTCCCTCTTCCAGGAAATGGGTCAGTCACAGTTAGTTGCTCCCTTTGTCTGGGGAGGCCTTTTTTTGTCTGTCAGTGAGCAGAATAATTAACCTGGCCCATTAATGAATGAATGAATGAAAGAGCATTTGTATAGCGCATGGCTACCAGGAGGCCTCCCAGCGCTGGACAAGTCTGATCGAATAGAGCTGAGGTGGATTATGGGAACAGAATGGTTTTCAATTGTCTTCGGAAGACTAGGTGGTTGGGTTCCCTCCGTAACTGGAGGGGCAATGCGTTCCATAGTTTGGCAGCATTAGGAGAAAAAAGACAGCCACCACTTCTGGCCCTCTTGACTTTAGGGACCGACACCAAGTGGAGGTCGTCCGACCGGAGATTCCTGTTAGCTTTATATGGGCGAATCATAGGTACAAATAATGGAGGTCCATTCCCTTGAAGAGACGTATGAACAATACAGAGGGCTTTAAAATGTACCCTTTCCTTCACCGGCAGCCAATTGAGTGAACGAATAAATGGTTTAGTGGAGGTACGAATGGATACACCCAGCAGCAGTCTGGCTGCACAGTTTTGGATCTTTTGTAATTTAGTCATGACTGCCGTTGGGGGCTCCTAAATAAAGTGCATTGCCATAGTCGATCCTTGAAAGTACCAAGGACTGGACTATGACTTCCTTGGCTAGTGGAGGAAGAAGAGGAACCACTTTCCTAGCCATTCTGAGCTGGCCAAAACAGGTGGCCACTGTCTTTCTTGTCTGCACCTTGAATGACAGGTTCTGGTCAAGCCGGATGCCCAGGCTCTTTATTTCAGTTTTAAAAACTGGAAGGGGGCCCATGCATGCTGGCCACAGGGATTCCAATATAGTTGGGGTGGGGTTACCCAAAATCATAATCTCTGTCTTATCCCCGTTCAGCTTCAACTGGGAGGCATTTATCCATTTAGAGACCTCAGTTAAGCCTAGATAAAGGGCCTTGGCCTGGTGAGTTGCTTGGTTAAGAGCCATGACCAATTGGGTGTCGTCGGCGTAAGTTACCATTTGAATTCCAAATGGTGCAATGATTGCTGCCAATGGGGGCCATATATATATTAAAAAGAGTCGGGCTTAATGACGAGCCTTGGGGGACGCCACATAGCAGAGGCTGGGGTAGTGAACTCACATCTCCTTCAAAGACCTAAAAGAAATGACACTCTAGAAAGGAACAAAGCCATTTCAGGGCCGTAACAGCGATTCCTATTTTTTGGAGACGGTGGATAAGAGTACGATGGTTTACCGTATCAAATGCTGCGCTCAGGTCGAGAAGGATGATGGCTGCCGACCCTCCGGAGTCCACAATCTTTCTACTTTCCTCTACTACAGCTACCAGAGGGGTCTCCGTGCTCTGTCGTGGACGGAATCCTGTCTGAGAGGGGTGCAGGACACTATGAGATTCCAAAAAATAGGAGAGTATAAAGTTCACATGTTTCTCTGCCACTTTCGCGATCCCAGGAAGGAGGGAGATAGGGCGATAATTACCTAACTCCACCGGGTACAGGTTAGGTTTTTTCAATAATGACTTTACCAATGCCCTTTTCCACTTAGGGGGCACTACTCCTGTTTTAAGGGAAGTATTAATCACATTTGCAACAACAGGGGCGACTGTGTATACTGCCTTTTCCAAAATGTTCATGGGTGCCGGGTCCATCGGTGAGAGAACCGGGTCAAAAGGGTTTCTTGGGGAAGAAGGGGAAAGGACTCCAACAGATGACTAGGGAGAGTGGAGCATTGATCATCGCGTTCATCCTCGACATGAGACCGCGATTTCAAGATGTTATGAATTTTTGTGCAAAAAAATTCTGCCTGTTTATTGCATCGTTTACCTGATATATCAGGGGCGATAGGGAGGGCAGGGATTTTAATAAGTTTCTTAATGATAAGAAAGGTTTCTCTAGGAGAGTTTGATGCCAAAATAATCTTTTCCTCATAAAAAGATGCTTGGGCCTTCTTAATTTCTGCTCTGTATTTACAGACGGCTCTTCTATCATCGTCCTTCTTACTGGCAGAGAAGTCTTTCCTCCACCTTCTCTCATGTACTTTACAACATTGCTTAAGAGCCCGCAATTCCGCAGAGTACCAAGGGGATTTATAGGAGCTGTTTTTTTTCTTAATCAAGGTTTTTGGCAAGACCTGATTTAGTGAGTCTCCAATCCAGTTGCAGAAGTCCTTATCAGCTGCAACTGGGCAGGAATCCGGTACAGGTCTGGTCTTATCCAGTACTTGAATCCAATTGTCTAGATTGAGCTTGGACCAGGGCCGACTCAAGGTTATTAAAGGTTGGACATGGGAATTGAGGCTCCTGGGGCACCATGAAAGGGGAATAAGGAAATGGTCGGACCAAGGGATGGGAATGGGATCATCTCCTGTAAGGTTCTCCAGATTGGAAAACACAGAGTCAAGGCAGTGTCATTTGATGTGAAAGGCGTTTGAGACCTTTTGCGATAGCTGCAAGGTCGCAAGATCTACTACTAATTCGACGGCTGTTACCGCTTTTGGGTCGTTGAAGTGCAAGTTAAAATCGCTAAGAAGGGTAAAGTTGGCGGACATGCTGGCTGAGTTAATAGCAGTCTCTACCAGAACTTTGCAAAAGGAGCCTTCCGCTCCTGGGGGACGATAAATCAGAATGCCAGAAACTGAGAGAAGAGGGGAGAATTCAATTGAGAAATGCATATTCTCACAATCTGTAAGAGGGTTCCCGAGTAGGCGACAAGTGAGATGATCTTTATTGAGAATCGCGATACCTCCACCCTTGCCTATTACTCTGTCCACCCTCTGTATTAAATATCCCTGAGGGAGTGTCTCCACAATGTCTGGTTCTGAGCTGGAGTTGAGCCAGGTTTCAGTTAAAACCAGAACATCCGGGGCAAGTTCCTGAAGCATCATCGAGATCTCAGTGCAGTGTTTAGACATGGATCTACAATTGAGTAAATACAATTTGTAGAGGCCTGTACCTGCAGCGGGAGTGGCGGTTGGGGGGGAGAATGTAAACGAACAGTGTGAGCAGCTCTTAACCAGTTTATCACACTGAATCTGATGGTAACATTAGGCTGTAGGTGCCCTGTGGAGCTGTGCACTAGTGTAGTAAATACGATCCTGCGTAAATGATGCCTGGGTCCTGGCCCCTGGACCCATTCGGGCACGGACGGGCGCCGACAGGCTTGCCTTAGGCGCGCCTTCGGCGCGCCATCGGTGCGCCCGCTGAGTGCGCCATCGAGCGCTAAATGCCTTCTTCCGGTAGGGTGGGTGGAGACTAGCCTGCAACCCTGCCCACTCCTAAGATGGCGGCCGCGCCTGTCTGCTGCGGGCCTCCGGGATTCCCCAAACACCCTCCTGGGTGAGTAGGTAAGTGCAAAGTGCAAGCGAACTCCTAACTAGTGCAAAATATTGCTAATTTGTGCAAAGTAAAAACAATGTCAGCAATTTAAAAAGCGGCGAGAATAATTAACAAGCATTTACAATGCAATGGTCTCGGCATTGGTAAAGTTAGAGCTATTGGCATTGCTCATGACATTATTTTTGTTTATGTTTTTTGTTTTTAAAACATTTAAAGAAACGGCATTGTCATGAGCAATGCCAATAGCTCTAACTTTAACAATGCCGAGACCGTTGCATTGTAAATGCTTGTTTTTAGACTGTACACAAACTCCCTGAAGGGGTCTAACACACTGAGCTATCCTACACATAGTGCAATGTGTAATATGCGAGCGTCTCATGGATTTCCGCAGCAGGCACACGACCCACTGATCTGCCTTACTGAGTAGCCTATGGCGTTCAGCAGCATAGAAGACGGAGATCTGTACAGTAGGCACCTACAACACCCTGCTGGAAGTACTGAAACACGTGGTGTGCATGTGATAGGCTGATCTCATCGGCAGGCTCAGTCCGAGTTTGGAGCGCGAGAGTTACAGCAGATTAGACACAGAAAACGGAAGCAGGCGCCTAACCCGCGGAACTATAGCACCAGCTGATCGTGAACTCGGGTTGCAGTTTGAATAGTTATTTCCTCCTCTCTTTCAAGGGATTACATCGGTGATCCAGTCTGATGGGTCGGACAGCTCTAGTATTAGAAGCCAGAATTGTAAGAGTTCTGAAATGGATATGGAGCTAAATCCCACAACAATGTCAGGGAGTCTCTGACAGGGAGTTAGCCTACATTATTAAAAGCGCCCATTGAGACCACATATGACCCGTGTCACGGCCGTTAAAAGAACATAGGGTTGGTTACAGACAGAGATAAACCTCCTAGAAATGGAGGCTAGAAAATAAAGAGTCCGTCCTTTCGCGCCTACAGTTCTACAGGCTATCTTTGAACCGGTGCGGGGTGGCAGATCTGAGGCTTAACTCACCCGCAGCCAGGAAACATGGTATATCCCGCTGATCTATCCACATCCAGAAATAGTGCTAGTTCTCACTGCACATACCTCCCTGTCCCCTCTATCCCGCCTGGAGAGGTGTGAGGATAAACAAACATCACAGGGGAGAGGCCCGCTGCTCCGGCTCCCGGGCCGGGGCCCCCCGCAGCGCTTCTCCTCGCCTCCCATGGCTTTCCCCTACTCATCTTGACTTTATCTCCTGTCGACTGCGGGAGGGGGTGTGGTGGTGGAAGTGGGAGGCCATGAGGCAGCAAGGGGCGTGGCGCATCTGCGTGTGACACAATGACGGGGCACTGGAGCAGGAACCATTTTCGAGGGGGAGGTGTGAGGGGAAGGGCAAGGAAGGGGTGAAGGTACCCGCTCCTGGGGGAACATGGGTACAGACAGTAGCTTGGGCAAACCCCGGTACATCCTCGAATTCTATACTTTCTAATGACTATCAGTTTGGTGCGAATACCACCTTAATTTGCACTATATTTACAACCTGAATACTAAGAAATAAAGCAAAATTGGTCAAAACCCTGGAAATTATTGCATCCAATTTTATACCAGCGCAAAACATGGAGATAACTGATAAGTCCATGAAATACCTCGGAATGAGAGATGCGCCGGAGGTATGTCGGAATGCTTTTCTGCGAATGTCTTTGTGCTGCGGGTATATCGGGAACGGAGCGCGCCTGCTTTAATTCCCTGTTAACGCCCTGCTGTTTTAGAGCGGAGCGGAGACTCCGGGTTACGGAATGAGCACGGACGCTGCCCATGACGCGGGTCCGTCACCTCAGCGGCCAAGCACAGAGCTCCTGCCGTACAGTAGGAGATCAGGTGAGGGAGCAACGCCGGGACACCACCGCCTTTCTCCGAGGCACAGCAGAAAATGCCTCGGAGAAAGGGAGTGTCCTTTTCGGATTGGGGGGCGTGTTTTGCTGTTGTCTCCTCCCTGAGACTTCTCGCAAAAAACACGCCCCCCGATCCGAAAAGGACGGGGCAGGATTAGAGTGACGGGACCTCTTCTCCAATGGCTGGCCAGCATTTACTAGGCCAGCCAATGGAGAACAGGGAAGAAGAGGGGCGGGTTCAAGCCCCTCTTCTCCCAAGTCATTATGTCTCGCGAGCGAGACTGCGCAAGCGCAGCCATCGCTAGCCGAGACCTAAAAACCACCTCTGCTCCCGGCTCAAGTCTCAGGAGAATCCAGTAGTCGCCTGCGCGCTCGCGCCACCAGCGCTAAATGCCTTCTTCCGGTAGGGTGGGTGGAGACTAGCCCGCAACCCTGCCCACTCCTAAGATGGCGGCCGCGCCTGTCTGCTGCAGGCATTTAAGTGGGACAAAGCCTAGTATCTGATTAGAAGCTGAGCCAAATAAATACAACAATTCTTGAAGTCCCATCAGATGTATATGTGTGTTATTGGAACCTTCAAAATCAAAATATGTGTGCATGTTTTACCCCAGTTTGACACATTGCTGGACTGTTGTTTTGATGATATATTTACAGTGGATTACTGAATTCTCTACGTACCAATAAATCCCAAATATTGGATGTTCTACAAACCCTACTTTGTGGACTCTTACATGTCAGACTTCTCTTTCGAGTGCTGTAGTATTTATATCATCTCACATTGCTGGACTGTGTAGGCTTAAGTAGAGCGAACGTGCACTCTAAGGTAGATTTGACCTGTTTGTATAATACATTGAAAGCATTTAAGGTTTTGCTGTAAACCCTACTTGACCTATGTCTGCATGCCTACTAATATTAGAAAAGGCCTACGCCAGGTCGTCGGCACCTAGCCTTAAAGAGTTCATTCTGTGCAAGCCTACCTGTGAGCAAATTCCGGGCTCCACATGATGGTAGTCTCACACGCACAACCCACATACTCATGTGCACACGGGTTCATTTGTACTCAGCATATGTCCCTTGCCCCAGCTGTGCTGTGGCAACCTTAACTAAAAAGGCGGATACTGGCGGTCAACAGGCTGAGTCCAATTATCATGAAATCACTGAGTGAGACCCAGGTAGTGAGACTCGCCCGCAGTAAAGGTCCAAAAACCAGGTGATCAAAAGCAATACATCCTGATGAACTAAATGGGCGCAACCCATTTGCAGTCCTTCCACTCTCTGTTTTGGGCATAGAAGCCCACTTTAAAACAAAATTCATGATGCAACTATTGTCCAGAACACCCCATTTTTGGTACCGTAAAATTATTTCCAGAAAGTATAGAGTGCCCCACATACCCTACTACTAGATGGTAATCATTCTAGAAAAGCAATGACGACAATCCAGGGAGGTGTTTACAGTAAGAGATAGCACTGCTAGATCATCTGAAGTATTACCAGGCTACTCAGTATTTGGTAGTGATTGGTGAATGGTGCCCCATAGGAGCTATTAACAATGGCAAAAGAGGCTACTTAGGGGCTTTAGATGGTGAAAGGGCACCCTCCAAGTAGCCTCACCTTAGAGCTTTAGTGAATAATATTTTGCGACTGACAAATTGTAAAATGGAATGGGAGGGTGATCTTACCTTGGAGACCCCGTTGTGATTTTCTATATGTTTGAGTGAATTGTGAGTGTCTGTGGATCAGACCACCACAAAACATTTAGTGAGCTGAAAGAAGAATGTGAACTATCAGAATCCCAAGAAGATAGATACCATCAGAAGAAACATCTACTGCAAAAACACTCTCTACATGCATGAGAAATTCCCATTTGAATACAGGGTGCCCTTTGCTCCTCTGCACAATCGTGTGATATCCCAACTGTACAAATCCTTATTGAACAACATGCAGGCATTGCTCACCCAAATTAGGTTAAAATGTGTCAAAGACCCAGGAATTTTAGAGGATGAGGACCGGAATGAAGCATGATATACCAACGGGAGGTGGCCATTATGACAGGCTTTGAATGGTTCACCTCAAAATACTACATCGAACCTACCACACCAGAGTACAGCTGATGAAATTCGGTGTAACTTTGTGACAGGGTGTCATTGGGTAGGCACATTCTTAGACATCTGGTGGCAATGCCTCAAAATACAAACATTCTGGGAAGGAGTCAAGAACCAAATACAAAATGTTAATGGAATGGAATTTGATAAGCCCGTGGAGATGGCCCTGTTGGGAATGTGGCAAGATTGTGCAATATCTATGGACCGCTCCCCATCTTCTGTGACCTGGCAATGATGATGGCCAGAAGAGATATTGTAAGAAATTGTGGAGGAAAGCAGACACCCATCATGAAGCCCTGGGCCAAAAATCTAGAGTGTTGCACGAATTCAGAAAACTGGATGTAATTGACATTGAAATTTTCCAGGAATTGGGAAATTTTTGGAAGATTATGGTAAGAGATTAGAGGGCAAATATAATAACTGGAAAATACCCAAATGTGAACCTAAGACTTGAACAGTAGTCTTTACACCAGTTGACACAGTGGAGGGGGCAAATGTGATCCTTATAATATATGGCTTTTTATAAGGAAATGCACTGAATATTGATATGAAAGGTGTGATAGAAATCTATTTTATATCCAAAACACTCAAATGTGTTTGTTTTTTTAAACCTTAAAATTACTGATGTATTAATATTAGTTATTTATACAGTTTATAGTGAGGACCAGTTTACGTTTGTTATTTGAATTTAGTATTCTGTTACGGTTATTTTATGAAAAACTGCCCCGCCCCGATGTTATGGCTTAGAACCAAGGGTCTTGTGCACCCAGAAGTAGGTGTCCCAACACCACATTAAGCCTGCAGTAGTCTTTTTCTCCAGAAATGTTTGTGAATGCTCTGTGGTTGGGTGAGGTGTAATTACTGTTGTCATTGGCTCTTTACTGAGCTTTGATCTCTTCTCTTTGTTTTGCAGCCGATGTGACTCTGGATCCTGACACTATGAATCGATGGCTCATACTGTCTGAGGATGGAAAGAGAGTGAGCCCTAGAGACCGAGCTCAGGAGTTTCCAGAAATGCCCCAGAGATTTAAATGTCTTGTTGCTGTCCTAGGGCTAGAGAGGCTGTGTGCAGGGAAGCATTACTGGGAGGTGGAAGTGGAGGGCAAGATGTCCTGGAGCCTAGGGGTATGTGATGAGTATGTTATCAGAGACGCGGTGCCAACCGTATCACCTGAAGATGGATTCTGGACAGTGTTGTTCAAACATGGTAAATATGAAGCTCGCACCTCCCCTCCCACCCTCCTGACCCCCCGTGTGGCTCCCAGGGCTGTGGGTCTCTTCCTGGACTATGAAATGGGTAGGTTTTCGGTGTACAATGTGGATGACAGATCCCTGCTGTTCACCTTCTCTGGGGCCTCCTTCCCCCCTACCTTGCTGCCCTACTTTAGTCCAGGACTCCATGATCGAGGGAGAAATGCAGAAGTGCTAAAGATACTGCCTGTGAAAGGATGGGACTGAAAGCAACAGAGACTGTCCGAAATACCAGGTGGAAGGACTGCCTATAATGTCACTAAAGTTCTAAGTTTAGTGTAATAACTTCATAAAGAGAACAGCTCATCCATATTACAGGCACATTCTGACATCAGAACATGCCTGTGAAAAGGAAAAAAAGTCAGAAGTCGCTAGTACTAACTTCTAATCTGCGGCTTCCGATGTCACTCTTCACGTGCATGCACAGCACCATCTTACTTCCGGCTGTTGTGAAGAAAACAGCAAGCCATAAAAGCAGGCCTTGTTTGCAGCTTAAAAAACAGGGTCTATTTGTTCACTCAAATAAGCAGAGACACAGAGAATGTAAAATTTCCTGGCTATTGAGCATGAAAGTTTCAATTCCCTTGAGGACAAGGAGGTGAGGATTATGCATTTCTTTCTTTCCTTTATTACACAGCAGTCACTTTTAAAGAACATCATCAGAAAAAAAAAAAACATTGGCCTACTTCCCTCATCAACCGCTGGGGCATAAGTATCCATAGTAAAAGTCCTCCAATCACAGAACGGTCCCTTGTTGTGTGTGTGTGTATGTATGTGTATATATATATATATATATATATATATATATATATATATATATATATATATATATATATATATATATATATATATATATTTTTTTTTTTTTTTTTTTTTTTCACCAAGTAACGTGGCACTCAGGAACATCAGTTTATAGCTTATTTATTTTGAAAGCAGCACTCAGACCATATAAATATATATATATATCTACCTCTATCAAACTTCACATTCCCCGTGCTCGTAGCAACACTTGCGCCCGAGCGAGTACTCTTCACTTTTAATACATAGGAGTTATTTTCAAAACAACATTGTCAGTAAAACCAAATCATTGAACTGCATCCCCCATCAACCACTGGGGCATAGGTATCCATAGTAACAGTCTTCTAATCACACAACAGTCCCGTGTGTGGATATATATATATATATGCGTGTGTGTGTTCACATATGTATATATAATAAAAATACTTAACTCTAAAAGCATTGCATTTCTTTGTCAATATTGAGTCCATTGGGCTCCTTAGTATTGATTCGTAAGATATACCTGGACTCTAACTTTCTCAGTTGTCTTCTCTGCCGGACCTAGGAGATGGCTTGTATTGATGAGGACAACAACCCCACAATCCTAGCTAACTGCCAGATAGAAACTCTGGCCTATCTCAATACTTTCATCAGCTCCTTATTTATCTTGGAGACTTTTGTCTCTGGCAGACTCAGAGTAGCAAGGTTTGAATTTATTAGAAAGCCAAAAAAGGACATCTTCTATGTCAGAACCAGTTCCGATTTCTGACTGTTGAGTACAAATCTTACCTCCTGCAGAAGGGCAGTAGTCTTGTTCAAATTGGATTGTCGCTGATGCGGAGATTGGTCCATCTACAGTATATCGTGAAGATAAATGATCAGTCTTATCCCTCTCGTTTTCAGAACCTCTACTACCATGAGAAGGAGCTTGGTAAAGCATCATGAGGCCGAGGATAGGCCGAAAAGGAGTGCCTGGAATTCGTAAATCTGTCCCCTCCAGGAGAACTACAGGCACCGCCTGTGACGGGGTAAATAGGGGCGGTGAGCTACGCATCCTTTAGGTCCAATCTTACCATCCAATAAAATTCCTTGTCAGGAGGATATCCCGCAAAAGGCAAATACCTTCCATTTTGATGTGCCGATAAACCATGGCCAGTCTGAAGCCCTTCTCTTTTTTCTCTACTAATAAAATGTTGCATAAAAACCCCTTTGGGTGTAGTACTGACCTGCAAATCACTTTTTTGGTTAAAAGGTGGGCAACCTCTTTGTCTATCTAGCTCACCCCTTGGATTGAGAAAATCAAGGGGCTAGGGCGTACCATCTGTGTTGGGCATCCATACAATTTTAAGTGAAACCCCAATATGTTTTTATCACCCATGGGTCTGAGGTTATTGCCCTCATTTTGTTTACAAACCATTGAAGCTTCCCCCCTAGGTCTCAAGGGAAAGAAATGTTAATCCTTTCTGGTAAATTCTCCTGGGGTGCTTGCTTCACCTCGGCTTACCCTCTTTCCTCTGCCAGCACCTCTATTGGGAAAGTAGGTCCCTTGGCGTCTATCATGCTATCCATTATTCTGCTTGTGTTGACTTCTACAGGAGCCATATTTGAAGGAACAGCCAGAGTATTGGCTCCTGCTTCTTCCGGTCACGACAAAAACCTTTCCTGGGAAAAAAAATTTCTGATAGATGATTGGGCCTTACCCAGAGCAGAGAAAGTGGCCACAAATGTATCCAACTCTTTAACAAAAGTTACTCAGAGATTCCCTTGCGCTATGCCTCGAATGTAGCTAGTTCTTCCAGTTTGGGATCAATCTTTAGAAGGAGTGATCTGCGTCCCTCCACTCACAGAGCACAGTTCGCATTGCCTGAATAGCAAACGACTCTCTTCACCCAGCCTGCCATGATGTCTGTAAACATGGGCGACCCTGAGGGTTTGGACTGCTCCACAAGTTCTGTTATTTCTGTGAGAGGGCCCACTACATCTAGGAGCTTATCTTAGCAAGACCTCACTGCGCGGTCAATACCCTTTTTGGGATCTTTCATATACTTCCCTAAAGAAAGTACACATCTTAGTGTTGAGCTCGGGTGTCAATGCCACTTTTCCACTGAGTGAGGGTCTGTGGTCTCTGCCCTCAATCAAGCCCTCACGTCCTTCTCCAAAGGTTGCTACATCTTATTGACGATATAGTCTGCCACTTTCTGCTCCAGAATCCACTCCGAGGCCTGAGAGTGATAAAGGGGAAACAGCCATTACAACGCTGTTATAACCACGCATGACCGTTACAACAAAGCATTTACCACACCTAGCCTTTACCACGAACATGCCTTTACAATGAATTTCATTCTAAAGGCGTGAATGATACAGGGATATGTGTGGAAAAGGCAAATACAGGTAATAATGAGGGCAAATACAGTCACGCACTAAGAAGAGCTCTTTGCTAAGATGTCTGCCATAACTCTGTGTTCAGTTTGCATCTGGTGAAATGCAGTAAGAGCTCTTTCCTAAAATGTCCTGTGAAGCGCACACAAATGAACAAAAGGGTAGAATGGTTCAGAAGAGCTCTTTGCTAAGATGTCTCCTGAATGTCTGCGTTCAGTCCACATCCGGTGAAAAGCAGTAAGCGCTCCTTCATTTGATACTATGCGTAAAAACAATAAGGTAGAGTGTTTTTTCCCTTGCTTCCTTTAGTGGCCTTGATGCCTTTTCTATGTCACTGAGAGACCGAGTTAGGAGGGAGAGAAAGGAGAAAGAAGTATCAGGATTCACAAGGGTCACACATTGCCAGTCACTCGCAGGGCCTGGAGAATTTGGGGAACACAACAGTGAAGACTGGGCTCATGTAAACAATAGACTGAATATATTGGTTTCACTGCACACCCTCACCTCCTGTTTCACCCAGTTACTTCCAGGATAATATTAATTGTTTGGTAGTGGGGGGCGGTGCAGAGGAGCTTCGGGGACAAAGTGTCACTACTGAACCAGTACAGCACCAGCACTTCAGGTGGAGCTTGGGGGCCTCTCAGCACCCCCTGGAGAGCCATGATTCTCTGGCCAAAAAGGGCAGGCTACACAGGTGGCTAGACTCCACCAGTTAAAACTGCCCATGTGAGTACCTTTCTTTCTTCCTGCTGTCTGCATCCCCAGAATCATGCCCTTTAGCCACAGCCTTCACTCTGCTGCATCCTGTGGTTTCCCTACTTCACTCTGCAGCCATTACCATGCATGCCAAATTTGCAGAATGTATATGCCTTTACCAATCATGCCTTTACAACAAAGATTTTGTGATAAAGCCATGCATGGTAAAAGGGTATGCATTGTAAAAAGGTTTGTTGTAAGTGCCTGCATGGTAATGCCACAGGCGTTCTATTGATTGGGTAGTAAAGGCATGCGTGGTAATTGTATGCGTGGTTCTGTCATACAACCGTGATGAAGATCCTTTGGCTAGAACATATCTGAGTTGCCAGGCACTTGCATCAGGGCGTATTGGAGCCCTGCTCCTCCTCAGAGGAATTGTCCTCATCTGTATCACCCTCTGAACTCTTGGGAAACCCAGAGTAGAGTTCAGAATTTGGTGTGACTAAGTTCCAGTTTTCACCGGAAGGGTGCATTCTTGAGCATGCATGCCCTTTTACGGAAGACTTTGCGCAGTTTGTTGAAGCCCTCAATGTGCCCTGCATCACGCTTTGATGCCTTTTTGGCCAAAAAGGAGGCCTTTCCATTAGCACCTGCTACTACTGGTCTAGGGTCACCAAAAACTCTGGGGATCTGTTCAACTATTCTATCAATCTGTGCCTGTAAGGCAGAAAGAGCCGTAGAAATAGCTTGCAAGAGGACTCTATCCACCTCCGCAGGTAGACTGCATCCCTCAGGGGGCCAGTCCTCTTCTTCATAATGATAATTTGAATTTTCATGGTCCCTGAAGGACTCTGTGGTAATATGGGTGAGAGCACATTAGTCAAACGAATTGTCACCACAAAAAACGCTCTTCTGTCAATATAATAGGGCCTCACCCTCACTGGTGCTCATGAAAAATATTGATACATGATACCATTGGCCATCAGGTGGCATCAGCAGCCACTCTGCTGAGGATCAAAGCTTCGTTCAGAGTTCTGCCGCAGCGCAGCATCAATCGAGAGTTGGCGGAAGGCATGAGGGAATCTGCAAGCAAACCTTGGCAGGGATAGTACGTGTGATGCGTGCCTGAGGGAGCGCCCAGGGCTATCCTGACAGGCAGCGGTGCACCTTACAAGCCCTTTGACGTGCGAAACAGCTGCACATAGAGATCCCACGAGGCAGAATAATGAACGCACTCAGGCAAAAACGCCTATGGTGCGCAAATACTCAAGGATATCATATATGTATAGCATTAAACTTTGCAAAACCTCAAGGATAATCACTAGCAATGCCAAATAAAGTCAAGTAAAAAAGATGTGACTTAACTGATGAGCAGTGAAGACAGACGAACAGGCAAGGGGCGTCATTCATATATATACAAGAGACCGTTCTGTGATTGGAGGACTGTTCCTATGGATGCTTTTGCCCCAGTGGTTGATAGAGGATGCAGTTCAATGTTTTGTTTTTACTGACTGTTATTTTGAAGTAACTGCTGTGTAATAAAGGTGAAGAAAGAAATGCATAATCCTCTCCTCTGGTTCTCACTAAGAATCATCTCTGCCACTTCTGACCTTACTAAGAGCCCACACTGTGCCCATTCATTATCGTAAACAAACAACCCAGTCGCCTAACATAAAGAAATGATGTAGCCGCTCAACTGAACTAACTTAGTACAGTTGAGTTTTGATGTCACAACGGCTGCTGTCAGAGCCAGCAGCATATTTAAATCAGCAGTTTAATAAATGAAAACGCACATGGTCTTAGCTTAGGTTGTGCATAGTAGGCTCTTGAGAGTACATGGACTCGGTGAGAGTTGTGGCCCAAAAAACGGGCTTGCAACCTAAGCAGCTACATATGATGAAAGACCCTGTTGGCACCCCAGCCAAAGGTAATGATAAAGAGTGGAGTTGCAGGCCGGGCTTTGCGTCAAAGCCTGCTGCAGATGGCCAAAGACTCTATGTATACTTTGGAGACTCTCCCTGAGTTCTAACCCTTGGAGGGCCGCCTACTAATGTGTGATCTCGGTCTCCACAAGATTAGACAAAACATACCAGACACTGACATCACCCACCACCCTTGACAAGACTCCAATTGCCTGGCAGGCCGACATTCCTGAATTGACCGTCGACGACTGGGCCGAGGCAATCACCAGTCCGAGGGGTGCAGCAGTCTCCACACGCTATAGGCTCATCCAATGAAATACCTACATAGGGTGTATTATACCAGGGTGCGGCTCTGGCGGATGGGTGTCATCCAGTCCCCTACCTGTTTGAGGTGTGGCCGGGAGGAAGGGTAATTTATGCATACAGTTTGGAGCTGCACGGCTTTGCAACCCTTTTGATGTAGGGCTAGGGCATGTCTTAATGAAGTGCTGGCATGGGAGCTTCCCCTTGACACACGGCTTTTCTTGTTGCATTCCACTGATGATATCAGGGGAACCGCTATAAACAGCATCTGTTGTTCTTGGCCCTTACTATCGCTAAGACGGACATTGCGCAAGGGTGGAAGGCAACTTCTCCCCCGACTATAGGCAAATGGAAGACTGAGCTGGATAAATGCATGGGGGCCGAGATTGCTGTCTTCGATGCCCGGGGCTGCCCCACGAAACATCGTAAAATTTGGACCCGGTGGGAGACATATCGAGGAATCAACCTTCCTCCACTGCCTGAGGTGGATCCCTGAATGGCACCCCTCGATCCCTGACATCCATCACCCCATGTTATATCGATATGGACCATTGCTGCCCTGCTATGTTGTATACATTGAATCCGGTGTGCTGTATGTCCTACTGTGGAGATCGAAAACTGTCTGCATAATGTTCATATTGTTTCACCTGCAGGTTTGGCAGGTACTGTTTATTAACATAAATGTGGTTATTGGTGCAAATCACATCATTTCACCCTTACAGGTCGCTGCGGGGTGTGTGCCCCTCATAGTGCAAAATAACCTAATAACATTTTTTATTAAAAAAAAGACTCTATGTATGCATTTGACTGCAGAGGATACATAGCCTGGACACACATGTATATAAATAGAAACATCACTGAAAATGCTTTGCTTAAGAAAAGTTATGGTTTATAAGTGAACTCTCGTTTTTTTGAAAAAAAGATTAAAATTCCTCCAAGAAAAACCTTCAGTCGAGACATTATAGTCCTTATTCAAGGGATCTCCATTGATTATTATAAGTAGAGAATATTCTCACCCCATGCACAGGAATTCTAAGTACTTTGACAAAGGTTTCAAAATAAGCGTTTTGTGTTAGAAAAAGCCACCATATGAAAACAAAAATCTATTTAATGTAGTTTGTTAATATGCTGTATTTGGCAAATTTAATTTGTTTGCACTTTAAACTGTCGCCAAGTTAAGAAATTTGTGAAGAACTCTTTCATCAAACATTTTAAAAAGAAAAATGAGAGGAAAGAATGAATGTGTAGGCAGTCAGGGTGCAGTTGAGATGCTGGACAACTGATTGTGCTACTTTATCACATTCCACCAGCCTCTCATTGTGTCTTATAAGTAGCAGCTGCTTCTATAATTGTAGCTTTACCTTTACCAGAGTGAACTTTGTATTTACTTGTATGCAGTTTTATGTGCTTTGTTTTGTTTACAACAAATTAAATACGGGCGATTATACATCTATAAATGCACTATTTTGAAGTGTGAAAAATCCTGTGTGAACTGACCCGAAGTTTACAAATAATATTGTTTGTTTTTCCTGATTCAATTTTAGCACTTTCATATCCTATAGTGTGGGCAAAATATATTTCTGTTATAGATAAATAATCTAGAGCTGTGCATTTAAGAAGCCAATCGTTTGGGCTACATTGGTGAGCATGTTTTACAGCTGTCCTTGAAAGAAAATCACATAATGAAACAACATCTTGGGCTGCAACAAGGAAGCTGGGAGTAGGGTCGTATCCTCACCGAAGAGTATTATGAAAGCAATCAGAAGGTAACATTTGTGCTGCAAGTGGTGAATCTAAAAGGCACTTTGTAAAAGATGGACCATATTGACCAGAATGCACTGGGAGGGCTACTGAGTCGTATTGGACTTGAAACTCACAGCTGAATGCTATTGATGAGTGCCAGTCCTGCTTTGGGTGCTGCCACTTGAGGTTTCTGCAAACTGTGCTCTAGTGTGAACCCACTTGAGACAATGTGGATCCGCAATGAAAGGAATTTTGCACTGCTTATAAAATATTGTATGGTGAAAACTCAATACCCAAAGCAGTGAATTGAATGGTGAGGAAATTATGCCAAATGGGAGACTTGCCATTAAAATGGTGGGTGTAGAAATGTGCATCACATTCATTTGTCATAAGAAATTTCTGCAAGGTTACGTAAATTTGCTAAGCGATGCTGTGAATGTTACGAATGAGTCTGGTTGGTGAAGAACCAATTCTTGAAGGATTTTTTTATTTGTGTGGTAAGACTGTTTATTTTAACCTATCTCTTAATTGAGTGGGTTCCTGTTATCTTGGTGTAAGGAAGTGGGTTTCTGTTGCAGTAACCCCCCACTTTTTGCCTGATAACTGATGCACTTTCCTTGGTGTGCCCTGGGCTCCTGCCAATCAGGTGCCCAGGGCCTGAGTTCCTTCCCTAAAAACTGCCTAACAGCCAAAACCCAATTGGCATCTCTGGTCACATGTCAGCCCCTGGTAAATGGTACCCTAGATACCCAGGGCCTTGTGACCAGAGAAGGACCCTAAGGGCAGCAGCACTTATTGTGCCACCCTTAGAGGCCCTGTACCCTGACACACACACACACTGCCTTTGCAGGCTGAGTGTCTTGGTGCAGAACAAAACAAAGAGTCGACATGGCACACATCCCTGTGTGCCATGCCCACAACACACACTGCCCTGGCACACCTCAGTCACCCCTCTAGCTGGGTGCCCTATTCTAGTGGTGTGGGCACAGGTGCATGAGCCCTGTGCCCCTACAGTACCCAGGTCCTTTCCTGGGCACTGTAAGTGCAGTGCTGCCATTGAGAGTATATGGTGCTGGGAGGTCATCAACACGAACTCCACAGCACCATGATGGCTACACTGAAGACTGAGAAATTTGGTATCAAAATTCTCAGCACAGTAAACCCACACTGATGCCAGTGTGGGATTTACTATAAGATGCACGACAGAGGGCAACTTAGATTTGCCCCCTGAACCTAACCTACAATCTATGTCCTGTCTGAGGAGCTGCCTAGGCTGCCACACAGCAGACATGTTGCTGGACTCCTGGGTAGAGAGCCATCCGCTCTCCTGGGCCTGCAACAATGCACTTCCTGGGCGAGGTGCTAGGTCCCCTTCCCCAGGATGGGCAGGGGAAGCTTCAAAGGCATGCTGCCTTTGTTAGCTTCTCCAGGCCACTTGCTGTACTCAGCAACTGGCCCCCACTGGTTCTGACCCCCTCTTTGGCGGGAAGGTCGGGGGGAAAAGCTAAGTGAGGAAAGGGGGTGTGCCAGCCTCTGCCAACCCCACCCCTCAGGTGGGGAGGCGAGGTGAAGCACATCCCTGGGCTCTTGCCATCTTGAAGATGGGGGCCCTGCCCAATCAGGATTAGGCTGCTGCCTCCCTCCCACAGGAGAGTGGCAGGAGGATATGGGGTGTACCCACCCCAGGGAAGGGACCCATTGGTCCCTGCCCTTTACCTACCTGTAACGCCCTAAATTTAGTATTTAGGGGCATCCTGAACCTTCCTTCCTGAGATCCAGATCTGAAAGATCAAGAAACAAGAAGACCCGCCGTGCAGCTGCTAACAAGAGGAAGACACCAACTGCTTTGGCCCCAGCCCTACTGGCCTGTCGACCCTCGAACCTGCTCCTGCTAAACCCCGGCATCTCCAGTGGTCAGCAACCTCACAAACCCTCGGAGGACCTGGTGACTCTGAGCAACTGGGACTCCCACGAGCAGTGGTACTGCTCAAAGCAAGTAACTGACCCCTGGCATCAGCCAGGAACTGCGAACCCTGAACACTCTGCACCCGCCAAGCCTGACCTGTGCTGGAGTAGACAAAGACCCAGAGGACGTCCCCCCGGCGACTGTGACCCCAAATCCAGCACCCAAGGACCCACCTCGACGCTCCTGACGACGCCTGCAGCCTCAGAACCAGGGACCCCTCCAACTGCGACCAGCAGAGAGTAAGATTTCCAGATGCCAAAAGGCACCCCTGCACCTGGCGCCCTGCGGCCCCCTGTGCACAACTCCTGGGTGCCCACCTATCCTCCAACTTACCTCTCGAAGTGATGGTCGCACCTGAAGAATCTTCGACCCCGAGCTTGCAGCCTTTGTTCGTTCTTGAGCTTCTCCATTGCAATCCATTGAGCGCCTGACGGCTCAAAAGCACCCTGCACCCAGCCGCCCGAGTGCCCCTGGCAGTGCAACCTCTAACCTACTTCCCCATTTGCCCTGAGCAAGTGACCAGGAGCCCATCTGCCACAGCCGCGTGGCCTGCTAGCCAACAACCAACAACCAAGGGCCCCCTGCCTCCCATAGGATAACATTGGGCCTAACTGACTCTGCACCCTGCTGCCCCTGCGCTGAGGGTGTAACAACTGTACTTACCTGACCCTGGGAGACCCTAAGTCTATGCCCAGAACCTTAACTCTGCCAGTCGAGTACTTACCCAAAAGCCGATAACTCTCTTTTCTTCCATAGGGTAACATTGACTGGTTTCACTTGGAAATTCTTTTAAGTGTGGAGTTTCTAAACTTTAAAATATTCACCTAAAATCAACTTAGTAACGAAAACGAAAATACTCACCTGCTATCAGGAGAGATCCCAGTGCTAGATCTTGGTGCCCAGCACTGACCCTGAAAAGTAATTACAACCATACTTACCGCTAACCCAATTGTCTTCCATAGGAAACCATTGACTATTTTTCTGCGAAATTTCTTTTAAGTGTCAATTTTTGCAAACTACAAAGATTCTTTAAAAATCGCACCAACTGTGAAAACGTAATTGCTTACCTGTCTTAGATAGATGTCCCAGTGCTGTACCTAGGAGCCCAGCACTGGATTACAAAAGTAACAAGAACCTACTTTACCTGTAATGTTAATTTCCTTCCATAGGATAACATTGCCTGGTTTTAGCTGAAAAAGTTTCGAAGTGTCGATTTTGCAAACTTACAAATATTCGTTAAAAATCGCCTGTATGACAAAAACTCATTCTTTCAACTGTTTACAGGAGATGCCCCAGTGCTGGATCCAGGATCCAACACTGAGTTAGAAAAAGTAACAATAACCCCACTTACCTGCTAAGTGAATTTCCTCCCATAGGATAACATTGGTGATTCTATGTGAAAAAGTTTCTAAGTGTCAACTTTTAAAATACAAAAATATTGCTTAAAAATCACAACTGTAACCAAAACGCTTTTACTCAATTGTTTACAGGAACTGTCCCAGGACTGAATCTAGGATTCAGTCCTGTGGTAAGAAAAGTAATCCAGAAAGTAATCTATTGCATTTAACTCGAAATTCCCATTAAGCTCAATGTATAATTGTGTTTGAAATTGTGTTGCCTATTGCAACAACTGTAACTATTGCATTCAAAAGTCTATTGCCTGTTGAAAAGTATTTATCTAAAGCATCTCATTCTGAGAAAGTATATTTTGATACCTATTGTTGGTTCTAAAGTAAAACAACTATATATTTTTATACAAAAACCATTGACCTCGAGTTCAGTTCTTGAGTGTGTGAGACCATTTGCTGATGGAGTGTGTACAAGCGCTTTACACTGTCCTCTGATACTGCCTTACTGCTCGACCAAGCTACCACTTTAGAGAGTAAGGTTATATCTAACTTTAGCTTCTGCCAAACCTCCGGATACTGTGGACTCTGTGCACACTGTACCTATTTGGGAACAGTATATACAGAGCCACTTTCTTACACATGGTATTTGGTATTCCCTTGTGTTTACCATGTAAACGAGATGAGTGATGCTGTTGGTTTGCAAAGAGTAAAAGATGGTTTTGAACAGACTGTGCTAGATGTATAAGGGGCTATGATTCCATCTATTGGACTGGCTATGAATGATGTGAAAATTACAAGATTATCTACACTGGTGATTCTGCTTGCTTTTAACACAGCTGGCACATTAATGCAAATAAAAAATAAGCTAATTGCTGCGCTTGTGATAATTACGTACAACCACCTGACGGTAGATATCCATCTGGCAAACAAAGGTAGAGTTTCCAAGGTTTTGAAGATGAGAGTGCTGCACCTTCAACCCCAATACTAGTATAGTTATTAATGCTTATGTCTCTAATAAAACTAATGTATCTTGTGAAGTCAAAGCATTTGAAGAGTATGGATTATGGGAATCGGTGGATTCCCGGGTTGGTGAGATTGGAGAGGGTTTTAGTAAAGTTGGTGAGTGGTTTAATAGCTTGGGTGGGGGCATGATAAGGGTCATATTAACATGTGATTATTGTGTTAATTTCTGTAATCATTCTACCTCTCTTGTTCATATTTCTTGAACTAATACATTAAAAAATAAATCAATGTCATTCGTAAAGAGCGCGGCTGCCTTGGCAGAGGCGTCCTGGCACTCAAAAGCAGAGACTGAAGAACAGAAATGGCTACTCAAATCTACTCTTGGCTAATGAACCAAAAATGCGGGTGTAAAGAGAGAAATGTCATCCAAAAGGAAAAGGTGAGCTGGAGATTGAAGATGCCAGAAATTGAGTATATAGTTAACTTAAAATGTTGGAAGAATCGAAACACAGGAAGCAGAAAATGATACTGACTGTATTATAGCTAGTTGAGGGTTTTAGTGATGATAGAATCATAATAATGGTGAAGTTAAGGAAGTTTTTTTTTTTTGCATTATTCACAAATGTCTATTAATGATAGTGTGCTCAAATTCACATATGTACACTAATATGATGCTACTGCCTTTGAAATATTTTTCATATGATCTCTTGAAGTACATTTTCCTGGCTTATGCTAACTAGCCCTTAGCTTGCCCTTGATGCCATTCAAAATGGATATTGAATTCACTGTTTATTAGTTCAGCTGCATAAAGCAAGTCATGTTTGTTTATTTCTGAATGACACTGTTCTCGAAGGAGATTCTCAACCATGGGCTCACTAATGTACCATTTCCTCAAAGACCTTTCCACTTGCAAGCAGTATTACATTCATTCTCAATGGTTCATTTTTGTTGATGTAACTACTTTGTTCTGACACCTCTGGATGGCATTGGGTAGGATGAGGCTGAATCAATATTCATGTAATGGGTTTGTGCTTAGGTGGTAGGGCTGTATGATGATTGTTAATTGCTCATTCTGATTTGTTGAAAATGTATTTCAGTATTTCAAATTAGCAGTAGGAGTCATAATAAACGATTAAAAGACTAGAAATCTTTCAACAGTTGTCAACAGGCTGGCAACTGGTACTTCTGGAACCCTATTAGTTGTAAATACAGAATTAGCGGCTATTAGATCCATGGTTTTGCAAAATCGTTCAGCATTAGACATTTGCTCCCAGAGAAAGGTGCCGTCTGCAAGATGCTGAAGGTTCAGCATTGTTGTTCGCATATACCTGATAAAAGTAAGCAAATACAAGAATTTGCGAAGAACATCTCTGATTTGAAATCAATCAATCAATTTTTTATTAAGATTTGGATCCCTAAGAGTTCCACATAAAAATGTACAAGAAATATCCATTATATCAAATCATCCAGAGCTTAATACCAAGATAAAATACATACAAAGACCTAACATTTACAGATTTCATTGTACAGTACAAAGTTCATAGCAGCATTGGACACACTCCTCATACAACAAAAGTACAAGATATCGAAAGTGCAAGTGCGCAAGTATAAAACCAATTTCACAAATCCTTTAAAATACAAAGCTAACTAAATCAGTGCAAATTGGATTATACCATTAGATACTCTAACAAATTAAACTGTACACTTCAAATAACCTAAAATTCTACTTATAATATGCAAGGAATGTTGCCTAAAGGGGACCCTATTCAACATACCACAGCTAAACACAACACATTAGTCCTTATCTAAAATATACTTAAGAATTATTGAAAAAACTAAAAGTATGCTCCGGTTTGGAGGTCGGGCCCAAGAGAACGTTCTGGGCCTCCTCCCTGTAGCAATGTTGTATTTTAGAAACAGTGGTCTTAAAAAACGATGCCGTAATGGTTGTAGTGGGGGACAGACAAATAAAACATTATTTAGATCCTGCACCCGGTTGCCACGTAGGTGACAAAGTCTGTCCTGCCTGGCTAATCTCTCCCTTGCCCCTGTTATGATTTGCATGGGTAGCAAATTCAACCTTAGCAACAGTATAGCTCTGCACACTCCATGGGGAAGATTCCATATAATATACGGTTGAGGTTGTTTATAAATACTACTCACCACTATTGTGTCATTACTGGAATGCCCTGAACACAATACAGAATCTCTTTTACAGCAGACTTCGTAAATTGTTGTTTTTTTTATTAGAGTTTTCGTAACTTGTTTGGGGGGAGAGCCTACGCCACTATGCCCAATTTCAAATAAGTCGGTGGCTTTTCTCATAATTCCTGAAGACAACGCTTTTCCCCTTCAAGCAAGAAAATATTTCTTGTCTTAGCGCTACCTTTTAAAGGGTTCTCAACACTATTCAGTAAGGCATTACTCCATCGTAAGCATGCAGCCATGGCAAACACATAAGTCAAGAGTAGACCGAATTCGAGCCGGATCGCCACTATGGAGGCTGTGCGATTCAAATTACAAATTTGACGCCAAATGCGCCCTTCCACCTTCTCAAAAAAATCCCACTGCTGTTCAATCATTAATTTGCAGGTGTAACTCAGTACAGGCAGGATTTTAATTTTGTAAACTGATATAACCTGTGCGAAGTGTCTTTGCCTGCAACATTTATAAAGCCTACCAATTGCGAAGGCCTGAGCTATTTTCTTACTTCTGCACTGATCGATCTGATCACTGCTAGAATACTCACTTGTAAAAATTCATCCTAAATACGGATATAACTTCACTACATCAAGTTTGTCTTTCCCCAGAAACCAATGCATATTTTTCCTAACTCTGCATCCCCGATATCTAAAAACTATGATTTTACTTTTTGAGTTTTTTTTTTTTTTTAAGTGATCATCTGAGTAGTGACCTAACTCATTAAAACGCCTTTGTAGTCCTGTCGGATTTAAGTCCAACAGGATGGCATCATCCGCGTAATGTTGACAGCTCAGTTTCATTGTTCCTATTTTCGGTGAATCCCCTTTACAGTGCCCCACCCTACTGGGCAAGCTGTTAATATAAAGAGAGAAAAGGAAACGAGATAATAAGCACCCTTGCTTCAACCTATTATGGGTCTCCACTTGACTCAACAGGCCCTGATTACCTCCCATCCAGACCTGAGTCCAGGTTGAGGAATGCTCCCAATTTCCTCCACAGTGTCCCCCGGTCAACCCCGGTCCAAAGCCGTGGAGAAGTCTATAAAGGCAATGTACAGGGCCATTCCCATGCCTATTGGATATCGATCAAGGTTTGCAGGGCTGTAATGTTATCTAAAGTGCCGCTATGCATAGGGAACCCCGCTTGCTCTGCAGGGACGAGGTCATTTCTAATTGGGATGAAGCCGATGAAGATATACATCATAGATGTAATCCTATCCTAGCCACTGTAGATCCCCATGCTGTGTCAATGACTGATTGGACTCATTGGAGGGACATAGTGTTCTCAGAGAAGTGAACTGTAAATGCTTGTCAGTGTGCATGCCTGCAACACATTGGCATGCGCACCACAGCCTGTGTGACAGACTGGGAGCTTCATCAGATAAAACCCCGTCAATGTTAATTTGTCTCAAATCAAAGCATGCAATTTTTCCAAGCCATCCACGAATTCTGAAAAAGACAGCAAATGAGGGCTTCACAAACGAATTACCAACATGTTGTGAGAAACAAAATATACCATAGATTGCAGAACTAAATATTCACTTTTGCAAACAAATATACGTTGGATAATACTATTGATAGTGGCCGCTGATCTCTGGTTGTTTATTCCCGTTTCCTTTCAAATAAAATGTGTAAAACGAGGACAATGGAAAAAAAGAATTAAAATGCACGTGATCTAGATACAGTCGAGCACAATCAAGGTTTGTAGTATGTCTGCAGCAATTTTTGGCAAACAAAAACATGAGATTGGGCACTGACAATGCACGTGGTTTTCCTGCAAATTCAATGTTATCTCATTTGATGGTCAAGGGTGCTTCTGTTTGCTGGGCTCCTTCCTGTTGATCGTTCTACATTCGGAAAAGAGAATAAGAAGGGCACAATGGGGAGCTAAAGGGAAGGCGTGGTAAAGAATTGCTTACTTACAATAGTATGTCAGACTGTAAAGGGGTATACCTGAAACGTATTTTCTTAAGTGAATACGCAGATTTTTTTCACCTAACAATAAATAAATCCTAAAGCAGCCTTGGAATTTAGAGACATGGATGTTGCCCTGGTTTCAATCTGGTCAATTGTGGACAAATGTCTGTGTTTCTATGCTCCTTAAATTGTATATATTTGTAATAAAAAACGGCAGTGTAAAAACTATTATTATATTGTGCTGTTCACTACTGCCCCGTTAACCCAAAAGGTTACTAGTGGCATTGGCACTTGTGACCTGAAGGTCTGTTGCACGCGTATGACTGCAGCAGACTCTCAACCCTCTGAATTATCTAACTGAGATCGGAGCATGTAAGTCGCACTGTTTCATATCCCCTGCTACTCCCCACTCCCACCTTTTTCCGAATAGGTCCATAAATAATATATGTCCCTGTTGGCAAAGAGATACTTTCTCTTACCGCCTATCTCTGGCCTCAGCTTTTACATTTTGCAAGACTTCAGGGGAGTCGGGGTTGAGCTATGCTGCAATTCCACGCAAGGACCCTCTAGAGTAGAACAGCAAAAGGAAAGAGAAAGTATGCCATCATGTTAAAGGGAGAGACAGTCAGCCACCTTTGCTGCCTGTTGTGAACTCAGCAGGAAACCAGTGCAGGACCGAATCTGTGAGCTGTCAGACTCGGTGGAACTCTTAGAATGCGGACAAGCATTTCCTTTTTTACCACTACCATGTTAGTAAAGGAAGCGTGAAATGCTTTAGCCTGTCGCCTGCAGTCTACAGATCGGAGAAGACATCCGACTCCCAGCGTTTGTAAACATGCGTTACTAAGTGCAAAGAGACCCACGGCCGCTTGATGTGGCCTCTGCTGGTCAGGTCCGATACACAGACTTCACCTCACCGGACAGCGTGAAAGCATATGCATTGAAACATCCTTGTCTTCCTCCTGTTCTAATACTAGATGCCTTGAAAGTGAGGTTACACTGCCCTATTATGGCCCAGGGCAACCACTGCAGGCCTGACCACACAGAGCAGTATTGAATTTAGATGCACATAAGTGCAACATACTATTTTTTAGTGGTTCCCAAAATGTGTGCACATCTGGTCGGTGTGCCCCTGGTTAGTTTTTACGGCGCACTGGGGTGCTGCAGCACACAGATTGGGAACCGCTGGATTATAGTTATCGGAAGATCGTCCAGGCCCATTGCATACAACTGTGAGATATATTGGGTCCACTCTGCATCTGATATTAAAATGGCTTCTGCCTTAATTCTACTATCACAGTATTTCGTTATTAAAGCCCAATATTTACGCGAGTCACCGGAATGTGCAACCTCTCAATTTAATCCGATATGAATCCTCCACCCACCCCTCTACGTTTGGATGCCTTCATTCTTTTTCTTACCCGCTTCACTCTGGTAATTTCCCTTTGCCTAGTCAAGGAAGACTGCTTAAACTGATCCCTTACTAGGGCATTTAGCTCCCAGTTTAACTTTTCACCTCCCCTGATGTAACCACTTGGTTAATGCCACCGGCTCTCTTCTTCCTTCCACGTGATCTAAATAAGGCCAGATTCTTGTCAAACCAGGTGATGGGATTTTCCTGTATAGCACAAGAGCACGCATTTTCAATAAGCCTCCCTAAACATGTAAGATTTCTATTGGACCAAAAGGTGCACCCATTTATTTTCTAAAACATAATACTATTGTCTCTGGGATTTCAGAGATCCAGTGACTTGAGTTCCAAGTTGACATCGACTGATAAAATACTGTGGTTACTCAAGTTTGTCCTCAGTACCTTAAATTGAGTACATGCACCAAAGAGCTGATAGGATACCACCATATAGTCAATTAGTAACTGCCCCCGAGGAGCATTGAAAGTAAGGGAGGTTGGGGAGTCCTCTGAAAATCTCCCATTTGAAATAACAAGATCATTAGTTCTCAAACAATGTAAAAAGTTCAACCCTCGCCTATCTGATCTAATGTGGCCGGGCAACGAAGTTTCAGGGATGATCCATACATCTTCCAACTTCCAATTGCTATCTACTCAGCCCCATCCACATCAACCCATCACTAATGCCCAATGTTTATGAATGGCTATATAAAACATGCACACCAGGCAACACTAAAACAAAATACGATCAATATTGGCTTTATCGCATTCACTTTATGTCTTCTAAGAATACTGATCAGTGCATAAAGGCAATAAAACCACTTTGCAAATAAAACGACTGCCCATCAGAAAGCTGTTTTAGTCCACTTTTGTGCATTAAAAGGCAGCTTCGCGTTTTAATATTTTTAAATGGAACCGGCAAGTCTAGTAAAACAAAAATATTAACTGACCGCTGTACCTTGTCAGGGCTCTTAAGGAAAGGATGAGTACTGTAAGGGTCATTTGATTAGTGGACGTTTGTTATAGTTAGAGGACTTAGCATATGATAGAAACGCTTTTCTTTCTCTCCTTTACATTCTTTGGCTTCTCCATCACTTATGAACTCTTAGTGGAATCCTTCACCATATTCGGAGGGGAAGCCGAAGTGACATCACATGCCCCTCGACCTGTGATATGTCCTCTACGTCCTTGGCTTCTCATTTGGCAGCAGGAGACTGGTACAACAGGTGAAGCAAGCGAGCCCAAACCTCTCCTAGGAAAGCTGGGGGAGGAAGAGGATTCTATCCTCAAGAAAATGTTATACAAAATTAGGCAAAATTATGCATGTTTTGGCCTGGGCCTCTCCAGCACATATAGCACTCCGTTCCAATACTGGTACTGCCTTAATCAATCTTCCACTCGCAGTAAGCTGGCAGTCTTATGAATATGCCTGGTGCTTAAAGTGCATTTGTGTTTTTTGCTCCTTTATTGGGCTGTGAACTAATTAATTTACAGGCCACTTACTGCATACTGACGCCTCTCCCTATGTCTTGACCGCCAGCTGTTAATCCAAACTGCAAAACCATCTGCTGTTTGCCTTGAGCCCAGTGTCTAAGACCAGGTCCAAGGTGGAGATGGTGAAAGTGGGTGCCTCTACAGGTGCAGCTGCAGGTATAACAAACTTAACCTCGAGTGCAGGGACTGCATCCACACGGTCTCCCAAGCTCCGCCTACTGCCGGTTCACCGCTGATGCGAACTTCGTCACCAATTGCTAGCTTCTCATGTCATGTCTGATTTGAAATCTGAATTAGAACCATTAGGGACACCTAAAATTTTAGAAAACTTTGGAAAACAAATTAAAACAATTAGAAACTGGCTTGCCACTGCAGGATGAGGACATCTGGAAGCTATTCTCATACCTGTATAATTATTAGAGCTTATTTTCCTTGTTTGCTTTATTCAAGGGTTGTAAATATTGCATAAACAAAAAAAGAGCAGGGAAATGAGTGGAAGAATAGAGAGAGAAATAACATTAAATGACCACATTAATGAAGAATACAGGGAATCAAAACAATTCAAAAGTTTGAAAAGAAAAAGGGAAGACGCATCTAAAGATGGAGGTGTGCTTTAATGGATTCACACGCGAGTGTATTAGTTAACATGGCGGTTTTAGCTAAATGCAAATTAACTTAGTTGAGATATATATATATATAAAATGCTCGAGCTGAATTCTTCAATGCTGAAAAACAGAGACAGCAACCACGGACTCTTCAAATTAAATGCGCTTGTTTATTTTAGCAACAGATGGCCACTCTACGCGTTTCCGGAAAAACCCTTGTTCACGAGTGTGGTAGTAAAGATCAATGTTGTTTAAATAAAGTCATGTGATTACAAAAAGACATAAACATAGAGGTCAGACTACACATTAGAGAGTTACAACACTCTCGTTTCATGGTATAGAAACAGTCGGCCATCTTTAAATGGTCAAAGTGTTAGGTAAACAAATTATGTTCAGCGCCTAACATTAATTCATTGCGACTGTTAGCTTAAACTTGGCAAAACGGAAGCATTTCCATCAATATAAATCATAATTTCAACAGTAATACAAAAACAGGATTATGTCGATAATCACTTTCAATGTGAGAATCCTGGTCACTCAATACTGGAATTACATTCACCGTTGTGACCCAAGTGGGTCAACTACCGAGATAAAAAATATATACTTGCTACAAGCAAAGCTCCTGTGGTACTCCTCAATTTATCTAAGTCAAAGATGTAAACAAACATCATATTGGCCAGAAGGACTCAAAAATAGTTGTGAACGTGCTAACAATTTAACCCAAGTGGGTCAACATACTGTTCTGATCTCTATGAAAAGGGAAAGAAAAAATCATTACCTTGTGATTGTGTTCTACATACAACATACAAAATACCACAGAAAAAACACTTTAGAAAGATTCAAACAAAATTTAAAAATTGTCTTAAAGCATTAAGACAGAATGAAAAAACAAATGTGACCTTCTCTCTACAGTTTACCAACTCCAATGAGATAATGCATATTCCTATCTTAGATGGACTTCCATTTCCTCATCACAATTGTGCCCATTGGGTACTAGGGTCTTATATTGTTCATATATGTTCACTTTGAAAGTGTCTCGCCATCGGATACTGCTTGTCGCCGTTCTTGATTGCACGTAAATGCTCTAGTACCCTTTTCTTGGCTTTATGGATCGTGCTTCCAATGTACGCTTTTCTACATGGACAGAAAAGGGCATAAACGGCAAATTCAGTATTGCAAGATGTATGTTTGGTAATTTTAAACGGTTTACACTCAGCTGACAAAATACATTCTTTCATATGGCGACTGTTTCTACAGGCCTTACAATTGCGGCATGGATAAAACCCTTGGATCCCAAGACTTCTTATTTCAGCTGGTTCTACTGCTCTACAAAGCGTATCCCTGAGAGATCAAGAACGGCGACAAGCAGTATCCGATGGCGAGACACTTTCAAAGTGAACATGGGCAAAACAATTCACTTCTCAACTTTTCTTCAATGAGAGAGGTGGGAATAGAGTGCAGGATCTGAGACGCTTAGAGTCAAAATTGATTATATAATATAAGACCCTAGTACCCAATGGGCACAATTGTGATGAGGAAATGGAAGTCCATCTAGGATAGGAATATGCATTATCTCATTGGAGTTGGTAAACTGTAGAGAGAAGGTCACATTTGTTTTTTCATTCTGTCTTAATGCTTTAAGACAATTTTTAAATTTTGTATGAATCTTTCTAAAGTGTTTTTTCTGTGGTATTTTGTATGTTGTATGTAGAACACAATCACAAGGTAATGATTTATCGACATAATCCTGTTTTTTGTATTACTGTTGAAATTATGATTTATATTGATGGAAATGCTTCCGTTTTGCCAAGTTTAAGCTAACAGTCGCAATGAATTAATGTTAGACGCTGAACATAATTTGTTTACCCAACACTGTGACCATTTAAAGATGGCCGACTGTTTCTATACCATGAAACGAGAGTGTTGTAACTCTCTAATGTGTAGTCCGACCTCTATGTTTATGTCTTTTTGTAATCACATGACTTTATTTAAACAACATTGATCTTTACTACCACACTCGTGAACAAGGGTTTTTCCCGAAACGCGTAGAGTGGCCATCTGTTGCTAAAATAAACAAGCGCATTTAATTTGAAGAGTTCGTGGTTGCTGTTTTTCAGCATTGAAGAATTCAGCTCGAGCATTTTGTGTTTAGAGGTTCGCTTCCTCTCCACGGACTGCCATTGTGAGAGGCGGGGAAAAGGCGATTTTCAGTTGCGACAAGCACCGAAGTAAAGGATTCAATATATATATATATATGTATAAATATATATGTGTGTGTGTGTGTAATATTAACGTGCAGACTTAAATGGACAAAATGTGTTTTAAAATGTGCAAATTTGTTGTAGCTAGCTATACCTACACATACTAGGACCCAAAATGTTCAAAGCAGCATTTCTTAACCAGTAGTTTGACTAGAATGTGCTTAAACATGCATAAATGTTTAATTCTTGACCTTTCCATGATCATGTTTTTATTAACTAAATACATAAAATACACCATATAAACTGAATTTGACCTCTCTTAACATACTTGTTTTAGTCCCCAAGCAGAAGAAAATAATGTTCCCTCGTCATTACAGATGTTTTGGTTTGTACATTGTCGATTCTCCGCTAACTTTCAGTTTGTTTTTGTAGAAGGCTAAAGATGTAGTCTCATCCGTGAAAAAGGAAATTGCGAATTAGAAGCTGCATGTGTAGTCTAGCCTAGTATAACAAAGTTGCGCACTTGGAGATTACTGCCTAAAAAGGCTTTGTCTGTCGTATGAGAAATAGAGGAGTGATCCTGTTACAAGACAGACCCTCAACGATGATTGGTTGAGAGGAGGAGAAGATGCAACACGAACTGCAACATTACTTTTCGACTGTTTATAAGTATACGTGTTCCTAGAGAAGGTCAATGAAACATCATTCATTTTCTCGACGCGTACCCTTCTTTTACCAGGTTGCCTTTGCAGTTGGCTACTGCACTTTTATCCTGCCTTATTCTTTGATGATTTGAGACTCACTTTATGGGAAGTTCTGTTTGAGTGATTATTTACTTGTGAATATTTTGAGCTTTATGCCAGCTTTCACTCTGTTTTCTAACTCAGACTCTTTATGGGTTCTACTGACACCTTATTTCACCCCTATCTCAAAAGAGGGATATCTTCCTTTATGGTATACGCTTAATGCATTTTGCCCTATTTGAAATAATAACCAGTTTGCTTTTATCAGTTCTAGGAAAGATTGATTATTGACTAATATGAATAAAACTGATGATTTATATAAAGATGATTACTAAACTTAGAAAAAAAAACGTAAAAACCTTTATTAACTCATAATTATCTGAACTTGGAATAGATTCAGTGATTACTATTTATGAATGATCTGGTCATGGTTTTCTCAACTGCAAAGGTCCGTCGCCAATGTGCAAAGAAGGTGCTGCAGTCATCAGCCTTGTTTGTATGATGGTAAACTGAGTATATTTAAACTGACTCCCGCTCCCTGTGTGAATACAGCACAGCGTAGACAGAGCTGGAATTAATTGGGGAACAAATACGTATAGGCTGCAATCAATTCTTTGTGCAAACGCGTTGCTGTAAGAGTACAACGAAGATGGTGGCACTCACGCACTGTCTCCTTGTGCATGCTCTTCAGCGCTCTCAAAATGGCTGCACCAGCACAAACTGAGCGTCAATGTTATCATCGGTGTGCATGACCTGCATGTCAGCAATGACCGTTGATGGAAGACTCCTCCTTAAAACAGCCCAACCGTGGTCCAAGAATCTGGAACAAATAGCCACAGCATTTTGCTGCGGCAATAAACATGGATTGACAAAGGTCACGCTAATAACTTCGCAGGCAGACGGTGGGCTACTCCGTAACACACTGGTTCAGCAAACTCATCACCAATATGTATTGGTAAGCACCTTGGTGAATGAAGGAATGAACAGTGACACAAGGCAAGTATCAAAGGAAGGTTTATTAGACAGACAGGAAATTTTAAAAGAACTCCAAGTCTCCAAGTGCTGAAGCACTTAGGGGTACATGCATCAAGCCCGCATTATGCGATTTCTAAATAGCGATTTTTACCGATTCGCTATTTAGAAATCGTAAAATGCAGTGCATGAAGGATTCACAAAACAAAAATTGTGATTCCTTAAAATTCCTTAATTGCAAATCGCACATTACGAATCGCAATTAAGGAATGCCTTCCCATTAAGTCCTATGGGCCTAAAGGCCCATAGGAATGAATGGGTAGCCATTTGCAATTTGCGAGTACCAAATAGGAACTGGCAAATTGCAAATGCAATTTGAAGGGTGCTAGGGGGCCTTAAATGCTACCCTGATGCACCCCCAAATTTGGCATGTATGCTCATGTGGCGCACATATATGCCCTAAGGGCATATGTGTCCGCCACATGGCACTTTGAAAATGCACTTTTGTGCATTTTTTACAGTTTTTGCAAATTACCATCAACTTGCAGTTGATGGTAATTAGCATTTACTAAATGCGAAGTCGCAGTTAGGAAAGACTTTGATGCATCCCAAATAGGGAATCGCAGTTTGCGATTCCCTAAAAGCATTCGCAATTTAGGTAATCACAAAATTTGCGATTACCTATATTGCGAATGGGTTTTGGGTTGATGCATCCCAATTGCCTAAATACCGGTCGCAAAGGGGCCGATTCTGCAAATCGTCCTGTTTGCGATCGGTATTTAGGTTGATGCATGTGTCCCGAAACCTTTTTTCTCGATTCTCCATAATTGGAGATTTTCTAGAAAAAATATGACATTCACAACTACATTAGTATAGCAGTTGATACCTGAACTATTTTCAAACTGATATCCTACAATCTTTTCAACAGTGTCCTTTTTCTTTTTGTTTGGAATCTCAACATTCTCTTGATTTTGTTTCTTCTTTCCAACCTCACTACAGAGTTTCTCATATGTTCGTTTTCGACACACTACACGCTTTTCATGTACACAATATTCACCTAAGTTGGGAGCATACAGTCTTCTTAACCGATTATACTCTCTTACACAATTTGCATCTGCACTAATCTTTCTCTCATCAAAATCAATCAAATACAATTCAGATAAAGTTCTGACTCGGGACAATGCAACATATGCCATTCCCTCTTTAAACATGGTACTTCCAATGTTTACCAAAGCACTGTCTACACTTAAACCTTGAGATTTATGAATGGTCACTGCATATGCTAAAGAAAGGGGAAACTGTTTTCTACGAACATACAAATCTTTAACAAGCAAAAAACGAACAGAACAACGTCCAATCTGTTTTACTTCTTCAATCTGATCAAATTTAATCTTTAAAAATTCAATTCCATCTCTATTTTGATAATTAACAAAATCAACAACTATTCCCATTGCTCCATTTACTAAAACTATTTCCGCGTCCAAATTACGCCGTAAAATTACCTGACAGTTTTCTCATACATATAAATTCTTTTCTAAACCTGCAGTCTTAAATATAGATTTTTCCAATGAATCCAATTTTGTTTTTAATTTTTCTGTCAAAATAATAGTAATTCCTCCGTGCTCTATTTTATCAATGGTTTCCATTTTTATTATTTGTTGTTGTTCCAGCTTTAAAAGTTCTTCATTGAATGTAGAACACTCTCGCAGTGTTGGCATCAGACAGATTAAAGATTTCTTTTCTCCAATTTTTTTGTATATTATTTCCAGGGCAACATTTTCATTTGGAAACAAGTTTGTAAGTAGTTGACTTTGCAAAGCTTCTTTACCATGTTCTGTCAATACACCAATTCTTATATCTTGAAGAATGCTTCCATAATCTTCATCACTTGCCTGTCGCATATTCTTTATAAGTTCTTTATATTCAAAATATGACCAAATGTTGACATTTCCAATACTTCCCAAAGATTTCCTGGTGTCTTCATGCACAAGTGTTTTAAAATCTGGTTGCCCTTTTACAGGAGTAAGTTGCAGTAGATCGCCAAAAACTATCACATGTTTTCCTCCAAATAACACATCGTATTCTGTTTTTAAAATTTGCTGCATTCTTAAGTGCACAAAGGCAAGCATTAAGTTTGAGACCATGCTAACCTCATCAATAATCAGAAGTTTCATTTTCTTAGTACTCTTGAAATTCATAACAAGCTTCTCCAGAAAGCTTGTGATATTCCAACTTGTTTTCATGTTCAACAGGTAACATTAGTAAACAATGTAAGGTAATCCCTTTAATGTTGTATGCTGCTAACCCAGTTGGAGCGTTGACAACACAAGATAAATGTGATTCAGTGGTTTTCTGTAAATAACTGGTCAAAACGTTAAGAAATGTTTTCATGTGCCAGCTTGACCACTGATATACATTTGAATAGGTTTGAAACATGTGCAGTTGCATTTTTTTTCATGAAGTAAACCATGGTAGATCTGTTGTGTCACTTGCTGATATGTTTCTTTCTGTTCAATATTTAGTTGCGCGTCCAAATTTCCTAAGTCCATAATATCGTGTTGAGCTTGATGCATTGCTGTTTCCACTTCACTCATGGCGATTGCTGCTTCATTTTCAAGAATTGGTTCTCCTAGTGGATCTTGACTCAGTGGAGCAGAACTTTGACTATCTTGAGAACTGTCTCTAGCAATATCATCTGCAATACTAGCTTCCTGTTCAAATTCTTCATTCAACATTTGGAGATAATTTGAAAAACTGTGCATTCAATGCTATCTTTACATGCATTAAAAGAATCTTCATAGCACTGAAAATCTCCAAGTAATTCCAGTTCCGTATGCCAAGGCTTGAAGAGTTGCAGAAGTGCTAAAGAGTAAAATTCCCTTTTATCAGGAGTATGTCAACTAAGTTTCCTGTGATTAATCAGATTTCCTTTACTATGTTTCACCAAACATCCTTCTGAACCAAGCACTGCATATTTTACTTCATTTATGTTCTCTGTAATATTTCTCTCAAAACTGTTATATTGCAGCACTTCACTGAGACATATGTTTTCAAGATGGGGTCTTCTATTTGGAATAGTACGTATTCAACATGTTTGTTTTAACAATATCTGTGCTTTCTGGTTCATTTAATGCTAAATATTCGATTTCTTGTAGAGATTTAAATACTCGATTTCGTGTTGAAGCAAGACCTAGACTAACCCAAATGATTCCTCTTGAGTTTGAATATAAACTTGCAGAGGACAAGCGATTCGAATATTCGTAGGATCCAATCTCTCGATGGGACAGCATCTTCAAACTAAAGCTGTACAATTTCTTACTAAGAGTCTTCTCGTGGGAAATTTCTTCCCACATATCTTTCAACTCCATCTTATCAGATTTCGTTATGTATGAAGTTACATACTGAGCAACAGCAATGGAATTATCCGCAACATACTGGATATTAGCATTCCACATCGACAAAATAACTGGATTATAATCATTAATATTCTTTGATTGTTCACTTCTTTTTAAAATGTAAGTATTTTTAGGAGATTTTCTAGTGATAGTATGCCTCACTGCTGACATGAAACTGTTGACTCTTCCTTTGGATATTACTGGACATGGAAATCCAAAACGACATTTGGTATAAACCTTTTCCTTTGACTTGTATTTCCATTGACAGTATTTGCCACATCGATGAGTTTGAAAACGTAAAACTTGTTGCCTTAACGTGTTTTCTTCTCTTGTTTTTGTTATAGCACATGTAACATAGTCTTCAATAAAAGATAAAACAGTCTCATCCGCATCAGTTCCAAATTTGGGTGCATCCTTGATCCATAAAAGCATATGTATATGAGGATCACCTCTAGCTTGATACACCTTTCTCCAAAAGAAATCAATAACTTCTCCAAGGGAAGCATTGTTTTTATTGCAGATAAAAGACATCATAGCTTGAAACCTATGATTAAAATATCTGCACACATTTACAGGATTCAAGGAACACAGTTCTACAGGTGTCTTGAATTCAATGTTTTTAATATTTGAATTTGCTTCTCAAAGAAATTCAAGTAAATCGTCACAAGCATATTCAGCACAGCTTAGCGTATCAAACCACGTAGGAGTTCCTAAGTTCCTTAACATACATTTAAGTTCTCCATTACGACGATACCAATACTCATTAGTACCACGTTGACACGCCATCAAATTAATCAATTGAGATTCTAAATGATCATCTCTCTGATGTACTTTGTCCATGAGTTCCTTTGCAGAACCATTTTGAAGATGAACTCCTGTTTTTAATATGTGGTTGACTGCATATGAAAGTCCAGACAAGTCACTTTAAAACAAAAGATGAAATATATATGGGATACATTGTCGAAATGCAGGAATCTGTATTGGTCGTTCGACATATCTTCCACCTTTTCCAGTGGGGAAGAGCTGTGGAAAACAACAGGCTTCCAAACTTTTTTCCCAAACACTCATGGGAGTCCCCTTTGCTTTCTCCATTTGGAATAATTCAATAACATTCCCATTCACTTCCTTTGAATGTAAAGGATGTACACTATAATGTTCATAAATTTCTTCACTTTTGGACATGTCCACTTTTTCAATTTGGCCACTTGAAATTTCGATATCATCTCCTAAAACTATTTCTTCTTCTTCCACATACACATTTTTGTAGTAATCATTGTTTTTTATGAGATATAACGTAGCCTTTTGCACTTTGCTCACATCTACTAATTCTTGCCATATGTTCCGACTCTACGTAGGAACACAACTAGAATAACTACAGATTCAGTTTCCTCTTTCTCTACACCAACAGTTTCAATATTTTTCTTTAAATCTAAAGGTAAATACAAAACTCTTCCTTTTAATCCTCTCTGTAAATCTGTGGGAGGCAATTTACCTGTTTTAGGCTCCATACAAACAATAGCCTGAAACAGGTGCACAGATTGAATCAGAATAGACATAAGTATTTAAATCTACCAGCTCTGGAGGAATAGCTACCAACTCTAGGTTATTATGTACAGCTCTAGCTGGCATTTTGTTATCCTCTAATTTGGTATAACAATATTTACAAATATGTTGATCAGTACCCAAATCAAAGCAATTTTCTACCAACAAATAAATTGCAAATTTCTTCCACTTATCATTGTTTTCTTTTTCAGTTTTTAAATACAGATCAACATTTGTAGTTTGATTTTTATAGTCAGTTCATCGACAACAAATACAAACATAGCGGGTCATTAGGATGGCGGGCGGACTTTTTCCGCCGGCCATCCTCTCGCCATTGGGAGAATAGGAACACCCGCCATCGGTGCGGGGGTCCCGTTGCAGACATTAGGAAGCGCCCGCCACACTGGTGGGTGCATCCTGCATACTTGACATTGCGGCGGGCGGTGCTCTCAGCACCGCCCACCACCATGCCAAGAACGCATGTCATGCACTTCCATGCACAACATGCCATGTTGTGCATGGAACTCATAGGTATCCCCCATGTGCACCCCCCAGGATTCCTGGGGGCCCGCTATGGGCCCCCAATGGCAAAAACCGCCTGCCTGCATAATAATATGGATGGCGGTGTCTACCAGACACCGCCACCATATAAAATGCTTTTCCGCCAGACGGATTGCCTACCGGCGGAATACCGTCCGCCGGGGTCCCCCCCGCCATGGTAATGTGGCAGGGGGGGAAATCCTAAGTGTGCGGAGATTTTTGGCGGGCGGATCGCCACTGCTGTACGGCCAGTGGCGATCCGCCCATTATCCTAATGGACCCCATAATTTGGTCTTTCATAACAAATTACCTTAAACTTTGTAATTTCTTCTTCAAACTTCTCAGTACTACTATCTTCCATGTCTTCTTCAACACCTATTTCTATCAATGTCTCACTTCTCTACACTCTTGTTCAGGACCAAAGTAATGAAACTCTTTTTCATCACAAACTTTTTTTACATCTGATACTGACCCATGCAAAAGAGCACTATTTAAATCACTTAAAATCATTGCTGCACTTTTTGCCTAGTACAGTCTTCTTACTAACTTCCGCTTTTGAGAATGATGAACTGCTAACATTCTCAAATGATGAAAAACACTTTTACACACTTTTCTAGAAAGACAAGCCAGAGAATGACCTTCCAAACCAGTATTTTCTCTCACTTTGCAAAGATCTAGTCCTACTACAAATACTACTACAATCCTAAGTATACACTGAGGCTCTAGTACGTTTCCCTAGAACTTCATCAGCTATCACTTCTTCTACATTTGTAGGATCCATCTTTTCTTTTTCAATTGCACAGCCGTTCTTCACTTCATAAGCACGACCATTGGTATCAACTGTGTGAACTAATGAATTGGTTTGAAAATAGCTCTTTTTATTTAAAAAAGCCTCTGAACTTGAAGTGTGCTTCCATTCACCCAAAAAAGTCACAAAACTTAGTTCTGTTAATTAGTCTCTTCTTTTTACTTTCGGTCTTCATAAAATGTATTGGCTTATCTAATGATCGCATTCTGTTTAAAACTAAAATGAATAATTTCCTTTTTAATGCAAAAGCCTTTTCAACAATAGTTTCAATCTGTTTTTTCTTTTGATAAAATGCTGATTTTTTTTATATTTCTTTCCATCTTTTAATAAATTATGTACTACTCTATTGTGAAACATTTGTTTCTTTATTTCATCAAATTGATTCTTTCATCTTTCACCATAGATTGTTTTTTCAGAACGTGATTTGCCATTAATTTGTCCTTTTTTCACTTCATTTTTCTTTGTTCTTGACGTATTCTTTCTACTTTCTACATTGTGCAAACAGTTTCAAGTCCTTGAAAGTCTTTTAATAAATGATTTTGTTCTCTTACCGCAATACTTTTTCTTTTTTCCCACATGTTGTAGTTTTTCTTGTTTCCTCTTTTCTGTTTTTCCGGTCCTGGTAAGTCTTTTTTAGTGATGATGAAGAATATCTGGAAAAAATATATATATATTGTTAATATAACTATATAGAAATATACTATTCTATTACTACACAAACAAGTTCTACATAAAAACCAATGTAATGCTTTGTTTTGAAATCACATTGGTAGTGCACAGGGGATTGTAGCAATGCATGAGTTAGTACATGGGTCATTGCATAAGTACATGAGCAGCGATGATAAGAGTACTGCAAGGAGAGTGCATGGTGAATTTATAAGTGCTTGGGTTTTGGCGGAGTGATTAGATAAGGACATAGGACTGGCTGGGTGATTGAAAGACTGCACAGGGAGTGACAGGGGTATTGCTGAACTACATGGGTAGTGCTCAGGGGACTGTAGCAGTGCATCAGTTAGTGCCTGGGTCATTGCATAAGTACATGAGCAGCGACTCGATAAGAGTACTGCAAGGAGAGTCCATGGTGAATTTATAATTGCTTGGGTTTTGGCGCAATGATTGGATAAGGACATAGGACTGGCTCGGTGATTGCAGGAGTGCCTAGGTAGTGACAGGGATATTACTGGACTGCATAGGTAGTGCTCAAGGGATTGAAGCAGTGCATCAGTTAGTGATTGGATAAGGACATGGTGTGAGAAGTTGGCCTGGTATATGCTGTCCGCTAGTTATAGTGGGCACCTTGCAGCAGTCCAAACAACCCCTTATTGATGATAGGTTAAAGACAACCTTTATTGAAAGCTATCCTAGTGGTAGCTATGGAGAGCAGCCTTCAGGCTAAGTCTTGAAGGAATGGAAAGCAGCTTGTTTTACCAGTCTATAATCTCTTGAATGGCTAAATGAAAGGCAACCACACCAGGTATATATATAAAATATATGTATTTATTACTAAACACACCCTACTAGTCTCTTTATGAGGCTAGAGGTCAAAACACATAAGTTACACTTAAAATATTACAGTAAAGTAGCACAAATACACGTTAGGCCCTAGGGGTGAGCCAAACCATATACTAAAATAGAGGTATAAGAACCACGGCTTAACTAGACACAAGGCCTAGAGCCTGTAGAATCACTGGGAGCCCAAGGAACCACCCAAGGTAGTGCTACAGGGGACCCACGGGGCCGTGTGTAGTGTGAGAACACAGCCGCGAGCTCCCGTTAGCTTCTATGGGGAAAGTCGCGGTTAGATTTTTATAGATTAGGGGCACTTAGAGATGGACTAGGACCAAATGCTTTTGGACTTAGACAGTTCTAGGGTCAACACCTACGGGAGCACCGGAGTACTTGAGTTAGCTAACCCAGGGAAGCCGGGTGCATAGGTGTCAAATGGTGTCGGGTTCGCGTCGTCATTTTCAATGGAAGCTGGCGAAGTAGTGCTGCTGCTGGGAAGATGCGAAGTGTCGAAGAGATTCAAGCCTGGATCGAAGATGTGAAGAACCTGAAAGCAGAGGGGACAGAGTCTGGGTCACTTGCCAGTGAACAGGGGCATGATAGACGAATGCCCACCGATATTGGGTGTTTCAGGTGAAGAAGGTGAAGCTTGACTCTTCAGCCACGAGGACCAGGAGGCGTCAAGGACGACCAGGAGCTGGATTCGCGCTGTCCCCGAAGGATGTCAAGTGCTGCAGCGTTGGTGCCCGGATTGGACACAACAAGCCTTGGCAACAGCAACCCTCGCAGAAAGGAGAAAGATGCTTCGGTGCGGTCCAGCAAGGTCCGAGGGACTCCCCCAGTGAGGAGGAGTGAGGGCACGTCTGGAGCAACCAGGGAAGCCCAAAGAAAGTCAGTTACCTTCACAGGGACCCACCAGTCGAAGGACCGGGGATCGCGAAGGGACCTCGAGAAGAATCGCAAAATGGCGGCCCACGGGTCACTTGGGGTGACTAGGCCGACAATCATCAGTGGATTCTCTGCTCGGGGTCTGGGCTACAAGTAACCCAATGCCCAGCCTCAGGAGACGTCGAGAAGCTGATGCACTTGCAAATGTGCACGGTGACCAGGGGTTCCGGTTCCACTGTACCTATGAGGGCTACAAGTCTCAGCTTTGCTGGGGACCTGGTTCAGCCTCTGGTAAGTCTGGAAATCCACCTCTGGTGTTGCAAAGTCTTTGGCGTCTGGCGGGAGCTTCGGAGATGCAGACCGGGCAGATGCATCTTTGATGCCTAGCAAGCAGGGGAGTAACTCCTTTACTCCAAGGGAGATTCTTCAGTCATCTGGCATTAAACACATTGTCAAAGTTCCAGGATTCAGTTTCAGAGTTTCGTCCAGGGATATCTAAAGTCCTGTTGCCAGGGGTTCCTACTTTATACCCAAGGAAGGAGTTGGACTAACTCAGGGGACCCACCTATGGGAGGGTTTGGAAAGAGGGGTGGCTGCACCCATTTCCTTTGTCCAGTTTTGTGCCAGAGCAGGGGCTGGGAGCCCCTGAACCTGTTTGAGCTGGACTATGCTCAGGGACACTAAATGTGCCCCCAGTGCAGGACTTCAAAGCACTCTGAGAGTGCTCCCACCCAGCCCCAATACACTAAAGCCTGTCTGGGAGGTGGTGACACCTCCCTGTGACAGGAAACCTATTGCCCAGGCCTCCCCTGCTGGAGTTTCATTCAGCAGCAGGAGGCCAGACATGTCTGTGGCTGCAGCATCCATTTTGTGATGCCAGGGCTCTTTTAAGTTGGTACCGGGTATACCGGTGCTGTCATGTTTCTCCCTCTAGAAGAGTGGAATCATACTCCCAGACTAGTTACTGGTGTGGGGGTATGATTCCAAGGTGTTTGACACCAAACACGACATGTTTCCGTGCAGCCAGTCCAAAGTTAGCATTTACAGTTGGGTTATAATGCACTTAAGAGTATATGGTCAGGCTGCATCACAGACAACCCCGGAGAAGAGATTCTGAAGGCTGCAGAGGGGCTCTGCTCATTCATGGGCACCCTTTCACACAAAACCACGCACCCTGCCTTCAGGATTCATAAGGCCTGCCGTAGGGGTGACTGATAGGTTTCTATGTGCAGTGATAGGTGAGATATAGTGAACCTATATCTCTGTAATGGGTGCATGCACCAGCTTACCCAGGCTGCAGTAGCAGACCTGTGGTATCATTTTAGAGGGCTTGACAGGGGTGGCATAATACATGCTTCAGCCCCTGGTAGGCCTCTGGGGTACCTATGCCCTGGATACATAGTATACCATATACTAGGAACTTATAAGGGCACCCCAGAATCCAATCTGTGGTGTACTGGAAGTACATGGAATCAATTTAGAGAGGAAGCAGCTAGGCTGGGGTCCTGAATAGCAGGGCCCCAGCCAGACTAAAGTCGAAAAACAGTGTTACAGCTGCAAAAAGTTGGGGTAACCATAAGAAGCAGATCCTACTCTCCTACACATGGGACTGGCTGGGTTATTGCGGGAGTGCACAGGGAGTGACAGGGGTATTGCTGAACTACATGGGTAGTGCTCAGGGGATTGTAGCAGTGCATGAGTTAGTTCCTGGGTCATTGCATGAGTACATGGGTAGTGACTGGGGCAAACACTCAAAATATCTAATTTGAAATATCGACTGGCCAGAATATCGAATTAAAAATATAGAGAGGCCAGAATATCGAATTTACAAAATCTAGTTGGATAGAATATCGAAAATGAGGTTTAAAAGATCAATTTCCATAATATCGAATTTAAAATATCGTTTTCCATAATATTGATTTTTTTTTTAGTGTTATGTATGCTAGTATATGTGTTGAAATTATATATCATTTTTGTAATGTATGTTTTATTTTTTTGAAATAATGAATGTTATGTTATTTAAATTTTGCGTAATTTAATTCCGTAGCGGGTTGTGGGTTTATAGGGTAATAGGGTGGGAAGTAATTTAATTATAGTAAATTAAATATGAATTTTTATGAATTATTAATTATTTTTAATTTAATTTTGCGTTTTAGTTCTGTAGCGGATTGGGGGTTTATAGGGGAATAGCGTGGGAAGTAATTTAATTGTAAATTTTAATGTACTTGTATTGATAATTAATTTATTGCTAATTAATTATTAATTGGTAAATAATTGTTATTAATTGGTAATTTTTATTAATTGATTACTTGATAATGATGTTAATTGTATTAATTTATTATTTGGAGTGGGTTGTGGGTTATAGGGGAATAGGGTGTGAAGTCATTTAGGGGTCGATCCCGATCCTGTATTTTTTTTTTCCGTACAACTCGTATCCGTAATTATTTCCGTACGAATCGTACAAGTCCTGTCCGACCCGTGAAGTACGATTCGCATGGAAAAAATACATACGGATCGGCCCGATCCGTACGAATCGGATCAGGAAAAGTTGTACGAGACGGACCCGGACACTTTTCCATACGAATCGTAAAAATACTGTCCGACCGTACAAGTACGATCCGGACCGGCTTTCCGATTTACGATTTACGGGGAATGACTTTACCCGCTACGAAGCGAACTTTGTACGACTCGTATCCCGGGAAAAGTTGTTCCCGGGGTGTGAGTCGTACTGAGGTACGAGTCGTACAGGCCCCCCCATGCATATGTAGGCACCTTACAACAACATTGTGTATGTACGCACCATACATACGCAATGTTGGGGTACGCACCGTACATACACAACGCATGGGGTGTATGCCTGTACGACTCGTATCCCTGTACGACTCGCACCCCTGGGAACGTGTCAGAGTACGACTCATACCGCGGAGAACGTTGCATATGACTGAGTCAGACACACAAAAAAACAGAAGCAAATACAACTAAACGAGTCGTACTGAACCACGGACACTGTAAAACAGCACAAGGAGGGTCTATTCGACTCGCACAACACCACAAAACACGTCTACAGTGCACAAAACATGGACATGACTGACCTGGTCACATCCAAACAGGCAAACAGAGGGGCAAACTCACAAACACCCCTTATAACACACCCACCAAAAATTCAAACTGAGGCCCACCCACAAATGGACCAATAAAAAGGGCCCACACATACAAACCATGAGCCTTTGCAACAGACTCACTGCAGCTAGATAGCACACACCAACAACTGCACCCATCCACCTTAACATATACACCTTCACACAACCTCCTTCACACATACCCCCTCTTCACATTCCGACCCACACCTTCACATTCAGACCCACACACCCACAACCATCTACACCCTCACCCCACACAATGCCCACAGACAAGAATCCAAAGTTCACAAGGGAGGAGCTGGAGATCCTTGTCAATGAAGTCATCAGAGTCGAGCCACAGCTGTTTGGAACATTGGTCAGACAAACCAGCATAGGCAAAAAATCACGCCTGTGGCAGAGGATCGTCGATAGGGTGAATGCTGTTGCACCCATCAGAAGGACCAGGACTGAATGTCAAGCCAGGTGGTACGATCTGCGGAGGTCAATCAAGCGAAAAATGAATGACGACTACGCCCAGAGCAACATCACTGGAGGTGGTGGGCCCCGCAGACCAGTACATTTCCATCCCTGGGAGGAGAAGGTGATGGCCCTGCTTCCGCCGGTGGGAGTACATGGACTTCAAGGACTTCCAGAGCCTGGTGAGTACACAAACAACTTATGTAACATGGGGGTAATGGTATCCACACCCCAACTACACAAAATGCACGCAACTACCCCCAAGCCCTCACCGGCCAGAACCACAGTCAAAAACAACGCTAATGCCACTAACCTGTGTATGCCCCATTGAGAAAGCAAGGCCATGCTATGTCCCATGCTACACGAAGCACTAACCCAAGAATGGATGTCCGGTATGCTGGGAGGGTGGGTGTCACAAAACGCTTTGTTGAACTCCAAATCAGACACAATTGCCGTCATCCCATATGGCCCAGGTACATACCCATGCACCATGCGCAATGCACAGGGACTGGGAAAGTACTGACAAGATAGCTGACACTTGGCCCTGGTGTAGGCAGCACAAGGCCCTCCTGTGACCAGTGCAAACACAAACACCAAGACAACAAGGTCAGATATCTAGGACAGGAACTCACACTCACTGTCATGGCAGCATGCTCCATGGGGGGACAGCTACATCACCTGGGAGCCCCAGTGCCAAATCACACTACACCCACCAGCAGGCCCTGTCACACACATCCCTTCCACAAGCAGATAGCCCCGGGACAGGCAATGGATTTACCCACTGTCACAATGTACATGTAACACAACAAGACCAATACATAGCCGAAGAAGCATCCAAGCCAAAAATCTACATGTCAAAGACTCAGGAGAACATATCAATCTGTCCCCCGCAACATACCCATCCACAAGTGAACATTGAGGAGAATGCTAGGCACATACAACTACCTGGAGGAACAGTGCCAATTTGAATGTGTATGAAACATGGATGTTGCATGAAACAGCATTAACATTGTCTGTCTCACACACAGGGCAACGTGATGAATCTCCCACAACAATGGGGGTGAAGAATCACAGTCCCAGGCTCGGGAGGAACCTGATCCTACCGGCAGCGACGCCTCTCAACACACCGCGGATGACCCCGACCGACCTGGACCCTCTGGTGTCCAAGCCCCTGCAGCACCTGGTTCAGGAACATCTGTGCCAACCACCACCCCCATTCCTGCCACATCCCAGGAGACACCGAGGAGCCGTGCCCGCAGTGAACAACTGAGCCAGTCTGACCAGGAGGGACAAGGTGCGCCGGGCACCCAGGAGGAGGCAGACAACACCGCCACAGCCATCCCTCAGGGGTCCCGTAGACCCGATGTGCCCACAACGGCAGCCCAGGCTCGTGTGGGCAGGGGTGGTGGGAGTGTAGGCAGGCGGAGGTGAGAACCTGACCAGCCAGCTGAAGGGACCGGTATGTCACACATACACAAAATCATGGACGCATACCGGAGTGACACCAGGGAGTTCAGCCAGGTAGTGGGGTCCCTCACAGAGATAAAGGGGACGTTCACAGAGATGAAGAACCAGCAGGCCGAGCAACACGCCAGTCAACAAGAACACCAAGGACGGATGGAGGCAAGACTGGTTGAGCTCCTGGCGGTGCAAAGGGACATAAGCCATTCACTCCGTCGGATCGCCAACAACATGGGCAACCCTCCCTGTGCCACCAGGCGAAGACCACCACCAGCCACAGGGAGGGAGGAGGAGGAGGATTCGTCCGACGGAGCGTCCCAAGCATCGTCAAGGCCTGCATCTGAGGGTTCCCCGAGGAAGGTGGGTCGTCCACGGAAAAGACCGTGAGAGGCAGCGGCCCATCCACATCTCCCAGGTCACCTGGCCTGGCACCTGGCCTTCATGTGCGACAGCATCACCTCATTGACTGACATCATCTGCCACATAGACTTGCTGGTCACAGTCTGACCAATGATGCCAAACACTGTGGTCTGGACTCTGCTGACTTCAAATGCCAAGGATCCCATCTCCCCCTGTGAACTTGGGATTCTATAGTCCCTGTATTGCACCTTTTTCTTTGCACAAATCACGCCCCAGACCTATAATACAAAAAAGAATAATTGAAATTTTATGTTGCAGTCATGTAGCATGTCAAAGTACGCCTGAGTGTGGAACTAACTCCAGCCATCCATACACTGGGATCTGAGTCCGGTCGAGGACACACATGGGTCACAATGTATCATCAAATACAGACATGGAGCCCAATACTCACCCGTGATGGCCTCAAGCTGCTGAGGGGGGGGCTTGTAATACTGCTCGGACAGACCAATTTGGAAGAGTATCATGAAGGCGTAGAGGTCATGGGTCATGTGGAGGTGCCCGGGGAGGGAGTCCCAGGTCTGTTTGGTGAGGTGGGAGAACTATCTCCTGCATGCAGTTGTTCTGTGGATGTGATGAATGGTGGCCAGGGCAAGGTTGGCTGCACGGAGTTGGGCCAACGGGGTGTTGGATGACAGACGTCCAAGGTCGGTTTTGGGTCTGGGGTCGTGGACTACCTCCTGAGTGTGGTTGAGGAGTCTGAAGGTGATCCTGCAGCAGACAGTGAGCCATTGTAGCTATCTCAGGTGGACGATGATGTAGCTGGGGCGGGGGATGTTGAAGATGAGGTGTGTGGATGCACCCTGGATGTGGACAAGTTCTTCTGCAGTTTTGCTGTTGTTCCTCCGTAGAGGGCGGTGCTGTAGTTGACCCGGCTGGTTATGTTGTTATGTTATGTTAGTTACATTTTAATGCGCACAGCTGCTCCAGCGAAGGAGCGTCCTGGCTATTGTGGACCTGGGGGACGGTCTGTCTTGCCTTGGAGTGGATCTATCTGTGGATAATTTGCAGCATACGGAGGGTATTGCAGCATGAGGTACAGATGGTGTTGAGTTGCATGGTAATTGTGAGCGATGAGTCCATGATGAACACCAGCTTGCGTGCGTGGCCACTGGGTGCTGGTGCGGTGCCCAGACCGGTGGGACACAAGGAGTTGACCCAGCCGTAAGGGGACAATCCTCAGATGATGACCTCAGCCCTGTCCAAGTCCAGCCTCAGGTGGCTGATGTTCAGCCATTCGTCAACGGATCTCATGCCTTCTTGAAGGTTGGATCTGGCAATGGCTGGGTCTTTGGTGAGGGTGAGGAGCAGCTGGGTGTCAATGGCATACGAGATGATGATGAGGTCGTGTGCACATGTGATGGTGGAGAGGGGAGTCATGGAGACATTGAAGATCGTCACGCTGAGAGATGAGCCCTGGGGCATGGGCCAGATGACCCCAGTGTACTACATGCTGAAGGATGGAGGCCGACTCCCTGAGCCTTGCTGGTGAGCTACTTGTTGATTTAATCCTGGGCCCTCCTCTGGATACCAGTGTTGGAGATGTGTGAGCTGACAGTGTGGTAGCACATGGTGTAGAATGCCGTTGAGAGGTCAAGGGGGGTGGTCTCACCATTGTTGAGTAGGGCAAAGTTGTCGTTGGTGGTGGCAATGATGACGGTTGCAGTGGTGTGATTACTGTGGAAGATGGTCTGGTGCCGGTTGCCTGGAGCTGTTTGCGTGGAAGAAGTTTGTCAGTTGCTCGTTGAGTGTCTTCTTGATGACATTTGCTGGGTAGGGAAGCAGGGTGATGTTCCAGGAGATCCTGCGGTACTGCCGTTCGTTGTTTAAGAAGGGCCTGGGTCTCTGCATGCCTCCAGCTCCCATGGAATGTGGCAAACTCAAAGGAGACATTCATGACGCGCTGGACGTGGGCTTCAAGGATGGGGAATGATGTGGTTGAGATGTTGTGTGGGAAGGGGCCTGATGGAGAGCCAGAGTGGATGGTGCACATGAGCCAGGCGGTGTATTTGCTGCTGTTGGGAGTCCAGAACCTGAGGGGGGTTTGTCCTGCGGATAATAGTGCTGTCTGCCTCTGTGTACCAAGGCTGTCGTGTATGTCCATGAGCTTGCAGTGGTAGAAAGTTGCAAGGGATTTGATCTGCCTTGCAAGGGTGGGGTGTCTTTTGGATGGAGATCTGCTGTCAGTTCACTCACAATGCTGATGAGCTCCTTGATGTCGTGTGTTTTGGTGCCTCTGCCCTATCTGAAGGATCTCCACTTGTCCTTGCTGATGATATGGTGATGGCTGTGTGTGGCGTTTTCCAGGGCTGTAAGGTAACTGATGGTTCTTTGTGTTGCAAGGTTTGCACAAGAGTCCGGCTAGATCTGTATGAGTCCAGTAGGTCTGCCTTGTCCCAGGTGGCTTAACTGTTGTTGTGTTTCAAAGGAAAGTCTGTCAATGTGGCAAGATTGTTGGATCAGTTGCTGATCCAGTGTGTGAGGTTGCAGGGTGTGGCGGTGGTGTTGGTTCGAGTGTCCCACACAGTTTGTCTGTGGTGACTTACATCAAGCATCTTTGGGGGATCGGTAGCGGAGTGTGGGACAGTGTGTTGCTTGTCGGAGACGTGGATGCAAATGTTGATGGACCAATGATGGATGGTGGTGTGGTTCTCCTCCAGCAAGAAGTGACTGGCCCCCAGCCACATGTAGCCTGTGGAGGTGAGGGCGTGCGTGCAGATGTACGTGTTGATGGCTTAGCAGAATTGTGGATGTAGGCCTGGAGATCTGTAGATGAGTGTTACTCTGAGGGTTGCCAGGGGGTTGGTGCGAAACAGGATTTATGACTCTGAGGGTGTACTTGTGAATAAATTGCAATTCATCCTCCGGGATTGTTGGTGCCGTCCCTGCGGTTGATCTTGTATCCGTCTGAGATGGCAATGAAGAAGTTGTGTGCTGAGGATGCTTTTATCCAGGTTACTGTCATGAAGGTGATGTGTGGGGCTGTTGTGTTGAGGAGGTAACAGAGTCCAATGGCGTGCTGGTGGACGGAGCAGGTGTGGAGTAGGAGGCACATGACCTGATTGTTCTGACAGGGTCTGGTAGGCGGGGCAGCGCTGTGTAGGCAGTTGGAGTTGCACACTCAGCATGCGAAGGTGTGTGTGTGCTTAGGGGTTGCCTGATAGCAGGCGGTTGATTGTCTGGAGGACATTGCTTGGAGGTTGGCTGCAGCATGAGCCTGTTGTGTGACGTGGGTCATGCAAGGACCAGAGGGTCGTGCACTGTGCACGTTGCAGGCGCAGACGGTCCTGCCTTTGGCACGGCGTTGGCGCAACAGTGGCACAGACAAGCTGCTGGCTGCATTACGAATGGGTGGAGGGGGAAGGGAGGAGCATTTTGGAGGTGTGTGGGTTGCAGAATCAGGGCACTCGGTGGGGCGGTGCCGCAGGTGAGGCAGCAGCAGGCGGAAGGGGTGAGAAACTAGGCAAAAAGTAGCACACAAAGACAAGGAGGTCAGAAAGGCACAGTGCAACAGGTGTATGTAAAGGAAGGAGTGTCAGGTTACTCATGGGTCACTTCGAGAAAATGTATGAACAATCACATAAAATGACGGCCACAGGAGCAGGCAACAAAATGCGGAGCTGCGCACAGGAGACACACCGTCAGCAGGCGTTGACGTCCCATTGTGGGGAGCAACCTGCACAAATACATACACAACCAGGTACTTCATGCACAATAGAGATTATTAGCCATGAAGAACTGCATGCATGTTGCCGAAGTACACATAAGCATATGATGTACATTTGTGTATTGAGTATGGTGGTCATATAGAAAAGAGCGAGCTCTTGAATAGCTTTTTTTTGTAAAATCGTTTTTATTAGCATTTCGTTGCATAATACAGTACATATTTATCAGATATATCAGAAACAGACATCATGCGAGTTGGACTTCATGGCGTTATTTATAGCCATGTCACAGTATATGACCCATCCATCATTTCAGTAGGGAACATCACTGATGTGGAGAGGTATATGGGTGAAGAGCATGTGTCCATGAAAGGTGGTATATGTCCTGTACTGGTAACCGGGCGTGAGCTCTCAGCGCTAGCCCTGTAGGTGACTTGTTGCTATGCTGAGAAGAACGATCTGAACTCTTCAAACTAGGGGTAGAACTGGGGTACACTGTGTCTATAATGATGTTGCATAATAGAGGCCAGCGGGTTAGTATATCCTGACTGAGCTACCTATTGCGCGGCACTGAGAGGGAGGGCAAAGGCGCCAGACTGGAAGTGATATATGGACCGTATGCCCTGGGCTACTATCCCTGACTCATTAGGTGCCTATTCTGCAAAAGGACTGCAGTGGATAACCTCGGTGTGCATGCGCTGTGGGGGAGCGGGCGCTCTGGGTCGATGGCACCTCCGTTGCTTCCTGTTTAAAGGAGTGTAGTAGGATAGCCCATGACATGGATATGGGGTGCTTGCGGATACCCTTAAGTTCTTCTCCTGTTCTACGGCACCCTATTTGTTTACCGCCCCCCACCAGGCTGGTAGCGGGGGTCCCCCCGGCGCCCTCCAGTGCATTGCTATACACCGTTTGGCTAGTAGCAGCGCCAGAGACACGAAACGCGTCTCCACTTTCAGAGACTTACGGAGCTTGTGTATGCCCAGTGCGCAGGCATCCCATGTTTGAACGTCAGTAAGCCCCGTGATTGTGAGGAGGGTGGCATGGACTCTGGTCCAATAAGTGCGGGGCGTTGGACAATCCCAGAACATGTGGAGAAAGGATGTGGGGGGCATTGAGCATCTGTGGCATGTAAAGGGCGAGTCTGGGTAATACTGTTGGAGCTTCTCAGGCGTCATATAGGCGCGATGTAGTATGTGAAGTCGTATGTTGTTAAAACGATAGTTGCGGGACACTTTTTTCTAGAACTCTAATGCACGGTCCCATTCCCTGTCATGCAGTGGCCTCCGAAACTCAGCTTCCCATTTCTCCCGAAGGGGTGCGAGGGTGATTGGTGCGAGCTCTTGAATAGCTTTTGAAGATAAGATGGTTATCAGTGGATCTTATGTTTGAGGATAATGAATTCCATAGTTTGTCTGCTTGAATAAAGAAAGAAGTACCACCCAAGGATTTTTTCTTGAATGCTGAGGTTTTGAGGTGGAGTGCCAATCTGGAGCGGTGGTTTCATTGCTGACTTACAATTCCCTCCTAACCAAGGGACCAGGAGAATAACCACTTTCTGTCCTACCACCTTTACTTTTACCAGTATGTTAAACCCTAAGGGACCTCCTGAGATCTCACAATCTCCCCTTCCCCAACTATGACATTGACATTCTAATCAATCTGTTGATCACTAGTAAAAATTAAGATTACCAATTCATCAATATCAATAATTAAAAACAATGTCTTGGCACCTTTTCGGGCAGTGACTTTCGAGTGAACTCACAGATTCATATAGCAGTCACATCTATTTCTATTACTCATCACAAGAGATCATCACACTGCCGAAGAGAACCAACCTAGAGAACCTAGCCAGCTATCAATACTTCAATAATGCTCTTGAGAAAGATTTTTAAAAAGCTGCTGCCATTGAAATTTAAGAGCTGATCAGCACCTTTTAGAATTTTGAGCAGGGAGGAGCAGCGAGACTGCATAAAGCAGCAGATGAAAGAGCTTGTCATCCTAGACCAAAGTAAAGATTGCTTTCTCATCTTTTTTTTTTTTTTAAGTTTCAAAAATTAAGGTTTATTGAGGTAAAGAAAAATAAAAAAAGGAAAAGGAGAAAATGCATCAGGAGATACAAATACAATATGAAATGAACAATAAAAGCAGAAATGAATACAAAATTATTAAATATGTCTGGTTATTTGTTAAAGAGACAACAACATATCATTAATAAAAGTACTAAATATTTTCAAATAGTATGAAAAGCAGAAAATGGAATGTCAAGGAGGCTTACCAACTTCTTGTGCAGAGTTTGCACGTGTGTGTGGAATCGTAGCATGACAATCAAGAAAATTCGTAACAGGGAGCCATAATTGTAAACGTTTTATAGCAAGAGATACAGGATATACATAAGCCGTATCTAATCTATGATTACGGCAAACAGCATACCACCAAGCCTGGAACGATAAGTCAGATAGGGACTTCCACTGTTTGGTAATCTGTTGAAAGGCTACTCCCAAAAGTAAGTCTAAGATTTGCATGTTTACTTGTGATTGTGACCAGTCTTCTGAAAGAGATCCTCAAAAAATATTAGAAAACGAAAGGGGTATAGGGGAGTTAAAAAGGAAAGGTAATTTGTTTCCATACACGTGTCCAAAAATCATGTACGTAGGGGCAAGTAAAAAGCATATGTTTGAAGTCAGCATTTATGAAGGGACAAAACCATTGGATATATCAGGATTTATCTTATGAAGAAGTGCAGGAAAAAAGAGTAATCTATGGTAGATATAGAGGAGTGTTTGTGTAGTGTTAGCTGCTCTAGAGGATTTTCATATTTTGATCAAAATTTTCTTCCATAAAGGGATGGGCCAGGTTACATCCAAATCAGGTTCCCAGTCCAGTTCCACTTTAGTTTTCCCTCTAAGAGATTGTGGTTTGCCCAGAGAAGTATATATGTTAGAAGCTTTAGGGCAGGAACTGAGAAAATCACAGGAAAGACTGGAAGAAGAACTGGACAAGACAGGATTGTGTGTAGTTTGGGTAAGAATTAGATTCAATGAGTTGCAGAGTGTTTGATATTTAGTTCTAAATGATGGAGGAAAGTCAAAAAGAGCTTTAGCCTGAGGAAAGGATAGAAGTACATCATCTTGAAAGAGTTGGTTAACCCAGATAAGACTTTTCAAGATTTCCAGTATATGGGTTTGCCATTGATCAGTATGCGTTTATTAAGCCAAATGGTGGATAATTGTAGAGATCATTGTAGAAATGAGTCTTTATCAGTGGAGATGTCTAACAAAAAAAGAACCCATTAAATTGTTAGTGAACTTGACTATGGAATTAGAGAGTTTCTGGGGTTTTCGCGTAAATGACAAATATTCTTGAAAAGAGAAGGGGTGAGGTATGAGTGTTCAAGAAGAACCCATGAAGGAGAGTCCACTGAACAACCAATTAGCCAGTGAGATGATTGACGTAAAATGAAAGCTCTATGATATGTAGAAAAATCAAGGAAGTTAGCACCACCTTCTAGCTTGGGAAGAGCTTTCTCATCTTAGATGGCTATCATCAGTAGACTTTTAAGAACCTGTCAGACACTATAAAGAAGCAGTATATTTTTCAAGCACACACTCTGTAGTTTTTTGGGTTATTTTGCAATTCTTCAAAGTGCACACTGTAGTCTTAAATCATTTGATGCGCTTGCAGGATCATACATTATGCTAGTGCAGTGATGTCATTGCTGATATGATGTGATCTCATCAGTGATGTCATCAATTATGTTGTTCTAGCTACCATAAATGCTGTTGATGCTGCAAGTTCAAACATTATCAGTGTGAACAGTGTATGGCAGGGCATCAGTTATGGTTTCCATTAAAGGCATGTTTTACTGCTGGTTTTGTTTTGTTTCATAACATAAGTTAATTTTGAAGGTGAATCTCTAAGGCATTTTTAAACATGTGTTAATATCCTGTGAGCAAATGTACCCCTGGCTTTTGACAAATGCTTTCCATTTAATTTTCAGCAATTTTTATGTAATATATTGCATCCTGCCCCACATAGATTTAATGTTGTTGGACCTGTCAGCCCTAGGGTGGTCTCCCCTTCCATTTTTGATCGTGCCTCATTTTTTCCACCCTCATTTTTATGTTGGACTAGGTCTCCGGGCGCCTTTTCATTGCCAATCAGTGTTAAGGTGCAGGTGCTCCCTTCTCCCAAGATGGCTGCCACAGGCCCCTGCTACTGCAGAGTGGTCTTTCATAGTAGCACCCTAGCTGCCAGGAGCTGGCTGGAACCCCACAACAATGTTGTGACACCAGCCCGCCTTTTTGTCCCATAGGTAGAGTGGGGAAGCTCCTGGAATGTGCTGGAACCTTCTAGAAGGGAGGTGTGGTTTTTCTTTTGCCGCCTTGGCCAGAGGTCACCTGACCTAGGGCTACTTAAGTGAGGGAAGGAACTTTTTGTGGTGAGTTGGCCAGTGGGGTGAAGCAGAGCTGGAAGAATCCACCAGGAGTGTAGGCGGTAGGGCCTAGCCAGGGACTTATGCCTCTGAGAGTGACAGGATTTAGGTGCTGCCTCTTAAGTGAGTGAGGGACCCTGTGAAACCCACTGATCTTGCCCAGCAGTAGGAGGACCCAGAGAACCTCTGCCCAGCCTGACTAGGAAGGACCTAGTCGCCTTCTCCATCCCTACCCCCCTGTAACAGAACCCCTTAAGGGCGCCAGATACATCTGCGCCAACAAGACTTCACTTAACATCTGAGAACAGAGACTTATATGCCAAGCACTGAGACTGCGTGTCCAGATTGAACTCTAAACCTATATGCCAAGCGCTGAGACTGCGTGTCCAGACTGACCCCTGAAGCCGTATGCAAAGCAGATTGAAGAGCCACCGGGGATCGACCAGGTATTAGCGCTGTGACCCCTGCGCTCCCGGACCTGGCCTGGGACCCCCGGCAGCGTGCTTCGCTGAGCGCGGAACCCCCATCCTTAACTTGAGCACCCCCCTGTGACGTGGAAGCCAGCGCGCTCACCGCCGCGGCCCGGAGGCCGGAAGAAGCGCCCTGCCGTATCGCGAGGCCCGTGGAGAAGCCCGGGGCCCCGCCGCTGCCGTCGCAGCTGCGTGAGAAGGTGCGCGAGGCCGAGGCCGAGGTCCCCCCCATCATCGCTGGAGCGGACGCCTTCCGACGCCGAGAACGAGGTAAGCCCGGAGGCTGGGATTGTCCCTTGTGCGCCCCCTACTGGTTGGGAGCCACACCGCACCCTCAGCCCGGGTCCCCTCTCCATGGGAGTCCCCCTTGTCATCGCGACAGAGAGACCCCGCCGAGGGATCCCTTCCTGGTGCCCCCGTGACTGCACTGAAGCGCGGTGCCCTACGAACTGCACCGGAGCCCGAGAGACTCGCTCCGCAAGTCCCGTGCGCTCCCTGCGGACAGCCCCCGTGTGAAGCATTGACTGCCCCGGAGTACGAGTAGCGCTCTGATAGCCCTGTTCCGACCTGATGTGCTAAACACCCGTACTCACGAATAGCGATATGTTACCTATGCTCCGTAGTGAAATGCTGAATGTCATTGCTCACGAGTAGCGCTATGTTACCTATGCTCCGTAGTGAAATGCTGAATGTCATTGCTCACGAGTAGCGCTATGTTACCTATGCTTCGTAGTGAAATGCTGAATGTCATTGATTACGAGTAGCGCTCTGTTATTCATGTGCCAGGTTGAAGTGCTACGTGCTATTGATTACGAGTAGCACTCTGTTATTCAGGTTCCATATTGAAGTGCTACGTGCTATTGATTACGAGTAGCGCTCTGTTATTCAGGTTCCATATTGAAGTGCTACGTGCTATTGATTACGAGTAGCGCTCTGTTATTCATGTTCCATATTGAAGTGCTACGTGGTATTGATTACGAGTAGCGCTCTGTTATTCATGTTCCATATTGAAGTGCTAAATGTCCTTGATTACGAGTAGCTCTCTGTGCTAGATGCCCCGTTCTGAGGTCGTCACCGATTAGCGCGCCTAGCGCTATAATCACCCCCCTAAGGCGCTACAGGAAAGTGAAGCGCACGGGTACATCTACGTGAATGGTAATTGTATCTCAGGCAGTACTGATATTTCATGAATTGCATTTAGGGTATGACCAACTTTTACAGCTCCTGACTGACATGTATATCGCTAGGAATTGTGTTATCAGCTGATGAAATGTACTGCTACCTCATGAACTGCATCTAACGTGATCTACTTGGATAAACTTGAGTATTTACATAACTTCTACAGTGTGGCGTCCCTTATTGTGTGTGTTCCTCGTTTCATGAGAGGTGCGTGTTGTATGGTTGCTTTACACACAGACCTTTGGTGGCCCGACCGCTCGTGTCACGTTACCGCCCCATAGGGCCTGGAGACCCCAGGTCCTACAAATGTACAATACCAAGCATTCAGACATGCGCAGAGGGCAGAGGACAGACGGCATGCCTGGTCTTTGGCCATGCCCTGAGCTATCCACTTCACTTCTGTACTCCGTGATCAATCTTTTTAGGTCAAGCCTGGGCAGCGCATGTGCTGCTCGGCGAGCCATGCTGTAGTGGTGTATACACTTGAAGCCCTGCCCACTCGCCACACATATTTGTCATTGGCTTGTATCATTGTCCATCATAAAGGCTGGCTTGTGATTCGTTATTAGGCTTGCTATTCCCTCCTTAGTACCGCCTTGTCTTCATTTGTAACCCTGCATGAGGACTGACGCTTTTACTTTTGTTGTTACACGGTACGTCTTCTTTAGTGTGTAAGCACTATTTTCTTTAAAGAGTTTCTCTTACTGCAGGAGGACAGGAAAGTCTCATGTAAAGTTGTGACCACAGGCTTGTTTATTTAACTCGTAGCAAATAGGGAGCTCTTTAGGGGCCATGGAAGACAGAAGGCGGCAACTCAGCGATGCCTCAAGCATATGGAATACAATAGGTCTCGCATTTGCGAAAGTTTAAGCTATTGGCTTTGTAAATGACAATGCCTTTTATTTATGTTTTAAAAACCAAAACATAAATAAAAAACATTGTCATTTACAATGCCAATAGCTCAAAGTCACTTAAATGCGAGACCTATTGCATTGTAGATGGTTTTTTTTGGGGTATTTGCAGTTGTTTTTTTTTTTTTTTACATTTCATCATAGTGCCCCGGGTCTTGTTATTAGAGATTATTTTGTGCAGCTCGCGCTCATATTTCTGGCAAGGATTGAAAGAAATCTTGCCCGATGCGTGCTTGGAATGTGAAGAATTGATGTAACGTAGCTCTGCTCTTGTGAAATGTACTCCCCTGACCAGCTCCTTAGCCAGAGATTTTCTGTGCTAAATTGCTGCTTGGAGTGGCTATAAGGTGGTTTGTTCTTGCCTGAGTCTTACGTAGGCCTTTATTATGCAGTACAGTTTCCACTGTTCCCCGCCTCTTGCGGGTCTGGGGTTACTGCAGAGCACGGTTGTGCAAGCTGTGATGCAGGAAATGCTTCTTCTGACTTTACAGATGCTTAGGTTTCACATCTGTTTAACTGTTGGTGGGAGAACATAATGCACTGCTGAACATTCATTGAGGGAGCCCGACTCATTCATGCCGAGCCCCTTACTCCGGATAAGAGCAGTGTGGTGGCTGCTTATTTTTAAGACTGCTCCTAGAAGTTACTATGCACCTCTCTCACACATTAATCTTTGTAATAAACCGCCTCACTGGAACAATTGCACATGATTTCTGTTCACAGAATGAGGAAAGTGAAGCTAGAGTAGAAGCTTTACATCAACTAACATGTGAAGTAACTGTGTTTTAAATCTTGTTTTCTAAGCACTCTAGATTTGACCAGGAAAACAGTTTCTTGGTTTTATTTCCCCTTTGATGTTACTCACTCATCTTTAGATGCTTTGCGTACACGTTTGTACATTTGTGTGGCAAAAAATAAAATCACCTAAAGTTGATTGGTTGTTGTTGTGTATGTGTGTTCATGATGTGTGGATGTATGTCAAGGAAGAATGGTCCTGATGCACCTCAGGCCTGGCTACAGGAATTTTCACCTGGGTGTGCCAAGGGAGCCTCCACGGCGGGCCCAATTTTTGGTCCTTCTGGAGGTAGCCTACACCCAAGATTACATCATATCTACTTCCAAGCAGGCACCACAATACAAACAGTAGATTCTAGTGCAGGGATGTAAGCATATTGTGCGTTGTAGTCTTCGTTTGCTTCTATCAAATTAATCAGACAAACACAGAACACCAATGATTTGTAAGTTTGAAGTGTAGGACTGGAAACAATGCCTGTGATGACATGGAGGGAATTTGTCATCTTACACAAAGGTGAATTCTTTGGTACCTCTAGATTTGCGTGAGAGAAAGCTTCCTAAATGGAATGGGGCCTAGACAGAACTGCTGGAATTAAGATTGAAATCACCAGCTCTGCAGACTGTAATCCTTATGTCCTTTGCATAGGTGTTTGGGGCACCATATTATCTGAAACTGTTAAAACTGCATTTTTACTATCTCAGACGACTGAGTAAAAGAAGTAAAGAAGATAAGCAAGAGTAGTTTAACATTGCAAAATCTACAAGAACAGGTGGCAGACAAAAAGTGAAGATGTGTAAAAGAAAATCCTCAAAATAAAAAGGTTGAGGGTCCAAAAGAAGTGAGTAAACCCAGAGTAACAGCGTTCTACCTCCCAGGAGCTCCTATCCCATGAGATACAGGGTGTAATTTAAACATAATGTCAAGATGAAGCCATTCAACAAAATTCCATCTTTCAACTGAGACAGAATGGAAGCTGGTTGTGGGCGGCGTAGCACACAGCCATCTGATATTAGTGCAACTACACATAACACTTTGCAATGATGCTGGCTGTGGAGTAGTCAACAGAAACTCCTCAACACAAGCACCAGGCCTGCAACTGGCTCGCAGGTCAACCTAAATCAACTTTAAGGTGTTTGCCTCTACTACAAGAGTTGGTTGCCATTTAATGCAGGAGAGAAAGCCCTTTGCCCCTAAGCATGATTTTGGCTCCTTCTTCCAGATTCGAGCAACCACCCCCATATACAATTACGTACAAATGGTGACCACTGATAATGCATTAAATGATCTATGCATTTCCATCAATAAAAGTCCTGATTAAAACTTGTCTGTTCTACTTACAACAGTATGTTAAACTTTTCATTGATAAACTCTAATGTTACTATTGTAGTTTACATTTGAAAGCTGTGTCCCAGATCATCTTAATTCTGCATATTTATACACTGGTTATAGCTTAGAATAGAATGCTCAGGGGTGTAACGAGGCCTCTGCAGCCTTTCGGTGCAGGGGCGCCCTTCAGAGGGCCCCAGTCATCCCAAGGCCAATGAACATCTGTGAGATACGGGCAGCCCAGAGGGGCCCTCATCACATTCTGCAAGGGGGCCACATCATTGGGAATGATCTGGCTACATCAGGGTCCAGGTGATCCCACCACACCAATCTACCGACCCCACTGCGGTCTTAAGAAAGGTGCACAGTCTTCTCACCTCACAAGACCTCCAATAGTTGAGGAAGAAGTTTGAGTATTCGGCTATAATATTAAACTCAAAACACAAACGTAAGAAGCCCCACCATTAAGAACCTTCATCTCTGGCTGCTGTCAGTAGCGCAGCCACTGTGTCATGGGCCCTAGTCAAAGGAACAAAATGGGTTCCCTGCTTGAACTGTAAAATACAACAATAATCAGGTTTCCATACTCCACATCCAGTTTCTGGGCCTTGGTGCCACTACACCTGCCGCACCTTGGTATCTCTGGTCTTCTGCTGGGTGATAGTAAATAGTGTGAGAGAGAGAGCAGTCTCAGTGGAGTAAGTGGAGGGCGAAAACTGTGCCAATGAGAATGTTGAGTAAGCTGCATGAATGCAATACGAGAGGAGGTCTCATGTGAGTGTCAGATAAGAGGAGTGCATGCAGAGTGAGAGGAGTGAGTGCAGGGTGGTGTGAACGGTGTAAATGCAGGATGAGTGGTGTGCCTGTGTGTGAGTGCAGGGTCAGCGGCAAAACTGAAGGGCGAGTTGTGAGAAGGACTAGTGCGTGCATGTTGAGAGGAGTTAATAAAAGGTGAGTGGTGAGTCCCTGTGAGTTCTGGCAGAATATTGTGCTTGTGTGCATGCAGGGAGAACAGAGTGCAGGCTGACAGGTGTTTCAGTATATGTGCAGGATGAGAAAAAGTTAATTAGCTGAGCCTTCAGGATTTCTGAAAACCGTTAGTATGTGAAGTATTGTATGACCTCACGACATGGGTTCCAGTGGGGGGGCGATGGCTTTGATGAATGTGATCCAGCACAAAGCTGGAAAATGGGGAATAACATTTACCAATACCCTCCCTGCGTCACAGACCCAACGTCACACTAGCTCATTCACACACGCAGTCATTGGTGGGGCCCATAACACCAACACTCATACGTCTCTCTCACGAGTCTGCACACACAGGAGGGATGAGTAATTCAAGCGCTGGACATGTGGGGGGAATACCTTATAACCTATAGGGAGAGAAAAGTTATTTTACAGAATATACATTAACATCCTTCGCCTATAGATCCCTAATCCCAAACATCAAGGGACTCCACCCACTTGGTCAACGGACCAATTTAGTTGGATTGGTTGATGATGATTTAGAACCAGCTAAAACACATTTTAAGATTCAGAATCCTTATTTCCCTTAATGAAAAACCACAAACTCATATTTCTTGTTAATCAATATTTGTTTATCTAAATTTTCATAATGATTTATATTTGCATTTGTCTCATCAAAGTTTAGAATTTTCTAGATCAATTCAAGTAAATTGCAGAACATCATATTTACCTAATCTGGCTATTTGGAGTCCTCTAATTCATTGGCTCTGCATAACCAAATTTTGTCGTAAATTGTCCGAAAAAGCAGGCCAAAGCTCAAAGTCCTCTGCTCAGCATGTTACAGTCCCCAATTTATCAAAGGACCAGAAATCGTGCAAGCATCTATCATAGCCCGTGGTTTTAGAAAACGTTTGCAGTCATTAAGCGGTCGGGCAGCATCTGGACCATCAGGAAAGGCGTCACGAACATAGCTTCGAACAAGGGAAAGATGAAGTGGTTGTAGATGTACCCCTCCCTATTCTATTACCCCTTTTTATAATAAAAATCAAGTTAAAGAAGATACAATTTTAAGCTTTAGGACAGTCGTGATTGGCTGGTTGGGATCGTCTGATTCTTATTCCCAGAATCTTAGTACAGTTCGAGGGGTGAGGTCACTTTGTCAGCGAAGTGTCGGCTTGTTCCGCTTTACTGTAAGGTTGATTGTTCCCCTATACTGGCGAACCTCCAAATTCACATCCTTGACCGGGAACTTGATGAGCAAAGGTCGCTAAGAGGTTCAGGATATTTCTCGCACTTGCGCAGTTTACTTCGCGCCTCACGAGACAGTGGCCACTTCTGCGTGCGATGTCAGCGGCCATATTGGATTAGGCCCAGATGTCAACTTAAGCAAAACAAACACAAAAGAATAATTAATTCATAGAAATGGTGATTCTAATATTAACCCCTTGCTAATCCCTCTATGTGCTTGTATTTATCTAGCATATAGCGACAATTAAAGCCATTATATTCCCCCTTTTCGATCCTCCTCGATGATACAACATCACAAAGCAACATATATCATGCAGTATTCTATTACCACATATACTATTCATTACTATGCGTACAGATTTTAGTTATAAGAGTTATTTAGCCATGCAAAATAGCAAATCCCATGTAAAGTTTAAGTTTTAATAAGGTTGATTAGTATACATGCAATACTGGTTTAATATTATTATAGTTAATAGATTACATAATTAGTATTTTCATGCAAGAATAGAGGAGGTATACAAAATTTTGCAGTACCTGCTCCATTAAATGTGTGACTATAAGCCACCGCCCAGCACTGGGACCCATGTCATGAGGTCATACATACAATAATTCACATACTAACTGCTTTCAGAAATCCGGAAGGATCAACTAATTAACCATGAGTTAATTTGGTTCATGGCACCACAGGTTAGGGTGCGACTTAGCGTACGCATACCACTGTGGTGTGCTGGTCCTGATGAATGCTTCGCCAGCAGCATTTTGAAACAGAAACATGTTGACCAATTTTTCCCTTTTCACAGTAGGATGTATCTGGTCAATTTAGCCAGTTATTAAAACATCCAATGCACTTGTTTTTATTGGTGCCTGGTTTTCCACCATTAAAATATCATGGGAACAAACTAAGGCATCTTTTAAATAACATTTTTCTACTCACTTATCGCACTCACGCCATACACCAAAAAACCTGCTCCGCTGTAGTTCGGCGTCGTAGCACACCAGAGAGGCAGCTCTGGTGGGGACCCAATGATGAAGCATGTCACCAACTAGGTTGGTGAGTGAGGGTTCTTTTTAACAAGAGTGACTCCTCTTGCTGGCTCTTTTCCTGTTTGGCTACACTCTTTCGTTGTTGTTTTGATATAGTTCAGGGGGACCAATAGTGGCTCCATTTGTTCTCCCTCCCTCTCTCGTTTTTATTCTATGCAATTGGTTTTATGTCATGACTGGAAGGGCCAAAGGTGATGTTTGGGTGGGCCTGGCCCACCCTCTATGATGCACCTCCTTTATTGCCTGTAGCCCGGCTAGTTCATTGCCATGAACGATGAGAGAATTATCAGTTCGTCTAGTAGCTCTATCAAAACTGGCAGACATTCTTATGTACGTAGAAATATTAATTTGCAGGGAAAAATCAGATATATACACACAGTAGGTATCCACCTATAGTTTGTGTAGATTTAAAATGTTGTTTTGTTACATTGCTTCCTCATTGCCTTTCCAGCTACTTTGTGAAGCTGGGGAGATAGGATAACACCAAGCACCTAGTAGTTGTGATGCAGCGGCTCCTGTGAAGTAGATATACAAAACATTACCATTTACAATGCCAGAAGCTTTAACTGAAACAAATGCAAGACCTATTGTATTTCCAATGCTTGTTTATGTGATAGGCTTAGTGAGCTCTGGGTAGAGGGCATGTTCTTTTGCCAGGGCAGTGGAAACCCCAGACACGTGTGCATGCTCTTTGCCCCCGCACAGCAGACCTGGTCCTACATCAACCCTATGTCTTCATGCCCTCTGAGCAGTCTTCAGCCATGTGCAGAGGGTTCTTAAAGAGAGTCTGTGCCCGCCTCCATGCCATTCTGGCCTCTACACCCGTCAGCTGTGTGCATCAGGCTCAGGACACAAGGCCTGCACCAGTCCAGATGCCACTTTGCTAGTTGAGCACAGCACTGAGTCATAAACAACAAGCGCAGAGCACAGGGCCTGTCCACAGCCCCTCACCACTGGGCCTGCTACCTATGGCCTTTGGCGATGCACAGTGGGCACTGGGTTCATGGCATGGTCTGTAGACAGTCATAAAACCTAAACCCGAGGAAAACACGTGTGAGTCTATGCAAGGTATTGTGCATGCACAATATATGCCTGTAAATCCATTTGTTTGCTGACTTTTTCAACTATAGCAATAGGTTGCTTGTGCACTGGACACTCACATTTTGTCTCATATGTCTAAAAAGATTAACTGATTTTACAAAACCAAGAAGGGGCACCAAATGATCAAACGTTACCATATCTCCAAATGTTGGTGATCACCTGTTCCACGGTTTTGGTGTAATGTGCGGAGAAAAATGCAATATATGACTGGGACGAGGAGGACCTATGAGGGGGGGATTGAATACATTAGTTATGAGTAAACTTCAGCTTCCTGATTAAGGTCCTCCCCCTCTCCCAGTCATTAAAGAGTGAGGCTTCCCAACACCCAGACGGGCTATACACATGTTAGTCCCTTTTCCATTTCTATGGAAAATGTACAGCTCCCCCTCACTTTACCAATCCTGTTAAGTGACAAACCAAAAACAGAGGTGTAAAACTAGAAGGGGGCGAGCGGTTGTGTCTGGGACGAGGATGACCTTAATCGTGGTAATAAAGTTTACTGGTGAATAATGTATTTATTACCCACTCATAGGATCTTATAACCAAGTGAGGAATTCACAAGCAATAAATAAAACGTTTTACACCATGTTTTGATGCACATTATTCATTTATCGAAGACAACAATTACTTCATTGTTGCTGTAAAAACACCAAGGGCAAATGTATCCGAGGATGAATTCAAAACCTCTAAACAACAAAAATTAATAAACGTATGACGGGATTTCCATGTGACAGCTCTGCCAATTTCATGGAGTGAGATGCAACCTCTCTCCCCCACAAATATGGAACCCGACCTAGTGTAGACACCCTTAATGTTAGCCGGTGGACCCACACCCAAGGACCTGTAAGCTTGACAAACAGCCTGCCAAACCCATCTACTTCAGCTGGATGTAGCAATGTTTTTACCTTTATTGACACTTCCACAAGAAACAAAAAGTGAATTTGTAAGCCTAAAATCCTTAGTATGTTGTAGATAAATAAATAAGGGTCTTTCAAATCTAACTTGGAAGGAATCTGATCATATTCCTGCTGTAGAACAGGAACACAATCCCCTCCTGTAAATGACATTTTGAATTTACTTTCAGAATGAATTTGGGATCTGGTCGCAAAATCAACCTATCTGGAACCATCTGCAAATATGGAGAAGCGACAACAAGAGTTCCCAGTTCTCCTAGACTTCTAACTGATGTAAAGGCTAATGAGAAGGCGCTTTTGGTTGAGACCCTCATCATGTCTGCCTTTTCAAGAGGTTCAAATGGAGATAGTTGCTGACCTTTGAGAACTGTAGGTAAATCCCACGAGGTAAAGATGACCTGTGCAAATGGTAAACACAATCTCTTCAGCAAACGAACAACCAATGGAGCTATCTCATCCAAATCATCCCTTGAACCTCTAAATGCTTTTATTGCTGCCCACTGAGTAGCCAAGGTGCCCAGGGCTAATTCCTTCAAAACACCCTCCCGTAAAAGTCCAGGGGCTGGAAGGGATCTCCCAGCACCGGACAAATACCTTTAGGAGCACACCATTTAACAAATGAATCCCCATTTTTTTTTTATATGAAGTGAGTGTAGCGGATGGACGAGAGAGCTGAATTTCCTTAGCCACCTGGCTAGAATAACCCATATCCTCCAATGCTAGCCTGTCAACTGCCATGCCATCAACTTTAGTTGTAGCATTTGTTGCAGTGGTAACTGTAAGAATTGTAGAGGAGATGGAATAAATGGGAGTTTGACCAATCTGCCCCTCGAGAGGCTGAGCAACAACGGGAACTGCAGACAGGTGGCCAAAAAGGGGCAACTGCAATCATCTCCACCCTTTCCTCCCGCATCTTCTGTAGCACTCTCGGGAAGAGGGGAAAAGGTGGGAAAGCATATAGGAGCCGCTGAGGCCAAGGAACCGAGAGAGCATCCATTGCCCATGCATGATGGCAACTCATCTATGTGCACAAAACCAGTATTAATGCATTGCAAGGAGAGGGACGAACCACTGGACAAGACAGATGGCAAAGAACAGACGAGGGGACATTGTGGCTGAGGCTGTCTACATGGAAATTGAGATCCCCCTGAATGTAAACCGCAGCAATGAGATTGTTCTTTGCCCGAGAAGAAATCATCTGTGACAATCAAGAGGGGACTCTTTGTACCTCCCTGGCAATTCAGGCCGTCTCCTGTTTCCTGGTTTCCCGTTCGGATTATTACGTTTGTACCCTGCAACCGGGGATGAAAAAACAAAACTGAACCGCTTCCCACACAGCAGCCATTTCTCTTCAATTGGATGAGCAAACCCTGTCCACCTCCGACCACTGACCTTTGGCTTCTAGCCACCCCAAGGTCGCTCCCCAACCCCGCAGACTGGCATCCGTTTTAATAACACAGGGGGAAGCATCTGAAAAGGAAGTCCCTTCGCCAAATTGGGCCCCTTAAGGGAATTATCCTGATGGACATCCATATCCCGCTTCTGCTTCTTATTTTGAGGATCATTCATTGCAGCCTCCACTGCCTGGTTAATCATAGTCAGGAGGTCTATTTTTTTTTAATTTGCAATAAATTCACCATAAAAAGCTTCTCATGCTTTCTCTTCTGTGCCACCTTTCCCCCCAGCAGACTTGGGAGACCCGTGCTGAGAGACTCCATCATAGTGGCCTACAAGAAGCATGAAGTCAGAAGTGCTAAATCACCACTTCCTATTGATATCAGTCTTTAAGCAACCAAATCCCAGAGCACACAAGATTTGGCTGCTTAACCCTTTCGATGCGCATGACGGAGCGGTTCCGTCATGCGCATCGGTTGCGCTGTGCGGATGACGGAACCGCTCCGTCATGGCCCCGCCCGCGCACGAACCCTTCAGCACAGCGCAACCGATGCGCATGACGGAACCGCTACGTCATGCGCATCGAAAGGGTTAAGCAGCCAAATCTTGTGTGCTCTGGGATTTGGTTGCTTAAAGACTGATATCAATAGGAAGTGGTGATTTAGCACGTCTGACTTCATGCTTCTTGTAGGCCACTATGATGGAGTCTCTCAGGACTGGTCTCCCAAGTCTGCTGGGGGGAAAGGTGGCACAGAAGAGAAAGGAGTGCTGCTTTCCACGAAGTGGCGTATACACCGAAGATGATGGGGCGCTGGAACACGGTTACACTTTCCATGAAATAGATCTTTGTGTGTGACTGAGAGGCAAAAGGAGTTAGCATTCAATGCAACAATTTAAACTTTGTGTAGCCCATTTGGTCACACAATAAGGATCAGGAATTAGTGGCTAAAGTTAAGTGGGTTTATTACACCTTTAAAAATCAATTGAGTAAATAGGCATGTATTATGAATATGAAACATTACAACAAATTTATTATTACGGCGATATGAATTCTAGCTTCACAATAAGAGGCCAATAAAGACTGCAGTCAGAATAATTCAGATATGAAGAACAGGGGTCCACTTTAGAAGCTACATAGGGGGAGGGGCTCTTGATGGGCCTCTTCTGGCTGCAACTCAGCTGGTAAAGGCTCATAAATAACGTGAAACGTTGAGATTGGGATTGGATGGATGATTTGAAATCATTGATTGATGGGTGAGTGATTGTGTGGGTTGATAGATACATCAATGAATGAGTGGAAGGATGGATGAGTGAAAGGTAGGAAGGATGAATGAAAGGATGGATAAAGGAGTGAAAAGGTGGATGTATGATGAGAGGATGGATGGATGAGTGAGTGAAAGTATGAATGAGGATGAAGGGGTAAATAGATGAATGGATAAATGGATGTATGAGTGAGTTAAATGGTGGATGGACAGGTGAATGAAAGTGTGGATGGATAGATGCATGGATGAATGAGTGAAAGGATTTACGTAAGAATGGATGAGTGAAAGGAAGGATCGATAATGGATGGATGGATGATTGATAGGAAAAATGGATGTAAGGATGGATAAAAGGGTGAATGGATTAATGGATGAGTGGAAGGGTGAATAAATGGGTGATGAGAAAAAGGATAGATGGATAGCTGAGTTATTGAAAGGATGGATGAGTGAAAGGGTAAATGGATCAGTGGATGCAGTAAGAGGGTGGATGGATGGACAGAGTAAAAGGATGGCTGGATGAGATAAAGGGTGGAAGGATGGATGAGATAAAGAAGGATGTTTGTAAGGATGGGTGAGTGAAAAGGAGGGTAGATGGGTGACTGGATGAAAGGGTGGATGGATAAAAGAGGGAAAGTGTGAATGGATGGACAGATGAGTGAAAGCATGGATGGATGAGTGAAAGGATGGATGAGTAAATTAATAAATGGATTAACGGAGAGTGGATGGATGGATGGATGAGTGAAAGGGAGGATAGATGGATGGATGAAGTGAAAGGGTAGATGGATGGATGAGTGAAAGGGTAAATGGATGAGCCAAAGATGGATGATTGAAAGGATGGCTGGATAGATGGGTAAATGGGTGGATAAAAAGGGGGATGGATAAGTAAAAGGATGGATGACAAGTGAAAGGATGGATGGATATATATGTTTGAAGGATAGGTTTCAATATGATAGAAAGGTTTGCATATGGATGGGTGGGTGAAAGGATGAATAGGCGGAATGTTGATAGACTGAATGTTGGATGAAAGACTGAATAGATGACGGAATATACAGGTGAAATGTTGGATATCAGCAGGTGGATTGAAGGATGAATGGATAGATTATTGGATGGAAGAGACAAGCGGCCTCTTCTAGGGAGGGTAGCAATGGCTTGCTTAGTGCCATAAGAGCTTTGGTTCAAAGTGGGGGGTATTTTAATTTTCTGGCTACTCTCTTGCAGAAGAATATGACACGGTGTTCCTTTGAGAAACTCCGCTCCTCCTTCCTTAGCATGAAAGACGTTTAACATACGTTTAAATCTAACTATGAAAGGGTCATAGAGGAAAGGTCAGCTGGGGGTTTAGAAATGCAGGAAGGTGTCAGCATAGTTAAGATTTTGGTAGAAATCTTCTAAAGGGATCAAGTGTTTACAATATAGCTTTACACTAGAAAGAATAGAGCAAGCGGAGAGGTCTGTACCTCATATTGGGCCCTACGGGGGGGGGGGGGCAGCACAGACCACAAGCTAGCTTGTTGGTGTAAAAAAGGCCGCTTTATTGGAAACAGGTGCACCTTACATAAAAACATCCCTTGGCCTGTGCCGTACAAAACTAATCCTCACTAAATATAGCCTTCCTATCTGGCCCCCCACCCCCTCCCCAAAAATTGTTTCCCCCCTGCAACAATCATAACACAACTTACAATTCCTAACTTTCCTACCCTACCTAACTAGGTAACTTCTTATGTCCTACCCCACCGTAACCATAACTCAGTATATGTCCCCCATGACCTAGGAAAAACACCCCCAAATCCTAGCGCACCACACCAGCACCTGTTTTAGCGACAAATCCCCAACAGAGCATCCCTCCCCGATGCACCTGTCCCCAAGAAAATCACCCCGGCTTCCAACCAGAACGACACCCCCCAACCCCTAAAAGAGGGGTGGGCGCCCACCAGCTCATAGGGAGGGAGGGCGGGACAAAGCTCGCACCAACCAACCCAGCCGGCCGTTGTGTCACGATCCACCGAAATGGTGAGTCGCCACACAAAATGGCCGGCTATAAACCCCACCAGCCCAAAAGGAGCCCAACCAGCCCAAAACGCCCAAGGAGCCCAAGTCCCGGAAGTCTGCCCCCATGCTCCGGCTGCCCCCCCTGGCCCAAAACCCCCCGGGAGGGCGAGCCTCCCGCTGGTCGGCCGCCCCCCCAAAGCCCTATTGGGCCCTACGGGGGGGCAGCACAGACCACAGGCTAGCTTGTTGGTATGAAAAAGGCCGCTTTATTGGAAACAGGTGCACCTTACATAAAAACATCCCTTGGCCTGTGACGTACAAAACTAATCCTCACTAAATATAGCCTTCCTATCTGGCCCCCCACCCCCTCCCCTAAAATTGTTTCCCCCCCTGCAACAATCATAACACAACTTACAATTCCTAACTTTCCTACCCTACCTAACTAGGTAACTTCTTATGTCCTACCCCACCGTAACCATAACTCAGTATATGTCCCCCATGACCTAGGAAAAACGCCCCCAAATCCTAGCGCACCACACCAGCACCTGTTCCAGCGACAAATCCCCAACAAAGCATCCCTCCCCGATGCACCTGTCCCCAAGAAAATCACCCCGGCTTCCAACCAGAACGACACCCCCCAACCCCTAAAAGAGGGGTGGGCGCCCACCAGCTCATAGGGAGGGAGGGCGGGACAAAGCTCGCACCAACCAACCCAGCCGGCCGTTGTGTCACGATCCACCGAAATGGTGGGTCGCCACACAAAATGGCCGGCTATAAACCCCACCAGCCCAAAAGGAGCCCAACCAGCCCAAAACGCCCAAGGAGCCCAAGTCCCGGAAGTCTGCCCCCATGCTCCGGCTGCCCCCCCTGGCCCAAAACCCCCGGCAGGGCGAGCCTCCCGCTGGTCGGCCGCCCCCCCAAAGCCCTATTGGGCCCTACGGGGGGGGCAGCACAGACCACAGGCTAGCTTGTTGGTATGAAAAAGGCCGCTTTATTGGAAACAGGTGCACCTTACATAAAAACATCCTTTGGCCTGTGCCGTACAAAACTAATCCTCACTAAATATAGCCTTCCTATCTGGCCCCCCACCCCCTCCCCTAAAATTGTTCCCCCCCCTGCAACAATCATAACACAACTTACAATTCCTAACTTTCCTACCCTACCTAACTAGGTAACTTCTTATGTCCTACCCCACCGTAACCATAACTCAGTATATGTCCCCCATGACCTATGAAAAACGCCACTCGAAAGTCGGAACTGCCGGCTTTCGACCCCCCCTTTAGGCCTCCTGACGTCTCGGGTACCTGCACACACCCATTGCCCTGTCCAATGCCTCCTTCATCTGAATAATATATAGCTCCATGCCATATCGAGACAAATGCACCCCGTCCTCTCTAAAGAAGTACACTGCCGCATAGCGTAATTCTGGGTGTTCCATCCTGCCTATCCCCTCCCTGTCACAAAAAACCCGCATGTCCCTATTAATCTTCCGGCGCGCCCTATCTATGGCCGCCGGGCTCGCAGCCCCCCTCCAGATTCTCCGCGGAATGAATTCTGACCAAATTACGTAGCAACCTGACCACTGTGACCGAATCTCCAGCAGATCCCTTTTCATCTGCTTCAACAACGCCAGGCCCTTGCACTGCACCAAATCATTCTCCCCTAAATGCACTACCAAAACATCAGGACACACTCCCCCCTTGACAAACCTGTTCAATACCGGAAAAAGTTCATGCCATCTCATACCCCCTTGCCCCTGCCACTGACATCGAAACAACCTAGGATCCAACTCTAACTTCAGGTTCCTGCTCTTGTCCCATTCATATCGCTCCGCTCGCTTGATGAAAGAGTGGCCCAGGATGAGGATGGACAACCCGGCCACGTCCGGCCCCGCCACCGCACCTGGAAAGAGACACATGTCAGCACAAAGGGAGTACCCCACCTACTCTTCCCCCCCCCCTGCAGCCTGTGGCCGAACATATGTCTGGTAACAGTCCGACTTCCACCTCCCCAGACGCATAATGTCCTCCCTCCCCCACCCTTGGCGAGCCGCATCCGTTGCCGCCCCGATCCAAAAGGAATGTGTCCCGAACAATTTCGGCTCCACCCCCATGCCGAGCAGGGCGTGCCGTAGGACCCACAGCAGCTGGGCCGCCGTCACCCGTTCCCACGCGACCCGGCGAAATATTTCACCCTCCACCGACCGCAACCGAGATGCCAACCGCCGCCCCCACACCGCCGGGCAGATGTCCTGCTCCAACGCGGGCCCCAGAAACACCCAGGTCCCCTCACCCCGCTGATCCGTCTTCGAGCGCTGCAAGCGAACCGCCACCTCCCCGGCCCGCAGTTCCACAGCCTCCCAGCACACCCCAGACTTCCCTCTGTGCCCCACCAGCTCGGACACCCTGAACGCCCCAAAATACATCCACGACATAAGGGTGGAAAACATAAGAATCTCCTCCCGATTATGGCAGAAAGCAGGCAGGCGCCGAAGCACCCCTCTTAGCATGCTCCCTGTGATAGGACAACGCTGCCGAGCCGTGGCCCCCCGTTCTCGCACCCAACCCTCCAGTAAGCGTGCGCCCAACTCCCCCGCCGACGGCGCATAGCCCCCACCACAACTTCCCCATGAACGCTATGGCCGACAACTTTCCCGCAATTGTCACTTTTGACATGCCCTTGTCCATCAATGTCAACAGGAACTGCACCACCTGCTCACACCGAACCCCCCGATCCCCCTGCCACCCCGCCCCACTGTCCACAAACTCCCGCCACGCCTGCTCGTATGCCCTCCACGTCGACCTGGCCACCGACCCTCTTACCAGTTGTACGACCCTTTCTCTCCTACCGACCACATCCCCTCCGGCACTGGCGTCTTGCAGTCGTCCGCTTCCGTGGCTAGCCCATGGAACCTCTGCCACTGTGAACGAGACAAAGCATCCGCAATGTCATTGTCCACCCCCGGCACATGCCGTGCCTGAAACAAGATATCATGCTCCAAACAACGCAGCACAAACACCCGCAACAACTTGAGCACCTGCGGATCTCTAGCGGACTGCCGATTGACGACATGCACCACTGACATGTTGCCCACCTTGAAAATCATGCGTTTGTGCGCCAGCTCCCGCGCCCACACCGTCACCGCCACCACCAACGGGAACAATTCCAAAAACGTGATGCTCCTCCCTCCGCCCTGTCAATGCGGCGGCCATTCCTCCGCGCACCACCTCCCCTGCCAAAAAAGACCGAAACCACCCACTCCCGCCGCATCCGAAGAGATGGTGACATCCCACTCCCAATCTTCTGGGGGAGCCATCGGGATCCCATTAAAATGCGCCAAGAACACCCGCCACATACGTAGGTCCTCTTTCGTGCCCACGGACAATCGCATATGATGATGCGGCAATGTACCTCCCGCCAGGGCCCGCCCCAACCACCTACAAAACGTACGACCTGCCCGCACCACCCGGCATGCGAAATTCAAATGTCCCAAAAGAACCTGCACCTCCCGCACCATCACCTTCCGCTGCCCCAACATGTCGACCACCAAACCCAGCATGCCCAACTTCTTCTCCTCCGGTAACCGGGCCTCCATGGCCACCGAGTCTAGCTCAATACCCAAAAACGACAGCACCGTGCTGGGACCTTGTGTCTTCTCTGGCGCCAGGGGCACACCCAGGTAGCCCAGGAGCTCCGTAAAACTGTCCAACTGCTGCTGGCAGTGCGCCGAACCGGGCAATCTCACCAGGAAAAAGTCATCCAGGTAGTGCGTCATCGTCGCCTTCCCCGTGTGCCATGCAAATGCCCACTGTAAGAAGGTACTGAAGCGCTCAAACAAAGCACAAGAAATAGAACACCCCATTGACAGTGCTTTGTCCACAAAAATGGCGCTGTCGAACTGTATACCCAACAGTTGATAGTCATCCGGGTGGACGGGCAACAACCGGAACGCCGACTTTATATCGCACTTCGCCATGAGTGCGCCGGGACCCACCGCAGTCACCGAACGCCACGCCACGTCCACTGATGCGTACAAAACTGATGACAATTCCGTCGCAATGTAATCGTTGATCGACGCCTCCTCCGGCCATGACAGATGCTGGATCAGTCGAAACTGTCCCGGCTCCTTCTTTGGCACCACTCCAATGGGCGAGATTATCAGATCCTGGATCGGTGCCCCACCAAACGGCCCCGCCATCCGCCCCTCCCGTACCTCCCTGTCCAATTTCTCCCGGACCACCGACTTCTGTGCCGTGACCGATTTCAAGTTTTCAGCCCACCGGGCGATGCGCGGACCCTCGTAGCCCAGCCGAAAACCCTCCGGGAAACCCCGCCATAACAGCCCCGCGTCCTCGGTCTGTGGATAAGACGCCAGCGGGGGTTCCAACCGATCCAGTCTAACCGGCGTACGAGCCTTTTCCCACAGTCCCTTGTCCCTCCCGACCTCCCCGACTGACCGCCTGCTTTCCCCCCGGAGCGGGGTGCTGCCCTTGGTTGCCTCCCGTCCCCCAGCATTGCACCACCGGGTGACGTTTTCCACATTTCGAGCATTCATGCCTGAACTTGCAATATTGCCGCATACAAAGACCTTTGTTGAAGTCCCAGCATGCCCCCATCGGGGTCCCGCCGGTACTGTCGCCTTGCCCCCCCCCCCGGGTGGGGTGGCTGGGAAAGGGGCGGGGCGCCAGGGGCAACCCGCTCGCCGTATAGATCGTCTTGCCAAACTTGGCCCCCCCCATGGTCTGCTGGTACAGATCCGAATCGATCTCCCCCCATTTCGCCTCCGGATCCCAGGCCAAACGCGCACGAAACTCCTCATCGTAATGTGACCACGCGTAACCCCCATAGGTAACTTGTGCCCTCCGGACTACATCCATGTACTTAAAAAGGGCAACGGACCGTTCTGGATATTTTTCGCAGTAAACACTGGCGAAAATCAAAAACCCCGCGGACCAATTCTCTATATTCATGGGCACTCTTGGCCGCTTGGCTAACTCCTGTTCCTCCTATTTGGACCCCTCCTTCGCTGTCAGCTCTCTATGCAAGAGCTTCAGGATGTCCACGTATTCCCCTTTCCAAATCTTTTCCTTAATGGCTAACGACAAATGCGCCCCCAAGGGTTTCGTAATGCCCATATAGGGCAGCTTACGCACCGGCAGCTCATGGCTCTCTTTCCCCTCCTTACCACCCTTCCCCTTCTCCCCATCCTTGTCCGGAACCGCGGAGCCCCCCGCCGGAACCGTGCCATCCGATCCCACCCCCGCGTCGCACACGTACGTGCCCTTGTTCAGACGCACCACACCCTCCCCCCCGCCTCCGTGCCAATCGCGACCGTGCGCATGTCCCCCCTGGAACCCCTCCCTGCCCCGTTCTCCGCCTTACCTGGCATCAAGGTCGGCGTCCGTACCGGATCCCGCCGCCTCACCAGTGGAACAGGGGGGGCCGTCACTCTCGCCGCTTTGCTCCGCCGGGGCGCCTCTTGAAATGTACTAGACAAGGCATTACTCGGCTCCCCTCCCCCCCGCTCCTCCCCCCGCTCCCGGATTTCCCCCTCCTCTTCACTCTACTCCTCATAATCCAGTGACACTCTCCCATCCTCGTCATCCACCCCGGGGTCCTACCACAGGCCGCCCTCCGCGGGCTCCAGCCTGCTCAGACCAGCCCGCTCCCTACACGTGTGCAGCAGCTCACTAAGGTCCACACTCTCTCTCCGCCGCTTGGTATGCCGATCTTCCGGGTCCCGATCTAAGCGGACGGACCGCTGCCCCCGTCCCCCAGTGGCCGCATCTACCCGTTGGGGTGGGGCTGGCGGGGACCTACCGCCACGTCTTTCTCGTGCCACCGCTGCCAGGTCCCTCGCCGTTCCCACCTCCGCGTCGCACACGTACGTGCCCTTGTTCAGACGCACCCCCCGCCCCCCATCCCGCACCCTCCTCCCCCTCACTCCACTCCAGTGCCTCCAATTCCCGCCGTACCGCCCCACCCCCCCGCTCCGCACCCAACCCGCCCACCCCACCCCACCCCCAGCCCCCCCAGCATCCCCCAAGCCATTCCCCCGCACGTCCCCCCGCTGCCCCCCAGGTCCCTCACCCCTGCTGCCCCGCCGGACCTCCCGCACGCCACCTCTGTGACCACCCCCCCTGCCTTTCCCCACCCCCTGGCCCCCCGTCCTGCTCCTCTCCCCCCCGAGCTCTGCGTCCTCACCATCCGCGCACCCCCCTGCTGCCCGCCGGGCGCCCCCCCGCTGCCCACCTCCCCCTCCTCCGAGCTCTCTATCAATAAGGAAGAGGCCCCACCCCCACTCCCCCGGCTGTCACTCCCCCCTCCCCCCATTCGCACGCCTTCCTCCCGGGCACCCTCCCCCCTGCTAGCCCCACCTCTCCAGCCAGCGCCTGCCCCCCATGCACACTGAGAACCTCTCCCCCACCCCCAACAAACTGCAGCATGGGCCGCTGTGCCCCGCCCCGCCGCCCCCCCGAGCTTCCGACGCACCGGTACCGCTGCCGCCCCCCCCCCCCCCGTGGCCACACCCCCCCGCCGCCACCCGCTGCCGTGCGCGCGGCGGGTCACACGCGATGATCGCCGCGGCGACTCCGCTCGCCTTTGAGGCCTCACCTTAGCGTCGGGCCACAACAAATCCGTGCGGCCCGCTTCAGCGAGGAGGCGGAGGGCCTCCACCACCCTCGGATCGTCTTGCCGCGCCATCGCCGGTATTCACTGCACACCGGAAATATGTGTCACCAGCCGCGGAGGGAACCGAACAGTGCCTATGGTCCTGAAGCACCGACCGCAACCTTCTCGGCCCACCACGTTCGTGAACAAAGCTCGCACCAACCAACCCAGCCGGCTTTTGTGTCACGATCCACCGAAATGGTGGGTCGCCACACAAAATGGCCGGCTATAAACCCCACCAGCCCAAAAGGAGCCCAACCAGCCCAAAACGCCCAAGGAGCCCAAGTCCCGGAAGTCCGCCCCCCGTGCTCCGGCTGCTCCCCCCCGGCCCAAAACCCCCCGGGAGGGCGAGCCTCCCGCTGGTCGGCCGCCCCCCCAAAGCCCTAATGTCCAAAGGGATCTGTCTAAACTCTATCAGACTATACATTAATTAAAGCATACAGACACCCCATCATCACTAGATCCTCACACCACCTTTCCAGGGATCAGTGGTGTTGAGCTTCTAGTTGCATAATGGCAACTTCTCCAGATTTTTTTATCCCACAAAACCTGTGCACTCACATGAACTTGAGCACCTCACTGTTACTGATACCCAATGAATAGGAGTCTTCTTCAGCGCTTGTTAGCTCTGCACATCTCCTCGTCAAACCTTTCTCCCAGGCCTTGCTATCATTAATACATAACATTTTTCTCTCTAGCTAAGAAAGTCTTGAAACCGCACCCTGCAGAGGAGAGAAAATGCAATGCAAGTAGAAAATACATTTGAAATTTCAGGTCTATTTAAATTAGCTTTGTTAAGCATTATAAAGTGCACTTCGAATACATGGTTATATGGACACATATAATTTCAAAATATATGCAACAATTTAAGTGTAAGTATATGAACTCATGATTACATAAGTAAGTGCTAATATGTATTAGAACTACATTTATTCACGGTTACGCTAAACATTTGTGTGCGCACGTTATGAATCTCTAGTTTTCTACAGTGAATACATTTCAATAGTACATGTGGAGGCTCCACTTCACATTAGTAAAGTTAAGACACACAGTGCTCAGTGTATGAGTATATTGCGCTATTATGGCTTGTAACGGTGGATCTTAAATTGCGCTGCTCCAAAGAGATACCACTGCGGGCTAGAGTGCTGCCGGGAGTCTCAGTACCTGAACATCCCACCCATCGAGCTCCCCACCCCAGCTCTGACCATGAGGGGGTTGCGGTGGCGGGCAGTGCACATCCACCCTGCTGAATTGTGACAGTGGGGAGTACAACAGCATTTAATCAATATGCAACAAAAATGTAAAAACTAAATGAACAGCGTGAGTCTCACCTGACTCGGACAGGAACAAAAAACAGGAATGGTGAATGGTGAGGAGCCTCAATGGAAAGGGGACTAGCGTGTAAATAGCCCGTCGCCTCACTTGGTATGACTAGGGTGAGGAGGACCTATGAAGGGCTAATGGCAGCACTCCTGTTGGTTTTGATTACCAGGTTAGGGCCAAACTGACGCACAGTGAACAACACAATTCAACTCAACAAACATAACTACAATACCAGCACTACAACACATGAAGCATTTGTTTTTGTGCTGTTTGGTTATGTATTGCTATTTTGTTGTGCTCTTGGCACAGTGTGGACCTCAACGGCATGTGTGTGCCCATCATAAGAATAAAGGTGGCAGCACTAATAAATGTTGACAATCTGTGACACGCATGGCATAATGGTGCCACTACTGTAATTTTTTATGTAATAGCATAATAGTAGGAATTCTTTAGGGATTGTAGGAATTATTAGCACTCTGATACTTTGCCCAATATGATACTAGCACTTCTGTAATGGTGGTAATGTATAACACTTTAATAACATTATTTTTGCCAAGAGGTGATTGTCCTGCGATATTCATTAAACTAGTCATCCATCCATGAACCCTCTTGTGATGCTCTCACCCATCCAAGTGTTTACACATTCGTCTAAATGTTCATGTAACAGACACACACACACTCATGCCAATCAATGAATAGTCAATTGTACTTAGTAACTGGCAAGACCTATTGGCTTTTCTAGTGCTTGATCCCCACTGGTTTTCCATTTCAGAGCGACGACATTCCCATTTTAGAAGTGCAGAAAATGCCATTTAATTTTTCGACACTGTCAGCCCAGAGGTAAACGCTCCCACATTACACCGCATCTCTGTGTCAGGCACTCTGAACTAAGAGGCAAACACACACAGCTCATGTTGCAGATATTCACAGCACACAAAACCCCAGACACAACCAACCACAGAGGCAAGACTGGCAAAGCTTACAAATTTGCATTCTTGAACTTGTAGTTTTGATTTCAATGCTAGCTGGCGTGCAAAGTGTGTTTCAGTAAACAGCCCCGACATAGACACGGCTTGTTCTGCATCAACAACTCCCACCCCCTGATGCAGCACTCACAACAGAGACTCGGGCACTCCCAGAGGCAGACCCCCACTACAGACCCAACCAAGCATGCTGGGGTCACCTGCAAACTCAGCAGGTAATCTGATGACACTCCCAGCTCAGCCGCAGACACTCCCTACTCTGGTGCATACACCCCAGAATAGCTTTATCTGCATGAACAAAGCCAATCAAAAATCAAAAATTCCAGAAAGATGTGAAAGGAAGGGAAGACAGATGCCTAAAACAGGCCTTTGCATGTGCAGCAGCCAGTAACTGTGGGAGGGGTGTAAGGGAGAAGAGACGGACACTCCCCCTTCACAAACTGAGAGAAACGAAACTTAACCTCACCACTTCCACTCTTGCAGGAACATGGCTACAGCAAACCAGCTCCGGAGCCTGAAGGAGGAGGCCACGTGCTCCATATGTCTCGACTATTTTACAGACCCCGTGTCTGCGGAGTGTGGACACACTTTCTGTCTGTCCTGTATCACTCAGTACTGGGAGAGGCTTCAGACAGACTTCCCCTGTCCTGAGTGCAGGAAAACTTCTCAAAGTAAGGGACTCCGACCGGACAAGAGACTGGCAAACATAGTGGAAATCTCCAAACCGCTTCACGTCCCTTCCCAGGACGTGAACCTATGCAGAAAACACGAAGAAAAACTGAAAGTGTTCTGTGAAGATGACCAAGCGCCCATCTGTGTGGTCTGCAGCGTGTCACGTGATCACCAGGCTCACACGATGCTCCCCATTCGAGAAGCTGCCCAGGAGTACAAGGTATGTCTGCTACAGAGCTGGTAAGGAATGCCAGGCTATTCCAATTCGAGACGCTGCCCAAGAGCACAAGTTGCATGAGCTGGAGATATGGTTTAGATAGGGGCGGGCACAGGCTCACACTGTTACCCAATCAATATCCATTCCAGAGGCCGCTGAGACTACAAGGTAAGAGTTAAACCAGTGGCGGCTGGTGGATTTTAAATACTGTGGCGGGAACGGGAAGTGTAGACTCGTTGAAAATGTGTGGGCGCTGCTGCGAGCTAGCGAAATTCAAAGAGAGATGTGCGGGGATATTCCTATATGTCTTTTTCTTCCGCGTAGAACATTTTGAAACAAAACAGATTAAAATTATGGATTTTACTGCACACTGCCAGTCACGGAGAACTTTGCATTTCATAGTAACGCGTAGAGCGGTAGCACAGCGTGCCTTTATTTTACCTAGACATAACTGCACACAAATACAAGTATGCACGGCCCTAAGAGCATTTAAGATCACAGGATGTTTGAGCCTGAGATTCACAGGATGTTTGAGCCCCCGCCAAACTGGAACGCCACCCCAACCATCTCTCTCTCTCTCTCTCTCTCTCTCCCCCCCTCTCTCTCTCTCTCCCTCCCTCTCCTTACTTTGTGTTCCCATTGCCTCTCACCCCTCTCCCACCATTTATCATTTGTTTTGCCCTTTATCATCACTCTATTCTCTCTTCAGCCCTTCCATCCATGGTCTGCACCAGGCCCGGCTCCAGGAATTTTTATTTGGGTGGGCCAAGGGTGCATTTGGGTGGGCCACTGTAGGCTCGATTTGTCGCATATATGTCTGGGCAGGCCTGCTTCAGGGCCCTTCTTTATCTCTTCTTAGTCCTACAAGGCCCTGTGAAACGCACTCTTTTCATAGTCTCTTTCTCAATGTTATCACTCTCAAAAAGTGTTTTTTCCATGTAATGTCCCTTTGATGGGGAGAGGAGGTTTCTGAGGTGGGAGTATCAGGCAAGTGACACTTCTCGGGCTCCCTCTGTGCGAGCCTTCAGGGAGAATCCCTCTTCATTACTACCTCCGCCTGACCCTAGACCCTGCAACGCACTACCTTACAGGTTTGATTATCCACTACTCCTCTCCAGTGCACCTTATCTCACAGCTGACCTTGGGCCCCAGCCCCATATCAGGCACCATCGGGCTCCACTTTCATTTTTCCCGTAAAAACATTAGTAAAATCACCTTCAAACTTAAAACTTTGTTCTGTACTGCTTTACTAAATGCTCTAACTTATTTTTTGGTGCCCTTAATATATTGCCTTTTATTTCCAACGCCCACATGTATATTTCTCCTGCTGAGGTCACTGTGTAAGTGTCATTACTGCTGCTGAGTTGTGGTTTCTATTTTCAATAAAAATTGTTTTAAAAAAAAACTTAAAACATTGAATATAGCAGTACATATAATTAGCACGCACTTTAAAGTATGTTCCACAGTAGCCCTTATGGCCCGACTGCTAATTAAATAAACAAAAACAGAAAGGCCATGACAAGGCCGGCTTCAGCGCTGATGCGAAAGTCTTTTTTGGCGCCACACTAATAACCTTTACTACCACCTTCCACCAGTGCCCCTCATCCCTCCATCGCCCCCCCTATTGACCTCCTCCTCGGATTCCCTCACTGCCACACACAAGTGCCCCTCAACTATCCATAGCCCCTCCCCCTCATGACCTCCTCCTCGGATTCCCGCACTGCCACCCTCCACCAGTGCCCCTCATCTCTCTGTAGCCCCTCGCCCTCATGACCTCCTCCTCAGACTCCCTCACTACCACCCTCCACCAGTGCCCCTCATCTCTCCCTAGCTCCCCCTCCACCCCATGACCTCTTCCTCGGATTCCCTCATTGTCACCCTCCAATAGTGCCCCTCATCGCTCCATAGCCCCTCCCACTACCTCCTCCTCGGATTCCCTCACAGCCACCCTCCAACAGTGCCCCTCATCTTTACGTAGCCCCTTTCTCATATGCATTTCATTTGTTGTATAGCACTACTCATATCAGTGTAGTGTGTGTGAGTACTTTACACCACGCACACATTATACAGAGACAATGAGTCATACAAGTATGTAAATCAGTCTACAGGGAATGTCACATTAGCCAATGAGGATTACAAGGTGTATGAATCACATGTCATCCATACTGGTGGGCAGTATATTTTAAAAGGGTTTGGTCTGGGGAAACACAACCTTAGGATTTAAAGAGTATTCCATGGGGGTCAGCTTTACTGATAAAAATATATATCTGCCGAAACATACTCATTTTAGCAGCATTAGAATAATGAAAGACTGGGGAAGTTCTAACTATATCACAAAACAAAAAAAACGAAGTTCTAACTATACTATTCATGTATGTATGGAGCTCTTTGATGACAGTTCATTGGTCACTGTCCTATGTTAGGATTGTAACTTCTGAACTGCACGTAGCACAAGGATCTCTGTGACAAAGGCAGTAACCCACTGAGCTTCCACATAAAACACAGTTCATCTGCATTTAAAAACCACTAACAGACAAATGATTGCTCTCCAGCAGGATCATTAATCACCAGCGTTATTGGGTCATTTTCTATTGTTTTATTGTTGTCCTGCATCAGCCATGATAATGATGAAACTGTTTAAATGTGTCCTGCTGGGCCTGTGCAGATTTAAAAAAGAAAAACAACTAGTAACACATTCTCTTACCTACTCCATTAGTCAAACATTGTGTCACAGCCTGATGTGATAAGCCGCTGCAGGGGTCAGGAAAGGTGAATCAAAATAAACAAACTTCTTTTCTCCTGCGCTGCATAGAAAAATAAATATCCACGCAGCAGGACAGTCGGTAAAGGTTACTGGTGCCAAAGAAAGGAGTTGTCCCGTTCGCCATGCCCCTGGTGGAGATGAAGGGGTGAAAAAATACACCAAGCCTCGTTAACATGTAAATGGTCTTCTAAAGATCTGTGAAGTACTCGGGTGCGGCTGCGATGAGCTCGAAAACTGTCTGTCTCTGTGTGTGTGCTCGGGAGCTGTCTCGGCCCGGGCTGACACACACAACGTGTGCTCTGCGCGCCTGCCTTCAAGCTCTCACTGCGAGGGCCAACTTGCCAAGGCTCCTGTTTGGGTGGGCCAGGCTCATGTTTGGGTGGGCCTGGCCTACCCGGCCCACCCGCTAGAACCGAGCCTGGTCTGCACTCTCTCCCGTCTAACGCAGCTCTTTACTTGCTATACAGTATCAGCTCTCTCTACCTTACCTCTACTCTTCTCAATTTCCTCTCTCTCCTTTCTCACCTGTTTTGTTTCTGTTCTCTCCATTCCTGCTTTCGTACCTCTATTACCACATCTATCTCTCCCTCTCTCCTTCACACCTGGTGCCCTTCTCTCCCCTGCTTTATATGTGTGGCTCTCCTCTCTCTCTGCTTTCCTGCTCGAATTTATGTTGCTAACTTTCCCCTCACCTCTTTCACTTCTGGACCTTCTTGCTAAGTTTCTTTTCTATTGTTGGCATTCCCTTCATGTATTTTCCCTCCAGGCCTGCTTTCTTTCGTGTCTCACCTTGACCGCTGCGTTCTCTCTCTCTCTCGCTCTCTCTCGCTCTCTCTCCCCCCCCCCCCCCGCTCCCCAGGCCTCCACACCTCACCTGTTCAATAGACTAACACTCGGATGGCTTGAATACATTTAAGACAAGCATTTGCAATGCAATAGGCCTAGCACTTGCAAGAGTTTAAGCTATTAGCATTGGAAATGTGAGCCGTATTGCATTGCAAATGCTTGTTTGCAAATGAACCGATTCGCAGAGTTGGCCCATTAGGGACCGCTCAAAAGCATTTTGGCATGCATGAAACAAAAAACAAATATCGATTCAGTACCTGGACGTGGTATCCCTTTCAAATATCGCATCAAAATGGTATGTGTTTGCAACCAAGTTCCGTAACATGGAACCCACTCACAAATGGGAAGGGACCCCTTTCCCTTTGCAAATGTGTAAACAGAAAAAGGTTGTTTAAAATGAAGCAGTGGACCACTACGCCTTCTTAAACAAACAAAAACAATAAAGGAACTAGTCTTAATAAACGCAGTCCCATTTCATTTAAGGGAAGTGGGGTGCTTTAAAAAAATAGATTGCTTAATTAAAAAGCAATCACAGACATGGTGTCTCTCCATTCCTGCTTTCGTACCTCTATTACCACATCTATCTCTCCCTCTCTCCTTCACACCTGGTGCCCTTCTCTCCCCTGCTTTATATGTGTGGCTCTCCTCTCTCTCTGCTTTCCTGCTCGAATTTATGTTGCTAACTTTCCCCTCACCTCTTTCACTTCTGGACCTTCTTGCTAAGTTTCTTTTCTATTGTTGGCATTCCCTTCATGTATTTTCCCTCCAGGCCTGCTTTCTTTCGTGTCTCACCTTGACCGCTGCGTTCTCTCTCTCTCTCGCTCTCTCTCGCTCTCTCTCCCCCCCCCCCCCGCTCCCCAGGCCTCCACACCTCACCTGTTCAATAGACTAACACTCGGATGGCTTGAATACATTTAAGACAAGCATTTGCAATGCAATAGGCCTAGCACTTGCAAGAGTTTAAGCTATTAGCATTGGAAATGTGAGCCGTATTGCATTGCAAATGCTTGTTTGCAAATGAACCGATTCGCAGAGTTGGCCCATTAGGGACCGCTCAAAAGCATTTTGGCATGCATGAAACAAAAAACAAATATCGATTCAGTACCTGGACGTGGTATCCCTTTCAAATATCGCATCAAAATGGTATGTGTTTGCAACCAAGTTCCGTAACATGGAACCCACTCACAAATGGGAAGGGACCCCTTTCCCTTTGCAAATGTGTAAACAGAAAAAGGTTGTTTAAAATGAAGCAGTGGACCACTACGCCTTCTTAAACAAACAAAAACAATAAAGGAACTAGTCTTAATAAACGCAGTCCCATTTCATTTAAGGGAAGTGGGGTGCTTTAAAAAAATAGATTGCTTAATTAAAAAGCAATCACAGACATGGTGTCTGCTGGCCACTATTCCTGTGATGGCATCGACTCCTATTGGTTCACAAATTGTGACCTACCTCATAATGTTCATGAGGTAGGTTAATTTGCAATACTCTAGGAATGGCTCATTTAAAATTAAACCTTACATACATTAGGAATTGTAATTCCCGAATTGTGATTCTGTAAAACTGGGAATTTGGAAATCCTAATTACTAATCTTGATACCTATGGCCCTTGGCAACTTTGCTGAAAAATACTAAACATAGCAACACAAAAACTACCCCCTTGACAACATTCAGCTCGCGCATAAAAAACCCAGTCCTATAGCCAGTCCTCACCCATTGCCATTGCTAACAGTCTGCTAAACTGACCGATGCATTACCACCTTTCCTCTCTTTCTCAACATTACAGATTCATTTCTTCAGCCCAAGCCGTGTACAGGCAAAATACAGCCACGCAGGGGCATACATCATAACATGTGTATTTGTAAAGCGCATGTTCACCCAAGACGTGGACTGCAGCCAAACACATCCTCTAGCATACACAGGGCCTGGCCTTTGGCCATGCAGTGTACAAGCCAAGTACAAGAACATCAGCTCCACCTTCATCCTGGTTGCGTTGGGTTTGGCCGTCAGCCCTGCGCTTTCAGTGGTACAAACAAAGATACAAGACAGGTAGAGCAAGGCCTCTATATTTGATGATGTCACATGTTATCCTAGATGTCCATGATAAGGGCACTTTCTATGTCTTATGGGAAGTCATATGTGAGGTTATGACCAGTGCTCTTGATATGATATGTGATTTATCATAACTCATACGGAGTGACTTGGGCGTGTATGGTAGCATAGCTGGCTATAACAACAGACTGTCACTTTGTTTTTTTGTGTTTTATTGTAATGATAATATCCCCACAACAACTGTTTGATAGTGAACTTTGTGTACTGTGTGTTGATGAACTTGGTCTAAAGTTTGCAGTCCATACAGGGCATGAACTCTGCCATATCCTGGGTCTCTGAGTACAGGGCCTTTGGCCAGACTTGTTCCTCACTACCCAATAATGTAGAATTCACAAGGCAAGGCCTGCAGCCTTGCCTATGGGGACTGGGCACAGCTCATTGCATGTACCCATGCCTTGTGTCTAATATCTATGCTCTCAGGAACTAGCATCTGGCCTGCAGGCATGCTAGCTATGCACATGCTGTATACCAGGCTTGGCCTCTGGCCATGCCCTCTTCTCAGTACCTAGTCTCAGAGTAACATTACATGTTTTTATAAAGCGCATGTTCCCCCTAAATGTTATCTTGCCGCTGAACAACAGATGTTTATTGTCATCCCAACGGAATGGTAATCATGTTATCGACCTCAGAAGGATGAAAGGCTGAATGGACCAACTGGGATTCCAACCTGTGACTCTGTGGTCAAACACAGGCCCCTACAGTGGACGCATTAGTCCACTAAGCGACCAGACCCGGCTTACCAGCATTACATCGCCAGTTGCATACTCTAGTGGAATTAGACACAAGGCATTTCCTTTGTTCAAGCCCTGAGTCTACCAACCATGTAAACAAAACTCCCCATTTGATTGAAAATTGGAAAGAATTTCTCTGTAACCCTCATTATAACCCCTTCTGCCACCTTTAACAAACCTGTAATAAAACGTCCAAGATCGCACTTTAGCTGGAGAGTCTTTTTTCATAGCTGCCACGTTTTCAGATTGCTATGTATAACATTTCTATCATTTTATCTCTTTGCCTTGTTGTATATGACACCACTATTTTCCATTAGGCTGACAGCGAGACCCTGGTCACCGGCACACTCTTCCCCCGCAAATCCGCGCCATCGTCACTGCCTTTGAGCCCCTGCCTCCTCCCTCGTGGGGTTCGAGGCTGCTGCTGCTTGGTTCCTGCCCGCGAACGTGATTGTGCCTCTGTGCCACTGGTAATTCTGCTCCTGCTGTAATTTCACTTGTTTATTTGTTTTGCTGCTCCATTTTTAGGTCTCGCCTGAGCCAGCGCTTTAGCGCTGCTCTCGCGAGAGCTTTTGTAAAAGGGGGATTTGGAAGTGCAAACCAGTGCTTTCAGGCCGCCAACTTCAGTGCATGTGCGCCGGGCGCGCGCACCATTTGGCAGCCTGCGTGATCATTTCGCGGCCGCTTTGATGTTCTCAGTGAGCTGCACGGCCACTGAGAACATCAAAGCGGCCGCGAAAGTGCACACCATTTGCCACCCCCTCCCTTATCCCACTTCCTGCTTGTTCCCTCTAGTGCTCAGCCCTTCCTACCTTCTGCAATCCACCCTGCCTCGCGTGTTTGCACCTCTCCCCTCCCCGCACACACACTTTCCTCTTTTCTCTCTTACCTTTCGGTCTTTCCTTCTCCTTTCACTCGGACGTTCCAATTTCTCCACAGCCTGCCTTTCCTTTCACTCTCTTATGTCTACTCCTTTTTTCCCTCTAATTTTCTTGTTTATCTCTCTCCCCAGCTTCCTCTTCTATCTTTTCTCTCCTAATTTTTGCCATTTTCAGGGACCCCTTCCCTCCTTCTTTTCCCTCAAGTCAAGAGTGTCACTTTTTTCTCTTTTCCATTCTCCCCCTCGTCTTTCCCTCTCGTTCTACCTGCTTGCCTATCACCGGAGCCGTTCCATTATATCTCCCTCCCTCTTCACATGTCCCTCATCTTTCTTCCTCCTTCCCTCCCCATCACTCCACTCTCTCTTCCCCTTTCTTCCTGAGATTGCGCCTTCCTCACTTTCGAGTTTACACCACCATTCCACCTTCCGCCCTCTCACCCCTCCCCCCCCCCCCCCCCCCCTTGCTGGCCTCTGATTAAATCGGGATTTGCCAAAACATGCAAGGCAGGGACACTGCCTTGTAAAAAATGTAAGCAGCATTTGTCTTTCCCTTTGTTCTGCGTGAGAGACTCCGGCGGAATGTTAACCATCCGAGGTGGGGCCTGGGTACAGCCCACCCCCCGCCCGCACGACTTTTCAGCTTAAAAGACTGTACTGGGTTATTAGTAATTAGTAAAATTACATTCTACTCACGCTAGGCGTACCAAATGAAAAGAAGTAAAATAGACAGCAATTAGTGCCTGGATGTCTTTTCAGAGGGGGTGCAGCGCTGGCAACCCCACGCCTCTCTGTAGGAGCGCACTTCAGTATGTGTGATGGAGTCTGAAACGTGAGCGTGTGTAATGCAAAGTAAGCTAATTGCCCTTGTGGGTGGGTTTCATGTCTTCTTAACTAGCATGTGTATAATAGCCCGCACCTGCCGCTAGCTTTACATAATACCATTGAAACTGTTCTGATGGGTTACAGCTGGTTCTCTATGAGTGGTTGTACTATGCCTTATGTGGGGCAGAGTTTGAGCCCAGTGCAGTGCTTAAGTTGTAAAAAAATAAAATAAAATAAAAAAGTAGAGAGGCCCTATATTTTTTAGGGGCGGTCTTGCTTTACTGGCTTTTCTGACCTGAGCACTAGCCCTGGGGTTTACATAGCACATATAGTTTATCTTTTTCAATTCATTGAGCACTGCACAGAGCAACATGATATGCAACCAGCATGTGAACATAGAGACATGAAGATCTGTTTACATTAAGAAGTCGAGACAGAAAATGAGGTTAAATAACAAATAATTCTGTCTGGTGTTATGTTTCTTTTTGCAGTTTATGTAGCATGAGCTTGGCCCAAGGGCTTCAGAGCGCTTTACATGAGCACCTTCCATGTGTATTTTTAGCCATCTCCGATATAGTTATACAGATCTAGATTACAAGATTGTACAGACAATGATTGCAGAACATCTTCAAGTTTCTATAGGGGTCGAAGTCGCAGCTGTTCGGCTTTAGACCCAAGCGCAGGACTGAGCTAGAAGTGTCTGACATTAGTGGTGCACGCTGTGGATCTCTGCTAGACTCAATTGAACACCTCCTCACTAACCACAGCCGTTATGTTAAACAAGCATTGGCCTCGCATTTACGCGAGTTTGAGCTATTGACATTGCAAATGACAATGCCTTTTATTTTTGTTTTTTGAACATAAATAAAAGGCATTGTCATTTACAATGCCAATAGCTTAAACTCGTGTAAATGCGAGACCTATTGCATTGCAAATGCTTGTTTACTGCTGCTGCTTTTCTCTTTCCTGCCCCCCTCCACCTTGGGTGTACCCCGGGTTCCTCCTTGTGCCCTCGCTTGTCTCCCTCGCCCACCGCAGCTGCCCCTGCAGCCCCTCCCCCCTGCTCATGCTCATTCCTGCCTCCAAGCTTCGTCCCTCCCCTATTTAATGACGGCCGCTGCGGGGGAGCGCGAGTGAGTCTGCTGACCCTGGTCACCGGCACACTCTTCCCCCTGCAGCCCCACACCATCGTCACTGGTTTTGAGCCCCTGCCTCCTCCCTCGTGGGGTTTGAGGCTGCTGCTGCTTGGCTCCTGCCCGCAAACGTGACTGTGCCTCTGTGCCACTGGTAAATCTGCTTCCGCTGTAATTTCACTTGTTTATTTGTTTTGTTGCTCTCTTTTTTTACTGCTGCTGCTTTTCTCTTTCCTGCCCCCCTCCACCTTGGGTGTAAACCAGGTTCCTCCTTGTGCCCTCGGTTGTCTCCCTCGCCCGCTGCTGCCCCTGCAGCCCCTCCCCCCTGCTCACGCTCGTTCCAGCCTCCCAGCTTCGGCCCTCCCCTATTTAATGGCGGCCGCGCGAAGCGGGCGCACCGCTGGCGCACCTAAGGCAAGCCCATCTGCCACCGACCGCGGCCAGCGCCAGGAACTCTGGATCTCCAGGACCCCGCCAATATGACACCGCCGCCCTCCGTGCACTCAACCTCGGAAGACTCACAGACTGCCAAGGATCCGCACCAACCACCACCCATGGACAGTTCTCCTGCAGACACTGCCGAAGATCCTTCACCATCGACAACGCCCCCTCGAACGCCGAAGACCCCCTGATGCACGCATCACCAAAGCCCTGACATGCATCCTCCTCAACATACGCTCCCTACACAGACACGCCGTAGAGATCTGGGACCTGATCGAGACACCCTCTTGCCCGACGTAGCCTTCTTCACGGAAACTCGGACCAACGCCGCCTCCAGCCACGACATCGCCATCGCCATCCCCGACGGCTGCAAGATCCAGAGAAAGGACCGCCCCCACCGCCCTGGAGGAGGACTCGCCATTTCACACAAGACCTCCCTTCGACTCTCCACCTCCAGCACAAGCGACCCCCCACTCCCAACACAGAACACCTCCACTTCCAGATCCAGACCAGGCCCAGGACCACGCTACACGGCACCCTCGCCTACAGGGGGCCTCGCACTCAGTCTGCATCTACCATCGCCGAGCATGTCGCACCCCACTCCATCGCCTCCATGGACTACATCCTATTTGGGGACCTGAACTTCCACTTCGACAACCGCAGCGACCCCAATTCCACCACCCTCCTCGCCAACCTTGGACTGAAGCAGCTCGTCAACACTCCCACTCTCTGAGTAAAGGAGTCCATCATCCCAATAAACGTTATGGGTGCCACTAGCATTCTCAGCAGCCTCATCAGCAGCTTGCTTTCTGAGGGGTTCAAGAGAGGGGCAGGTTTTCTGCTCCTGGCTCAGGTCAGACCTGGAAGGGCCCCCTGTCCCCAAGAACTCAACCTGGTCAGGTTCCAGCTCCTCTGGGACAGTTCCTTCTTCAGGCTCAAGATCATCTCTCTGAGTCAGGTGGGAAGGCACTGCCTTAACCCTACTGCTCCCCCTCTTGGGAGGCACCTGGTCCATTATTCCAGAATCCAGGGCCTGTCCAGTGTTAGACATTTTGCCCTGTGACCTAGTCACAGTAAAGACATGAGCAGGGATCCCTAACATTTCTGCATGTGTCCTGAACTCCACTTCAGCCCAAGCTGAAGTCTCTAGATCATTGCCAAGCAAGCACTGTACTGGTAGGTCTGCACTTACCACAACCTTCTTAAGGCCAGTTACCCCTCCCCAGGAGAAGTTAGCAACTGCCAGAGAATGGTCTGTTCTGACATTGCTAGCATTGGCCACTTGGTACATTTCACCAAGAGTAATCTGCCCAGGATCCACAAGATCTTTTGTCACCATTGTGACACTTGCTCCTGTGTCCCTGAATGCTAAAGCCTCTATTCCATTTATTAAAGGCTGTTGTCTGTATTTCCCCAGATTACTGGGGCTCACAAAGGGGGACATATCCATGCTCCCATCACAGACTAGAACAGCCTGAGTTGGAACTCTGACTAGGCCTGAGTCCATCTCAGAACCCAGGGTCAACCCTACTACACCCATAGTCTGAACATTACCACCACCAATTGTAGCTGTACTAGGGGGAACAGTTGCCTTAGGGGCAATGGTGGCTGGAGTAGATTCTTTGGACTTGGTGCAATCACTGGTCCAGTGAGTTTTCTGTTTACAAATTTTGCACCATGGTTTCTTTTGGCGTTTCCCTTGTTAGACTGTAAATCCCCACCTGAAGAAGATTTTTGGGGGCCTTGTGAAGACTTCTGGTCTTTACCCTTCTCCCCACCCTTGTCAGAGTTTTTAGGATCTTGCTTCTTGGGTTCACCACCTTGGTTCTGTACCATCTGCCTCACCCTGGTGCTGACCCACTTGTCTGCCTTCTTTCCCAATTATTGGGGAGAGGTCAGATCTGAGTCTACCAGGTACTGGTGCAACAGCTGATTCTGACAATTATTAAGGATCTGCTCCCTCATAATCAAATTGTACAATCCTTGATAGTCATGCACTTTGCTGCCAAGTAACCAACCTTCCACAGCCTTAGTAGCACAAAGTCTACCCAGTCCTGAGTCTGTGCCTTTTGGGTATCCCTGAACTTTAACCTGTATTGCTCAGTGGATAGGCTAAACCCATCAATCAAGGCACTCTTCATACTGTTGTAATCATCTGCCTCCTCCTCTCTTACAGTGAGGAGCTTATCTTTACCTTTGTCTGCAAAGAAGAGCCATAGGATTGCTGCCCATTGCTCCTGGGGGACCCTTTGTACGTTACAGGCCCTTTCCAGTGCAGTTATCCATTTGTGGATGTCCTCCCCACTCTGGTAGGGAGGGACAATCTTATTCAGGTTTCTATGGTCATAAGACCTCTCCCTATCTCTAGGGATGTTGCTGCCACCATGGGACTCTAGTCCCACCTTTTTCTAGCTCTGTAGAGCTCTAGGGCCTCCCTATCTAGGGCTACCTGCTTTCTTCTGATTTCAAGCTGAGCTTCCTCATACTTAAGCAGTCTCTCCCTTCTCTCCTGAGAGGTTTCCATCCTATGAGAGGAGATTGAGGTCCCTACAGATGAGTTAGAATGGTTAGACTCCCTGGAGGAAGATCTTGACCTTCTAGTCTCACCACCAACTCTCCCAGGAGGGACAAAGAGGGGTCCATTTTGGTCCTCTCCATCACTTTCTAGGGGAATTGGATTTTCCAGGTCCAGATCATTGTTATCTGCCTGGCCAGCATCAGAGGTCAGGTCATGGGGAGTTACACCCCTAGGCCGTTCCTCAGGTGCTGTGCCACCCACTCTGCCTAACCCTTCAAATCCTAAAGATCTGCTAAGGTCATCCAGCCTGAGTACCTCTATGAGATGCTGGGTGGTTGGACTTTTGCCTGTCTTCAGTTTCCTAGCTGTACATAATGCTCTCAGTTGAATGGGAGGCTATCATACTGGGAATCTTGAAGCCCATTGGCTTCTGGCAATGACCTACTGGTTCCTGGCCTTGAAGACATTACTAGTGTGGTGTTATGTATTGCACTCCCTACTCTAGTGTGGCCTACTAAACTCTCTTGAGTTGTAGAAAGGGCGTCCTAGCCCTTAACACACAACTCTAAGTTCAGTAGAACTTACTGTATTCTAAAGCTTGTATTATATGTACCTAGGGTACCTTTAGTGGTATTCAGTTAGTCACTCAATTGAGATTATCTGGTAAAACAATAGCAAGCTGGAATCCCACGTGCTGCACACCAATGTGAGAAGTTGGCCTGATATATGCTGTACACTAGTTATAGTGGGCACCCTGTATCAGTCCAAACAACCCCTTATTGGTTATAGTTTAAAGACAACCTTTATTGAAAGCTATCCTAGTGGTAGCTACGGAGAGCAGCCTTCAGGCTAAGTCTTGAAGGAATGTAAAGCAGCTTGTTTTGCCAGTCTATAATCTCTTGAGTTTCTAAATGAAAGATATCCACACCAGGTATATATATATAAAATATATGTATTTATTACTAAACACACCCTCCTAGTCTCTTTATGAGACTAGAGGTCTAAACACTTAAGTTACACTTCAATAATCACAGTAAAATAGCAAAAATACACATCAGTCCCAAGGGGCGAGCCAAACCGTAAACTAAAATAGTGGTATAAGAACCACAACTTAACTAGACATAAGGCCTAGAGCCTGTAGAATCGCTTGGACCCCAAGGAACCACCCAAGGTAGTGACACAGGGGACCCACGGGGGCCGTGTGCAGTGTGTGAACATAGCCGCAAGCTCCCGTTAGCTACTATGGGGAAATTTGTGGTTAGATTTTTAAAGATTAGGGACACTTAGAAATGAGTTCGGACCAAACCCTTTTGGACTTAGGAAGTTTTAGGGGTAGCACCCACGGGAGCACCGGAGTACTCGTGTTACCTCACCCAGGGAAGCCGGGTGCATAGGTGTCTTTTGGTGTCGGGTCGCGTCATCGATTTCAAAGGGAGCTGGCGAAGAAGTGCTGCTGCCGTGAAAATGCGAAGTGTCCGAAGAGATCCAAGCCTGGATCGAAGATGAGAAGAACCTGAAAGCAGAGGGGACAGAGTCTTGGTCACTAGCCAGTGACAATGAAGGCGATGGACAGAGATGCCCACCGATGTCGGATGATTTCAGGTGAAAGAGGTGAAGCTTGACTCTTCAGCCACGGGGACCAGGAGGCGTCGAGGATGACCAGGAGTTGGATTCGAGCTGTCCCATGAAGGATGTCGAGTGCTGCAGCATCGGTGCCCGGACTGGACACAACAAGCCTTGGCAACAGCAACCCACGCAGAAACGAGAAAGATGCTTCGGTGCAGACCAGCAAGGTCTGTGGGACTCACCACTTGGTAGGGAGTCGGGGCACGTCTGGAGCAACCAAGGAAGCCCAAGGAAATTCAAAGTTACCCCCTCAGGGACCCACCAGTCAACGGACCAGGGATCGCGAAGGGACCTCGAGATGAAACACAAAATGGCAGTCCACGGTTCACTCGGAATGACCAGGCCGACAATCTTCAGTGGATTCAGTGCTTGAGGTGGGGGCTACAAGTCAGCCCAAGCACGACTTCAAGAGACGTCGAGAAGTCAATGCACTTGCAGAAATGCATGGTGGCCAGGAGTTCCGTTTCCACGCTACTCACGAGGGCTGCGGTCTCAGCTTTGCTGGGGACTCGGGTCGGCCTCTGAGATGTCTGGAAATCCTCTTCCTGGGCTGCAAATACTTCGGAGTCCGGCGGGAGCTTCGGAAATGCAGACCGGCAAATTGCTTTGTTGATGACTGCCAAGCAGGGGAGTCACTCCTTGACCCCAAGGGAGATTTCTTCAGTTCTCTGGTCTTTAGCAGAGCATTGAAGGTCCAGGATTTGGCTTCAGAGTTTCGTCCAGGGTAATCTAAAGTCCTGGTTACAGAGGTTCCTTACTTATACCTAAGGAAGGGGTTGGACTAGTTCTGGGGACCCACCTATGGGAGGGTTTGGAAAGAGGGGTGGCTACACCCATTTCCTTTGTCCAGTTTTGTGCCAGAGCAGGGGCTGGAAGCCCCTGAACCGATCTGAGCTGGACTATGCACAGGGACACCAAATGTGCCGCCAGTGCACGACTTCAAAGCACTCAGAGAGTGCCCCCACCCAGCCCCAATACACATAGTCCTGTCTGGGAGGTGGTTACATGACACCTATTGTCCAGGCCTCCCCTGCCGGAGTTTCGGTCAGCAGTAGGAGGCCAGGCTTGTGTCTGTGGCTGCAGCATCCATTTTGTGATGCCAGAGCTCTATTAAGGTTCTACGGGGTATACCAGTGCTGCCATGTCTCTCCCTCTAGAAGGGTGGAATCATACTCCCACACCAGTGGTGTGGGGGTATGATTCCAAGGTGTTTGACATCAAACACGACATGTTTCCGTGCAGCCAGTCCAATGTTAGCATTTACCGTTTGGTTACAATGCGCTTAAGAGTACATGGTCAGGCTGCACTACTGACAACCCCGGAAAAGAGATTCCGAAGGCTGCAGAGGGGCTCAGCTCATGCCTGGGCACCCCTTACATATATCCAAGCACCCTGCCTTCAGGATTGATAAGGCCTGCCAAAGGGGTGACTGATATGTTTTTATGTGCAGTATATGGTGAGATATAGTGAACCTATATCTCAGTAAGGGGTGCATGCACCACCTTACCCGGGCTGCAGTAGCAGACCTGTGGTGTCATTTTGGCTGGCTTTCCAGGGGTGGCATAATACATGCTTCAGCCCCTGGTAGGCCTCTGGGATACCTATGCCCTGGGTAAATAGTATACCATATACTAGGGACTTATAAGGGCACTCCAGATCCAATCTGAACTGTACCTAAAGTACATGGAATCAATTTAGAGAGGAAGCAGCTAGACTGGGGCCCTGAATAACTGGGTCCCAGCCAGACTAAAGTCGTAAAACAGTGAAACACCAGCAAAAAGTGGGGGTAAGCATGTGAAGCAGAACCTACTCTCCTACAATCCTCTCCCGTATCTCCAGCCATCACACCCACCCCCCCATCATGCACCTGTATCCCCCTCCCCGGAGGGGTGGGTATGCCCGTCATTGACTCCCCACCCCTCCAAAGTACTGTCACCACATCCTAGCAACCTGTCCTAAACTGGCACGCTATAACCAGGACGAAACCCCATTCCCCAACACCTGAAACTTCTTTAATTTTTTTGTTAGAGCATCCACCCTCCATTCACCCAGACCGCAACCCTGAGTCGCTCGCCACATCACCTCACAGCGTCTAATTCGTGTCACCATGCTCTGCTTCCGCCGCCCTCTTCTGAAGGAATTGTCTCAGGGGCTCCCATATATCCTTTGGTCTAGAAACTGTGGGCAACTCTTCTGCGTAAGTTTCCATGTTACCTTTGCAGTAGACCAGGTCCTTGATCCAGTGGTCTACTTTTGGGCTGCGTCTCCCGCCCCACGTGTTAGCCACTCTTCGCTTAGCCATGAGCCACGCCAAGCGTACGAATCTACCCCATACTCCCTTTACCTGTGGAACGCAAGACAACAGACAGACCTGCGGAGTACACTGTAGTTCTACACCCGCCATGTCCTTTGTTTCTCACAATAAGCGTCCAAAAATCAGCCACCCACGACAACCCCAAGCAAGGTGCAGAAAGTCAGCATCAGCCTGGCCAAAGCGCACAGCAGCTAGATTCATGCAACCCATATCACTGTAGGCGTGCCGGTGTGTAATACACCTGATGTATGTATTTAAAATGTATGATCCACAAGTTCCCATTCATGACAAGCGTACCCGTTAATTCACATACATACTTCCAATCTTTCTCCAATATCGGAGCAGGTAAACAGGCATTCCATCTCTCCCAGCTTCTGTCAGGCCGACTCATACACTCTTTCCTTATTAGCCTGTAATAACCTGGAGACCAATTTTTTATTAGTGGGGGTAGTGAGCACGAGCTGTAGGGACATCAGTGTAGGAGTCTCAAGAGGGCAAGTGTCGTAATGAGCCCTAATGGCGTGCCTGAGTCTGTGCAGCGCGAATCGAAACAACAATGTGAGATTACTTATATATTGTAAAGTGTCTGGTGTAAGAAACATCCCCTCCAGGTAGAGATCCCGCATTAGCTGGAAACCTGCCTCATTAAGCCGTCGCATCGACGGCGCCTCCTGGGTCACTGACAGTGCCCCGTGGTGTTCTATATGCATGGCTGGTGCATATATAGGTAATTTACGCGCCAGTCGCCCAATCTCCTGCCAAACAGCTATCGTCATGTCCACCGCATTGATTTCTGTTCTTGGAATGCCACGTGTCTGGTGCGTGATCTTCTACTGCGACATGTGGAGTGAACGCGTGTGGTCTCACCCAATAATACACATACTGGGCCTGCGCACTAAGATAATAGACATAGAAGTCAGGTGCCCCGAACCCGCCTTTATCATAATCGCTGGTAAGGACAGACCAATTCACTCAGGCATGTTTGCCACCCCAGACCAACCGGAGTAGGGTCCCACGGAGAGTGCTCAAAAACCCCTTTGACAACACAATCGTGATATTCGTGAATAAATACAAAAACTGCGGCAAGACTACCATCTTGAGTAAGGCAATGCTATCCGCCAAAGAGAGCGACAGCGTTACCCATAAATCCACCTGCTGGCCCAGCTTGGTGTATGTCCTCCCATAATTCTCACGTATAACTCTATCCGGGTCGCGGTGGATCCAGACTCCAAGATACATAACTGGGTCTACAGACCATATCAACGGATATTTCATATCAGGTTGAGTCGTGGATTCCGTTAAAGGTATAACCACGGATTTCTCCCAATTTACAACTAGTCCCGCCAGGCGGCCGAATCTTACATACTCTCGAAGAAGCTGAGCCGGATACCAAGAGGGCTCACAAACAAAGAGCACCATGTCGTCCGCATAAAGCGAAATGGCAACTGGGCAATAGTTAAAGTTCAGCGCCGTTTCCCTATGTCTCTGCCTAATAACGCATGTCAGTGGTTCCAGAATAATCGCAAAGAGTAGCGGCGACAGAGGGCAGCCCTGACGGGTTGCCCTGCTTAATATCAAATGGGTCCGATGTCAAACCACCAACACCCACTCTAGCGGACAGATCCGCATACAGCACCCTGATCCATTGTACAAATATAGGCGGGAATCCCATACGCTGAAGAATAAAAAACATATATTTCCACTCCACCGAATCAAAAGCCTTGGCTGTGTCGAGCAGGACCGCCGCGGCAGACATGCGTAGCTCCAATATATGAAACATGGAGAAAATAGTTTGCAGATTGTGCGACGTGGATCGGTCAGGTATAAAACCCTACTGGTCCGATAGAACCAGGCAAGACATCAGGGTTTGTAGCTTAACGACCAGAATCTTGGCCAGTATTTTGGCGTATATATTGATCAGTGAGAGTGGTCTACAAGAATCACATTTATCTGGGGGATGGTCTTTCTTGAGAAGCGTTATGATCAGCGCCTGCCGAAGTGAAGGCTGTAACGTTCCCGAATCATGCGCCTCCGCATACACCTCCAACAGATTCGGGGTAACCTGATCCGCGTATGTCTTATAAAATTCGACCGTAAAGCCATCCGGTCCCGGTGCCATCCTGTTGGGTAGAGCCATAATAGCAGCTTTGATATCTTCCGCGTCAATCGGCAAACTCAGATATTCCCTGTGGACATCTGACAGCCAGGCGCACGCCACGTCCTCTAGGTAGCTGGCCATCTCAGCCGCCGTCGCCTCACCTCTAGTCGTGTATAGATCCGCGTAGAAGTCGCTAAATTTTTCGGAAATCGCAATTGGGTGATAATGTTCCTTCCCGTGGGAGTCTGTGATCTTGCCGATATGGGGTTGTTCCATACGGGCCCTAATCTTAATTGCCAACGTACGGCCTGGTCTCCACCCCTCTCTATACCTGCGTGCCGTGTGCCTACGCGAAATGTAACGTATTTCCGATTCAGCCAGGGTGTCATATTCCAAGACCAGCTCGTGTATCCGGGCCAGAGTGTCGGTTGAAGGGGCCGTTGTGTAGTGTTGTTCTAGTGTCTGAAGCTTAGCCTCAACTTTGGAAAGCTGCTCTCTGATGTCTTTCGGAATGCCCGCTGCGGTACCAGTGCACACTCCCCGAATTGTTACTTTAAATGCCTCCCACAAAGTGGAGGCACTATCCACAGATCCCTTATTAAGTAGGAAATATTGCTCTATAGCGTCCCGCACTGCAGCCTCGTACACCGGATCAAGCAGCGCTTCCAAACGCAGACGCCACGTGAAGGGGCGTCGTATGGCCGTCGGAATTCTAATGTCTAATTGAACCGGATTGTGATCTGACAAGGTGCGCGGCAGATTCGTGATCTCCAGCACCCAGTCAGGCGCATCTCCACCTAGCAGCCAGTAGTCTAGCCGTGACCAACTGTTATGTAATGGTGTTGCATGCGTACCCTCTTTTACTAGTGCATTGCGCACCCTCCACATGTCACTTAATCCAAATTCCAACATAGCACTCCGTACACACTGGGCCACTCTGGGAGTTCGGTGCGTTAGTGGATTAGACTTATCCAAATCAGGGTTCAAGTATGTGTTTAGATCCCCTCCCCACAGAATATTCGCTTCCGGCCATTCCCTCAGTTTTGCATACATTCGCAAGAAACACTCCGGGTTATCTGCAATAGGCCTGTACATATTGACTATTGTTAGATTTGGGGGTCTCTAGTTGGCACAGGTAGGTACTTGTGACAAATAGGGACCCTTGCCTCTAGTCAGGGTAAGGGGGTACACTCCTACAATAACCCCTGCTCACCCCCTTGGTAGCTTGGCATGAGCAGACAGGCTTATCTCAGAGGCAGTGTGTAAAGAATTATTTGTGACTACATACAGTAATCCAGTGACAACACTACAAATGGACACCACACAGGTTTTATATCAAAAATAAGTATACTTTATATAGATTTACCACAAGACCATAAACAACAAAAATACACAATACTATTACTTTAAGATGGTAGTTTTTAGCTTAGTTCAGTTCAGTTCTTAAGATGCAACCCTTTGCGTCAATGTACCTTACGAAGCGTTGCGCTTCCACGACAAGCAATTCCGCAGCGATGGAAATGCGGCACAGTTCTGGTGCAAAGAAATAAAGACAAGAAGATCTTCCAGATGCTGCACGCTTCTCCGGGGATGCGAGAAGTTCTCGGTTCGATGCGTGGACTGCAGCGGCGACACCCTTGTTGAGAAATGCGACGGCAACAGCTTCAGCTGCGACACTCTTCTCCCAGTTTGCGTGAAGCTTCCGCACAATGCGACAACTACAGCGGCGACATCCTTGTTCAGAAATGCGACGGCAGCAGCTCCGACGGTGGCACGCTTCTCTTGGGATGCGAGGCGCTTTCCTCGATGCGAGCAATGCGACAGTACCAGCGGCGACACCCTTGTTCAGAAGTGCGACGGCAGGCAGCAGCGACGGCGACATGCTTCCTCTTCGTTGCGAGACGCTTCTCTCGATGTGGTGCAGTGCGACAACTCCAGAGGCGACACCCTTGTTCAGAAGTCCGATAGCAGCGACGGCGACATGCTTCGGCTTCGTTGAGTCGCGCTTCCAGCTCCTTGCGACGCGCACTCCCTCAGAAGGCCCAAAACAGCAGCAGGCACTTCCAAAGAACTCTGGGGAGCTGGGGGTTGAAGTCTGTTGTCCCTGAGACTTCAGCAGGAGGCAAGCTCTGTTCCAAGCTCTTGGAGATCCTTACAAGTTGAAATAAGCACACAAAGTCTCTTTGGCAGTCAGGCAAACCACTGCAGGCCAATCCCCTAAGCAGCACTTCAGCTTAGGGATAGTCTCTCCTCAGTTTCTTCAGGTTCCGGTCCTCAGTAAAGGTTTCTTCTTGTTCCAAAAGTGATCTAAATTCTTGGGATCAGGGTCCCACTACTTATACCCCAACATCCTTTGTTCTCTGAGGGGAGAGGGGCCTTTGCCTGGTCCAAACTAGTTCCTGACCACTCTGTTTACCAGACTTCTCCTTTCCTTTCACAGTGTAGGGCAGAAACATCAGACGCCCCACAGGAGGTGGATCCAGCATTGTGGAAGGCAGGCACAGCCCTATTCAAGGTTCAGGTGTAACCCCTCCCTCCCATCTAGATGCAGATCACTCTATTCACCACTGGCCTGTCTCTTGGAATCCCCCAGCCCTGTCACTCACAGAAACCAGACAAAGGAATTCACAACCTAGCAGAGGCAGGCTTGAAAGGTTAGGCAAGAAAATATCTACTTTCTAAAAGTGGTATTTTCAAACACAGAATGTTAAAACCACATTCACTAAAAGATGTATTTTATCATTCTGAGTTCAGGCATACTAAACTCGAATTTCTACCATGTTCTCTGAGTCAGTTAAGATTATAAACATGTAACAGCCCATTCTGGCCTATGGAGAACAGGTTGCCTTGCAATAGTGAAAAACGAAAATGGCTGTAATTCACTATTAGGACATGCCACACACATCAGGGCATGTCCTACCTTATACTTACAATGCACCCTGCCATTGGGCCTACCATAGGGGTAGCTGATATGAAGAAAAGGGAAGGTTTAGGGACTGGCAAGTGGGTGCACTTGTCCAGTCAGCATGACAGTACTAGACTGCACACAGTCTCTGCAATGGCAGACCTTAGACACATTGTACAGGGCGGCTTGTGTCGGTGGCACAACCAGTGCTGCAAGCCCACCAGCAGCATTTGGATTTACAAGCCCTGGGCACACTCAGTGCACTATACTAGGGTATGACGTAAACCAAATCAGTCAATCATGGAATCACTAATCAATACATTCATTTACAGTAGGGAGCGCTTGCACTGTGGCACTGGACAGCAGTGGCACAGTGCCCAAAGCATCTAACACCAGCAAAAACACATGAGGCAACAGCAAGTATGGAAGGGAGACCCACACCAATGGTGCCAGGTCTAACAACTATGGAAACCAAGGAGCCACCCAGCTGCCCCTGTACCATTGCACATCGCCCCTCTCCATCCACATATGTCCTGGCCAGCATGAATGCTATACCTCGTTTAATCAGAATCAGCGACCCCCTGGCATACGATGAATAGGAAGACGCGAGTTCATACCCCGCCCACCTGCCAGCAATACCGGGCCCTACATATCTACCAAGATGCGTTTCCTGTAACAGAGCAATATGTACGTTATGTCGAGTCAGATAAGCCAACAACTGTTGTGTTTTCTTTGGGGAGTTGAGACCCCTCACGTTCCACACCAAGAGCCTGTATCTCTCACCCATAATGCAGTTGGGTACTCCATGACAACCTGGCGGTCGGCGTGATCCAAGATAGGAGAGTGGACTCGGCAACACATGCATCTAACATACTATACAAATCAGCTCTCATTCCAAACGACAAAAAAGGAACGATCACAGAAATAAAAAACAATACATTTCCCCAGCGCCCCTTCCACCCCCCCCCCATCCACTCCAACCTCCCAATTAGGTCGAGACCCTCTCCAACCCACATCCCGCACATTTATCCCCTCATCCATACAACTTGTCAAGAGGGGAATACTCGGTCGGGGGGAGGGAACGGCAGCAAACACTCACTCCGTGGTGAGATTGCCAGACTTTAACCGTGTGGCACACCTGTGTGCCACCAACCATGAAATCAAGCAGCGTCCAAGACGCTGATCAAGTATCAAACAAGAACTACATGCAAACATTTAAACAAAAAAGGGGGAGTAGTCTCCCATCCATAGCATTTAGCAAAAACCAGATCCAGCACCACCCTCAGCCTCTATATAAGCCACCCTTGTCCATCAGAAATACAATGACATCATCAATCTGTGTCCTCAAGATTCGGTGAAGTCGACGGGCTCCCCAGCCTGCCCTGTTGGGGTTTAGCCTTGCAGAAATGCTTCGAGAACTTCAGGGCTGATTTCGAGTCCGTAAAGAAGTGCGCCTGTCCCTCATGAGAGATTTTCAATTCAGCTGGGTGCAACATAGCATATGGTACAGAGGAAGTCTGAAGCAGCTTCTTCACGGTACAAACTCCCTGTGCGCCGCCTGCACCGAGGGAGTGTAATCTGGAAAAAAGAACAGGTTATCGCCCTTGTAGTTTATGAGGCTCTTAGCCCTGGCCTCCCGTAAAATGGCATCCCTGTCAGCATCGTTCAGTAGGCGCGCAAGGATCGGACGAGGTGGAGCGCCCAGTTTAGGTCTGGGCAGCAAACCCTCTACAAAGGTCTCCATTTTGGAAATGGCGGTGGACTCTGGCAGGCCAATTATACGAAGGTTATTGCGCCTGGATCGCGCCTCCAAATCCTCGTTCTTCGCGTTGATTACCTCCAACACCTTTTCCATTTGTAGAATCTGGGTCTGGGATTCCGCTTGTGAGTCCTGCGTGTCCGATAGTCTGTTCTCCAAGACATCAAGCCTATGCTCATGAGTGTCCACCTTCTTCTTCACCTCATCTAGGATGGTCACAAGGGCGTCTATTTTACTGTCTATGGATTTCATCCCAGAGCGCAATTCAAGCAGGATAGTCCTGGTGTCCTCCACTACCTCCGACACACCCTGTGTCAATGGCTGGTCTCCCATGGCCTCATTGGCACGTGTATTGCGCTTATTTTCAAACTGAAGCTTTGGTTGCTTAGGTTCAGATTTCCCCATAGTGGAGGGGTATGCGAGCAGAGTGCAGGATTCCCCTTTAGCAGTACTTCTCACGCTCAGATCTAATGTGTTCGGAACTGCTGTTCTCACAAACTGGCACACCAGCAGGGCAACAAGGGGTCAGTACCACACAGCAGTCGTGCCGATACAACCGACAGTGATTGTGTGTCTTCTAGTATGATTTAAATGGTCAGCGTGCCAGCAGAGTCTCAAGTCGCCGTTAGTAGATGTGTCCACTCAGGCAGCCTCAGGTAGCCTCAAAACTCATAAAGCTACTACAATGTGTTCTGTAGGGCCCCGGTCAGATTCAGATGGCTCAAGAACCGCATACCCAGAGGCATTCAGGTGAGGCCACGCAGCCCAGCCCGTCCCCATCGCCGTGCGAGGCGTCTGCCCCACTCACCGCACATCCGTCGATGCCTCCGGCATCCTGATCTCCGTCTCAAGCCGGGTCCATGTTCAGCCCACAGCGAGGCTCCTCCGGTGTCCAGGCGGCAAGATCAGGCCTCCGGAGCACTCTCCTCCGCAGCAGCCCCTCCAGCCACGATGTACACAGCGTCGTCGCGGGGGCCCAGCACCGATAGCCGCAAGTTACCCTGTGGGACAGGCAATTCGACAATAGCGGGTTCCGGCGCTCCAACACCTCGCGCCGCTCCCCCACAGTTCAACAGCAGCTCTTTCTTTCCTCTCAGCCACGGGCGGGCCCCATCTTGCCAGCGGCCGATCGGCGAGTCGGACACGGCACTTGGAGGGTTCCGCCGGTCGATGAGACTCGAAAAGCACAGCAATCTCTTCAGTTGGGAGTCATAATCTCCTCATGTAGTTTTAGACAACTCAGGTGTGCCAAAACGATGGTATTTGCTGAATGTTCCAGTCTGGCTGACAGAGCTCCCTCAAGAGGCAGCCATTCCGCCTCGCGCCGCAGCCACTCCCCCCCGCAACTCCAGAAACTTGCAAGGTGGGCAGGTGGTCCAAAATTCCTCAAGACCATTCCCCAATGGCGCTGGGTGCAGGAAGAGGAAGAAACCTCCTCTCCTGCACCTTATAACCCTTCACCCTAAACCCCACCCCTTGCCCAACCCCCTGACCCCAAAAAATCCTGTTCTTCCTATCCTGCGTGAAAACCCCGGGGGAAGACTGGTCTGTCAAAACTACTTCCCCCGGGGGCCGGCAGTCTCAGAGCGAACCATGATACGGCTGACTGCAGCCACAAGTCCGGTCCTGTGTTGCGCAGTATTCATCATGAGAGGCTGCAGGCACTGAAATATTTTCAGCACAACAGGTAGCAGAGTTTGCAGCTGGCGAGCTGCCAACTTATTTAGGAAACTAACCTAACTGCCGCCAAATCCTGTGTCATATACAATTGGGAGCTCATGCTTGCTTTCTCTGTGACGCCATTATGTCACTTGAATGCAGCGGTGAGCAGAGAGCCAATGAGCTCAGGTTCCCCTGTATCTGACCCTTGAAGGTTCCTGCTTTCTCATCTGTGTTACAGGTCCAATGCTCGAAAGCACCACGCCAGTTAAAAGACAAGCATTGGAAATGCAATAGGTCTCGCATTTGTTGGAGTTTAGAGCTGCTGGCATTGTAAATGGCAAAGTTTTGTACTTATGAAATAGACACGCAATGATTGACAGTATAGATGAGAGATAAAATAAAGCAAGAGGGGATGAGGCAGTGCCCATCCCCCTACCCTCCGTCACCACGGCACTGCTGGGGGTGGGGAGTACAGGCCTGTTGGCTGCCAGGAGGGGGGTCTCACACTCACCTCACTGATCGTATCGCCCCAGGCTCCCCTCCAGCAGCCTCCAGCTCCATGCTCAATCCTAGAGTGAGGGGGTATCTGCACCAGGGTTTCTTCTTCCACAAGTGTTTCAAGCCTGCACCCCTGAGGCATAGCAGCCCCCGCGGCCCGCAGAGACCCGGAGCACAAAGTGCCTCTCAATGGAATAAAGGAGGTGCTTCCAACTCTTCCGGGCTCTACAGCAGCCCTTCCCCCTAGCTGTCTTTTTAATTTTCTTTGATCGTGTGTCTTCTTTTCACACTCCCTCTCCGCACCCCCCTTCCCCTTCCGCCCTCCACCTGACACATTGCCCAAAGCAAAACTGCATATTAAGAATAAATCGGTGGACAGTGCATTCTGTGTGGTTGTTCACGGGAATGACGGCTTGGAAACCCGGAGTACACCGGAAGCAGGCTGAAAGTGCACGCAGTAGTGCACCAACTTGTCATGCTCACGTCTCCCGAATTCCTTCCCCCTAGACCCCCTCCTTTCTCTCCATCCAGGCAGAAGTCTTCTCTGTGTGGAAAATAGGTTCTGTGGACCCGGCGAGTGGCATGCAGATGCTGTTTCAGTGAGTGCTGCGTTGCCGAAAGCAAAACTGCATATTAAGAATAAATCGGTGGACACTGCATGCTGTGTGGTTGTTCACAGGAAGGACGGCTGGGGAACCCGGAGTACACGGGGAGCAGGCTGAAAGCGCATGCAGGAGTGCACCAACTTGTCATGCTCACTTCTCCCGAAGTCCTTCCCCTTCACCCCCTCCTTTCTCTCCATCCAGGGAGAATTGTTCTCTGTGTGGAAAATAGGAAAACTGGTTTTCCTGGGCTGGCAAGTGGCAAGCAGATGCCGTTTCAGTAAGCGATCTCGGAGTCAGACTTCAATTTAAATGGACTGGTCGTGGACGGTGGCTCGCAGGCCGTGGTCACATGCCGGGAGCCGTAGAGGGGTCTTTACAGTGCCACGCACTCTGAGCACTGCTGGGCACCGGCGAGAGATCTTCACGCTGCTGAGACCAGGCATCTGTGAACTGCTGGGCACTGGAGAGAGATCTGTACACTGCTGAGACCAGACATTCGTGCACTGCTGGGCACCAGTGAGAAATCTGCACGCTGCTGAGACCTCATATCCACACACTGGCTCAAACGAAGCATCTGTGCACTGCTGGGCACTGGCGAGAAATCTGCACGCTGCTGAGACCAGACATCCGTGCACATCTGGGCACTGGCCAGATATCTGTATGCTGCTGAGACCTTATATTCATACACTGCTGTAACCAGACATCTGTGCACTGCTGGGCACTGGCGAGAGATCAGCATGCTGATGAGACCTGATATCTACACATTGATGAGACAGGCCATCTGGGCACTGGCGCGAGATCTGCACGCTGATGAGACCTGATATCTACACATTGATGAGACCGGGCATCTGTGCACTGCTGGGGCACTAGCAAGAGATCTGTACACTGCTGAGACCTGATATCTACACATTGCTGGGAGCAAGCGAGAGATCTGCAGACTGCCTTGCATCAGATCACGTGGAGAGTTGCGCACTTCTCGGTGCCAGCGGCCAGAGAGTTCTCGCTGTATTGGACGCGGGAGCAAGATCTGCACCCCGTTGGGCCACAGCGAGAGAAGGAGCTGCTGGGCATAAGATTGAGCAGCACACTGCTGGGCTCCAGAGGGAGAGCGACATCCACACACCTGCAGTGATGAGCGTGACCGCACTGCTGGGAGCTGAGGGGCAGCTCTGCTGTCTGCCAGGGACCTGCCTATCCGGCGTGAGAGAGGTGTGCATCCTGCCAGTACACGGGGACAGGTAGACACACAGGGCAAGGCAGAGGAACAGCCCACAAGGCATCTAACCCCACCAAAGTCCCCGCAGAGTTGCGAACTTCATGTATCGTATCCGGGGTGACAGGACTGTAGAAGTGAGCGGTATAGTAGTTGTGGGGGCGGAGCCAAGGGGGCCAGGAGGAAGAGGCGGGGTTACAGCCGGAGGCGAGTTAGTTAGAGCAGGGACAGGGGCCGAGCAAGAGGTCAGAGAATAAAGCTCGTAACAAAAGTACATATAGTGTCTGTGGTCATTGGTAAGGACACTACAACTGGCGACGAGGGTGGGATTCTGCAGCCCACCACCCATCGAACATCAGGAAGAGCGTCCCGTCCCCTGCAGCGTGAAGAAAGAAAACGGCGTCTGAAGCAGAACGCCGGTCCGCGCCAAATTCTGATTCACCCCTGATGCGTGCGAGTTAACACGCGAGTGAAGAGAAGAAATCGGGAGCCCACCCCGAGCCTGCCTTGCTGCTCCGGTGATCGGGAGGTGTTTGAGGCACTGTTGAAGCCTCGTGGAAAGGCTCGGAATAAAGAGCGCTGTTGCGCGCCAAAACAAAAATAAAAGCTCACCCCCGATGTGTGAGGAACAGCACGCGTGCAAAGAAAAGTCGGGAGCCTACCCCGAGCCTACCTGGATGGGTGAAGTGTCCAACAACTGTGTGAGACACTGCTGATGTCCTGGCACCTGTGGAAGTGGCTGCGGGTGAGTGCCAAATGAAGCTTGGTGAACCTGAAGAAAGACTGCAGCCAAAATCTCAGGGGTGTGAGAGTTTCTGTTTGGCGGCCATCTTGGAGTCAGGCGTCCTTGAAAGACACCCCTATGAAGTTCATGTGCGGCCATTTTGAAGTCAGGCAAGGCCAAACAAACAAGCATTGACTGAGGAAAAGGCCTGAACAAGTAAACAAGCACAAGCTAATGCAAAGGGGAAATAACATAAGCCCGAGACAAAGCAAACGGGAAGCAACAAACAAGCACGTGCATAGACAAGAGAGAAACAAAAGCGTACTGTCAAGATGTCGAACCACAACTCTCCACAAAGAAATGAAGTCAAACCACTCCTGACGGGGGTGTCACACCTGCGTCCCCCGGAACCCCTTACGCTGATGACTGGAGGGAGCATGGGTCCCCGATGGCAGGAATGGCTTGAGGACTTTGAAGATTACATAAAGGGATCAAATGTGACCAAGGATGAAGACAAAGTGATTGCACTGAGAAATCTCGTGGGTAAAGAAATTAGCAAGGTAATCAAAGAACTGCCGACGGCAGATACCGGAACTTATGATAAGGTGTGAGAAGCTCTGAATAAAAAGTTCCTACCTAAGAGAAATGTGGATTACGAGAGATAAGCTTTTCATCAAGCCCGTCAAGGGAAGGAAGAAGTGATGAGCACATTCATAACGAGACTACGTCGACTGTCCAGGTACTGTGAATTTGACGCGTTCTCAACAAATGATGCCATCAGATCACAAATAATCGATGGCTGTCAATCCGAGACGCTTAGGAGAAGACTATTAAGAAAGAGTCATAATCTGGAGGAGATTGAGGAAATGACCCGAGTTTACGCTCAAGCAGAGGAACACGCCAAGAACATGGAGACCGGGCGCACAGATAGAAGGGAGCAGTTATGCCGAGTGCAGGCCAGTCGCAGTCGCTGGCACTCGAAAGAGCGACAACACAGATCGCGACCGTCCTCTCGCCAGCGATACACTGAGCGTAGAAGTCATAAGTCAGGCTGGAGAGACAAGAAACAGAGCAGCTCAGGAAATGTTATCGGTGCGGGCACGACTTCCCGCACAGGGAGGCCTGTCCAGCCATGGGCCAGCAATGTAGGAAATGTGGACGGATGAATCATTTTGAGGCAATGTGTGGAGACTATCGCAGGGAAAGAAGGAGTGAAAGGACAAGGCCTACCCGCTCTGACACCAGACGACACCATGCGAAAGCCGTACAAGATCAACCGGAGTCGTCCTCTGGCTCTTCGCATTCCAGCAGAGAATCAAAGAGATCCCAATGGTCGAGGAGGTCGTTGTCCAGGGATTCCCGATCAGGGTCGCGGGAATCGGAATACACTATTGAATATACAAGTATGGTCGCGGATCCTGACCAGCTCAAGAAATACCCGAGACTAAATATAAGTGTAGGGAATCACGCCACGAAATTTGTTCTGGACAGTGGAGCGTCACTGAACTATATCCCCGTGACGGAATACAAGAAAATGAAGCCACCGCCGCCTTTGAGTCCAGCACACGTCAAGGTATTTACCTGGATGTCGAAGAAGCCTCTTCCCTGTCTGGGAAAATTCCCCACAACACTCAGGCACCAGACCATGTCTGTGCCGGCATTCATACATGTAATTGATGGCCCGGAGGCTGATTGTCTTCTCACCTTACCCACTGCAGAGCGCCTTCGTCTAGTTGAGATTCTGTATAGGGTTAGTGATGACTCGGACATTTTACACAAATTCCCCAAGCTATTCACCGGGCTGGGAAAGATGAACAGATGTCAAATTCGACTTCACATTAATGAACAGATAAGACCGGTAGCACAACATCCCAGGCGAGTGCCGGTCCACCTTCAGCAAGCAGTGGAGGATGAACTTCAGGAATTATTAGCAACTGACATCATTGAACGGACCGACGGTCCCACACCATGGGTATCGCCGGTAGTTATCGTGCCGAAGAAAGGCACTCCAGGGAAGGTGCGCCTATGTGTTGACATGCGACTTCCTAACACTGCCATCTAAAGGGAACGTCACCCCGGGCCCCATCTGAGTGACACGATCTCTGCATTAAATGGTGCCAGGTTATTTTCGAAACTCGACTTGAATAAGGGATACCATCAGCTGGAGTTGCATGAAAAGTCGAGATACATAACAACATTTGCAACTCACCTGGGGCTGTTCCAATACAAACGGTTAAGTTTTGGTATTTGAACTACAGCGATGATATTCTCGTGTATGGGTCAAATGTTCAGGAACATGATAAAGCTCCGATCGGGTATGTCATGCTCTTTTGGAGACTAATCTAACCCTAAACAAGGACCAGTGTGAATTTCATCAAACCTCTCTCAAATTCTTTGGACATGTGTTCTCTGGAGCTGGGATGAAGCCTGACCCTGAAAAAGTGATGGCGCTCAATGACACCAAGAGTCCCCAGAATGTCAGTGACATTCGATCATTTCTGGGCATGGCCAGTTATTGTGCCAGATACATAAAGACTATGCCACAATTAGTCATCCCCTCCGAACACTTACGAAGCAAGGACAGCCTTTTGTCTGGACTCCTCAGTGTGAGCGGGCGTTTCAAGACATCAAACGTGCAGTTGAGTCTGCCGACAACTTAGCTTATTTCAGTTCTAAGAGAAAGACGGAGATAACCGTGGATGCTAGCCCTGTGGGCCTGGGTGCGATTCTGGCCCAGTATGACAATGACATTGATCAACGGCACATTGTGGCCTACGCCAGTCGCAGTTTGTCGGACACGGAGAAGGCGTATTCTCAACCAGAGAAGGAAAGTCTGGCAGTTGTATGGGCCTGCAAACATTTCCATGTCTTTATCTATGGCAAACATTTTACCATGGTGACTGATCATCAGGCGCTTGTCACCATCTTTGGAAACCCCAGGTCAAAGATGCCACCTCGGATTGAGCGGTGGGGTTTGCGTCTACAGGAATATACCTACACAATACCGTACAAGCCGGGAAAGTCAGCAAATCCGGCTGACTACATGTCACGACACCCTCTATCATCACCGGCATCACGACCATCGATGGCAGAGGAATACATCCACTTTGTGGTGGGCCAAGCTCGGCTGCCCGCAGTTCCTCTGGAAGCCATTCAAGAAGCCACTACGCAAGACGTCGTCCTGCAGAAAGTATTGCGCCGAGTGCAGATTAATCGGTGGAGACATGAAAGTGAAGAAGAAGGGAATGATCCCACAATTCGACAAGAAATGCAAGCATTCCGACATGTGAGTGATGAACTCTCTGCCACCTCGGAAGGTCTGTTGCTGAGAGACCAACGGATCGTCATTCCGACCCAATTGCGCCAGGGCATCATCAATCTCGCCCATGAAGGTCACCGGGGAGTGGTCGCGACAAAAAGAACTCTCCTGGAGCGGGTGTGGTTTCCGCTTTTGGATCAAATGGTGGAACTCACCCTCAAAGACTGTCCCCAGTGTCAACTTGTCAGTCAAGGAGCTCCCCCAGCTCCTCTGCAAATGACAAAACTGCCCAGTGGAGTGTGGCAAGAACTTGCCATGGACTTTTATGGACCTCTTCAGTCGGGAAAATATGTCCTGGCAATAATGGATGAATATTCAAGATTTCCACTCGCCCAGTTCATATCATCCACCAGTGCATCAAGCACCATTGCGGTGTTAGACGAAGTGTTTGCGGCATGGGGTATTCCCAAAGAACTCAAGACGGATAATGGCCCTCCTTTTAATGGACATGAATTCAGTGAATTCGCAAATCATCTGAATTTCAGGCACCGTAAAGTCACGCCCTTGTGGCCGCAGGCCAACGGGACTATTGAAAGGTTCATGGCCACTCTCAAAAAGACCTTTCAGCAGGCTACAGTCGAGAAAAGGGATCTTCAAGTGGCTCTCAATGAAGTTCTAAGGGCTTACAGAACAACACCACATGCCACCACAGGAAAGTGCCCTGCCACACTAATGCTTGGGCGACCAATCAGAACCTACCTGGGAAGGTGCGCTGAGAGCGGTCTCACCTGCCCGGGTTCATCAGGAGGTAGCAACAGCTGACCAAATTGGAAAAGACAAAATGAAGTCATATGCGGACGCCAGACGGAGAGCAAAATCACCATCCATACATGAAGGGGACTGTGTCATAGTTAAACAGGAGCAGCAAAGGAAAACGGACTGCAAGTTCAGAGCTGAGCCCTTGACGGTTACCCAGCAAAAGGGTACCATGATGACTGCAGAGTCTTACAGCAGGAGAATCACCAGGAATGTATCACATTTTCAAAAATGCACCCCCGGCATGAGAGAGTCGTTCCAGAAGATTATGGGATGACCAGAGAGTGAGGACATAGAGCGGCCTGAGCCGCCAGTCGTGGTTCAGCAACATGATACTCACGTAGAGCCTGAGTCTGAATTGGGAAGCGTACTTCTCCGACCTCGACGAGACATTCGACGGCCAAAACGACTAATTGAAGAACTATGAACAAGTCAGTTATTTTGTTTTGTTAACAAAGGGGGAGATGTAGAAGTGAGCGGTATAGTAGTTGTGGGGGCGGAGCCAAGGGGGCCAGGAGGAAGAGGCGTGGTTACAGCCGGAGGCGAGTTAGTTAGAGCAGGGACAGGGACCGAGCAAGAGGTCAGAGAATAAAGCTCGTAACAAAAGTACATATAGTGTCTGTGGTCATTGGTAAGGACACTACAAGGACCAGCACCCGCGGGCGGCATGCTCGTGACATCTGGAGAGGAGATCGGACAAGTACCAGAGCGCGGACCTTTCTCCATCAGCATCAGAGAGACCGCAGTGCAGCAAGGGGAGACGCCGGTCCCCAGCCTCACCTCAGTGAGCTGCCTCCGCGGGCCTGCCCCGGCACGAACACTTCACCGTACCCCCCTCACCGGGGTGTTTGCGTCATCCCAGCCATCGTTTTTGCCTTTCCGAGTGGATTACTGCTTCTTACCCCGTTTTCTACTAACAGGCTCATTTGCACCCAAAAGGCGTTTCTGCTGCCACCACCCCCGGCCAGGCACAAAAGTGAGGAAAGTTTGTTTCCAAGGAACCTGTTGCTGCGCGGTTCAAGAAGGGAACACAGACAGAAGGCTCCATTGTCAAACTAAAAGCACACTTGGCGCAGTGAATAACGAGGCTTGGCCCGAGGGAGATGGCAACAGGAGCACGCTGCGCCGCCTGGGGTCCCAGGACGAGGTAAGAGAGCCCGCCCGAGGCTCATTTTAAACAAGCTGTTGGCATTGTGAGAGAAATATAGTGCGTCCCGGCTAATGAAGGAGACTGTGTAACGCCGCAAGTGAAAGATCCAGTCCGGATGGGCGGGGCCAAAAGTGGACAGGGCGGTAACAAGGAGGGACTAAGAAGCCTCCTTTTCAATCGTGAGCCAGCGTTTAGCATGGAGGATGACGCCAGCAAATCAAAAAGATTGGCAGGTCTTCAAGTGCCCTTCTGAAAGTGTGTTGATCACAATAAGCCTCGCAGAGCGAGGAGCACATGCGCGGTCCAGTGCTAGGTCTGCGAGACCTAAAAAAACAAGGCAAATCCCCCTTAAAAGGAAGCCCAAAAGCTAATTGATTCCTACTAAAAGAAGCCCAAATGCCGATCGGCATTGATATTTGCAAAAACACTTAGAATAATAAGAAAACAGACAATGGAGCAGGACACACACTGCAGGAGGTAGCACTAAGACAACTGTGGCACTAAGAGGAGGTGGGAGGGAGGAATGCTATATTAAAATGTAAGCAGGTATGGTGCCAAAGCTGAACACAGGCAAGCAGTAACAGAGCAGGAAAACAAAAAACAAATAGTCCCCTTAAGAACATATGAAGAACCATAAGGTAATAAGACAGTACTTAGTCCCTGCTGCGTGGGAGGAACGGCAGAGAAAAAGGAGGGACAAAGAGGCAGAACTGACCATTAGCAAGCAGGATTTTTAAAGGACACAGAAACAAGCAAATTGAATTAGCATAGGACTCCTTCTGTATGTTGATTGATGAGCAATGCAGAGAGCTTTAAACTGAATTCTTTTAGCCACAAGGAAACAATGCAAAGTGAACAGGGCGCAGTGGCAGAGTGATATTTAGGAATAGTCAATAGAATATGTGCAGCCGCATTTTGAATAACCAGGAGCCTATTTATGACAGCTTTGGGGACTTCTCAAATATAGTGAATCCCCATTAACAAGTCTAGAAATGACCAAACCTTGCACCACTATTCTACGAGATGGCTCCGATAACCATCTCCGAAGTTTTCTCAGGGACTCTAGCAGGTCAACACATGTGGCTGCTAGTTTTTTGCTTGGACTGCCATCGAAAGCTTGTCGTCAAACCAACAGCGTAAGGTAAGCACTAGTGCCACTGTCATCAGGGCAGCGTTCTTGTGCAGGAATTGTACTCTGTTGAGGTTTAAAAACTCACACTTTTAATTAATAACGTTTACAAAATCTGATGTATTATGTTGAAACAATTCAGTGTGTGAAATAAATACGGATTGTTGAATTTTGAATACACCTTTTCATTTTCTCACCTGGTATCAGTTGCATAGTTTTCCCACATGTAAAAAACAACAGCTACAAAATGTGATGTTTTTAACCTGATGAGAGTTTTTCAGTATCTGTTGCAGGCAGATTGAACCAATTAATGGACCTCCCGGTGATCAGTGTATGTCAACATTTATTTTATTGCCCACACCTGGTTCCCTGCGTCTCTCGGACCTCTCTTCCAAGAAACTACAGAAGGCATACTCTGAAGTGACAGGCTCAGCCTTAGTCTGTTTTTTAAAACATTGTTTTCAAAAGCAAAACCAACCATGCAGGAATTAAATATGTATTACAGTAAATTAATCAGATGCGAGACATTCCTCCTACAGGCCGCACCCTCTGGTTATGACCAGCCCTCTACCTTTTTCTCCCCTTCGGCCTGCCCTGCCCCCTCCCATTGAAATTAATGGTGTTTTGTTAATTCCTCCCAGGGCACTGTCTGTGCACCCCAAAAGCATTAGAATTCATCACGCTCTCTAATATGATGTCATTGCTGTAGCTTGTGCCTGCAGTTCGAGCAATACCTCGACCTTCTGGCACATGCGCAGCTGTACTTGTGCAAAATCCGACTCCCTTTCTCCCTAAAGGGAAGACTAAGGGCCATATTATGACTGGCAATCCACGGGCGGCCAGGCTTATGATGGCGGTCTCCCGACCGCCCTCTTACGAGTAGAGCGGTCAGGCCACCCTAGGACCACTGCAACCACCGTTCCCTGGCGGTTGTGCTGCAGTCCTGAGGCCGCAATATGCTTAGCACGGCGGCTGCGGCCCCGCCAAGCATATTACAAGGTTCGAGGCATATGAGCTGCAGATTACACACTTCTGCATAGATCGCCATCTGGTGTTGGGCCCGGATGTTTGCAGTTTGTTTTTTCTCTTGGAAAGTCTTTGGAAGTCACGAGTTCGGTGACTCCTCCCTTGGATTGTATTGCGCATGGGCTTCGGCTCCATCCTCAGATTGTTTTTTTCCATCTTCGCGCTCCGGTTCCGAACAGCTTCCAGTTCGACGATCGACGCGCAATCCTCACCCCAATTCGCGGTATTGTTTCGATCGCGATCTCCCCACTCGACGCACCTCTCATCTGCAAGTCCTTCGGTTCCAGTCGTCGACAGCGGCCTTCGGGCCTACCTAAGCTCTGATCCTGGCTAATGGAAAGGACTCCATTTAAAAAGTGTCCTCGATGTGGGTCAAAATTCCCCCACACCGATCTCAACAAGGTGTGCAACCTCTGCCTCTCCCCTGAACACGAGGCTCGAGACTGTCCGGTGTTTAAATCCTTCCGGTCCAAGAAAACGCTTCGGGACCGAAGAGCCAGAAGAACCATGGCACACACTTCGACGGCGATCCCGGACGACATCTTCGGGGAGGGCGTCGACGCTCCGGAAGAACACCACACCGACGAGGGACTCGTCAGCGCCTCCGAAGCGGACGATTGAGATGTGGAGGACATCACTCCGGCACAGAGGGTCGTGAGTACTACTATTCCCCCCCCCCCCCACACCCTCGCCGGCACCAAGAAAGGCTTTGTCACGGCTTCGCCTTCGGGCCTAAGCAAGACCAAAGACACTGCTTCCCACACCGCACCTTCGGGCCGGTAAAGAAGCCGATTAAGCCTTCAGGCGGCTCGGGCTGGGCAAGGGTCATTAACCCGCGCATTGAAAAAAAATATAAAGCCGCCCCAACAGACCCCTCCTACATCAGAAGGCCTGCTCCACTAGATTCTTTTGTGGTATCCACAGCACGAAAAAGGGCCAACTCTCAGGCGTCAGGTGATGCACCACCACCTGACAAAGACTCTAATCTCCTGGACGCATCAGGCAAACGTACTGCAGCTCAAGCTTCCAATATATGGCGTATCGCCAATACAGAAGCGCTACTAGCAAGACATGACAGGGCCCATTATGATGAGCTAGAAGCCATAATGCACCATCTCCCTGATAAATACAAAGCTAGGGCCAATGAGCTAATTCAGGAGGGCAAAACAATTACTAATACCTCCATACGTTGTGCCTTGGACGCAGCAGACACAGCCTCTAGGGCTATCAATACCAGTGTCCTCCTCCGTCGCCATGACTGGTTAAGGATATCAGGTTTTAAACCAGAGGTACAAGCCTCCATCCTCAACCATCCCTTTGACCAGGAACATCAGTTTGGCCCCAAAGTGGATGAAGCCCTGGAGAAAATGAAAAAGGAAACGGACACGGCAAAATCCATGGGAGCCTTACAATCTCACGCTCCCAGACGCTCCTTTCGCCGCTCTTCCTTTCGGAGCACATCCAGAGGCTACTCCTCAGACTCCGCTTCCACTACATACAAATCCCCTACTCAGTCCACGTTTACAAGGGGTTACCAACGAGGCGGCTACAGGGGCAACAATAACAAAGGCAGAGGCAAAACAAATACCGCCCCCTCTGCCATCGCACCTCCCCAATGACTTCCCTCCACTTCCCCCAGACCATCACACTCCGGTCGGGGGCAGACTCCAACATTTCCTTCCGGTCTGGACTACCATCACCTCAGACAAATGGGTAACACAAATAATTCGGTCAGGCTACTACCTAGAACTAACAGCTAAACCCCCAAACATTCCACGCAGACAACGCCCGATGTCACCAGAACATCTACGGCTACTCAAGCAGGAGGTGATCTCCCTCCTAGACAAGGAGGGAATAGAACATGTTCCAGTCAACCAACAAAATATAGGGGTCTACTCCCTGTATTTTCTCATACCAAAAAGGGACGAAACTCTACGGCCCATCCTAGACCTTCGGCCTCTGAACACATACATACACTCAGACCACTTTCATATGGTGACGCTTCAGCACGTACTTCCGCTACTTTCCCAAAACGACTTCCTCACCACTTTGGACCTAAAAGATGCTTACTTCTGCATTCCAGTGCACAAGGCCCACAGGAAGTACCTCAGATTTGTAGTGGACGTCCAACACTACCAATTCAAAGTGCTCCCGTTCGGAGTCACAACCGCACCACGAGTATTCACCAAATGCCTAGCAGTGGTGGCAGCACATCTGCGAAGACAACACATTCATGTCTTCCCATACCTAGATGACTGGCTGATAAAAGCCAGTGAATACAATCAGTGTGCACAACACACACACACACACCACCAACCAGCTACTTCATCAGCTGGGCTTCACAGTAAACCACGAAAAGTCCCATCTCCACCCATCCCACATAAAACAATGTCTAGGTGCCACTATAGACACCTCAAAAGCGCTCGCCTACCCCAATCCTGCCAGGATTGCAAGCATCCAGGCTCTACGCGCAAAATTTATAGCACAACACTCTCTTCCAGCTCGGGTGTTCATGCAACTAATTGGGATGATGGCCTCTTGCATCTTCATAGTACCTCTCCAAGAGTGCTTAGCGCACCAATGGAACCAGGCCCAGGGTCAATTAACAGATCTGGTGTTGGTAGACGGTCGTACCCATCGCTCTCTGCAGTGGTGGACTACCACAAACCTTTCCAAAGGTCGACCGTTCCTGGACCCGGTTTCACAGATAGTACTAATAACAGACGCATCGCTCTCCGGCTGGGGAGCTCATCTATTACATCTCACCATGCAAGGCAAGTGGTCACCTCAACAGAAGGTACTCCATATCAATCATCTGGAGTTACTAGCGATCTTCCTAGCCCTAAAATCCTTTCAGACACAAATTTTGGGCAAAGCAGTCCTAATCCGCACAGACAACATGACAGCCATGTATTATATTCAGAAACAAGGCGGGACACACTCTCCACAGCTCTCTCAATTAGCACAGAGCATATGGAGATGGGCCATACCCCGGAAAATCTTTCTCCTAGCCCAGCATGTCCCAGGAGTACAAAACACTATAGCAGATCTACTCAGCAGACAAACACAACAACTCCACGAGTGGGAACTTCACCCGCAAGTTCTTCACCCATACTTTCAACTGTGGGGGCATCCACAGATAGACCTCTTCGCCACCCACGAAAACAAAAAATGCCCAAGCTTCACCACCAGATACCCACACCCATTGTCCAAAGGCAATGCGATATGGATGAACTGGTCAGGCAGATTTGCCTACGCTTTTCCACCTCTCCCACTAATTCCATTAGTAGTGCGCAAACTACAACAGCACTCCCTCACACTAATATTAGTAGCGCCAACTTGGGCCAGACAACCGTGGTACACCACACTACGGGAACTATCGGTAGTACCACATAAAAAATGACGCCTCTCTCCACACCTCTTAACCCAGAACCATGGAGAGATCAGACACCCGGACCCAGCTCAGCTCAACCTTGCGATCTGACTCCTGAAATCCTAGAGTTTGGGTACCAAAATCTTCCCCCTGACTGTATGAACGTCATCAAAGAAGCTAGGCGCCCTGCCACTAGAGCGTGCTACGCCACCAAGTGGAAACGTTTTGTTATCTATTGCCATAACAACACCATCAATCCACTAGATGTGTCCATTCAACACATCATAGGCTACTTGCTCCACCTACAAAGGTGCAATCTGGCCTATACGTCCATTCGACTACACCTAGCAGCCATAGCAGCTTACCTACAAAACAGGCAACATCTCTCGCTCTTTAGAGTACCTGCCATTAAAGCCTTCATGGAAGGCCTTAAAAGAATAATTCCCCCCAGAGTACCACCCTCACCTGTGTGGAACCTAAATATCGTTCTTACCAGACTAATAGGACCTCCTTTTGAACCCCTACACAAATGTGAACTTCAATTCTTAACATGGAAAACCGCTTTTCTTGTAGCCATCACTTCCCTCTGAAGGGATACAAGCATTTACTATTCAAGAACCTTTTCTACAAATGCACCATAATAAGGTGGTTCTTCGTACCAACCCAAAATTCCTTCCCAAAGCCATTTCTCCTTTCCACCTAAACCAATCGGTAGAACTACCAGTATTCTTCTCGCAACCACAAACTGTTGCAGAAAGAGCTCTTCACACACTAGATGTCAAACGAGCTTTACTCTACTACATCGAGAGAACACAACCTTTCCGTAAGACCAAACAGTTGTTTGTCTCTTTCTCCCCACCACACAAAGGCTACCCCATCTACAAGTCAGGGATAGCTAGGTGGATTGTCAAATGTATTAAAATTTGCTACAATAAAGCAAAACGAACGCTATCCGTTCCCCCTAAAGCCCATTCTACACGTAAAATAGGGGCTTCAATGGCTGTTCTGGGGAACATCCCATTAGATGATATCTGCAAAGCAGCTACATGGTCAACACCGCACACTTTCACCAAACACTATTGTGTAGATGTGCAAACTAAGCAACAAGCTAGTGTGGGCCAGGCTGTACTCAAAACATTATTTCAAACCACTGCAACAGATACGGGTGGTCGCCGCTAACGGTGGGTACTGCTATATAATCTATGCACAAGTGTGTAATCTGCAGCTCATATGCCTCGAACGGAATATGCTACTTACCAGTATGCATCTGTTCTTGGCATGTAGAGCTGCAGATCTACACACGCCCACCCGCCTCCCCGGCTACCTGTATCTGTTCCAGCTTATCTTATTTAGATAAACACACACATGGGCATCTTCACTGTTATTACTACGCTCCATCTTTCCCTGCTGGCGAAAAACAATCTGAGGATGGAGCCGAAGCCCATGCGCAATATAATCCAAGGGAGGAGTCACCGAACTCGTGACTTCCAAAGACTTTCCAAGAGGAAAAACAAACTGCAAACATCCGGGCCCAACACCAGATGGCGATCTATGCACAAGTGTGTAGATCTGCAGCTCTACATGCCAAGAACAGATGCATACTGGTAAGTAGCATATTCCTTTCCTCACCACCACAACTTTCATGGCTGTTCGACCGCCATTAAAAATGTGGCGGTGAGGAAACTAAGGGGGTTCTACAGGGCCCACTAGTGACTCACGCCATGTTGATGCACACAGGGTGGCGCAACATGTGCTCCCTGTGTGCATGCACACCAGTACCTGCATACCCTGGACTGCAACAGTCCATGCCGTGCAGATACTGCTTTTGACGTTCCCATTGTAGTGCCTATTTGGGGGCGGGGGGGGGGTGGAATTCAATAAATTATCTACTTGTCCATGGAACAGGTTGCTTCATAAAACTACTGCCAGCAGCCAGAAACTTTGATAACATCTCCGTATCTCAACAATGCCACCTTTAATGTATTCCAGAGACAATCTGCTGGAACTAGGGACATTGAGCTTCGGTGAGGAATGCGATGGCAGGTCATGCTTATATTTTAGAGTCTTTAAAAATTGCCACCCCCGTTGTCAATGGCCAGTAAGCCAGCCCCAGAGAGCTGGGGCACCCGGGAATAAGATTGGGCCAGCAGGGCAGCAAGGGATCAGGAATATGATCCAGGGGGAGGGCACGAATAAAGGCTTAAGAGCAGATAATGTCTGTAAAGGACTATACATTAATGCCAGATCTATTTCTAAACATGCCTCTAAAATTTGGAATTTGTTGGAAGATTGCAAACCGGAGATTTGTTTTTTCACTGAGACGTGGTTACAAACATACTCGGCCCCGTCCCTAGCAATTGCCTTTCCTCCGGATTATAGAGTATTAAGGCTGGACAGAATAGGAAAACGGGGGGGGGGGGGATTGGCTTTCGCGTTCCGATCGGGGGTAAATGTAAAGGTGTTAGACACAACCTTATCCCCCATGCTGGAGCTGATGATTGTGTCTATTGAACTGGCATATGGTTATAAAGTAACAGGAGCGATCGTGTACCGTCCGCCGGGGGAAAACAAAAAGGATTTCTGTCCCTCGCTATTAGAAATTCTGGCTCCACATGTCCTGCAAGCGAAGGATTTTTTCCTCCTAGGAGATTTTAATTTTCACTTTGATATGAATTTCAACACTGACACTGTTGACTTGCTAACAACCTTGGAATCACTAGAGTTATTGCCTAGAGTAGCTGGCCCTACTCATTCGGCAGGTCACACGCTAGATAATATTTTTACTAATATACCTAGCTTGTTTACAGAACCTCCCTTAGTGGTGAGTTGGTCGGACCAAAGGGCCTTGAGTTTCTCTTTTTTGGCGCCGAAGGGTCCGGAAAAAGCGCAAGGACGGAGGGTGTTGCGTAGACAATGGAGGAAGGTCTCACCTAAGAGTTTTGGTACATTATTTTCTCCCCCCCAGCTCAGTGAATGCCAGGACATAAACTCAGTGCTAGATAAATTAGAGCTAGAGGTCAGTAGGACTTTTGACAAGATTGCCCCAATTAAGTCAGTTATAATTCACGATAAAAAGTGCCCAGCTCCGTGGTATTCAGACACTCTAAAGACTGAGGAGGCTGCATGCAGGACAAAAGAAAGAAGGTGGAGGAAAACTAAAACGGATACTGATAGAATGGCATATAGCATCACTCATAGGAGGTACCTAAATAATTGCAATTTGGCAAGAAGAACTTTTCTGGCCACCCGCATAGAGGGGGCAAAGGGTTCCTCTAAAGAACTGTTTAGGATTTTAAAGGAATTTACTGCACCTAGTGCAACCAACTCTTCGTGTCCCTCCTCCCAGGAATTCTGCGACAAGCTAGCGAGTCATTTTAAAAATAAAATAGATAGTATTTATGACTCTTTTGAGCTCCGCGCCTGTGAGATTTGAGGCGTTTGCAGCCATTACCAGGGAACAGATCTTACCACTATTGAAAGGCTTGAAGTCAGGTTCGCCATCGGGTATAGCCCCCCCTTATGTGCTGTCAGATTTAGCCACAGAGCTTGTCAACCCAATGACAGAAGTTTGTAACCTGTCACTGGCGACTTCCTCTTTCCCGGCCAGCTGGAAGAAGGCCTTCATTAAACCCCTGCCTAAGAAACCATTGTTAGACTGTGCTGATCTGCAGAATTATAGACCCATCTCGCTCCTCCCAGGATGCTCCAAAATTATGGAGGCGCTGATAAACTGCCAACTGTCAGATCACTTGGTTCAGCACAGCCTGTTAGATCCCTCGCAGTCAGGTTTCCGTGCCGGCTATAGCACGGAGGCCGCGCTGGTAGAGGTAACAGATACCATCAGGCTTTTGCTGGATGGTGGGACCCCGGCTGTGCTGGTCCTACTTGATCTGTCAGCGGCCTTCGACACCATCTCCCACAGAATTCTTTTGAATAGACTGCGGGAGATAGGTGTCACTGGAGGGGCCTGGGAGTGGATGCAGAGTTTTTTATCAGACAGATCCCAGTGTGTGCAGATAGACTCTTTCGTCTCTCAGTCCGCAGTGGTGGAAAAGGGGGTACCGCAGGGTTCTATTTTGAGCCCCACATTGTTTAACATCTATGTGCCCTCATTGGCTGCCACTATAGAATCCTGTGGTTTCCAAACCATCTCCTATGCGGATGACACCCAGGTGTTAATCCCCATAGAAAAGGACCACCTGCTGACTAGAGAGAGATTTAAGAGCAGCATGATCAAAATCTCCAGCTGGATGAAAGACAACTATCTCCAACTTAACTCCAACAAGACGGAGATTTTATTGTTTGGGAAGGCAGAGGAACTATGGACAGATGAATGGTGACCAGAGGCATTAGGCTCTCCACCTCTCCCTAAAAAATGGGTAAAAAAATGTGGGTGTGATTTTGGATAACAATTTATCCATGGAACAACATGTCAAAACTTTAACAGGGAAATGTTTTGGCCTGATGCGCACTCTAAAGAAGATTTTCCCGTGGATTCCTCTCTCTGCTAGAAGGGTTTTGATCCAGTCACTGCTAGTCAGTAGACTGGACTATGGAAATGCTCTTCTGGTGGGAGTGAGGGAGGATTTATTGTCAAGGCTACAAGTCGTACAAAATACGGCGGTCCGCTTTGCTCTGAATAAACCACCACTCACGCCGTCTGCCCCGCTTTTGAGAGACTTGCATTGGCTACCGATCAGAAAGAGGGCGCTCTTTAAACTTCTTTGCCTAGCTTTCAAGGCACGGGTTGGACAGGGGCCGGCATATCTTACAAATAAGCTGGTTTGGTACTCTCCGGTCCGTTGCCTAAGATCTAGCGGCCAAAAACTTCTCCAAATGCCAAGAATCAGGAAGATGAAAATGGGTGGGCGTGCTTTCTCTTATTTGGCACCCAAGTATTGGAATCAGCTGCCTTGGGATCTGCGTTCCTGCACAGACTTAACCATTTTTAAGAAGCATTTCAAGACCTGGCTATTTAACTAAGCTGCCGGGGCCGTCGAAGCCTGCCTCCACAGGCGCCGAGAGATCCCTCGGGGGATGATTCGCGCGCAATATAAATGTAATAATAATAATAATAATAATACTTGTCCTGTAACAAAGTCCTCTTGTCCCTTTGAAGCCGTGTAGTGCGGCAACAAATTATGACATCTCATTCTATAAGAGCTCTGATATACCCTCTCCGATTATGCCAGAGCTCATACCATAATATGGTTTGAATACTAGCAATTCCCTTAACCCCTTCCATGCTCAGGACGGCTCCCAGCCGTCATGAGTCACAGTAGTCGTGTGCTCATGAAGGCCGGGAGCCGTCCGACCGTTGCCGCTCCGCCCACGCGCGGCACATTCTCGCCTGTGCGGGTGAATCAATTAGTGGGCGGAGTTTGGACGGCTCCCGGTCGTCATGAGCACACGCCCACCGTGATTTATGACGGCCGGGAGCCGTCCTGAGCACCTGAGCGCCACGCCCAGCCCCGCCGCCCCTCGCACCGCGGCGGAATTTGCCCCGCATGGAAGGGGTTAATTTGTCATGTTTCCGCAGTTCTACACACTGGGGCTGGAAGTAGCGGTAAGCAATAGTTCTCAATGATAGGAATGCCCCTTTGAGTCTATGTATACCTACTAACTTGCATGTTTTGTGAGTGTTCATTGGCATTGTACCTTGAAATGTTGGCATTTTACTCCTTACAAGGTCATAAGTAAAACTTCTTCCAGGGTTGGGGAAAAAAGTGGTTGGAGGAAAAATTAATTTGTTACCTACCGCTCAACAGATTTTCACATGAGCAAATCTACACATGCATATTTGCTCTTGCTCCAATGCAGTTCAGAAATATTTTCTAGGAGAACGATTTCCTGACCTACTTCTGTAAATTTTAGTGAATTAATGCCAGCCGTAAATGTGCACTAATGCAAGGACACTGTTGTGACTTTCTTTAAGAATTAGTCCCCTATTTAGGTTTGGCGTTACCAAAACATTTTGTTTTTATTAAAGTTCTCTCTCTCTATGTACCAGCTGGCTTCACCGTGAGTGACAGCATTCTGATCTTTCACAAGGAGCATATTAGCCTGCAAAATATTTTTGTTCGGTGCCAGGAACTACTATGGCAATGTGTGGTTTTTGAGACCAAATTTATTTTTTGCTTTTGCCAATGTTTGTTACAATGGTGAGGGTCCGGCAGCCTCCACAACAATAAAGTTTTACAAAAACTGTCACAACAAGACCTGCATTGACAAAACCAAAAAACTGATCACTAATGTCATACCTATTGGCTTTACCAAATGCTTGTTTATTTTCATGTTTTCTATAATTTTGTTGAAACTGGTATCACTGATTTTCCATTATGGATATTTTTGGGAAATATTAGCATGCATCAAAACAGTTTACTAAATGATGCTTCAAAGAAATGGTACCTAAAATTTCACAGTAGTTTATCAAAACGTTTTTTTCTTAGTTGCATTTTTTTAATAAACCTTTTATTTTAAAAGCAAAGCATCTTCAATCTTGCTTTGAAGCTTTTGCATATGTTTGCATCTAATCAGAGGGCATCCTGGGAACCTCATATAGTTAAACTTTGCAAACGTGTACACATTTTTATACTGGAAACACTGTAAGTAGAGCAGTCCGAACTTCCATTTCCTTAGAGCGCGCTCACCCTAATAATAAAGGCTTTGTATTAATGAACCATAAATACAAGTTCGAACAGCATCAACTGATGGACTTAAATGTTTCCTTAACTGCAGACAATGCATTCTCTGATCCATAATGTGGTACTGTAATCTGACCGCCAAAGGCAGGGGGCTTGGCCTACTTGTCCCAAGGACAAAATAAACAGGGAAACTTGTTGTCCTTGACCCCAAACAATAATCCTGTGTGCCGGGAATTCCACCTCTTTGCTATTTCATAGGCACCGCCATGTGAACACCAAAGACCGCCTGCCAGACAGCAGAAAACTCCTAATCTGGGCAGGTGGTCAAACATGGCTTTGGTGGTGCGGGGCGGTCCCACTCCCGCACTGCGAAACTCATAATAAAGTATACTTTCTTATGGGTGATCAGTAGACGGGAAACAGCGCTCAACAAGAAATACACACAGTATCTATTGTACAATTAATATCTATACGGTGCTCACAAGGTAGGGAGATTCACCCCACTCCCCAATGTGTGATTAAGGGTCACCAATGCAGTATAATCTTAGCCTCTAGCACACGCCAATATAAAATGTATACAGTCCATTTAGATGTGTTGACATTTCACTGTTGTCTTTTTTATTCTTTCAATCTGATGTTCGGTTATTTTGCTCTTAGCCACAAAGCCAACTTGTGTTTCATCGTAAAAAAGGGGATTAACCCGCAAGTTCCTCAAGGCTGTCTGTTGTTTAGTAGTCCTCCTATCGTATTGCCGGTAGTTATTCCCTCCTGGTAACGTCTGCTGTGTGTCCTGTAGTTAATTTACTTGTCGTCCAGCCTCTTGTAAAGTCTGGTAAGGTTGTGCATCAACATTGGTTATGAAGCTAATTTAGTGTAAGTACCAATATCCTGTACGGCGATAAGTTTCTCCATACGCTTTGGTTTTTTTTTTTTTTTTTAAATATTTTTTTATTTGCAGTAGGTACATAATGAGATCATAATAAATCAAAAATCAGTACACACATTTTGAGCTTCCAGTTGTAGCATAATCTTCAAAGGTCCTTTACCCCCTCAGGATCAACAAAAAAAAAATTAAATTCCTTCTTTCTATTCACTATCACCTGCTCTCCTCCTCTCTTATTCTCTTAATCTTGCCTTCCTCCACCTTGTAATGGGAGCCCAGATACTTTTCCCAAAATCACCAGTTTTTTTCCCTTTCTGAGCATACAACAAGATCTCTATATTATGTAGGCCAAGTAGTCTAGTGAGCCACATTTGAAAAGAAGGAGCAACAGTGTCTTTCCAACCTGCAGAAATTAATATCCGAAGTGCTGCAACGGAGATAAACACCAGGGCCTCCTCCGTTTTCCCCAGATTTAACCTATTATCAGTGCCTAATATCATAAGGGTGGGTGACAATAGGATTTTTTGGCCTAACAGCCCCTCCCAGAATTTTTCTATTTCCCTCTGTGTTCCCTCCAAGGACTTACAATCATAAAACATATGGAGCAGATCTGCCTGGCCTGTCTTGCATCTGGGACAGCAATCATCTTCCCTTATCCCCCAAGAGTATAGTTTCGCAGGCGTATGGTATAAATTGAACAAAGTTTTATAATGCTGCGCCTTCAGATTAGAGGAGCGGAATATTTTCTTTTGTAAGAGAAGGGCATGATCTAAATCTACATCCGGATTTCCCAGTTTCATAGCCAAAGAGGATTCTGTTTTTTCCAAATCATCTTGTATTGAGCCGATGAATAGTGTATAGAAAGCCTTAATCTTCTCGCTCCCCTTAGCCAGCTGGTCCATAATGGGGAATTCGTCTACCAGTAAAGTCCTAGGTCTTACGGCCTTCAGCCAGCTTGTCAATCTTATATACTGTAGCCAGTGTTTTCGAGAGATGCCAACGCTGTACTGTAGTGCCTCAAAATCCAAGAACTCCTCCCCACTCATTAAATCACTAACCGTCCTAATTCCTAAGTTTCCCCATACCTGCAGATTTCTATCGTCTACCATCTGAGGGAATATCCTAGAATTATGGAGGTGAAGATATCGATTTACTTTAGGGATTCCAAAAAACTTTGAAACTGCCCTCCAGACGCCCCATGCCCCTTCCAATACCTTAAAGCGAGCCTTTCTATAATATCTTCGATCTACTTCCCGCATAAGTAAACCTACCGCTTTACGGCCAATTAATAATTCGTATATTGAGGGAGGCATCTGAGTAACGAGATTCACCTGGGTGGGTTTAGCCTCAGTCTGAAAGAGGATAGACATATGTACCAGCAAACATGACCAATGGTATAGCCTCAGATTCGGTAATGCCAGACCCCCCCTATCCCTGGGGAGAGACAATAAATTTGTAGAACGCCTGACTCGCCCATATTGCCAAACAAATTTTATAAAGATTAATTCCAAGCCTTTGATTACTGTTTCATCTATTAAGAGGGGTATGGCACGAAATAAATAAAGAACTTTGGGGAACATAGTCATTTTTAGTACGTTGACCCTTCCTATCAATGAAAGGTGTAGAACATCAATTCTTTTTAGATCTGTTTCTATGGATTTGCTCAATGATCCAAAATTCTCAGCGACAGTTTTCGCTGTTGCCGCATTAATTCTGACCCCCAAGTATGTCGCTGAGTCAACAAATCTTTCATCAATTTTGCTGATATTTTCAGTACAGATTATTTGTGTTTTGGATTCATTCAATAAGTATCCTGAATCTTCACCGAAATCCTTTGCCATTTGTATCAGCTCAGGAAGTGCCTGATGCGGGTCCACTGTGGTCACCGCCAGGTCATCCGCATATGCCATAACCTTAGTTTCGAATCCCTCACATATCACTGGACTAATTCCCGGACAGCCTAGGATCTTTTGGATAAACGGGTCGATATATAACGCAAAGAGGATTGGGGAACAAGGACAGCCTTGACGTGTACCACGGTTTATTGTTATCAAATCAGATCTCTCGCCCATAACCACCACTCTGGCGACTGGGTTGATATACATTGCCCTTAATGCTCTTATAAGTTTCTCACCAAATCCCCTTCCTGCCAAAATCCCCCAAAGAAAGTCCCAGACCACTCTATCGAAAGCCTTCTCTGCGTCGAGCAGGATCAAGGCCATCCCGTCTCCCACCGTGGACTGGGCGTCAAACAGTGTTATGGCCCTCCTGATGTGATCCGTGGTGCCTCGTCCAGGTACAAACCCGTGTTGCCAGGGGGAGACGAGATCGCCTATGACCCTGCCCAACCTTTTAGCCAGAATTGTAGAGTAGAGTTTGGTGTCTGCGTTTATTAACGAGATGGGACGATAGGATCCAGGTTTTTCCTTGGGTTTCCCTTTCTTGTGAAACACCACTATATTAGTTTCCCTCCAAGAATCTGGGACCACCCCTGTATAAACTATACCATTAAATAAATCAATCGGATACGGGGTAATCACAGAAGCAAAGCATTTATATACGCTTTGAGCGAGTACTCTTGATATCCAGCGTTGGAAATCTAGTGTACTCACTCATATTTTTCACTGTGAGTGACAGTATTCTGCTCTTTTACGAGGACTACATCTGTACACAATGGCGCATCTGCACACAATGGCACATCTGCATACAATGGCGCATCTGCAGACAATGGTGCATTTGCAGACAATGGTGCATTTGCAGACAATGGCGCATCTGCACACAATGGCGCATCTGCATACAATGGCACATCTGCATACAATGGCGCATCTGCAGACAATGGCACATCTGCACACAATGGCGCATCTGCACACAATGGCATGGATTTTTATGGCAATGTGTGGTTTTTTTAGGCAAAATAATATTTTTGCTTCGAGCGAATGTTGTTTTTAGATTGACAAGGGCCCGGCGGCTTTGCCTACAATAAAGTGAGCAAACAACATGACCAAACAAAACAAGCTTTAGCACATCAAAATGGCTGGAGGCCAACATCAGATTTGTTGGCTTTGCAGATGCTTATATATCATGTGTCTACCCAAATCACATACAAGTGATTATGGGCTTTTTAAAAACAAATTGTGCATGTGAACGTTTTACTTTATGTGCACGGGACATTAGTAAGTCACTATATCGGGCAGTTTTTCCTCTTGCCTTACATATCGCAAGCAGAGCACGTCTTCTTTTATTACTCCTGATGTCACGGACGCAATCTCACACCATAAAGGTCCTGTGACGATCCTTCAACGTCACATTGCACCCCAAACAAGAAAATAACATCAAAAGCAGCCCCCACCTCCCCTGGTATTGGTGGTGAAGGGCAGAGGAGAAAACCTTTGACCCTGTTGCTTGAAGCAGCCTTTATCTAGTACCAAAGCTGGTCTTGAGGACCATGGCCTCACACACTGGGAGCTCCTGAGAACCCTCTATCATTTATTTAGGACCAGGGGATGGACAGGAAAACCTGCCCTAATGTGCGGCCATGTCCTCCTGATTCCTCGGGTGACTCCCTTCCCCTGACCTTGCATCACCACCTCTGTGCTCTGAATTATACTTGTTCTGAGAGCCGAGGAATCACTCTGGTTCCACAACATCCTTCATCAATCCTTTCTGGAGGTAGACTATTAATAAGTAGTGTTGGAGTTGTTTCTGGTCGCAGTCGCTGTGGTCCCGTGACTCGTGCTACTGTGAGTGGGTCTCAACTGCATGGGGACCTTCCCACCCGAATGTTGGTCCTGAACCAGGATTAGAGCGCTGTCCTGGATGTCTGTAAGCCCTCACCTCTCACTGGACCTGTACAATCATTCAGTCATCTGCCACTTACTGTGACAATCACATTGTCCACATCCAAGGGGTTGGCATCTAAGACAAATGAAGAGTGGGTGAGACCTGCCATGGAGCATCGCGTCAGAGGAGCAGCCACTGCGAGGGGTGGGTCAGACCTCCCTCTGAAACCAGAAGAATGAGGCCAGCCCTTGGTCAGTTCAGAGGCGTAACGCTGACCCCTGAGGCACAGTAACTGTGAGACCTGTTACCTGAGGGCCAAGGGAGATAGAAGTAAATGGCTCCAGTTCCTACAAATGGAGCCTTTCACCACTGGAAACGTGTTCACCCAGGAGCACATCCTTCACAGTGACTGCATCAAAGCTCTGGAATACGATCCCAGTGGCCTTATGGTTCGCACCCACCCTTCTTAAACTGAGAAAGGTCTTAAAATCCTGGGTTTTCAAAAATGAGTTGCCTCTATAATATCACTTGGGACTCTGGCTCTATAATATCACTTGGGACTCTGGCTCTGATGTCACTTGAGACTCTGGCTCTATAATATCACTTAGGACTCTGGCTCTATAGTATCACTTGGGACTCTGGCTCTATAATATCACTTGGGACTCTGGCTCTGATGTCATTTGAGACTCTGGCTCTATAATATCACTTAGGACTCTGGCTCTATAGTATCACTTGGGACTCTCGCTCTATAATATCACTTGGGACTCTGGCTCTGATGTCACTTGGGACTCTGGCTCTATAATATCACTTAGGACTCTGGCTCTATAGTATCACTTAGGACTCTGGCTCTATAGTATCACTTGGGACTCTGGCTCTATAATATCACGTGGGACTCTGGCTCTATAATATCACTTGGGACTCTGGCTCTATAATATCACTTGGGACTCTGGCTCTGATGTCACTTGAGACTCTGGCTCTATAATATCACTTAGGACTCTGGCTCTATAGTATCACTTGGGACTCTGGCTCTATAATATCACTTGGGACTCTGGCTCTGATGTCATTTGAGACTCTGGCTCTATAATATCACTTAGGACTCTGGCTCTATAGTATCACTTGGGACTCTGGCTCTATAATATCACTTGGGACTCTGGCTCTGATGTCACTTGGGACTCTGGCTCTATAATATCACTTAGGACTCTGGCTCTATAGTATCACTTAGGACTCTGGCTCTATAGTATCACTTGGGACTCTGGCTCTGTAATATCACTTGGGACTTTGGCTCTATAATATCACTTAGGACTCTGGCTCTATAGTATCACTTAGGACTCTGGCTCTATAGTATCACTTGGGACTCTGGCTCTGTAATATCACTTGGGACTTTGGCTCTATAATATCACTTAGGACTCTGGCTCTATAATATCACTTGGGACTCTGGCTCTGATGTCACTTGAGACTCTGGCTCTATAATATCACTTAGGACTCTGGCTCTATAGTATCACTTAGGACTCTGGCTCTATAGTATCACTTGGGACTCTGGCTCTATAATATCACTTGGGACTCTGGCTCTGATGTCACTTGGGACTCTGGCTCTAAATTATCACTTAGGACTCTGGCTCTATAATATCACTTGGGACTCTGGCTCTGATGTCACTTGAGACTCTGGCTCTATAATATCACTTAGGACTCTGGCACTATAGTATCACTTGGGACTCTGGCTCTATAATATCACTTGGGACTTTGGCTCTATAATATCACTTAGGACTCTGGCTCTGATGTCACTTGGGACTCTGGCTCTATAATATCACTTAGGACTCTGGCTCTATAGTATCACTTAGGACTCTGGCTCTATAGTATCACTTGGTACTCTGGCTCTGTAATATCACTTGGGACTTTGGCTCTATAATATCACTTAGGACTCTGGCTCTATAATATCACTTGGGACTCTGGCTCTATAATATCACTTGGGACTCTGGCTCTGATGTCACTTGAGACTCTGGCTCTATAATATCACTTAGGACTCTGGCTCTATAATATCACTTAGGACTCTGGCTCTATAGTATCACTTAGGACTCTGGCTCTATAGTATCACTTGGGACTCTGGCTCTGTAATATCACTTGGGACTTTGGCTCTATAATATCACTTAGGACTCTGGCTCTATAATATCACTTGGGACTCTGGCTCTATAATATCACTTGGGACTCTGGCTCTGATGTCACTTGAGACTCTGGCTCTATAATATCACTTAGGACTCTGGCTCTATAGTATCACTTAGGACTCTGGCTCTATAATATCACTTGGGACTCTGGCTCTGATGTCACTTGAGACTCTGGCTCTATAATATCACTTAGGACTCTGGCTCTATAGTATCACTTAGGACTCTGGCTCTATAGTATCACTTGGGACTCTGGCTCTATAATATCACTTGGGACTCTGGCTCTGATGTCACTTGGGACTCTGGCTCTATAATATCACTTAGGACTCTGGCTCTATAATATCACTTGGGACTCTGGCTCTGATGTCACTTGAGACTCTGGCTCTATAATATCACTTAGGACTCTGGCACTATAGTATCACTTGGGACTCTGGCTCTATAATATCACTTGGGACTTTGGCTCTATAATATCACTTAGGACTCTGGCTCTGATGTCACTTGGGACTCTGGCTCTATAATATCACTTAGGACTCTGGCTCTATAGTATCACTTAGGACTCTGGCTCTATAGTATCACTTGGGACTCTGGCTCTGTAATATCACTTGGGACTTTGGCTCTATAATATCACTTAGGACTCTGGCTCTATAATATCACTTGGGACTCTGGCTCTATAATATCACTTGGGACTCTGGCTCTGATGTCACTTGAGACTCTGGCTCTATAATATCACTTAGGACTCTGGCTCTATAATATCACTTAGGACTCTGGCTCTATAGTATCACTTAGGACTCTGGCACTATAGTATCACTTGGGACTCTGGCTCTATAATATCACTTGGGACTTTGGCTCTATAATATCACTTGGGACTCTGGCTCTATAATATCACTTGGGACTCTGGCTCTATAGTATCACGTGGGACTCTGGCTCTATAAGATCACTTAGACTCCCTAATATTAACCCACTGTAGTCTAGCTCTGCAGTTTTCTTCCTGTCTGTTACTCGCTCTGCTACTGTTCTAAATGCCAGGACACCCTTTGGGGTAGTAGTCACACTTTATAAAATTGCTAACATAGCATAACATTGTGTTGTGTATGTTGTATATTGTATGATTTGAAAATATAGACTTTCTTCTTTTAGGAGAAGTTTCAGCGTTATCTAGACAGATTGAAGAAAACGCTGGAGGATGTGCTTGAACTGCATCGCACAGAAGAGACAAAAGTTGACCAGCTGGAGGTAAGAGAACAGTAACTGATAAATCAGTATGGGGAGAGGAAACCAAACTTTACCTCGCTTTATCTGTTCCCAACAGAACCACCGCACTCATGTAGTGGGTCGGAGATACCTGGGTTAGAGGTGTCCTTAATGTGCTTTGAAGCTATTATCTGCAACTTTCATGAACATAGAGGAATAAAGTCTCTCTAAGGAACAAGGGGTTTTCTAGAGTTCTTGTTTGGATATCATGTAAAGATGATTAACTCCCAGGACTTGCTTTAACCAAAACCCTGATTCATGTTTAGCTACCTTCTTGGAGGGAAAGATCACCGTCACAGGGGCGATGGTAGCAAGGGGACTTAACCCCTTGTGTGCCCCGCCCTTTCCACGCCCTGTGCCGGGCGTTTCATTAGCGGGCGGGGCTCATGACGAGATAGTCTCGTCATGGGCACAGCGCAACCGCGGCCCATGACAAGACCATCTCGTCATGGGCACTCAAGGGGTTAAACATGAAGTGCCCACATCTGAGTCCATCAGTGAGGTGCCCAATCTTCATGTGAGGGAGAACCTGCAAGCGCTTTCCTGGGCTGAAGATGTCAAGCAGACAGGGCTGTGAAATCTTCAGCTGGCTAAGTTCACCTCAGGCAGCCATGGACCTGTGCTTTTAGCGATTGTATAGAGCCTGGCTGGCTATCAAGAACACAAAGAGTGTCTGTCTATCAGGCTGACCTTTGCTCAGGCTGACAGATACTCTTTATGCCTGCAAAAAGGTGGGGGACCAGGACCCTTCCGCCCTTTAGGACGGGCGCAAGGCAGACTAAGGTAAGCCAGCACTAGTGGAAAGAAAAACAGCACCATATCTTACTAGAGAAGGCACTGTTCTGCTCTCTCCTTTTCACACCACACAGTTCAGCAACTTTAGTTACTGCGTTGTGTCATGAGAAAATGTAATACATCTACCTCTTTGTTTCTCCAGATGAAGCATTCTTAACATCTTGGGTCTGATTCACAGAACTAACTTAAGACAAAATCCTAAACTTACTACCATTTTGGTATTCACAGAAGGCACTTACTCATTTTGGTATTCACAGAAGGCACTTACTCATTTTGGTATTCACAGAAGGCACTTACTCATTTCGGTATTCACAGAAGTTAGGAGTCCTAACTTTAGGACTCCTAAATGCCTTCTGTGAATACCGAAAGTCTTAAAATTAGGATTTTTCTCAGTTTAGTAGTAGTATAGTTAGGACTCCTAACTTTAGGACTCCTAAATGCCTTCTGTGAATACCGAAAGTCTTAAAATTAGGATTTTTCTCAATTTAGTAGTAGTAAAGTTAGGACTCCTAAATGCCTTCTGTGAATACCGAAAGTCTTAAAATAAGGATTTTTCTCAATTTAGTAGTAGTAAAGTTAGGAGTCCTAACTTTAGGACTCCTAAACTGAGAAAAATCCTAATTTGAAGACTTTCGGTATTCACAGAAGGCATTTAGGAGTCCTAAAGTTAGGACTCCTAACTTCTGTGAATACCGAAGTGAGTAAGTGTCTTCTGTGAATAAGAAAAAAGAGTAAGTGCCTTCTGTGAATACGAAAATGGTTGTAAGTTTAGGATTTTGTCTTAAGTTAGTTCTGTGAATCGGGCCCATAATGCCAACCAGTATGGATGACATGTGACTCCTAGGCAGTGTGGATCTCATTGTCTCCTAGACAGTGTGGCTCTCATTGTCTTCCATAACATTTCCTATGCATTGATTTACACATTCATTCATTGTCTTTGTATAACATGTGTGTGATGTTAAGCGCTCCAACGCCCTAACTTGGTGAGCTAAAGAAAGATGAAGGGCACCATTGGAGGGTTGTAGTGAGGGAATTCATTGAGAATTATGTCATCTAGGAGGAGAGGGGAACATGGGGGGAGGGGAGATGGTGGAGGGGAACAAAGATTGGCACCAACACTAAAGCCAGCTCTGCTTACATATAGGAAGTGCAGGTCATTCTCTCAACAGACGTCAAAACATAGTCACGTTGGTTCTTCTGGTTTATTTCCTGAGACTTGGCATGAGAAACTTAAGGCTTGGTAGGCGTTAGCAACACACAGTCAATTGAATGATCCACATTAAAGAATTTTTAAATACTTAAGTATACATAGGCTCCAACTCTCCTAATGAAACAAATATTGTTGCATAGTTAATGTTTAATTGTGAGAAATGTGTATATTACTTCACTCAAAAAATGAGTCTCAGCATTGACGAGACAAGGTATGTTATGTTCCCTGCATATGTACTATGTGTGCAAATAGTTTCTGTGCTTGCAAATGTATGTAAATGTCTGAATGTTTTTTAAGGCATTTGTTGCGTTTTACCTCTTGTTTGTAGGTTTATACCTGCCTGAACAGTCATAGTGACAAAGGGTGAGAGGCATCCGAAATGTATTGAAGCGATGTTTCAATGCAAATCCTATTTTCTGGAACTCTTCTTTTTACAAGATATACCTATTAACTCTAAACACCTACAATAAAAGGAAAAACAATGAATAATCAGCATAGGAGTATTACTGCTATAAAATAAAGATACTTAGGGCTGATGCTAAGCCCAGCGAGATGACGGCGAGTGTGCAGTGAGAGTGGGGGGGTATTCTAAAGACCCCCCAGACAGCCACCCTGGCACGCTACGCCTGATTACCTGGTGACTGTAGACGGCTCAGCAGCTCCACCGCGGTACGGCAATATGGCGTCACAACACAAGGCGGCTAAATAGTGGAGACGGCTCCGCAACAGGCATCAAACGGCTTGCCACTTGCTGATAGCATCGATGTGGCGGCTTGGCTCAGCCGTTACACATAGTTTAGTGTATGCGGGCCGAGCAGCGCTTTCGATGAATATTGGACTGACGTTTTGCTGCACCACGGTCTCTGCTCGTCGAGACACACGCCAAGCCTCAACAAGTACCGGTCAGTGGACATTGGTGTTGCCCTGCGTTGTAGCTATGGTCCCCCCACGTACATTGGACCAGAATGGGTGGGGGTTTTATTGGAGACAATTTGGCAATACAGGGTAGCAGTCCTATCCCTGAGGAAGTCGGCACAGGTGGGCATGAGGGTCAGGATGTTAAAGTAGACCCTGATTCCAGCTCTACACTCGGGCGACCTATCCTGAGACTACTTCGCTCTGGCAGGGCAGAGGGGTGGGGGGGGGGGTACTCCAGGCCTGTGGCTCAGTTAATTCTATCCCTGGGCAAGAGATGGCTGAAGCCCTTATGCCAGCGGTAACGGATGGTCTGGATGATAGGGGGTTACTCACAGTTGGCATTTTGGGTTCAGAGAGGAATGATCCCCCTGTCAAGTCAATGGCGAATCCTAATGATCGTAATGGTTCTGTGTCTCAAGACGTGAGCAACATAGTCTGCGAAAATGAGTCATTCAACAAGTATTGCCAGCGACTACTCCCCCCGATGTGGTGGTTATGCAAATACCCCAGGAACAGGAGCAGGCTGACCTTTTACGGGGTGTCTGTCGTGGGGGAAAAGACAATAAAGGTACACATCAAAAGTTGGATCCCAATCCTTTAATTTGTGGAGCAGCAGGTGGGGATAGTTTAACGCCATCATCTTCAACTTGCTGTAGTGACGGATCAGAGGTATCCGATGGCCCTATGTTTGCTTCTGTGGATCAAGCCCTTCAGGATGTACCCAATGATGTTATGCCGGAATTATCATTACAGTCAGGAGATGCGGCATGAGGGACAGGAGGTAATGGGAGCAATGATGAAATGATTGAACCCCCCATCGCCGAATGTACGGCAGCAGCAGCGGTGGTGGTTGAGGCGAAATCATTACAGGGTAAGGTCCTAAAACCACCAGAGGCCCCGAACGGGCAAAGGCGCTAAAGGCTCTGGTGGTTGGGGGCGGGGTGGTGCCTGGTTATTCTCACTACTTCTATTGCGGGATGACTTAAAAGTGATGTTTCAAATAAAACGAAGCCGGATGCCAATTTTAGCACTCTGCGAAAATGGGTGGCTTCGAAAGGGGAGGTCAAGGCTATTGTTTCGAGACTTTCTAATCCTGGTAGTATGACCTCTGATTCACTGATGAGGGACGAGAATGGCTACCAACAACTTCCTTCTCCTGCAGCGGCCTTAAATGCTTTGCCAGTAGCTCTCAGTCGGCATCGTAAATCTGAGGCGGATAGCAGAGAATTGGCTGAGACGAGGATTACATCAATTCCTGGAACTTCAGGTGCAAGAAAGGATAGCACATCAAACTCTGAAGTGGGTCACTTGGAGCACTATGAGTCAGACATACCCTCTCTAACTACTATCCTTAAGGCGCTGTCTCTTCAAAGAACTGAGGTTCAGGAATATTACAGTCAAGCAAAGGCAAATAGTCAAGATATCAAGGCTGCGCTTACTGAAGTTACCTGTAGAGTTGCCTCTTTGTTAACTGACGTTACGGAATTACAGCAACGGGTGGCGCTAGTTGAAGAAACTAATACTCACACGGCCGGGATTGCGAAAGCATGCAAAACTCAGGTGGCTTTTTTGCAATCTAAGGTTGAGGATCTTGAGAACCGCCAACGGCACCACAATCTATGTTTTTTCGGCATACCAGAGGGCATAGAGGGGTCGGATCCACAGGCGTATATCGTTAGTTTGCTTCAACAAGCATTTCCTGATCTCTCAGATTGGGACATGGACTCCCAAGTTTAACTGGCACATCGTATACCCTTTACTATTCCACGAGGGAATGGTGACAACCCACCTTGACCACGTCCCATTTTGATTTTTTTAGGTAACTTCTTGCTGCGACAAACAATTTACACTAAGGCGTGGCCTTCGTCTCCTGTCAAATTGGGCACTATGACTATTTTTGTGCGTTTGGACCTGTGCAAGACCACAATGGACCAGCGTTGGAGGATGCTACAGCTAATGGATCCTTTTAAATTGGTGTGCTCGCAAGTCTTTCTACAGGAGCCAGCACGCTTGAAGATTATTAGAAATGGACGTTCAGACAGGCTCTTTTGAAATGGCAAGCAGAGGCCGCTGGAGGTGGCGCTACAAGTGCACTGGCATAGAAAAGACAGAAACTGAGTACAATAAGACTGGCTGTTTCACTTATTTTTCTCTACCTTCTCCCTCCCCTTTTTTATTCCTTTATCTTTACTTTTTCTAGACCTAGAATTCAAAAGGGGGTGGGTAAAACTCGATGGAGGCATATAAGTAGGGGGAGGCATCAGTGAGTGAGGGGAAAAAAACAAAACAAAAAAAAAAGGTTAAAGGGGCTTTTTTCTTTGATGCTAATTACAGGCAGGCCGGGATGGTGGGGGGCAGCTGGGCCAGGGGGGGGGTTAGGTTGGCATCCTCTAAAAGCTGTCTGCCAGCGACAGCTCGGGGGTGGGATGATTCCTCTCAGCAGGGATTGGGGGAGATGCGGGGTGCACATGATGAATGTTTGCTTTGCACAGGTTGACGGGGGATGGGGGCCTGTGGGAGGGAAAAAAAACATTTAACGGTTAGAAGGGTAGATGTTCAAATGAAGATGTCAGAGTTTTATAATATTCAATGTCAGACCTAAAAGTTATGTGTTGGAATGTCACAGGGTTGAACCAGCTTCGTAAGCGGCGTTTAATCAGGGAGGAACTCTGTACTCGGAAACCACAAGTAATCGGCTTAACCGAAACCCACATAGCATATAAAGATAGGCTGATGCTGGAACAGCTTGGCTACGATACACTACTTTGTACATCACAGACAGTTTCTATCCGGGGGGTTGCTATACTGAAATCAAGGACTTAAGTTGCTACAGTGATGCGCACACTGTCAGATAGCAGGGGGAGATGGGCCATAGTCCAGCTGCTGATATCCGGTCGCATTGCTACGTTCTGTGTCTTATATGGTCCAATCTCGGATTGCCCTGAGATTTTTGATCAATTGAGTGGTGAATTATTGGGCTGGGATAGGATCTTATAATCTTGGGTGACTTTAATCGCATAATGGACAGTAAAATATATACTACTAATAGTAGAAGTCGGGCAAGAATGTCTAACACTAGGGCAGCAATTCTGAAGCTTTTGCATATTCACTAGCTTGACGATGCTTGGCGAGTGCTATATCCTACACTGCCAGGCTACACTTTTTACTCACTCCCACATAAACAGTACTCCCGCATCGATATATAAGAGGTCGCTTTTAGAAAATGATACGTTGGAGGTCCGTCCTAAGATCGTTTCTTATCACAATCCTGTCAAGATGACTCTACAGAGACAACTTGGCGCTAGAAAAGTCACCCGGCCCTTTACATTTCCGAGACACTTACTTAGTAACCCTCAGTATGTGGCAAATGTCGGAGGGGCTTAGAGGGAGTATTTAAACATTAATTTAGGAATGGCTAATATCTCATGTGTCTGGGATTGTATGAAAGCGTTCGTCAGGGGGGAAACTCTACGTTTTATTCTGGTTCAGAATCGACTGGCTAAAGAGGCGACCAAATTGGCTTGGCGAGAGCATTTAGAAGTAGAGCGCCAGCATGCTGGGGCAATTACTGCTAGTGTTGTGGGTGCGCAGGCAATATATCTTCAGATGCTAAAAATACGATCTAAAATCAACCGGGGCTTAATGGATTAGATCGCGTCTAAATATCATAAACATAAAGCTACGCAATACGAATACGGAGAGAGGGTGGTACGGGTGCAAGACCTACAGATTGCCGATCAAAAGGGCAGGACCAGTGTCAAAATTAACAGAGGGGAGGGTGGAAAGTCATTTAGTCAGCCAACGGACATGAGAGAGCAATTTAGGCTGTATTATGCTGACTTACATACATCTGCTTCCTCATTCTGTCAACACACCTTCTTTGAATATTTGCAGGTGAGTCATCTGCCTCGCTTGGATGGCCTGGATGATGACGAATTGCAAAAAAACATTGTTGGCTGAGGAGGAGGACGCTATTAAGTCCTTTCCCTCTGGTAAAGTGGTCGGCGACGATGCCATCACGCTTTTTTATAAGGTTTTTAGGACCTATTGGCTCCGGTCTATCTGCAACTCGGCATGGGTATTTTTAATGGGGGCAATGCGCCTGTCTCATGGAGAACAACTAATATTGTGATCTTCCCTAAACAAGGGAAACCGCTTGACGATAAGAGCACTTATCGTCCAATATCACTTGTTAATGCGGATGCCAAAATCTTTTCTAAAATCCTGGCCTCCCGCTTAGCTCCTTTTATACATAAGTTGGTATCAGCACAGCAGCACGGCTTTGTTCCTGGACGAGATACAACGACCCATATAGGTTCTGCTATCGCGGCTTTCAACGTTTCAAGTAAACTTAATATACAAATGGGCATGATTATGCGTTCGACAGAGTGGCCTGGAAGGCCCTTTGGCTTACTATGCAGTCACTTGGTCTTGGCCCCAGGTTCATCTCTGCGGTACAAAAACTGTACAAGAACCCCGTTGCTAGAATCAAAGTGAATGGCTTGACATCTGCTAACTTTGACGTACAACGCGGGACACGACAGGGATGCCCCCTGTCACCTTTGTTATTTGCTCTCTATATCGAGCCATACATAAGACACTTACTGCTTAACAGAAGGATCTCCCCCGTTAGTCTTAATGGTATTGAACTCAAGGTTACAGGGTATGCCGTCGATATTGCGATCTACTCCACTAATCCGGCCGACGCCATCACACTCATTATGCACGAGGCTGAGTTATTTGGCTCCTTTTCAGGCTATAAGCTAAATGCCACCAAGACTCAGACAATTGTTAATTTTCAATCTGATGTTATCCCTACAATATTGGGGGTTACCCAGTGTGCAACTTATCTTGGGGTGTACATCTGTAGCCAGGTTAATGATATTATTACATTAAATTACGATCCTCTTTTGAAAAGGGTTGCAGCCAAATTGCGTAGCTGGTATCGACTACCATTAAGTATTTATGGGAGGTGTAACGTTATAGGAAGGAGTACCCTCCCAAAATCCCTATACCTGTTTCGCCCCATACCATTACACGTCCCCCCGTCCTTTTTTAAAGAAATTGAATGGTGTTATAGATAGTTTCATATGGGCGTATAAGCGTGACCGGCGGGCTCTCAAGTTTATGAGATTATCATATGCACAGGGAGGTTTTAAGCTCCCATATTTTCGGTTCTATTTTTGGGCTTCTTTTGCCGGTCGTCTCTGTTGTCTGCTCTGCTGACTGGATGGAGGCCCAATATTGTTACCATATCAGCTTGCTTGTGGCCCAATAGTGGGGTATTGTATAAAACCGCTGACCCCAATTACTTCAAGAGGGTAAAGTTTAAGGTAATTATAGACATAAATCGGATTTGGCTTGACATCTGTAAGCAATACTCTTTACCGGCGCAGCATCAACACACTGTGCTATGGGGCAATCCAATGATGCCCAACATATTCCAGGATCGGACTGGCAAAGACTGGCAATCTAATGGCATCACCCAACTCGGCCAAGGTTATGATGGACAGGGGTTCTGTTCCTTTATTGCACTGAAGGACGAATCTGACCTCTCGCAAAAAACATTCTTCAAATACCTACAGGTTAGGGATTATTTTATACCAGGCAAGAAGTTATTAACACTGCTAAACTCCTCGGCAGTACTGGTCGGAATATATACACGTATCGGTCGGGGGGGGGGGTAATTGGCTCAGTCTATCAAAAATGTTTGGCCCAGGCTACCGAAGAAAGCTTACAAATCGCGGGTAAACTCAGCCGGATCCTACAGGTTGAAATAACCACTGAGGACATTTGGGAGATAATGGAAATACTTGATCAAGAGGTAACATCAGTTAATTTAAAGTTGCAACAGCATCGGGCTGTATATATGCTGTACTACACTCCGGCGGTTATATCTAAATGGGCTTCTGGTAATACGGAAAAATCATATTGTCTGAAATGTCGGCTACATGCGGCAGACCTTAGCCATGTGTTTATTGATTGTCCTAAACTCAACGTATTCTGGAGAGGGGTCACCAGTATTCTCAGTCCACTCCTGGGCGCTAATTATCAGCTCACTGCAAAATAAGTTTTTCTTGGGATCAGAAGTGGGGCTGTTAGTAACTGGAATCTCCTGGCAACTATTATTACTCTGTGCCCATTTATGTATTGATAGAGCTTGGGTAGATCCTATCAGCCCTAGTGTTAATGAATTATGGGTCCTACTTAGACAGGTTCATGAAATGGAACTGGCTTTGGGTAAATCTAGAGGATCGTGATCATGGTTGAAATCTAATCGGATTTGGACTGACCAGTTATGGGAGCAATAAGGCGTTATCAACCCATGATGGTGTTTCATTTTCTTTTATGTCTTTTACTCTTGGCTTTAAAGGTATAAGATTTGCATTCTTACTTTCTCTTTATTTTACTTACCTCTTTTTTTTAATGTCTACCCTTCTAATGTCATGTATATAATGTTTGTTTCATTTATGGCTTAAAAAATAAAAAAATAAAAAAATAAATAAAGATACAACCAAACTTCAAACCAGATTGATCTACAACAACAAAAGTACTTAGTGTTACGCTTTGCATAAGACGAGACATAGCGCAGAGGTCCATACTGTACTGCAAGTTGCATGTTGACTACAAACTTGATATCGGTGTGTTTGTCCCCATTGCACAAGCCAACCAGAAACAACTCATTCAGCTCAAGGAATCACACTGACAATTTAAATAAGGGTATGTTATTGTTGATAAATTCTAGGAAGCCATAATTCTTTTAGTGTGCTCCACTGAAGGACAGCTTCTGGGAGCCTCCATCGTTGCTGGGCTCACTTCTGTTCCATTCTCAGAGGTGGTGTCACAGTAGAGAAGTGTAAGCGGCCTTTGTCCAGAGACAGCTTGAGGCTTTGGTCCTTCAGGCTTCTAGTAGCCCCCAGCAGTCTCTCCTTGTGTACTCGCACTGTTTTCAAGACACATTCATACTTCGAGTAAGTTCATGTCGTGCTCTGTTTTCTGCATGAGTTTTTTAACACATTGTTGGTGCTCCTGGTGCATTTTTTAATGTGTATGTGAACTTGCAGTACCCCAGAGAGAGGCTGAATCTTGTCTTTTCCTGATCCCCCGGTCTTATCTGCTTCTCGGGTCCAACACCGAACGCCAGCAGCTTCCTGCAGGCTGTCAAGGACTTTCTTCACAAGAACTGGTCTGATGTTATTCTGTCTTTAAGAGAGGCATAGTCCATGCACAATCTGATATTTTTGTCTTTTTTGCTATGACAGTTGCTGAAGTACAGAGTTTTGTCAGACTCTGGATTGATCGCTGCTGCCTTCCCACCTTCTAGGTAACCATGCACATTCAAGGCACATCATCTTGGCCTGTGGTTCTTCGGGATACTTTTTTTGATCCATCCGGCCTTCTTGCACATTAAATACACACAACTGCAAGGTCCTGAGTGACTCACAATGGTGAGACAGTGGTATTGGTGGACTTAAGTTGCCCCAGCTCTAGCAGACTGGTTGTAGCCCACCAGGACTTTGATAGAGGCCTAAGAGTTGTTTCAATAGAGACTTTGTCTACCAGGAACAGGCCCTGGCAAGCATCTGCATAAATGGCTCCAATTCCCTTGTGACTGCCACTGGCATTACACAGCACCAGTTAAGAGTAGAAGGGCTGAGTAGGCCTGGCACTGACTGGGCTCATCAAACGCCTATTGCCCGCCAGGACTTTGATAGAGGCCTAAGAGTTGTTTTCATGGAGACATTGTCTACCAGGAACAAGCCCTGCCAAGCAACTGCATAAGAGGCTCCAATTCCCTTGTGACTTCCACTGACATTACGCAGCACCAGTTAAGAGTAGAGGGGTTAGTAGACCTGGCAGTGACTGGGCTCATCAAATGCTTATTCTGTAAATGAAAGAGTGTGGTGCCCAAAGGTCTGCTCTAAAGCACACGCCCCTTGCAATTAACTGTGCACACATGGAATACCAAGATAGCATAGTCCTAAATCCACCACTTTAATCGACTATCTGACACTCTCTGGCCCTTCAACTCACTCCTGCAGTTTCCTGCCTTCTCCCTTTGTAACGGTTTTTCAGTCTTTGTCCATCTTTTCGCTTTGTTTCTTGCTCTCTGTAAATATCTGATGCAGAAAAATAAATGCCGGTTCCCGTAAATAAGTGCTGATGCCTTCCATCGGCAACCACTGGCTAAATTAAGCACTGAAGTGGTGCACCCAAAAATACAAAAATCGACAAATCTTCAAGTCAGTTTATAGGAAAAATTATTCCTTTATTTCATTCCACTTTAATACATAAAGTCCAGTTACCAAACATCCAGCCAACGTGTTTCGTTTAAAATCAATTGAACTTCGTCAGAGCTTATATATCTTATTCAGCATTGATTTTCTTATTAAAATCTGGCAGGGTCTTCAAATTAATCCCGAATGGCGGGGTGCTGACCGAGCATTGTGGTACTGGTTCAGGTATTGAATGGGGGATACTAGTACCCCTTTTCTAATGGGATTAATTTCAAGACCCTGACAGATTTTATGTAGGAATATAGACATGATTAATTGATTAAATGCTATATATGGTCAACGAAATAAGAAAACTGTCACTATTAGCTCATGGAATAAGAAAATCAATGCTGAATAAGATATATAAGCCCTGATGAAGTTCAATTGATTTTGAACGAAACGCGTTGGCTGGATGTTTGGTAGCTGGAATTTATGTATTAAAGTGGCATCAAATAAAGGAAGAATTTTTTCTATAAACAGACTTGAAGATTTGTCGACTTTTGCATTTTTGGATTCACCAATTCATTTTTTTTTTAAATTGACTCTGCTCTGCAGCCATATTATACAATGGCTGGTATTGGAGGTGAGGTGCACCAAGCCATAATTATTTGGGACTGTGTGTCAGGTGCCGGTGAAAGGTCCACCGTTGTTGTATGAATTTCTTAATTATGCACTGGGCTCATCCCTGCAAGAGCAAAATTGAAGATGGTTCATATGTGAGAAAACTCTGTCTCTCAACACAGGACCTATTGACTTTATCTATGCATGTGTTTAGAATTTTATTTTCTCCAGGCATGTTTGTGCAAATTTAGCTGTAAGGTTTTTGTGAAACAAATTGAATCTAGAGTCAGTTTGAATCTTTCATGCATGTATTTATCATGTATTTTAAAGCATCTGCGAGAAGCAGTAAACTGGAGACTCATGTATGCTAATGATACCCACATGTTCTTCTTTCTTCTCTAATATTTACACTCTTGTTGAATGAATGAGAGTAACCTTTGCTTTAGTACAAAAGACGTGGGGGCATATCATCAAGGGCAATATCGCCGCTTTAGCGGCACTTTTTGCCGCTAAAGCGGCAATATTTTTATCGCCCTATCAGCAAGCTGTCGCTAACAGCTGTTAGCGACGGCTTGCTGGCAATAGCGCCCGTGTCAATGCCGCTTTGCATGTCAGCGATAATAATCGCTAATGACATGCAAAGTAGGCGTTCCCTAGGCGTTCCATCTGGAAACAACCCTGGAAAAGTCGCTAACCGCACATCGCGGTATCATTAAGCAGGACCCGGATTCCCATAGCTACATAAAAAACAGCGCTAACCGCGGTTATCGCCATCAGCTACCATCTGCTAAATGTCAAACTTAGCTATATTTATAATGGGAGGTGGATTCTAAGCCTAAATCCACATCTCCCAATTAACAAGGATTCCCTTCGCGCTGTAGTTGCATCGCTGAATTTCCAGCAATGTTCCCTCAGAACGCGCTATCGCCGGAATTTTTATCGCCATGGAGATAAGCGTTGATAATAACGCATTATCTCGGCGAGTAATTCCGGCGATAGCCGGCGTTATGCAAATTCGCGCTATGTGCGCTCTGCGATGTTTATCGCAGTTTGTTGGTGATATGCCCCAAAGAAATTATGTGGATAGAAAACATCTTGACAGACTTTCTCAGACGATGCGTCCCGCCGAACTATGCCAACATGCAGCTATAGTTCAGTACCAAACCATGAGATGTCCTTTGACCAAGACCTTTCCAGGGGCGTATCTTAGTCATTTAGATTTGGGGGCGCAAAACAGATTTCCCAACAATCATTGCGCTTGCAATAGCAGTGAGACCGCTTTTCAGGCTAATGCACTTGTTTGCATGTGTGTGTGTGACCTCAAAGTTGTAGGCACTGTGGTATTAAAATAGTGAGAACCCAACTTAGAAGAGCTGCAGAGCTCTATAGAAAGCATATTTTTATTTCAGTAGGAGCATCTGAAACTTCAAGTGCAGTACATAGGACCGAATTCTGCACGTAGTAAGTGTTTGAAACTAGACTACAAAAAAAAGACACATTATAGGAAGATGTCATTGTGAAAATGTGTATGTATGACTGCATTACTACTACTTCTCTATAAAAGATAAATACAGGGAGAGATGCACACTTTTGTCTTACACTCCATCTACCGCTGAAAACACAAAGCCCTGCCAGTCGACCTCTGGTAATTACCCATCTCTCCTTCTTCCCATCACATCGCATACTTTTTGTTCCTTTCTGGGAGCCCTGAAGCATCTCAACAAAAATAAACTGTACATTTTGTTTGAGAGTAGAATGGATAAAAATAGTGTCCAATTTACAAAGGCTTCTCTGTAAACCACATAAGAGTCATTCAGTCCTTTGTTTAATCCTGACCTCTTCTGTGTGAAGAGGAGAGTTGGGGGTAACCAATCTCTCTACACTTTCATGGAGGTGTTGGTCTGTGCTTTGAAGGCTGCTAATCCCAGTGGAAATGTGACCACAGACACTGCTAGTCCGACCTGAGGTTTACGGTGCCATGTATCTCCTACAACGCCGCAGCATCTCCCATCATCAGAAACTCTTCACCAAAGATGGCAACCCTAAGCGATCTAAGTTCAATCTCAGATCCCTGTCTTCCCCCTCTGCAATTCAAAACAAATGTCCAGTGCTGTGAAACAATTTCAATTTTCCCATAAAAATTTCTGTTTTTCTATTAAAGCTTGGAATACAGCTATTCTCCTCTTCTCAGACAACACAACATCAACCCTCTTCCACCAATATTTCAAATAGTAGCATAGGAAATGTCCATGCGAGGAAAGAACAACTGCTGTGCCTGCTGCCCTACCATTGGATGTCTCTTTCCCTGGTGCAGCATATTCTCCGCCCTCAATCACCCAGTGAATGATAACAAAACCTGCGCCATAATGGGTCTGCACCATAATGGGTCAGGCCCATTGTCGATTGATGCATTTATTAAATGTTTCTGGTGATAGCTGTGTGAATATGTGATTTACTTTTATGTTGCAGGCCGAGTTCAAGAGCAAGAGAGAGCGAATCTCTCATGAGTTTGAGAAGCTACAAAAGATTTTGGAGAAGAAAAAGTCTTGTCATCTCAGAAGGCTGGAGGAGGAAGAGAAGAAGAGTCTTCAGATCATCAAGGAGAAAGTGACCAAATTCGAGGAACAGCAATCTGTCCTCAGGAGCCTGATCACAGAGATTGAATCGAAGTGTCAGCAGCAGGATGTGGAGATATTTAAGGTAAGAAAAGGGAATAAATATATAAAACAAGAAGATCAGCATACCTTCTTTAGTGTCAGAAAGTACCAACCTTGTAAACCAGATCTAGTGCTTCCACACATCTCTGAACCCACTGAAAACTGTTTACCAAATAAAATGATGGTCAGAAGTAGACCAGGGAAAAGGGAACCAGGATGAGACAGATAACAGAGATTTCTGGATTTCATTACAAGACCGGAGGCTACCATTATGCATTATTCCTTTAATGCAACTTCAAGCAGCCATATTAAAGTTTATACATCGCAAAGCAAAGCTCTAGAATAGAATGCTCATATGTTACAATGGCAACAAGGCTAGATAGATCTGCCTCTTTTAAATGCGGCTTCAAGCAGATAAGTTCAGTTTTTCATTACTCTCTATGCTTTCTTGTTACTGTCACATTTGCATTGCGGTTAATCTTAAATATATCTTAGAATATGCCATAACATTTCATGCTAACATTGTCTGCTGTTTGTTTAATATTATTGTTTGCTGTTTTTGTTTAATATTTGGGGCTTTTTGGTATTCCCGACATAACTCGGTGCTCCTTTCACGTCCACGGACCCTTCTGCGGCCTTGCGGGAAGAGAGATTCCACTCTTCCTTGCACTTTTGTTTCATCACATTGCAGCTCAGGCGCGGCCCTCCTCACACTCCAATTTACGAAGCGCGGGCAGCGCCAAGATACCCATGCAAACCGGAGCCCTCCGGTTCACTCCGTCTGATCGCTCGTGCTGTCCCTTTCAACACTTGACGGTTGAGACGCTAGCGATCAGCTAAGTCATATTTTATCATTTGAGAAACAGATTAGGTTAATACATTTATTATTTTGAGGGCTGTATTCATAGAATTACTTTAAGGAAGTTATTTTTAACCCCTATTACAACCAATAGGTGGAGATATTTAACCCCTGTTACAACAAATAGGTGGAGATATTGCCTTATTCATTACCAAAAAGTCTATAATTATTAAACAAACGACAAGCGCTTGAGACATTTATTTACTCTACCTTTTACCTAAATGCCTCTTTTTAACTCCCTTACCTGGGAGTTAATCGGTGTTAACTACTTTTGCAACGACTTAACCCCCTGTGATTCAACCGCTTACTATGTCTTACGTTGAATCGGATGACTCGCAAGCTCAGGCCCCTAGTTCCAGCCCTAATGAGGAGATTATTAAAAAACGTATCCAAAAAGAAATGTTCTCATGCATGAGGGAGACTATAAGCCGAATTGTTGCGGGAAAGAGACCCCTACCTGAATCTATCAACCCCACTGCTCTCCACGGAGGGCACATTGAGGATTTTAATAAATGTGGGGGCAAAAGATCTAGAAAAAGAAACAATTTAGAAACGGAGAGCACATTGCGCACACTGGGAGGTCCAAGCACCTCGAGCTTATTGGGAGGCTTAAGCACCTCACACCCTAAAGGAGGACTAAGTGCCTCAAACACTATGGGAGGCCTACGCGCCCCAAAAACATCAGGTGTCCATAGCGGCACAACCTATCTGCATGCCCTAAGCGGCTCACTTTACCCAAGAGCTTTATCTGACACCCACTTAATTGATGATGATCAAGAAACAGCTGAGTCCTTGGACAAACATATCCTTGACCTGGACCAGGATGATAATGACCCCGATTTTGCTCTCTGAGGATGAACTCCCCTCTTCCTCTAAAGAAATAATCATTGATCCCTTAGGTGGGGAAATGTTCTCCCCCTATGACATTCAACATCCTAGGAGTTCCCAATGGTGGCCTCAGAACCACGTGGCCAAGTTTATCAAGAGGTGGATAAGAAACCCCCTCGAAAGAGACACAAGGAATATCCTTAAAGCTGAATGCCCAAGACCTATGGTTCAGGATAAAATTTGTCTCAAATCTTGACCCCGAACTTATTAAGTTCTTATTTAAACTGGGCAGAGACCCTAGGAAGGTGATGTAGCGCTCCCTCAAAAATTGTCAACACCTCATGTTCAACATGCTAGGTCCCTTGTGCAGACTAATTGATTTAATTGAAGAGAACCACATTAATGGCTTTTCCCCAAACATCGAATTATTGAGGGGATGGAGCCAGAGGACACTAATCCTCCTCGGCAACGCTAATGCAGCAATAAATACTGAAAGAAGGAAACTGGTCCAATCCAAAATTGAACCTAAACTTTGTGACGTGGCCGAAAAGGAACCCTCTGTTAACCCTAACAGACGTCTTTTTGGGAAGGAAATGATCAAAGGACAAGGCAAATATGTGGCAACATTCACCGCTCTAGATAAGGCGCAAAGTAACATGCGCAGGGTTTTTAACCCTTGTGATTTTGCCAGGGCCGGCATAAGGGGTTGCTCTACTGGCCGTCCCTACCAAAGACCTTTCCTTCTTCAGGCAGCGGGGGTCTGGTCGTCCCTACCCGACCAATCCCTCCTTCTACCCTTAACGAGGACGACCCTTCCGCTCAAGAGGCTTCAGAGCCAGAGGTCAGAACTCCTCCAAAACTTCAAGTAAGTACCTTTTCGTCTCATCCTTCCTTTTTAACAGGGAAAGTGGGGGGTTGTCTAAAACACTTCGTACACATCTGGAAGCCAATTACACAAGATCATTGGGTTCTAGAGACTGTTCAGGGTTTCAAAATAGATTTTATAGAAAAACCCAAACAAGTTACAACACCAAAAGTGTTATACCTGACCCAAGAACAACAGTTCATTGTGGCAGAGGAAGTAAACTCTATGTTAGAGAAGGGAGCAATAGTAGAGGTGCCCTGGGATCACCTGAATTTCATGAGCAATATGGAAAAAAAGGACAAAGGGTGGAGACTGTAATAAACCTCAGAGAATTGAACAAATCGCTCACCTACAGACACTTCAAGATGGAAGGTATCCATCTCCTCAGAGACATGCTTTTAGAAAAAGACTGGTTAGTGAAATTAGACCTAATGGGCGCCTATTTTACAATCCCAATGGCGCAAGAATCCCAGTCCTTCCTCCAATTTGCTTGGAACAATCACCTATTTCAGTTCCAAGCTCTTCCCTTTGGTCTATCCTCTGCCCCCTGGTGCTTCACCAAAGTTATGAGGGCTATCACCTCAGTCTTGAGAGAAAGGGGTATCCGCCTTATAATTTATCTAGACTGCATTCTCCTCATGTCTCAAGATCACTATCAAATCTTGAAAGACTTGAGTACTACCGTAAACTTAATAGAGAGTGCAGGTTCTATTATACACAGAGAAAAATCAATCATGACTACCTCAAGGTCTCTAGAGTTTCTGGGCTTCACAGTAGACACCGTGAAGTCTATGCTGTACTCCCACCGAAAAAGATAACCAAGATTTGTTCTGGAACACAATCTCTGAACCTTAAGAGAACTAGCCAGACTCCTGGGCCTCCTCTCATCCTCCATCCAAGCTATTTTCCTGGGTCCTTTACCCTATCGGGCCTGCCAGAGGCTGAAGGGCAGAACCCTTCGATCTGGCCTATGGTACTGAGACAAAATTCCCCTAGACTCAGAAGCCAAAACAGAACTGACCTGATGCTTAGAAAATCTGGACGCTTGGAATGGGAAAGCCATATTTGGCATTTCCCCGGAATTTGTCCTGGAGTCAGACGCCAGCCTTCATGACTGGGGTGCTTGCTTTCAGAATCAGAACATGGGAGACTTATGGACCTATTCGGAAAGTACGCACCACATAATATTTTGGGAGTTAACCGCAGGGCTCTATGCCCTATTGAGTTTCAAGCAATCCCTTCAGGGCAGGTCAGTCATTCTCAAGATGGACAACATGTCAGCCGTAGCCTACATAAATCGCCTAGGGGGCACAAAATCGCCAGACCTGTCCAACCTAGCAAAAGAACTGTGGATGTTTTGCCTGGAACACAAAATATCGTTAAGAGCAGAATATCTTCCAGGAAAAAAACAATGTTTCTGCGGATTGGAATTCCAGATTCTTAGTAGATCACACTGACTGGAAACTGAACACAAACATGTTCAGAAGTCTAGATTTTCTCTGGAGTCCCTTCGAAGTAGACCTCTATGCGAGCAGGCTGACGTCCCAACTACACAAATACTTCAGCTGGATGCCAGACACGGGTGCTCTGGCTGTGAATGCCTTTCTTCAACCTTGGAAAGGGATTCGGGGATATGCTTTCCCCCCCTTTGCAATGATCCAGCGCACCCTGCAGAAGTTGAGGATGGAACAATGTTCAATACTCCTAATAACACCCTTTTGGCCGTCCCAACCTTGGTTTCCAATGACCTTGGAATTAGCTTACGAAATACCCTTTCTACTCCCAGCTTCGCCAGGCCTCTTAAGAGACAGAGACGGTTTGGAATATCCCCTTCTTCAGAGCAGGACTTTGAACCTTCTTGCCTGGAAAGTGTCAGGCGAGCCAATGAAATCTCTGACCTTTCGGCGCAGGCTTCTTCTCTCCTCAAGGAATCCCGGGCCCCTGATACACACTATAGATTCAACATTATCTGGAAAAGATGGTTTCGTTGGTGCTTGGAAAGGAACCTGGATTCCGTGGAGGGTCCTATTGTACATGTAGCCAACTTTCTTGTTGAACAATTTGACAGAGGTCTTATTTATAGATTAATTAACTGCTATAGATCAGCCATGTCTGCGGGTCACTCCCTTTTAAATGGTAGAACTATTGGTAAGAATTCAAGAATATGTAGAATTATGAAAAGCGTCAGGCTTAAAAGACCCCCTAAACCTAAATACGAATCATCCTATGGGATGTAAAATTATGACTTGACCTATTTTGTAACTGGCCCCATAAAAACCTGCTAGGTAATTAAAAAAACTCTATTAAACTAGCTTCTTTCCTACGTCTAATATCCTGTCAGAGGGTATCGGATGTCAAAGCACTGGAAATAACTAATAGATCATATGACGCCTTCGTTGTCCGATTTGAAATTATCAAAAGAACAAAAACCATGTCTGACATTATTTTTTACCCGAGATTCGATGCTTGCAAACAGTTGTGCATGGTAGATTGTATGAAGGAGTATGATGCAAGGATGAACAAACATCGCATTGCTTGTGTAAACCAGCTTCTTATTTTCTTTGTTAAACCCTTAAGACCTGTCTCCTCTTCCTCTATTGCTAGATGGGTTAAACTAGCTATGCAAATGGCAGGCGTTGACCTCCAAAGGTTTCAAGCACATTCTTTAAGAGGCGCTGTGGATTGCCAATCTTTTTGGAAAGGAGGTAACTTGGATGATATTATTAAGGCGGTCGACAGGTCCAGTTCCTATACCTTTACAAAACATTACTGCAAACCTGTGGAACACATGTCTGATGTAGTTTTACTAGACTACCAACATGCATAATGGTAGCCTCTGGTCTTGTAATGAAATTGCGATTCTTCTATCACCATGACCAGAGAATCTGGATTTAATTAAAGACACGGAGGTTAACATTATCCCAACCCTTCCCTCCCTTGAGTGGACTCTTAAGATAGCATGTTATTAATTTACTTTATTGTATCTGTTTGAAGATTAGAATACGAAATAGGATGTATAATGTAGAAGCAACTCAGTTTTTATTTGTATTATGATTCTCCCTTTTACATAGGGCTTATTAGTGCAAATTTTAATAATTTATCCTTTTCAGATAATTCAACGTAATTGGTTCTTCCACAAGATGCAGGATCTCACCTGGAGTTCCAAGCAAGTCTCGACATCGTGCTTTTTGTTCCTTTGGAATTCATCAGTTACTAAAGAAGAAGCTTTAGCTTGGTTCGTAATACTTGAACTCTGTTTTTCATTGCATTTAAAAGAGGCAGATCTATCCAGTCTTGTTGCCATTGTAACATATGAGCATTCTATTCTAGAGCTTTGCTTTGTGATGTATAAACTTTAAAATGGGTGCTTGAAGTTGCATTAAAGGAATAATGCATAATGTTAGCCTCCGTGTCTTTAATGAAATCCAGATTCACTGGTCATGGTAATAGGAGAATCGCAATTTCATCGCTGTGCCTAGTCATTCAAGGGGAACTGCTGTCAAACTGCAGTCAACTGGAGGAGCATTGCGGGGGCGTGGCCTGATGCCAATGGAGTGAGCAGCTTTGCTCAGACCTTCGGGCGACCGATCCCCATCCTGTACCATTCTGCCACTACAAACCCAGCCGAGGGCCTCCAGAAACCTCCCTCCCTGTGTCCACTTGTGGGGGAACCCGCTGCTGGTATTGCTGGTGGTGGCTGCGCCCAGCTTTGCTAGTTCCCTGCCTTTAGGTGCCCGACCCACGAGATGGAGACCAAAGATGGCGGCTAGGGCCCTGTAGCCACAGACCGAACGCTGCACCCCTGGGGACTACGGACATGAGGTGAAAGCACTTCTGAGACCCTGGGCTGTGGAACTGCCAAGAACTCTTGACTTCAGCACACGCTAAGCCTGTCACGGTCCTACCTGCTGCTGCTGGGCCTGAGTGGTGACGACTTGCTCAAGCTCTGGGCATGCATCAGCCCCTAAGCGGCACTGCTCCTGCTGATGGAGAGGCAGGGGGGTCAGAGTCACCTTCGGGGGTGGAGAAGAGCAGTGTGGTGCCTGAAACTGGAGGAGAGGGGCCGCTACGGGGCACCCCTCCTACTCCTATCAACGGCACCTGGGATCCTGACCTGCCGGCACCGTCAGGGTCATGGCGTGACAGCGCGCCTCCCCATCTTGTGCTGCAGAGTTCAAGTAAGTGTCGGGGGTGGCCCAAACACTGCCACCTTCTGAGAAACCCAACAGGGGATAAAAGTGGGACTGGGCCAATGAGCCAGTAAATCAGCGGGCGCCCTTGATGTACTAGTCCGGATGACACTGGCTGCACTTACTTATGTGACCCCCATATGATTAAGGGAGATTGGGGAGCATAAACGGGGAGCGCACCTGATGCCCTGAGCTCCCCCCTCTGTTCTGGGGGAAACCAGCAACCTTGAACCTCCACTGAGCGGGGTCAGTGACTCAAACCTCCTAAATTGCCTTAACGGGAGCCCCTGCCTTCTCCCCAAGCACTGAAGATACAGTACCACTGTCCGGGGCGATAGGGGTCACACTCCACGCCTGGATTGGAGCTGAGGGCAGCCACAGACCCTGGATGGGTGTGGGGGTTGCTGGTTGTCCTGTTTGCCTGCCTGCTCACCTTCAGGGGACCCTGGCAGGGTAGGGCTTGGAATCAGATTCTAGTGGCCTGTGCATCGGCGGGCACCCCTGATGCACTGAATTCTCTGGCACTGACCTGCGCTGCTGACATTGGGCCCGCCTTGTGAGAGGCACTGAGGGAGCACGGGCTGCCATGCTGCCCCACCTCACCCCTGGAAGCCACTGCCCGATCTGCTTGCCGCCCTCCTGAGAATTGTGAGAGGCACTGAGAAGTGAGCTGCAGGTGCACCCTGACCTGAACCTACCCGGCTTCATGGAGGGACAGGGAGGTGACCTGGTGGGAGAGAGTAGAGATGTGAGCATGATTCAAGACCAGGGCCCTCTGTGATCTGAAGCGACACCACTTGACTGCTGGACCCACTGGCCTGAACCCTTGTTAGTAAAGGTGCCCTGCCACTGGCCCTCACCCTGAACTGTCAACAAAAGCTACGTGTGTACAGGGATAACGGTACGTGGCCCCGTAACCTGAGCAACTCATCCCAACTCGCTACAAACATGGGTAAAACTACCCACAGAAGGGACCATGACCCTGGACTACAATAGGACCCTGGAATGACACGGACCCAGCATTGCAGGCACTCTGAGCGGCTGAGAGCCTCACACTGCAAGAATTTATGCTGACTATTGTCTCCTAATGGAAGGCATTGGGGACTAATATACACGCTCTGAGATCAGATCTGGACCCCCTGCACGACGACCACATATGCCTTGCGGAGAGAGTCGCCGCGAATGAGCGCACATTAGCAGAAATACTGCTTGCACTCACCTCGACCACTGCGAGGTTGACTAAAATGGAGGCTAAAATTTGAACACTTGAACTGCGAACAGAGGGTGCTGAAATTCACTCCTACCACAACAACATCAGGGTGGTGGGCTTGCTGGCAAAAATTGAAGGCTTCAGCATGTTAGATTATCTCGAAAAAATGGTTGAGAGAGGAGGTGGAGCTGGAAGGTCTCTCTGCCTTTTTCGCGCTTGAGCGATCCCACCGAGTGCCAACCAAGCCTCCATTACATGGGGCCCCCCCACGGCCAGTGGTGGCCCAGTTACTCTATTTCAAAGCTAGAGACCTTATCCTAACGCAAGCCAGACGCAAGGGAGAAAGAACTATGTGTTGAAAATGTGGAGATAAGGATTTTCCCAGACTTTTTAACAGCGGTACATTGACGGAGAGCCCTATTCGAAGACACAAAAAAGCGATTGCGTCAGATTGGTCTCTCCTATGTGATGCTATTCCCCACCTGGTTGAGAGAGGTGGCGCTCAATGGTGCCAATTTCTTTTACTCCCCCACAGGAGATCTGGAACTGGTTGGACGATCAGCTGCAGCCGGGAACCAGACTGAGCCCACGGCCGCAGCTCAGGCACAGATTCAGGACCGGACGGGAGAAGCTGCAGCGCAGCTCTGATGCCCCCTTACAAGCTGAAGCTCAACTTGAGAGGCAACTAGCGATGAAAGTATTGGCGTTACTGAGCGAAGGAGGGGCTGGACACCTGACATCCAAAGAGGAGGGTGCTGCAAGGGAGTCAGACTCTGCCCAAGACTCCACCTTGTCGGCAGCCTTGAGTCTCATGTTACCCAAAGTAACCCCAAGATCAACAGATGACAACATATAGTGCCTTGGACATGCTGGTAACAGGATGAGGGTTGGTTAAAGCGGGCTGGTAGCTACGCTTGGGAATCTTGAGTACAATATCTATTCTCTTTCCTTGAGCTGGGGATACAAATTGCAAAACCAGTGCTGGACAGAGGGACTGCTGCTGGCGGGGATCTCTTGTCCATCCCCCTACTAGACAACAGCGGGGAACCTCCCACGACTTGGTGTTCACTGATTATTTGTATGGATGGGGGTAGCAATCTACTTTATGATGCGATGTGGGTGTTGGGATTGTTGTTCTTGGTTAAACTGTTTGGGAAGCATGGTCATACTATGCGGTCTATGATGTCTGTACTGTGCCTTGGGAGTGTTGGGCAGAGGGAGGGAGACTGAGGGTGAATGCACAACTTAATACACCTGACCTATATTGCAGAAGGCGACCCCAATAACGTATAGGTGCCTCTCCTGGAACATCTGTGGAATGCACACTATATCAAAGCACTTTAAAGTGCTTTCCTATTTGAATAAGAAGGGTATTCAAATCGCACTACTGAAGTAGAAGCTATGCGCGGCTAAAGAGGGAAAGGTGCTTCAGTTCCGCTGGAGAGGCCAAACGTATTACATCACACTCTAGGCCTATGCGAGGGGGGTCCTAATATGGGTTTGGGCCAGAGTACCATTCCAGTGCCTTGGCACTCTGATAAAGCTGTAGAGTAGATGTGTGGTGACTTGGGGTCACCTGGAGGGTCGGTATCTGACAATGATAATTATTTATGTCCCAAACACGGACAGGGCACCTTTTTTACTGGTCTCTCCAGACCATTGGCCCCACACCTGACTAACTCAGAAGTTGTGGAGGGAAATTTTAACTGTGTTGCAGATACACAACTGGATAGGTTGCACCCTCCATTGTGGATCTCCCACACTAACTACACGACCCGAGTATTTGCTGAGTGGCAATGCCACTGTGAACTTCTGGACTCCTGGAGACAGATGCACCCGCAGGGGCGGGACTACTGTTTCTTTTCTGGTATCCACGAGGTCCATGTCTGACTGGATACATTACTTTGTACTCCATATGCCTATAGATCAGTATGTCTAGTTGAATACCTACCCTGCACAATTTCAGTCCACAAACCCACGCTGCCGCATCTCCAATGGACCCACATTCACCCTTCCATTCCCACGTGGTGACTAAAACCTGAGTCTCTAGAGGACCAGGTATTCCGAGAAATGATCAGACATACATTGACTGAATATTTTGACAATAATACTAACACAGCACCCTCTCCCCAGGTGGAGTGGGACGCCTTTAAAATAGTCACATTTCGTCACCCCAGTTCAGACATGGCCATATGCAAGTCAGTCTGACCCTGTGCCTTATGGGAACAGTCTAGCCCGCACTGCCAAGCCATGTCTTCCCTGGACCAGAAACAAACATCCTGAGACCGGTTTCTGGCTAATCAGCCGTCATTAGCCAGGCTAGCTTGAATCCAGTGGCAAAGACATGGCTTGGCAGCTCGGGCTGGACTGTTCCCATGAGGCACGGGGTCAGACTAATTTGCATATGGCCATGTCTGAACTGGGTGGCGGAGTGAGCTAAAGAATGACGATGGATTAAACCCAGATCAGTTGACTGGGGTGAGTGCTTGCAATGTTCAACACTCAGTCCATCATCCCCTTTGGTTTTCTTATTTGAGAAGCACAGGCCTGCCTGGTGAAGACATGATGAGTTGAGGAATCCCCCAGACAGATTGGTATATTGCTGCATCCCTGTGAGCTGGGTGGAACACACAAGGGAGGAAGGGACTCTCCATTTATACTTCAAAAGGTTGCTCTTTGATTCAGTGATAGATACCAAGGAAGGGGCCTGGATACATCTCAGGAAAGGAGACAGGGCTGAAAAGAGTATCATGAAGAGTGGGGCTGGGAGCCCAGGACTAACCTTTTGATGCACATATCACTGTGGCTGACATCCATGTGCCCCACAACACAGTTCATGTGAGTGACAATCGGCTTTGAAGTTTTGCCTGATGTGACAGACAGCCTTTAAAGAGGAAAGAAGAAAAAGAGAATTGCACACTTCAAAAGAAGCAGAACTCCATCATAAAACTTAAAAGACTAGCCACTAAATCCCATTTGGTGTCTGGAATGGGACTGTAGGAAGGGGAGGTTAAGACCCCAAAGAAGAGTCTGTGCAAGTCTACAAGTACCGCGGCAACCCCATTTGCCAGGAGAGGCTACTGCTGCGACCAAGAGTTCGGGTGAATGCCCAGACCAAAAGATTGCCGCAGTGACCAGCAGTCCAACCCCGCACACTGAGGCCTGCACCTGACTGATTCGCTGAGTATCATAAGGACTCTGCTAGAGACTTTGCACCCTTGCTGGACTCAAATCAGGACCGGAGGATCGAATCCCCTTCCCCTCCCCAAGAGAAGATGAGTGACTTACCTTGTGTTTGCCAAGCAGTTCCGATCACTGGAATTAACTGGCAGCTCTGCTCAAAGTAGAGAATCTGGGCCTGCTGGTTTCTGCTGCTTGTATCATGAGCAGCCCAACTTCACCAAACAGGATCAGGACTCGGGAGCACCTACAGATAAGGCATTCCCTGCACCTCTGAACGCTTCCATACCGCAGATCATGTAAGACTGGAAGTGGGCCTTTGGGGCCCCAGTGGACTCTCTTCTTCTGGGGCTACGGCACTGTTGACACTTTTGACTAATTTCTAAGGAGTCAAAAGGGAATTCTTAAGTAAGGCAGATTAGTAATCCTGGATGCGAACATCAGTGAATTGAAATAAACCTGACCACATTATACAAAAGTTGGTAGCACAGGGATTTGCCTGACAATGATTAGTGCCCTAACCTCAAGGGGTTTGTGATATTGCTCATGAATGTCGTTATTCCTTTGCATATGTTGAGTTAGAAATAAAATACTTATTTTTCTTACAAAATTAAATATTTGATTGGACAATGATCTATTTATTGTTCGTACTGTGTGTACTTTGAGTTACGAGTCGTGTTCACTTACCTGCATCTACACTTCACCCCCCGAGGGAGTCTGACTGCTCGTCTATTGTTACCACTGAGAGTAAAGTGCTGAAGAGATACTTGGTCCAGGTGCTGAGAATCCATCGTAGGTTGGGCCCCGGTACATCAGGAGTAAAAGGTCTTAACCACCATGGTTGGGCTCAGTAGCCCCTGCGTGCACGTGGCCCAACCTGCAGGCCGAAGTTCCTCTCCTATCGAAGGAAGTTACTTCAGAGCACATTTTGGTTGGAAAGTAAATTAAAGGAGCGAGGATGCGTAACGAGCAATCCCGTATGTCACTGAGAGTAATCAACAGGCTGAAATAGAGAGACTACATATTCAATCCTGTCTGGCCACTTGAGTCTACTGACCTTAAAAGTTGATCCAATACCTATATACATATCCAATGCATAAGGACATATTTTTCCATTAACCAAGGAAGTTTAATATGTTTTCAAAAGGCCAAGATCTGTGGTCCAGAAATTACAAACACCCCAATGTCCTCGCCATACAGAGATTGGATTCTTCCCCCAAAAGATGTGGCTCTTTGAGAATGCAAACCCATTAGGTTTCTACTTGACAATTATAAATGTTCAATCACAGTCTGTTATGTTACAGTGCAGTTGCATATATTTCTGTTGTCTGTTTAGTGACCTGGTGATTATTGCTCATTGCGCCAACCTTCCTTGTGTTCTTATGTGCTAAATTACTGAGGTGATATTGGTTTTATCTGCATAGTGGCTACTGCAGTTGGCCTGTATTGCACTGCAACATAAATAAAGGTTTGTTCACCTTTGTAAACCCAATGTGAATTGGGAACCACATGAGAGATTTTGTGCTCATGACGGACTGGTTCCGTCATGACCACAAGTGCAAGTGTGCTCATGACTGAACCATTCCGTCATGAGCACACTTGCAAATACTCCCTCTGCTGTAAGCAGCAGAGGGATTTCCATTTTTCCTTTTTTTGCCTTGCCTTGAGCTTCCCAAACCTCCCAAGGCAAATTTTTGTTTTCCTTGCAATGACGATTGCACGCATGGCACGCTGTCATCATTACAACGACCCTGAAACTTAGTTTCAGTTTCACAACCCAGACCCAAATGTCTGAGTTTTTTAGGTTCCCCTAGATGTCTGCAAACCCAGAACCAAAAATACAGGTGCTCACCTATCTTTCGCAAAACAACCTGGTTTTTCAAGGGGGTCACTTGCATTTTTGGTCCCGAACTCAGCGGCCATCTAGGGAAACCTTCCAAACCCAGACATTTCTGAAAACTAGATACCCAGGAGTCCAGGGAGGTGTGGCTTGCATGGATCTCCCCAAATTTTCCTACACAGAATCCCCTGTAAACCTTCCTAACTAAAAAAATCAAATTCTCCTCACTTTTTTGTGTGGAAAAGTTGTGGGATCACCGGGCCGCCACATATTTCCTACCATGTAGCCTTTCCCTAGGTCTCCTGATAAAATGGTACCTCACTTGTGTGAGTAGGCATAGTGACCGCAACAGGAAATGGCCCAAATTGTACTGTGGAGACTTCAAAATGTCCTATCATAAAACAACCTGGTTTTGCAAGGGGGGTCCCCTGGGTATTTGGCCCAGGGCTCGGCGGCCATCTAGGGAAACCTGCCAAACCCACACATTTCTGAAAACAAGACAGTTGGGGAATCCAGGGAGGTATGGGTTGCGTAGATCCACCAATGTTTTCCTACACAGAATCCCTTGCAAACCTCAAATTTAGCTGACAAAAATCACATTTTCCTCATTTTTCTGTGTGGGAAATTAAAGGATCACTGGGCCGGTACAAATTTCCAACCACCCAGTCTTTACCCCGGTCTCCCGATAAAACTAGAACCTTACTTGTTTGGGTAGGCATAGTGGCCGAAACAGGTAATGGGCAAAACCGTACTGTGGAGACTTCAAAATTACCTATCATAAAACGATCTGGTTTTGAAGGGGAGGGGCACCTGGCTTTTTACCAAACCCACACATTTCTGAAAACTAAACACCCTGGAGAGTCCAGTGAGGTATGGCTTACATGTATCCCCCAACGGTTTCCTACCCAGAGTCCCCTGCAAACCTCAAATTTAGCTTAAGAAATAACTTTTTTCACACATGTATGTGTCCGATCACCGTGCTGGCACAAATGTCCTACCACCTAGAGTTCGCCTTGATCTCCAGAGGGAAAGGATACCTCACTTGTGTGACTGTTCAATGCAGTATCAGTTAAAAACGTATTTTATCTAAAAATGTAGAGCTTAGAATTCGCTGCGCTATACCCTTAACCCCTATGTTTTTGGCCATTCCCAGTCACAGGCCCTTGGCCCACCCACACAAGTGAGGTATCATTTTACTCGGGAGAACAAGGAGAACTTTGGGTTGTAGGAGATTTGTGCCATCATGGGGATCCCACACAAATGTGTGTGAAAAAAGTGATTTTTTTTTCCCAGCTAAATGTGAGGTTTGCAGGGGATTCTGGGTAGGAAAACATTGGGGGATCCATGCAAACCATACCTCCCTAACTCCCCAGGGTGTCTAGTTTTCAGAAATGTCTGGGTTTGGTATGTTGCCCTAGATGGGCGCCGAGCTTGGGGCCAAAATCCCAGGTGCCCCCCCACCCCTGCAAAACCAGGTCGTTTTGTGATAGGTAATTTTGATGTCTCCACAATACGTTTTGGGCCCTTGCCTGTCGCGGGTACTTGTCCCACACATACGAGTGAGGTACCATTTTTATCGGGAGACCTGAGGAAATGCTGGGTGGTAGGAATTCTCTGTCAGCCCGGTGATCCCACAACTTTCCTACACAGAAATGTGAGAAAAATTAGATTTTGTTCAGCTAAATTTGATGTTTACAGGGGATTCTGGGTAGGAAAAGGTTGGGGAATCCACGCACGCCATACCTCGCTGGACTCCCCAGGTTGTCTAGTTTTCAGAAATGTCCGAGTTTGGTAGGTTTCCCTAGATGGCCATCGAGCCCAAGACCAAAAACCCAGGTGCTCCCCTTGCAAAACCAGGTTGTTTTCTGAGAGATAATTTTGATGTCTACACAATATGTTTAAGGCCCTTGCCTGTCGCACGTGCTTGGCCCACCCACAGAAGTGAGGTACCATGTATATTGGGAGACTTTAGGGAATGCAGGGTGGGTGGAAGTTTGTGGAGCCATGCAGATTCCAGAACTTTCAATCACAGAAATGTGGGTAAAATGTGTTTTTGTTTTACAAAGTTTGAGGTTTGCAAGGGATTCTGCATAACATAACCTGGCGTGAGCCACACAAGTCACCCCTCCTGGATTCCCCTAGGTGTTTTCGCAAATGTATAGGATCTCTAGGTTTCCCATGGTGGCGGCAGAGCTAGGGTTCAAAATCCACAGCTAGGCATTTTGCAACAAAATGGTCTGTTTTCATTGTAAAAATGTGGTGTGTCCACATTGTGTTTTGGGCCGTTTTCTGTGGCGGGCATTAGCCCTACCCACACAAGCGAGGTACCATTTTTATCAGGGGACTTTGGGGAATTTGGGGTGTGTGGAAGTTTGTGGATCCACATAGATTCCAGAACTTTCCATCGCAGATGTTTTTTTTTGTGACAAGGTTTGAGGTTTGCAAGGGATTCTGGGTAACAGAACCTGGTGAGAGCCACACAAGTCTCCCCCTCCTGGATTCCCCTGGGTGTCTAATTCTTAAAAAATGTATAGGTTTGCTAGGTTTCCCCAGGTACTGGCAGAGCTAGGGTTCAAAATCCACTGCTAGGCACTTTGTAAAAAAGGGTCAGTTTTCACTGTAAAAATGTGGTGTGTCCACGTTGCGTTTAGGCCTGTTTCCTGTCGCAGACACTAGGCGTACCCACACAAGTGAGGTACCATTTTTATCAGAAGAGTTACTTTGTGGGATGGGTAGAATGTTATGGATACGTGCAGATTCCAGAACTTTCCATCACAGAAATGTGAGGGAATGTGTTTTTGTGACAAAATTTGAGGTTTGCAAGGGATTCTGGGTAGCAGAACCTAGTGAGAGCCACACAAGTTATCCCCTCCTTGATTCCCCTGGGTGTCTAATTTTAAAAAATGTATAGGTCTGCTAGGTTTCCCTAGGTGCCGGCAGAGCCAGGGTTCAAAATCCACAGCTAGGCACTTTGCTAAAATAGGGTCAGTTTTCACTGTAAAAATGTGGTGTGTCCATGTTGCGTTTTGGCCTGTTTCCTGTCGTGGGCACTAGGACTACCCACACAAGTGAGGTGCCACTTTTATCAGAAGACTTTGTGGAATGCAGGGTGGATGGAATTCTGTGGATACACGCAGATTCCAGAACTTTCCATCACAGAAATGTGAGGAAAATGTGCTTTTTTTGACAAAGTTCGAGGTTTGCAATGGATTTTTGGTAACAGAATCTGGTGAGAGCCACTCAAGTAACCCTTCCCGGATGACTCTAGGTGTCTAGTTTTAAAAAATGTATAGGTTTGCTAGGTTTCCCTCAGTGCCGGCTGACCTAGGGTTCAAAATCCACAGCTAGGCACTTCCCAAAAAAAGGTTCTGTTTTCACAGTAAAAATGTGGCATGTCCACGTTGCGTTTTTGGCTTAGAGGAACACAGAATTGTAGAGCAACTGTTATTACCTATTGACTTTCTGTGCCTTTCTGCCTTCCAAATGTAAGACAATGTGTAAAAAAGAAGTCACTTTGAAAAATGTCCTATAATTCACATGCTAGTATGGGTACCCACAATTTCGGAGTTGTGCAAATAGCTACTGCTTCTAAACTCTATATTTTGTTCCCATTTCTGAAATACATAAGTATCCTTGATACCTATTTTTCACTCTTTATATTTTACCAAATGAATTGCTATATACCTGGTACACAATGAAAAACTATTGCAAGATTCAGCTCAGTTATTGGCTCTGGGTTCCTCGGGTTCTTGGTGAACCTACAAGTCCTATATATCCCCACAACCAGAAGTCACCAGTGGATGTAACGATATATTGCTTTAAAAAATCTGTCCTACCTAGAAGAAGTTACAAGTGAAAACGTTGGCACAAATTGTGGGTTTTTTCCAATTTATTTTCAATTTTTCTTATTTTCAACTGTTAATTTCTATTAGAAAAAAAACTCGAAGGATCTACCTAAATAACCTCTTGCTGAATTCATAATTTTGTCTACTTTTCTGAAATGTATAGCTTTCCAAGATCCATTATAGCTTTCATACCCATTTCTACCACTAATTAGAAGGAGGTTGAAAGCACAAATGATTGCAAAAATAGGCTACGTCCCAGTAAAAGGCCAAAACTGAGTAAAAGATTTTGGTTTTCTGAAAAAAAGTCTGTCTGTTCCTGAAAGCTGTGAAGATGTTGATTTCAGTACCACAAACCCTTTGATGATACCATTTGCAGGGGAAAAAACAGATGCTTTCTTTTGCAGCACTCTTTTTCCATTTTCCACAAAAGAAAATGTAGCTGTATTTTTGCTAATGTCTGGGTCCCCTCCAGTGGAATCAACAAACCCTGGGTACCTTTAAAATCACCATGATGTATGAAGAAAAGGATTCAAATTTGAAGCGGATACCTTATGTGGACAAAACGTTACAGGAGCCTAAGCACTAAGTACCCCAAATAGCCAAAAAAAGGCTAAGCACGGCCTAGCAACAAAGGGGTTAATGAGACTTCTAGTAGTTCACCCTTCTGACCTCTGTGGCATGAACATTGGTTGATACGGAGGCCAGCCAAATGGAGATTACCACAGATGATTACCACAAAGGTTCATACTACTTCTCTTGCAGGATTCAGAATGGGGTCCAATGGAGAGGCACTGACAGGTGTAGGGATCTCATGCATTTTTTCTCGCTGCCCCCTCAGGGAGGGAACGGGTGATGCTCTTCTCCTACAGAAAGGCGCGCCTTGCTTCAAAGTCCAAAGGCCCTGGAGACCTGAGAACCTGATCGCACAACAAGCAGAATTTATTCCACCTCCACACAGTCTTCTTTTTACCTGAGCTAATCTTATGTTCTAGAAACACTATTCATTACTTTTGTTCTAATGGTGATCTTTCCTATGACTCCTACTGCATTGACTGCATTCATAAGTTAACCTGTGCTTAATGCTTTATGTATGAAGGTGGATAATAGAAATGCGTGTAATCATTATTAATATGTTTTATATATTTTTTTGTAATTCCTACCTGTGTAAATAACATTTCTACACTGTACATTTTACTGTGAACGTTAATTTTCTTAGTTTAGTTAATCCGTTTTTGTGTTTCTCTCCCCAGGATGTGAAGAGCACATTGAGAAGGTATGACTATCCTCTATTAACAGCTCACCCTATAAAAAATGAATGAAGAGCCTTTACAATGACTTATTTCACAATACCGTTTACTCATAGATTTGTGTCCCACAGGTGAGCCCATGTCATAATAAGAACATATTAACGTCTTGTTAAAAGATTAACTTAAACAATTAAAACTCAATTTCTGCGTTGATACAAGAAACTTACAGGACCAAAACCAACTGATATTAAAATATATCAGAAACCGAAGCTGGTGCAAGTCACTGCTTTCTGCTTCTGACAGACCCTACTAAAGAACTAGCTACATAAAAAAATAGAAATGCACTCAGCAACAGTTGTTGGTATAATAGGGCAGGTCTTACTTGTCGAAAGTATTTCCCTCTTAACAGTGGCAAAATATATTTTTGTCGTAACAAACCATAATGATCACAGAACAGGACAAAAAGTATTGTATCTTGCGAAGAAAAATTTCACAACTGCAGGGGCCCAAGATACAACATTATTTCACCCCTGTGGTTCCGCAAGCAACCAATGCAGTAAATTAAACCTAAGTCTCGTTAGGAGGAAACCATGATAAGGAATTGTAGCTGTTGAGCGATAAGGCTCAGTGGAGGGGCAAGACATTAATAAAATATATACTCGAACTGATGGTTTGCAACGCTCTAAAGTTTCTTTCTCTGCTTGGATGACAGAAAGAAAATGTTTCTGAACCTAGCTCAGGTCTTTCTTTGTGATCTTATCTAGGGGCTAATATAACCTGTAGCGTTCAAGTTTTCCTGCTAAAGATTTGAAGTAGCTAGCCTATCCAGGGATAGGCAATCTTATAGGATTATCTGGTTAAATTCTAGGCCAGAGTTCATTCAGATCCTAATCCACCTTAATAGTGGATGAAGGGCCAAAAGTTCTGAATTATTTATTGTTTTTTTTATCCCAGGTTGAAGCGAATGCTCCCTCGCTGGCTAGAATCCAAACCCTGATTCTCTTATTCGCTGACGACACGCTGCTGATCTCCAAGACCCAAGCGTGTTACAGAAACTCCTGAATTGTTTCGATGAGTTCTGTCTCACTTGGGGTCAAGAGATCCACACTACCAAAACTCAACTGATGTCGTTTAACCCTAGCGACTGTACGTCTTGGAAACCCCATGTTAATAAAGCGGCCCTAAAGCTCAAACAAATTTTGGGGGCAATATTTAAAGAATATTGTGCCTTCTATACAAAACCCATTCCACCTGCGCGCGAGATCTACGAGGCCAAGGCGCTGGGATTGGTCCTATATGGGACAGAGCTGTGGGTCTCCTAACATTCAGGTATTAACCAGAGTGGAAAACAAATTCATACAAAACCTTGCCTTTCTCCTCCCAGCACTCTGTTATTTCCGCTCTTTCTGGAAATGGGAGTTAGAGGGCTAGCAGGTAAAGCTAGGTTATGCAACCTTTTGTACTGGAGGCGCCTACAGACCACCCCAGAACTTGCCCATTATGTTACAGCCCTTCAGGGTGTAATGGAAGCTAACAATTCTCTAAAGTTCCTTGGCTCATGAACATCAAGGAGATGCTTTACGATCTTGATCTGTCTGAATTGTGGGAGCATCCACCAGTCCTCAATTTTCCGTGTAAGGGTTCACTGAAGCAGCTGTACTTGGCAGTTACAGCAGCTAGTGACTCTAGGAAGGCTTCTTCCTTAAGTTGTCCAGTGATTTTCTTGAGTTTAAGTCTCTGTGTGGGTATGAGTCGTTCCGGGACCAGGTAAATATCTTCATGGATAGGAAGCTATATTTCCAGTTCGGAGTGGGCGCTCCCCCGCTGAGAGCTTTTACCTCAAAATAGACTTGCATGGGCACTGATATTTCTCCTGTTTGTAACTCTCCAACAACGTAAGAAAAGTGGCCTCTGCTATATCTTCCTTGGTAAAGATCAATTAAAAATGTCCTGTAGGCTTTGCCGGGGTACTATCAGGGGTGTCCACTGTCATGCGTCCATATATCCCCTGAATGTTTGTCACCCATGTGCCTGAGGTAATGTTACACTCTAAAACACTTTTGCCACCCCCCGCCCCCCACTCCCCATTAAAAAAGGGATGGTTCACAATATCCTAAAACCTGGCACTATTTTATTAAAACATTTGTATCCAGTAGTTGGCCCGAGCTACACTTTAATTTCTTTTTTAGGTCTCGCCTAGGCAGCGTGCATGCGCTGCTCTGGGAGGGCCTTTAGCCATCGGTCTGCTCCTTTTCAAGCACACTCGTGCTTGTGCTGGCATCCTCCTTGCGGTAGCGAGTAGCGGCGCTCGTGGTAACCGAAAACATATGGCTCTCGCGCCACTGCTGCTCACTCCCGCAAGGCAGATGCCAGCACAAGTGTATTTGCACGAGTTTCACGCTTGAGTGCCAGCCCTGCATCAATTTAAACGTGTAGCTACTGCCACATTTCTGGGACAATCTATTTATAATTAGCGTGCCCGCGGAGTACGTGAGTGATCGGTAGGGGTGTTGGGACCGCAAAGCTGTGTTTTACATGGAAACCTGATAGAGCATTTTTCAACTCATCCACTAACCTTTGATCTCTCTTGTTCCTATCCGTCCTTGTTACCCGGCCCCTCACCCCAGTCATATTCACGACTCTGCCCCGAGCCATTATGCCCCCTCTGCTCCTCTTGGACAGGTCGATTTCGGGGCCTGAGACTCCGGGAGCACCAGGCCCGCGGGAGGGGCAACGCGCTTGCGCCGGCCCAAAGAAACTACTCTGACGCCAAGCTTAGTCCACACTGCGCCTGCGCAATTCATCAGAACTACTTCAGAGTCGACCCTAGACTACTGGTGACCACTTGCGCTTCACGAGCTGTAGACATCTTGAAGTCAGGCAAGACTTTGGGAGTGAAAGAGCCCTACTAGAATACTGTACTCAAATCAACAGTCGCTTTCTTACATAGTAAAAGTAAAACCAGCCTACAGAAATGCACTTGTGTTTGCATTTTTCAAGATTATACATACAAGCGGTAAAATATCCAATAGAGCTTTAAAAACAACGGTGGTCTTTATCATTTCCAGAGAGCCGCGCACATTTGTCTCGTTCAAGTCAGTTCATGCTGCAAGCAGTCTTTTAAATGTGCCTTGCCCATCTACAGTCAGTTTCTCAAATTTTTTAGTTTGATTTCTGTTCCTCGCACATCTGTTTGTATACGTTTTTTATTTCCAATGAACTCCTCCCCTTCAGTGTGTCGTGGTAGATAGCAGCTTATCATCAGAGTGGGTATTCGTAACGATTTGGTGCGGGCTGTCAGAGTGACTCCACGGGTGTCCTTAATAGCAGCCATGGCGGTACTGATGCGTAGGTGAGTGCAGGTGAGGCACTGTGGTGTAAGGAGTGTGTTAGCCCAGCTGCTGGACCCTTTGCAACAAGCTCTCTTTTGCAGTTTTATATAGCGTGAACTCTACCCGAATTGGAGCGCTTTACGTGAGTACCAGTTACATTACACAAGGTCACATTCATTTTTGGTAGGCAGGGGGAGGTTAAGCGATTTGCCCAGAATCACAGGATGTTGAACTGATACAGAGTCTCGAACCTGGTTCCCCAGCTTAAAAGTCGGCAGCTCTGGGCATTGCGCCATAACTTATGCATGTCCCTTCATGTACTCTCTGACCCTTCACAAAACTGTTTTAGGGTCTAACTTGCTGTAATTTAAAAGGCATATCTCGCCAAGGTAAGCTATTATAACCTATATATGTCAGCACTCTTCGGTGGCGCAATAAGACCCAAACTTCAAGCTGTGGGTGTCGAGACTCCAGACTTGCTTAAAGCCAGTATTAGACCACACAATAGCAAACCCAATACATCGGATTTAAAAGCATTTATATATTCATATATTTTCATGCTTGAGCTCTAGCTGGGGAGCAACAGAACGTTGCACATTATAGGAGGCAATGTAAGAAAATGCAAGACTGTATACATCAAGTGGAGGCTTAAATCTATTTTTCACATGCATTTACACTAGTATTTATACGTTTACATTTTAGGCGCAGTGTAATTTAGTGATTTACTCAGAACTACACAATTTTCAGTCAAATGCCATGCTGGGTTCAAACCAAAGTCCCCAGATCGACAGCATAATCTCTAGACCACACCTCCTTTCTTAATTGATGCAATAATGCATTCAAAAATAGGTTAGGAGTTCAGAACGTAGTTGATAATTCTTAATATGATGGCCCTCATCAATTCTTGTGCATAGTCACATTCTATTGATATTTTACGATAGGCCTTAGGCTGTGTTCCTCACGCTATCTAGTGAATAAATCGAATGCAAATTATTTTGGTATGTAGGTATTATACATAGTTATCCCCTTGATTACAGTGTCTCTTGCTTAAGTTTCAGGAGTGTCTATTTGCATATCACAATGGTTTAAAGTCATGTATATATATATATAGAGAGCGAGGGGTAGGGGACACAATCTGGCTAACTGTGAAATATGTTCTGATATTACCAACAAGGGGTTCTGATGACATCATAAATCACAAGGCCAAAGGCCAAGTGGTTTCTAAATGTCATCAGCACCTGAAGATGGCAATATAACACGGTTTTACACATGGTATGCACTTGTTCATAGTCCTTTAGTTTTTTTGAGGTAGCTAACTTGAAATAGCAGCTTTCTTCAAAGTGCTTATAACAATGGGCTATGATCAGAATGAGAATGTTTGTTTTGTTTACCTGTCACAAATACATTCTTAAACAAGCATTTGCAATGCAATAGGTCTCGCATTTACGCGAGTTTGAGCTATTGACATTGCAAATGACAATGCCTTTTATTTTTGTTTTTAAAACATAAATAAAAGGCATTGTCATTTGCAACGTCAATAGCTCAAACTCGCGTAAATGCGAGACCTATTGCATTGCAAATGCTTGTTGCAACCTGTGCTGTTCATTTTTACAGGTATTTACGCTTCCCTGTACATTACAAAAATAATAATGACATCCTTTGACACTGCCTTTATCCCATGGGTCAAAACTGTCATTTATTTCACTTTGCTTTTCTTTCTTTCACTGCAAAACAAACCCCATGTTAAAAAGTAAGCAGCAATTTGTTAGAAGACATAGTTGACCTCTGTCTTTGAACAGAAGCGAACAAGACAAGAAAAATACAGAATTTCAAGGCATCTTTATTTAGTTGATGTTGTTGCACCAAGGATATTGTGCTGCATAACTAAATTCTTATAAGGTCCCAAAAGCGATACCTATTGGCTATGCCAATGCTTGTTTAAAGGGGGCCTCAAAACGGGTCTATCGGGCTCTGGTTTGTGCCCTGGCACAGGCAGTCTGTGCAGACAGCAGGCACATCGATGTGTGCTGCTCACACAGCTCACTTGTCACCAGTGGAGAAGTTACGGCATGACGTCATGCCAGGAGAGTGTTGTAGGGGGAAGGGGAATCCTATAAAGAGAGTCATTTTCTCTCTGGATTTCCCTTTTCTTTTTGAAACTCAGGAGCAGCAACATCGCCTTGGTGTGACCAGGGCTTTCAGTGGAAGCTTTTTCAATATTATATACAAACCATTGTGCTGCTTATTTGTCTTATGCAACTAACAACCATTGACAAAGCCAATAGTCCTGACTTGTATATATGATGTGACTGGTTGAATCATATATCTGGATGCTATGACAGAAACAGCAAAATGCAATTCAGGCGGCACACTATCCTAAACAGATTTTTAGCTTACGTGTTTTAAGCCATGCCCATAATTACATTGGACACGCCCCTATGAGAGACCCCCCCTCCCCAGTTTCATCCCACTTAAAGCCCTGGGTGCAACGTAGGGGTGGGGAGGGTGTTAAGTCGATGAATAAAGAGGTTTAGTGAGGCGTTATAGTTTTGTACAGCAAGGTTGCCTGGGGAATGAATCCGTTAAAATGTGATGTGCACCTGTTCATTGAAGTGCCCTTTCCCACACAATATCGGTTGTCATTGGTCGGTGCTGATGCCCTCTCGCTCAATTGGAAACAGAGAGCTGGGACGGTGTATGTTTTATGCACTTTCTGCAGTGCCCTCTGTGAAAATCAGACTTGCTTAATAAATGCCAATGGGGATTTCTAGATCTCTGGTATGCAAAAGGGCCCGCTTTGACTGTTTCTAGCACTGAAAGATATGTGGGCGCCTCGAGAAAAGAAAAACAGAAGCCGTGATCAGTGCCCCATCAGGCGCTCACTCACATGCGAACCGCCATTATAGGACACGAGTGAAATGCGCACAATAATAGAGTCTAGCATTGTAGGGTTGCCTTGGAGAGTTTTTTAAATGTCAAGACGATGCCCTTTCATATTTCGTTTGTTTCCATAACTCTGATAGAGCTGGCAGTCGGATAACAATAGCACCTGTTGTTCACATGCCAAGAGGCAATTTGGCTCGTGGTGTCTCGTGGTGAAAAAAGATTTCCTCAGCTTTATTTGGTTCGTTTCAGTCTTAATTTCTAAAAGTTTGTTTTAATAATTCCACTTGCATTACATTGCCTACGCGCTTCGAGTTGACATTATTCGTCAGGGAAAATAAATTTGTTTTCACAGGTATTTGATGAAACATAATTACTAGTAAACGGGTTTATACTGCATCGGAAGCCTGGCCCCTGATTGGTTGATAGTGTCGGGTGTAGTTTGGGCTCAGCTGGAGGTGTTTGAGGGGGTGCAAGAGGTTCCAAGACGTGCTTCACACATGGTGTAGTGAACGTCACAGTGTATATGCACAACGTATAGTTGAGAGTGTGAACACTAGGTACAGGTGATTCCTAACATGCCTTTTTAATGCGTTTGACATTTTTGGATGCAAATATTTGCTATTTGCCATCAAAGTTGGTTCAGCGCGCTCAAAAGCAGAAGAATGCACATATCTGAAAAGTTTGCCTCCTCTCATTAACGACAGAGGGTCGGCGTGTGGGAGTGCAGGCGGGGCTGGGGAAGCAGGGTCACTCATCCGAGGGGCACCTTCTGGAAAGCCAAGACGTGGCGGGCTGCAAGATGTCTCCTCTCATTAACGACAGAGGGTCGGCGTGTGGGAGTGCAGGCGGGGCTGGGGAAGCAGAGTCACTCATCCGAGGGGCACCTTCTGGAAAGCCAAGACGTGGCGGGCTGCAAGATGGCACCCGCAGGCAGCGCGGAGCGAAAGTGACGCGGCCGCGAAATTGAAAGTGATTGGGATTACGATCGCGTGCGTGCTACGGAGGAAAGACACATGACGCTGCGCGCGTGCACGTTCACGTGCACTGTACCTTTAGGCCACGGCAGCACTTTGAAAAGCCTGTATACAAAATGTCTCGGCCAGATCAGCGCAAGCGCTAGATCAGGCGAGACCTAAAAAACAATGGGCTATGGTGAGGTCTGCAAATGTATGCATTTCTGTGGGCTGCCGAGTTTAACACATAACTATAGATTTACTGAGTTTGCCACATAATTTGCAAAATATGTCAATTTCACCAAAAACAATTCTAGTTCAAATTGAAATGTGCCACATAATTTTCATAGTTTTTTGCATAATTGAGATAACTCACATTAGGGATTCACTTTTTTAGGGTTCTCCTGCAAATCGCTTGTGCTGTGCTGGTTAAACATATGACGCACACCTTTCATTACATACGTGTGTACTTTTAGACTTGCTTTCTGTTCAGCGCAATGTTTTAGATGGTGCATCCAACTAAATGTGTTTTTCTCTGTGATTTACAAAGGAGAGCAATACTAAAGTGGCTTCCTGTACTTCAGTGCTAGACAAAATATAGAAGTGTTGTTGGACAACATTTTGAAGAGGAGCTTCAGGACAGCATGATTTTCATTAAGTTCAGCTGGAGTTCTGACATCGGTGTATGTCGTGTGCAGAGTAAAATACATGGCCAGGCTGTGCTGCAGTAGAATATAAAGTTTAATGTGCATCATCTGCCTTATGTGCACTGCATTGTGAGAACCGCATGGTGCACGCAGTGTTTCGGTAGCTTGATGTAGGGTGTGTGTGTCTTCCCTCTCCCCTACTGAGAGCACAGGCTCTCCTTATGCTGCGGACGAGTGTGCACTGTTCAACCATACACTACACATTTTTTATATTAAATATATTTTTTTATAAGGTCGTTCAAATATACATAATCTCACCTTAATTATAGACAAGGTCACAAAAATGCTTATAACAGTTTTTTTATTATTACTTTGCAACATGCTGAACACAAGCCCCACTGCTCAACAACATAGCTGAAAACACATTAGCAAAGCCAATAGCTATGGCTAAACACTTATAAGGTCCCAAAGGCGAGACCTATTGGCTTTGCCAATGCTTGTTATACTCTGCTAGGGCCAGCTTGTGACTCTCTGTGCAAGTGGTGTTCTCAAAATTATTTCTCTGTTTTTTTGCAGAGCAGGTATTGGTGTGCCTTAGAGTAGTTATGGTCAAACCACCTATCTCCACCATGCTTAGTTATACCCTCCACTCTCACAAGACGATTGGCAACATACTCACAAACGCTAGTAAAAGCACTCACTAAAAGGTCTGTGTGCGGGCATCTTTCTGTACACAAGCTAATGTCTTGACCACACTTGGGATGGAGGTTATTTAAAAAGGGGTCCAAAGGAACCTTGTTCCATTTTAGTCTACAAGCTTGATCCCGAGGTATCATATCAATATCACTAGGTCCTACTATAGGATAGACTTCCTCTCCTGTTCTCCCTACAACAACTAAAAAAGAGTGGTTTATGGTCACTGAACTGGTTCCATGTGACTTCATAATTCACAACATAGGATATCAACAAGGCAGATATCAATATTAATCAATGGTTGAGTTAGAACCTCTATCTATAAAGGTGGGAATATCCCCACCGTCTATATTGGATAGTATTTGCCAAGGGGGGCGTGGCTAGCAGGGACAAGATGCGCTTTCTAGTGAGGCTCTGCATACCTACCCCATTATCAGGAACCAATCCTGGTTACCAGTCAACATCAAGCACACCTCCCTGCGCCATCCACTTTCCCAGATCGCCTGGAGTACATAGAGCCGCTCCTCAAGCAATTTGGTGTATTGGGACGGGAGCGGCGCTGGAGGCCAAGCTGAAATAACTGGAGGCGCTACATTCCGCCACTACCTACCTTCTTTGACCTGGTAGACGGGGCTGGGGTAGGGTGAGTTGACACGCACTGTTTAGTGAGCAGGAATGCTGCTAGATGGCGCGCCATACTGCAATGAGGCTTGGAGGTCAGGCTCAGGCCTCACCACTATTATAAAGCCAGGCCTGACACCATATTACTGCTTGGAAGACACGCAGCTATCCCTCCTGATTTGTCTGCTTCCGTGGCAGCGAAACTGCACTCTGCTGCTTTGTACCTGATTGGGGTCCGTGGGTCTGATTGGGCCCAGCCCATATCTCTGGGGAACGTGGTGATGGCTGCTGGAGGCGACAGGGCCTGGGACCGGATTTTGCCTAATTCCTACTGTTGACAGCGCCTTCCCATAAGGCCACACAACTCCTCCCTCCATTGAAAGCAGTGCGCTATACTCCAATGCCTCGATCTGCTGAACGGTGCCAATTGCCCTCTTTCCATTGTGCTTGTAGGGGGCATTGAACATTGTCCTGACCACTGTGCCTCACACCTCTGCTTTGTCTTATGTGCAGTGGGGACGAGGGGGGTCTTTCAGACACTGACTGGGCCTATTTTTGTGCGGCACAACTCCTGCACCTGGCTGCCGTCTTGCCTCAATTCCCTGACTACACGTATGTAATTGGCATTAGAGCACCATTGCCTCTCCCAGCACAGACACTTCTTGTGGTCGTCTGACCCTGGGGCCATCTCCCCCTCTCCTGAGTTGCTGGGACCCTCTTCTGCTGCCCCCACACTGTCTCACTATTAAGGCACTATATTAATTGAGCTCAAGTCCAAAACTGTCGTGCAGTGAGGTGGTGACGCAATACCTGACAGGTGTCTGCTGCTTTGCCTCCTTCAACCCCCCTCAAGGATTCACCTACAATTCCACTCAGCCTAATCTGTGCTGCTCAATTGGTGTCAAATAGGTGGTGCACCCTGTGCCTGAGTTGCCCAATGGACACTATGCTTATGACTCGTGGCTGTGGACTCCGTCCTGCTTAACCCTCTGACTTCATCTCAACGACCAAAGTGCTTAGTACTAATGGCAACCTGCCTACACCGCCAAACACTGATACATCTCCCTTGAAGGAAGCATGGTGTTGGAGCTGTGCAAGCAGGCGGGAGGTGCTGAAATCTCTGGTGGCACATCGATGTTACGCAGCACCGCATGGCTGAACTGTGAAGCCACAAGACGTGAAACTGCGTTATGGGGCGCCTATGATCAGCTGCTCACAGCACACCTACACATTCTGCCATGGCTTATGGTACAACAGATGGAGACACTGGCATGCGGAAGCCCCAGGCCATTCAGCAGCACTTAAAAGCACATTTGACACTCTCCTGGCTACCAACGAGCTCACCAAGACCTACCTAGAGGCCAGATTTGACAATGTTGTCGCAGACCTTGCATTGCTGCATGCAGACCTGCAAGCTTGTTGACAAGGTCAGCTCAGCCGAGCAGACCATAGCTGACATTCAGCCTACAAAATCTTCCTTGAAAACACTAACAGACCTGGTACATACACTGGAGCAAAGAGCTGAAAATGCAGAGGGAAGGTCTTGGAGGAACAATTTCCGTAAAGTAGGTTTACCGGAGGAAAGGCAAAGTTGAGATGCTGTTACATATATGGAAGGCTGGATACAAGACCTGCTTCCTCCACAAGTTCTGTCATAATGTTTCTCCATCGAACGTGCACATCGGGTCCCTGCACGCAGACCTCCACCTGGTTCTTATCCAAGACCTCTGGTGCTCAAGCTGCTGCATCTCCGAGATAGAGACTCTATCCTACATGAAACTAGAAAACCCTCTGAAGTGACAATACGCAGCTCACGCATTATGTTTTTTCCTGATTACACAATAGCAGTTCGGCAATAATGGAGCACTCTCCTTGCAATAAAGCGACAACTCAGAGAGCTAGACTTGAAGTATGCGCTCCTCTTTCAGACGCGCAATCCAGTGGTTGCTGCTGGTGACACACACTTCTTTGACTCCCCAGAAGAAACCAGGTGATGGCTGGAGTCCTACGGCCCCCATGCTACTCGACTATTGCTATCAGGCACTAACATGAACTACAATACTGACCTGGGCCGCCGCCGCAAGTGCTGCCCCAAGACCCGGCAACCCCCAAGGCTGTGCCGGACCTGGAGCAGATGATCACAGAGAGCCAGCAAGCATTGGAACATGCTGCTGCATTCTCGGAAATATCTCAACACTCGAGCCCTGACCCTGAATCACTTAATTCCCTTAGTGATGATACTTCTACTACCACCTGGCCCTCCAAATCGAACTCGGTCCCTCGTCCAGAGGTGACCCAGCAAACATCCTACGACATGATCTAATGTCTTAATCCTTGTACTTAATTTTCCTCATTACAGTTTTGTGCTACTATGTTTAAATTGCATGATATGGTCCAGCTTATGTATGCACTGATGATGTAGCTACATTCATGGTTGACAGCACTATTAAGGAAATATTTGTACAAATTATCTATGCAAGTGTGCGCCTGATCCTGGTAACCAGAACTACATTCGGTCTAGCTGATAAACTGGTAGCTGTTACTGTTTGTGACACAGGGGATTTATACAAATGGTCTTCCCTCCCACTATTCCCCCCCACATAGATATTAGTTAAAGGACACATACACATTATGTCCTGGCTTGAGCAGGCACCCAATTGGTGCTCTGCTCATCTGGTATTCAAAGGTTCTTTCTGCACTGAGCTGATTTATTGCTTAATTTTCCACATGTTTCACAGCACTCACGCAATCTCTCTATGCTGCTCACATGTACATAACTTTGGCTCCATGTTGCTACACTGGCAGTTGCTTCACCTCTCTATAGGGAAATGGTGAATATTAAGATACTGACATGGAATGTGCACAGTACGTTCCATGTCACTCAGTGCATACCACGCTGCTGCAAAAGTCCCATTTGACATGGCCAGAGGCGACTAAACTCCAGCGTAGGTGGCTGCGGCAGGTGATTGCCATTGGCTTCTCCTCGTATGCTCGGGTTACGACAGTCTGGATCAGACTGGGAGTACCATTTATAACAGTAAGTGGCAAATGACCCAGAGGGTAGATATACCCTTGTCTCTGGTAGATTGGAAGACCAGTGTGTACTAATTGGTAGCCTCTATCCCCCCATTACTGATCAAACAACATACTTACATGCCCTTTCTGGGTCCTTTCGAAATGGAATGGAATATAGTGATTGCTGGGAGGGGATTTTAATAGTGTGCTTGATGTCAATCTAGAGCAATCGTTTTCTTCACTGCCCTGCACTGCTGCCTCATCAAATGGATGAGCATTAACCAACTAGCTACACTACTGGGGTCTTATAGATCTTTGGAGCACCCGTAATGTTACTAAAAAGGTATATTCCTTCTACTCTGCACCACTTTCCCTTGATGTCAGGATAGGCAGATTAGTGGGTATGTCTATACTTGCGAATTGATTACCTAGGTCGTACCCATTCAGACCAATATTTACAGCTTACGTGGCCTACGGGTATTCCTCTGGTTCCCACTTAGCGATTGCAGCCAGCAGCCCTGAATGCCCCTTCCTTCCTCTCTTCCGTGGGCATGGCTAGAGATGTATATTTTGACTCTGCTAATGCCATTACGGAGCCGTGCTCGATAGAATGGGATGCATTCAAAGTGACAATTTATATGTATCTGGTTATTCACTTCAACATCCTCAAAACTCTAGACACTGATATACTACATATCGAACAGATGCTGTTGGGCTTTTATAAAATGCTGCTGTGAGTGATCCTTCTGGCAGGTCACACCTGGCAGTGGCACAGGGGGAACACACAGCTCTCTTGGAGCGTTTGGGATGCCACAATTATGCTGCCTGTTCGGCCAAAACACATACCGTTGCGGAACTCCGCAAAGTGCAAAAAAACTGCTACACGGAGCTCCACTTGCGGCGTAGTGCGTTAGATAAATACCTTTTAGCATTGATTTTCAGTGTCGGGTGTTTGTCCGCACTGTGCAATCATCGCAAATGGCACCATGCACAACGCAAGCGGGCACTGCTTCCTTTCTGCCGCTCAAGTAGATTTTTTATTGGAGCGGTAGCTTTCTCAACGCGAACGGACGGTTTCTCAAAGTGAGCGGTTGCAAGCATACGCGACCACTCGCAATCAGAAATCCAACCGCCTTCGTTGAGAAATCTCACCGGGAGCTTGATTTTCCACGCTCGCACTCGCCAACTTGACGTTGATGATCGCAAACGAGGAACAATCTTGTCTGGAGGTGGATTTTCCTTGCTCGCGCTAGCCAACTTGACGTTAATGAGCGCAAGCAAGGAAAAAAACTCTGCTATGCATAGCGGAGTTTTTCCGAACTCTGCGAGCTCCACGTAACACGGTGTACAGAAAACTCTTGCATACTCCGCTAGTGGGGCTGAGTTTACTACCCAGGCTTAGTTCTATAAGGCCTACGCCCCGATACTGGTACCCCGATTACAGGCTTTATATGGCAATGAGGACCTCTTGTCTCCCAGCCTCCCTATGAGAAGCGCTTCTACTTACACTGCAAAAACCTGACAAAGACCCGGATGTTCTCAGCTCCTACAGGCAACTGGCCCTATTTAATACAGATTATAACTGGCCCTATTTAATACAGATTATAACATTTTAGCAAAGGTATTGGCAGATAGGCTATCCCTATTGACCTCAGCATTAATACGCACAAATCAAAATGGGTTAGTCCCAACCCGCACCACCTGCCTCAATCTACGGTGTTTTTTCACATACTGAAATGCGCCCCAGCGGCTTGGCCTCAGGGAGGCTGTTTAGCATTAGATGTGGAACTTGTCTTTGACTCAATAGAATGCCCCTCCTGCTAGCAGTACTACCTCATTTTGGTTTTGGAGCCAGATTTCTTAGCTATGTCAGGCTGTTATATATGTTACCACTAGCCAGGTGAAGACTGTCCCCCTTATATCGGAACCTATGTATGTGGAACGTGGCACAAGACAGGGATATCCCCTCTCTCCAATGCTTTTTTTCTTAGCAGTGGAGCGGCTGGCGCCCCAACTTTATGCTCGATGTGGCGAATGGGGTATACTTTAGGAGGCAGCATTATTTGCAGATGACCTGCTAATATGTGTAAGAGACATCTCCTCTATCGCTGCTGAGATTGTGTGCACTCTTCGTAAATTTGGTACTCTTTCTGGCCTGCGGGTTAATTGTTCATTCCTTTTAACATCAACTGTGCCCTACCCATACCTTACTATCGACTCGACACGACTCCACTCGCTTGGCAGCCTACTACGTTTCGGTACACTTGGGGATACAGGTCTATCATTCCCTGGTGGGCCTCTTTGATGGGAATCTGACATGAGCTGTCAGGTCATTAAGGGCCCAGATGGCTTTTTGGAAGACACTTCCCTTGTCGGTAACTGGTTGTGTAGCATTACTCAAAATGGTCGCACTCCCTTGTCTCCTGTATTATTTTGTGAACTTCGCCTTGCATATACATGCTTCCTCTTTTTTCTCTTTCGAAAGTGTAATGAGAAATTTTATCTGGAATACCTCTGGATGTCGTGTGGCGTTGGCAGAATTATATTGGCCTGTGGATCGTGGTGGCCTTGCAGTACCCATCTTTGAGCAATACTATCTGGCAGCACAACTCCAGTGGGTGGCATGTGACTTTCCACTTTGCAGCTATCTGATACAGCTATGCTGCTACCAGCCTGGAGCCTTTGTAGCCGATTACAGCTGTTTCAACCCTGTAATCGACTCCCACTGCACTTTTGCTGGTTGCCTATTGTTGCTATCGAAGGAGCCTCTATCTCACACGCCAAACTTTCCCTTATGCCCCAGCGCTAGTTCTACTAGGCAGGCCGCGGGAAGCATAGTTCACCACCAGAGCGGAATTACCCGAGTGGGATGCCGCTGGAATTCAGACAGTGGGAGAGCTTTACAGGGATGGTGCACTTTTATCTTATGACACCCTAGTGGAGGAAGATGGACTCCCTGCTGGACAGTTTTTGCTGCATACTTCACTTGTGCAAGTGCTAAGTCAAAGCTGGGGTGACTTAACCTACGAACCATCTATCCACCTTACTGTACAATACCTACATGTCCTAGGCCGCGGCAAACACCTGGTATGCTGGCTGTCTGGGTCCCTAAGATCACATATAACATTACCTCTTACATCATTACGCAACAGGTGGAAGATGGACCTGGCCAGCCATGTACGAATAAGGAATAGGATGCCATGTTGGAGGCCCTCTCAATGTCCCCTGAAATATCAGATTCTGGCTGATTCAACTATATGTTGTACACAGTGGCGACTCCTCCACTAAGGCAAACGCAAGAAGGAAGCAGCAAAAAGGAAAAAATAAAATGATAATAACTGAATGTTATTATCATTTTATTTTATCATCCTGCTGTGGCAGTGTACTTGAGGGGGCGGGGTGGGGCTGCAGAGCAGCGGAAGAGTGGTAGAACACCCCTGTCCGTAATGACTGTTGAGTCAGCCCTCTCGGGCCGCCCAAAACAGTCATGCGCATTGCCCTGTTCTCCATGCAGGCTGCATTATAGCCTGCATTGAGAACATGTCCACCTCTCCAGCCCCTGGCTGGCGAGGTGGGCATGGCGCTCAGACGCTCATGGCGCTCAGACCAATCACAACGCTGCATTGCACCGTTGTGATTGGCTTAGGGGTGGGAGCCTGCCTGCCTCCTGCCTGGAGTCGGTCACAGGCGAGCAGGAGAGAAGACGCGGGACCCTGCGGCAGCAAGGTTAGTGTTATTATTTATTTCAATGCAGCCTGCATATGAAGCACTGAATAGTGTAGCGATGGTGTTTGACGATAAGGCCGGTATGATTTAGTTAGTTAAGCATAAGCTCATGTTAAACTTATGCCGGTTTGAAGCAAATACTGTTCGGATCTGTTATTGCAAGCATGTATTATGTGTTAAGGGCCAGCACTTACTAGATAACACTTGTCACCTGTGCTAATACGACAATGCTAAATGTTACATCATTGTGTAGTTAATAGCTTCCCGCTTATTGTTATCATATTGTGCAACACAGTTAATTAGATGCGCTGTATCAGCAATGTATGCAAGAATATGTTTCTTCTTTAATACAATTTAAAAACAAAAAAACGATTTAATTAAAAAATTGGATTGTATTTACCAAGTAAAAATTGGCTAAGATATAATTGAGCAGGTCCCCAATGTCTAGTGTGCTTAAAATGGCCTTTATCTGTAGGTGACTCTCTTTTAGCTTAACAGGTGGCTTGACACAGAGGGATGCTAAAGTCTGACTGGAGTCACAGAGAAACTCATTAAAGGAGGAGAGAACCTACAAGATATCTCCAGATGTGTGGCTCACCGTATTCATAATGACACCACTTAAGACTCTCAAGAGGTTTCTAGCTTCAGAGGTGTGGAGTTTATTGTTTACAAATGTCTCTGCGTCGAGTCTAGTGTGATGTCAGTCCGGTGTTCTAAACAGCCATCAGCCATGACTGATACTATAGATTGATCCAAACTCTGGGTCTGACTTAGAAAGTCTGTGGAGGTAATACGGGAGTGTTCCCCTCTGCCGACTTCTAAATCAGGCGCTCCGTCTCTTAGCTGCATGCTTTTTTTAACCAATCGCGCAGTCCCTTATAAGGAAGCCTCGCCACATCGCCTTACCCGCCGCCCAGAGACTGTCTGTAGGGAGGAAGCCTATTGTTGCTCCTTCTATCGTATACCCATACAAGTGCATTTAGTGCCATTTTCTCCCCTGGCAGATGGTATTTGGATGCCTGCATAATCTCCAGAGACTTACAAGAGGGCATTGATGGCCAATGGATAAATCGAACGTTTATAGAGTTGTGATCAGATAATCCCAAATTACAATTTAGTTATAAACTATTTAAAGCTGCAATTGTAGAAGGATGGAACTTTATGCTGGATGGTTGCTTTATTTCACCCCAAGCATCATCAATAAGTTGTATCCATCCTCTTCTAATTGCTGTTCTAGGTACCAGCGTGTGGGCGTTAACAGCTGGCAACATCTTATAGCTGCTTGCCCCACCTCACCATGTTTTGGAATCAACTGTTTATATTTCTATTTCCAAGCATTAGATTGAACATCTTGTATGGGTATACAAGGAATGACACGCTTATGAGGAGTTTTGAATGTGATTATTTTAGTATCTATGGTACTGTGGCTTGGTCATTTATCTTTCAATAATGGAAGTCCACCGACACACCCCTTATGTGTCATTACCAACAAAAAATTAAGGGAGTGAGACTTTTTGAACTGACGTATGAAAAATTGAAGATTCAAGTAGCCAATTAGGAATAAATATGGCAATAGGACTGTTTTTTAACATTATGAAACATTTTAGGGGTTACAGGTTCTTATATGTAATATTATAAGAACTGATTATACGGAAGAACAAGGCAATTTCGTGGAAGGTTTTAAGTTGAATTGGAGATTTTTTTATGGCTTTTTTGGTAACTTACAGTTTTTGAACTCTACCGAATATCCCCCCAAAAATATAATAAATAATTTGCCATATGTCTACAGACCCACGACTCCCTAAAAGATCCAGTATCTACGCCTCTGTGGCATTGCATCAGTTCTATCACTGGGTAAGAGGCTGGATTCCAGTCACCTTCCACGATGAGTTACCCTAAGAAAATGCTTCCATTGGAAGCATCCACAGATCCTATAGCAAGGGGTTTGTCACAAATCCTTAGTTACACAAAGACTTATTTTCCTTCTGTCTCTATCCATGTTTTCATAACCATATGGGGAAGAGACATGCGTGCCACAATTGCTGCCGCACATCTTCTGAAGCGATTAAAGGATTTCTGAAGACCTGTCGTAGCATCTGTCACGGCATGAGTGTGACAGCTGCCCACCCTTTTCAGCTTGATGCCTTCAGTCGGGAGAATGTGGGTCTCCTGCAAGAGAGCTATATCTACTCTGTGGTGGTGTAAATAATTTAGAATTGAATTTCTTTTAGTAAAGTTAGTTAATCCATTCACATTCATGAACATGATGGTCAGCAGTAAGTTCGATGGCACCCCTTGTTCCATACCACAGTATCTAATATGCCGGAGACATGTGAAATGTTAACTGTGCCTATATTGTCCCAGAGAATCTGGGTAGTCCAAGATAGGGGGAGATATATTAAAGGGTTTGTGGTCCTATTAAGGCTTTCTCTGGACTTTTTTGTGTAAAACCTAATCATGGTTCTTACTGAGAGCAAATAGTGATGAGCCAAACTTGGCTCCCACCCCCTAACACTGGGTGCCTCTCCATTATTCTGCGTAGGGCCAATCCCCTCCTTGTCTCCAATAGTGTCTAAAAAGGTTGCCAAGTCATTCGAATCATCTCAATCAGAACTTTGAATTAGTCATTGTCATCATCACTGGGTCAAGATAAATTTGATCCAATTTTCAAATTCTTTTTTATTGTCATGTCATCAGAGAAGTCTGCAGCAATATGGACTATTAGATTGGAATAGGACACCTTTCTGTTTTGCCATCTGGAGCATGAGTCGGGTGTGTTGGTGCATCAGAAAACATGGAACAATAGGCCTGGGTTTGTTCATTGATCAGGAGTGATGGGCTCTGAGTCTGTGCGCTCTCTGGAATTGCTGTGCCCCAGGAAGCATAGTGTGTGGTAGCTGGAGTAAGGACACTTGAAACACAGTCATGTCTCCATTCATCCCTTCCGGTATTCCAAAGAGACAGATATTATCCCTTCGTGAGCAATCCTCTAAGTCGGTCACTTTCCTCTGTGGTTAGCCTAGTTCTGTGCTCCAGTCCATTTTGGAAGCTAAATAGTCTCTTCGGTTCATCAATGTGCTTGTCAGATGTGTCCACTCAAGGATGTATATTGGTAAGATCTGATCTAAGAGACTTGATATACTCATTCATTCTATTATTGTGGCTACAAACATGGTGATCTTGTACCTCATAGCGGCAACCTCTTTCAGGATTGTGGCCAGAGCATTTTCGGCCATCGCCTTGGATTTACTGAGCGATTGGGATGTCCCACCTGATAGCGCCCTAGCAAAGGACAATTGTCTAAACGCTTCTGAGCTAGACTGTAAGCCTGATTCAGTGCAATACACTTAAGATACAATAGTAAGGTAGTGGCCATAGGTGGTGCATAAAGGTATAGGCCACTTTTCCCTGACAGTCATGTAGGTGGGGTGGGATCAAAAATACTTAGTGTAACATGCTACTTAGGGGGGGAGTGCTCGGAGGCAGGGCAGTGTTGCTTATGTGCCAGACTACAGTGGCCTGGTGTCAGCGTTAGGGTTGTTTGGAATGTGAGTTGTAAGCCACCCCAAGCAGGTGCTATTTTGTGCTTTTGCAGATCCCGTATTTCATCCTGGTGCAGTTTTATGGGCTCTACCGTGGCCCAATGGACCACTGTTTTCTGCCATTGTGGAACCCCTGGGAGTGACGGTCCTTTCCATCTTATCACAATTGTGCGTCAGCTGGTATTAAGGCCAGGTCACGGAAGCTGTTGGCCGCTTCCCCTGCCTTCCTTCGTTTATAGAGGCCTTGTTAGCAGCTGTCAGCATCGATGAGGTATTGGCGTCTGGTGTTTCACGTAAGCACCATGCAGACCTCGTACCAGAAGGAGTAGGCAACAGGGCAATTCCCAAATATATGGAGGATGTCTGCTGTGAGGGTGTGACAGCGAGGGCAGTCAGGAGACCCCGTGGGGTAGATTTTATAGAGTCTGGACAGTGGTAAATAAGCTCTGTGTAAGATGTTGTGTTGTATATATTGGAATTGTGCATTGTGTGAGACCGTACGCTGGTATATGAGTGCTCTATTCCATTCTTTGGAATTGGCCTCTGACTAGTTCCCATTCTGCTGGAGGGAAGCTAGTAGGTCTAGATATCTAGCTTGTATGGCTCTAGCAATCCTTGAGATAATTGTCCACCCAGAGCCCATTGTGCATAGTACTTTGATTAGTAGGGAGTTTAGAGATTGCTGAACTGATATGACTTTGGGAGATCACAATCAGGTGCTTGTTAATCAGTAACTGCCCCACCGAGAAGCTTGTCTGTTCAGACAACAGATTGAATGGGATCAAGGTACCTTCCTGAAACCGGATGCCAAGCATGCCACCCTGAGGACTTCCGTGGCTCCATCCACTCCTGGCTCACGGCCATCCTGAAGATGCTTAGATTGTATGGGAATGTTCAGTGCATATAGTGTTGCATTTGAAGAGGCTCGCAGGGTGCACTGATAGCTGCCATATTCTATACAGATCAGATTGTTAGGAGCCGTAGGCAATGTCGACCTCGGGAGCAACAATTCTTGCTCCAAACTCAGGGCATTTTTCCCCTCTCCTGTGCCCACCTCCACTAGGTTGTGGCCAGATAACCAGCAGACTGCCTGCTGAAGCTGTGCTGCCAGGTAATAATGTATGAAAATCAGAGCTCCTAGTCCACCACTGTTGAGCTGCCTTTTGGCTAAGGCTACTCTTTGACTCCCCTTATTCCAGATTAAATCCCCTAGCACACTGTTCAGTAAAAGAAACGTGCTACGGGGGATGGGTATTGGCAAGTTGGCAAATGATACAGTAGCTGCAGCAACATTACCATCTTCCGGAGTGCATCTCCACCTTGCACAGTGAGGGAAAGGGAGTGCCAGAAAGCAATCTGAGGTCGGAGAGAGGAGACTTCCTTCGTGACGTTACCATCTAGCAAATCTTAAGCGGCATGGTAAATTTTGCCCAGATATTGAAACATGAGAGGCACCTGCTCGAATTGGTGGGTATCAACTGTTATGTCTTGAGCTGAGCAAGTTGGATATAGTGGAAACATGGCACGTTTAAGACCAGTTAGCCCCCAAAACCGAGGCCGCCCTGAAGGCACATAAGATTTGAGCTATAGTATTTATGTCGGCCCCTCTGTATGTGATAAAAATGAGGACATAATCGGTGTAGAGAGAAACAGCATCTGTCTCACCATTGATAGATATGCCCCGGGTTCTCCCAGACTGATGGAGACACTGTTCCAGTGGTTTAATCCCCAGCGCAAAGAGTAATGGCAAGAGTGGACACCCCTGGCGCATTCCATGCCCAATGGTAAATGGATTATAAATCAGTTGGCATTTTTTCACTTCAGCCATCGGCACAATGTAAAAGAGTTTTTGATTCGCCGCAACATCTTGTCCCGTAGGCTCATTTTTCATAGGAACACAAACGTACTCCCAGTCCAGTGTATCAAAAGAATTCTGTAGGTCTAGCACTAGGTAGGCGGTACGTGGCCAGAGTGGTTGAGCTTCTTCGAGAAGTCTGTGCAACCGACCAATATTGAGGAACATAGATCTGCCAGTTATGAATCCTTTTTGGTCAGGGTGGACCAGCCTGAGCCGGTCTTCCGGCAATTGTGGTAGTGTTTTGCTGAGGATCTTGTAGTCACTTCCCAAGTTGGCCATTGGGCTGTAGGAGGCAATTGCAAGGGGGTCCCATCACAGTTTTGCAAGAGAGACCAGCAGTGCCTCGCACATTGAGGGTAGTAGGAGTCCAAAGGTAAGTGCATAGTTCAGGCCGTTTCGGGACCCATTAATAATTCCTCATATGCGTTTCATTAGAACTCTTCGGGTAGACTATCAGGTTCCTGAGTCTTGCATGTTGGAGTCACGTATAGCATCAGGGATCTCCTGCTCCGTTATCATGCCGACTAGGGCATCCCTCTGCTCTGCTATCACAGTTTGTGCCATAACGGTTGGGAGAAAATCATCAATCCTGGGCTTCCGCGGTGCAGTTCAGGGCTCAATAGTGTATGTAGAATACCCTATATATTAAATCCGGGTAGTATACAATGGAGTCAGGGGAGGTGGGGATGGTAATCACCGGTGTAGTTGCTGACCAATATCAAAGCAGCACACCAATAAGCAGCCAGGTTTGTCTCCCTTGTCTTGTCTTGGCATGCCTTGTAGTCTATGCAGCGCAATGACTCGAGATGCGAGGAAACGCCATGCCTGACAACAATCAGATTATCGGGGGCAGAGTCCCCACTTATCGCGGCCATCTCCTGGCCACGCAGAGAGACTTCGGCTGCTCTGACGCACGGTGCAGTGTGCCCCTTGCGCCTATGATTGTGTCGATGCAGTGCCCCTTTCAGCGCATTCCACTCTACTAGTTGTGTGGTGACAATGTTGCTCTTTCCCCATGTGGTTTCGTGGAATGCTTGGTCTTCTAATGCTGTGGTCTGTGTTCTCCAGGTGGGGGGCCGGAGAAGTTTGCCCACCACAGGTGTGTTGCAGCAAAAGGTGTTGTGATCAGAGACGGTCTTACCTAAGTACTCCACATTAGTAACTAACAGTGGCGGGTGGCATAAAAAGTGATCCAACCTAACATGAAGGTCATGTGAGGGAATATAAGTACTCCTCCGCGTTTGGGTTTAGCGCTCTTCAGCAGTCAACCATTGGTCAATGTGCGATCTATTGCGATATGTATGCTGCAATGGAGGTTGTGAATGAGCAAGGTATGGGAGGGTGCAACCTGTCTGGAGTGGTATCCAAGACAGTTAAAATCTCCTATTTTCCATGGAAAATGGGACCAGTGGGTCAGGTGAACCGAGAGGTTTGCTAAGAAGGGTTATTGGCCTGTATTCAGTAGGTAAACACCCTCAGAAGCACTGTGCTGCCTTCAAGCATCCCCTCAACAAAGACCTAGCATCCGTCTGGGTCTGATGCCACAGTGGTGAGGAACTGTTGGTCAAATCCAACTTGGTAACCTTATAGCAGAGCCCAAGTAATTAGTACTATACCATTGGCCGCCTCCAGAGCTTCTGAAGCCTGAGGTCCACCCCTTTGTCCAGATGGGTTTCCTGCAAGAAGGCTACTTGTGCCCCCACCATTCGAAGTACAAATGTGCTAAGTAGCTCTTCCAACCAGTGCTGATGCCATGGATATTTCAAGTTACAAGTGGCAACTTACTTATACTATGTGGTAACGTGGTGAGATAGGGGAGGGAAGACAGGGCGCAGAGCAGTATCTGGCTTCTCAAACAATGAAAATAGCATCTTAACGATGTGGAACCTAGAGGTTGGTGTACTGCTATCCACAGGGACGACAACGTGGATGGGGGCAGGAGCCCAGCAGAGCAGGCCCAGTCTACATTGTCATGGTGGAGCTAGGGGGCCAACAGTGTAGAGAAATGTAAGGTGTGTGGGAGCATCCGAGCTTTCTAAAAGAGCACTGAAGGACAATGTGCCTGGGTGCATGTATACGTGATAAGGCCGGATTCTTGCCTACCTGGTTATCTCCAAGAATCCTCACAGGTCGCCAGGATCTTTTTATCTGCCAGATAGCGTGGAGGGGATAAACACAATTATCAAAATATATCTACCACAATTAGACTTCATTTGGAAGGGACCACTGACTCCGAATCTAAAATTTGTAAGATTTGGACTAAAATTTGTAAGATTTGGACATACAAACACCTTAATACAAGGTGCAAAAGGTATATGGGCACTAAAACAAAAGCAAGCCTACGTAGGATTCTCATCCGACTCAGAACGAAAAGAATTACAGATTCCAAAATCATCAAAAACGCTATGGTTAATCCGATGTCTAAATTAGGAATCATTAGTCAAAGGAGAAAACATTAATCTATCCCTACTCTACCTCTAAGGTGACATCCCTACTTAGCATTCCCATCCCAGGCAAGAGAATCAAGAAAAAGGTGTCAGAAGTGAAGACTTCCTAAGAAGTACATTCACTTTGTTAGAGCTCGATCTAAGATGCTCCTTCTAGCTTTCCATCTAAACCTCTTCTGCTCCACCCACGGGGCACTGTTCCTAATACAAACCCCCAAATTCGTAGAACACGCCCTTCAACACACCTCTTTGTCCAGGTCTTCTCTCTGTACTTTTCCATCAGAAATTGTCTGTTGTCCAACGTCCGTTAGCTTGACCTTGGGTCCCAGGCACCTTCCTCGCTAGGAGTAACTTCTTCACATTCCAATGCACTCCCCTGTTGGCTTCTCACAGTATCCTAACTCCTAAAACAAAGGCTTATTCTCACTAACAAGCTAAATGTCCTTGCACCTGCAACAGAAACATGGGAACGAAAAACCATTTAGTCTCTTTAAGATTTCACATTTTCCTGCACCCAAAGCCTTCACCAAGGGAATCATTTTTCGGCCTACAACATTAGCTAACAAAAGAAAATGAACAGGCCTTTTCTTCTAACGTATATGCGATCAGGCCTCTACAAAATTAAACACACCATTAAATCACACTCTAAGCATTAGTTCATTACTCTCATGCACACAAATAAACAATCTACACGTATAATTTTAACATGGCACACGTTTAACCTAATGCATTACATTGCACGGAACTAATCATTATGCATTTTACTGAATACATTCACAATGATCTGCAGCGTTACTCTTCACGAAAAGCATTATTACATTTTAATCAACCCTATGTTAAACGATTACAGCAAATACATTTCTATGGCACTTCTAAACATACATCGATTAATATGCGGGTGCTGACTAACGGTGAATATAATGCACCCCTACAAATTTCAGAATCTCATGGTGCTCTATCATACGCATGGAGGGGCAGTCTGTTGAGGCTCCCGCAGGAAGCCGCCGGGAGCAGCTCCCATTAGGAGGGGACAAGAGCACGCCATCTCCGGCATGGACCACTTTTGGAAGGAATCCACGTCGGATGCGTGAGGTGGTAGAAACTCAGTGGCAGCTTACATTTACCCCCCCCCCCCGTACATTCAAATTGTGTCAACATTTCAGTAGCTTAGGGGTGGCACATGAGTAATATGTACTTTTAAAATATGTCCTCTAATATTTAGGGCATGATGGAAGGAGGAACAAGAGAAGCAGTGCTTGTCTGTGAGGTCTCTAAGTCCTTATCCAAAGAGGCATCCTCTGAAACATCTGCAGAGCGGGTCATGTCAGGCTCTCCGAGATGGCATACTGTGGCCAAAGCCGAAATTCTTTCATGTTGCGCTTGTGCTGACAACAGAGTGGTGTAGGTAGATCTGTATAAGGCTGATTTTTGACTTATGCCTAACCCACTCTACGAGTCCTCAGGTGTTTGTGTGGGGTGGCAGTTTCTGTTTCCAGGGAGTCGGGCTGCTGCTGTTCCACCCAATCCCAGGCGTCAGAGAGTTGTATAAAGAAGTATGATCTCTGATTTGCATTATGAATTTTCCCTGGAATATTTAAAGCCAGGAAACAGTTTTTTTATTTGTCAATTGTGCCCTACTGGTGAGTTTAAGAAACTCCGGTCCCTATTGGTGTATTTTTACTCAGAGGAGGAGTCAGTGTTTGCATTGTTTCACTCAGATTCCTATTGGGGTATTTCCAGCCAATTATGAAATAGTGTTTGTATTGGCTCATTCTGAGCTAGTAGCCAGGTATATAAAGAGTGTGATGAAGGTGAAAACACTCATGAGTGGCTGGCGGGACGACTAACATTTGGTGGAGATTGGGAACATCAATAGGTGAGCGATTAAGACTGCAAGAATTTTGATACACTATACCTCAACTACAGTTTGTTTGTCTGTGTTATATAGGTGAAAAGAAAAGAAATCCGAAAATGATGGGAATCCTTAAAATTGGGATTGGATCTTTGAATATTGGGAATGAATATATGTAAAAGGGTTTACTAAATAAGTAAGGGAATTATGAAAAGTTCGAGTTTCAGAGAGCTTGTGAGTAATTTAGATAACAGTTATAATTTTTACAGAACAAAAAACACCATAGTAAGGTTATTGAGTTCCAATTGTTCTTAGAAGGAATTATTAGTGAATGAAGAGATGTGGGTGCATTTAACTTGATATTGGAATTCAGGATTATGAATTGGTGGATTTTTGGATGTCTAAGTTAACTGGTGAATACATTTTTGAAAGAGCATCAGGTTCTCTTAAATGTGGGTGAGTGCCTCACCCCCCTTTTTTCTATAAGTAAGACATTTATGAAGTTATGGAATTTTGGATACTTTTGAGTTATGGCTCTTTGTTTCTTCTTTTCTATTTATATTGTGGCAATATATATAGTCTTTTATTATTGGCTCGTTTTTTGAAGGATAAATGTGATGGTGGAACTAAAAGAGAACTTTTGCAGTTTTTGGAAGGATATTCCTAATCTATTAGCTCATGAGGAGATTTGATTAAGGTAAGCGGATACACTGTGAGTGGTCAGAAAATATTTTAGCATCTCAATCCCAGAATTTGATAACTTGGAAACAGTAATTTTTTGTGTGCAGAAATGCATTTGAGCAAATAGTGTAATGATTAAACACAGGAAAGTACACCGGATTGAATGAATAGGGAGTTTAATTCCTTTTTAATCCAGTTAATTTATTTCAGGAGATTTGATTAAGGCAAGGGAATACACTTGGAGTAGTCTGGGAACATGTGAGCACTCTAAACCTAAAATGAAATTCAGATATACTTTTTAGAAATACATCCTGATAAAAATGGTGACTCCTTTTGCTATTTTAGTAATTAAGTGACTGCTTATGTGTAATGACACATTTGTTGTTCAATCTTCTTTGCTTTTATGATCTCCATTTAATTTTGAACATTAATTAAATAAATGCACTTGAATTTGAGAACATCGCTCTATATTTTTTACATCAGGTGTTTTTTTTTTTATTTTATCAATACGAGCTTTCTGCTTATTTTGCAAATATTAATTCTTAACAACACCTGAAGAAGTGGCAGTTCACTTTAAGCAGCAAAATATGTGTCGGCTGTACAACATAAAAAAAAATGATTGGACTTGATATGAATGGAAAGTGACTACTGAAATTCAAAATTGTTTAGCTGTACTACATCAATAACATTTAAATAGGCAACACTGAGTTTTGGAAGTAATGTTACCCACATAAAGATACGAACTTGCAAAATGAAAATTAAGAACTCGTGCAATTAAGATTGTATTGATATGTTAAAAAAAAACATTTAATTATTTTTTTAATTTAAAAAGTGGTATTATGTTTTTCTTTTTTGGACTCTCCAACAAATTGTGACATTTATTATTCATGTATATTTAAAGCCAGCATCTCGCATTTTCCATTTTACGCCCGTGAAAGAGATCTGTCTTCGCTGAACTGTGGGGGGTACAGTCGGAAATCGTTTTCATAGGCTATGCAGACCATGCACCTGGCATCCTGTAGGCTCATATCTTTATTTCTGTAGTTTAATAGTTTGACCACCACTAGTCTTGGAGAAGTGCCAGACAGAGGGAGAAAGGCCTGGGGGTGCAACATAGGTGGACAGCCAAGTCTGAAAGAAAGTAGTGGTGTCTGTGCCCTCTGCAAAGCATGTTATGAGTTTGTTGTTTCGCCAGGATCTCCCTTTCACATCCTTAACCTTGTTTTTCAGGAGGCAAAATGTATTAGTGAGTTCTGCACCAAAGGTCCAGTCTGGTCTCACCAGTGGGTGTGAGGATGTTTTCCAGGTTCACTGCCATGGCCTCCAGCATAGTTGGTGTTGGATTTGGCGGTGTCATTTGATCATAGGCCACATCTTCGACACCCATAGATGGCTTGGCCAGGGGCGGCACCAATGGGGGAGGCTTCCCAGCTTTGTCATCTCATCCATGGGGTTTTCGGAGGTCTATTACAGTTTGCGGTGCATCATCTTTCCAAGGAGCGGCATGTATTGTAGTCCAAGGAGGCCCCCTGCTTCGTAGTCTGGGACTCTCTTTTTCCCCAGCTTAATTTGTGAGGCTGATCAACTCTAGGAAGGCACAAGCAGTCTCTTGGCTTGTCAAATTCCAGAGTGTGGGCCATCCACTAGGAGTCAGAGCTCAAAGGTCATCCGCGCAAGAAAAGGAGCAAGGTTCCTGTGCCCATCACATGGAGGGGTTATTGGTGCTGTTTGTTTGGCCCAGCTACATGCATATGGGCAAAGGTCATATAGTCCTGCCCAGGCCCCTGGACGCATCACACATCTGGCCTTTCTCTTGTTGCCAATGTGTCTCAGGCTCTCCTCTCCCTGCCACAAGCAGAATATCAACCTTACTATTGTGCATGAATAGGGAGGAGATCAGTTCTTGGTGTGACGTCTTGTAGGGGTGCAGCAAACCTACCACCTACCGGTGGGGTCAAGTTGGGGAGCCTATCTTCACCAGTCTCCCCCAATTTTAGGAAGCCACTGCGGGCCCCACAGGCATGATCGGGTCTGCTGTGGGCCGGCCGCCCACTCCTGCGTCCTGCCCTGAACCCTCCAGTCCAGGTGCTGAATGCTAGTCACAGCTGGCGGAGTGGGGGCTAATCTCTTCTGGTTTCCCCAGGCCACAGGAAGGCACATGGGCCTAAAGGCTTCATTAGTATTAGCTGCAAGCTGGCCGCCCACTCCAGCATCCTGGTGCCTCAGGCGCTCCATTCCGGTTGTCGCTGGCCAGCCGCCCCACAGGTTCCTCTGTTGCATTGAATCTCTCGGTACTGCCCGGATAGTGTCTGATCACGGGCTTGGCTTGTGAGCAATGTCACAAGTCACCCATGATCTTGCAGCACCAGGCCACACTCCCTGTGTGGCCAGCTGAGCCAGGGACCAACAATCCCTGCTTTAGGAAGCTAACCAATGCAATGCGTGGGGCAGATAGGGGGGTTTATTCCTGTGACAGTCAATTATAGAAGCCAAGGAAGGCCTGGTACGTGCAAGAATTCATATAATACTCAGGGCTTTAAGTGGGATGAAAAAACTGGGGGGGACTCTCAAAGGGGTGAGGCCAATGTAATTAAGGGCGTGGCTTAAAAACACGTATGCTAAAAATCTGTGCTTAGCATTGTGTGCCACCCGACTTGTATTTTTCTGTTTATGTCATTGCATCCAGATATATGATACAACAAGTAACATCATACCTACAACACGTCAGGACTGGCATTGTCAATGGTTGTTTGTTGCATAAGATAAATAAGCAGCAACTATGGCTTGTATATAATATTGAAAACGCTTCCCCTTAAACCCCTTGTGACACTACTACAATGTTGCTGCTCCTGAAATTTGAAAAGAGAAGGGAAATCCAGAGAGAAAATGACTCTCTTTAAAGGATTTCCCTTCCCCAACAACCTTCACCTGGCATGACGTCGTGTTGTAACTTCTCCACTAGTGAGAAGTGAGCAGTGTGAGCATGCGCACGTGATGTGCCTGTGTCACTGCAGTCCGGAAAAAAACGGACCGCCTGTGCCAGGGCACCAAACAGAGCCCGATAGAGACCCGTTTTCTAGGTCCCCTTTAAAAATCTACCGGAGAGACCCGGCCCACTTATAGCCCTGATAATACCTTTGGTTGCTGCTCACCGGGTCCTATTTGCTGCCTCTCACTGTAGGGCTCTGTTCTGCCACGCCTCCAATGCCAGCGGGTTACTTGGGCTCTGCGAGGTTCTGGCGTCCTACAATCAGCTTCTATTCTCTTTAAGTGGCTCCTGTCATACTTTTTGTCTGTTAATTAGATTGCTTCGTTTTAATATCATTTGTTTATTTGCTCTTCATTTTTACTCCACTCGTTTTCTTTGTTTTCTCTTTAACACTTTCTTTAGTTTGTTAGGATTCTGTTTCAACTTAATTTTCAAACAAAATTTTATAAAGCAGTATTTTGATGTTCACTGATACAGTATAGCTCACTGAGCGGTCATACATCTGAATCCCTGCTTAGCAGAATCTTAGGCTTCCATTCTTATGACGGTTTATAGTGCTCATTATTTATGGCATTTTGCAACACTACAAATGTGGAATAATTCTCTATATAAAAATCAAATTATTTGTACTGTTAATAATAAATTATTAATAGTAATAATATTTACATAATATGTGCTTACTTGGTTCACCTCTTTCCTCCAGAATAGATCACAAAGATTCAAGGTCAATCAATCCTTATCCAAACCCGTCCTAGTCACCTAAGGAGTACCGCAGGGATCATCCCTCTCACCTACACTTTTCAACCTCTTCATGGAACCACTTACCAAACTTCCCAGCGCCTCTAAGATCCATAATCACATGTATGCAGATGACACACAAGTCTACATAAAGATCCACTCAGTTGAGGACATCAAATCTCTCAACTCAACACTTCAAAAAACGCAGACCTGGGTGCCGATCACGATCCGGCAAAAAATTCCCCCGTGCGACTCGTATCGGGTCTTTTTACCGTACGAATCGTACAAATGCCGTACGAACTGGCAATCACGATTCGCATGGTAAAAAGTCCATACGACCCGCACCGGGAATCATTCCCCACACGTCCTCGGGTCGGAAAATGTGTCCGACACGTCCTCGGACGATTTACCTTACAAACGTAAAAATCCAAGTCCGACCGAGGAATCACGATCCATCCCGTGCGTCCGAGCCTACAACCGTATGGAAAAAACACTGTCCGCACCGAACACCAATAGCAACCATGGAGACATGTGCCCGCATACGCGCCCAACACTCCCCCCAGCCCCCGTACGTCCGACACGTACCCCCCGTATATGTATACCCCCACCCGTCTATGTACACCCCAGTACGTTCCAGTCGTACCCCCACCCCAGTACGTGTCGTACCACCGTCAATGTAAACCCCCCCACCCCTGTACGTGTCGTACCACCGTCTATGTACACCCCAGTACGTTCCAGTTGCACCCCCACCCCAGTACGTGTCGTACCCCCCGTGTACCTACACCCCAGTACGTTCGAGCCACACCCCCACCCCAGTACGTGTCACAGCCCCGTCTACCTACACCCCAGTACGTTCCAGTCGTACCCCCACCCCAGTACGTGTCGTACCACCGTCAATGTACACCCCCCCACCCCTGTACGTGTCGTACCACCGTCAATGTACACCCCCCCACCCCTGTACGTGTCGTACCACCGTCCATGTACACCCCAGTACGTTCCAGTCGTACCCCCACCCCAGTACGTGTCGTACCACCGTCAATGTACACCCCCCCACCCCTGTACGTGTCGTACCACCGTCTATGTACACCCCCCCACCCCAGTACGTGTCGTACCACCGTCAATGTACACCCCCCCACCCCTGTACGTGTCGTACCACCGTCAATGTACACCCCCCCACCCCTGTACGTGTCGTACCACCGTCAATGTAAACCCCCCCACCCCTGTACGTGTCGTACCACCGTCTATGTAAACCCCCCCACCCCTGTATGTGTCGTACCACCGTCAATGTACACCCCCCCACCCCTGTACGTGTCGTACCACCGTCAATGTACACCCCCCCACCCCTGTACGTGTCGTACCACCGTCCATGTACACCCCAGTACGTTCCAGTCGTACCCCCACCCCAGTACGTGTCGTACCACCGTCAATGTACACCCCCCCACCCCTGTACGTGTCGTACCACCGTCTATGTACACCCCCCCACCCCTGTACGTGTCGTACCACCGTCTATGTACACCCCAGTACGTTCCAGTCGTACCCCCACCCCAGTACGTGTCGTACCACCGTCAATGTACACCCCCCCACCCCTGTACGTGTCGTACCACCGTCTATGTACACCCCCCCACCCCTGTACGTGTCGTACCACCGTCAATGTACACCCCCCCACCCCTGTACGTGTCGTACCACCGTCCATGTACACCCCAGTACGTTCCAGTCGTACCCCCACCCCAGTACGTGTCGTACCACCGTCAATGTACACCCCCCCACCCCTGTACGTGTCGTACCACCGTCTATGTACACCCCCCCACCCCTGTACGTGTCGTACCACCGTCTATGTACACCCCAGTACGTTCCAGTCGTACCCCCACCCCAGTACGTTCCTGGCGCACCCCCAACACAACCTCCTAAGTACGGAGCGCACCCCATGCCCCAACATCACAACCGCATGTACGAGTCGTGCAAAGCCACACACAAGGACCAAATCGTACAACCAAATGGCCCATGTACACACCGTACACACGCTCAAAACGCACGTACACAACAAGGACAAAACAAAACAACTCAACAATACACCATTCGAAAGGCACACAGCCACTAAACATGGCCAACAACCACTAAAATAACACAATCACTGACCTGCAACTGTCAAAAACAAACAGAGGCCCAATACACCACCACTCCTTATAACACACCCACCCAAAATTCAAACACTGCCACACCCACCCATGGACCAATAAAAAGGGCCCACACACACAAACCATGAGCCTTTGCAACAGACCCACTGCTGCCAGACACCACAGAACCAGACTACAAGCGACACCACATCTTACACTTGCACACCTTCACACGACCACCCTCACAAACACCCTCTCATCACATTCACACACACACACAACCATCCACACCCCCCCCCAACATCCACACACCCCCACACCCACACCATCCCCACCCACACCCCTCACCATGCCCACTACCAAGAATCCAAAGTTCAGTCACCGAGAGTTGGAGGTCCTTGTTGACCAAATCCTCAGAGTCGAGCCACAGATCTTTGGAACATTGGTCAGAAGCACCAGCCAGGCAGCCAAAACAGCCATGTGGCAGACCATCGTCGATGCTGTGAATGCTGTTGCGGACACCAGGAGGACCAAGCAGGATTGCCAGAACAGGTGGTACGATCTGCGGAGGAGGGTCAGAGCCAAGAGACAGGAGGAACACGACCAGGCCAACGCCACCGGAGGAGGGCCCTCCCGCAGACCCGTACAGTACCATCCCTGGGAGGAGAGGGTGATGGCCATACTGCCGGTGGAGGCAGTTGAAGGAGTAGAAGGACTCCGAGACCCGGGTGAGTACACAAACAACGCACCTCACATGGGGGGAACTGCAACCACAAACAAAATTACTAACAGGCACGCAACCACCACAAGCCATCGCATTACTCAACCACACTCCATGAGCAGGCACATGCCACTGCTGCCACCATGCCCCATGCACCCAGCTGGACAATGTCAAGTCACAGGCCACAGAAGACAACAACACATGACACGGTAACCCGGATGGCGGGAGTGTGGGCACCAAGAATCACATAGTGCGACTCCAAAGCAGACAACAATGCCCTCTGCCCATATGGCCTAGGTCACAGCCAGACAAACACTGTGTCCCAACACAGGAATGACTTGCCAGCAAATGGCGGATGCCTTGCATCAACACATGGGGGTGAAGGCACTGTTTTGCACATGCCAGCAGCTAATGAACAGCCAACAGTGTGAAAGAGTGGCAGCACACACCACCACAGAAGCAGCGCACAGACACACAGCAGACAAAATGGGTGCCTGGAGATCAGAAACAAACTCACATCAACAGGCCAAGGGCCACTCAAAGATCTGCTAACAGTGTGTGCCCAGGAAGCTGGGCCAAGGTGACAGAGGGTGACACACGGAGGGAGGGAGAGGGGGACACAGAGGGAGGGAGAGGGGGACTGAGAGGGAGGGAGACACAGGAAGATGGACAGAGGGAGGAGGCTGACACACAGAGGGAGGGAGAGGGGGACACAGAGGGAGGGAGAGGGGGACTGAGAGGGAGGGAGACACAGGAAGATGGACAGAGGGAGGAGGCTGACACACAGAGGGAGGGAGAGGGGGACACAGAGGGAGGGAGACACAGGAAGATGGACAGAGGGAGGAGGCTGACACACAGAGGGAGGGAGAGGGGGACACAGAGGGAGGGAGAGGGGGACACAGAGGGAGGGAGAGGGGGACACAGAGGGAGGGAGAGGGGGACTGAGAGGGAGGGAGACACAGGAAGATGGACAGAGGGAGGAGGCTGACACACAGAGGGAGGGAGAGGGGGACACAGAGGGAGGGAGACACAGGAAGATGGACAGAGGGAGGAGGCTGACACACAGAGGGAGGGAGAGGGGGACACAGAGGGAGGGAGACACAGGAAGATGGACAGAGGGAGGAGGCTGACACACAGAGGGAGGGAGAGGGGGACACAGAGGGAGGGAGAGGGGGACACAGAGGGAGGGAGAGGGGGACACAGAGGGAGGGAGAGGGGGACAGAGAGGGAGGGAGAGGGGGACAGAGAAGGAGGGAGACACAGGGAGAGCAAATCAGTCCTTTGGTGTGTGGGAATGTCTGCTCGTCAGCAGGTGGACTGCGTGCATGTAGACAAGGGTGCCCAGTGCCAGAACCCCCCCTCTTCATCATGGCAAAACGCAGGGCCATGTTACAACCTGTACACGAGCACAAGGACAGCCACCTGCATCATATGAGTGTGTGGATCCACTCCATGTGCACATGTACAGTGCTACAAGGAAGGCGCAAACGCATAGCTCGGCACACATGCACACTCCACTGCTGACTGCAGTCACACTTGACGCAGCAAGTAAGACTGTGCCACACATAGTTAAAGGGGCCAAATTGGTGCCCAAGGGACACACACATGCACAAGTGCACTGTGAGTGGAATGCAAGACAGATCCTAATTCTAAGAGGAAATGTGCCAACTTTGTAACGGATGCAACATGGATGTTGCATGGATCAAAAGTAACATTGTCTCTCTCACACACAGGTCAACGTCGTGCTGCACCCCCCAACACTGGGGGGGAACACTCACAGGACCCGGATCTGCAGGAGACCGATCCCACCGGCAGCGACCACTCTCACCACTCTGCGGACGACCCCGACCGACCTGGCCCCTCTGGTGTCCAACCACCTGCAGCACCTGCGTCAGGTACAACCGTGCCAACCACCACCCCCACTCCTGCCACATCCCAGGAGACACCCAGGATCCCTGCCCCAACACCACAATGCAGCCAGGCTCGCCAGGAGGGACACGGTGTCCCGGGCACCCAGGAGGAGGCAGGCGACAACGCCAATGCCACCCCTCAGGGGTCCCGGAGACCCCATGTGCCCACAAGTGCAGGCCAGACGCAAGTGGGCAGGGGTGGTGGGAGTGGAGAGCGGCGGAGGCGCGAGCCTGACCAGTTGGCTGGGGATCCGGTATTTTCCCATGTCCGTAACATCCTGGACTCATACCGGCAGGACACCACGGGCATGGCCCAGGTTGTGTCCGTCCTCGAGGGGATCAAGGTCCAGCAGGCCCAGCAACATGCGGAGCTAATAGCCTGTCTACAGCTACACCAACGGAGGATGGAGGACAGACAGGCTGAGCAAGTGACGGCGTCCCAGGGGATTCACGCTGAACTCCGTCGGATGGCCGACACCATGGCCGACCCTCCCTGTGCCAGAAGGCGGAGAACATCACCACCCACAGGGAGGGATCATGAGGAGGAGGAGGAAACATCCGACGGAGCATCCCAGACGTCGTCACGGCCTGCTGCTGAGGTTCCCCGCAGGAAGCCGGGTCGTCCACGGAAAGGACCGTGAGGGTGGCTGCTACATCACCATCTCCCAGGACACCTGGCCTGGCACCTGGCCCACTGGAGCAACAGCATCACAGCATCAAGAGACATTCTCTGCCACATGGCCCTGCTGGTCACTGGCTGACCAATGTTGACAAAGACTGTGGCATGGACTCTGAGGATTTCCAATGGCAAGGACACCAACTCCCCTACTGAACTTTGGATTCCCTAATCCCGGAAAGGCCCTCACTTGGCCCCCCCCCCCCAATAATAAATCACACTATTAAGAGTAGATGCCTGCTGGTAGCATTATTACCTAACATGTGTCTTGTACAGTCTAAACATGCCTGAGTCATCTGTTCACTTCAACCATCCACACCCTGGGGCCTGAGTCTGGCACAGGACACATGGGTCACAGTTTTCTAGGCAAGACAGACATGGAGCACCATACACACCCGTGATGGTCAGAACCAGCTGAGGGGGTGGCCGAACAACCGTGCTGACAGACACATTGAGTACAGCAACAGTCATGCGCAGAGGTCAGGGATCCTGGCCCGTGTCCTGGGGGGCACCCAGGTACGTGTAGACAGGTGGCAGAACCATGTCCTGCAAGCTTGAGTCCGGTGGATGCAGAGAATGGGGTCATGGATAACGTTGGATGCATGGGGATGGCACATGTCACAATACCCACACAGTCATGGACATCATGCCCATTACACAGTCTCAGCACACACACACAGCTTGCATCTTGCCACTCGACACATTGACACATAGCCACAATCAGGGAATACCATGCCAGACATGCAGGATGCACCGTGCCAACACACCAGCATTGACTGAGAAGAGGCACCTTGGAGGCATAGGGACACCTTTAATAGTCATGTGTTTGGGATTGCAGAGGCAACTTGAAGTACACATGAACACATCATGTGGAGTAACATGTGGCTCCAACACTGGCACCCCCCTTCTGCAGCACAAATGCGTGATAGCCATGGAACTGGCACACAAGTGTCGGATAATAGCTAAATACCCACAGCTGCTCACGGAGAGCCTGCCATACACCATACATCCGCTGATGTGGAAGTCCCACGCCATGTCAAGACAATGTTAACCGGATGTGTCCGAGGGCAGTGTCACACACATTGATGCCTTCATCACAATCCACCATCCCATCACTGATGACTGACAACCAGGCAGCCCATCTATTCAGGTGTACCCAGCTGCATGTCGTGTCCCATGGGGATGCCACATGTCTGCAGAGGACCCAAACCCCGACCGGGGCAGTGTGCACACATCGTGAACAACTGCCACACCCAATACACCCCAGATGCATCCCTTACCCCATGGAGACTTCCAAACGTGTCCGTGCCTGTAACGCTGAGTCAGCCCACGATGCCATGTCCATGAGGAATAGCAGTGCCACAACAATGCAACCAGCAAACGGCATGCGCAGGTACCTGGGGAAGAGAGACACACAAGAAGTCAGCCACAAGAAGCACAGCCACTTGCATGTGCATGTACTCGACACATGTATGTATGACAACATGCTATGTCACAATTATGTCTGGGGAAATGCTACCATCACTGCCACCATCACTCCAGTGACACACCCACACACACCTCTGACCCACGTGCCATACATGCAGGTGGAGACACACATCACAACGCATGCCACACGGGGACCAATGCGTGCACACTCAGACCCTGGTACTCACCACTAAGCAAAGAAGTCGCGTATGAGCCGAGTCCGGATGTCCTCTTGCGGCTCCACATCCTCCACATCACTAGCCCCATTGCCAAGCCCTTCGTCCTCCACGGGTGGATGGTCCTCGTCATCTTGATCCAGGATGAGGGGCACAGCTCTTTCAACTGCCATGTTGTGCAGCATGCAGCAGACCATGAAGATCTTGCAGACCTTCGCCGGGGCATATGGGAGTGCGCCGCCGGTCTTGTGGAGGCACCGGAATCGGCTCTTCAGCATGCCAAACGTCCTCTCTATCACTCGCCTTGTCCGGCCATGGGCGGTGTTGTAGCGGAGCTGGGCCGGCGTGATGGGGTTGCGGAGAGGTGTCAGCAGCCAAGGCATGTTGGGATAGCCAGCGTCCCCTAAATGGAAAGCACATGGATATCGTTAGAACAGGCGAAGCGGTAGTGCTGCTCGGCCAAACAGAATACAGGACAGACAGACTGTACCCACCAACAACACATGCACGTTCGTTGCGCAGCTGCATCATCATATCAGGCATCCCGCTACGCCTCATGATGTAGGCATCGTGTGCTGATCCTGGAAAACGAGCACAGACATGTGAAATCACCATGTTGGACAGACACACCACAAGGGCATTGATGGAGTGGTAGTGCTTCCGATTGCGGTACGCCACCTCCCGTGCGTGTGGTGGTACCAAACCTACATGTGTCCCATCTATGGACCCAATGACATGGGGCATCCCTCCCAGGGCATAGAATCCACGCTTGACCTCAGTCATCTGTTCAGGGGTTGGGAACTTGATGAAGTCATCCAGGTGAATCAACATGCCCTCCAAGAAATCATGCAGCACACCGCTGAACATGCTCTGGGACATGCCACCAACATGAGCTATGGTATATTGGAAGGTACCCGTGGCAAGGAAATGTAGGGCAGCCATTACCTTCAGCTGGGGTGTCAGTGCCGTAGGATACCTGTGCTGCGGTTGCAGGTGTGGTGCCAGTCTCGCCGTCAGCTCCAGAATCAACGGTTGGGTGAAGCGGTAGAGCCGGATCCTGTCATTCTCCTGCATGGTGGCCAAGTCTGGAATTCTTCGGGCAACAGGAGGCGCTCTGCAGTAATTTGGAAGTGACAAGGAAGAGTGAGTGCACTACGAGAACAACGCATGTCTACTGAGCACATGTAAATCTGCCAATACACACATGCCACATAGGGAGTCAGGCATGTGCTACATGCCCAGGACACGTATGGATGCAAGGTGACACTCCTTCCAAGACCCAGCCACACACGGTGATTGAGAACCTCCCCATGCCACGCCATGGGAATAGCTGTGTCCCAGTGCAAGTGAACAGCCCGACGCAAGACAGAAGTGACATACACCCACACATCAGCAGAAGTAGGATGCCGATTGTAGAGACTGGTAGCGGAACACCGGAGCCACAGGTCACATGACATTACACTAGGCCTGCCCACACACCTTGCCATGAAGGTGCACATGTCATGACTCACCACACATTCCTTGTGAGGATGCTGACATGGCCTTGTCACGCTACTCCGTGTCCCATGCATACATGTGCACCTCACATCAGATACCACATGTGGCATGGTGTGCGGAACAGTGTGCAATGATAATCTACACACAGACACATGTTGGTTGCTGCAACGGCTGCAGCTTTTGAGGGTGCTACAACATCAACCTGATGTAAATCCCGGACACATAAATGACATAGTCACATTGTGCACTGTGGGTAGTGACAAGTCAGGTTTCATGACCCCTGTACCGGCCATCATGGGACACTTCCGTGTGTTGGTGTCCGTGCCATGCCAGTGACGCTCACCCCAAGTGCGCAGTACGACATGCACACATGTCAAAGGAGTCAAGGGCATGCCTGGCACACATTGCACCCTCACACAGTACACCTGTACACATCTCATCATACATCTGGTGCCTTCTCCACTCAGGAGGCATGTTCCACATCACAGCCTGTCACACCTGTGCCCCACACATGTAGTAATGCACAGACGATGCCTTGATGTCCATTCCTGGACAAGTATGTCCATCCATGGACAAGTATGTCCGCCCTATTCCTACCTGTGTGTCGACTATCACCACAGTGATGTGTACAAACCGGCGTACTGCTGCTAAGAGGGCCTGTGTATGTTCCCCAATCACTGTGGGAGTGCTGCCGTATGTGTACCCATCGTGATGGCGAGTGTACAGGCATTTGTACGGTCCGTACCACAACGAGTACGCATACGCGTGCAGACCCATAGTGATAGTGAGCGTACAGGCATTTGTACGGTCCGTACCACAACGAGTACGCATACGCGTGCAGAACCATAGTGATAGTGAGCGTACACGCATTTGTACGGTCCGTACCACAACGAGTACGCATACGCGTGCAGAACCATAGTGATAGTGAGCGTACATGCGAGTGTACGGCCCTCTCACTATGGGTCTGCACGCGTATGCGTACTCGTTGTGGTACGGACCGTACACTCGCATCTACGCTCACTATCACTATGGTTCTGCACGCGTATGCGTACACGTAGTGGTACGGACCGTACACTCGCATCTACGCTCACTATCACTATGGGTCTGCACGCGTATGCGTACACGTAGTGGTACGGACCGTACACTCGCATGTACGCTCACTATCACTACGGGTACACAGACCCATAGTGATAGTGAGCGTACAGGCATTTGTACGGTCCGTACCACAACGAGTACGCATACGCGTGCAGAACCATAGTGATAGTGAGCGTACAGGCATTTGTACGGTCCGTACCACTACGTGTACGCATACGCGTGCAGACCCATAGTGATAGTGAGCGTACATGCGTGTGTACGGTCCGTACCACTACGTGTACGCATACGCGTGCAGACCCATAGTGATTTTGAACGTAGGCATGCATGTACGGGCCGTTGCCATGCTTTTGGGGTGCCCTAGGGCCCGGAAACGCACCGTACCTGTGTGTGATTCTCCTAATTACATAGGGGACAAGTATTAAGGCCTACATGCATGCTGGTTGTCATGGCGACCAGGTTCAAATTTCGATTTTGTTCTGGAAGGTGCACAGCAGAAGTCAGTTGGAATTCTTCTACTTTGTTGCAATGTGTTTGTGGGGCTGACATCATGCAGGAGAATGAAACCGATAGAGAACCCACAGACTGCTAGGTTTGAAGGGATTGGTGGAAACATAGGATGCAAATGTGAGTGACCAATCACTCTGTACTCCTGTGCATGAGACTGGGCAGAAGGCCACATATAAGGCAGCCAGGTCCCATGAGGGATTACTTGCCTGCACATCTTTGCATTTGTCGACCAAGCTGCTGCTACTGATTCCCTGGAAACATGTCAAGGGCTGTGGAGAGGACACAGCCATTCACCCTGGAGGAGAACATGGCTCTGCTGGATGTGATCCTCCCACAGTACCCCATGCTGTATGGGCGACCAGGGTATCAGGTGAGTGCATAGGCCACTGCCACAGACTGTCCCTATGTTGTGACTGTGTCTTCAGGCATTGTGACCCGGTGTGACACACATGCCATGTACTGTCGGGGGGGTACCAGGGGGGGGGTGCCTGATGTCTCCCAGCAGTGCCCTGAGACAGGAGGGGTGTGTGCAGAGTCCTCCCAGCAGTGCCCTGAGAAAGGAGGTGTGTGTGCAGAGTCCACCCAGCAGTGCCCTGAGACAGGAGGGGTGGGGGCCTATAACTCACAGCAGTGCCCTGAGACAGGAGGGGTGGGTGTGGAGTCCTTCCAGCAGTGCCCTGAGACAGGAGGGGTGTGTGCAGAGTCCTCCCAGCAGTGCCCTGAGACAGGAGGGGTGTGTGCAGAGTCCTCCCAGCAGTGCCCTGAGACAGGAGGTGTGTGTGCAGAGTCCACCCAGCAGTGCCCTGAGACAGGAGGGGTGGGGGCCTATACCTCACAGCAGTGCCCTGAGACAGGAGGGGTGGGTGTGGAGTCCTTCCAGCAGTGCCCTGAGACAGGAGGGGTGGGTGTGGAGTCCTCCCAGCAGTGCCCTGAGACAGGAGGGGTGGGGACCTATCACTAACAGCAGTGCCCTGAGACAGGAGGGGTGGGTGTGGAGTCCTCCCAGCAGTGCCCTGAGACAGGAGGGGTGGGTGTGATGCACAGTGTGAGCCTTGATCATTGATTGTGACATTGCCATCATTCCACCTGAGTACCCACTATGGCACGTACTGCCTTTTCCCTCACCAGAGGATGATGTCCCTATGACAGAGGTGCAATGCGTTGGCTGCATTACATGCCATGTAGTAACCAGCTATTATGTTCACATATGTCTCTCTGTGACATGTGGCTGGTGTATTGATGTGGTGTCACTTGTACTTCCTCACAGGTAGGCGCCTCTGCCAAGGAGCAGATCTGGCTGACCGCCGTCAGTGCCGTGAGGCGTGTGGATGGTCGGAGGCGGAGCCTGTCCCAGGTGAGGAAACGCTGGCAGGATATCCGGTGCTGGACGCGGAGGATTGCACGGCTCCTGCTGGGGGACTCACCTGAGAGCCACAAGAACCGCGGCCGCCGCCGTCTGACCCACCTCCACAGGCGTGTGCTGCCGGTGGTCTTTCCAGACCTGGAGAGGCGCTTACAGGCGATGCAGCAGGCGGAAGGGGGTAGGTACATGTGCGTTTGTTGTGTGTCACCGGCATTTGTAAGGGCACAGTGGCATTAATTCACTGGCAGGGTTTAAAGGTGCTGTGCCCATCCAGTTTGCCCAAGTGTAGCGCTGCGCCCCTGCCACCCTTCCCCTCCTTGCAATGTGTTCCCTGGTCTGTGTGTAGTCACTCCTTCACAAGGTAATGTAGGCTGGCGCTTTGTCCACGAGAACAATGACTGTAGCATCATGGGTGGTAGTGGTGGGTAACAGGTTGTGGGACCTTGCCTGTGAACTGTCAAGTTCACTGCATGTGGGTTCCATGTCAGTTGGCACTGATGCTGGCTCCAGACATGGGAGTTGGTCTCTCATGTGTCATGCCTTACAGCGCGCATGTCCTATGTAGTGGCCTGTGACATGATGTGCATGAGTGTGCGCTACGCATAGTGCAGGGATGGTGACGTGTGTAGCAGTCATTCCCATTCAGCCATTCAGTAGCATGTAGTTGCGTGCCCAATACTGTCCCCTGGGGCACCTTATCCTCAGTGTTGTTTGTGTCATCATCAACGTGGACACTCTCACTGTCTACAGCGTAGGTTGTGCTCTGTGCCATTGTCCCCTGTCACCATGTATATAGACGTGCTATTATGTACAGGTGTCCACTGTGCAGCCTGACCTGATTGTCCCTCTTCATACTCACAGTTGCCAGTGCCTGTGTGTCTTGTTATACTCATCTGAGGATGGGCACTGGTACCTCATTATTTGTACAGGCGCACCTTTGCTGATTTGCGTCCAATCTTGCCTTTTGCCTGCCACTGTGTTTATCACCCAGACTATGAGATGTTGGTGCCACCTGTGTCTCAGCAATTAGCATCGTGTGGGGGTTGCTTGGGGCGGGCAATGCCTATGTGTCAAATCCTGATTCCTAATTGCTGGGTCTGGACAGTGTGTGATGTTACTGGACACACACGCAAGGTGCAGTGACCGAGTTATGTTGGGCATGTTTGCAGCATTACCTATGCAGCATGTGTCTCAAGTTCATGGATATTGTCCCTGGTCATAGGTATTTTCACAAACGCTGTGTGGTGCAGAGGCAGTGCAGGATTGTCCCCAGGGCCTGGGTGCTATGTCAGACTCCGTTTCCTGTCATCAGCTATTGTCTCATGCTCTCCATGGTATTTCAGTGGCATGGTGGCTCAACCAACTGTGTTTCATGCCCTACATCGGTACCTTGTTTTGCAGATGTTAGGGATCTGCCTCTTCAGGCTATGCAATGTTGACTATGTAGATTGGACTCATGTGACAGATGTGTACAGGTGTCTGATTAATTTCTGTCTCTCCACCCTGCCCACAGCATCGTCGGGGGACACAGAGGGAGACATGGACACGGACCAGGCGGAGGGACCGAGCACCAGTGGCAGCCGTGACATCGGGGCTGGCACATCGAGTGGGACAGAGGCGGAGGATAGTGTGGCCGAGGACCTGTCGACTGGCACATCAGACTACGAAGCTGACAGGTCCGAGGAGGATGTCTCAGGGTTGGCGGAGGCTGCACCAGCAGCTGACAGTGGAACAACACCTGCCACCGCCCCCTCAGTTCCCACCAACCGCCTCCCACTTGCTCGTGTCCCTTCCCAGCGTGCCCGGTCACCGCATGTCTCCTTCCTGCCAGGCACCGCACCCCCTGCCCCTGTCTCCACTGCTGCCGCCAATGCTGAGTCTATGGACATCCAGCGGCAAATGCAGGTTGGTCAGGCTGCGATCCTGAATGTCCTCCATTCCCACGGGAAAACCCTCACCAACATCGAGGCATTCTTGGAGGGCATTCATTCTTTGCAGGCTGACCAACGCAACTTGCTGAGGTCCCTAGACTCCACACTGACTGCAGCAGTGGGTCTCCTGCAGCGCGACCTCCCCCCACCTACCCCTGCCCCATCCACACTTCCCACTTCCATGCCTGTCCCACGTACACCCAGACGTCGGCATGCACCCACCACAACAGACACAGGCACCACACCAGCAGGGAAGGTCCACCGCACTCCTCCTGACACGCACACACAGGGTGAGATAGGCACACCCACTGGGTCGGGGGGCAAACGTGTGACACGCAGCCAGAGTGGGAGTCCGCATTCCACACAATCCACTCCCTCCAAATCCCCTCCCCTCAGCTCTCCTGGCCACATCTCCCCCAAGGACTCCTTCATGGCCGCTCTGTCCCTGAGCCCCACAGTTACGCCACCACGCAAGCGGTCAAGGAAGTCCTCGGTCAGGGTGGTTGAGTCTCCCCCCCTGTCTCCACCCTCCCCCGGTGGCGCTGCAACCCATCCCTCTGAACCCCCCCCCTCCTTGGGGCCTGAGGTCACTTCGGGTGCAGGGGACTCCCTGGAGGACCTTGCTAAGGTGTGTAGTGCCATCCTGGCCTCCGCCTTTGGCCATGACACACCCCCTGTGGTTGAGTCCTCCATCCCTGCACCCACAACGCCGCCCCTTTGCCCTGATGTCCCTGCGGTGCCTGTTGCTTCCCCCCCCCCTGATGCCCTCACCAGTATGGAAGACGATGGCATTTGACTGTGCAGGCAAGGTAGGGGACACACATCCCACTGTGTCCCCCATGCAGCTGGGAATAATTGACTGCCCTATGGCCTTTGTTGACTTTGAACTGCCGTTGATCCACGGACATTGTGCTCATGCTGATTAAAGCTTTATTTTTTTTTTCATTATCACACTCCTGCTATGGTGGTATTGGTGTTGGTGGGGCTGCTACATTGTTTTGGGTGGTGTTTAAGGCTTTGGGTGTGTGGGATTTGTAGTAGTGTTCTGCTCTTTGGGGCCACCCTAGGATCTGTGTGCCATCACAAGGTGTTGGCTAACTTCCTTAGGTCATGTCAGCAGTTACTGCATGGTTCAATTGTCCCAGGGTGTATTCCTTCCTCTGTGTACCCAGTTTCTTCCCTGCAGGGTGTTCCCAATGTTTAGCGCAGAGCTGTGTCTACATGAGCTGTGTGTGTGACGGAGCCCTTCTACTTTGGCCATGCATGCATGGCCATGTCTCCACCTGCAACAATCGTGGCATCCTTGGTGATCACTGTACTTGTGTGTGGAGTCAGTTGACATGAGTTCATGGGGACATGTTCCCTTGTAGGCAGTATGGATGTGGGTAATTGTGGCATCACACACATGTGTTACACCCCTCCTGGGTGTGGACACTGCTGGGAGGACTCTGCACCCACCCCTCCTGGGTCTGGACACTGCTGGGAGGACTCTGCACCCACCCCTCCTGTGTCAGGGCACTGCTGGGAGGACTCTGCACCCACCCCTCCTGTGTCAGGGCACTGCTGGGAGGACTCTGCACCCACCCCTCCTGTCTCAGGGCACTGCTGGGAGGACTCTGCACACACCCCTCCTGTCTCTGGGCACTGCTGGGAGTGATGGGCACCCACCCCTCCTGTCTCAGGGCACTGCTGGGAGGACTCCACACCCACCACTCCTGTCTCAGGGCACTGCTGGGTGGAGTCTGCACACACACCTCCGATTTCTGGATATGTGCGCTTGGCACATACACGGTGGGGTTACGCACACTGCATTAGAGGTGAGGGTACGAGTCTACTGACACTGGTGTGGTGGGGGTACGCTCCGTACGTCCGCGGGTGGGGGTACGGGTCGTACTTACACTGTTGGGCTGGGGGTACGCTCCGTGCGTCCGCGGGTGGGGGTACGGGTCGTACTTACACTGTTGGGCTGGGGGTACGCTCCGTACGTCCGCGGGTGGGGGTACGGGTCGTACTTACACTGTTGGGCTGGGGGTACGCTCCGTACGTCCGCGGGTGGGGGTACGGGTCGTACTTACACTGTTGGGCTGGGGGTACGCTCCGTGCGTCCGCGGGTGGGGGTACGGGTCGTACTTACACTGTTGGGCTGGGGGTACGCTCCGTACGTCCGCGGGTGGGGGTACGGGTCGTACTTACACTGTTGGGCTGGGGGTACGCTCCGTGCGTCCGCGGGTGGGGGTACGGGTCGTACTTACACTGTTGGGCTGGGGGTACGCTCCGTGCGTCCGCGGGTGGGGGTACGGGTCGTACTTACACTGTTGGGCTGGGGGTACGCTCCGTACGTCCGCGGGTGGGGGTACGGGTCGTACTTACACTGTTGGGCTGGGGGTACGCTCCGTACGTCCGCGGGTGGGGGTACGGGTCGTACTTACACTGTTGGGCTGGGGGTACGCTCCGTGCGTCCGCGGGTGGGGGTACGGGTTGTACTTACACTGTTGGGCTGGGGGTACGCTCCGTGCGTCCGCGGGTGGGGGTACGGGTCGTACTTACACTGTTGGGCTGGGGGTACGCTCCGTGCGTCCGCGGGTGGGGGTACGGGTCGTACTTACACTGTTGGGCTGGGGGTACGCTCCGTACGTCCGCGGGTGGGGGTACGGGTCGTACTTACACTGTTGGGCTGGGGGTACGCTCCGTGCGTCCGCGGGTGGGGGTACGGGTCGTACTTACACTGTTGGGCTGGGGGTACGCTCCGTACGTCCGCGGGTGGGGGTACGGGTCGTACTTACACTGTTGGGCTGGGGGTGCGCTCCGTGCGTCCGCGGGTGGGGGTACGGGTCGTACTTACACTGTTGGGCTGGGGGTACGCTCCGTACGTCCGCGGGTGGGGGTACGGGTCGTACTTGCACTGTTGGGCTGGGGGGTACGCTCCTTGCATACGGGGTGGGGGTAGGGTCCGTACATATCCGTCCCCATGCTATGTGATGTTTGTGCGGCCCGTACCCAGGCCTTTGCCACGTGGGTGCGATCCGTCCCGCCATTGTTGGGGTGACGTGTGTGGGCGTGGTCCGACTCGTACCCACGCTCTTCAGGCGTGGGTACGGGACGTACCTGTCTGGTTGTGTTGCCGGTTCGCGTGGTGACGGACTTCCGTTGTGGCGGTCGCTGGCTTATCAGGACACGCCCCCACCCCCTCGTGGTGACCAGGGCATGGGAGTCAGGTATGTCCAGGCCATGTGTAGTGTGTCACTCATGTGGTTGTTTTGTGGCCTGCCCTGGTCGTGCCACCCCCACCCCACCCCACTTTCCCCCCTCCCTTAGTTATTCTGACCTTCTGCGGCGTCTGCGTCGTAACCTGTAGAGGAGGTGTACTGCTATGAGGGCAGGGATGACTCGTAGGTTCGGGTCCATGTCTGTCCGTCGCGTACTGGTACTCCTTGCTCGCGTCGTCCTGTCGCGTACGGGTCCTCCTTGATCGCGTCGTCCTGTCGCGTACGGGTCCTCCTTGGTGGCGTCGTCCTGTGTGTCCGTCACGTACTGGTCCTCCTTGTTCGCGTCGCCGTCTGTCCGTCGCGTACTGGTGGTCCTTGTTCGCGTCGTCCTGATTTCCCGGCAGTTTTTGGCTGCCGCAAAATATTCACCGTGCGGGGTGACGTCGGTGCGAATCGTGATTCCTGGGTCGTGAATGGCTGGCTGCGTGCGTCCCGACGTCAGGTCGGCGCTTTCCCGGATCGCATTGGTAGGTGTTTTTTGTTCGGTCGGTCTTTTTTACGATTCGTACGGTAATGGTGTACCCGTGCGAATCGTAATTCCATGTTTGTATATTTTGACGACCGGGTACGCGTCGGACGGAGAATATGCTCCGTCCGACGGTTCGTACCCGGTTTTTGCCGGATCGTGATCGGCACCCTGGTTGGCAGAAAACCATTTGAAACTAAACACGCTCAAAACTGAATTCTTCTTAATCGCTCCCCCCAACCAATCGACCACCATCCTCGATTGGCTGAATCACCTAACAGCACTCAAAGGTCAACCTCTCATTATCGACTCAGCGAAATCGCTGGGAGTAACGCTGGACAGGAATCCAAACATGCAGAAACACATCAGCGCCTCTAAAAAGAGAGCCAAGTTTCAGATGAACACCTTGAGAAGACTGAAACCCTTTCTGCCCGCAAATGACTTCAAACAGGCAGTTCAAGCTCAAGTAATCTCACGAGTGGAATATGGGAGTGTCGCTCTTTGCGGCCTTCCCAGATCGACGACGCCCCTCTAAGAGCTTCAATCAACACAGCTGCTAGACTCATCACAGGCTCCAAAAGAAACTGTCACATCTCCCCAGACCTTAGAGCCCTTAATTGGCTACCTTTCGAGGCTAGAATTCATCTGAAAATCACATGCATGACGCATAAGGCCCTTCATCACAATACTCCGAATTATCTAACTCAGAAACTGGTGCTCTCTTGTGGTAACAGATCCACAAGGAGCTCCAGGAATTTCCTTCTGAAACCACAACGATTTGCCAAGAAGAAGACATATAACAGACCTTCTCAGGAATGGCTCCCAGGATCTGGAATGCTTTGCCCCCAGAAACGAGACAGAACCCTCTACTGCCTCTTTCAAAAAAGAAGTAAAATCTATTCTCTTAGCTAAATTTACTTGAACTATTTATATATTTGTGTAATTTATTTGCGAGCTCGGTTTAGTTACTACTCTGTATTAGACTCACACATATTTTTTGCTATGTTTGTCTCTGTTTCTTACATCTGTCTTGTAAAGCGCTCTGATACCCGCAAGGTTCTTGTTCACGCTATATAAAACCTTGAAAATAAAATAAATAAATACATGTGCTTCATAATTTCCCTTTCAGAGCGTTGGAATATTATTTACTTATATGCACATTTGTCAAACCATTAACATATTTGGAGTTGTACTGCAATACTGACAGTTTGATTTTCCTTATTGTATGTTTCTTCCCCCATTCTTATTTTTGAGGTGCACACCATTTTTTATTTAGTAGTATGGATTCTCATTTAAACACTTCCCTCTAGGAAATCACTCTGTTTATTTATATTCCCAGATGCACTCTTGGTTCTATGCCTTACACTCAGCGATCATATATTCCTTATTTATCTCAGAATAGAAAGACGTTCCATTCTGATCCTTTAACACGGATATCTCACTTTGTAGGCTCTCTTTTTATTGTGCCTCATTTTCACACAGTGGGTGCTCCCTGTACAATTCACTCTCATTTATCTGACACGATTCAGGACTTCCCACCTACTAACTTCCATATCATCCCCACCTTTCTCTTTCCAAGGTATGAACATGTGAAAGTTCAGCTTATGGGTGGTGATACCTTAAAGGAGACAGAAGAAGAGACAGACAAGGAGGATCGAGTGAACCTGCTGAAAAAGATAATTGAGTCATTAGGTGAGAAACTACTGTTGCATAAACTGAATCTTTGGCTCAGTTCTACAAGGTTTGTTTTCATACCCATGGGTGCCTCGAGTGAACTTACTTCAATGCACCAACTCTTGAATGTGAAAGACCGGTTTTTGAAGTCCTGCAGAACCCCACCCAATACATAATTGAAGTGGTGTCAATGCTTATGGTTACTAACAGGGAGCAGTGGTAATCCAAACGATCATTAATTAATGATTTACACAATCAAGAGCACTCGAAATTGAGTATGCATTTTAATATATTTATTTTAATACACCAGGATCTAGTGCACACAATATTGGTAACATCATGGAAGATAAAAGCAGTAAAGCTTTTCAATAATAGTGAGAACAGGCAGAAATAGTAACACAGTTTATAGCCCTTAATGCCCTCACTGTGCTATGCTAGTTCTAGCAGATGAATAGATAATAAGCCTGAGCTTCAAAGGTGGTGTGCATATCTGGACAACATAATTTGTTGTCTGCTTGAAATAGATTGCCAGCAATTTTGAGCACTAGGCAAGGAGATTGCATCTATACGATGACACAATCCTGGCTCCAGTTAGTGAAGGCAGAATGGAATGCTTCACAGAGCCTCTGAGAGGCTTGCTGGAGGCTTCTTCAGTCAAGATGGAATCTTGTGCTCTGTTCATCTGCGATCTGCATCTGTGACCTGTCACATCTATTGGGAATATTGTAAATGAATTCCATCACAGAAATATGGACTGCCGAAGAACAGTCACACCTTACCCACTGAATCGTAACCTCCAATAACTATCTTAGAACGCAGAGACCTCCAGGAGAAAATGTAAGGGATAGAGAAGACAGCAGCTAGTAATGGATGCAATGGTCAATACCTAAACAGGAAGATAAACACTCATTACTACTTCTGTAATACTTTAGTGATCATACTAACCTAGAATAAAACCCACCTTTTGGTAATACACCATTTATTGGATGTCAGGCTCTCTGTAGGGACGTGAATATGCAGGTTTATATCTAGAAAACAAAATGTATTAGGAATCATAAACTTAGAATTTGAGTGACATTAATATAGCCATCCAAAGCTCGTTATTAGAAAATACTTTTCTATGTCCATGACATTACTATTATGTCCACGATAATTGCAAAATAGTTATGTCACACTCTGCTATAGGTTTCTTCCTTCAAACAAATTGGGACAAAACGATGATCTTTAAGTTCATGGAATTAATTTAGAACAGTTCTACCTTGGGTCACTAGATGGCAATATTGATCCTTACTGAACACAAATAGAATCAACTTGTATCAAAACACTTTCCGAGTTCGAGACTCTTTAAATCATGACAAAGAGAATATTGGCTTTGGTAAGCTGCATCAATCTTTTAAGTGATTAGCAGCACTTCCTGAGTTCCAGTCTCTTTAACACACAACAATATAACCATAAATGATATCGGCACTCCAAACTGGAGCAATCGATACATTATTAGCATAAAAACAAAACCTATTTTCTTCCAGAGAGCAGTCAAGAATCCTTCAAGCAGAATATCAGAAAATGCACGATTATGGCATCCTCCTTCAGCAGCTGGCACTGCAACAACAGTTAGGAAGCACAGATCTCTGTCCCAACTCTTTAAATAATCACCATAATGTAACACATAACTGAAGACTGAACCACTAGACCACAGATCCAAAGGTACACACAGCATGTCTGCCACGCATGTGTAGAAGTTCAATTCTGCTGAATCCTTTCTTGTTTCCTGAGGAATCGAATGCTGAGAAACATATGTTCAGGCAACAGCCATCTGTGATTTTACAGTCTCTTGTTCTTTCTCTGATTGTAAGTAGGGGTGCATGCCACATATAATCACACATATTACTTGTGACCTGGGTGAAGCTTATCTCTTTTACTACAGTTGGTCAAATGGCAGTCATTTTATACTGTGTCTTATCTAAGATGGAATTTTCAACATCACCTTGGGAATGTACTAATAAGGTAAACATATGTCAATACATTCTACATTGTTTAGTTTATGGTTTCTATTTGACCTTGAAAAAGGCATCTCTTCGGGACTGATGTCCCACTGGCTCTTGACAGGATATGACGCATTTAGAAGTCAAAATAATGCGACGTATTTACATCTCCTCTGGAAGATAAAGACCATTGTTTTAAGACCTACGAAGTTAAAGACAACCATTTTCTAGAATGGTCAATGACAAAATGGAGTCTCGGCCTGTACAATATGGTGCCTGCATTTATGTGTTGAAGAACCTAAAACGAAAATAAAGAATCCTAAAAGCAAGTGATTAAAAGAGATAGAATAATAGTATTATGGTGGGAAACAACCGTAAGATTTAAAACTTTCCTAGAACAATTTCTGAACTAAACAATCCCTAAATTATCACTGAATGTATTTTGATCGATCTTGCTTATCAAAACTTCATGACATATTCATTACACATTTACAGAATATTTATAGAATAAAGGAAAATGCCAGAAACGTGCATCCCTACCCATGTAACGCGTTCCCAGCACAAAGTAACTTGCGCTGCCTTGTGTTACTCCAGATTTACTAAGCAACGAAGGGCCACACAAGGCGGATTTGCGTGGCTTACCAAATCTGACTTAAGGACTGCGTTGCCTTGCCTCACCTTGTGTAAATCAAGTTTGAGCTTAGGGCTCCCTAACTTTCTTTCCCCTTAAGTTATCCTTGACAAATTTTTGTCCATTTTCTTCAACATCTTGGGTTTCTAAAAGTACCTAGGGTTTGTGGATTCCCCTGGATGGGACAGAGAAAATACACAAAAAATAGCAACATTTTGAGCTTTTTGGGGAAAAAAAGGGAAAAAGTGTCTGGTTTTTGTCCCCCTAGCAAATGGCATCAACAAACGGTTTGCTGTGCTAAAGTCACCATTTTCCCAGCTTTCAGGAACATATCGAGTTCAGTAAAAAAAAAAAATGTATCAAAGAAACTAACAGTTGAAATAAGAAAATACAGAAAATGAGTAGGAAAAAACAGCCATTTGTGACAATGTTTTCATCTGTAACTTTTTGTCACAATGGCCGATTTACAAAAGCAATCTACCATGATGTTTGCTGGGCCCTGGGGATATAGAGGGTTTGTAGGTTTTCCAAAAACCCAAGGTACCCAGAGTGAACAACTGAGCTGCACTTTACAGTGGTTTTTCAAAGTTTACCGAGTATAGGCCAATTCATATGGTCTTCAATATATACATGACACCCCTGGCAAACATCGTCAAGAGCCATGGACTCAAAATCATCTCCTATGTGGACCACACTCAACTCATCCTCTCCCTCACTAGCGGCCCAACGACCACCAAGGACAAGTTCCATAGATACACGAAAGACGTGGCCGCCTGGATGAACAACAACACTGACAAGACAGAAGTACTCATCTTCGGCAAAGGCAAGGACACCCTCTATAACAACAAATGGTGGCCACTTGAGCCAGGCACGAATCCCAGACCCACCAAACACGTTCACAACCTAGGCATCATCCTGGATAGCCAGGTCTCCATGAAGAAGCAGGTCAGCGCCATCTCCTTTGTCTGCTTCCTCATCCTCCGCATGCTCAGAAAGGTCTTCAGATGGCTCCCAACCAACACCAGGCGAACTGTTACATAAGCTCTCGTCACCAGAAGACTAGACTACGGCAACTCCCTCTACGTTGGAACCACCACCCAAATCATGACGAAACGACAGACTATTTAGAACACTGCAACCAGACTCATCTTCGACCTCCACAGGCGGGCTCACATCACTCCTTACCTCAGCAAACTCCACTTGCTACCAGTCACGAAGAGATGCCAGTTCAAGTTGCTCACCCACACTGCGGGACTACACAGCACTCAAATGAACTTCCACCTACCTATAAGGAAATTTCAATCCGAATCCCTCTTCCTAACAGCCTAATATTGAGGATGAAAATTGGGTATCAAGTAAACCTATGTATTTCCGAAATGGGCATTTAGAAGCCGTGGTTATTTGTACATCTCTGAATTTCTGGGTACCTGTACTAACATATCATTTAGAGAGAATTTTTCAAACTGTCTTCTTTCTTACACACTGGCTTACCATTAGAAGGTTCAAATGCAGAGAAATACAATTGGTACTAACAAATATCCTGCTATTCGATGCTCCCATATGTCTTCTAATAAAAATGGTACCTCACTTGAGGGGGTAGGCGTGGGGCCTGTAATCACTGGTCACCTCTCTAATCTCGCCCCGAAATACATCGTCTTTCAGAGCTTCTGGCTGCAGTCACCAAAGGGGTACCCGCAGTCGCCCACTGCCCGTCCCCCATTCCAGTAGCATCGCCCCAGCACCTGTGTCTGCAGTACTGTCATGACCGCCTTCTCATAGAGTAGGAACCGGTCTTCTCTACTAAAGTCTGTGGGCATGGGTGTATAACAAGTGTAGCTCCTCTCCCCCCAGGTGTGTCACGTGCCTTATGTCTACATAACCCAAGCGATCCATGACCCCTCGGAGAGCAGCAGTCATGCTGGGTTTATTGTCTACTCTTGGGGTGCCTGTCTCCTTGCTTCCCGTACCTGCCAAGATTTTGGAGGCCTATCTAAATCTTCATTTTAGCACATACCTAATAGACCACCACCTTCTTGATGGCTACCAACATGGTTTTAGGAGACACCACAGTACGGAGACAGCCTTTACGACTGTCTTTAACAACATCCGGACTCAGGTGGATGTAGGCCATACTACTCTAAATCTTCATCTTAGCACATATCTAAAAGACCACCACCTTTTTGATGGCTCACAACATGGTTTTAGGAGACACCACAGTACGGAGACAGCCTTGACGACTGTCTTTAACAACATCCGGACTCAGGTGGATGTAGGCCATACTACTCTTCTTGTGCTATTGGACCTCACTGCAGCCTTTGATACTCTATCTCCTCACAAGCTGGTGGCTCGCCTTAGAGAGATAGGTGTCCGGAGCACTGCTCTGGGGCTCCTTGTCTCCTTTCTTGGTGAGCGGGCGCAGATGGTGAAGTTGGGCCAGTTCTATTCAGCCCCTAAACCTTTGCTGTGTGGTGTTCCTCAGGGCTCCTCCTTGAGCCCAACACTTTTTAATATCTATGTGTCTCTGCTTGCAAAAGTGGTGAGATCTTTTGGGCTTGAGGTGTTGTCCTATGCGGACAACACCCAAATAATGGTTTCTACATCACATAGTGTAAAGGACTCTGCCCTCAATTTTAGGAGCTGTATGGAGGCAGTCTCCTCTTGGATGGTGGAGAATTTTTTTAAACTGAATGGAGAGAAGACCAAGGTCCTGATTTTTGGGCATAAACAGGATATCTGGTCCAGTGACTGGTGGCCGGACACACTTGGTGTTTGTCCCTGCCCAGTATCTCATGGGAAGAACTTAAGGGTAATTGTGGACAACTCTCTGTCTCTTGACCTTTAGGTCAATAGGACTGTCTCCACCTGCTTCGGTATCATAAGGATCCTCAGAAAAATCTCTCACTACCTCTCCTTCGAAGCACGCAAGCAGGCCGTCATTGCCTTAGTAACGTCCAGATTGGATTATTGTAATGCCCTTTATCTGGGCATTAACAAAGGGTTATTCCTGCGGCGATCCCCAAGCAGGGATACACTGGGCAGAGGTACCATTGGAAAGGGGAGCTTCTCCCCTTTACAATGATAACCTCTCCTGTTAAAATTAGTGCTCGGGTGGCTGAGATAGTCCCCCAAGTACTGATTCACAAAAGTAAAACGAGCCCATCGGCTTGTTTCACTTTCACTTGTGCTGCAATGAAGCCAATACTCAGTGATGAATTAAATAAAGGACTCCCTCTGTTGCCAAGCAGCAGAGGGGCCTTTAGGTGCCAATGGCCGAACCCCGCACTGGAGAGGTAGTGGAGCCGTCAGCCACTGGTAGACAGCTACACCTATAGGGTTAATATTTCCTTGCTTCCTGCTCTTGGTTATTGTGACTCATATAATCTGTTGGGATGAGAAGATCCTCTGCATAGAATATGGGGATGTACTGCTACCCTGAGTGACACACTTGAATGTCAAACTGGGGTCCTGACTTTTTTGGCTAAGCATTTTAAAGCCAAGATCCAGGCCCTTATAGTGGCCTGAAGTGGCACACCGACCGCTCTCTCTGAAATGATTTCCATTTTCCTTCCCATAACTGCCTCTCTTCGTATGGCAATTCCAGGAGAGAAAAATCAGTAGTATTAGCCCCACCCTAAAGAGGTCGGGGTCACAGCGACTGTGACCTTGTGGCTCTCTCGTGGACAGACCACCTGGCGAAGTTTTTGCATCGCTGGAGTCGGCTGCAGGTCCACTGCTGGAAACCCAGCGCCCCCCCCCCCCCTATAAACAGGATGGAGCGGTCTGATAGAAGCAGCTGAACAAGCTGGCCTTTACCAACCAATGATCATTCAGGAACTACTAAAAGCAGGCCCACTTTCTGTTCTCACTGGGGGTCTCTTTTCACCTGCCATCCATGAATCCCTACAGGCGCCGTCCCCAGGACCGGACTGCCCATTTATTCCATCAGCATTTACCCAAAGGGCAGGAGCAAGCGGTGGACGGTTTCGGAAGGCCACTGCTGGCGGGGCTGTGAATTTCTCCAGCTCAGCAAGGGGGGAGAGAGAGAGAAAGACAGGGAGAGAGACAGAAAGATATTTATGTTTTTTACATATGTGTATTTTTGTATGCTTTGGTTACATATTTTTTGGGGGGTTAAAGTAAAGAAAGTGCAGGTTATGAAGCTTGTTTACAAAGTAATAAATACAACATATCTTGTCATGAATAGACAAATATACCAGTGATTTATTAGGGTTCTCACTGCATTGAATCTCTGTTATGTTTTCCCCACACTATACCATTCTTCTGTTTTCTTAATTAATTTATATAGCATCACTCCTGGGGCTGCATTACAGATGCGGCGCATATCCCTTCATTGCGCTGGGTGCACCTTTTCAGAGGGGCACGCAGCGCAATTGAAGGGAATTGTGCCATATTATGGTGAATCGCTGCAAGCAACCGCTCCGTGTTTTCACAGTGCATCCGGCAACCCGCCTGCACCTTTGAAGGGGATTAGAGATCCCCTTTCAGGCGGGTGCAGTCAGTGACTGCACCATTCTGAAAGGGGATGTCTGGGGGGTCCATGGGACCAGAGGGCTGCCATCAAGGAGCGCACTGACAGTGCACCCCCTGAGGGTTTCTTTGCCTTTGCGCCCACGTCAGCAATATGGCACGGGTGCAGAGGCTAAGAGATTCCCTCATTTGTATGGGGCACACCCCCATGCAACTGACGGAACGCCCCCTGCAGATACCGCTGGCGCTTTATGTGTGCCAGTAGTATCTGTATTACAGAAGGTGAAGCACAAGCGTCTGCGGCCCCATCTGTAATAACAGAGTGCCCTGGTGGGAAAGCAAAGCTGGCACTCTCCATATTACGGCCCCTAGTGGTTAATGTTATCCCAAGTGAACCATAGTCATTTGATCAGTATGTCTGTGTGGTGACACACTTTCCACACGTCCCTACAATCCCACAAGAGCTCCACTATAACTGCACACCTCTATACTCGGGCCCAGTCTCTGCACAGCTTGCCGCTATAGACACATTTCCCCAAGCGAAGGAGGCTCTCCTGCCATCTGCAAAGCCCCGCACTCCCAGTACGTCACTACTCTCTTTACAACCCTCACAGTTGCACCATCTTCTAGCCTGAGCAGTGGTATCTGCTCTCTGTATCATCCTTCAGCCACTGCACACCCCTAGTACCAGCACTGCCACATCCACTCAGCCCACACCTCCACTCAGAGCAGCACAAACAGTAACAATTTAAGGATTTATAAAGCCCCCAGGCAAGATCGATTTTGAGGCCCCCTGTTTGGAGCAACTTTGAATTTATTACCCCTTTTCCACTCATTCAATTTCTAGTAACGCTAAACAATATTAAATTGTGTTAGACCTTCAAAAATGAGGGCATGCGTAACCAGCAGAAGCTCAAGCTGCTTCTTGTCCGATATCCAAATAGTACCAAAAGAAAGTTTGAACAACCATTGATAAAGCGATTTTTGGGGGATTTCGATACTTGCAACAACATTTTATGTGGAGTTCAGTGTCCAACCAACATGTTACTTTCATTGTAGGAAACACATGCTAAGGGTGACTTGTTAGATGGATGAGTGCATAATATTGAAGTAAAACATGTGTACATATTACTTCAAATTGTTTAGTTGTGGTATATGTGTAATCCTAAATCCACCCCCTTCACTACTGCAACAGTGAACATCAAAGGGTGGCTCTGTGGATTTACACATTCAATTTGCTGAAATTTAACAACGTTCTCCTCATCTCTCTTCCCTTGTCTTGTCCCACTTATCCTCTTTATATGTGTGCACCTCTCTGGCTAAACAATTACTTGTGGTCCTGCTGAGCACATAGCAGGAAACAGGTGATGGAGAGAACATCAAGACATTAAGAGAAAGGTTTAGCCAAATAAATAAAGTCAAGGGAGAGGTAGAGATGATGTAGAAATATACGTATTATAAATATATAACCAGAAGGAAAGATAAAGAGAGGTAGAAAGTAAGCTGTAGGTAGGTAAAGAGCGGTAGAGAACTAGTTAATATTTTAGAGTGTGGTAGAGAGAAAGTGATAGGAAAGACATGTAAAGAGAGACACAGGAATACTTGCTCTAAAGGGTGAGATGGAGAGAGAGAGGTAATTTAGAAAAAGGGGTGAATTGGAGAGCTAAAGGAAGTGAGATGTAGGTGTAAACAAAGACTAGGTAAACAAAGTGATGCAAGGTAGAAGGAGAGTAAAACGAGAAGAGGTATAGAAGTACGGGTCAGTTAAAGAGAGCAGTGGGAAAGAGAGAAAGGTAGAGAGAGGGGTAAAGGGTAGAAAGAAAAATATGGTTTAGAGTGAAAAGAGGAAGCCGAGAGGCATACATCAAATAGAGAAATACAGGTGATGTTTATAGCGAGTTATGAAATGGAGCGAGAGAGTTGAAGTGGAGGTGCACAGCCTCAATCCATGCAGAGTACTCAGCTTTGCACAGCCCTCAATACCAAGCCATGGCCTGTGCCCCCCAATTTTTCTTTAGACAGCCTCTCCACGTGTGACCACAGCTCTCTACTCTGCACAGTAAAACACTCTCTGCTGTGGCTTATTCTCTTATGGGCTGAAGTAACCCCATTATATTCAGGTTTGCTTCATCAAGTTTCAGCTTGACCACCCTACCCAGGTTGTTCCAGCTCCTCGTAGCCACTGCTCCTCGGCTAGTTCACAATTCCACTGCCCTAAAAAAAAACCTGGCCACATGACTCAAAATGGCAGAAGTAGACCTTAAAATAAATTTTGAGGTGCAGTGATACATTTTACATTAAAATGCGCAAAAAATAAGCTGTTTGATAGCCTAAAACAAACCACATTTTGTATGCTTCTTGTGTGTCCCATATATATAATGAAGTATAATTTAAATTATTAAACTGGAGGTAGGCATTGCCTTTGGACGTAGGTCCATTTGTTTCTGCCATTCTCCCTCGGATGTTTGGTTCTCCTCCTTTTTAGAAACAACAGCTGCGTTTTTTCCTGGAAGTTGTATCAACGTCTGTTAGAAGGCGATGGTCGACAGAAACGGAGCCCGTAATTTATTCTGGCCAATAATCTGGATGGGGGAATTAGAATTTCATGTGGGAAACCTAGGAAACAGGTAGCAGAGAGGTTCTCTCTGTATTTGAAATTCTCAATAATTTTCTACCATCAAAACTACATCATGAGTGAGCTTTATGTTTGTTTCTTATTTATACAGTTTACATTGAGTATCTGTTCTTGTTAGTTATTTGAATGGAGTATTGTGGCATTGGTAGTTTATTGTAGTTT